>NW_026991725.1:36733063-37992230 GCF_029215605.1 Mirounga angustirostris
GGAAGGGGCTCATGAAGACAAAAGTGCCTAAGGTCACGAGCATCTAATCCAGCTCGGAGTCTGACTTCCTTCTAACCTCCAAACTCGCCACCCTTTACGCGGACCCTTTGTTGAAGGCCCTTGGCAATCCTCAACACCACTGCTCTTTCCCGGAGCCCCCCGCCCCAGCCCTAAGTGCCTCCCAGCGACGCTCCCCTGACTCCGTCCCCAGCTCGTCTGTTGCATGCAGGTGCGCCGGGCCTGCTTGGGACCAGGCAGACACCCCAGCTCCCACCCCCGTCGTGTGGAAGCGGCTCAGCCTGGCAGGTAAACCCAGCACCTCCGAAGTCCAAACACACGCTCAGCCCCCTGCAGCGTAAACACCGAGCATACATCACACCCAGGCCTATAAAAGATAATTACACAATCTGATCTGGCAAATGAGGCCCATGGAACCGTCTAATTCGTACAATGAATTCAAGGGTTGTATCGGCAGGAAAAATTAACCTGGCTCTTTAATGGGATATGCCCCCAGGTCAGGATTAGGGTTTATTTATCTTTTTTAATTTTCTTGCTGAGGAAGGGTGGTAAGACGTTCTCTGCTGCCCACCCTGTTCTCCTCCCCATCCCATCCCGGTCTGGCTTTCAGATGGGTCAGCTGCCCACTGGTCTTACCCACAAACTCACTCACTCCAGCTAAAATCAAACAGAGCCCCAACCAGAAGAGATAGATAGATAGACAGATAGATAGATAGATAGACAGACAGTTACTTTTTCACAAAAGAAAAGTTGGGACATTCCAAACTCACATCAAGGGCTTTATTAATTGGCACTAATTCAGTACAAGTAAACAAAAGGACTGACATGCCCAGATGGCAATTCACCTCCTAATTATTCTGGCCCAACTGTGAAATGCGTACTTGGAGAACACTCATATATGCATATTTCCCTAAATACACCGTCTCTCTCTCTCTCTCCCCCTCCCTCCATCTCCCTCCCACCTCCCCTCCAAGGAGTCTCTCGAGACGAGATGCCTCTTAATAGGAGTCGGTGCCCATCTCCTTAGCTCATAAACAGCTAGAACACCAAAGAACTGTTACTGGAATGTTAGGACAAGTAGACACTGAGTGAGGATTATCCTTCATCTCACCAAAATGAGTACTGTGGCAAGGCAGCTGGCTTTTCCCTCTCTTTCCTAGTGTACCTTCCTGGGGCTTTCCCCTGGGGAAAAAAAAATTTCCCTACCTACCTGGACTCCTAAGTCAGCACCGCCACTGACGGATGAAGCTCCGGTCAATCCAGGGGGATTTAGCGCTCACACCTTCATGGCTACTGCAAAGCGAGGTCTGTCTAAGGAATGAGGCGGTGATGCGGAAGTACACAGGCCGAGGAGCACTCCGTGCAGCGTGATCTACCCATGAAATCATCTCTATGTGCCTCTCTAGGAGACTGACCTGGCTCTCCTGAGCCTACAGTGGAGCCTATGGTACTTTTGCTCTTTAATCAAAGTGGCATGGGAATGTATCGTATATGGGGCAACCTCACCTCAAAAATATACGTATGGGTGAGCGTGTGTGTATGGGCGAGCACGTGGCTATGCACGTATGAGTGTGGTCCAGGACAGTGACTTTATGGGAAAGCCAACCGGTTCTAAACAACAGTCTTTGACTTGAAACAACGGAAATCTTGTTTCCTTGCTCCTAATCCATACGGATCCCAGGTGACCCAGTTGAATGAGGACGAGAGGGGCGCTGGAATGTGCCAACTTATTGTCAGCTGGATTATAATCTTTGTAAAGAGTTCTAGCCAAATCTCAGCTTCTGATTCCAAAAAGGTTGAGGCAAGTATACACTTTCTGGAAGGAGATAAACATCCATCCCATGCCGACTATATTAAGGAGTCTTGGAGGAGGGACCAAAGCGGCAAAGGAAAGTGTCCCTCTTCCTGAACAGGGAATACACTGACACGGACTTCATTCTGCAAAACTGCCCCCATTCCAGGCATGGGCAATGAGCACAGAGGACAGACAAGGGGATGTCGAGGATCCAGCAGAAATGCTGCAAATGGATGACAGAGAGTCTTGGTAAATAAGCAAAATGATGTCACACACTTATGGGTCCTAGAGTCAGAGAGTCTAAGACTAAAATCCTAGCTTGGCCACCAACTAGCTGCGTCAGCCTGGATCCCCTCCTGCGTATCCACTTTCCCACCTGAACAATGGGAGCCACAGTAGTGACCATTCTTTGTCACTAGTAAGCCTTCCACAACTGTTAGCCATGACCATTCCTGTTACTTCCAATTGAGGATGGAAAATGGGATTATGCTGGTCTGTATTTCACACATTGGGTATTGGTACTAAACTAAGCCACGCGTTCAACTGCGTAGCATGTTTCCTAGTCAGCGGTAAGGAACTGCTAAGTGTTAACTGCTAGCAACGTAAAAATAAATAGATTACAGAATTGCATAGTTTACAAAAACGAACTTGGAAGGAGAAGGCAAAAGGTTAACCACTGTCATTTCTGGGTAGCGAGTGTATGGGCAATGTGTTTTATTTCGATGTGTCTAAAGTGAATAGGCATTGTTTGGTGAAGGGTAAAAAGAAAAAAGAAAGCCTTGGTATTTAAAAAGGTAATACAAATCAAATGGACATCCATCGTCTTAAATCAGAAATAAAACTATACATGCAATCTTAAAAAAGAACAGTCAGAATAGAAGTTGCAGGATTGCTTGTGAAATCAGGAATAGATATGGCAAGCTTGTCCCCCAGTTGCAGCTCGAGGTGAGATCCGGCAGGGGTGCACCTGGGACCTCCTGTGTGATCCACAGACCAGGGGTGAGTCGCACGCCAGGTGGCAAGTGTGGGTGATTTCGGAGGCAGCCATAGACTTCACTGACTGGAGAGTAGCACTTCCCACTGAAGGATGCAGTCCATGCTGGCTTGGACTGTAAACTTGACCAAGAATCCTAACCCAGCTGACACGCTGCAGGCCAGAGGGTTAACAGACCTGCTCCGTGGCATTTTCCAAATACCTGTGCCCTCACACCCAGAGGGCTCTGATGACATCAACCGCTTTGGTGCAGGACCTGCGGTTCTGTGCACTTCCCGGAGCCTGTTACATAACCCCTGGCTGGAAACAGAGGCCAAGCTCCATGGAGACAGCCGAGGCCACGCCAGAAATAAGGGGCCTGCTGCTCTGTGACAGCGTGGGACAGCGAGAGTGGATTTGAGCCTGAGAACCAGGATCCTCGTGGGCTTTAGTTTGGGTGTCCAGGCTCAGGGAGCTCCCCCCCTCCTCTTCCTCCTGGGTCCAGTATTAGGGGGACCCCAAGGCTCCAACCTCAGCCCGGCTGAACGTCCATCCTCTCCCCTGGTCCTTGAAGATTCCCCAAATCCCTGCCCCTGTCCTTTCTCCTAAGCCCCAGGGTGCAACCTGCCTGCAGGGCAGGCTGACCACCGATTTCCAAAGAAAAATTCTCCACATCCAGTGGTAACTCCTTCTTTCCCCCTCAACCAGGCTCCCCTCAGCACCTTCCCATTTCAGTGATTTTAACTTACTCTCTCAATATCCCCCCAAATCACATGAATCACTACCTCCGGTCAGTTCTGCTAATGTGGTTCATGATCCATCTTCTCTTACGTCCCCACAACCATGACCACAGCTGAGGCTCTTGTTAACCTCTGGTCCAAAATGTCCACATAATAAAAATGTCATTTGCTGAGTACTTACTGTGTCCCAGCCCTTTACATGCTCTCCCTTACTTAATTCCCTCACCTTGTGCCGCGTCTCACCCTGTTATCTATCCCTCCACACACTAGCTCTACTTCTGGGCTGAAAAGCTTCACACTCTTTGGTGCCTCGGGGCCTTTGCACTTACTGTTTCCTAAGCCGGGAACACTTTAACTTCCAGAGCCTTGGCTCAGACTGCACTTTCTGAGAGGCCATCCATGATGACCCTAAGACATGGGCCACCCAAGCAGTACGAGCCACCCTACTCTTCACAGCACTTGACCGCATCTGAAATGATCGCATGTGTTTATTTAATTTTAGTTTGTGTCTTTGCGTGCAGAGAACGTATCTGGTTCTCCACTGTATGATCAGCATCCATTGTAGAATGCAACCCTCTTTCGGTCAAACAAACGAGTGAATATTAGTATCCCTATGTGGAAGATGAGGTCATTGACCTACAGAAAGATTTAAAACTAGCTCAAGGTCACAAGGCTAGTAAATAGTTGAGTCCACATTTGTACCAAGCTCCTCTGGCTCCAGGGGTAAAACTGGCAATGCCCTTGCTATTCTGCCTTCTGCTGCCGCTGTAAACCCCCACCCCCCCTTTCAGCTTGCCTGTGCCAGCCCCTTCTGTATTGCTCCCCCAGGTTATCCTTCTGAAATATCGGTTACGTCTAACTCTGCTCAACAGTCGTCAGCAGCTCCCTACTGCCTTCTATGCACAGACCAAACCCGCCTGCCTGAAATCAGAGGCCTTCGGTGCTCTGTCCCTCTTCTCCCCAGACTTGTTTGCAGGACTTCTCCATTGTTATCTATCTTCGCTCCCCACACCTGCAAGGCCTCCCTCCCTCTGCCCCTCCCTAACACCTTCCCTCTAGGCCCGGCCCAGGTACCGCCTCCTACGAGAAGCCACTTCACTTTCCAGCCCTCAGTGGTGGCTGGCCCTTGAGCTGCAGTGTTACTGCTCGTACCCCCCGCCCCCATGGGCACCAAACATGAGGACAGATGGGAGAGGTTACCTATCTTCTCTCCCCCGCAAGGAGATCTTAAATTCCTTTAGGGTGGGCATATGCCTCCTGTGTGTGGCTCCCCAGAGCCCCGTAGAGCATACAACACCTTCATGAGAGGAACCGTGGTGCCATGGGTTACCCCCCGGCCCGCGGTACTCCACAGAGGTGGGTGGCTGGCCGCGACAAGGGCAAAGCTCTCTCCTGACTGCCGAGCCAGAGCGGCTGGCCTTGCTGCTCTGGGAGGCCCTCGGGCTCCTCAAGTCTCTCCCAACAGCCCCCCTCCCCCTGGAGCAGTAGTGTCACTCTGACCTCTCTCCTGGGTCTTCCCTGAGCAGGGTCTCTACCAGGAGCCTAAAGACAGGCCAACCTACTGTGCAGAAGGAAGGGAGGAAGGGAGGAAGGGAGGAAGGGAGGGAGGGAGGGAGAAAGGGAGAAAGGGAGGAAGGGAGGGAGGGAGGGAGGGAGGGAGGGAGGGAGGGAGGGAGGGAGGAAGGAAGGAAGGAAGGAAGGAAGGGAAAAGAAAGAAGAAAGAAGAAAGAAGAAAGAAAGAAAGAAAGAAAGAAAGAAAGAAAGAAAGAAAGAAAGAAAGAAAGAAAGAAGAAAGAAAGAAAAGAAAGGGAAGAAAGGAAGGAAGGAAGGAAGGGAAGGAGAGAGGGAAGGAGGGAGTGGGAAAGAGACAAAAAGAGAAAGAGAGAGAGAGAAAGAAAGAAAGAAAGAAAGAAAGAAAGAAAGAAAGAAAGGGAAAGAAAGGAAGAAAGAAAGAAAGAAAGAAAGAGAAAGAAAGGGAAAGAAAGGAAGAAAAGGAAGGAAGGAAGGAAGGAAGGAAGGAAGGAAGAAAGAAAGAAAGAAAGAAAGAGAAAGAAAGGAAGAAAAGGAAGGAAGGAAGGAAGGAAAAAAGGAAGGAAGGGAAGGAGAGAGGGAAGGAGGGGGGAAGAGACAAAAAGAGAAAGAGAGAGAGAGAAAGAAAAAGAAAGAAAGAAAGAAAGAAAGAAAGAAAGAAAGAAAGAAAAGAAAGAGAAAGAAAGGGAAAGAAAGGAAGAAAGAAAGAAAGAAAGAAAAGAAAGGGAAAGAAAGGAAGGAAGGAAGGAAGGGAAGGAGAGAGGGAAGGAGGGAGTGGGAAAGAGACAAAAAGAGAAAGAGAGAGAGAGAAAGAAAGAAAGAAAGAAAGAAAGAAAGGGAAAGAAAGGAAGAAAGAAAGAAAGAAAGAAAGAAAGAAAGAAAGAAAGAAAGAAAGAAAGAGAAAGAAAGGGAAAGAAAGGAAGAAAAGGAAGGAAGGAAGGAAGGAAGGAAGAAAGAAAGAAAGAAAGAGAAAGAAAGGAAGAAAAGGAAGGAAGGAAGGAAGGAAAAAAGGAAGGAAGGGAAGGAGAGAGGGAAGGAGGGGGGGGAAGAGACAAAAAGAGAAAGAGAGAGAGAGAAAGAAAAAGAAAGAAAGAAAGAAAGAAAGAAAGAAAGAAAAGAAAGAGAAAGAAAGGGAAAGGAAGAAAGAAAGAAAGAAAGAAAGAAAGAAAGAGAAAGAAAGAAAGAAAGAGAAAGAAAGGGAAAGGAAGGAAGAAAGAAAAAGAAAGGGAAAGAAGGGAAGAAAGGAAGGAAGGGAGGAAGGGAGGGAGGAAGGGAGGGAGGGAGAAAGGAAAGAAAGAAAGAAAGAAAGAAAGAAAGAAAGGAAGGAAGGAAGGGAGGAAGGAAGGAAGGAAGGAAGGAAGGAAGGAAGGAAGGAAGAAAGAAAGAAAGTTAGTTTACGAGCCCATCAGGTTTTCTTTTGAAAAACCCCATCTTTGCGCCTGGGGACCCTGCCCACGGTGTCAGTAACCCCCCCCCCCCCGAGCCAGAGCATCACGGTGGAGCGGCCCTGGGCAGGGATCGGGATGCGTCCCTGGTGGAGCGCCTGCTGACGGCCGACCCGCGGAGGTGTGTGGCCCGCGCGCCCTCGCCCTCCCGCCAAGCCTTGGCCTCCGTTTGCGTCGGTTTCACCGTGTTTAATGGAAAATAAAAGGCTCAACTCAGAAACACTTTTCCAGTGATATTTTAAGGGAAAATGAGATCACAGAAAATCAGGGAGGTAAGTTTAAATGGTATAACCCCAAGCCACATTTTTTTTCCCCAACGAATCCCCTGAGAGGCTTGTTCACCAGGTTTGGGGGTGCGGGTACCTATCTGGGGAGACCTGACCCTAGAGGCCCGCCCTGGGCAGCAGCAACTCTCATGGTGCCGTGAAAAGTCATGATGCTACCTGAACCCACGCCCTCACTGCAAACAGCCTCCTCTCCACTGAGGCGCAAACGGACCCTGAGGTCCCTTAGGTTTACAAAAGCTGCCGACGGCCCCCTTAGCAGCCAGGTCAACACTCGGCCTCTGCCAGAGATACCAAATGTTTCCTAAACCCACCCCAAGCCCAGCTCACTGTGCTATGAATAGTTATTAACGTTAACTCGGGGCATTAATTAAAAACCGTTCAGCCAGGCAAATTCTCATACTTTTAAAAAGTCATTTGGGTAATCGCCTTTCCATGCCACAAACTTTCCAAACGACTGACAGGTTGACATTTCATAATGTTGTTTATTTTAATCAAGAAGAGGGACGGAGCCAGTGTGGTTCCCCAGTTCATTTTTCAGGTGCCTTGATTTATTGATTGGCAAATCCCCACTTAATAGCTGTACAGCAAGGCTGGGGGAGAAAGAGGCTCCCGCCTCCCTGGGTTGGTGTCTGGGCTGGTGAAGAGGGAAGTGCCCCCAGGGCATTGCCACAGCTTCTTCCATCCTCCTCCCCTTTCCCAACACCCAGCAACCAGCTTCCCCTGGGCCACACTGCGGGACCTCCCAAACTCTGCTCCAGGCTGCGCACCACCCCATCCGTGCCCCCCTCTCTACCAGAGAAGGGCTTCTTCCTGCACAAATATCCAATGGGGGGGGGGGCTCCTATTTCAGCAAACTTAGGAGTAGGGGGCAGTGGGGACTAGGCTCTTAAACTCTCAAACTTCTTTCTTAAGGCAGCAGAACCCAGACCCAGGCTGGCCTGCATGAGTTTGAACCCCACCCCCACCATTTACTCTAAGTCTTGGGTTTCTCTGTACCTTAGTTTCCTCATCTGTCAGCAATTTGTGTAAAAAGTGTAATACCTGCCTATACAGTTGTTTGGAAGGTTAAATTAATATTAGTAAAGCAGGACACCAGGGTGGCTCATTCGGTTAAGTGTCCAACTCTGGATTTTGGCTCAGGTCATGATCTCAGGGTCGTGGGATCGAGCCCCACATCAGGCTCCACGCTCGGGGGGAGGGTCTGCTTGAGAGTCTCCCTCTCCCTCTGTCCCTCCCCTGCTTGAGTTCTCTCTCTTTGTCTCCCTCTAAAATAAATAAATCTTTAAAAAAATATATTGGTAAAGCACTTACAACAGCATCTGGGGCATAACAAATGCTCTATGTTTAAAAGCCCTCCCGCCTCACCCCCCCCCCACACACACAGGAATAAGGACCCCGGCATTTAAGCGAAAACAGAGTTGAATTTGCCCTGGTTGACAGGGGCACTGAGGACCGGGCCTTGCTCATTCCCCCCAGTCTCCTGTTTCTGGGGTGGGGTGAGGGGACACCAAGGCCCCTCCAAGGCCCAGCCAGCCAGCCGGGTCCCAGGCACAACTTGGGACAGCCACTGCTCATTCTGGGGACTGAAGGCCCTGAACTTTCCATCTGACACCGTAAGCCTGCCCACGCCACAAAGTCTTTTATGGAAAGACAAATAAGCTTTCCCGGGAGGCTGCACGGAGCGCGGCGGGCCCCCTCTCCAGGCGCCCCCGTGTCCAGGGGCAGGCAGACGACACATGGCTAGCCAGGGGGAGAGGCATGAGGCTGGTGCAGGGGTGCACGCTCACCACCCAGCCCCCTTCCTCAGCCCCACACCGTGACCTGCCTGCATGATGGAGGCCGGCAGCAGCCACCACCCCGAAGGGAAGGAGGGGTTTTCTTAAGGAAAAACCACCACAAGGCCTCGCAGCAAACTTAGAGCAACAAAATACAACACAGGCAGGCACAGACCTTATTTAAAATCACTGCACACCCACTAGCGCATCTCAGTGTTAATGGAGCGCCGACTGCATGCCAGGTCTTCCTACAGGCACCAGAGATATGAAGCAGAGAAGGCAGGTGCCAGGCGCCCCAGAAAACCTGGTAGAAAAGATGATGCTCCTATTTTGTGATCTGTATTAAGTGTGTGTATAGGGGCACCTGGGTGGCTCAGTCGTTAAGCATCTGCCTTCGGCTCAGGTCATGATCCCAGAGTCCTGGGATCGATCCCCGCATCAGGTTCCTTGCTCCGCGGGAAGCCTGCTTCTCCCTCTCCCACTCCCCCTGCTTGTGTTCCCTCTCTCGCTGTGTCTCTCTCTACCAAATAAATAAAATCTTTAAAAAAAAAAAAAAGTGTGTGTATAGTATGCGTTATAATATGCATGTCATTCGTATGGACGTCTATACGTATACACACAGCAGCGAGGAGCTGGGGGAGATCCCAGGGTTGGCAGGACGGGGGGCATCTGGGCCGGGGAAAAGGGAAATGGCTACGGGATCATTCGCCAGAAGGTTAGCTTGGTTTAGTGGAGAGGATGATGGAGTGCATTTCTGCACAGGAGTTACAAGTCTGGCACTTTCCTAGCTGTAGAACCTTGGGCACCAGGGTTTTTAATACTTTGTTGAGCATCAGTAAAAAGCGCATAATGCACAGACAACCCCACAAGTGTCAGGCGGGCAGTAGGTGACCAATTAAATGCCAAGGGAGAGGAAGCGAGGAAGCTTGGCAGAGGTGCTGTTCAAATGAGGCCGTCGGGAGGAACTTGGCTGTGCTCAAAGTCAGACGAGCAAGCGAGAGGCCCTCCTGGGAGCCCGGTGGCAGCACAGCCCCGACCCTGCATTTATGCTGTTTTATCATCCCCATCGGCAAAATGTGGGCCATCCTTCCTCCTCCTTCCTGTCTCCCGGGGATGTCTGGGGACACATGAGAACCAAGCTGGGGCAGACAGTGGGGTGAGAGATGTGTGATTTCGGAAGAAAGGCAAGCCATGAGCTGAAAGGATGATTATTTTACTCGTGGAAGCCATGTGTAGGCAATGGCTGTGGTTTCTTCGGGTTTATCAGGAAATCCTGACAGAAGAGAGGTTATTTAACCGAGACCAGGAAGGAATGTGCAGATATTTTACAATATTAAACGGAATTCCTAAAGCCCCATAACATGACACCTCCTTTCCCAAGCTTGGCCGATTTTAAAGCCTTGAGCTGTAACCAGGGGCCGGACAGATCACAAGGCTGTTGAACTTGGCTCCCCGATCCCACGGCAACCAGCCTCCCTCTGGAACCAGGCAGCCCAGGGACCCAGCCTGGCTCCTCACACAGCATGACACCACTGGCTTCTGTTTGGAGTATAATCTTCAGAGGGACTTACTTAAAACTGAGAGTCAGAGGTCATTCCAGGCTTCCAATGAGACCCAGGACCTGTCGGGACTCGGCCGAACCTGCGAGCCCATCGACAGACACGTGTAAACTCTGGAGGAAGGCTGGGGGGTGGGGCAGTGGGCTCTGGAGAGGTGGAGGGTAAACTGGGAGAGGTCCGACCTCCTGCCAAAAGGCTCAGAAACCCCCAAACATGTGGTCAAAGAGTCTACCAGGGAGCAGTGATCCCACATGATGGCATATATACAAAGGATCACAGACTAAACATGCCTTGCATCCAACAGCCCAGAGCCTGATGCAGAAACTCAACAAAATCCAACTCTACAGGGCACACAACGCATACAGATACAGGCTGTGGAGACATGCATTACACCAAGATGTGAGCAAGCAAAGTTTTATTAACTTACGGAGATGAAAAGTCAAGTTCATAACTGGGGCGAGATGGGGTATGCCCATTGTCTTAGATGTTTCAGAAAGAACTGGATAGAATAATGTTTGCACAGGTATCGATTCAAGCTTTAGCACCAGTGGTTTCCAGTAATACTTGGTGGACATTCATCTCCTCCTCCCTAGCTGCTCCGCCCAGCTCTCCACGGCTCCCGAAAATTTCTAGCTGGGTCTGTATTATAAGAACTTAGGGGAGCTGTCTTACTATCCTTACTAGGATGGATGCCCCTTGAAGGCATAGTCCATAGGCCAACTCATCTTTTTGTGCCATTGGATTAACGTAAAACCCTTCAGAATCCCACCTTCGGAAATCCTACTTCCCGAAACTTCCTCCATTCAGGATGAGGATGGAGATCACTCTGTTTTGTGTGTAGGAAGATGTAGGGGAGTCCAATTCTGCCACAATCTGATTCCAGACTATTTCCAACGAATAACAGGCAAAATTTAACACTACGTGGTCAAGAGATGGTTGGAGAATCAGAGGTTGTAACTTGTACCATCAAGTGGCTTAGAAGCCTTTAAGTTCAAGAAGATAATGTCTTCCAACCCTTCTTTGGTCAAGCAATAGCTACTGGTTAGTTTTGAAAACCCACAGCATTTGTAGTCAAGTAAAAGAGGCAGCAGGGAGCAAGGGGGCGGGGGAGAACAGAAGACAAGAGGCAAGAAGGCTTCCCCTACAGCAGGGTTTTCAACCTCAGCACTAGAGACATCTGGAGCTGGATCATTCTTTGTGGCGGAGGGGTTGTCCTGTGCACTACAGGATATGGGATGTTTAGCAGCCTCCCTGACCTTACCCACTAGAGGCCAGAACATCCCCCAGTTGTGAAAATCAAAACTGTCTCCAGACCACCATCCAGTGTCCCCCGAGGGCAGGAGGATGCAAATTCACCCCTGGTTGAGAACCACAGGAGAGAGTCAGGTTGGCCATGAATTAGCAATGGGATCTGAAGGCTGTCAGAGGTCTCTGTTCCTTAAAGTTCTCATCCACGAGATGAGGACACTGGACTCTACCAGTGTTTCCCATCACTAGGGGTGAGGCATCCCCTAGTGGTACCTGAGATAACTGTTGGCCACACTCAGACATGGCGTTAAATAAGACTGAGTCACACAGAGATGCTTTTCCCTTTTCTGGTCTCTTTCCATACTGATCAAAGCAGGAGAAACATCCCCATTTGGTGCTTTAAGTAATACCTCTGCCACCCCGACTATAAGAAGACAGAGCAAGTCTCAGGCCTAGAGACTTGGGAAAACCACAAAATTTCAATCTTTTATGATTTCACTGCATTTTCCCTTTATGTCCAGTGACCTCCTAATTCCATTATGATAGTGATGCTGATTCTCCTCTTAACGTACGTTTATTTAAGTAAACCATGAACCCACGTAGAAAAATATTAAGAAAATAACAGTATGTGTGCCAAATGGCAAAAATCACAGAAGTCTTAGGAAGCGCTGGAAGGGTTCACGCCGCCCTTCCCCCACCGATTTCTAACTACCCACTGGACATTTTCTTGGGTGCCTCACACGAACCGCAAGACAGGAGGTGAGATTAGTAATTTGGAAATTCTTGAAACCAAGTTCCCTCGCTAGCTCTGTTGTAAAGGTGGGTCATTTGTCACCCGTCACAGATTGAATTGTGCCCCCCACGGAACAAATTTGTAGATTCGAGTCCTAATCCTCAGTACCTCATGCTGCGGAATGCAATCTTCTTTGGAAAGAAGGTCGTGGCAGAGGTAATCAGCTAAGACGAGGTCACACTGAAGTAAGGTGGGCCCCTAACGCGATAGGACTGGTAGCTTTATAAAAGGGGGAAATCTGAATACAGACACATACCCAGGGAGAAGAGCGTGTGAAGGTGAGGCAGAGACCGGGTGACGCTTCAGTGCACCACGGGGGGCCCAAGATCGCCAGCAAGCCCACAGAAGCCCAGAGAGAGGCACAGGACAGATCTCCTTCAAACCCCTCAGAAGGAACCAACCTTCCAGCTTCCAAAGCCGTGAGACAATGGCTTTTTGTTGTGTAAGCCATTTTATTGGCTGTCCTTTTTGTTATATTAGCCCTGGCAAACTCATACACCATCACAAATTCATTTGCCACTCTGGTGACTGTCTTAAAGCTCCTTGCAGGGTAGGAAAGACCGATGTACTTTTTTTTTTTTTTTTTTAAGATTTTATTTATTTATCTGACAGAGAGAGACACAGCGAGAGAGAGAACACAAGCAGGGGGAGTGGGAGAGGGAGAAGCAGGCTTCTGCCAAGCAGGGAGCCCAATGTGGGGCTCGATCCCGGGACCCTGGGATCATGACCTGAGCCTAAGGCAGACGCTTAACGACTGAGCCACCCAGGCGCCCCAAGACAGACAGACTTGCTGAAGAATATGTGTTCCTTCGGAGATGGTCACGGATGGCAAAGGCGGGCCATAAAAACAAAACAAGCCCCCCCCCCCCGCCCCCGCCATCAGCATTTATATACATCTTTATATGCCTGCTATTCGTACATCTTCACAAATTGTATAAATTCACTATTTGCTCGTTGTGTATTCTCTGGTTGTCTACAGGGTCGGTCTCCAGCTGTGAAACTTGGGTGCCCAGCTTCTGCCCAGAGGGAGGCCCCAGGGTGGAGGCGAAGCAGGGCCTGGAACACAGGGAGCTGAGCACAGGTGTTACTACCTAGACCTCAGAGCCTGTAGGATTCACACTGTTCCCCCTTAAAAAATGGCCTGGCCTCCTGTGCAGACATTCATACCATTGGGCCTTTCAACCAGAAGGCTCTGGCTACCTCCAGGGGCTCAGAGCAGCCTCCAAAGTTCCAATACGCAGGCATTTGGGAATTCACGACGAGAGGAAAACCCTCAACGCAGAAGGATGCTCTGGTGAGTGACAAAGCACACAAAGCCTTTTGGGTCCTTCTGCCAGAAGCGCCCACCCAACATGTTCATGTAACGCGTGGCCTCTCACTAGCCAACAGTGGAAGGAACTAGAGAGTCACCTTATACTAACACCAAATCAGAACCCAGGACTTTCAGATACTGCCAAGGGGCCGGGAGACTGCAGCTCCATCTTTTTGGTTCAGAAAAATGCCCCATAATCATTCACCTCTGCAATATACAATAACAACAACAACAACAACAACAACAAATACACCGAATTCATGATCCTGCTTCCATTTTTTTTCCATCTAAACTAAATATACCTTCGTCCCACACTTCTGATCACAACCATAGTTTGAGAGATTGATAACGAGGCTTGAATGTAAAATAGCAATCCTCTTTCTCTCCCTTTTCTGGGAGTAGCCAAGCATAAACCAGAGCCAACAGAGGTGTAGGGAGCCAGAAATCACAACTGCCCAGCCACGGCCACGCACCTCGCTCCGCCAGCTCCCATCCTGGAGGTGTGAGCCCCAAGAGTGATTGGGCATCGACGGCGAGTCGAATGCCGTGCTGGGAGCTGGGGCTTCGTCCCTCAGACAGCAGACACTGCCTCTGCCCATGTCGCTTGCTTATATCCCAGGCAGGGACACCGGTCGTGAGCAAGTAAACGCAAGCATCCAATGATAAATCATGAAGCTTCTGGGAAGAAGAACAGAAGAACAACAGGAGGGTGGGAAGCGAGTTATAGCGACAGCAAAGGCCCCTCTCGGGGACTGACATGATACCTAACGAGACTAAGTTAGCCACGTGAGTGAACACAGGGAGCTGCCACCTTTGGCTGTCCCCCAGGCAAAACTGGGGTGGACCCCACTCCCAGGCCACACTGCACAGAGCAGAAATTCTGAAACAGTTAAAGCAAAAAATAACTAGACTTGAGAAAACACAAGACCCATGAGGATACAAGCCAGGGGAACACTTGTTTGAACAAAGTGTAGGCATGACCTCAAGGTAAGGTAAGAAACTCAGAGAGTCCTTGAGAGCAGTACCTCATTCTAGCACCTACCGCTGAACTGAGTTTTAAAGGAACCGAGCAGAACTGTGAGGTTTTACTCCTCCGGTCCCCTGGGCTCTGGGAGGGCATTGATGAGGGCCTCGAGCATGACCACTCAACATTTTATCACTACGCGGGAAGCTTGGTTGAAATGAAGTAAAATAAATAAATAAAATAAAGGCTTCCTGATTCCTTGTCCTCCATTGGTATAACCCCCAAGGCAAGCCTGGAAAATCCCTCGGCCGCTAGGTCACTGGGGCTCAAAGTTCTCCTCTTCCCGGCCCCACCTGCCAATGGAAAAGTACTAGCATCTCAATGGCTGGGTTTCTTCCAGGGGTCCCTACTGGAGACATGTCTATGCACCCTCCCCTCCCACCCATACCCTACAGGGAAATCCCACCCCACTGGGTTGAGCCCCAACCTCCTTCTCTGGCCTGACTGGTTTCACAGCCTGGAACAACCTTGCCCAAATAACCAAGCAGTCAAGTGTGGCCAGAGGCCAGGAAAAATGCCTTGAAATGCAGTGAGCTCTTCAGATCCGACAGCTCGCAGCTTGGCTGGGACACCGCCCGGTGTGGAAAAGGAACGAACATGAAGATTTGGCGGAGTGGGGGGGGGGTGGGGGGGGGGTCGGGGGAGGGGGTAAGGAGCCCTCCACACCCTGCAAGCCGGTGGCCTCCGAGCAGAGGGTCCAGCGCCAGGGGACACAGGGTGATCTCGAAGGGGGCGCTTCCCAAGCGAGCCAAAAGCTGTGGCATGGGAAGGCGGGGGTGGGGGGTGGCCGAGGGTGGACACTAGGACCTCCGTGCCTCTTTGCATGAGATGACACACCTGACCGGCCAGGGCACACCTGGACGCCGGGGCAGGCCAAGCTCTCCAACAGTTGCTCACTGTTCCCTGCGCGGAGAGGCCTGGCAGCCGCCCTCCTCACAGACAGGGGGGCTTTTCTCCTCCTCGGTGGGCCACGCCTTCCCAAGGCACATATTCCCTCCGTCCAAGTGTTTCGTCCAAGCCCCAGGCTCTGACCACAAAAAGTGCCCTTTTCTTTGGCGGGCTCACCTCAGACGTGAGGAGCTGGAGAGCCAAACCGCCTGCTAAAAGGACATCCCCAGCACATTTCTTTCTAGTCGGAGGGTCCATGGCTGGTGGCCACAAACAGCACGTCCTCCCCCCGCCCCGCCCCTGCCCCAAGCCCTCCAGAGGTGCTCCCTTGGTTCCTGCTTTATTTAAGGCCGGAGGGCAGTTGCCTGGAGGAGCTCTTGGCTTCCTGGGGGTGCTCCAGGTTGACCCAGAGCAAGTTGGGCAAATCTCTGGTGGGAGCCAAAGCCGTTGAACACAAGGTCTTCAGGTCCTCGGCTCAGTCAGTCAGTGCTGCGGCATCCAGCCCGACATTTCTGGAAAAAGTGCAAAACATAACGGCAACACCCTCCCCCGTCCCATGAGCCTCCCACCAGAATCCTCCAATGTGCTCCTGGTGGTGGTGGTGGAAGGGGGGGTTCCGCGCTAAGGGTGGGATAGAGGGGCGCTCTTCACGGGAACTTAGTGCATTTCTTCTTGAAAAAAAAAATTTTTTTTTTGGTCACACAAAACCCGGTTGTGAAAGGAAAAGAAAATGCCAGCCCTGTTTGACACACATCAGATTTATGACCATTTTTTAAAGCCTCAAGTACGTCACAAGAATTGGCCCACCCACTGCACCGCCCCGATGGTAAACACGGCCGGGTGTCCGTCGCCGCTCTCCCCCTATCGGATCCGTGGTCCTCCACCTCTGAACGGCCCTTGTTTCCCTCCCTCGGTCTCTGGAGGGTTAAAGAGACGCCTGGCTGTATATATATGGGGAGGACAGCATGGAGCGCCCCGGGCTAAACCCCCAAGACAAACACGGCCGGCTCACGCCTGCACCGTCTGCAGACAGGCCGCAGATGCTAATAAACACAGTTGGGGTTTATGGTCTGCCCATCGATTTCTCCATCCATCTCCTACCCGACGAGTCAGGAGATCATTTTTCCCCCCCTTCTCTTAACGTATGAACTCAGTAAACTGTTGTCAGGCTTGGCGATACATTTATGAATTTTGGCCTCCAGATGTGGCTGGGAAGAAAAGTCAACACAGGGCAGGAGTAACCGCGTTTCAGGTTTGTGCCCTGTTGAGGCTGAGTCTGCAAAACCAGGGCCGAGAGAGACTTGTTTGCCCTTTTCAAGGAGACACCGGGAGATAGATAGCTTTCCTAAAGGTAGGGATGCTATTCTGAGCAGGACAGACAGGCCCAGGTCCTCTGGACATTTTAGCGTAAGGACCGGAATGCGGGGATTTGGCCCCTTATCCAGAATCACTCAGAGCCCGGCCCCCCTCCGGCCCCGGGGGGGTGGCCCCAGCAGTGTTCTCCAGTGACTCCAACTAGGTAGGACACCAGCCTGGAGGGAGAAAGTCTTCGGGTCAGAAAGAATTCTAAAAATCCCATCATGAGATCTACTTCGCTGGTATCATTCATCCAGAAACAAGAGATGGGGAGAAGTTCAGAAAAGAGGCAAAGGGGTCAAGTGGAAGCGGACAGGTCTGTCTACTCCAAATAGGAACCCATAGGTTTTATTTAATTTTGTGGGTCAAAAAACTAGTGGGGCTTGGGAGCCTTTGAAATCAGAAGTCCAGCTGACCTATCCCATAGCGAGAAGCAGAGAGAAAATAACATGCACCTCTGAAAAACACGATGTGTTAGAAGTTGGCATTTCTTCTGCTATTTCTCTAGAGGGGAAAAAAAAGAGAGAGAGAGAGAGAGAGAGAGAGAGCCTGAGCCCTAGGCGTAGCATTTGACTGAAGTAGAATACCGCATGTCTTTTTGGAGTGTATTTGCTTTAGCAAAGTAATAAAACAAAAATTCATAAGGCAAAGGTTTTCTTGGTAACAATTCAGTGGAAATATTTGTGGAGTCGTGACCAACTGCACATACTGAAGATGTTCCCCCTGGAAATGGCTTGGCGAGGTGACAGGCTGGGCATGTGGACCAACAAGGGGCAGTGGTCACCACAATCCACCTTTGTTCAGTTCCAGAGAAGAGGCGGATAATTCATCTCCAAACATCAAGTCACATACCTACATCTGCATGAGAACTGGATCCAGTAAGCCAGCGAGAACTGTTGCTCTGGGGGAGGTCATGAGCGACACGCTTGGGACTTGCATGGTTTGGGTTGTACATATACACATTTTATATCTCATTCTGTTCTTCAAATGGAACTTTGAGACGAACCTGAAAAATTTCTTCCTTGGATGAGAAATTACAGAATTGCCGAATTATGTCCTCCAGAAGATTCACAAGAGGTCAACTATCAATTCTTGCCTCTGTACTCTGATGTCATGGGGGGCCATGAGGCATGCAGCTAGTTGGCTCAGTGTATAGACCTGGGGTGCGCTTTGACATTCTTTTGGAACTCCATGATGAGATATAAAGATGGGCGATTTTTAGATTGTACCTAAAAATCCAGATTTCTGGATGGTCTTGGAAAAATGAGAAGATCCGCAACCCCATACATGTGTTCCTACCCGATAGGATAGGAAGAGTAGCTACCTGAGAAGCAGCTGCCTCTTGAAGGCGAGGCATGTGCTCTCCTGCGTCCTGTAATCTATACTATGTGAAAGCACCAGCCTCATTCATTTTCTTGGGCTACCTTTGTGGTCCCTGTAGGCATTTAAATTTATAAGTCCTGGTCAAAAAGCATCTCCACTAGATACTTCTTATTTGATCTCTTTCATGGCAATGTCAAAGATGGATTCTGATCCACTCAGTCCTCCTACCTACATAGAAATAACATAGCGTGGTTAAAAGGGGATCAAAGATAAGAGAAGATATAACATCAGTGACTGCTCCTCTTAGATTTCCTGGTGCACGCCAGTAGAACTTTTAGTGCTATGATACTTCAAAGTCTTTGACTGTGAAATGATTTGAGCAGGTGTGTCTTAGATCTGTGCGTTATAGATGTTACTTAACAGCAGAATGAAGGGACCCAAGAAAGCATCCAACAGACACAAGTCATCTCTCTCTCCCCCACATTTACTGTCATAGGTGGATCACACTATTAATGTACTCTCGAGGGCCTTATGATCTTTTCAAGGGGCTACAATACAATAAATGTGTGTTTGTACAAGGACCCAGGAACCAGTTTGAAGGAGCTCCCACTGGCCAAATCTAGGACATTTTGAGTACCAAAATAATTAAGTAAAGTAGTGAATTATAAACCACTGAATAGCTAGGTATTCATGAGTCCATGCCAAGGATGAGCAGACTCATTTGTTTAGACAAACAGGGAAGCGGGTGGACTCTTTCTAACAGTAGAATGCCAAGAACCAAATGACAAATGTTGAGGGAGCACTGGAGGTGGAAAATTATTTGCAACCAATCGCAGTAAAGATTGGACAGGCAAGAATCATCGCTGGATGCTAATTCTAGGAGGAAATTTTGATGAGGATCTTTGCAGGACTTTAACATATCTCCCCAGTAAGACTGTTTATTAGTTGCAAGGAAGAAAAAACACAGTAATTATACACTGGAGAAATCAGACCACACCTTACGTGGGGGTTCAAAAGGAACATCACTGGGTGCCTGGGTGGCTCAGTCGTTAAGCGTCTGCCTTCGGCTCAGGTCATGATCCCAGGGTCCTGGGATCGAGTCCCACATTGGGCTCCCTGCTCTGCAGGAAGCCTGCTTCTCCCTCTCCCACTCCCCCTGCTTGTGTTCCTGCTCTCACTATGTCTCTCTCTGTCAAAAAAATAAATAAAATCTTTAAAAAAAAAAAAAAAAGGAACATCACCAATCCTGGACAGATAGACACCGGTACCTTCAAATGTGTCATGCTGAGAAAGACACCATACCATCTATCCAGTAGTTCCAACCACATAACCTCAATCTAACCACAAGAAAACTTCAGGCACAAAATGAGGACTTTTCCATTAATAAAATGGAGATGGGGGATGGGGGGGCAACTGTACTCTTCAAAAACGCCCACGTCATAAAAAACAACAGCTGTGGGAATGTTCCAGATGAAAGGGGGCTAAGAACACAGGACACCTCCATGCAGTAACTGAGTCTAGACTGTATTCTGTACCAGAGGGAAATAGTATAATAAAGGATGTTATTAGAACAACTGACAAAACCAGAACATGGCTGGAGAGTAGATAAAAGTATCCCATGAGTATAAATTTATGAAGGGGGTCGCTAAAATGTGGTTACTTACGAGGGCATCCCTCTTCTTAGGAAATGCACATCTATGTATTTAGAGGCAAAGGCCCATGGTGTATGTAACTTACAATCTAGTGGTTTAGGACAAAAACAATACAGAGAGAGAGTAAATGATAAAGCAAATAGGGTAAAATGTTAAAAACAGGTGAATCTGGGTAAAAGGTGCAGGAGTGCCTCATACCATTTTTAGAATGTTTGAATTATTTCCCCATTCAAAGTTTAAAAATGAGCGAGCATGCGCGCGCATGTGTGTATAAAAGCAAGACAGCACACAGGCATACGTTAAGCACAAATCTGTGGGACAAGCCACTCAGAGCAGAGTGAATGCCAACTGGCAAAGTTGGGAAGGTCTAATGCGGGTCTTACAGCCAGGTAGCTCTCAGAGTTAAAAAGGTGGAGCTTTCCAGACAAAGGAAAGAGCAGGTGCCAAGATCAAGCAACTGGAACCTAAGTGTCTACTGGGGGTAGGCGGAATACTTCCCCAAACGGACTCTAAGGCTGGAAAGACTGAAAGCCAGCGGTGGACCAAGATGGCAGGTTAAGGAGCTTACTTTCGGGATCAAGTGTAGGGTAGGAACAGCAGGTGGCTTAAGTGAAAAGATGCATAACCTACTAGTGAGTGGGACAGACTGGAGAGATGGACACCTGGCCAGGAAAACCAGTTGGGGGCCACTGTCAAAGTCTAGGTTGGTAATTGCCTAATGGCCACAAAACGAAGATCAGTGTCCCACAAGAGGAAGGCGCACTAAGCATTGTTCAAAGATTGACAACATAATGCCTCCCGCAAACATGCTGTGTTTTTCAAATACTTAGTAGATAAAATATTAAGTCATGACTCAGTCAACGGGTCTGAAAACACGTAATAGTAATGTAGGTCTTCACATTCGAAAGGGTGAGGAGCTCTGGAGATATAAGGTGTCAAGTTCCTGAGGAGGGCAGGGCCGCGGAGAACGGGGCAGGGTGGGGGAGGGGGGGGAGAGGAAGGGTGGATCAAAAGGGCTGTAAAAGTTTGGGGAATAATACTTTTAGTTTAATTATAACACGTTTGTTAAAGACGGCAGAGTGGAACGCACTCCCAGGAAGTGCAGAGAGGCGCAAGACATAATAACCCTTGTTTCTCAAGAGCCAACGTTGCAGCTATATGTTAAATTAGAGTGACCAGCGGAATGCCAGCCAAAAGGTAAATGGATAATAAAACTTAATGCTGATGTCTTTTACCCCAAGAAAGAAACCTAGGGCAGAGCCCAGCCTGGGGGCAAGAGTACCTCGGATTTCAAAGGTAATGAACTTGAGGAGGTGGGTAGAAAAAGAGATACACAGAGCTGACATTTGAAGAAATTCCAAGGCTACAGATGCAAGTTTCAGAGCTGTGTGTGTGTGTGTGTGTGTGTTATGAGGGGTGTGGCCAAAAGCCTGGCACGGATTGGACTCTAGAATAGAAACCTAGGGCTGAAGCTCATCCCCTGTGAGCAGAGGCAGGATGGGGGGAATCTGTGGGTGGTCAGTGTTGAACAGGCCAGAGTGAACACAGGAAGAACTAAGAAAAGGCAACTAGATCTGAAGTGGTTTGGAGGGAACCGCGCAGAAGAGTGGGAAAAGCCGGAGTGGGATTTCCAAGGGGAAGGGATGGGTGAGCTGTTGAAATCACATACAGGATTCACAGAAATTTTTACCTCTCTGTACAAGGAGGGGGAAAGAAGCCATGGGCAATGTCCGAGAACGCTTTTTTTTTCAGCTCAGAAAGGCCCTCGGACAGGTTGGCGGAGCCGGTGAGAGACAGAATGAATGGGTTGGAAAATGGGTCCGGGTGAGGAGGAGGCCCAGCCACACCTGAGAGGCAGGGCGGCTGAGCCCTCTCAGTCCATAACTACCTGCCACTTGGGGAAGGAAGGGGTTAAGTGGGATAAGGGAAAAGGAGCAGAGCGGTGGGCAGAGCCTGCGTAGAGTGGAGAGGACATGAGGAGACCAGGCAATGTGCTCTGATAGGGTTTGTTTTTTTTTTAATCCCAGTGGGAATCCCATCCCTTGTCTTCCTCCCATTCTACCTGCATATCATTTACGGGGTTCAGTGAGAAACCATGGCAACAGGAAGCATGAAGAAATGACTGAAATGCTAGGAGGCCACCGTGCCTCATGGGGCCCCACTTCTGTTTTCTGGGCAACTGGATCCTTTTTGCAACAAAGAGTGAGATGCCCAGCAGGCTGCTGCTGACCATCCCATGGCCGGATTTGACCTTTACTGGACAAACAAGCTGGCCGCAGCTGTGGACCAGGCACGACTAAAGAGCAGGGTCCCAATAGCAGCCCAGCTCTGGGGACTCTGTGCTAGGAGGCTCATGTGCCTCCTGCCAGCTCACTCCCAGGTGCCCAGGATCACCCCAGCCCTGCTCCCCTGCCGGGTCCTTCTTCGCATCCTGTAAGTAACAAGCAATCTACTTTGTCAAAGGATGCAGGAGAAACCTGGCCTAGACTCTGCCGCTGCTCTGGGGTCTTAGCGAGTCGCTGCTTGCTCTGCATCCTTATCCCCATCCATACTCAGTGCTTCGAAACCCCAAAATCAAATAGCAAGGTGCTGCAGATTGCATAATGCATCCTCCCCGCCCCCCAATGTTCGTATGTTGAAACCCTACGCCCCAGTGCCATGGGATTTGAGGATGGGGCCTTTGGTCATGAGGATGGAGACCCCATGATGGTACTGGAGCCCTTCCTTGTGAGAAGAGGTGTGAGAGCTTTGCTTTCCTCCCCCCACCCCCACCCCCCATGATGGGAGAATACAGTGACAAGGCGGCCATCTGCAAACCACGAGGACAGCCTTCACCAACAACCTGACCGTGCCGGCAATCTGATCTTGGACTTCCCAGCCTCTAGAACCGGAGAAATGAATGTTGTTTCAGCCACCAGTCTGGATATTTTGTTCATAGCAGCCCAAGCTAAGACAAAAGGTAAAGTCTTGGGGGGGCTGTCCACTCTTCCGCCCACAAGATTTAAAGCAACCCCTCACGTCGGAAGCCTTATGCCGGCCACTCGAGGGGCTCTGTGCCACACAAAGTTCACTCAGCCCAAAGCTGGTGGGATGATAACATAAACAAAGTCGCTCTGAACTCAATGTACATTTTCCGGATTGCTTCGGTCCTGTGCAGGGGGCCCCAGGCCACCTCCGACTGGATCATCATCTCCCCAGGAGGCAGGAGACCCAGAGAGACCCTTGGCGATCCATGGGCAAATTTCAGTATCTCTTGAATGCTCCAGATTTTACTTTTTTCCTTTCTTTTTTTTTAAACCCTTGGGAAATAGTATGAAATGGCTGCCCTTGCCCGTTGCTTCTGCCTTTCAAGCCGGCCCCACTGCTTCTCCCTGACACCTCACCTTGGCTCCCCTCCCGGCCAGGTCCAGGAGTGTCTGGGATGAGCGCAAAGGAAATACCCCAGCGCCCACAGGCACCCAGAGGCTGCGCACGCCATGGTGGTCCTTGTCGGGGCGGTCACGGCCCGCGGCCAGACACCCTCGGTCCTTACGGCTTGGGCCCTGCCAGCCACAGACGTCTTCAAACAGAGCCTTTGAAAAGAAGCATTGCTTCTGTTCCACGCCTCCCACCATCCTGGGAAACAGGGTCTACAAGGGAAATATTTTCTTAAAGTAACTCCCTGGTTTGGGGGGTTTACCTGCCATTGGGGAGTCATTATTTTTTTTTTAATTTTATTTATTTATTTATTTATTTTTTTAAAGAAAAGCATTTAGCTGCCCCTGTAAGAGCAGCCTAGGGAGAGTAAGGGAAAAGAAATGTCACCCACCCCTCTCCCTCTCCAGACCCGCCTGAGTTTGAGGTTTGGCTCAAACACCAGCACGGGGCTGGCCAAGAGAAAGGTGTGGCCCGCGGAAGGACACGTCCAGGAGGCCAGGAACAGAAAACTTGAATCCCGGCTCTAACCTCACCTAACTCCCCAGCCGGGATAGCTGGTGACTCACTCATCTCTCCTGCCCTGGTGGTAGCATCCAGTAAAACGTGGGACTCCTGACCTCACTGGGGAGCAGGGAGATTAGCTCATGTTTATAAAGCGCTTTGAAGATGAAAAAGCCCGTGCCTAAAGGGGGCTATTGTTATTATAACTACCTGTGGAAAAAAAGGGAAAAGAGAATGGGAATCTATGTCTAATTATCAGCTCCTGGCACCCACAGAACCAGAGGTCCAGGGAGCAGATCCTTGTGGGCAATTACTCTGGGCAGCTTATACTTACGTCCCTGGCTCTGAGGCAGCAGTTCCCAAAGTCTGGGATGGGGAACACCATGGGGGGTGCCAGGCAGATAGCACTACCCAGCACCAAATCATGGAGGAAGGAAGCCACTCTCTTTACTTTCTCTTTGAATCCTACCTCTGGCATTTAAGGGGACAGGGTCAGATCCACGCAAGCCAGGTCTGTGACATCTCTCCACGTGCTCATTTCCCTTCATGGCAAAGGGAAAGATAATCTCAAGGCCAGAGGCTTGGCAGACAAGGCCATCTCCTTGGAATTTACACACAGGGTTTTGATTTCGCCGTGCTCATCATTTTTAGATTTACTTTGTGCGGGAAGTCGTAACGGGTTCACTACATTTCATTTTAAAATAACGTTTCTTTAAACCAGAGTTTGTCACCCTCAGCCATCAGCACTGGGGCGGGGGCGGGGCGGGGGGCTGGATACTTCTTTGCCATGGGGGCTGTCCTGCACATTGTAGGATGTTTACCCAGCATTCCCTGGCCTTGTCTACCCACTAGGTGCCAGCAAGCAGCATCGCTCCACTCCAGTGGGGACCACCAAAAATCGGTCTAGACATTATCCAATGTCTCCCCTCCCCTCCCCCCGACTAAAACCACAGTTTTTAGTTCAATTCGCTTAAAAAACAAAAACAGATGTTAGTAGTAAAGAGTGAACGGAAGTAGCTCCAGTGTGGGAAACTGTGTAAAACAGGGAAGCAGCTGACTGATGGACAAGAGTTTCACCCATTTCTGGAAGTCACAAACAACAGTGTTTAGAAACCATTTTCATTCCAGGCCTTTCCGCGGGGTCATGCCCCGCTTATCGGATCTCCAGACCTCGGTGGCCACCTGCTTGTCACGACTGGCCTAACTGCCTAGAAGCCAGAAAAAGGGCAGGATCAGGGCCGTCATTGGGAAACATGGGCGGAGCCCGTTCAGAAAGGTTCGGAGGCCCCAGAAGGGCCTGACAAGATGCCTTACTTCTTCCTTCCAACGGAGGAGCTGCGGCCCGGGACGAAAGGCTCCGTGATGTGTCGCAGGCCAGATTCGGTCTGTAATAAAACGGGCCTGGGGCTCAAGGCGTCCTGGGCTGCGCGTTCTCGCCAGCACCGCGCAGCGCGCGGCAACGGGCCGGCTAAAGAAAACATCGCTGCCCTCAGACCGGCGCTATGAGGCGCAGGGCTTATAAATGGGCTGCTTGCAATGTTGAAACATCGGCGGCAGCAAAGCTATAGCAAAGAACGAATTAAAGCTTGTCCTGGCAGCCGCCCAGGCGGCACGAGGAACGCCGATGCCGTCACCACCGATGGCCCCGGCACCCACTAGTCACAGGCGGCGGCAGCTGCAGTCACGGCTTCCTTGGCGTGGCGATCTCTGCGCTTTTCGCGGGGTGTTTTCCTTCCCCGTCTCTCTCTCCTATGTGGCACTGGCATTCCTCACCTCCCTTCGCCCGAGATCACAAGGAAGTTAAATGGCCAAACTTCCTGGTTCACGCAAAGTTGAGGCTGTCAATTACACAGAGAGCAGAAAAAAACAGTCTCATTGCGAAAATTTGGTGTCAGCTCGGCCCGAAATCCTTGTCTGTCTCGGAGGCCAGCACCAGGGATCGAAAACAAAGTCACAACTCCCAGGGGCAGCTTCTGTGAACCATCAGCAGAAAGGACCCGAGGGAGACGTGGAGAGCACGTCCTCACAGCACGTGAGCCCTGTGGCGGGAACCCCTCGCACCTTATGCTCTGTGCATTCCTTGAGGCCAGCCTGGGGAAGCAGCTTTTCCTGTTCCCATCGTTCAGACAAGGAACCCGAAGGCCACGCATCCAAGTTGTCTACTTTGTGATCTGGAGAATCAGACCAATGCGGGCTAGTGACCGACATTGACATGGCAACTTACAATGGTTATACCATCTGTGGGCGATCCTATCAATCCATAAATCAGTATTCACATAGCCTGCCACAAGAGAGCCCAGAGCCAGCCCTCCAAGGACCAGCCAGACACATAGCCAGGGTCTGATCCCTGAGAACCTTGCATCCTAGCATCCACTTAGAGAGATGCCATGGGGCGATGTGTGACTTGTGGCCAAATGAATGGCACAGCTACTAAATGTTGTACGGAAACCTTTCCCGGCCACACTCAATAATGTTGTGAAGTCAAGAGGAAAATCTCTGGGGACTGAGGAAGGGCTTCTTTATGGAAGAGCTGGGTCTGGAATGGTCAGGGAAGGACAGGCCTGCATAGAGGACCCAGGCCGGGCTATTCCTCGCAGGAGGATGGACGTGGGCCAAGACCACAAGGTAAGAACACATAATTCCGTGCCCTTGTCTGCATTCTCTGCAACCAGGCAATGAAGCTGCTCAGCTTTATGCCATCAACTGCATCCAGAAAGCTCTCAACGGTCTCTTAAGCATGAGACATCTCCACCAAACACAAAAAGAAGAAAAAATAGTACCTGCACTCATTTCTCTTCGGTTTTAGAAAGTAATGGATTTAAATGATTTTTTTTTAAGTACTACATCTCTACTTTGCTTAGAAGAGCTTCAGAGATGAAATGGCAGGTCCTCACTCACAAAGCATCTCTTCTGCCCCTATTTAGCGCCGGTGATTTGCTAGGCCCTGGGAATAGAAAGAATAGATCCCACTCTCAGAAAGCTTTCGGTACAGAATGGGAGATGTTGAGGGAAGGTGAGAAATAAATAGATTTTTAAAACCTGTACTATGGATAAGTCACAAGTCTGAGGTTAAGAAGATCACTCTCTCCCACCCCCAACATTTATTAGCCCCACCTGGTCCCTTTTGATCATGTACACAAATCCCTGAGAATGAGCCAGTGGTTTCTCATCGTCCCCTGACAAAGCCCAAAGAAGCCACATTTGCCCCGGAGAGAATCAACAGTCCTGGTGGCAGGATGTACGGCAGGACGAGGCAGGTTTTATAACGTGATTAAAATCTCCGGTCCGCAGTTTTATGTTCCCTGGCTCATCCTCTAATAAAGAAAACATCTCCACTCCTGGGATCTCACAGAGGTAAACCCAGTGACATGGGAAGGATGCTTATTGTAGACTTGCATCTTGTGCCCCAGAGTTGGGGACAACTCAGGTGTCCATCACAAGGAGAGGAGACACGGAGTTGCGCATGCACCTTGCACTTTGCTCCTGCCTAGATCAGGAGTTGGTGAACTCTGTCAAAGGCCAGACGTCGGCCTGGCCATCTCTGCCACAACTACTTAACCCTGCTGTGGGCGGGGGGGAGGCGGGGGGGGGGGGGGCAGCCACAGATAATACATAAACACAGGGGAGTGGCTGAGTCCCAATAAAACCCTATTTACAAAAACAAGTGGCTGTCAGTTTTGGCCCGAGGGCCATCATCTGCTGACCACTGGCCTAGAACATTCTTCCCCCAGATACCCTCCTGGTCTCTGTTCAAAGGTTATCTCCTACAGAAACCTTTCCCAGCCACACTCAATAATATCCACCATCACTCTATCCCTTTATCCCTCTCTTATTTTTTTCATAGCATTTATCGCTTCTGGATCTATTTGTTGATCCACAGGTAGTCCGCTTCCCCTCCAGTGATGCCAAGATATCTTCTGTTCTGTTTGTGCCTGGCGCCTGGCACTTAGTAGGCGCTCAGTGACTATCTGCTGGGTGAATGAAGAAGCAGCTGCCCCATCCATGGGTCCACGTCACCCAGCCGTGCATGTGTCTCGTACTTTAGAAACAGGGAAGACTCAGAGGTCAGCCAGGTTACCAGACCACCTCCCTGCCCCGAGGGAGGCTGCCCTGAACAGATCTCTGGGTGGTTTGTTTTTTGTTTGTTTTTTTTTCCTCTGTCTTTCGAGAATCTCCAGAGAAACCAGACAGTGAAATGCTCATTGGTAGTGATCCCAGGTCATTGTTCTGTACCACTGCTGAGAAGATCCCGTAAGCCAACAGCATTTTCTCTTAGAACCTGCCAACCCCTTTAGAACATTCCACAGAGGGCTCTAACAGAGAGAAGAGAAAAGAAGCAACTCCTGATGGCTCACCCTCCATCCACCAGAAGCTACAGTGTCGCGGCTCTTCCGGAGACTGAGCAAATACATTTTTTCAGCCGAGAATAAAATCCACCTCTTTTCATCCCCCTATTGTGGGTCCTTGCTCCCTAAACTCCAAACCGGTTGCTCAGTGCTGACATAGTGAAACCTGCCTTCCTCAACCTCGGCGCTTCTCCAGTAGACAGAACCCCCACCATCACCCAGCCTGGGAGACTCTGCAGAGCAGATTATAATCCCCGGGCCTCCCTCCCCGCCTTGTGACTCACAGCCCAGCTCATCTCCACTGACAGATTATGGATCTACTGTTCTGTTCCTCCCAAGGGCAGAAGGGACACCAGACAGGACTGCCGGCTGCAGAAGGAAAGTCCTCCCACCTAATCCATGAAGGAACCCAACTGAAGCTTTCCCTACAGTAGAGTCTGATGGAACTCTAATCCTTGGCTGTTCTCTCGACCTCCTCTGCACACGGCCTGGAGGAGCCCCGGGCCACCTCCCGCTCCCTCACCACCTGCTCTCAAGGGAAGAGTCTGCGGTCACACGTTCTGTCCAACCGGTTCTGTCCCTTATTTTTGTTTTAGGGAGGATTATCGCCATGGTAATGTCCAGGTGACAAGGATGACAGGAGGGGAAGGAACCCACCTGTGTAACCCTCATTGCTTACATGGTGTCAGGAAAGCAGCAGCTTCGGGAGATGAGAAAACTGACCAGGGCTTCATACCTGTCGCAAGACAGAATAAACTAGAAAACAGCTGAGCCCGACAGGCAGCCCTCCACGAAGAAAGCGCGGTCAGGCCGGCGGCCCCAGAGGCTCTGCAGATCAACCCCCAGACCAGGTTAGCTGGACACAAGTTTTCACGTTCAGGAAGAGCGTGGCAGGAAGGAAAGAGAAAGCAAAGGCTGTGATTAGACAAAAAGGAAAGTGGTTTTCAAATAGGATTCAGATAACGCTCCAGGATCCAAAGAGAGCCACGGCCCGTGGGCCGCCTGTCCCCACAGTGCTGGTCAGTTCTGTTTGCTGTGCCCACGGTGTGGTCATTCTATCTGCGTCTCCATCGGCAGTGGGTGGGGCGAACAAACCCAAACCCGGTTCCTGGGTATTAGCTTAGCATCTGCAAACGTCCTCTCTGCTTCCGAGGAACTGGGAAGCCGCGAAAGCAACACCTGCTCACAAAGAACACGAGGAAGCAAGGGATTCACTGGAAAATTCTCCCCGTCCATGTTAGGACGAACCTCCAAAGGGACCCGTGGGGGCCATCGCGCACAGACAGACTCGTGAAACGATGAGTTCGTAAAGACGAATTTGTAACTGCTGCTTGTTATTTTTAGGGAACTTTGTTCTGTTTTCGGTAAGCATCGTGTGCTAGGAAGCACTGCAAACCAGCTAACGGCAAGTGCTACAGATCGGTGGGCTCCCCCCAACCCAATCGTGCCCCCAGCTCACACGCCCCGCCACTGACCCTCATTGGAACCCCATCTCAGCCGCCCCCCCCCCCACCCCAGCCCGGGCTTTCATTTAATTGTTAAGAAGGCATACATTAGATTCGTCCGCTTTGTGGCTCCGTTATCTATGAGACAATACATTTTGAAGGTTTTCATATTCTTTCTCCCCAAGAAGGCAGGAAGAAGCCTTTTTAATAGGAGAGCATCACAGGTGAGGAGAGTGAAGATTTTATAAAAGGATAAAAGAATGATAAAATTAAGCCATGACGGGTAACAGTGCAAAGGGAAAAGATATATGGCATCTGCTGCTTTGGTTTGCTCGGGGCACGTATTAAGTGCATAAGACAAAGTGCAGAGGTGTGAGGCTACCGTGAGCTCTATTCCTTCTCTATCAACCATCAGTGTGGGAAGGAGGCCTGATGGGCCCATTTATATGGAAGAAGTTGGGGCGCTCTCAGGCTGGGAGAAAGTAAGCAGTCTGCACAGGGCTGGCCGTGCCTTTCTGAAATCAATTAAAGGTGGCCAGCCCCTCTAACCACACGACTGGAGCGTGCATGCCAAATGAGGAGACATCGCGGTCAAACAGGGAATGTTTCGTGCAAATCATGGGTTTGGAGCAGGGTTTTGTGGACGGAGAGTCTAGGAGAAAAATGCTGGGATGGCTAAGGGCGGGCGGGCTATCCATCAGAGCCACCTCCTCCCCCACGATTGTGCAGACGAGGGTTCTCACCACCCTCGACGGCCAGAGTCAGAAGCTAATAATGAGGTCCCAGAATGGACAGGACGTGTCCTTTAAAACGCGCACACACACATACACAGGAGGGTTCAGAGCCCCATCCCTTTTGCCTGGGATTTTTCGTGCCGAGGATCTGGGAGTTACTCACAGGAACAAGTTCCTCTGAGGCCACACAGGCTGAAACTGTCCTCCCAGTGACGACATCACGTCTCCCAGACACTGGCTCCCTTGGGAATATGCAAGCAGAGAGCCACTGCTGGGGTGATTCATAAACTGAGAGACTCTATTTGGGGACTACAACTTCATCCTGGTTATGTTGCTTCTTGGTTTTTTAAAAGACACCACACTTAGCTGTCAAACTGGGCAAAGGGGTAGGATTGAACAGACAGCTGCTGCACCTGCATTCTTGATAAGAATTGGACACTTTGCAACATATATTCTTCTAGTAACTGTCATAATGCACTCAGAACACCGATGAACTGTAAAATGTAATTGTATCTTCCGGTCGTAAGTTTTGGAAAGCAACTTGTGTGAGTTGCCCAATACTTCTCCCACTTTGCAAATAACGACCCCTGGCCCCTGTGTCCTCCTCGAGGGGACACAATTTGGGTTGCTCCCTCACTCTGTGCTCCCCAAACTGCAATTCTAAGACCCCAAAGAAATGCTTCTGTTCTATTTCAGTTCTGCCTCTTTTCTCGGTCGACGAGACCCAGGCACACGCAACTGGTCCTATGAGGAGTGGGGATGGGGGTCACAGCGGGCACAAAGAGAAAGGCATGAAAACAACATTCCCTCCATTGAGAAATCTGAAGCTGAGCTCCAAGGTCACCTTCTTAAAACTACCAGTGACACTCTACTCAGCTTACTCTTCTCAACCACAGCCTCTAAGCTTTGCCTCTTCTGGGATTTGTGATTTTGTACATTTGAGGGTCCCGGCTGCCATAAATCCTTTCCGGAACAAGGTGGAAGGAGGCAGAGGATCAACACACAAATATGCGCCACAGGGAAAATAAAACAAGCTCCCCCAAGCTCTGTTTTTACAAGTGGACCCCACTTGTAGGAAGGGGAGATGGAGATATGTTGGACCTCCCCCCTGCCCTCTGTCCCATCCCACCCCCCACCGCCACCCCCACCCCCACTGGAACTGACCACTCAATAACCTGGGGTTTTCTCTCTTTAAGGGGACTGTAGAACGCACAGCACTGCGAACAGCCCACGCACGATCCTAAAACTCAGAGCTTACTCCTGAGAATATGTCATAAACATCACTGTCGAATTTCCGAATCTCCGACACGGTTTCCTCTTCCCTTAGTTTAACGTAGCAAAGCTTTATTGACTTTTCTGATGGTTAGCGGGCTTGCTTCCAAAGTGCATGAAACCCTCTAATTGTTGCTCTGAGTGCCTACACCTACCTGCCCTGTTTAAATAATCCCCAGTCTAGAACAAGGATTGGCCAGCTCTCTACAAAGGGCCAGACAGCAAACATTTCCAACTTCGTGGGCTGTATGCTCTCCCTTACACCTACTCACCTCTGCCTTGGTAGCGACAGAGCAGTCACGGGCAAACGTGCAAACGGAAGGGCACGGCGGAGTTCCAATAAAACTTTATTTATGGACACTGAGATTTAAATGTATCATTTTCACGTGTTGGATTCTTAGCTCATGAGGTGCACGCAAACAGGTGGCAGGTTGGTTTGGGCCCATGGAAAAGGAAGCCCTCCGTGAATTCTTTCTTTCGAAAAGCCATATAATAATAATGATAGGAATAGCGAACATTTACTGAGCTCTGATTAAGCAGAAGGACCCAACAAAGAAAACGGCCTTTTGTTCTCGCTGGTATTGACACCCAAGGTAGGTAGAGTTGGGTAGATGGGGAAACTAAATCTTAGAAGAAGACAATGTGCCAAGTTCACGTAGCAAGGATGTTCACCAATCAGAAGTCTGACTCCAGACAGAGATAAGGAGGCACTCCTTCGGCATCCTTAAGCAACGGAATATATTAAGGAAGATGTGATGAAATGCCAGCTACCTGGGGCTTTGTAGGACTAGGTTCAGAAAAGCCTCCCATCAGAGCCACCGCTGAGGGGGGGACACCCATCCCCTTCCTGCACCAATTCCTTCTCCAACATTCGCCCAAGTGCAACAGAGCTTGAAGGGACTCCGGGAATCATCCAGAATTGAGGTGAGGGATGAGGGTGGTGCATTTTCCAAACGAAGTGCCCCCTCATACGGTGGGCCGTAGAAAGAAGTGCGGTGAAGGGGCAAACTGCAGAGACACGAGCCGGTCTCAGCTCATTATGTTCAGCTCTTGGTGGATGCACCACTGGCCCCTGAGGTTCTACCCTGGGGTCCCCAGATTTTGCCCACACGCAACTCCCCACAAGACCAGACACTCTGGTCTCCCAAATATTCCTGATTTCTGCCCGATGCAGGCGTCTAAGCTGGATGCAAAACACCCTCAGTGCTGAGCCCCTCTCTGCTGCCACCCAGACAGAATTCCGTTCAAGAGGGGGTGGGAACAGGGAAGAGAGCTGAGCAGCTGCTTTCTGTTCCTTTCAGGGCCGCTGCCCGATTTCTTCTCTGTCCGGGGCAGCAAAGGCACATCTGGGGGAAGAGCACTCCCTGGCTGCCTGCGAGCCCACCACACCCGCTGGAACGCCGTGGATCCTGGACAGACGCGGACCAAAAGCCAGAGAAAGCGGGCTGCTGGAGCAGGGCTCTGCCCTGCAGACACACACGCGGGTTTCCTAATCCCCGGGCCTTCAGGAAAAGGAGGCCCGACCCGCCGCGGCGCTGCAACAGGCCACTGGGGCGGGAGGCGAGCTTCTCATTATGTAAAACGCTTGGCTCCTTCCTCTTTCTCTGCATCCTGCTAGCAATTTTGTATCCGGTTTGGGAATTCCAGGAACATCTGCGATTGTCTTTTGCCCAACCACACATGTGCAAGCCGAAGGGCTCAGTCATGTTCCTACCTGCCAGCGCCCTGTCATTAGCAGTGAACTGCGCAGTCAAACACAGCAAACCCCGGCCAGCAACCCCACCTGCGGGGTTCGCCCTCCCTGCCTCACTCCGCTCAGGCCCGACACGCAAAGACCAAGTCCCCTCTCCTGCAGTGAGAATCGCCAGGGCTCAGAGGGCTTGTTGGAACAGCCAAAGTCCTCTGACCCAACAGACGGGACATTTCTAACACAGCACTGCCCCCACCGCCCCGCCCCGCCCCGGGGCCTCTGCTGGCATGCTAGTTTTGTGTGGCGAGGTCAGGGCAGGCCAGGTGGAAACGGGTGAGGTGCAGCTGAGTTCAAGAGGAGGCATTAGCTGGGGTTAGGAGCACCGAGGGCCTCGGTTTCTGATCAGAGAGTGACTCTTCGGGCTATGAGCACCCAAAATGCAAGAGAACCGTCATCTTGGGAGTCAGCTACCTCTTCTTGCTCTTTGGGCCTCGATCTGTAAAATGGGGTAGAAACAGTGCCTCTCACAGTGGTTGAATGAACGAAATGAAGTGGCGCGTGGGCCACTTCTACCTTGGAAGAGCAGGTGGCCCGCAGTTCACATGCAACCAGGGGTGATGAATATTTATTATTATGACAAGTCCTCATCCCGACTATGAGGCCCTGTTCCTCCTCCACCGCCCTGCACACTCTTGGCTTCCTCCTCCACACCATGTTCTCCAGGATTCCATCCTCACCTCTCCTCTCCTTCAGCTACCAGCCCTCCCGGCATGGGCCCGCCCCAGACGACATCTTTCCTGGGTGTAGATGCACGTCCCCAGGCTCCCCGGTGTCCCCGGGCCTCCCTGCATCCTTTGCTCTACTCCCTTCATAATTTCTCTGTTCATATGTTTCTCTGCCTCCATCGGTCTTTGCTAGGCTCCCAAAGCAACGAAACACCACGCGTGCGTTTCTCTCTGGCATTATCTGACGCAGAGAAGGAACCCAGTAAATGCTTAAACAAATAAAGCATTACCTTGGGCCTCTCTCCCTAACTCCAAATTCCCATCTCCAGTGGCCAAGTAGACATCTTCCTATGGTGCAAGTACACCATGGCGGCAGTTCCAGAAACTCACCGTAACCCCTCCTGTGTTCTCTATCCTGGTTTCCTCGTTACACCCAGATCTTAGCACATGGGAGACATCCAATAAAGGGAAATCATGAGGACTCACCCATTAGTTTAGGGTTGGGCTTACCTTTTTGACATCATCTTGGATGCATCCCTCTCACTCCCCCCCCCCCCCACAAGCCTTCCGTCCCCACATTGTCAATTTCACCCACCGCCAAGGTCGCCTGCTCCACCTCCTTTCTCCACCTCCTTTCTCCACCATCGCTGACTCCCTGTTCCTGGCTCCACGGTCCAGTGACCAGCTCCTTGCTCACCGGCCATCCCACCCCTCATCCTGCTGCGGAGGGGGAGGGGGGGCGGGGCAGGTAAAGTCAAATCCCCAGCTCAAAAGCCCTCCTGGTTCTGCAAACTCCCAGGCCCAGCTGTTGACATCTTCCTACTTTTTGACCCCATCTCCTCCGCTCGGATCCTCCAGCCGCTATCCAGCTACTGGGAAGCCCTGCCCAGACCCACCTCTGGACCCATGCTCACAAGCCGCTGATCCTCCACGGCCTCCTCAGAGCTTTTCTTCCCCTCCGACAACTTTCTAGACCTCTCCTAGACACTCCTGCCTACCTCGGGCTTCCACTGACGTCGCCTGGATCACTAACCTACTGCTCATATGTTCCGCCGTGTGTTACACTGGTCTGCTAGCCCCATGAAGATGGGAACCAGATCTTACACTTCTGGGCCTAGAAGAAACACTCAGCCCATAGCAGCCACCCGTACATTGTGAGCATATATGTTTATGAGGATATATAAATATGCTTTTCTTTTTCTCATGCAGCAATTGCCAGCACAGGCTCTGAGCCCTTACAGGTGGCCACCTGGGAGGCAGCGAGGTTCACCTTTGCTCACAGCACGTAGGTTCTGCACCTCTGAAGATCTGCCGTGGGAGCCTGGGGAAGGGCGGAAAACCCAAGTATGCCTTTCCCGACCCGCTGGTCCCCTTCAGCTGCCACAGTCAACCATTCCATCTATTTGACTTCTACGCAAGATTTTGTTTCCACAAAGGGATAAGTGGCTACATAGTTTTAAAAAACTACTAATATACTCCAGCCAGTTCAGCTTCCACAAGGGAAGAGTGAGGCCTAGAGAGGGGAGGGGACTTGTCCAAGGACACACAGCTACTGGTGAGGGCACGGCAGGTCTGCCTCCAAAGTGGCCAACACACCTGCACCTGCCGATCAAGTCCACATTTGAGACGGTCCCCGCAGCACCCCCACTGCATCCATGGGTTCCTCCATCCACAGCACCCCCACTGCATCCATGGGTTCCTCCATCCACAGCACCCCCACTGCATCCATGGGTTCCTCCATCCACAGCACCCCCACTGCATCCATGGGTTCCTCCATCCACAGCACCCCCACTGCATCCATGGGTTCCTCCATCCACAGCACCCCCTCTGCATCCATGGGTTCCTCCATCCACAGCACCCCCACTGCATCCATGGGTTCCTCCATCCACAGCACCCCCACTGCATCCATGGGTTCCTCCATCCACAGCACCCCCACTGCATCCATGGGTTCCTCCATCCACAGCACCCCCACTGCATCCATGGGTTCCTCCATCCACCTCGTTTCCTTCAGTGGGTAACTCTAAGCTTCTGCCAAGACAGAGGGGTCTCAAACTCAGGAGCAGGTGCAACATAGACATGAGTGAAGCTGGCTGAGCAGAAGAATGAATCAGGAGGTTGGGGGAGCTGTAACGGTCCCAAGGAGGTGGCACACAGCTGCTCCCAGAGTCTACAGCCAAAGGGGAACACTGGCTCCATCCTCAAGTGCCTCACTTTCCCTAGGAAAGCCAGAGATCCAAAATTTCCTATGGAATACCCACAACTTAAGTATCGGCAACTAACTCAAACCTTCATGGCAACAGGTTTAAGTAAAAAACGAAGACACCACACCCAGGTCTCGGGGGCCACAGATGAGTGCATTCTGACTCTTGACAAAGAGGACCCAGCGAGACGAAGGGAACCCAGGTCTGAGGCCCTGAGGTCTTACCGAACTTTGGGTCTGAAAGTATAAAATGGGTCTTCTAAAAGTGAGGCAATTTCAAAATCCCATCCTTGTGGCCACAATGCCCGCAGAGCAGCTCAGGATGGAGAGCATCTGGGGAAAACAGACAGTAGAAACAAACCAGTCATGTTTTTCTAATAAAGCTCTTAAAATGTGCCCCTTAAGTAACGGCAGTTCCGAGTGTGGAGTAATAACGCCACAATAAATTAGGGAGAGGAGCCCCAGAGGCTCACGGCCCGAGATGGTTCTCGGCCAGAATGTCCTAAACTGCAGACAGACATAAGCAGGACAGACGACCCTCGCTATCAGAGCCACGGCATCCCCCGCTCCCCTCTGCATCCCGTCCATGAAGCAAGGTGATTTACGGAGACACGGGGAGGGACGTTCGCTTCCCCTCGGCAGAATTTATTTCTCCTTAATGGCTTGCCGTGCCTCCCCTTCCTTCTAATCTCTTCCTCTCCGCGTTTGCTCACCCTCTCCCGCCTCTGCTCCCTCCTCCTCCAAGGGACAGCCGGTAGGCAGGGCGGCAGAATGCTACCGGTCCCAACAAAACGGTCCAAGAACAAAAGGGACAGGCTGAGTGGGCAGGAGAGGAGGTGGCCTCAGCCTGGAAGGGGCTGGCCTGGCAGATGTGGGCCCAGGCTCCCACCTGGCTTTTCCTGGGGAAAGAACTTATTAAAGTGAATAATCCCACCTTTAGTGAAAAACTGGAATGGAGCAGACAGTGGTGGTGGGGGCACGGGGGAAGGGCGAACGGGTCCCCCTTAAGGGGGGCACAAATGATTTCTGCTCCTTGCACACGGCTCCAGGACTAACAGGGACCAGAATCTGTAATCGGACCACCACTACGATGACTCCAAATTTGTCCCCTTGCTTGCTCCCACGCGATTCTGGTCTTTTCCAATAAGGGACTGCTCTGAAGCCAGGAGGCCAGAGGTGAGAAAGTGAGGGGAGGTCTTAGAAGGGACACACCTGCTGGTGAAGGCCCCCGCCTGAGGCCCCGAGAAGGTCTCCACAGGGGGAGAGTAAAAAATCCCCTAGTCCAGGTAATCAGACACTTGTCTGTCATACTTCACAAAGCTCCTTCGCTGGCATGAGTTCATTCGATCCTTGCATCAGCTCTGCTAGGGACAGCAGGACTCCACCTGATGAAGGAGGAACCGAGGCCCAGAGAGGTCAGACGACTTGCCCCAGATCACACAGCTAGCTAGTGACAGATCCTCTCGGCCCAAGTCTGGAATTACTCCTCCGTTAAGTACACCTGCCGAGGTTGTTTGGGGGTGGGCCAAAAAAAAAAAAAAAAAATTCCTAATCGAGAACAAATGCCAATATTCACAATTAAAATAAAAAATCTTCAGGTCAAATTGATTTTTGCAAAGCGCATCTCAGATGACACTGGGACAGAAGCCGCCGAACAGGGATCCGGCTAAGTCCAATCTTTTTTTTTTTTTTTTTCAACGACAGGAGAGGTTTTTCCCTGCTCAGCATCCCAGACTTCTGTTCTCTCCCTTCCCTTCAGGCCCCAAATGCCTTTCCATCTTCCCAGCAGCTACACAAGGAGGGGAGATGGGGGCAGGAGCTTGTCAGACGTGAGGGACTCCAGATTTCCTGCAGCTTGGTCAGAAACCCTCTGCATAAACTCCCCAGCGGCCAAGTCAGCCAAGTGGCTCCTCTGGGAGGAGTTTCCTCTGGGTGGGGCCAACACCCAGTCAAGGTGGCCCTGGGGTCTTCAGGCTCCAGACCCCCTCAGACGCTCAGAAAGATGTGTCTCCACACCTGGACCCAGGATATACCCACCCTGGTGACAGACACCGGAGGCCACTTGACTGAGTGGCCTGGAAGTGGAATGCATGTTTCTGAAGAGTCCACGCCTACGTCAACTGCGAGAATCTCATGGAACCAGGGATGGTCTGGAGGAAGACGAATTCCAGACCAGGTGGCCCAGCACAAAAGCTCCAAAGGCTCCACCCGCCCTGAATACACTTCACGGGTCGACCCACACTTCAGGCTTGGTAGACCAGGAGGATGATTTTTTTTTATTTTAATTTTAATTTTCCCCTTTCTCCCCACAGACCTCTAAGCAGATGTTGCTGGCTGGCTCTGACCTTACTGAGAGCAGTGGGAGGTACTGAGTGCTGTCCTTGCCTGATCCACGCAGGCACCTTCCCTGCAACATCAGGAAAGGCTGGTTCATTATCTAACAGGGCCACCCACCCTTCCCTCAGGCACCCAGCCTGGCCCCGGGGCTGCCCACGGGGCCCTAGAAGGTGTTAGCGGATAAACAAGGTAGTAATTTAGCCATTTATATGCCTCAGTGTAGCCAGCCCCTCCCAGGGGCTTTTACAGGTTAAAAGGTTATTTCAGGGAGAGCAGTCTTAACAATTCAAAGGAAAGCTGTTCTGACATAGGGTCTCTCAACCTTGGCACTTCGGACCCCCATTTTAGGTTGGATCATTCTTTATTGAGGGGACAGCCTTGTGCACTGTAGGATGTTGAGCAGCATCCCCGGCCTGCACCGACTAGATGCCAGGGAGTACCCCTTTCCCCCAACTTGTGGCAATCAAAAGATGTCTCCAAACATCGCCAGAGACCCCCGCAGGGGGAGGGGGGGCAGGTAAGATGACCCCTGGTTGAGACCACTGACATAATGGTGGTGGCGAGAGAGACTTGGGAGCAGGGGCCCCATCAAATCATACCACCTGGGGCAGCTGCCTGATCAGGCTTACCTGTGAAAGTCTGACCACAGGGCATTTTGGAAACCTCAAGGTGATAGCAGCAGAGAGGATGAAACGGCCTTCTCCACTAGGAGAAAAAGCCAGGGCAAAATCTGCTTGCCAGAGCGCTCCATCTTCTTTGGGGGCATAGGGATGAGATGCTGTGGAGTGAGAGCTGAACGGAAACCTTTCCAAGAAGCCAAGGCCCCTTCTAAAATCCTCACCTCATAAAGGAGATGACTTGTCCACCATCATTCCCTCCCCCTCTGCCGACGTGTCCTTCCGTCCCTTCTAAGGGACAGTCTGCTGAAGGTTTCTCATTAGCATGGGAGGAAAGAGACGTCTCAAAAGGCCTACGCTGGTTTTCATTTACCTGGGCAGGTGCCAGTTTGGCCCCTGAAAAGATCCTGGACGCTGGAGCCAAGCTAGGACCCTGATAAAGAGGCTGAGAAAACAGGAGGAGAAAGGAATGGGGGGCAGCCTCCCGATTAATTGAGAAGATGCAGGCATGCCATGCTTGAATCAGACTGCACCACGGAATGCGGGCCCTTTGTGCTCATTCCTTTGAAACAAAAGCGAACAGAGTGAGCTACAAAGGGGTCAGGGGGAGGGGAGAGGGACAAGCAGTGGATTCCTGCGAACGGACCCCATTTGGGGGAAAAGGAGGCGCTATAGGGACAGGGGCTCACCAAGGCAGTAATGAGCATTTGTGGACAAAATCTGTCCACATGTCTTTAAAGTCATTTTCTATTCTTGCTTGTGGAGAATGGTTTCTTCCCCAAATTTAACCACTTAAACTTCCTCTCCAGACCTGCGCTGTCCAGTAGAGTACAGACGTCACCAGTCGATGGGCACTGGAAATGTGACAAGTCCAAACTGCAATGTGCTGGAGGCTAAAATACACACCAGATTTCCTAGACTTTGTATGAAAAAAATAATAAAGTAGTAGAAACAAAAACAAAGTAGAATATCTCACTAATAGGTTTCTTTTATATCAGCTGCATGTTGAAATGATAAAATTGGGGATAAACTGGGTTATAGAAAATGTACTATTAAAATCAACTTCATCTGTTTTCTTGTCCTCTTTTAAATGTGGTTACTGAGAAGTTTAAGATTACATATGTAGCTTGAGGGTTTTTTTTTTTTTTTTTTAAGATTTTATTTATCTGACAGAGAGAGAGACAAAGCGAGAGGAGGAACACAGCAGCGGGGGAGTGGGAGAGGGAGAAGCAGACTCCCCGCCGAGCAGGGAGCCCGATGCGGGACTCGATCCCAGGACCCTGGGATCATGACCTGAGCTGAAGGCAGACGCTTAACCATCTGAGCCACCCAGACGCCCGAGAGGGAGAGTCTTTTTCTTTTTTTTTTAATTTATTTATTTGACAGATAGGGGGACAGTGAGAGAGGGAACACAAGCAGGGGGAGTGGGAGAGGGAGAAGCAGACTCCCCGCCGAGCAGGGAGCCCGATGCAGGGCTCGATCCCAGGACCCTGGGATCATGACCTGAGCTGAAGGCAGATGCTTAATGACTGAGCCACCCAGGCGCCCCCATAGCTTGAGTTTTACTTCTACAGGACAATGCTGCTCTAGGCTAATGGTTCTCAGTTTCTGCTCTCTCTCTCCTACCTTACCTCCTCCCTTCCTCGCAGAGCTGCCTCAGATTATCTGGATCATTTGAAAGAGTATATCAATCTTAAATCATTTGCCAAAGACATTCAAGATGTCTTCTGCACGTACAACACTAAGTTGGGATCTGTGGGCGACCCCAAAATGAATCAGATTCATGGATAGGAGGCCAAGGCTCCGAGGACCTGGCTTACCCCTTTAAGAAGTGAAGTCGAGAGAGCCAGCTGCAGGGAACCCACCAACACAGAAACTGCAAACGCCCTTCCCTTCCAGGCTTGGCCGCCATGTTGGATCGGTTCCATGTGGGCAGCTGGGGAAGCTTAGTTTTTACTTTCAACACACAAGTGGCTTTTCTGGTTCTTTTCTCTCCCTGGTGACACTAACCACCACCAGTTGTCTCTCTATATACCACAGCTTTCTTTTTTCCTTCCTCATCTGACACAGGGATCGTACACCTTGGAGAAAAGAACCTGTGTTTGAGGACATTGCGTTGTAGCTCCTTGTCCCTTCAGCCAACCCCTTCCCTGGCTGACGGCTTCATTTTGTCAAGCCAGGGATGGCCCACGAAGAGGCATGGGAGATGGTTGAGAAATGGCCTTCATCATCCCAACCTACTGCATGGACTTTGAAGACTAATTTTCATCCAGAAAGTCCAAGTGAAATACATCAGGGATCAGGACCATAACTCAAACAGGGGTTCTCACTGAGAGCAATTCTGACCCCTCCAGGGGGCATGTGGTAATGTCTGGAGTCATTCTCGATTGTCATAAGTGGACACGGGGACACTGCCGGTACCTCGTGGGCACAGGCCAAGGGATGCTGCTAAACATCCCCTATGACATCCAAGAGAATTATCTGGCCCAACAGGTCAATGGTGTTGAGGCTGAGAATCTCTGATCTAGAACATGGAGGAGGCGAGCATCCCCTCCCCCTCCTCACCACGACTGCCAAGCCAGAGCTTGTTCTGATCTCTGGCATCAGTGAGCATCCATCCTCCCTCAACACCACCTTCCAACAAACACACCTGGGAGTAGATCCAGGAAAACCTGAAGGATCAGGGCAAGAAGAACAACTGGGAGAAGAAAAACAGCACAAACATGATTAAATAAATTAGCTCTGCTAATTACCAAGGTTCTAACTTAGCACCTGGAGCAACAGCTGGGGTTGCACAGAATTGAGCAAACATCATCCCCAACTCAGGCAGACTCCGGGCATATTGACTTGCTCCTCCCTGCCTTCCTGTGGCAAAAGATTTGCCTGAGAAAAGACTAAGCAATAAAGTCTTCGAGCAGAGGGGCCGCCCTCTGGGGGTGGGTTCAATGCCACGGCCACCTCTGGCACACCTGCACACCCCAGCAAGGACATTCCCGGAAGAGTCGGTTGCTCAATGTAGTAAAATCTCCTCCTAGGCTCAGGTCCCAGCTTCCCAAGCTGCTGACTTTTGCAACATACCCAGTCTCCTGCCTCCAGGAGTATTGTTCACCTTTGTGCTTGGGAAATGTCCAGACAGAATGCAACTGCCCCCCTCTCCCAGACTCTGCTTTAACTACCTCTCTGCTCTGTTCCTCTGGGCCTGACAGTATTTTCTCTGGAAGAACTGTTATGTGTTCTACGAGGTACTCCCACAGCCCCGTGTCTTACTGCTGTGATTTCCCCCCCGGGTCATAAAGTCTAACTAGATGCCCACTGAGCGTGGTAGACTCACTAGGCCGCCCAGTGGCTCCACATCCCAGCAATGCAGTAGCCAGACGCTGTTGCATTGCGCATGTCTCCAGGGCCCCGGGCTGCTTCTTCCCCGTCACCAAGGAAACCCAGCGGCTTACAGGTAAGAAGCACCAGGACTCCGGTCGGGAGCTACGTTTCATTTTGATTTAAAAGCTGCTGTTGGAGGGATTTTCCCAGATTGCACCCTTTACTGGGTTGAATAGTGGCCCCCAAAAGATATGCCTATATCCTAACCCTCAGAATCTACACACACGTCCTTATTTGGGAAAAGGGTCTTTGGAGATGGAATTACGTTAAGGATCTCAAGACCAGATCATCCTGGATTACTCAAGTAGGCACGAAATCCAATGACAGGCATCCTTACAAGAGACAGGAAGAGGAGAAGACAGGCATGCCGAGGAGAAGAATGCATGGAGATGGAGGCAGAGATTGGAGCGATGCTGTCCCAAGCCAAGGAAAGCCTGTGGCCACCTAAAGCTGCAAGAGGCAATGAAGGATGCTTCCCGAGAGCCTTCAGACAGAGCACGGCCTTGCTGACACCTTGCTTTTGGGCTTCTGGCCTCAGAACCATGAAAGAATAGATTCCTGCTATTTTGCCCAATTGGTGGCAATTTGTTCCAGCGCGCCTAGGAAATGAATACACATCCAACCCCATTTCTCATCAACCATGTTGTCCGTGGATATGGCTTATTTAGCACAAAACATGGCACTCTGGGCTTGAGTTGTGAGTTCATTCATTAATACTTTTATTAGACATCTGCTCTGCCCAAATATCACTTCCTTGGGGTTTCCAGAACAACTCCATCAAAATGGTCCTTCCTGAACCCTCCACATATCCCTCTCTCACCTCTTGCCCTGCTTTCTTTTTCTCCACATCCCTTATTGCTCAGCAGCATTATACATTTATTTGTCTACTTGGATATCATCTGTCTCCCCCATGTGAATGTATGCTTCCTAAGGGCAGAGGATCATTCTGCTTATTTACCATCAAGACCCCAGCAAGGACAATGCCTAGCATATAGTAGATTCTTAAAAAATCTGAGTGGAATGAATAAAATCATAGTCCCTGGGGTACCTGGGTCGCTCAGTCGGTTAAGCGTTTGCCTTCGGCTCAGGTCATGATCCCAGGGTCCTGAGATGGAGACAAGCGTCTCCCTCTCCTGCTCCCCCTGCTTGTGCTTTCTCTCTCAAATAAAATCTTTAAAAAAAAAAAAAAAAAACATAGTCCTCATCTTCAAAAGCAGAGAAAGTCTAGAATGTTCTACTATATTTTAATTCCAGAGCATTGTTTGCAAATAAAAAGTCTTCCTGCACCCTCCCTCCGGGCTACCATGGACTTTTATACATATCACATTGGCTCCATGAGTTAGAAGTCCATCACGATTTGTCTTTGGAAAAAATGGGATTTTTCTCTGAAGGGAAATTCCTGTGCTCCTGTTGGCTAAAGCATATTGCCTAAAATGCCCCTAAATTTTTAATGAGTGACCAGTTTTTTGGTGTTTTTTGGATTTTTTTTTCTTTTTTTTTTTTTTTGCATTCCCCATTGCTAGCACTTTCTTCAAGACATAAAGTTGAGATGAGCAAGGAATGACGATTTGGGATGCCTCAACACACGGAGGTCACGCTGACTGGCAGGCCAATGCTCCCCTGGGTAGCCAGGGGCTCCCAGTACATGGTTGCCACCAAGGCTTGCCATGTTCCTGACACACCTGAGGACATTCATGACCCTGAAGTCACAAAGGAAGATCCAGCCGGACCTCTTCTTTAGGAACTCTAAGATCCAAGGACCCTCTGTGTAGATGCATTACAGCTTTTGGTCAACCAGTAGCTGTCGTTCAGCTCAGCCCCGATGAGTGCAAGAGGACCTTTTATAACTGGCAAGCTCTGACCTCTCTGTAAGGGATAAATGAGGCTCTCCCTATTCCCGCTTTTTCCAGACATTAGTTCTGCGAGTAATATCATGGAGCTTCTTCAGGGCAGGGTAATAAGTAAATAGAATAGTCTTCAGGGTTTTGATGCAGGGGGGCATTAATAGGAAGGGAAAAAAAAAAAAAAACCTGGAGTCACAGGGGAATTTGAAAATTAAGGAAAAAAAGCAAAAACAAAACAAAAAAAACTTTGTCCTTCAAAGCCAAACAGTACTTCCATCTGCATTCGTTTGGGATGCTTGCAAAGACCAGTTAGGATGGCAGCTCTTTTTCCTAAGCCTTCCGTCAAAAATAGCCCATCACCGTTTTGTTACTCGAGCCCGAGGACCACGCTGGGAAAGGAAGTGTACCCTCAAGAGGCAAAGGTACCCAAAATGACCTCAATGTGCCAGAATAAGAACGCTCATTAAACTGGTTTCAAATTCATGTTGCAACTAACTTTACAACAAAACCAAACACAGAAACCAACCACTTGTCGAGTTTTGGTGAAGTATCGAAGAAGATCCACGATGATCTAAAAAGGCTATGAATGTACTTTCTTGTAATACGTATCTGGCTGCAGCCAGATTTTCTACACGAATGCCACAACAACATGTATGTCTAGGGACTGAATGCAGAAGCAAATCCCACCATCCAGCCAGACAAGAGGGCGCTGAGCAAAGGCAGGAAAAAAGGCCACTCCTCCCAATTTTTTGTTTTCGAAAATACAGTTATCTTTCATAAAAATCTTATAAGGTCAGAATGTAATGTATTATTGCCTTTTTTATTATCATTATTTTAGTAATGCCTGTATTATTGTCATTTTTCAATGAATAAACAACTTTTAAAGATTTCTCGGTTTCCATTACGAATACATTAAATATCAATAAGGATAAACCAACATACAAAAGCTCTTTGGGCTCTCGGAAATCTCTGAGTGAGTCCTGAGACGAAAATGGGAGAACCATGGCTGTAGACAAATATTTCACAATTTCACTGAGGAGAAGGGAAAAAAAAAAAACCCAGATTACCAAAGACAATGGTAGGGCGCCTGGGTGGCTCAGTTGGTTAAGTGACTGCCTTCGGCTCAGGTCATGATCCTGGAGTCCCGGGATCGAGTCCCGCATCGGGCTCCCTGCTCGGCGGGGAGTCTGCTGCTCCCTCTGACCCTCCTCCCTCTCATGCTCTCTGTCTCTCATTCTCTCTCTCTCTCTCTCTCTCTCTCTCTCTCTCGCAAATAAATAAATAAATAAATCTTTAAAAAAAAAAAACAAAAAACAAAGACAATGGTAAATACCAGCGATTTTATTTTCTTCTCTGGGTTCCTCCTCTATTTCTAATTTTCTGTGACTACATAGTGCAGATTACGTGGATATGTACAGATACACGGGCATCGTATTTCTCCAGCTCGTACGTGCAATACTGTCTCCACAACACAGAGAACAATATTTGGGGCATACCTTGGGCTTAGGTCCAGAGTAACGACTCCTAAAATGAAATTTATTTTCTTCTGGGAAGTGGGGGAGGGATTAAATTTGCAAAAACCAGTAACAGCGATACCAGATCATTTTGATGAAGACTTTTTTTTTTAAAGCCATAGGAAAAAAAAGTAGCAAAGTCCTAACACTAAACCCAGGCTGGGTATGGGGGTTTCTACTTCAAAAAGAAGGTGGAGGGCTGAAGCCTGAATGTGTTCACCCTCCACAAACAGGGAAAATAATCCTAAATAGCAACACTCCCATATCATTAGAAGATGTTCGGAGAAGAATAACTTAAAAAGAAACCTGCCTGGTCTTTGGTCACCTGGCTCTTTCTGGGTGGCCTTTTGAGTAACCACCCTGGGAGATTTCTGTTTCTGCGGCCTTGGAAAAGAAGCTAATGAGCATTCACAGGGGAGCAGTGAGAACCAGCATGCTAAAGACCAAGGTGGTTGGTTCTGAAGAATTTCTGGAATGGGCATCCTGGAATTCAGAAGCTCCAGGGACCTCTCCTGCATGGAGAACCTCCAGGAACCCTAGCTTTGAAAACCGTTCCTGTTGACATGCAAGCAGCCAGAGCATGCAGTCCTGTCCCCCACTCCCCCCGACCCCCGCAGGCTCAGCAGCCCCACCCCTGAGGCTATTCCCTGGGCAGACCCAAGGCACACAGACCCCTTCTGAGGTTTTCCAAGTCGCCTCTCCTCTGGGCAGCTCTGGCAGGTCCACATTGCTCCCTTGGGCTGCATAATTAGCGGGCTTCGGGCGCCGCCGAGCCCGGTCTGCTGTGGTTCCCCACTCCCAAACACAGCCCTGGAGCCCCCTCCCCACCGGCGCCACTTCTGCCAACACATCCCCACCCTTCCTTCCCCACCCCCCCGCCCCACCTCGCCAACCGTGGGTCCCCACACAGCAGTCCTGGGGCCCGCCCCCGCCACCCTCACCCCGACTCATTCCCTAATCCGCTGGCAAACGCAGAGCGAGTCTACAAAGCCCTGCTGTCACCACCTCGGAGCCAAACTTAGTCTCAACCCATTTAGAGCCTTTTCAAAGCTATGGTGGGAAGAAGGGAAAATGCAGGGACTACAAGGAAGGTTTCTCTCTCATCTGGATTCTGTCCTCTGTCTCCTTCCCTCTTTCTCCTTCTCCCTCCCCTGCCACTCCAGTGAAAATCACAATCCCACGACTGGAAGGGAAGGTCTGAAGAGGGCATTTCTTCTATCCTCCTGCTTTGGGGCAGGGCTGTCCTCAAAATAAATGTGCAAAATTGCTGTCTGTCTCTAGAAGGCTGATGCCATGGCCAACCCCCTTTCTGTACCTACCTGGGCTATGAACACAGGGTCAAGCTCATACCCATGCGCTTGACAAACAACACGAAACACACAACAAAACACTGTGTCTCCATGCGAAGTGGGGACACTCCCCGGGGCCACATGGGACACCCCACTCCCCACCCAAGCCATCACAAACCCTCTTCTAATGAGCCTGGAAAAGGCAAGAGGGAACACACTTGATGAGTTTTCCGTCGTAAAGAATAGGGACCAGAGAAGCACACCCGCTCTTTGTGTTCTAAAGTTTACTTTCAGCCTCAGCGAGCGAAAAGTGTTTTTTTAATATAATAAAAAAAGTTATATGACTTTAATTAAATGCACTTATTAAAAGGGTGAAGTATTTGGAGAGGCTGTTTTGGGGTTGGAGGCACATTTTCCAGCGTGCTGTAGAGCATCTGCATCCGTCCGCTCTAGGCAATTTTTAATGCACAAATAAATCCGCACCTGACGTGCTGACAGATTATTATGCCGTGTGGCAGCCAACAAAAGTAAACACAGGGGCAAGTTTTAACCTCTTGCAGTCACAGAGCTTTCCCTGCTGGGCCCAGCTCAGGTGTACGGGACTGTTGGCAAAGGCTTGGCTTCCAGCGAGGCATCTTCCTGTCCCTGGAAACAGGCTGCCCTCCCATCAGGTTGTCTGGAGTGTGGCCTGAGCAAAAGCACAGGAGCCGGTCGAGGGAGGGGACGAAGAGGAAGACTGGCCACACGTGGTGCCCCCCCTCCACCCCAGCACCCTGCCTTCCCTCCATCCTGTTTATCCTGCGGCCCAAAGATCCACGGGCTTCTGCACAGCAGGCTGGTCCTCGATCGGCCAGAGCGCTCCATGGATCCTTCCAGCCGGCCGAGCTGGCTCTGCAGATGGAGAGCCCGGCCATGTGTTTCTCCCAGCTTTGCCCAAAGTCAGGGCAGTTACTAGAGAGCTAAAGAGGGACCGGGCAGTTTCCTCGTCTGTATAATAGGATGTCAGCTGAGGGAGCAGGCCGGGGGAGGGAGAGTCCGGGAATGGAGGAGCCTTCTCCCACAGTCTGTCTGGCTTACCATCCCACCAATAAAGTGGCACAGCTCAGAGCACGCATGCTGCATCTGTAAATAATCACTATTGTTATTATAATTTATTGGGTGTTTACTACAAACCATACCCAGCGCTAAGTGCTCTATTACATTATCTCATTTTATCTCCAAACTCTCCAGGGTATGGATCACTAAAACCCATTCATTCTCACCACTAGTTTGAACAGCCACCTCATCGTTCATTCTCTCAACAGTCTTACTAGCCTCATGCTTATTATTAGGAAGACTAGGTCACTTCCCCCAGTGAATCCATAACAAGAGCACAAGTACAAATTAGCAACCATATCGACCTTTAACAACCCTGAGCACACATATTTTTTTAAAGATTTATTTATTTTGAGAGAGAGAGAGCACAAGCAGGAGGAGCAGAGGGAGAAGGAGAGAGAATCTCAAGCAGATGCCCCACTCAGCGTGGAGCCCGACGTGGGGCTCGCTCTCATGACCCTGAGGTCACGACCTGAGCCGAATGCAAGAGTCAGACGCTTATGTGCCAGCCAGGCACACCCCCGCCCCCACCACCAAACACAGGTAATTTTAATATAGAGAGGAGCTCAATTATGACCACTGAAAAAATACTTTCTTTTTCCTCTATGGCTAAGTTTGGGGATACATAAATTTATTTTTAAAACAACAGAAAGGCTTGGGCACCATGAAATGTGATCAAATAAACAGAAAATTCCTGCAGTGGGCGGAAGGCTGAAGCAGGTGCCCTTCCCCTGGCAGTCAAGAGATGGAGCTGGACATCAGCAGGCAGATCGCCACGCTGGTGGACATGTGTCCACCTCCTGCGTGTGGGGGATGCCCCACTTCACGAGGTAGAGCTTGATGCTGCTACTAAGCCGAGGATGTGGGTCCTTCTTTTCCCAGCCTCTCTTGCATCCAGGGCAAGAGCAACAGGCTTAGGTTCCCCGCACCAGTCACACCTGAGGCCTGACCTTGAGCATGAAGCCGTAACCCAGAGCAGTGGTCTCTTGAGAGACCCCGTCCGGTGAGCTGGGCTAACAGCTGCCCCGGGATGATGGCCGCTCGCGGAGGCAGCCGCTCTACTTCGGCCTCCCGTGCCGGGCGTCAGTGGCATAGTCTGTGACAGATATGCCCAGTGGTAGAGGTGACACTGTCATCAGACCAGCTCTGCACCATTTGAGACACGTTCCTGGATGCAGAGCCTCCAAACCTGGTTTCCCTTCCTTCGTGGAGATGCTGAGCGAATGCAATCTGGTTTCCATAAATCCTTTTTTGGCTTAACTTAGCCAGCGGTCATTTCTGTAGCTTGCACACAAGGACTGTGATAGAGATAGGGTTCTGTGCAAGCATCCTAGCACGGCAACTTGGAAGTTACAACACTGTGTCTCTTGGGTTGGATTTTTTCCTCTTTCTGTTTCTTGCCTTTATTAATTTTCATTTTCTACTGCAATAAAATATGCAATAGAAAAAAATGTACATTTCATGAGAGTACAGCTCATGGAATTTTCACAAAGTAAACACACCCATGTAACCAGTACTCCCAGGGGCCCACCTTCCCGTCATCACAACCAAACAAGGACACCGCTTCCCGACTTCTACCACCGCAGACTGTGTCTGAACTTCATGTCAGTGTAGTAGTCTTTTCCTCGCACTCAGCATTACGCTTGGGAGATGCATCTCTCCTGTCGTGTAGAGCTGTGGCTCATTCATTTTCACTGCTGTATACTATTCCGTTGAATGAGTATATCACGGTCTATTTATCCACTCTACTATCGACAGACATCTGGGTGCTTTGTAACTTGGGGCTATTTCAAACAAGGCTGCTATGAACATTCTAGTACATATCTTTTGGCAAAATGTGAACATATTTTTGCTGGGTTATAGATCAATGTACACAAAATGTGTGTGTGTGTGTGTGTGTATGTGCACTCAACTTGGGTGAGTGCTGCCAAACAGTTTTCTAAAATCATCATATCCAGGGTGCCTCTTTGGCTCAGTCGGTGAAGCGGCTGCCTTCGGCTCAGGTCATGATCCTGGGGTCCTGGGATCGGGCCCTGCGTCAGGCTCTCTGCTCAGTGGGGAGTCTGTTTCTCCCTCTCTCTCTGCCTCTTCCCTCTGCTCATGCTCTCTCTCTCTCTCAAAATAAATATTTTTAAAAAATTAAAAAAATAAAGTGATCGGGCACCTGGGTGGCTCAGCTGGTTAAGCGACTGCCTTCGGCTCAGGTCATGATCCTGGAGTCCCGGGATCGAGTCCCGCATTGGGCTCCCTGCTCGGCAGGGAGTCTGCTTCTCCCTCTGACCCTCCTCCCTCTCATGCTCTCTGTCTCTCATTCTCTCTGTCTCAAATAAATAAATAAAATCTTTAAAAAATAAATAAATAAATAAAGTGATCATATCCATTTAGAATGATTTTTCCATTGGACTCCCAGAACAATTTTTGCCCCCAAGATATAAGACATTGGGGAAGAATGAGTAAAGAGAAGGACGTCATTAAAAATTCATACAGTGACGTACAGTGACGTTTCCCCCTTCTTAAATGATTCCTGGGCAGACGTATGAGTCAGTCTTGGTATCCAGCCCACTGCCACCTGGCTCGACCTGGGTTAAATGACTGCTGACAGGTCATCGTTAAAGTCAAGGGCACAGCTGGAACGGGACTTCTGAACTCAGGGTCTTTTGACCCAGCAGCACAGACTCACATTCCTGCCAGTCCCACCGGCCCCAGGAAACCGGCAGCCGTGTGGGGATCACCACCTTCCCCTGCATCCGAGAGGAGATGGCTTGCATTTGGACGGGGAGCCCAGGCCCAAACGCCCATAGGGCCAGCAGGAACTTCAATCAGACCAGAGGGCCAGGCAGGGTGGGGATCAGGTCAGGAGTGGTGGGGATTTGAATAAATTGAGAGCGAATGTCCAGTCTTAGAGGAACATTTATTACTCAGCTTGCTGATTTCTGCCATATGGGAAAGAAGGCCCCACTGCTGCCAGATTTTCTGATTTTCAAGGGAAGCTGGAAAACTGGATTTTTTTTTTTTTATGAGATACTGCAATTTGTAATGTTGGTAACTAACTTTAAACAAACAAACAAAAAAAACCCCTGAACACTGTCAGCCCAACAAGACACATCTAGAGATCGGATCTGGCCCCAGAACGGGCTCTGGATAGGACCACCTCTGACTTAGGTGGACTCGGCATATTATGTTCACAAGAGGCTGCCTTCTGGGGCAGCACAGAGCAGACCCGAATGGAAATCACCACGACAGCTCTCCAGAAAGGCACAGCTGAGAACCACAGTCCTCCTCTCTGACGTGGACGGGCTCCCTCCTTATCCACGACCCTCTTTGTTACCCTGATAAGGCAACATGACACCGAAAACCCTAACCGTCATGAACACCTCGGACAAGGTGCCTCCTCCCACCTGATGGGGCTGAGCTCCTTTTGTTCTCCCCTCTACATCTGGCGGGGAGGTGTCGCCTAATTACTGCAGGTCGCCGGCTCTGCCCCCGGGCCTCATTGCACTTGGCAGGATCCACTGGAATTGACTACATCTGGTGAAGTTAAGCACAACCTGAAAAACAATTTATCCGCGCAAGAAGTCATCAATGAGGAGACACTCCCATTTTGGCAAATCAGACCTGCTCTCCCACTGGCGCCCCCTCCACACGTGAGTTTCCTGAGCTGCCTAGGACCCCGCTCAGGAGGCGGGCCACTCACCTCTTGTTTTCTACCCCTGCCCCGACCGTGGGGCACCGACACCATCTCCCCGCCTCCGCCCTCACTCCCTCTCTCCGACGGCCCTCATTAAACACACGGCTCGCGTACGAACCACGGCTCGCGTACACAGCCATTCACCAATTCCAAGAGTCAACAGGTAGAAACAATGTAGCAACAAACACGGCTGGGAATAAATTTGCCCCCTTACTTTCTCCTGGCCTCAGCACCCACTGTCTAGACCGTTGTCAGGCAGGTACACAGTTGGCGCTCAATAAACACACCTGTCGAATGTCCTGTATAAGCGCAGAGTCTCCCGTGTGCAAAGAGCTGCTGTGGAAGGACCCGAGCGCCAACCCAGGATGTGTAATCTCACCCCACCCCACAGGGCATGCAGAGACAGGTGTCCCCAGACAAGGGAACAGAGGCCCAAAGAGGTCCTGAGGCCACCTGGGCAGAGGGCAGATGGAGAGGCGAGAGGCAGGGCCTGTTCCAGACCGTAAGCCTCCAAAACCCAACTTCCCGAGGGCCTCTGATTATTCAATAAGTTAATAACCTAAGTGCTCAATAAACATTAACGACGTACCAGACACTTGACATGAGCTCCGGCAATTCTTTCAGCAGCCCTACAAGGTTCGGTTGAACAATCTTGGGAGGGAGAAGAGCTTGCCCAAGGAAATTAATCGAGCCCGTCTCAGAGGTTCTTAAGTGGGGGGATCTGGGGAAACACAGGGCGGGGGCATCTTGGGTTGTCCCAATTCATGGTAGGCAGGGGGCAGGGATGCTGAATACCCGCTTCAGGCAGGACTTCCCCACCTGAATGCCAACAGCATTTCCCAGGTGAGAAACACTGGTTTGGGGGTCGGGGTTTGTGTTTGTTTTTTTCTTTTAGCAAAGGCAGAGCCAGCATCCGAACTGGGGCAAGCCAGCCTCGAGAGGCCCGGCTGTTCTCACCACTCCATCCTGCGGCTTCAGAGACATTCTTTATGCCATGTGGACTCCCTCCCAGTGCAATGACTGGTTGCCCTGTGGGCAGCATCTTCTAGTAACTTCAGCATGTAGAGAACAGATCTCGATCTAGAATGACGACAAGTGTGTCTCTCCAATAGAGAAAAGCTATTTAAGAAGTATTCCCTACGGGGGCTATAGCTCTGAAGGTAGTGGTATGAAGAAGCGTTTTATTTTACTACTATTTTTTTAAGATAGAGGCATTGTTTCAAAGGCCGCAATGTTGTAGAAGAGAGAGGATGAATAGAATAAAGCAGACTATGAGGAACACCAAACAACAAGTAACGATCACACGTGTTCCAAGATCAGGGCGCCATGGGAGACTCTTTGTGACTCAAGTGTTCAGAATTGGCGTCATGAAGAAAGCAGGACCCCGGGCTTCAGGGATGGAACTGATTCCAATCAGCACGCAGGGAGGAAAGAGGAAGAGGGCAACAAAGTCAAGTGTGCAGAAGGGAGAATCAGCCAGCCAAGTCGAGGGGCACAGGGGAGAGCTCCCTGGATGCATCACAGGATTCCTCTGTTCAGAGCAGAAGAGGGGGGCACCTAAAAAGGCGGTTTGCACGGGACTGAGGAAGGAGTTCATCTATCACCCAAGGAATTCCAATCTATCTTGCAGGGCATCAGAACCCACCACAGGTTGAGTGCAGGAGAGACGAAAGCGGTCATTTCAGGGGTGAATGGACTGGACAAGGGCAGGTGGGGTGAGGGGTCAGTTAGAAGTCCTCTCCATAAGCCACAGTGAGTAAGAGCCTCCAGTACCAACAGAAATCAGCCACCGAGCCCTGCCAATTCCTTCTCGATACCCTTTTGTGTTTGGTTGGACAGGAAACCATGCCGGGAGGCTGAAAGAGGAAGGGTTGAATCCCATTCCTTATTTTCGAATCTCATAACGAGAAGAATGATGGTACTACCATTCATAAAAAAAACAACACTGGGGAAGGGGAGTTTAGCCCCCAAATTATTTAGGTAGAAACATCAAGGGGACAGGAAAAGCTAATCAGAGAGTCCCAGCTGTGGTTCAGAGACACTCTCGTCATTCTCAGATACAAAATGAGACCCTTCCCATCAGCCGGCTCTCGGGAGACTAACAGTAGCAACTTCCGTGCTAACCGTGAGGTCGGGGGCTCCCAGGGAAACTTGCCCCCTAACACTACGCCTCTGTCTAGTCCCCTACCCTTGAATTTAGGCTGGCCCTGGGACTTGCTTTCACCAACATAATGTGGCAGAAGTAATGCTGGGCTGGTTCCAGGCCTAAGTCTCAAGGAGATCCGAGAGAGCCACACTACCCTACGGGAGGGACGATGTGAAGAGACCACATGGGGAAAGAGACACCCTACAATGATAAAGACACAGAGAAAGGCCCAGTGCCCCAGGGTCCCAGGGTCCCAGCTGAGCCCAGCCCCGGCCAACTCTCCAGCTGAATGAAGCTTCCTGAGTAACCACCACCGACCAGACTAGCAGAAGAACTGGCCAACCAAGTCCAGCTCAGATTTCAGAATCATTAACAAATGAAAGAGTTGCTGTTTTAAGCCACAAGTTTTGGGTGGTTTGTTACCCAGCAACAGATAGCTGTTTCACCTCCACAAGGCCATCAAGCTACACTAGAGTGCCCTGCTGGTCCATGCAAAGCTCCGTGCACAGGCAGGTACATGCTCATCCTGAGTGATGAAAAGTGTGAATATAAACAGCAATACAGAATCACTGCCATCTACAACCTACTCGTACCCAAGCTTAGCACATAGTTGGCATCTGCATAAACATTTGTCAAATGGATACATAGCAATCGATCTGATTTTAATAGATGCTAGAGAAGCTGGTCCAAAGCTTGCTTATTCCTGCAAGCCCTCCTAGGAACTTGCAAGCTTCACCATCAGGAAATGTTCTCACCAATCTGATTATAGTCCCCAAGGCTCCTGAAGCCTGTTTCCTCTTACCCAGTCGGATGGATAACAGCTGGTCACTGTCCCCATGTCCGCCAATGTGGTACCACCCTTGGCTTAACGGAATTCTCTTTTCACCAGGAAAAGAAGGGTACTGCATTTTGACTTCTGCAAACTGATTTGTCTCAACCTTTTCTGGGGTGCCACTGTTTCTGTTTAACAAGAACCTCCTGGGGAATCTTGGGAAAATGCAGTTTTGCTTTGGGAGTTCTGGGCTGGGGCCTGAGAGTCTGCATTTCTAGCAAGTCCCAAAGAGAGGCTACTGCTGGATATCCAAGGACCACACTTTGCATGGCTCTCTCATTTCATAGAGGAGGAGAAGGATGTACAGAGAGAAGGTTCTACCACCAACCCCAGGTCCCCCAGGCCAGACTGCTTGTTCCCTCAGGGACACGTTAGCCGGAAACCAGTGTGAGCAATCAGGGCAGGCCTTACTTAGCTACAGAACCCTGGTTCTGGAGCAGGTGCTCCCTGGCCACCTAAGGAAAAGCCTGCTGCACTGGGATCAGCCCCAGAGCTTATGGAATGCAGAGCCCCAGGCTCTCCTGCTAGAAACTGACTCGGGGGCTCTGGCATGGGGCTTTGGAAACTCCATGGGTGATTCTGATGCCCAACTGGGTTTGAGATTACTCATCAAGACTACTCGTGAGGCGGCAACCCCCAGGAAGTAAGACACAAAATGATTCGCTAGCCAAGACTGATTAGGGGGCTTCTACGTTCCAGGCGCTTTTCTGATGTTAAGTCAGAATGATCTAAACCTCACCACAACTCTATCTAGTCAACACTGTCATCCTTCCCATTTTACAGAGGCCAAAACTAAGGCTGGGGCAGCTGTGTAACATGGCAAAAGCCACTCCCTTATTCAAGGGGCTGAGGCAGGATTAGAACCCAGGTCCTTAACTAGAGTCTACATCGTAACCACGATGCCCTATTCCACTGATCTGCCGAGAAGGTAAGCTCCTTGTAAAACCCCAAGGGTACACTGTTTGATCCACTGGGGCCATGTTCCCTCCAAGGAGAGCCACATACCACTAGTTCTCAAGAATATCAACACGTGGGGCGCCTGAGTGACTCAGTCGTTAGGCGTCTGCCTTCAGCTCAGGTCAGGATCCCAGGGTCCTGGGATCGAGCCCCGCGTCCGGCTCCCTGCTCCACAGGAAGCCTGCTTCTCCCTCTCCCACTCCCCCTGCTTGTGTTCCCTTTCTCACTCTCTCGCTCTCTGTCAAATAAATAAATAAAATCTTTAAAAAAAAAAAAAAAAAAGAATATCAACACGTGGGGGCGCCTGGATGGCTCAGTCGTTAAGCGTCTGCCTTCAGCTCAGGTCATGATCCCAGTGTCCTGGGATCGAGCCCTGCGTCGGGCTCCCTGCTCCATGGGGCGCCTGCTTCTCCCTCTCCCCTCCCCCTGCTTATGTTCTCTCTCTCCCTGTGTCTCTCTCTGTCAAATAAATAAATAAAATCTTAAAAAAAAAAAAAGAATAACAACACGTGTTCCTCAGGAGAGGAATGGTAGATGATCTGAATCAAACGTGGTAAATCCTGAGTTTGAGCAAACTACACAGCTTTCTTCCTGCAGAAGGTGTGGGAAGCACATTCATCTCCAAGGGTGGAAGGCGCATGTTGCAACACTCTCCAGACATATTGGCCACAGGATCCTTTCGTCCAAGAGCATCTCCAGGTAGGAGGAGGATGCCAGGAAGCCCCACACCCTTTGGGGAACTGTGGGCCCAGAACTGTGCTTTTCAAACTGCAGCACGCGCCTGAAGCTCCCGGGGATCTTGTTAAAATGCAGGTTCTAATTCCCTAGGTGTGGGTGGGGCCTGAGAGTCTGCATTTCTAGCAAGCCCCCAACTGATGCTGAGGCTGAATCACACTTGGCCTGACGATGATCTGGAACACCATGCTGGCGGGCTCTGCTCTGCACTGCCTCCCCAGACAAGCCTTAGTCCAGCTCGTTGGCCCCAAGAGAACACCCCTGATGCAGATTTCCAGAGGGCTCGGCCACCGCTGACCTCCCCACACGTGGAACTCATCCACGCCTTGCACAAATCATCACGGACCCCCGGGGGGTGGGGGGGGAAGGGGGGATGGTCCAGACCTTCTAGAGAGGCGTCGACCCCAGGGTCTGCACCCCAGCCCCCCTCTCTGTCTCTCCCCAGCCCTTGCCTCTGACAGCCCTCCTTCTGCAGGTGAAGCCCTCTTGGCAGGCAGCCTCAACCGCCCCACAGCCGCCCAGGACTGCCGCCGCCCCGTTGCAAGGGAGGAAGGGGAGGTAAAAGGAGGATAAGCAGAGAGCGAGCAGGCCCCGTGAGGTCTTGTGACCGACTGGGCCTCCTGGTGCCACCGAGGCGGCAGTACCAACGCGAAGTGCTGGAACCCTTGGCCGGGCTCCGAAGCAAACACCCAACCCAAACAGGCCCTAGTGTGCCTCCGAACAGACTGTGTAAATAAGGGGGTGGGGGAAGGAGGGGAAAAAAAAAACCCAACTGGCCACAGATCCCGCTTTCAAACACGTTGAAACAAAATAATCCCTCTCACTCACTCCCTCCTGCTCCCTCTTTTTTTTTTTTTAATTTCCACTGGTGCCGAGGCCCCAGTGGAGCCTGGCGGGCGGCGTGTTAGAGCCTGCAGCCTACCTGTCCTGCATAGGAATGAAGCCTGCAGGAGTTACGTGATATGCCCGCACTGCAGGCCCAGAGACCACAGCTACTGCATTCAGAGTCCAGGAAACAGAGAAAAAGCTGTTCTCAGAGCTCCGCTGGGAAGGGACCTGGGAGGGGTGGGGGGGGGGGAGCAAGTCAGCAGGGGGAGCGAGCCGCACGAGAGCCAGTCCGATTAACCTGGCTTTGACCAGGGTGGCCCTGCCTCCAAAGCGCAAACCCCCAAAGCAGAGAACTGAACCCCAGAGCTGGAAATACAAAGCCCAGGAGAAGGAGCTCCTCCTGGACAGCCTCTCTCCGAGGGCTCTCTGAACTCCCAAGTGTGTGCACAGAGAAGGGGGCAACTTGCTTGTGGTTTGTTGCTGGTTTTGTATTTGGTTTTGAACTTTCTAATGGCAGGGTGGGGCGGGAGGGGCGGGAGGGGTTGGGGGTGGGGGGGCATGAGTCATCTTGCAGATGAGAACCCATCTCCCCCTCTCTGCAAGTTGAAACAATTGAGTTGTCTCTCCCGGTTCTTGCCAACGTCTCTTACTCAATCTTGGATCAAAAGGGCGGTGGGGAGGGAGGCCGGGGACAGGAATCCAGACAGTTCTGTGCCGCTGACATCAGGCCCAGCTGTTGGAAGCGGCGCTGAGGATACGTGACCCAGAAGGGAAGCCGGGACCTGCTTGGCGAGGTGGGCGAAGGCAACTGCAAAGGGCCACCCGATCTGGGGAGCCCGGGGAGGCGAAGCAAGAGTGAACTGAACGTCGTAGGGAGGAGGGCCGGCTCCAGAGTGCCCTGCCCGGGTCACAGCCACTCACCGTGTCCCTCCTCGCCCATATTCTTAGAAGCAGGACTGGGACTCAATCCTGTGCACAGGCTCGTCCCCGGTAGGCATTTCACGGTGATTATTTACAATCATCGCTGCTCAGAAGAGACGAGACTCCGCCGGGTGAGCCCAATAGCCTGCGGCTCGGCAGGAAGAGAAGTCTAGGTCCCACGTCCAAGAATATCAGCAAATCCTCATGAAGCATCCGTTGTTGTAACGCAATTTAAAAGCCCTGGTTTGAAGAGCCTGTCTGACACTACCCAGGTCTGCGGGCAGAGCCAACGCCGCGCCCTTTGTGGGATCTTAGGCTGCTTTTTCAAAAAAAGAAGAAAAAACTCCCTTACACATTAATCTCCGTTTACCATGGCAAGCACATCTGGTCTGCCCTCGTAGACTCAGCGCCGCATACAAGAGGAGGGCCCAGAAAAATCAGACGGGGCGATCCCCGCTTTTAAGGACCTGATACCTTTGCTGGGGGAGAGCCAACTGACCCACTGGAGTTCCGGTGGCTTTGGTCTCTTCTGAGACACACCTGTGAACGTTAAGGAGACCAGGAGCTGGTCCTCCCGAGTGTCACTGTGTACCAGGCATCATGCTGAGGGCCTTCTAGGCAGGGGTTCTGATCCCCACAGCCACCTTACTATCCCATTGCCCAAGTGAGCACATGGAGGCTCTGAGGATGAGCCAACATGACACGTCACAGGGCTGACAAGTGACAGCACCCTGGCTGAAGGCGCTTCCTTCCTGTGATGCTCACAGCACTTTCTGCCCAGAAGTCAGGCTGCTCGAGGACAGAGCTCCCGAAGGCCTTCCGTACTTCCACATGACCCTCAGCCTCTGGGTTAGCACCACAAACAGGAGATTCTTAGACCATGTTTGTTGAAATAAATGGATAAAAACTTGCAAGAGGGAAAAGGCCACTCTACCCCCTTCATTTAGATATTTACTGAGCATCTACTATGTGTCTCTGACTCAGCTGGACCTGGGGAGCCAGCTGAGGGGAGAGACCCCAGGACTCAGGGGCTCAGCCTGGTTACAAGGGTCAGGTGCCCATCAATAGGAGAACGGATAAAGAGACCGTGGGTCGGTCACTGCACAGAGGAGCACCCAGCAGCAGAAGCACGAAGCCCTAGACGCGCAGTGATGGGCTGCATCTCAGAAACATTACACCGAGTCCAAGAGCCGTCACACGATGGAATACATAGGGCAGGACTCCATTTACGTGCAGTTCCCCCTAGAACCGGCAAAACGAATCTAGGGAGCAAGATAAAAGCAGAAGAGCAGTTGCCACCGGGGGCATGGGGGTGGGGATGGACTGGCAAAGGCCAGGTGGGAACGTGCTGGGTGCTGCTGGCATCCATGTCTACGGGACACTGGAGATTTGTGCAGTACGGTACATGCAAGTGTTGCCTTAAAGGAAGCAAAATGCCCGCAACCAAACGTTGAATTCCACTTAATGCTCTGCATGTTGTGGTATTTGGAGGGAATTAATGTCTGCAACTTCCTTGGAACCGATCAAAGAAAATGGGACAGAGAGACGCATGGACATCAGGCCAGCTGTGTGATCAACTAAGTCGATAAACAAAAGTCAAGCACGGAATCAAGGTGGCAGGTATATGGGTGCTCACTGCAGAATGCCTTCGACTCTTATGTGTATTTATAAATTTCCATCATAAAATATTGGGGGGGAGAAAATGAAAGGGCACCCCAAAACAGCCTCATGTGAACAGCGCATCAGTGTGCTGAGTTTTCAGAGCTGCTTCCACAAACCCGTGTAGGAGGCTGCAGAGAGAGAGCAGGGACCGGGAGAGCTTCTGAGGGCTCAGGACTGGACCCAGAGCCTCCCAGTGCAGAGACTGACTTTACAGTCTGGGTTAAGACCAGTCATGGCGTCCTGGGTCTGCATTCAGTCACTCCGTGCAAGACGCAGTTTCCTGTTCCTCGGGATGAAGTACCTCTTGGACTTGAAATTCCTCTCCCTAAATAGCGTTTGGGTGAGTTAAGTGTAAATGAATCAGAAAACAAATGGATTAAGTTTCTCAGCACACATATGGGTTTCAAGAACAAAATACAAAGGGAGAAGGAGACGTCACGAGGTGGGAAAAGGGTCTCTGGTTTGAACTGTGCACAAAACCACTGTTCTGAGAAATACTTGATTGACTTGCTGATCTCAGTCCCGTACACCGAGGGTTTCTGGGGCCCCACTCTTTAATATGCAAATGATTTTGAAAAATATTTCTCCTCCTGGAAAGCAGAGGGGAAAGGAAATGCTTTGAAGTCCTCCTGGTTATTTAATTATTTTTTTCAAAGGTAAAGCAGTATATTTTTATCCAATATTAAATAAACATTTTGAAATGGTATGTTCAAAGCCCTTGAGCCTCTGATGTTGGTTCGGGATGTTTTTTGTTTTGCATTCTGGGGGCCGAGTGAGGATGGTGCCTCTTTCTTGCCAAATGTTCTAGAATCGTGGAACATTAGACCCAGGAAGCCTAAGTGGCCAGGGTGCTACTGTGGAGGAGAGTGAGGCTCGGACAGGCTCTGGTGACCTTGCTCGAGAAGTAAGCAGTGACCCGCTGGGATCAGGATGCGGGGCGGGGCGGCGGTGGGATGGGGCGTGGCTTCCAAGGCCATGTGCAGAGCATTCTAGTCTCCGCAGGGAATCGCCAGGTCCAGCTCTGAGCTGACGATCCCAGGGCCACCCTTCCTGGACCTGCGAGTTTACAGAAATGTCTTTTATCAGCCACCACTAGGGATGATGGCAATGGCCATCTCCCCAGGGACACTCGGAGACTCCACAAGTGCTTAGAGGTAAGGTAGGGTGAGGACATGTGGAGTCAATGAAACTTTATGAGGGAATTGGGGCTCAGAAAAAAAAAAAAAATCACACCTCTGAAGGATTTTTCTCAACTGGCCTAATTTAGACACAACATATACAAAACACATCCCACAAAGATTATTTGGGCACAGAGCATGGGACAGTGGGATGGGGAGGGAACAGCATAATCATGGTCCTCAAATACTTAATGTTTGAGTAACAGCCCATAAATTCTTATTAAGTGAATTAACAAATAAATATAATGCACACTCTTGCCTATCATAGAAGTGGTAACAATTAGCATTTAAGCTTTCAGAAGGGATATATCGGGGTAACATACAGCCAACACCATCGGCCACCAGGGACAAAGTCCCCTAGATGACTGTGGCCTCCCCTGTTAGTAACACTGTACAGACTTGATTAGCTTTTGCCATGGACTCAAGAGAACAGTCACTAACCCCATTTTACAGATTTAAAATTTTTTTTTAAAAAGAGCAAAGGTTATGCTTTTGATCACGACATACCTTGCCTGCCTGGCTGTGCCCAGAAGAGTGAACCAGGGGCCCCTGGGGGGCGAAATCGATTGAGCATCTGACTCTTGGTTTCAGTTCAGGTCACGACCTCAGGGTCGTGAGATCGAGTCCAGCTTCGGGCTCTGTGCTCAGCAGGGAGTCTGCTTGAGATCCTCTTTCCCTCTCCCTCTGCCCCTCCCCGATCCCACGCAAGTGCATGTGTGTGCTCTCTCTAAAATAATAAATAAATCTTTAAAAAAAGAGTGAACTAAAATCCTTAACCCCAAAGTCTAATGGGGAGAGACAAAGGCAATAATAACAAAGCAATGACAACAAAATTATACTGCATTCTACTTTCTGTCCCCAAAGGGAATAAGCTTCCCTGATTTTTTTAACATAAAATAATTCTCATCGCAAACTAGAAAATTAAGATCACCTATAATCACAGCACTCGGAGGTAATCTGTTCATCTTTTATTAAAAATCCTTACAAAATTTTTAAGTGTGCTCATGTGCCTTTAAAAAAATTTTTTTTTATTTTGGAGTAATTTTAGATTTACAGGAAAGTTGCAAAGACAGTACAGAGTTCCTATACGTCCTTCACCCAGGAAAGATAAAACGTTAGGGATATTTTCCATAACCATGGCATATCTATCAAAACTAAGAAATTCACACGGACATGATACTGTGAACTACAGATTTCATGTGGATTACCCCAGTTTTTCAACCGTCTTTTTTCTGTTTCGGGATCCAGTCTGGGGCACCATACTGTAGGGCTCAAAGTTTGTAAACGGATTGTTTTCACTGAACAGTAGGCACCGTGAACGTATTTCTAAGTCAACGAATAGAAATCTGTAGCATTATTTTCTGTAGCTTCCTAACACCATCCACTCAATGGCTGGGCGATCCCCCTCTTCTCGAAGGACACCCCGTTGCTTTCGGTTTTTCACACTCTCCTCCCAGAAAGCCTGAGCCCATGTTCCTTATCACCCTTAGATGCGACACTTCAAATTCACCTGGACAAGAAAAGACTCTTCTATACCCTAGAGAGAAAACCGTGGGACTGGAAAGAGTTAATGGACATTCAGGACAGGCATTTTCCCCCCACCCCGCCCCACCCCCGGAAAACCAGACTCATCATTTCAAAGAACCACCCAGAAATTAAACCTTCATTCCCTTCAGCTCAAGCTACTCCCACTCTCCTCTCTCCAGGTCTGACAGGGAGAGGTATCTTCAGATCTTCGGCATTTCCACCATGGAATTGCTTTTGGGGTGCGGGGGCAACCCCCACCGGGTTTAATTTCCTTCTCATCCCTCTGTAGTGTCTACGGGAGCTCCCTGGAGGAAAGCTTGAGCAGGCCTGGGCAGTAATGCATGCAACAGGAAGGACAAAAGGATTTGGTAGTCAGCAAAGCTGTATGCCTTCTATTTTACTTTATTTATTTATTTTATTTTTTTTTTTACAGTGAAAGAAATAAGGGGAGGGGTGGCGACCGCAAAACGGCTTGCCTATCTAGAAAGGGCTCGGCTCGCAGTGAGCCAGACCAGGAACCTGCCCAGCATGCTAACTGGAATCGTCTCTCTTCTAAAAGAAGCCCATATTTTATTTTGAGACTCCTGTTCTTCGATGCAAAACACTTTGTCCCCATGCTTAGCACTGTAAAATGTTATATATTTGAGAAGCCTGCAAAAGAGGGTGGCAGGGAAGGTTTTGAGAAGTGGAGCCAGACCCCATGCTGGGGAATTCTTAAGTGCCATCCTGGCCTGCAAAAAGAAAAAAGAAAGAAAGAAAAAGAAAAAACAAGCTACTGGTCAGAGGGAATGCTCTTCCATGCCAAGCTCAGCTTGAATTAATATACAACACAACCTCTTAAAGGGGGAAACACTGCTTTAAACTCAGAGTTTCTCCTCTCAACGCAACTGATTAAAAACGACAGGAAGTTCAGAATATTCTGGGAGGAAAAGAGCTGCAACATGAGATACTTTCTTTACCCCAATGTTTGCAATCTTGTCACTCTGGTCAAGGCCACACCTTCAGGTCAGGAGGGATCAAGTCTTTGCGGCAAAGGATGCCAATTCATTTCCCCAAGAAGAACAATGCCCAAGGTCTCCAGCTTGTTAGCTCCCTGGGGCCTCTGTGGTCTGGTTCTGTGGCTGGTAAAAACCCATTTCACTTTTGAATTCTGCCCAGAAACTACAAGAGGATCTTCCCCGGGAAAAGAAAAATCGAATTGGTAACAGGGATGTAGGGCCTGCCCGGAAGACTCCCTCCCTTCCCTACAGGGTCCCCTCGCTATTAGGGAGGAGAGGACTTCACCTTATGGAATCTGGTTGCAAGGAAGAAAAAAAAAAATAGGCTTTAAGACGAAGGGGACACTTTCCCTTGTTAGCTGATACAGTACTATAATAATTCAATAGGAGCAAGTAACCACACAGAGAAACTAAAGCCTTAAAAACCAAGGCACCATTATTCAGTACGTGTCTTGCTGGGTGAAGCCCCACATTGCTGCTAACGGAGCCTTGTGAGGCCAGTTTGGAGATGTTTGACGTTTAGGTGATTCAAGCTACCAGCCTGAAATTAAAACCCAAGCCATGACAAGATCAGACCCTAGGATTCTAACCGCGGGAGGGTATCTAAGTGTGCCTTATCACGGAGCAGAATTTGTAAAGTGACCACGCTTTAACCAAAGACCCGGGCTGTAGGCAACACTCCCTCCGTGTTGTGTGTGTTTGTTTTCTCTTAATTGTGAAGAGTTATGCATGCTCTGTAAGCACAAACTGTAAAAGAGGGAGGATACATGGACAGACCTTCGTACTGTAAATAAAACATGCTGTTGGAATCAAATAAAACTTGCAGCAAATTAGGCTTGACATTTAGGAATAACCATAGTGTTATTGCACTACACACGACTCCAGCATAAAAGACAAACCTCCCACAGAGGTGACTCAAAGTCAGATCTGGGGGTGTGGGGGCGGGGGGCAGATGGGTGGGGGGGGCCTGGGGAGAGCAGAGAACTCCCTGTAAGTCCCTCTAGAGGCTGGATTAGAGAGGCTTTAGCCAGGACTCCAACTCAGGCAGCCTGGATTCCGAATGCTATCCTGGGGCTGTGTCACAGGATAAACAAAACCACATGACTCCTTCTCTCAGGGTTCTGATTCCAACCTCACTAGGTGGCATTGCTGAAGCCCGGGGAGTTGGCAAGGGGGCACCTGCTGGAAGGAAGGGGGCGGAGGACCTCAGAGGTCCCCTTCCTCCCCGAGTGTCCAGGTCAGAGAAGCCAGGAGGTGTAATACAAGGACAGCTGGGCCCCTCCTGCTTTAAAGATGCCAAGTTGCCTTCATATCACCTGGAATCCCTCGACCTGTGTATGCCCTTGCATTTAAAGCTAATGTCTGCAGGAACCCTAGGGTGCCTTTGGTGGCTCAGAACTTAGTCTGGTTGTTCTATCCAGTGTACAGTTGACTTTCCGGGCCGGGATCCATCACAGAAGTGTGGGAGGTGATATATACGGACACGGGCTTCCAGAAAACCCACCCCCTTCTCCCTTCACCTGCTCTCGGGTCCCACTGCCGCCCGACTCCCCCCCCACCACCACCACTGCCTGGACCTGAGGAAGGAGTCACATTTCCCATATCCCAGAGCAGAAAGATCAGATGGCAATCTGGAGTACAGGGCTCTTCAGGAAAGGAATACAGGGGTGGCCAGAACCCATCAAGTGGCCTGAGTGCTCAGTGCTCCTTGCAGCTGGGCAGAAAGGAACAAGGAAGAAAGAGAAGCGGGGGACACCTAATCCCAAGGCTGACTCCCTGTCTGTCCCTGCCCCTCTACCCTTCCAGAAGACAAGAGGAGTGATTTAACTCTGGGGTCGTCTCATCAGCCCTCCTTACTGGGCCTATCTAGAGGTGGGCAGTGAGAGGAGGCAGAAGGGAGAGACACGGCACCCCTGGATCGGCCACGGAAGCCTCTGGGCTGCAGCGAAGACATGGTGTCAAGTGCACAGCTGAGCCCCCATGCTCATCGCTCAAGAGGGCGGGGGCTCGGCCACCCATGTTCAGGGGGCCTGACTCTGCCTGTACCCAGCCCAGGCAGGAGCTGGGGTCTACCAGATGGCAGAAAGGCTGACTGCAGGAGCTCTGGGATCACTCATTTATGCTGGAAGATTCTGATAAGATTCTGCCCCTCTGCCTTCCCTCATCTAGCCCGATCCCTGAGAAACCCCGGAGCGCTCCCGTTACTGCAGGCGGGGTCTCTTTAAGCAGCCACTGCCAACGCTGTGGGGGTTTCATGGTGACTCAGCCTGGCCCCCGAGAGGCTGGATGCACTATCGCTCAGCCAGGATATGGCTGCAAGCCCACGAGCTGCTGGGAGAGACAAAGCCATTCTCTGGAGCCTTCTGAAGCACCCTCCCTTTGGTTTGACAGGCATATTGCAGCCCCAGCCACGCTCCCCAAGTGGACATTCAAAGGCTGGCTGTGGTCTCTTGATGGCTGGAAGGCAAGACAATCGCCTGCCTTGGCCCCAGAAGGGAAGGCCGGCAGCCGCTGGGAAAGGCAGAGCGGGTCTCTGTTTCTGTCCCCCCTCCTGTTGAAGGCAGCTCAACTGAATGTGGACCGAGTTCTGCTTGTTTTCTCCTCAGGAGGCAGGGCCAGGGAAGGAACCAGCAAAGTGCAGCTAGGGAGCCTACAGCACAAAGGTGGTCCCAGAAAGTTCAGGAGCCCCACTTGGATGGCGATTGGCCTATTTCCACCCGTTTCCAAGCAACACAACACGAAAACCCGCTGGAACGTTATCACCGAGCCGGTGAACTGGAAGGCACTGGGGGTCACTGGGGCTCACACCCCATAGCACACTGCCTAGGGGGCTCAGACACGGGGAGAAGAAGACACAGCCTCTGCCCAGAGCTCAATGCCCCAGGAAACTCCTTTTACAGCTTAAGAAGAAAATGAGGTCCAGTCTCTTGAAGGCAGGATGAGGTCACCCAGTGAGGGGCTGAGCCAGGCCCGCCCTCCCCATTTCTTGGATCCCTGGTGTGGGTGGTTTAGGAACCTTCCAGGTAACTCAGAGCCAGGGTCAGCCTCTGGAAGCTGTGACAAGTCTACCTGAACCCATCCTGCTGACATACAATTTACCTCCTCCGGCTCAGCTCTCTGCTTACGGTCTTCCTTAAAATACCAGGGCAAACGCCTAGCAATTGTTCCTCAGTTCTCCCACAAGACACCTGTTTTTATCGGCCCCTCAAGGACCACTTTCTAATTATATCTGAAACAACTTCACCTCAAGGGCTGGTCACCAGGCACTATCTTCCCAGTTGTGCAAATCTGCACACATACTGGATACACGGGGCTCCCAACCAGATTTCAGGGGATGTTACAGGAAGGGTGCCTTGCGTTAAAAATGAAAATCCACTGAACACCAAAAAAAAAAAAAAAAAAAAAGGTGAGTGTTACTCAATTAGATCTCAATAAACCTGAGTTTAGAAAAAGATCTACAGGTTCATCCTTCCTAAAGAAAAAATGAACACACACACACACACACACAGACAACTAGGGAAAAAATACGAAGGAAATCTGCATCTTTTTGCTTGACTGAAATGTTAATAAGAAATAAAAAGCTGCCAAGAAAGCCTTCCAAGGAGCCTGCAGCTAGAAGCCCCGGCCTGGTTCTACCCAGGTGTCCTGAAAGGCCCACAGAGCACCAGCCGAGAGTGGGAAGCAGGTGCCGGGCAAGGAGCCCTCTCTTCCTATCAACAAGGCACACACAGGCTGAGGGCAAATGATCCACAGACGTGGGACCAAACCAAGAGGTTTCACAACAGCCAAAAAACGGAATCACCAAGGCGCCCGCCAACATCCATCCCCACAGCCTGCTGTGCACGCTCACATAGTAGGTGTTCAAGAAACTTCACGGAAGGGGCGCCTGGGTGGCTCAGTCGGTTAAGCGACTGCCTTCGGCTCAGGTCATGATCCTGGAGTCCCGGGATTGAGTCCCACATCGGGCTCCCTGCTCTGCGGGAAGCCTGCCTCTCCCTCTCCCCCTCCCCCTGCTTGTGTTCCCTCTCCCGCTGTGTCTCTCTCTGTCAAATAAATAAATAAAATCTTTAAAAAAAAAAAAAAAAGAAACTTCACGGAATTCCACTGACCCCATGCCAGGCTGCCATGTAAGGGACTGGGCACTCAGGGTGCATATCGACCCCGCCCCCCCACTTTCTGCAGCCCCTCTGTGTCACATGTGATTAATGAGTGCCGTGTCACCAATGTCCCAGGGGTCAGCCTACCACAACGGGAACATGAATGAGTTGGGAATGGCCTTAAGAATTGAGATTCCAAAAATGGTGAAGAAAAAAAAAAAAAATGGGGACATTTTGTTTTGTTGCTGACTTGAATAGAAGCAAGGTTTTCTCCTTGTCACAGACCAAACCATGATCTGAGTTTAGAGCTTTTCAGAATCCTGAAAACCAGCAAATGCATCTAATTAAACGAGACCCCAAAGCCCTGTATACTTTCTAGAAGTTGCAGAATTCTAGAATGGCAAAGGTTAACGTGGGGTGGGGGCGGGGGCAAAGTACTGATTAATGTATCCTAGATTTTATTAACAATAACCAATTACTGTACGTGTCCTAAATGCCAGGTTCTACACTCAGCGCGAAGTGATTTATAGTTAGTGCCTCATTCAATCACCATAGAATCATCACACAGCCTTAAGGGAAAGACATTGTCATCCCTATTTTACAGGTGGAAAAACTGAGATCATGCGGCTAAGAGATGACAGAGAGAAGACTCAAATGCCCTGCGGACTCTGAAGCCCACGCCCCTGATGTTGTTACCCTGACTCTCTGATTAAAAGTGAGGGCTCTTCGGGCGCCTGGGTGGCTCAGTTGGTTAAGCGACTGCCTTCGGCTCAGGTCATGATCCCAGGGTCCTGGGATCAAGTCCCACATCGGGCTCCCTGCTCAGCAGGGAGTCTGCTTCTCCCTCTCCCGCTCCTCCCTCTTGTGCTCTCTCTCTCTCTCTCTCTCTCTCTCTCAAATAAATAAATAAAATCTTAAAAAAAAAAAAAAAAGTGAGGGCTCTTCCATGCAACGTGCTGAGCTCACTGTCCAAAGAGGAACTGGTCCCAGGACTTGTCAGATTTCTGATCCAGAGGATGGAAGGACAGTAGCACTTGGCTGGATCACAAGGATGCAGGGCTGCTCAGGAGAGGTCCCTGTCTACGCAGTCCTCCCCTGCCCCTGGGGCAAGCTCCAGACTCACCTCTGCCCAGCCTGGCAGAGAGTGAGGGTCCGGTAGCTTCACTGGAAGTCAAAATGGCCTCCCCAGGGAGACCGTGGACCGTCTCAGGGGGAAAAGGCCACGGGAGGGAGAGATCAGAGGCTCAAGCCTTCCAGGAACAAGACCCAGGGGCTCCCCAGCAACTGTCCCCCTGTTCTTTAAAGGAGTCCCCACCCTGAGCAGAAGACACAAGTCAATCTCCAACACCTTGAGAACATTATGCAAGGGGAAAAAGCCAGACACAAAAGGCCACAGACTGTGGGACCCTATTTACATGAAATGCAGAGCAGGCAAATCCATAGGGACAGAAAGTAGATTAGCGGTAGCCAGGGGCTCGTGGCGGGAGGGAGGAGTGGAGAAGAATGACTTAATGGGTATGGGGTTTCCTTTCGGGGAGGAGGGGGTTCAAAAAGTTCTGGAATAGATGGTGGTGAGCGTTGCACAACACTGTGAATGTATTCAATGCCACGGAGCTGTACACTTTAATATGATTACAATGATACATTTCACATTATATGTATTTTACCATGACCTGAAAAAAAAAAAAAGTGACTCTCCAAAGGATCCTTGAACTGATTCAGTCGAGCATGAAAGCAACCCACAGGGCCAGGTCTTAGCCTCTCTGAGACTCAGAACTGGATGTTCCCCCCACTAAGACCCTCCAGTGTATAAACTCAGTGTTTATAGAGAGGGTGGGGTGGACAGAGAGGGAAGAAAGAAGGCGTGCGCGGAGTGCTGGCTCCCTCCGAGGTGATGTGGGGAACCAGAAGACAGGGCTCCCTCCCCGGGCAGCCTCCCCCAAGGCTGGGGCAGCTCCAGACCCGTAGCCCCCCTGCCCCCCCCCCCCACACACACACCTGGCAGGCATCCTGGTTCCTTTCTTGGGACCGGGAGCCTGGTGTCCTTGGTCTGCATCACAGAGTCAACAGCAATCTATCTGCACTGGGCAAACAAGGCCGCGGCAAGTGGTGGAACTCTGACAATATTTAATGACTCAGGGGGTGGGGAGGCTTTGCAGGATGGAGGGCAACGAGGAAAGGAACCAGAGAGCAGGCAGAAAACTCCAGGGGAAATTCCATGGGGGGGAGATAAAAGGGGGCTGTAAAGCAATTTTGACAGGTTAACAGACAGGTAATATTCCAACGGTGTTGACTTAACCAGGCTAGCGCTCCATGCGGCAGCGATTAAGCCGAGGCACGAGAGCCTCAGCAGAGAAGGGTTTCAGGGAAACAAAGATCTAGTCAGAGAAAACCAAATACGGGCCAGTCAGATGCTGGCAGCCCCGCCTGCCTCTGCCCGCCGAAGCCATGGGAGATGCTTCCTAGAGATCAATCTGGAGAGAGAGCATCCTGCGGGATCTGGGCAGCCCGGCTGCCGCTGGGGACAGAGGGCCTGGCTTCTGATGCCTCCTCACAAAGGGCGGGGCCCAGGCGACGGGGCCCAGTGCCTGTCCTCCCTCCCACTGCAAACCAGACCAGTTCTGCCATCTCCTAGTCCTAGAAAGACAGCTTGCTGGTCCCACCCACCGTCCTGGGGCTCCTGCCTCAGGACACGGTCAGCCAGCCATGAAATTCATGCCAACTCCCAAACCCCAAATACACCCCCTCCTGGCATTCAAACCCTCTGTTCTTCCCTCTCCTAGCTGCCATCCATGGGGTAAGTGCCCTCACCACGTCCCTGGGCCTTGACTTCCTCATCTGCAGAATGGGACAGAAATTCCCACAAAGCCGTTTAATGAACATGTTACTTATCATTAATCCTATGCTAATGTCATTGATACGAATATTAATGATACTGAATACATAATTATGAGGAAGAAAATAAACACCAGGGCTACACGAGGAACACGGCCTGGATCAGAGCAGGTACTCTAAAGATCCCTGTTATAACTGCCTATGCTGCCCACCTGCCCAGATGCTGAATACAGCAGAACAACCGACGGGCTGAAAGGGGCTTAATTTTTTTTTAAATGTGTTAACGTTGTTATATCTCCACCCCTGCTCTCCTAGAATGGGGAGCCAGCTCCCCGTGGGGACCAGAGGTGTCACCTTGGCTGAAGTACCAGAGTGAGACACCCAAGACCCTCTCTGCTCTCTGAGTGCTTGGCACCAGTCTGAGCAACTTGATATGGTTCCATGAGCCTGTGTTCTGGGAGGACGTGAAAGTGTTCAAAGCCATTGAACCAGCACCTAAGGGGTGCCAAAAGTCTGACTTCATTTCCTACAGGGTTCCCTGGCCAGTGTTACAGGACACTATTTTGAGGTTGGATTATATATTTTTAGGTTATTTGGAAAATCATTGTGGCTTTAAATAATAAAATTCTGAGTGACATCTGTCAGCCCCGATTACCAGGAGTCTGCTAAGCGGTGTGTTCTTTGTTTCTCATTTTTTAAAAGTGCAATGAAGTAAGTGTTACCTAGAAAGGTTCGTAAGAGTCTTCAGGGTTGTGTATTCAGCACTCTCCTGAAACGGGTCCCAAAGGCGTGTACCAGAGACCGTGCTACAGGCCCGAGGAGCTATGCCCAAGAGCTGAGCTGGTCAACACTACCAGAAACACGATGCAAGGATCAGAACGCAAAGAGCCACAGGGCCAACTGGTCAACCTCCTGCATTTCATCAGTGGGGAAGCAGAGACCCCAGGGGGGAGAGGCAGGTCTCCCCAAGGTGCATCCAGCACTTCCCGGGTTATTGGTCACTCGTTTCGTCTCGTTCCGTGACTTAAAGCAGCGCCCCAGTGAGGTTTGTCTCCTGTTGTATGGGCCAAGAAATCACCTCACAGAAAGGTTTCTTCACATGGATCTTTGCCCCAACTCCCTTCACATGCATCTCTGCCCCAGCTCTTATTTTCAGGGTGCAATCATGATCCCTACTCAGAAAAGTGCATCTTTAGGACTAGCTCTGGTTATTTATCATGTGAGTCTTACCTAGTACGGGACTGGTGGTTTAGGAACTAGCTGTGGCTGTCACAGCTTCAGTCCCAAGGGGAAGGTATCATTTGCAAAAAGAACTTGGAATGTCTGGGTTCAGAGAGTCTCTTTCTCAGAGAGCAGGGACCCCTGCACCAAATATCTACCAAAATCCATCTGCCCCACACCCCGGCTCCCTCAAATCACCACCAATCCCTGAGTATCCATAACCTGTTGATACCCCCCTCTGATAAACTCTAGAGGCACAGAAAGATTGTTTGCATCCAGGACCTTGAAGTAATAATATCTGTGAGCATCCAGAACGCACTGGACACTCATCCAAACGGGACAAAGAGCTGCTAAGAGTCAAACTCAGCTTTTTTTTTTTTTTTTTTTTTTTTTTTTTTTGGTGGAGGGGAAGGGAGAGGGAAAGGCTGCAAATAAAGTGCGAATTAACCTCTGACCATTACAATAATCTGGAGGTATGATTTCACAGAATCCTCCTTTTTCCCCAGAAAAAGTCTGATCGACATACACGTCTGTGTGAAATTTTGCTTACCCCCTCTCATTGTTCATCCCCCCTCTGAATCTGAAATTTTGTTCACCCCCTCTCTCTAATTTGGTGTCTAGCACAGGGAACCCATCAGTGAATGTTTGATGAAGAGGTGAATGGATTTGGAAGGTAAGCCTTTCAGGGAAAACTAGGAGGTGGATCAATGCATGTGACCTGAGCACACATTTTTTTATACAGATCAAGGGGCTGGAGATAGGCTGGGAGTTCCATTCGAACTGACAGGAAACCCTGTTTGACAGGTCTCTGGGCTTTGGGGCGCCTGGGTGGCATGGTCAGTGAAGCATCTGCCTTCGGCTCAGGTCATGTTCCCAGGGTCCTGGGATAGAGCCCCATGTCGGGCTCCCTGCTCGGCAGGGAGTCTGCTTCTCCCCCTCTCTCCCCCAGCTCATGCTTGCCCTCTCTCTCTTTCTCAAATAAGTAAATAAAATCTTTAAAAAAAAAAAAAAAAGGTTTCTGGGCTTTGAACCATCCTTCCCCATGAAGACCTCTGTGACACAGGAAGGGCAGGATTATTCTTCATATTTGACCAAGGAGAAAACTAGAAAACACAATGAAAAGCTTCCGTAGAGTCTCAAAATGAATTAACAGAAGAGTTGGGCCTGGCTTTCAGCTTGCTCACATTCCTTGGTATTTTCAATTCCCTTAAAATTGCATTTTAGGGCGCCTGGGTGGCTCAGTTGGTTAAGCGACTGCCTTCGGCTCAGGTCATGATCCTGGAGTCCTGGGATCGAGTCCCGCATCAGGCTCCCTGCTCGGCAGGGAGTCTGCTTCTCCCTCTCCCGCTCCCCCCTCTTGTGCTCTTTCTCTCTCTCACTCTCTCTCTCAAATAAATAAATAATCTTTAAAAAAAAAAATTGCGTTTTAGTCTTTCTCAAAAAAAAAGAAAAAAATACACACACACACACACATATATATATATATGTATCTTACACATCACGTTAAAAGCCTGCAGACAATACTTACTTAGGGGACAATGATCCCACATTCCATCAGCCTTGCCAGTAGCCTTTGCCTAAACCACGTCACTGGTTGTGGCTGTGAAGCCCACAAAAACAATCCTAATCATATTTCTGGAAAGCTAGGAAGGGTGGCTTGCCAAAACAGAGAAGTATTAGACCACACCTCAAAGCTTTCTGCAACAACAAACACTGGAAACGAGGAGCTCGAGGGGCTATGTCCCCCAAAGAGCTTAGCTTCACCCATGCGTACTGTCCCCATCTGAAACACTGAAGACACACCTGGAGGTCCCCCAAGGCAACAGGTGCATGGTCAGGAACGTGGTAGGCACTCCATATACGTGAAATTAAGAAGACTGGGTCCGTGATGCACTTGCATTAGAAACTATGCTCCAAGTGTGGTCTAACCACAATGGAATATTATTCAGCCCTGAAAAGGAAGGGAATTCTGACACGTGCTACAATGCGGATAAACCTTGAGGATACTATGCTTGGGGAAATAAGCTGGTCACAAAAGGGCAAATATTGTATGATTCCGGTTAAATGAGGCACTTAGAACAGTCGAGTCACAGAGAAACAAAGAATGGTGGTTGTCAGGGCGCATGGAGGGGGCACCGGGAATGGAGAGCTATTGTTTCTCGGGGACAGAGTTTCAGTTTTGCAAGATGAAAAAGGTTTTGTGGGTGGATGGTGGTGATGTTTGCACAACCATGTGACTGTGCTTCCTGGCACTGAACGGTACCCATAAAAAGGGTTAAAATGCTCAATTTTATATTAAGTATGAATGTCACCACAATTATAGGTAAATAAATAGTGAAAAAAGAAACCTCTATGCTCAAAGAGAAAGCTACATTTTCAACCACCTCATTCCCAACAGGGCAAGATGCAGGGAAGACTTTTGAAAGACGCCATTTCCAAGTCTTGGTGCCTATCCCCGCGTCTCTAAGTTCGCAAACGCAAGGCAAGGAGATGACACGCAGGGCGTTAGAGCCCTCCCCAGCGCTCTGAGACTAACTACTCCTTTCATTTCATCAACTGATCACCAGGCAGCTCACTGGAGAAGCAGGCTGCAGTCCTGGAAGCAACTGGACTCTTGAAGATCAACGTGGATCGTGGCACGTGAATTGTCCCTCATCCAAAAGTCTGCCACTCTTTAAAGGGGGCAGAGGAAAATGAATTAAAAAACCAAGAAAGAAAAACAAACCAAAACAAGAAAGGACAAGTGACAAAGGGTGGGTAGAGGACCCCTCTGGCCCGGGAGTAAGATTTCTAGCAGGAGGGACGGGGCTACCGGGGTGGAATGAGATAGAACGTGGGCTTCCTCTTCTCCTACAGGGCAGGCAGGAGCTCTCTCCAGAAGAATACGTCTGACTGGCCCCTCTCTGTGACTTCTGCTCCAAGAAAAAGAAAACGTGTTTAACCAGAGATACAGGATAGAAAGGACAGTTGGCTCTTAAAATCTGGGCCATGAACACCCTCGAAGGTTGGTTTTTTGCCCTTAAAGAGAAATAAAATTTATGGTTTGTCAGATAAGTAGAAAGGAAAACCTTCCGGATGGAAACCTAGCCAGATAAAAGTCTACACATGAGCAAAACAGTTTTCTTAAAACACAGTGTCTAAATATCTCAGCCAAAAAAAGGTCCTGGGATCCACCAAGATTCGTTCTAACTCAAACTGTAGCTCCATTTTAATTTCATTTCAGACATACCTCCACAAGAAGCCATTCCTTCTTTCTTTCTTGGCTGGGCTTGTCTGCTGACCATCTAGCTGTGAGCATGCAAACCTTCCTTTCTACGACAGAACACTACAATGAACCATGGAATGGTCATCTGGGGAGAGTGGGGAAGGATTGGCAAGATAGTACCTTCTAGATTGCTGGAAATATTCTATATCTTGATTTAGATGGTAGTTACATGCATGTCTACATATGTAAAAACTCATTAAGCTCTACATTTAATATTTAGTTACTTTACATGCATATACACACAGATTATTTTTCCACACACAGATTTTTTTTAAAGCCCTACAGGCTCTCCGAGAGCCAAGCTGTTTGTTAAAAAGGGTCCCCATTAACAGTTAATTCCTTCTCCCAAGCTCCTACCTCTCCTCCCCTGAGCCCCACACTCCTGCTATCCAAGCTGGCGCTCCCAACAGGTCAGAAGGAGAGTAACTGAAACCCCAGTCAAACCCTGTTTGGATGGGGTTTGCAGGACAGTTGATTGAAACATATGACAAAAGGAACTAGAGATTCTCACCAAACTCTCCCCAAATCGTGCTGAAATCTGTCACTTGAGAACTTTAACAAAGGTGTCCTCTTCCTGCATTAGAGGATGACATGGCGTGGACGTTCTCTTCTTGATGTGGCAGCCTTTCAGAGAGCAAAATCTGTCGGTATTGTCTCATTCAGACAATTCACTCATTCAACATACCAGATTTATCAGAAGACAGCGATATGACAACTATTTCTTACTTACGCGTATGATTTTTCAGACCCCCCTCACTGTCCTGGCTACCCTCCTCCAAATACACTCCAATTTATAGGACCCCAAAATAACCAAAGGCTCTTCGTGCTCTGTATGGCCCAGAATTGTTTGACTCTATTTTTCATTACCTGGACACTGGAATTCTCTTGCTGCAGTTTGATGTTTTAATCGTATGACTGACTTCCAAAGATGCACCCCTTTTCTTCCCTTGTGCAATTGCATAGGACCTAACATCGCTGAGTTTCGTCTTGCTGGTTTCATCCCATGGTCCCTGCCCCTGGTGGCCACTGGGAACCGGAATGTCTAGTGTACCAGTTGTCCTCCCAGCTTGGGGCCATCTCTGTATCTGAAAGCTCCAGTCTTCATCCAAACAACGGCAGATGCCCACATGGTCGAAAACCAGTCCACCCACCAGCACAACGGGGGATGCAGACACAATGAAGCCTTCTCCCATCCACCCTGCAATTCTTCATCTCCTCCAGAAGCACACCAAAAAGGACCATCATATTTCCTGAAATCAGGACGCTTGTTGCCCGCAACATTTCTCAACCCTGTACAACTATCAGAAGTCTGAGCAAGGTTCCAGACTCCCTTTCTCCACGTCCATCACCACCTCTCAACCCCCTGCTACACAATCAGGAGATTGTTCTTTGGTCTCGTGAACTTTTCTCTTCTGTCAACCCTCTTGTCCCCGTTGGTCTTGCTAATGTTTTTTCTGGGAAATGTAATGCTTTTGTTTGATGTAGTGACCATCCTGATGTGGGTCACACTCAGCCCCTGGGTCAGTACAAGCATGTATTTGATTCAGAACCAGAGGCAGGGTCCGGGGCTGAGGTTCAGAGTTGGTGCTGGAAGCATCTCAGCAGAAAGTGATGTGCCCTGGGAACATGGGCTAAGGCTGGCTCTGGGGTATAGACACAGAGGTCTCCCTGAGACCCATCCAACCCACACCCAGCTCCCGTTGTGATCACCCAGAGCCTTCATCTTCCTGAACTCGCAAACCCTCACTCTCATGCCCCGCGTTCCACCAACTCACTTTGCCCACTTTCCCGATGTCATCTTGCTTCTACACAGCCCTTGCAGTTGGTCTACCTAAGCTGGGAGGTGCCCCCACCTCGTTTCCCCCCCATACACACACACTCTCTAGCCCCCTCCACGGAACACACCCGGGCTCACATAGAGGAAACCTGGTACCGCACTGCACAGGGGTCCTAGACCTGGGCTCCTGCAGAACTCTCCTCATCTTTCCCTCCATTGTCTCAATTCCCAGGCTGCCCCCTCACAAACCCAACACCATCCATTCTTTCGATGCTTCTTCAGCTCAGACCCACTGATCTGGCTCCTCTTTGGCCTCCTCCCAGGACAACTGCCCCAGCGAATTGCATGTGCTCTCCTTGGCTGGCATTTTCACAGACGGTTAGGGGAGCAGCATCCCTCTCAGGCTCACCCATCTCTGGGGTAACAACTCTCGTAGAGGTTGGGGCCCGGACCTTTCTGGCAAGGCCCATCTCCCTCCTGTCACACCCCTCCCCCCCACGTGTTGTCCTGGACCCTGTGTCTCACCCATGTCAGCCTTCCCTCTTAGGAACCTGATCCCGTGCAGACTAGCCGCCCATCAGACTAGCCCCCGTCTGCCTTCGGCCTCCTACGTGCCATTCCCTGCTCGTGATGCTCAGTCTCTCCCTCTCCTGCCCACGTGCCTCCACGACGCCCAACGGTAACCAGAACAGCGCAAATGCCCCACGCGTGCCAGGCACCCCAAGCCCAAGTGCTGTGTGATCAGTACCCCATTTCATCCTGACAAATGTGCGTGCCAGCTTGAGTCTACCCATTGTACAAGTGAAGACACGGAGACAGAGAAGCTGAATCACCTTCCTAAACGTGCACAGCTAATGTCTAGGTCATGAACTTGAAAAGAGAGAGTATTTTAACTTCTCAGACTTCTCTAATATTTCATTTATTCAGTAGGCACTGACTCAGCTTCTCCTTTAGTACATATCCCCTTTCATTGAGGGGCGGGAAATGACGCCGGATCCGTGCAGGCTTTGCACTGTGCCCCACCCCCACCCCCCTCCACCGGGTTATTATCCCAGCCCTGCTTTCAATCTAGGAGACAGGGGTGACGTGTTGGCCTTCCTGGAAGCTGTCTCTATTTGTAAACTGGGGACAATACAACCTACCTCCCAGGGTCGTCCTCTGAGTTCTGAGATAACACTCTTCGCCCAGGGCTCAGTACACCTTAGGCGCTCAAACAATGCTCACTGTATGTACTATACCTGCTCACTAGGGTCAGTCCCCAGCACAGCCCCTCTGACAGGTCCTCCAAGTGTCACCCATTGGAAGTCACGTGGGAGAAGGACCAGCCTGTCTTTGAGGCTCACACCATGTTACCTTGGAGCATCAAAGGAGGATTCATCCTTAAAGTCCATACAAGGGAAATACACCCACTGGGTAAACAGAGGCCCTGGGAGCCGCAGCACCCCCTTGCTCACCCCTTCCCAGAGCGGCTGTTCCCCCTCGGACTTGGGAGATTTGCATGCCTCATTTACCGCACAAAACAGAAAGAGTAGCCCTGTTTCAAAGGCATTCATTTGTGGGTTTTATTTATAATCCTGCACATGTTTGTGCACAAACAGACACACCAGCCAGGAAGCATGGGCCCAGGTGTGTACACACACACCCCGGGGTGCAGCAAGATTCATTTGTAGGAAGGCACAGGTAAAGGTAAGTCCAGTCACTGTTTCCACAAGACAAGAAGCTATCAACCTTCCCACCCTAAAATAAACATCTATCAATTTCATCAACTCTCAGTCAGGCACAGTACTGCTCAGGGTGTAAACTCTAGCATGTTTCTTGCTTTGCTCTTAATTAACCCGAGAATTTGGAAAATGGAGGGACAGCAAAAGAGAATGACACGTGGCCTCCGGAACTAACTGCCCAAAGCAGCCCCACCCAGACAGGACGGGAACTTCGCCGCCCCCCCCTCCTCCCTCTGCTATTTGGGAAACGCTGGGTCTGCACAATCCACCGAGGGACCCTGTAAGGCTGGGTGTTCAGATCATCTCACAGGGGTGGGGCTGGGAGACAGAGAAAATACTCCTAATGATATTTTTTCACTCATGCCTGTGGACCAAGAGGTAGCAGAAGAGATAGATGGAGCGCAAGCAAGGACCCAAGAGAGGTTATTCTATGTACTTGAAAACCCAACCCCCCCACTGGTTGAAATCCTGTAGCTGATGCGATGCTTCAAAGTAACTCTCTGTCAACACATTTGTTTCTTTTTCCATTTTGATTATCTTGCAGGAGGTGGGCTCCCTGGCTATCCCTTCTTTCTCGTTTCCATCTCTCTTCTTTCAAAAGAACGGGAGGTCCTCTCCCTTCCACCTACATAGGCACTTTATGAACAAACAAATAGACAAAGTTCCTTGCTGGAGCTATCTGGAGCACCCCCCCACCCCATGTTAAGAACAAAGCCTGAAACAATGTTGCAGGTTGCAGCTCCTAAGTAACCCAAATGGTGGGAAGATTTTTGTTGTGAGCACAGAAGTCAACTGAAAGAAATGGAGAATGTTCTCTGGCTAGAAGGGTCTGTGCCTTTTAATTAATTAATTTAATAGAGAGGGGGAGGTCAGGAAGGAAGCACCCTTTGTAACTTCTCAGGCAGTGCTGGGGTTTGGGACAAGAGGGCACTGGAAACACACAATGAGTATACTGTGAAATGTGACATTTCACGGGGGAATAGGTTGCAGAATTCCCAGGAATTTTGAGAATCAATAAAGGTGACTTCCAAGAAATTTCCAGGCTGCAAAGTAATGCCCAGGCCAACTCACTAGACCTCTTGAGAATATCCATTCCTTTTTGTGTCTATAACATCCCAGGAGGGTTTTGATGTTAAAACTTGAAAATTCCTTAAAGGATAACAATGTCTTCTGTATCTTGGTTGTGTATCTCAATTTCAAGCTCCCCTCGAATCCATCCATTCTGGCCTCTCCCTCGACCTCAGACAAAGCCCTCCCAATAAAGCCCCCTTCCAAACTCTGAGATATGTAGGAATGCTTTCTGTCAAGTTTTCCTTTGACAACTGTCATCATAAAGTTTCTCATGTTACCACCAAAAAATATATTAAGGATACAAAAGGAAGGAAGAAAAACTCTCACAAGGGGAGAAGAGGGAAATGATGATGTTCTCTTAATAGTAGAAAGACTGAGCAAACCTTTTCTTAGAGCATTCCTTCCTAGCACCCAGCTCTGCACTTTACCTGCCCTATCTCGTGTTCTCTTCCCCCAGACCCGCGCCCCTGGTATATGCCCAGCTCCGGTGTTGCTATTCCTTAAACTCTCCCTTCTAAGCCCCTGGGCTTCTGCACACTCTGTTCCCTCTGCCTGGAATGCCCTTCCCCTCTCTCTTCCTCCACGCGACACTCTTGGAACAGCTCTCATCCTTCAAGGCCTATTGAATGAATATCCCTGACAAAGTCTTCCTGCTGACCACAGATCGCATCACACATAGCTCGGCAGACCCCTAGAAGCCCAGACTTCTCCCTTCTGCCACTGACCACACACCCCTATAATTTCTGGCTCCCAAGTCAGCCTGCCTACTACCTGAGGACTGCCCTCGAGGGCACATATCTGCAGGCGTCTTTGTGTCCCCAGCATGCAGCACCGGGCCAGGGGGATAGTACATACCCAACAAATATTTGTTGAATAAATTAACAGATGAATAAATTTCTCCCAGGAAGATCTACAGATAGAAGGGTTTCTTTTCTCAAACCCAAAACACGCATCAAAACTCATTCCAGGTGCAGATGTTTACAAGTGTCAGACCCACACCTCCACCCGAGGGCAGTCTGTGGGGATGGTACTCAGCCTGCGATTTGCTCAAGCAAATCTCTCCGCTGTCTAGCTCGCCCAAGCAAACACCTGCTCTGCTTTTCACTCTTGCTTACTTACAATCTTCAGAGAGTGACCTCTGCTACGTGAAGGAACTCGGGAAGGGGGAGGGAGGGGTGCAGGAGAAGTGTATTCACCTAAGGCTTGAGTCCGAAGCCCAAGCAAGCGTCATCTTGGCTTCTCATGCCTCGATCCAAGGAGAAGAGAGTCTTCGAGCAGGAAAACGCAGGCGGATGAAGCCAACTCCGGACCCGAGTCAACAGGCGGGGAGAAGGGCAGCGAGCTCTTCCTGCTTGCGACATCCAGAGATGAGCGGACTCAGGTATGTGCACATGGCTGTCACCACAAGGTCAGTGGGTTATGTCTTAGACACTCTCCTGCCTGCAGATCCCATGGGGACGCAGAAACCCCAGAGGGTCCGACCACAGCACGTAGCTGTCCGGCTGGTTTTTGAATAGCTGCCAGACGACAAAGATCAAATCTCAGGAGACAAACACATGCTCCTCTGTCATCTTTGCCCCGAGGGCTAGTCCACACTTCCCCCTTCCTTAGCACCCCACCCCCACCCCCGGGAGCAAGGCAGTGGGCTCTGGCATCAGTCCAATGGGGCATTTCTAGCTGGAGCAGGCTCTCAAGGGGGTCAAGCTGAGCAAGCCAGTCATCTCCTTGCTTGGAGCCCCTCCTGGGGGTCATAGCCCTGCCTCCAGACCCCAGCATCACCTGGTGCTGAGCAGGAAGGGCACTTCCTCTCTAGAGTGGCAGACTGATGAGAGTCAGGCTCTTGGTTCTGCCGCCAGCAAGCTGTGCGACCTCGGGCAAGTTGCTTAACTTCTCGGAATATGCTTCTTCGTTCATAACATGTAAATAACTCCTACCATCCAGAATTGTGAAAGATCTCAGGATAACGTATGCAGAACACCATCCGGGCATAGCGTGTAGTCAATAAACAGCAGCTATGACTTAACCGTATTTACGCTGAGCGTCTGACGATAAGCCTGGGCAGGCAGTCTCTCTCAGTTTCTATGAAGTACTGTTCCCGGCTGCGGCTTCTCACAAACGGCATCACGGGAATACCCTGCCCTCGCTGCACGCAGCGGTATGCATCGGGACCCACACACCTGCTCGTGCGCGGGGTCTCTGGGGCAGGCCCCCGAGAGTCACGCTAACACAACAGGAGCCTCGGCCTCACCACCTGAGACAGATGGTGGGAATGCCAGCATCCACCCAAAACCATTTTCCTCACGCTTCCCCAGACTTCCACCGTGGGGCTGTTTAGAGCGAAAAGAAAGGCCAGTGTCTCCATCCCGGCAGTAAATCCCCAGGCCAGCCCCGGGCATCATGAGAACAGTGATAATCCTCACCAAGCACAGAGTTACCTGTGGGAACATCGGGGGAATGTGGGACCCCCCCCCAATGTGTGTTTTCAGGGTGGGACATGGGGGGATTCAAGGGGCCATCTCCGTCTGCCTGGGGCCACCTATGGCTTTCACGGGCTATGACTCTCTCCCAGCTCAGCCAGACATGTATCCCGTCAACAACCTGTGGTGTGTATGCGTGTGTGTGTGTTTTCTCAAACTACTGTACCGTTCTCTCTCCCACGCTTTGTCACACAGGCTGGAAAGATACCTCAGACAGCAAATCCTCGGGAGAAAACTGCAGTCCAGCCGGCTAGCTCTAGAAAGGAAATGGCTCTCTCACCAGGTCCCCTCCCTCCAGACACCTGGCCCGGCAGAGAGTAACATCCCCCTGGCTGAGTCGGGTCCCCACGTTTGCCTGCCGTGTGTCTGCCTTCCTCTTGCCAGCCACCAGGCCACAACTCTTCATCGCCCTCGTCATCCTCACTGATGGCTGGGATGAAGGCACGCAGTGCTCCCCGAGGACTCTGCTTTAAGTAAAACTCCGGTGACACCTCAGGCACCGCCCCCTAAGCCTGCCCCGGAGAGTCAAATGCAAGGACTTTTCCTTCTTTAAAGGATCTGAGGGACCACAGCAGCAAGGAGACAGAAGGCAATTGGGGGGGGTAGCCCCAGAAGTCACCCCAGGCCTTGCATCCTGCCCTGGAAGGCTTGCTCTTCCTCTGCTTCTCCCCACCCCGCCCCCACCTTCCTTCCTGGGAGATGCTTTGTCTACCTGATGCCCTGGGTCACATCTTCTGGCTCCTGCGCACTTTCCACCTTCAGGGGTGAGGATTCTCCACACGCACAATGCGTGTTCTCTCTCTCTCTCTCTCTCTCACACACACACACACACATCCGTGGAAAGCATGCTCTTCCTTGGTGGAAATGAGATACAGTGGAGACCTTTGTTCATGTCTTATGACCACTACCGTGCATACTCGTTACTGAACACTCTGCTCCCTTATTCAAAGCCCCTGAGTTGTTTTCTTGTGTCGTTTCGGAAACAGGAAGTGGATCCCATGACTTCTGGAGGAAGAAACCCACAAAGCTCCAAACCCGAGATCCTTGGCAAGGGGTGGGATGCGCTGCCGTCTGACTGGCTGCCTCCCACGTAGGAGCGTGCGCGCGGAGCGGGGAGTGGGGGAGAGGGACGTTGGGGAGGCTGGGGGCACAGCCACTCAGCAAAACATGTCGGAGTCGAGCTCAGAGGATCCAGTGCTTGACACTAGATGACTCTGGGCACAGTAGCTATGGCCTGTCTGGGTGTCCATTCCCCACGTGTCTGTCATTGGGGTCCTGTGAGAATTCACTAGAATAATCTAGGCAAAACCCTTACGCAGTCTGTGGCTCATGGGAAGCATCTAAGAACTACCAGCTTTTTTTTTTTTTTTAAGATTTTATTTATTTATTTGAGAGAGAGAATGAGAGAGAGAGAGCACATGAGAGGGGGGAGGGTCAGAGGGAGAAGCAGGCTCCCTGCTGAGCAGGAAGCCCGATGTGGGACTCGATCCTGGGACTCCAGGATCATGACCTGAGCCGAAGGCAGTCGCTTAACCAACTGAGCCACCCAGGCGCCCCCGAGAACTACCAGCTTTTAAGAAAGTATCCTCCAGGGGCGCCTGGGTGGCTCAGTTGGTTAAGCGACTGCCTTCGGCTCAGGTCATGATCCTGGAGTCCCTGGATCGAGTCCCGCATCGGGCTCCCTGCTCGGCAGGGAGTCTGCTTCTCCCTCTCCCACTCCCCGTTTGTGTTCCCTCTCTTGCTGTGTCTTTCTCTGTCAAATAAATAAATAAAATCTTAAAAAAAAAAAAAAAAAAAGAAAGTATCCTCCAGGACTTGAGCTGTCCTCACACCAAGCCTACGGACTGGTCGACGATTCTGGATTCTCCGGATAAGAAAGCCAAAGCCGAGAGGGTTGTGTGATTCCCCCAGGAACACAAAGCTGGAGACAGGCAAAGCCGGGCTGTGACTTCTGGTCAGTGTGGCTGCAGAATGCTGTCCTCCCACCCCCCGGTCCAGCTTCGGGGCCACCGGAGGCACAGGGGACCTGAATGCCATCTGGGCCATCACGGCTCCATTTCCTTTTGTTCCTGTCCCCTGCCATTTCTTCCCAGAGTCCTGAGAAACCACAGGACCCGTCGTGCCTCCAGGAGGTGGCCAGGCAGTGTGGCAGCAGCAGAAAAAAAAGAAAGTAAAGAGAGAAAGAAGACAAATAAAAGAACATTTCCCTTCTGGTGCCCCACTGCCCTCAGGGTAGGGGACCAGGCAGTACCAGCTGCAGCCTTTATCTGTCCCTGCCCTGTGCAGCTCCAGGCGGGAGCACAAGCTCGCTGAGTCCTGGGTTTGGACAGGCCAGGTGGCTGGGGCAGCCTTGAGGGAGGGCAGGCGGACCTGGGCGAAGCATCCTGACAGCTCCCCCCCCCCCCCCCACACACACATAGGCCTTCCGCTTCTGCCCCACGATCCTGCAGATGGACAAGGGCCTGCATCAGGGACCCCCGAGCCCCGCCTCTTGGCCCCCAGACCCGGGGCAGCCTGGAGAGGCTCCGGCCTGTGCACAGGCACCCCGAGGTTCTGCGAGGCCAGCCCAGAGCTCAGGGGCCTGAACACCCTGCACTGGGTGTTCCAAGAGCTGCCGAGTGCAGTGGGGCTGCTCACTCTGCAAATCGAAACGGGGCCGCTCTGGCCTTCCGAACGAACGTGTCGCATCTTCCCAACTCTGCCCTCCCCGGAAGCTGCAGCTCAGTCAACCTCTCCCAAACGTCTGCAGCTCGGCTTCTAGGAGACCTTTTCATGCAGACACCTCGCTGAGAGCCGTCTGCACGTAAAAGTTCCAAAGTGGACCTGCTTGAGTTCACCTTTCCAAAAGCCGGCTTGCCCAAGGAGAAGAGGACTGGGTGTATTAAATTAAAAAGCAGGCAACCAAACCCAGGAATCGACGGATCCAATGTGGGGGATTAGGGAGGACGGATCCATGCGATGACAATTTCTATCTTAGAAGAAGATCCTGAAGTAGAAGTCATTTCTGGGTGAAAAATCATGAATGCTTTCTATTTCTTCCTCTGTGTTTGTCACTGTCTTATAAAAGTGCACTGTAGCATGTCAGATACAAAGTCCACTTTTAAAAAGCTTCCTTTCTTCTTAATTTTCTTCTTTGCTTTCCATGCTAGCCAGTTTGCTTGCACTTTATATTCAAACGCCTTTCTCTCCCAAGCACCAGCCCTGAAGAAGGAATTTTTTTTTTTTTTTTTTTTTTTTTTTTTTTTTGAGCAAAGTTAGAGCCACAGGAAAGCTTTTGAAAAGAGGAAACAGGCCAGCCCGGCCATTTCTCCCTTCAATTCCTCCCCAAAATCAGCACAGAGATTAAATTAAATTGTAGTTCTTCAGCAGGCCCCGGGGGGCTTGGGGCAACGGACCCGGGAAATAGCTATTAGTAAGACCGCAGAAACGTGGTGCAGGCAAGGAAACAAAACAAGAAAAAAATGAAACATGTTTTACGAAAAAAGAAAGTCAGGGGCCAGGAGCCTCTGCATTGCCAGGACAGGGGCAAGGGCAAGAACCCCAAAGTCCCGAGCTTCTCCATGCGGGGTGTGTGGGGGGAGGCGCTGGGCCCCGGGCGGGGGGCTGTGTGCTCCCGGGAGAAGCGGCCGGGGGTCCGCGCCGCCAGCCGAGCCGGGGAGAGCCGCCAGGCGCCCGGGGTGACCGGCAGCACCGGCCGGGGCCGCCCGCGCCTGGTGGAGCCACAGCGCCATCAAGCGGCCACCCGCAGAACGGCCGCGCGGGGCCTGGGAAAGAGGTCCAGGGCTCCCAGCCCCGAAAGGCTCTGGGGGAGGGTCTGGAGCCCGGGCCTGGGCCTGCCAAGCTGTCACTCCAGGCCCGCAGGCAGGAGCCTGCAGACGGACACCAGCTGTCCAGGCGCACCACACAACCCAGGGCTGGCCAGGAACCGGCGGCCCTGGAGGATGCTCGGGGGGCTGCTTTTGCAATCCCAGACCCACCCGCTCCTCCAGCAACTTGCTCCAAGTTAAAAAGGACTGTTTCCCAAGAAGAGTGGGGCCAGAGCAAAGCGGAGATCTGATGGGCAGCAGGACTGCCGGTTACACCCTCGGGGGTTGTGCGGAGACACACAACAGCAGTGAGTCAGGTACGTGGCCCCAGGCCCGTGTGACAGGCCACTCGGTACGTGTTCCCAGAGAGTGGGCTTGGGTCACAGCCCACAGCCCTGCAAGGGCCACAAACGCGGACGCCATTTCTCCTGGGACACGGCACATGATTGTGTGCGCGTCCCGGGACAGAATCTGGTCCTCCGAAACAGACCACGGGGGATCGCAGGAGAGGAACACATGCCCTCCATCCACAAACCGCAGCAGGAACCCCACACAGGAAAAGGACAAATCCTCAGAACCCCAACCAGGAAAATACATTTTAATAAGAATATTATGTAACAGGAAATCATAGCAAAGGCACGGAGTGTTTGCTACGTGTGAATGACCGTGCTAATTCCTTTATACACACTATCTTGCTTAATCTTGCAAACTACCTTAGGAGATTTCACAGAAAAGGAAAGGGAAGTACTCCGAGGTTAAATAACTTGCCCAAGTTCTGCGGCTGATCAGCAAAGCTTTGCCTGGATCTCAGAGCCCGGAGCCCGCTCCCTTTCTTATTGCCTCCTGAACCCCCTCCTTCCATCCAGCCCCCGTCTCCCAGGGGTGGATTCAGATTTAGTGGGACCTGAAGCTTATTCCTTTTTCTGGAGGGAGGAGCAGCTTCTTTAAGAAGAATAATGAGGTTTAAAATGCACAGGAGATGAGAGATGCATCGCTCAGTGCAGGGTGCAGAGGGCCCATGCAGGTGAGGGGCTGTTGCTTCATTACCTCCAAGGTAGATCCACCTCTGCTCTCCCCACCTCCCCCTGCAGCCGGTTTTCCTGCCAACCCCGCATCCACGCCTCCCAGCCACGGCTCTGGCCTCTGCAATGGACAGCCATGCCCCACCTGTCCCTGAAAGTGCTTTGACTCAAGGTCGCCAATGACACCCCAACTGCCAAGTACAATGAGTGTCCTGGCCCCGACATTTCCCCTCCTACAAACTCTTCTCCTCGGGGATCCTGGACACTACGTTCTAGTTTTCCTCTCAACGTCGGCCACTGTTTCTCTATGTTCCTCACTGGTGGAGCTCCGGTCACCTGCTCCTTCAATGTCCAGGTGTGCCTGGCAGAGGACAGAGCACAACCTCTGAAGTAGCCAGACCCAGGTTAATTAACCCCCGTCCCCGCTTAAGAGCTGTGTGGCCATCAGCAAGTCGGTCACCCTCTCTGAGCCCATTTTCTCTTCTGTATAATTGGGATGAAACGCCGTAAGTTATTTAAAAGCTTAAATGACATAATATATGCAGAGTGCTTAGTAGGATGCCCGGCACACAGCAGGGCCAGTGTCAGCCCCAAGGGCCAGTCTATCTCTCTGTCCGAGGCCTCAGATGACCAGTTCCAGCGCCTGCAGAATCACCTCACCCGTGGTCCCTCTGAGGACCTCGTCTTGTCTCAAGTGCTCATGGCATCACCCTCAAGCACGTGCCCTCCCGTTACTGATTTCTGAATGACACAGGCAACACTATATGGAGACAAGAAACCCAGGATTCATCCCAAATCCACCGTCCACTGCACCAACGGTCTCCCTGGGATCCATCAACCACGCCAAGGATCTCCCTCCCTCAGCCCGTGCCCTCCCCTCTGGCTCGTGCCCAGGTTCTCCTGATCTTGCCCCAGACCTCTGACCAGCCTCCGACATGATTTGCATCCCCGCTGCCCCCAACCCATCCTCCTCACCAGAAGGGCGAGCTTCCTCAAACACAGTTCAGATTATGCTATTTCTCTGCTGAAGACGCAACGTCTGCATTTCCATCAGTGTAAGGGTCAGCCCAGCCACAAAGCCCAGGACCGGGAGACTCCTGTCTCCCCTGTGCCTGCCTCATTGCCCCTTAAAGCCCCCTGCTTTAGGATTAGGATTAGGATTACGATTATGATTCACTCAGACATCCCAAACTATCTGCATTTCCCAAACGTGGCACCAGGCTCCTCTCCCCTCTGTGCTTGTGCACACACTATCCCATCACCTGGCAGGCTCCCCCCTCCTCTCTCTGCCAACTACTGTCAGAGCCCATGCAAACGTCACCTCCTCTTAGAAGCCCTCCAGGATGCCTCCTCAAAAAACAGACCAATTCCCTCTGTATCCTGTGTGTGCCCCAATCGCGGCACTGGTCAAAGCCTACAACGTTTGGATTTATTTCCTGTGTCCCGGGCTACGTGGTGAGCTTTCTGAGAGCAGTACCATCTTGAAAGGTGAGAGAGTGCCGTGGTCAAGAGAGTGAGTTCTGGAACCAGACACCCTGGGGACAAGTTACAGCGCCTCTCGGTGCCTTCACTCTGTCATCTGTATCTTGGGATAAGGGTGGGGTTCCCCTCAGAGCGGCGGCGGGGGGCGGGGAATAAACTGGCTTAGAAAGACCTGACAGGGGCGCCTGGGTGGCTCGGTCGTTGGGCGTCTGCCTTTGGCTCAGGTCATGAACCCAGGGTCCTGGGATCGAGCCCCGCATCGGGCTCCCTGCTCCGCGGGAAGCCTGCTTCTCCCTCTCCCACTCCCCCTGCTTGTGTTCCCTCTCTCTGTGTGTCTCTCTCTAATAAATAAATAAAATCTTAAGACCTGACATAGGCCAGCACTGAGCAAGGGCAGTAGACCGTGAGCCCCACAAGTAATTTAAAATGTTCTAGCAGCCACTTTAAAGAGCTCAAAAGAGGGGCACCAGGTTGGCTCAGTCAGTTGAGCATCTGCCTTCAGCTCAGGGCAGGATCTCAGGGTCCTGGGATCGAGCCCCGTGTTGGGCTCCCTGCTCAGTGGGGAATCTGCTTCTCCCTCTCTCCCCACCCTGGCTTGTGCTCGCTCTCTCTCCCCCCTTCTCTCTCTCTCAAATGAATGAATAAAATCTTAAAATAAAAGAAAATAAAGAGCTCAAAAGAATCATACGAAATGAATTTTAATAACGTTTATTTAACCCAATACATCTCACGTCTTATCGCTTCAACACGAAATGAGTATTTTAAAAAATTATTCATGAGCTATTGTGCTCTTTTCTCACAGTGAGTCTTTGAAATCCAGTGTGCACTTCCGCTCTGAGAGCACCTCTCGATTCATGTGTGCGGCGCCTGGCGACCGCAAAACACCATACCCCAGGGGGTTCCCCTGGGAAAGTACGCTGGGTAGACTGTGCCCGGGTTCCCCCAGATTGCACCCCCCCTTCCCTTGGCGGCTTTTTTTTTTTTAAGATTTTATTTATTTGAGAGAGAGAGAATGAGCGACAGAGAGCATGAGAGAAAGGAGGGTCAGAGGGAGAAGCAGACTCCTTGCTGAGCAGGGAGCCCGATGTGGGACTCGATCCCGGGACTCCAGGATCATGACCTGAGCCGAAGGCAGTCGCTTAACCGACTGAGCCACCCAGGCGCCTGGCTTTTGCTTTTTATCCTTTCACTGAAATCAGCCGTAGCTGTAAGGACAGCTACAATGCCAAGTCCTGTGAGTTCCAGTCAACCACTGAAACTGGGGGTGGTCTAGGGGTCCCTGACTCAGCCCCCCTGCCAACGTCCGGGTCCCGTGTTCACCAGGCAACCACCCAGCTCCCAGTGCAGCCTCCCAGGTGAGAATCTGTGCAGGGGAGTCTCTCTCATTTTAAGTGAAGAGACAAGAATCCTCTCTTCCTTGGTCACTGTGGATTTAGTTAGTTTTCTTTTTTTGTTTGTTAAAGATTTTATTTATTTACTTGACAGAGAGAGAGCGCAAGCAGGGGAGTGGCAGGCAAACGGAGAAGGAGAAGCAGGCTTCCCGCCGAGCAGGGAGCCCGATGTGGGGCTCGATCCCAGGACCCTGGGATCATGACCTGAGCCGAAGGCAGACGCTTAACCAACTGAGCCACCCAGGCGCCCTGGATTTAGTTAGTTTTCACTGTGTATCCAGAGTCTGAACATCTTACAAGTGTATGCAAAGTAAAACACAGAGCATGAGGCAATGGTTCTTTTAGAGCCATCTGCAACATTCATTCTCTCAGGACCTCCTATGTGCCAAGCACAGGAGTCCTTTCCCTCATCAACAAACGAACAAATAAACAACGACAACCGGCTGATACACTATCGGCAGTCAAAAGGTGTTCAGCTCTTACAATTGCTTTATCCTCTATGACATCATTAACACTGTTGCTATGTCATAGGGACCTTCTGCGAGTTCCTCCCCGAGGACCAACCCGGAGGCTGTGTATATCCTCTCTGGATATTCTGGAATTTGATAATTCCTAGACTTTCAAGGCTGGGGCCACATCGAGGATGCGGATGCATTCATGGGGTCGCCTTCTGACATTGGTGGACACACTTCTGCCTCTGAGGGCCATTTCCTTCATTTAAAAAAAATTATTAAAAAAAAGTTTTAATTGTATCTTATCACTGTGTGGGTAGAAAGACAACATAAAGGTAATCCACGGTGGATACGTTATTACATATAATGTATTATATTCATTTTCCTTCTGATTTTAAAAGAAACTGAAATTGAAACACTTTTGTGGGCCCTGAAAAGTATCCTGGGCCCTGAGCCCCAGGCCTCTTGCACCTACAGGACACACTGGCCCTGCTCAGGTAGGGCCACTCCTGGGTGGGGGATCCTGAGGTTGTCATCTGTCAGGCAGGTTTTTACAGATGGAAAATGTATGTATTTCAACCTGTGTCCTCCTTCCCACAAAGCAGGAAGCCACAATCCTATAAAAGTCCTGTGAGTCATCCAGAGGCCACAACCCAATTCTTCAGGCCAATACTCACAAGTTGGGGGGCGGGGGGGAGTCCACCCATCCCTGAGGCCTGCAGACGGTTTCCTTGCATCTGGGTTTTTCACGAGGATGCTGTTTTCATTCCAGTCTGCAAAGCCAGTTGGTCCCTCCTGCCTCTGTGTCCTCCCCATTACTAATGCAGAGCTGAACCATAACCCCCACCTGTCGAGGCAATAATCCATTTAAATACCTGCCTCCACCCCCCAGCACAAGCTGAGCATGAGACACGATTCCATCTTTTTTCACCACTGCTTCCCAAGGCCCAGCACATCACCTCTGGAAGGGAATGAAATATTTACTGCATATTAATTATATGTGTTCTCTATTCTAATTACCTTTCTATGTGAAGATGTGATAAGCGAATGGAAAGGATTTTAGCATGACAGTGCCATCAGCCAGAATTTCTATTACTTCTCCCCAAGACACATGTGGTATTCTTTCTATTTTACACCCAAGGTCTCTTCAATTAGTACATCCTGCCCAAAACATGATTATTATGTGGCAAACATTAATTACTCTTATTTTAAAACAAACAAAAGGAGAGAATTCACTGTCCAGCTAGCTGTCCAGCATTCCGTGAATGCAGGTGCCAAGAATACCCAAGGCTGTGACTTCCATGATGCTGGCCCCTCTCTCACGCTCTCTCTTGCTCTTAGCCCGGCTGCCACCATGTGACCTGTCCTACTGAGAGTCCTGTGTGACAAGGACCCAGGGCCCTCAGTCCAACAGCCCGTAAGGAACTAAATCTGGCCGACAACCTTCAAGTGAGCTTGGGAGTAGACCCCGCCCCACTCGAACCTTCAGATGGCTGTAGCCCCGGTCACCCCCCTGACTGCAGCCTCCGGAGACCCCCTACATCAAAGGACAGCTGCACCACACCCAGATTCCTGCCCCACAGATGCCTGAGACAATACATGCTGTTTCGAGCTGTGAAGTTTGGGGTCATTTGTTATGCAGCATTTGGTTATGAATACAAGTAAGTACGAAGAACAGTGCCTGGCACATGAGGTACTTGAATATTTGCTGAACGAGTGAAGAGCAAGAAAAGTAGATGCCAAGGTGATGACATAGCACCTCAAGTCTCTTTTAGGTGAAGGCAGGGTCTAAGTTAACCATTGTAGAAATACGGACCTCTCTGCTGGACTGGATCACCCCCAACGTGAGGGCCGGCCTGCTGGGCGCCTACTGTCCTGGTTACAGTTTCACATTGCTATGCAGTGACAAGAGCCTCTGACCCATGCCCCCCACACACACACCCCCAACCCACCCTCACAGACCGGGTGCACATTCATCTTCCCCAAAGCACCCCCGTCCAAAGCCTTCCCGGTGCCTGCCAATGTGAGCATCATCAAGGCCAAAACCATAAGTCAGCATGGAAGGCCCTCCCAAAGCCGCCCTCACCACCCACCTCCCCACCCTGCCCAGCAGCATCTAAAGTGTAAAAATCTACTTTGTGCACCAACTCCTTCTACCACAACCTAGTGCACACAATTGGGTAACTTAGAAGTCTACTGTCTACTCACTCACAGAGTCCGCTTACCATGGAAGTCTGACTCTTCTCCTCGGGCTGGCAAGCTCACGCCCACCCCCACCCCGCGCTGACCCGCCCCCTCCAGTCCATAAAGTTAAGCAGGGCACCCCCTAGGCTGGGCCTGACACTCCCCATAGCTAGTGTTCATCCCTCTGCTCTTGGCAGTCTGGCTCCCTAGCTCAGAAGGTCCTAAATGAATGTATTTTTATGGGCACCTAACCAGGACACCCTCTAAATTGCTCTCCATCTCCGGATTCAGTTAAAGTCTTTCCTGCTGTAAGGAGACCTAATTCCTTGCTGAGGCCTAAGCGGTGATGCCACATCACCTTCGTCTACACTGGCCCTTCCACTGTTAGCCAAAGCCTCACGGGACCCTCCTGCCCCACTGCCCGCCCTCAACACCTTCCTGATCATCTCACTCCTAGACCTCCGGTATCACCCCTACATAAGGGGTCTAGGGGGTTGCCTGGAGGACCGTCCCTAACATCCATGTCCCTAACCCCACTGCACATGCAAATGTCCCCTTTGAAATAAACCAGTGGGCTGTGACTTGACTTCCCCTCCCACCAACCCCATAGAAGCCCCACTGTTGCTGGCTCCTCCCTCATATCCCCACTGAAAGAGGTGAAGTCCCTTCTCCCAGAGAATTCCTGGTATATTTTATGTCACTTATCTGTGACCATGCTGGCTTTAGCCCAACCATCCCATAAACTCCTGGGGAGTGGGGTGGAATCCTCTTGCAAAAGAGAATCTCCTTCCAACTCCTAAAGCCCCTGCCTCACCCAGTTCTTCCCTCACCCCTAGCAGCATTTCCTCCTTTTACATTCCCCTGCACGTGTGGGTGCACTCACACACGCATGCACACCTGCTCACACATGCACGTGCACGCACACTTATGCACACTGGCCCCAAGCTGGGCTCCTGACCCACAGCTTAGGAGCTGATCGTGAAGGACACTAGCATCATGTCCACTTGTATTTAATAGATGTCAGTGAAATTTTAGCCACGGGAAGACACAAAAGGGCTCATGGGAGGGGACACCTCTGTGTAAGGGACGCGTGGGATGGTCACAAGAGGTGCCTCCCAAGAAAGTTGAAAAAAAAAAAAAAAAACAAGAAAAAGGGCTTCTTGTGAAATCAAGCTAATTAAAGCAGATAAGGAGAAAAGACAGTCCCCTCGCTGAGTGGGATTGTGACGCCCAGTCGCCTGCAATGCCCCGCCCACATGCATTCACAGAAACACACCTGTGCACACACACACTCATCCTCTACGCACACACGCACATGCACACACCCCCACCCCCCGGCACACTCACCCCCCGTTCAAAGCGCTGACAGGCAGTATATGGCCCGCTCCAACCCGGAGACTGAGGGCACCTCCCTCTAACTGCTAAGCCTATGTTCACCAGGCAACAGCCTGATTATAAGGTGGTCTCTTAGCTGCCCTGAAACCAGGAGGCGGGTGGCCATGGCAGGGGCTCCCAAGAATGTGCACGTCCGTCCTGTTTCCTCCAGGCGCCTGCTCGTCGCCAATCCTGATGGAGCCAGGACCCGAACCCTGGAGAACTGCAAGGCCTCTGACTCCCTCTGGGTTTCCCTCACCCCCTGGGGTCACCCCTGCTTCTCAGCCGAGACTACCACTTCATGTTGGGGCACCGGAGGGTCGGGGGGGAGGACGAGGGGAGGGGTGAGGGGTGGCCCCACACTTACCAGAGGTCAGCAGCCCCCGCGAGGTGCCACTGCGGATACCAGGGAAACCATTCAGGCTAAGATGTGATGAGTGGGTGATGATCTAGATCCAGTCCTACCATGGTTTGGCCTTGACCTTGCAGGGGACCCTGAGCAGTCTGCCCTATCGGCTTCCTCATTGGGAATATGGAGCAATGCCTGAGTCCTGCTCACAGGGTGCTCTCAGGGTTAATAACAAAGACCTATGTGAAGGTCTCTCTAAGCTCGGAAAGAGTTATTATTATCTCTCTAAGCTTGGAAAGAGTTATTATTATCTCTCTAAGCTTGGAAAGGGTTAATCCATGATCAAGACAGGAAAAAATGCATTTTAAAAGGCATGCATGAGCCCATACTGATATAAATAAACAACCCAACAGATACATTAATGGGAAGGGGGAAGGACAAAATCCCTTACAGAAGAATTCTAAACAATATAGGCAGGTACTCCCCCCTTCCAGGAAATGAGCTGGCTTCCCCTCCTGTTGAGCGTGGGCTGAACTTGGTGACTCTCTTTTAATGAACAGAGTATGGAAGGGGAAAGAAACAGCTAATGTGCAGTGGAGGCACCTGGCTGAGCCACCTGATCCGAGAGATGAAGGTCAATGTCACCAGGGAGAAGTCACGTTGACATCACATACCCCTGATGGGAAGCAAGGAGAATACTTCAGCTCTATGCTATTCTTCCCCAAACCCCAGTCTATTATGAGAAAACATCAGACAAACCAAAATTGAAGGACATTCTTCAAAACACATGACCGGTACTCTTCAGAATCGTCAAGGTCGTTAGAAACTGCCCAGACCAGAGAAGGTTAATGCAGCGAGGGATTCCAGATTGGATCCTCAAGCAGAAAAGGGTTATTGATGTCGAGACTAGGGAAATGCAAATCAAGTCTGTAGTTCATGGCACAGATGTTAATGTCTTAGTTCAACGACTATCCCAGGGTTACGGAAGCTGTTACAGGAACACTCTGTACTAACTCTTTGACTTCCTGGTAAGTCCAGAATTATTAGAGAATAAAGAAAAAGTTTATTTTTGAAACTGTACTTGCTCCAACAGGTGGATAACTGGCCAAAACCATTATCTACCCTACTCCCCACCCCAGGAATGATATGAAAGGATGCTGCCAGAAAGCTGTATACAAACAGATCCATGCTCCATCACGAAAGGACCAGCTACCGCGTGCCAGGCAACTGATGGTCTCTAATTCCCAAACCACCTCGAGCACCAGCCTCCCTATAAATGGGAAACGGGCAGTGGGGGAAGTTGAGTCCCATGGCATTAGGTGTGCTTCTGATCCAGGGCTGGTCCTGAAGCACAAGCTGTTGTCCACGAGACCAGAACCATGGAAGACCTGCACCTCGTCCTATCAGAGACCTCAGTGCCCTCCTTGTGTGTTTTCTGGAGACATTCGAGCTGGAACAGAGCAGGGACAAGGCCTCCCGTTCTCGTGAGTCCCTCCATTTTCCCGTGAAGGTGGGATGTGACAGGGAATGAACCCAGAAGTTCCCCGAAAGTCCAAATTCTCTGTTAAGAACAGGATGCCTCGGCCACATGGCAGTTTGAGGGGAGCCCGGAGGGCCCAGGCAACTCTACCAAAGCACATGGACAATGTCATCTACGGAGAATTAGTAGAACAGATCTAGAAGGAGATGAGCCCCCTTCTGGAAGGGGTCCTCTGTCAGACAGGTTCGCCATCCCCATCACTGGAGAGTTCTGCTGAGAGCTGATCCAGGGAAGAGCCACTAGGTGGCGACAGACCCCACCCATATCAAGGAGAGGTTGTGCATGCAAGAAGGACACAGGCCATCCCGGGCTCAGACACTGTTCTTGGCCTCAGACTTCCCAACAGCAAAGCTTTTCATAGGCCAGTCAGTGTTTCCTTGGCCACTGGCAGAAACCCGTAGACGGCTCTGAGCTCCTTACCTAGGAGCATACCCCCCAGACACACACACACACACACACACACACACTCATCTTGACAAGCATACTCACAGTCACCACTGTGGGCAGCAGAGCTTCTGGCCCCCATCTTTTAAACCGCAAGAGCTCCAGGTCGAGAACCTGACTGCCTGGGTTTGAATCCCAGCTCCGTCACTTCCTGAGTGACCAGGGGCACCTGACTTAGCTGAGGGCCTCACCTTCCTCATCCAGCTCCTGGAGCTGGGAGCAGGGCTGAGCCCACTAGCTGCACAGCGATGATTAAGTTAGTTAACAGGTGGGCCACCTGGGTGGCGTGGTCGGTTAAGCACCTGACTCTTGGTTTCAGCTCAGGTCGTGATCTCAGGGTTATGAGATCGAGCCCTGCATCAGGCTCCGCGCTCAGAGGCGGGGGAGTCTGCTTGGGATTCTCTCCGTCCCTCTCCCTCTGCCCCTCCTGCTGTGCTCTCTCTCCCTAAAATAAATAAATCTTTAAAAAAAATAAGTTAACAGGTGAAAGTCACTTAAATCAGTGCTTCGGAAATGTTTGCCATTTTTTTGATGGTTTTTCGCCCTCTTGCAGGGGTATATTTACCCGCCCCTCGACCCCCCACCCCTAACCCGTTATATGGAGAGGATATGGTCTTACTGTGGCAAGCCTAAAAGGAGCCTAATGAACACTTGCCCTGCTCTGTGTCCAGTTCCGAGAACTGAAGACTCGGTTCCTGGGAGACTGTCTCAGCCTCTAACCAGTTTCAAAGAACCCACCATAGCAGACCGCCCCCTTATGCAGGGGGGACATTAGGCAATGTCCTGTATCTTGAGGGAGACCCCAGGAATTTGTACGGCAATGTTGCAATGGGTTTTATCCTTGCTTTACTGAGAGGTGGGGTTTTTTTTAAAGGGTCAAGGTGAATGTTTAGGAACAAGTGCTTGAAAATTGTTTCTAGGCTAAGATACGACAGCCTGTGACCAAACCTTGGCACTCAAAAGAGCTTGTTACTCTTGCAACTTGTGCGTTTTCTGGAGACATTCGAGCTGGAACAGAGCAGGGACAAGGCCTCCCGTTCTCGCGAGTCCCTCCATTTTCCCGTGAAGGTGGGATGTGACAGGGAATGAACCCAGAAGTTCCCTGAAAGTCCAAATTCTCTGTAAGAACAGGATGCCTCGGCCACATGGCAGTTTGGGGGGAGCCCGGAGGGCCCAGGCAACTCTACCAAAGCACATGGACAATGTCATCTACGGAGAATTAATAGAACAGATCTAGAAAGCTCTAGACTACTCTAGACCGTATCCATGCCACCTACAGCGATTACAGTAGACCGCTTTATCCTCGCTTTGTTCACAGTTTCATCTTTTTTCTACCTTTATTTGCCTTATTTATAAAAATAAGATTGTAAGTAAACTGTCTTAAATTCATTTGGCAACAAGGCCAGGTATAAGTATGTTTAACATTTTGCAAAGACATACAGTTTTGTTTTTTTTTAAGATTTTATTTATTTATTTATTTGACAGAGAGAGACACAGCGAGAGAGGGAACACAAGCAGTGGGAGTGGGAGAGGGAGAAGCTGGCTTCCCGCCGAGCAGGGAGCCCGATGTGGGACTCGATTCCGGGACCCTGGGATCGTGACCTGAGCTGAAAGCAGACACTTAACGACTGAGCCACCCAGGAGCCCTCAAAGGCACACAACTTCTTTAAAGCAACATCCAACTGGGGAGAGAAAAGGCAGCTTGGATTTTCAGGTTTTCAGTCCCAGCCTAAAGTTAGTACAATTTGGAGAAGCGCCTGCAATACCCTCACCTAAACACCAGAGGGCACCATATCCCTAGAGTCTGGCTGGCCACCCCCAGGCTGCAGGGGCAGAAACACCCCATAAGAAAAAGGCTCCTTCCAGACCCCATAACCATCTGAGCTGCAAGATGCTGCAAGATGCAGGCCCCGCCCAGCCTGGCTCAGGAAGTAGGCACCTGGGGGCAGGGAGGGCTGCAAACCCGGGCCCCTCAGTCTGCATTTGCATAAATTCCCACACTTGCCAAGTGCTTTGAGGATAAAAAAAAAGACGGTGCCACGGCACATCTGAGATCACATCACTTTACAGAACATTCTCCCCCCCCCGCCCAACACCAACACGCACAGGTGTACACCACCTCATGACACCAGCCCCAGCCCCCTGGAGGGCGAGTTCCATCACCGCACTCACAGATGGGGAGCGTAAATCCCGAAAGTGCAAAGTGACTTCCATGGCCAGAAGTCCGGGCCGGTTGCTGGCCGAGAGCTTGGGGAAGCATCACCACCAGGCCAGGGTGGTTTTCGCGTTAGCAAAGCACCTCCCAAAAGGCAAACATGAGCCTGTTCTCAGGAGACCTGGCTTCAGTGACCCGGAGCTGGGATAAACCTGGGGTGAATGTTGCTGACAGAGCCCAGGGCGGGTCCCCAGGAGCCCTGGCCCATTGCCAGCAAACAGGGAGGTGGGGGCGGGGAGGAAGCCACCATTTGGAGGTCTGCAGCCCCTTTACCTGTCCTGAGACTTCCCTCTGCTCCTAAAAACATTGGCAGGTAGAGCCCCCCATGACGTCACATCTGCTGCTGGATCTCACTCTATAAAAGTAAGGTAGGAATGGGTGTGGGCGTCAGTGCATGCTCCCCACCCTCCACTGTGGGCCCTGCGAGACCCACCCATCCCTCCCAGCACCCAGTCCGGCCACCGTGGCCAGGGCCCTATTTCCCTTCACCACCCGGCAAGGTGCTGCCCCCAGAGAAATGTGGAAAATACAAGAAAGAGACAAGGCACCTGCTAAATCCAGAGGTGTGCAAGCCCTGAGGACTAGTGGACACTCCAGATGGTGCTCCTGCCCCAAGGCTGACAGCAGAACGTGGCCTCCCTGCCACCCAGCCCCACACCCCGGGCACCTGACATAGGACAATGGCTCCGAAGCCCCCTGACAAAAGTGCCCAAGGAGCAGCCACCACTCTTCACAGCTGCTGCACACCGGGATCAAAAACACGGGTTAAATACTCTGGCTCCAATCTTCTGTACCTATTCTCTTTCTGTCCTGTCCTAATAAATATTTTATGCCAAAAACAATCCTCCAAAATGGTTTCTGTGCAGAGAATGACAATGTCAACCCTTCGGACATCCACAAGACGGATGAGTCTGTTGAAACCCATGTAGGTCCCTGAAGATCCCTCACCGGCCCGTCGCGAAAGCTACCCCCACTCCAGCCCCAGGCGCCTGTGAGTTCCCGCCGGGTCCACATTGGTGGCCGGCGTCACACGCGGCCTTGAGACTCTGGGCCACACACAAGGTCAGCCAGCGTGAATACACTGTCGTTCCTGGGAGGGGGCAGCCCTGCTTCTCCCTGTGCCCCCCGTGATGCGTGAACCCAAATGCTGGGAGCGAGGGATCTGGAAACAAGCTTTGCTTTGGGTAGGTTAACTATATTCTTTGCCCAAGAACATCCACCTAATGCGTAGGCCACGGCTCAGTAGGGCCTGTGCCTGCAGCCGCAGGAGAGCCCGTTCCCAGCCACCACCCTCAGTACTGTCCCCCCGAGGCACCCTGCGGCTGGGAGTCGGGGGGTCTCGGTGCTGAGCCCCTGGGGAGAGTTATAACCACTCCTTGAGGACGAAGAGGCTTGGTCATGGTAATGGGGGCCGGAAGCCCAGGGGCAAGGTCCATGGTACTTTTAAGGGCCATGGAAAGGTTTTAATTTATTTTGAAATCAGAAGGAAAAAAGAACACAAACAAGTAGGCTGAAGGAAATGTCTTAATATATAATGTTGATATGTTTGTATTGATACCAACACAGTCATTTGTTTGGTTTTGATTTGTTTTTTTAGGGAGGAGGAGGCCCAGGAAGGCAGAAGCGCCTCGGGAAGTCGGCATGAGGCCGGGAGCAGCCTGGGAGGGAGGGTCCCTGAGCACGACAGCTTAGGCACCCTTGCGAGTGGGCCCCAGGAAGCCCCCCTCTCAGCAGCAGCCCGTTCTCTGCCCTGAGGGTAGAGCTTCTGCACCCACCACCCCGGGACACGGGGTCCGCGTCGCTCACAGAGCTCCCCGCTGCCGAGAAGACTCTTCAAAACTTGGGTCCACTTTGCCAAGGGCCTCATCCAATTCCGGGTCCAGAACTCCTTCCCACAGAGCACAGAGGACTGGATGGGGCCAGAAAACCAAGTAGATGAAACTCTGAACCTTCTCTCCTGAGACAAATCCTATCGCAAAGCTCCATGCGTCCCCCTTCCATCTTCCTTAGAATATTCATATCACAAAACTCACCATTTTATGGGCGCCTGGGTGGCTCAGTTGGTTAAGCGACTGCCTTCGGCTCGGGTCATGATCCTGGAGTCCCGGGATCGAGTCCCGCATCGGGCTCCCTGCTCGGCGGGGAGTCTGCTTCTCCCTCTGACCCTCCCCCCCTCATGCTCTATCTCATTCTCTCTCTCAAATAAATAAATAAAATCTTTAAAAAAAAAAAAAAAACTCACCATTTTAACCATTTTAATGTGTATGGTTCAGCAGCACCTAGCACGCCTACAGAGTTGTGCAGCCATCCCCACACTGTTCCAGAACATTCCCATCCCACCCAAAGGACACCCCACCCCCTCACCCCCACCCTATTCCAGGACTTGGCGACCATTCACCTGCTTTCTGTCTCCTTCATAGAAGCAGAATCATATAATATGTGGTCCTTTTGTTCCCAGCTTCTTTCATTGAGCATAATGTTTTCAAGATTCATCTACACTGTAGCGTGTCACTCTTTTTAGGGCCAAGGAACATTCTATCGTTCGCTCCCTTTTATTTTTGTCTCCCCTCTGTAGGCAGGAGAGCACTCTGAAGGGAAAGCGAAGCCCTCTATGACTGACACCATCCAACGTCACTGGCAAGCACTCAACACGGTCAGGGCCATGGGTAAGCCAGGGGACGTGCGCCCGCACAAAACCAGATCCGCACCCACACCCCGCGACATCCTCCCCTCTCTTCCATCCTCCAGGGTCCGGGAGCCGAGCGTTACTCGGTACTTAGATCACGGGAATTCTAGAAGCAGCCAGGTGAGCGGGGACTCCACCGTCTTGGCCATAAACCCATCTCACCTGGTCACTTCAGATGCTCTATTAAAAAAGAAAGTACAAAGACGTTTATGATGGCCTTAGGGTGAAAAATGGAAACCCAAAGACACAGCGTTGGGGACTTGCCGAGAAAACAACGGTCCATTGACACAGTGGCTCTCAGGCCATTAGGATCATGGTCAACGTTCCCCGTGACACAGGGAAATCTCCCTTGTTGTAAAAGTGACAGAAGAACAGAATCCATACTTGGAGATGTCACACCGCTGTGATGCGGGTCTCTGGTCAAGCACACCAAGGAGACAGCAGACATATTTCATCCTTAGGCCACTGCCAAGTGCTCAAGTTTCCTGACACTGTGTTAGTATGTCCTTTGCCGGGAGAATGATCAGTAAGAGCCTCCGTGTTCCTCACGGTCACGTTTTCCTCTGTGACATTTCCCATCACCTTCCTCCTCTTACAATGGTACCTAGAAGAAATCTCTGGAATAAATGCTCGGCCACCCCCACCACAAACGTGTTCGTGCGTATCTGCATGCATGCTCACACCCACACACACACACATGCACACGCACACGCATCCTGCAGGACCACTTACCGATTCTCAAGTCAGGGCAATTGGTGGCACTTGAGGCCAGGCCATCAGCACTGGGAGCACAAAGCAGCTTTTCTCTTTCAAGGGGTGTTTGCTTAATGCTCAGAGCTCCTGAGCCCGGGCCCAGTTACAAAAAAGAGGAAGACTTTTCAACGCCTGGAAGGAATCCCAGTGCAGGCTGCTCCCTTCTTTCCATTCCCTCCTGTGCCCAGTGGTCCTTCCAGGATGGAAAGGCAGGAAGAGAGGAAGAGAGAGGTGTACAGCCAATGTGGAAACACAGACAGGGGGGTTCCCCCCGGGGACACAGAGCAAGCCTGAGACTCAACTTTATCCTTCAAATGTGAAGAATCCCACACCCCACCTAGAGCCTGGAAATCCACTTAAGGGGACGAACGGTCCTTCAGCCAAGCTGCATGCCAGGCTCGTCCAAGAACAAAACCGAAGCATCTCCAAGTAGTATTTCCAGGATGTGTAGCTCGAGAGCAGGAAAAAGGAGAAACCAGAGGCCAGGAAAGGCGCCAGCCACTTGCATCCTGCTCCTGAAATACCCGGTTTGACCAACAGGTAAAATGGAGAAAAAGAAGTTTGACAGCCTCGTTTATATGAGACTAAACGACAGCCGGTGGTCTGCGCGGAATGAAGCAAACCGTGATACTGGTTTTGCAGATACCACACTGGCAAGAAAATGACACACAAACACAAGAAACGTAAGAATAGGAAAAAAAAAAAAAAAAAAAAACGAACACCCAAGGTGACGTTGAGAACGAGAATCAAACCACCTGCTCTGAGATCGGGACTCTGCAAATCCCAGATGCGGAAGGGGAATGAGCACCAGAAAATGCGTGGCCGGGAGGCGGGATTCTACGGAGACTGTTTCCAAGGACACAGGGGTCCGGAAAAGCAAGCGTGCTTTGAATCGTGGTGGAAAACAGCAGGAACCTCAGGACGCCTGGGTGCCTCAGTCGTTAAGCGTCTGCCTTCGGCTCAGGTCATGGTCCCAGGGTCCTGGGATCGACCTGCATCGGGCTCCCTGCTTGGCAGGGAGTCTGCTTCTCCCTCTCCCACTCCCCCTGCTTGTGTTCCCTCTCTCTGTGTGTCTCTCTCTGTCAAATAAATAAATAAAATCCTAAAAAAACAAACAAACAAACAAAAAAAACAGAAGGAACCTCACCAGAGCACCTCCGGGGGATGGCGGCCCAGGAAAGCATGACCACGTGTCCCGGGTGGCGGTGGGCTTCCCCCACAGCCCACACTCATCTAGAATGTGTGACCAGGCGTCTGCCCCCAGCTTCCTCCCGCTGAAGGCAGCTCAGCAGGGGCCACAGCCCTGCAGCCCCCTGGTGGCACCTCTGTGGACGACCTGCCTCGGGGCAGAGCTCTGCCACCTGCTCTGGCCGTGCGCCCCCCACTCCCACCCCCCGCCCCCAGCCAGCCCGCACTGTCACGCCTTCTTCCAGAGCCCTGTCCCCCCCAAACCTCGCCCTCAGGCTGTGTCCACTGCCTCCTGACCATTCTAAGGAGCAGCACCGTGGTCTTCTCCCCCACTGGGGAGCCCACACCCTTGTTCACGCCGCCTCGGGCTGAGCGCCTCGCACCTTCCCTTCCCCTCCCAGCGGGGCTGGGACTGGCGCTGAGGCTGGCTCTCTCTTCCCGTCTCTCTCCTCCCCTGCCCATGCCAGACACCCAGGACAAGTTTGCTGAATGAATAAACGGCTCCTCTCTCCCTGTCTCCTTGGATGGGGGCTGGGGCTGGGGAGGTAGAGAGGAAAAACACCTGAAAATACATCTAAACGGTCTTTTTTTTTTTGACCCTTGTATGCCACAGCCTTGAGAATCAGCCAGGGAAGAGAAAACTCAGCTACGGCCCTGGGGAGCCTTGGAGAGAGGAGGGAATTTGCCAACATCCTCCCAGACCCTCTCTGGGGAGCAGGAAGGAGGCCCTGGGAGGGTCAAGTCCTTCCCGGCTGGGCAGAGGGCGGGCCCAAGTTCCAATCTTCCACTTATTATAATTGCCAGGAAACAGAGCTCCTCCGTCTGTCATTATGACTTAATTAAGCCGAAACCGCCCGGAAGGAGGAAGCCAGGTCCATTAAAGCTGGCTGGCAAGGTGGGGCGTGCGGATCAGGAGCCCCGGCAGGAAGCACTGAAGACGAGACACCGCTCAGAGCCCCAGGTGCAGCCCCCACCCCAACTCCACCTGTGTTGCACGTTTCCAGTTAACCCATTCGAGGCCCTGTATTTAAGTCTGGACACACACACGACTCACTGAAAAGTCGTCGGTGGCCACTTGGCCACTTCTCAGAATCCTCCTAAGTGATGTTGTATCATTGCGTGGACACCACATGCCCATACAGGGCAAATTTCCAGAGCAGATCAGCAGTCACCTAGGGCTGGCCAGGGAGGGGGGGCCAGCTGCTAACAGGCACCAGGAAATCTGGGCCAGTTGGCGGGGGGGGGGGGGGGGGGGGTTGCTATAAATGTTTCAGAAGAGCCTTGTGGGACAAAAACTACATTGCAGTGATGGTCACACAAGTCTACACATTTATTGAAATTCACTGACTTGTACATTACCGTAGATGGATTTTATAGGATGTAAGTTATTTCTCAATAAAGGTGGTTTTAAAAAAAGGAGTTGGTGTCCACGTAGGAGGCTGTGGGAAAAAAAATGAAACATCACGTTCAGAGCCGCCACCGGAGGCCAGCGAGCCTTCCCAGGAATGTCGCCGGTGGTGGTGGGCAGGTCGCCCACAGAGATGGGTCTCTGCACAGACCGTGGGTTTCCAGGTCAGACAAGCCGAGCCCCTCAGCAGCTGTCTGATCCCGGGTCTGCCTTGCTGTTTTCTCATCTGTAAAATGAGGCTAATATTCACCCGCACGTGCAATGCCCCCAGAAGGGAGCATGGCATACACACTCAAAGGCCACTTTGGTGCTTTCTCTTTCCATTTAACAAGTACTTAAAGAGATCTCTGCAGTGTGCCCGGCCCTGTGTTTGATGCTCTGGGGGACACAAAGGTAATAGAAAAAGTGCTTTGTGTTTTCAAGTTTACAACCTTGTACATACACTAAAAAAGCAGCTCAAGGTAGCTGAGAAGAAAACATCAACCAGGGTCTAAAAAGTAAGTGTTAAAAAATCCAAATTTTGAGCCGCGGCCTGGAGGGGAGGGGTCCCCAGGAGCGCCTCTCAGAGGACCTGGGGGCTGAGCTGGCTTTGATGGAGGCCGGAGGGTCAGAGAAGTACGAGTCCTGAGACCCGGTTTAAAATCCCCCGCTCGGCCCCTCACCAGCTGTGAAGCTGCTCAACGGGACACTGAACACCTCAAACCGCATCGGTAAAACCAGCCGCAAACTGGAATCCCTTCCAATGTTTGTGTCAGGACGAGGCACGTGGAAGGAACGTGGCAGAGCCCGACACATGGTAGGCGCTCCGCTATCATCGGGGGCCTGTGCTTTTAAGGAGAGGTAGCCAGGCAAGGGCAAAGGGGGAGGGAGGACAAGGGGGAGGAGGGAGAGCGAGGAGGGGGAGGGAGGACAAAGAGGGGGAGGGAGGACAAAGAGGGGGAGGGAGGACAAAGAGGGGGAGGGAGGACGAGGAGGGGGAGGGAGGACAAGGAGGGGGAGGGAGGACAAGGAGGGGGAGGGAGGACGAGGAGGGGGAGGGAGGACGAGGAGGGGGAGGGAAGACAAGGGGGAGGAGGGAGGGCGAGGAGGGGGAGGGAGGACAAAGAGGGGGAGGGAGGGCAAAGAGGGGGAGGGAGGACGAGGAGGGGGAGGGAGGACGAGGAGGGGGAGGGAGGGCGAGGAGGGGCAGGGAGGGCGAGGAGGGGGAGGGAGGGCGGGGGGGAGGAGGGAGGACGAGGGGGAGGAGGGAGGACAAAGAGGGGGAGGGAGGACGAGGGGGAGGAGGGAGGACAAAGAGGGGGAGGGAGGACGAGGGGGAGGAGGGAGGACGAGGGGGAGGAGGGAGGACGAGGGGGAGGAGGGAGGACGAGGAGGGGGAGGGAGGACGAGGAGGGGGAGGGAGGACGAGGAGGGGGAGGGAGGACGAGGAGGGGGAGGGAGGGCGAGGAGGGGGAGGAAGGATGAGGGGGAGGAGGGAGGGGGAGGAGGGGGAAGGAGGACGAGGAGGGGGAGGGAGGGCGAGGAGGGGAGGGAGGGCGAGGAGGGGAGGGAGGGCGAGGAGGGGGAGGGAGGGCGAGGAGGGGGAGGGAGGGCGAGGAGGGGGAGGGAGGGCGAGGAGGGGAGGGAGGGCGAGGAGGGGAGGGAGGGCGAGGAGGGGAGGGAGGGCGCCGGGGAGAGGGAGGACGCGGCGGGGGGGGGGAGGGAGGACGAGGGGGAGGAGGGAGGACGAGGAAGAAGAGGGAGGGTGCGCAGGGGGCAGGAGGGCCAGCGGAAGGGGCGGGAGGAGATCCCCAAGTCAGTGAAGACAAGGGCCCACAGGAGAGGCCTGGAATAACCAGCCCTGAGCAATACCATGTCCTCGAGCTCCCCTGCCTCCCTCAGGAAACCTGCTGGACCCCACAGCTCAAGACCACAAACCCAGCCCCTGGGTACCATCTGCTCCCCTTCCTCCCACCTTAGCTCCAGATCCCCCCGCAAACAATGAAGGAGACCCCGCTAAGCGGAGCAGGCCCCAAACCACAGGGAAGCCGAACCGATTTCCTTCAAGAACAGCAGGTCCCGCTCGGCCCCGTCCCAGCCGCGGTGGCAGCTTCGCGAGGCTGATGCGTCATCATCGATGATGAAGACGGAGGCTGGGCCCCCGGGAGCCAAGGAAATGGCCCGTGGGGGCCGAGCCAGGAGAGCGGCAGGGCAGAGCGAACCCCGTCCTCCTCCCACCACCGCCCTCGTGAGCCGGGGACGGACACGCCGGCTTCTGCGTGTCCCTCAAACACAACACATACCGACATAATGATCTCAACACTCCTGCAAGACCACTTGCCAACAGGTAGTGGGAACCACCCCGCAGGTCTCTGCGAGGGAACACCGGCTTTTAGGGTCGACAGAGCTTGGCGGGCAGGTGGGTGACCTCGAGCCAAGTCATTCGACCTTGGTGAGCTCTGTCACTGCAAGAGGAGGACACACAAAGGCCTTGCAAGGCTGCGGGGAGGGCTGACATGACCACGGAACCCCCGGCTCAGTCCTTCGGTTCACTCAGAGCACCACCTCTGAGCCCAGGACCAGCCTGCACCACCGGCCAGCTGGGCGATCTCTGACCTTCCTCCTCGGGGAAACACGGGTAAGGATGATGCCTTCCCCACAGGGCCATCGTGAGGAATACGTGAGCGTACATGGCTGCGTACACACGTGTCCGAGCAAGCTTCCCCGTAGGCCCATGTGGGCATGGCTGTGTGCACGCCTCACAGCGATGGATGCTGGGAACACAGAACGAGCAACTGCTGTTACCAGCTAAGAGTATGAGCACTAGCTGTTAACTCTCAAGCACAGAACTTCAACAGTGCAGAACTCCTCTCTCAGAACGGGGTTAAACCAGCCCAGTGCGATTCTGCTCCCCCCGCGCCCCCTCCCCACCCCTGCCGAGTGTGTCAGAGCTGAGGGTCCACAGCCACCAGCAGGCTTCTCCATCACGGCTCCCACTGGCAGGTGGCTGGCAGTCCCACTTCACCCAGCTCGGAGGGGGGCTCCTTGTGGGCCGTGAGGGCTGCTGTCCTGGGAACAAGACCCCTCACTGGAGAGCGGGGGGCCCCGTTCTCACCACCCCCCGGGACTGCGTCTCCTGCTGGGGTCCTCAAGCACGCAGCGCCTGAACAAGGGCAAATGCACCGCGACACCAAAAACTGCAGGGGTCGTACCAGACAGGGCACTGCTTCTGCCAAAGAGAGACAGGACATGGGAAGCCAGCGGGGGCTCTAAAAGCCCCTCTGGTTAAAAACCAAGAAATCATTAGTTAGGAACCAAAGTGAGTCACTGGGTTTGGGGAGACCCATCCACAGGGGGCAGCAGGGCGTCTGCAATCAGGGAAGTGCGCAGGGGTGGTCATGGAGGGTCCAAGGTGGAAAGCGGTCCAGCAAGAAGGTCTCATGCCTCCTCCTGCAGCCCCCAGACACCCGAGGTCTCTGTCACTACCTGTGGCCAGGTGAACGGTGTCCCACGAGTGCCCTTCTCCCCACGTCCCATAGGGCCTGCCTCCAGGTTGGGGGGGAGGGGGCTTCTCTGCTCAGAGTCAGACCATTCAATCAGGCCGAGTGGGAAGCAAAACTGTAGCCCACCGGGAGCCCCCAAAAGAAGACAGACCCCTCTATCCATCCTCCTTCCCAAAAACCCCAGAAGACTCTCATGTGGGATCTTCTCTCGGGCCCCCCTCAGGGAGCAGAGCGGATGAGGAACGGATCCGGCGAACCCAGCCCAGAATGCAAGGCATCGGGGCCAGCCACCCCACAAACTGCCATGGAGCTTGTTGTCCTTCGAGGGGCCCATGTTCCCGACACAGAAACTGCGATCCATCCTGCATGGGAGTCCTCCCCACATGCCTTCCCCCTGCTTCCCCGTCCCTTGCTTGCCCTGACCTCCCTAAACAAAGGTGCTTTTCTCCCTGCTCCTCGGGGTCACCACATTTTCGTCAGACCTGTGCTTGTTTTCTTTCTGCTTGGGCCCATCTTGGCTTGCCTCCCCAGGCACCACCGTCCCCCAGAGACAAACCCCGTATTGTTTTCAGGGACCTAATAAATGACAACACTCTCCCACCCCCTGCCACTTACCCCACCAGCCCGCCCAGCTCCCCCTTCCCCGCTGAAGTCTCCCTTGTGCTAAGTGTCGCCCTCCCCCAGCGCAAGAACAGGAGGCTTATGTCCAGGGGAGAGAGAAACCTGCCCGGGCAAAGGGGTGAGTGTGAGTGCGTGAAGGTGCAGTCCAGGGAGAGGCCGCGTCGGTGGGCGACTCCAAAACCCAGCCCCCTTCCTCCCACTCAGGCCTGGAACCGGGGAGGGGGAACAAACACAGGGGGGTGGCAATTAACAAGGCCGAGGATAAAGCAGGAGGATGCTCAGTCCACTTGCCAAAACACGCCTCTCATCAAGAGGGCTCCCCTCGCCCACTGCCGAAGTCAACGACAGGACGGATTAAGCCAAGCACAGACCGACTTTTCTCCCGGTCACATTGATGAGGTCGACCAGGCACGGGGTGGGAGGGCATGTGGGCGCCAGGGAAGGACGAGCACCAGTGAAAAGGGCTTGAATGTGGGCTGCGCCGGTGTGCGGGAGCGAGGAGCCAAAGGACGGCACACGTCATCCTGCCCAAACACAGACCCCCACGTGCGCTGTCCCCAGCCTCCAAAGCAATCCCCGGAGCCTCCAGCTTTCCTTGGGTGTGAAAGAAGCCGCAAGGCGATGGAGAGCAGCTGCCCTACCTCCTCAGTCACCCGCTCGGAGCCCGGACTTCACGCACGGTCCTGCCTGCTTGCCAGCCCCCCAGCAGGGCCGAGACAAGAGAGGCCAGCCACCCTCCAGGAGACCAGCACCTTGACTTCTGACCCCAAGCTGATGCTCCTGGCCCTCCCTGCCCTCGGCCAGGCCGTATGCGCCAGTGGGTTCTCACATTCTCGCTGTGGCCATGGCAGGGGTCCCACCCTCCTCTGCGCAGGGCTGGAGAGGTGGGATGCCAGCCTACCAGGGCAGGAGGGACCCGAGGCACAGGGAAATGCGAATGAAGAACCGGGAGCCAAGAGAGTCCGTGCGCAAACCCAGACACACAGAGCCACGTGTATGCCCATCACGAAACACGTGACCGTGTTCTTTCTAGAGCCGGATGGAACCCTGGAGCACATCTCAGTATTTTGCCTACGAAATGAGCAAAGGCACAGAGAGGCAGGGTGAGCTCTCCGAGCTCTCTCTCCTGGGAAGTAGCAAGCTGGTATGGAGACCCTGGATCCAAGACAACTTTCAGCCCCCTTTCGACGACCAGTCTATAGATCGAGGCACCCAAACCTCTACACAACCAGGGCACACCCGTGAAAGCCACTGCGCTGCCCGGAGTGACCCTGATCCACACCCACCTGCCCCTGGCCCCCTCTGGTGCAGGTTGCCACTGTGGTGTAAATGTCCCCGGGGAATATTCTGGAGCCCACGGTCGGTGGGGACTCCAGGCCAGTAATACTCATTTTTTCGGTCCGGTCCTGGGAGACTAGTCCAGGAACACACCACGGATGCAGAGACCCACCCTCCAACTGTCCGAGATGGAGCTGTTGTTCTTCCCTCTCCCGGACCCCTACTCGTGCCCAGCACCTACTCTGAGACCCAACCTCCTCCTCCTGCAGGAAGTGCATCTGCAGAGCCCGGGGGTCCTGCTATCTGTCTGTCTGTCTGTAGGAGGTCAAGTTCTCACCAAGGTGGCTCCTCCACCACTTTCCCAGGGGTTAGGGGCAACTGTCGTCCTCCTGGTTCACCCTGCAGGCAGACCCAGGGCACAGCCCGCCGGCCGTGGGCGAGGCAGGCTCCGCCAGACAAGGGGAAGGCCCAGGAGCCTCCCGCCCTGGGATGCGAGGCCCTGACTGCCCTGGCAGCTGTGATGTGTCATAGGGACCCTGAACTCGGCCATGAAGCCCTGCTGGGAGAGCCCTCCTGGCTGCCACTTCACCCCCACCCCGCCCCTCCGGGCACCCACTCCTGGGAAGGGCTGTGCAGAGATGGGACACAGGCAACTTAGGCATTTCAGGAGCCCCCCCCCCCCAACTCCCACATACAGGTCAACCCACCACCCTGAGGAAAGAAAATGGGAAGAAACAGATTTGGGGCTGGGCAGGGGGGCTGGGAGCTGGGGCTGGGTTCCCCTCCCTCAGACATTCATGGAGAAGGTTCTCTCTTGACCACGGCTCTGGCAAGGTTCCTTAACTCAGCTTGTTTGCTGCAGCAGTCAGGCGTCTCCCTCCCAGCCCCAGCCGGGCAGCCTCTCTGCAGGCTCCCCACCAGAGCAGGCACACGTGGGAGCCGAGCGCCCCGAGGGCACAGGGCAGAGCTTTCCAGCACTAAAGAGCAGGTTTCCAGCCGGTATTGGGTGAAGGGAGCAAGGAGCAGCAGGAGGGAGTGAAAAGCCCCAAACCCAAGCCAGGCCAGAAGGCGAGGGCCTGGCAGCACCCTCCTTCGGCTGTGCCCCTGAATCCCTCAGCTCCTCCCCACCGGCCCTTTAGCTGTGCTGGGCCCTCCTGCTGGGCAGTAGGCAGAGGCTCCAGGCTCAGACAAGGCAGGGCTGCAACCCCAAGCTCGCCACTGCTTGGTGACGGGACGCCAGGCACCGTCCTTCTCTGGGCCTCCATCCCAGATCTGCAGAGCACTCAGTAGGTGTTCAACTAACAAGACCCCCTCCCATTCAAATACCCAATCACAGAAATTTCTGGTTTACGTGACTGAGTGCAAACCTCTTGCCACATTTAACAAAGGCTACACCAGAGTTACGGCAGGGGCCACATGGGGGGGTCGGAGGGTGGGCCCCGCAGACCCCCAGGTGGGGCGCACGCACACAACCACACCCAGATGCACACACACGCATGCGCACACCCAGCGCATGAGTGTTGCCCTGTCCAAACAGGTCAAAGAAAGAAAGGAGGGATTCCTCCTGGCAAACCAAGACAGACTCGCCCAAGAGCTTCTCGGGGACCTGGAGGGGAGAGCCAAGGTGGTTCTGGCTGAGTTAGAGCCCCCTGCCCCCTGCTGAGATTCCCCCTAAGGATAAGCTGATAAGATAATGGCCCACAAGGCTCTCCCCTACCAGCCCCACCACAGACCCCTCCTCTGTTTGCTCAGACCCCTGCTCTCCGGCACAAAGTCTCTATTGGTCTCCCTGCAGGGGTGAAAATAAAGGGGGTTTTGTCCTTCTCCCCGCGGGTCTGAGCGAGTTTATGTGACGCTGCAGCCGGCTTTGTAAGCTGAGTATCCCAGGATAAACGCTCCCTTAAGAGTTGCTTGGCTTGGGACAGAGGGACCCTCTCCAGAGGAGAATGGGGAGCTTGTTCGGATGGTCTTTTAATATGGGGGGCGGGGTGTCACGGAGGACAGGCCTCCAACAGACTCTCACAGAAGGGTCTCTGTCCCCGGGCTACAATGGAGGGAATTCTTAAAGACACAGATGCAGAAAGGGGGAATGATTTTTTTTCTTTCCTAGGAGGAGGGGAGGGCAGTTAGGGCGGGAGGAAAAGGGGGCGTGGTGAGGACTTCTCCCTCCCAGAACAATTCAGGTTATAACCAGGCATCTCTGCCTCGAGGGCACCAGAAATGCCCCAGAGAGACCACCCCGCAGAGCAGAGGCTGTGTTCCTGCTGGCATGGCTGTGTTCGCTGGAGCTGGGTCTGCCTCCCAAAGCCAGGTCGGGAACCGCCAGCAAGGAGAAAAGCATCTCATTTTGACCTACGCGAAGGGCCTTCACTCCATTGTAGTAAAGGATTGATCCTTTGGATTGAAGGCAGCTTGAGTCCAAAGGTTCCCTGTGGAAAGGGTAGGGGGAGGCAGGACACCCCCAGGCCCTTCCATAAATAAAATTCTCTCCAGCCACCGGGCAAGGAGCGTAATTTACTCCTCTAGTTGCTTATTTTGGTACAAGGTCACCCTAACTTATTTCGGAAGACATCCCAAACGATCACAAATGATGTTTTATAAAGGTCGCCCCACGAGACGGCTGTGTGTTTTGATTTCGTTTCTGTTTAATGAAGTACTTCTCCAGGAAGCTGAGAGGTTCAGCAGAAAGAATGGGGAGTGATGTGTCCACCAAGAACAATCGGGCGTTTCTTCTTGCCTACCTTGCTCCGGGCCATCTGCCGAAAACAGTAAGGGAAACAAGCAGACACCCTCCAAGCCGAAATGAATCAAGGAACCACCGAGTACACTCTAAGGTGCACAGGGAGGAAGCTGAGGCCCCAAGATGCAGCAGAACCTGCCCAAAGCCACAAAGCAAATCAGAAGACTTGAAAACGGGCAAAACCAGGGCTCTTGGCTGAGCCCCCAGTTCTAGGCACAAGGGACAGAAGCGTGCGATGCCCAGGACCACTTGGAGCAAGGCCAGTAACACCTTCCAAAAAGGCAAGGTGCGTTGCGTGGCCATTTTCTCAATGCAATGTGTCCGGATGATGCAGCCAGAGTCCACGGACCCCGCACCCACAGCCACACACAGCAACAAGATGGCAGGGGAGCGTGGGCCTTTGACCTGTCACCTCCCCGAGTAGATACTGTTTATACTGGAGTCGGCATCAGGCCAGGTGCCATGATGCATACTTCTGATTGCACTGAAGAAGAAAAATCCACGTATGTGAACCAATCCCGGCAGTATATATTAGACTGTTAGCAATACAGACGTTCCGGGAAGGGAGAGATCGGATAGGAGCAAAAATAGAGAGTGAGCGCCCATCGGTGAGTTTAAGGACAACCTAAACAACCACTGGACAGCAATACTGGATTCCAGGTCCCCTCCACCTGTGAGTGTCACTGACTAAGCACGGGGAGAGCAGGGGAAGGAGACAAGAAGGACACAGCCCCTCAGCAAAAGTTGTGACTAACAGGTCACAGGGAAGAGTGGGTTGAGACAAGCCCACTGCAGACCCCCCAGGAAGGAGGACCATCGAGGGCCCCTCACTGCCTCCTCCCCAACACCCCACTGCCGTCCATCCACTCAGGCCAACAGGGCTCCTGGGGCTGGCGGGTCACCACAGTCGTGGGTCGCTGCAGTCAAGCCAATGGAAGCCCCGTGCTGGGCTTCCCAAATTCTACCCATTGCAGCCCAAGTTCTTCGCTTCCAAGAAGAAAACCCAAAGGGAACTAGACCTCTCGACTAGAAAGTGGAAATGTTCATCCCCAGTTAAATCCAGCAGCAGCCAAGCACAGAGAGACAACTACGGCCCAAGCAGACAGAGCCAAGGAGCGCGTCCATTTCTGTAACACTGATAAGGGTTTTAAGCCAAGGAGGGGCAAGAAAAGAAGGGGGAGGAAGAATCCAAGATTCAGTCCATCTGATCTGCGAACTAGACACACCCTGACCGCTACCCCACCCCCACCCCAAGGCCACACGGGCTCCATTCTCCACCCTCCCAATCATGTCAATTAAAAGGTTCTTTGAGCAAAGGACAGAGCGCATGGTGGCTAATGGGAGTGCAGCCCAGATGAGGCAAGGATTTCTCCCCTGACCTTAACCCATGTGGAGGTGATGCTGATACAGCCCAGGACAACTCTGTCCAATTTCCAAGTAGAACATCAGAAGGGCAGGCCTAGCTACAGGTGTGGTCTGAAAGCTCAGCTCAGCTTTGAGCTCAAGGAGTAAAGTGCACACTACGCTGTCCCGGTAACGGAGAGTTACACCCCCTTCAACACAGCATTTCCATCGAACGCCTTGATTGTGGGTCAGTCTACTTCCCTGTCCTGTTCAAACAGGTGCACCCAACCTTACAAGGTTCCCCTAGTGAGGAGGCTAGACCGCCCCAGAATCATCACTCTAAATGCTGATGATGGTAGGAGATAGAAAATGTGACAGGAACCCAACTGGGTATGCCATGGCTTGAGCATCCCTCACAGGATGTCAACGACAAGGGGACGGATGACGTCGATGCGTGCCCGGGACACGAGCATCGCCTAAGTGCACAGAGTCAGGACAATACTACAGGGAAATGTAGTAGTTTCAAAACGAAAGAGACCTGCATCCGGAGCCTGACTCCATGCTTGCCAGGGCGCAAGGACTTATTCTCCCAACCGGAGTTTGTATCTGCAGAGAGGAAGGGGAGGATGGCAAGGCAGAAGAGGTAGAACTCGGGGAAAGGCCTGGAACCCAGGGAGCAGTGAGTGACAGGTCCTCATCGGGGAAACTCTAGTAGATGAATCTTTCAATGGATTTGGTGTAAATTTTTTTAACGCTGACTTCACTGAGAAGGGAGAAGGAAACGTTGTTTCAAACTCGCCCATGGGTTACTCAGGAGCAAGAGGTGAAGGATGAATCAGAGCTATGGAGACGTTATCAAGTCTATGTGTGACTCTGAGCACTCTCCAAAAGAGGCTGGGGGGACAAGCTTGCAGCCAGAAGCTAGAGGGATGCAGTCATGCGCCAACCTGGGGGCAGATCAAGGTCTGGCTCTTCCCCGGACCGGCAAGGTAACTTTGACAAGGGACTTAAGCCCTGGGAGCCTCAGCTTCCTTGTCTAGTAAGTGGGGAAATACTAAATGCAGTAGCTAGCACATGTCCTAGGACTTCCATCACTTTAATACATGACCATCACCCCTCTCCTCCACTGCACCCCCCTCATCCGAAAGAGGCTATTGACACTCCAGCTTTGGAGTAGAAATCATCTATCACCATGACAATGAGCCTTTTTCCTCACGGAAGGCAAATGAGGACAGCCAGGAACACCTGCCAGGGCCGCACAGCTGCCTTTAAGAGCTCGCACAACCCAGATGCATGAGTCACTGCTCCCCAAACAAAGCCCACCTGTGTAACGTGCAAAGCAAGCAAGGACGGCCCCCAGCTGGAGTTCAGCAGCCCAGAGAGCAGAGCCGTCCCTCTAACACAGAGCCCCCAGAAGCCGGGGCACAGGTTGGCAGCCGTGTGTGTGAACACCATCGAAGTAAGTCCACATGGGCGGCTGGTCCAGGACAAGCCCTCTGTCTGATCTACCTGGGTGCTCGGTCTCCTCCCTGGGCTGCCAAACACAGGAGCTCAGCGAGAAGTCTGCACAAACCCATTAGCCCCATCTCCCATCGCTGCGCTTTTCACACCAGGAATAGGACCAAATCTGCCTCTGCAAGGTAGACCAGGAGCAACACCATTAGCCTGGAGGGGCTCACGATCGGGGGAGGTGTTTTCCTTCTATTTTGAGGAAGTCTCAGGTGAGAGCGGTCATTCCAAGCATCAAGTGGCTATTCCGGGGACAACTCTGTCATGCAGGTAAATGAGAACCCAGCCATGGGCGACCCCCGGCAAGGCAGGACTTGGAGATCCAAGAGCCAAAGCCCCAGCTCCCTGATGCAGCAAGATGATGTCCCATGGAAAAAAAAAAAAAAATGGACTCTCGAGTTCAGAAACTCAGAGGAGGAAAGAACTGGTAAGGTTCGTCCATTTGCCACCTGTCACTGAGCATTACCATGCCCCTACACCTCCTAGGTCCTAGCTATACAACGGGAAGCACAATGACTTCCCTGCCCACCCACCATTCATTCCGGCAGATTATCCAGTGGTCCAGCTCATTCATAGCAAATATCTGATGCTTCCCTGCATCCCGCCCTGCTCCTAAGGCCCTAATTTCCATTGGCGCATCCCAGTGGCTCTGAGGAGGGAAGCTGCCTCCACCCACAGATGAGCTGTGAGGCATGTGAGCGCAGGCTGGCCAATCACTGGCCCCCACCTCCTGGCCCCACAGATGGATCCGGGGGTGAGCTCCCGTGGGGTCAGCCCTCTGGAAAGCTGAGAAAAAGAGCATTCTCTTGCTCTGGGTCTGTGGAGGCAGGGGTCTGCAAATACTTCTGCCCTTTCTGTTTCCACCGAGAAATTAAAACACAAGAACGAAAAGCACCAGAGAAAAACAGAGAGCCAAAGCACCCCAAATCACCTAAAAGCACAACACCTAGACTTTCCAGTCAAATGAACAACCCAAAACTTGGTGATTTAAGCCAGTTAGAATTGGTTTCTCTGGAACTTGCAACCAAAAGCACCCAAGCTAAAAATAGACTCTTCTTTTAGGGATGAGGAATGGAGCCCAGAGGGAGCTGGTGACTTGCACCATGTCACACAGAGGTTGGTGACTGGGCCAGGATGGGACCCCAGTGTCGGGCATATGCCAAGACCGGAGTCTGAACCATGGCTCCATCCTTCAAAGATCTGGAGCCCTAAGGATATTCCTTAAGGTCTCTAAACCTCTGACATCAGAGATAATGATGCTCACCTACACCCAGGTCCATGAGGATGAAGAGAGAGACGCCGGAACCACCTGCCCCCAGCCTGCAAAAGGGTTGGCTTCTCTCCCCATCCCAATATAACCAGTGGTTGGCGGACCGTATATGTTGACCCCTCCCCCAGGAAGGCAGAAGGAACGGGGCAAGGTCCCAGTTTAGGGGACAGGTGCTATCAAATGGCCATTCCGACTGCGAACCAGGAGGGCAGCCCCACAGGCCTCTTCCTCAAGTCGGCGCCCTACAGACAGATGCCAGGAAGACAAGGGCAGAGAGAACGAATCTGGAAAAGAGGAAAGGTGTTCGTTCCAAGACAACATGTGGGGGAGAACAGGATAAAAACAGGTCAGCGGGAAGTGACCAGGAAAACAATTCCAGGAAAGGTGGAGAAGCCCCATGGTCAGGGTGGAATTCGAAACCGGGACCGCCTCAGCTCTCTGGTTAACCACAGTCCTGGTTTCTACCTAAGAAATTTAATTAAAAACCCAAACATCTAAATTTCCCAACTGGCTTGCCAGTGGCCACGAATTCCCTTAAATTCAGAGAAGCCTCCCCCAGGGTGACCCTGAGGCCACCAGACAAGCCTTGTGCGAAGTCATAGGAGGAAGGCTCACAGGCAGGGGCCAGGGTGGGGAGAGGTCACGGGCAGGCACCTCCTCCTTTCCCCTCCCAGAGAGAAGAAAGCCTCCCGGGGCTGGGGAACATCCTATTCTGTCACCCCATGCACAGGAATAACATCTTTGTTTCTTGCTGCTTCATTTTAAAAATAAAAAGAAACAGGGCGCCTGGGCGGCTCAGTTGGTTGAGCGACTGCCTTCGGCTCAGGTCATGATCCTGGAGTCCCGGGATGGAGTCCCACGTCGGGCTCCCTGCTCAGCAGGGAGTCTGCCTCTCTCTCTGACCCTCCCCCCTCTCATGCTCTCTATCTCATTCTCTCTCTCAAATAAATAAATAAAATCTTTAAAAATAATAATAAATAAAAAATAAAAATAAAAAGAAACATCAGAATGACAAAAATCGAAATGAACTAGAATCACGTTCATGATGGCTCCTAGGACTGAAGGTGCCTCTCCTTCTGCCCCTTGGGGGAAACTGCAGAGGCTGGGAGAGGCAAAGCTGAAGACCAGCCACAATCGGTCCCCAGGCCAAGAAGACCACTTACTACAAACACCTAACCGCCCTCCCGCCCCCTGAGGTGGACGCACACTGGGGATGTCCGATGACCAACCGGGAAAGCGTGAGTTTTTGGGGCTCAAACGAGGCTTCGGGAAGAAAACCGAGGGAGGGAGCTGGGCATCTTGACCCAGCCGCTAACTGGGGCTCTCCACGGGAGCCACGACAGAAATCTGATGAAGCACGACTGTGCTCAAAAGGACATTTTTGTTTGTTTGTTTGTTTTTAAGATTTTATTTATTTGACAGAGAGAGAGACAGCAAGAGAGGGAACACAAGCAGGGGGAGCGGGAGAGGGAGAAGCAGGCTTTCCGCTCACTGTTCACAGTGTGTGCTGGGTTAGGAGATGGGCTGGTCCTTCTGGGTCGGTTTCTTTCTGCATCATATCACTGACCTGTGCCTTGATATCCTCTTCTGGAAAATGGGGATGATACCTGGCTGTGTCGCCAGGTCGACGGTGGTACCAGATGGGATATGGACACAAAATCACTTGAAAAGCTCCAGTGCAAAGAAGCAGGACCTAAAGAACTCGCTAGATCACCAAACGGTTTAATGTACAAAGCAGACCCGGACCTGAGTGTTGCCTGCTTAAACCCCCTGCTCCTCATTTCCCCGGGAGGCACTTAGCTCCCAGGGAAGATTCTTCCTCAAAGAGAAAAGGAGATCCACAGACATCCTGAGTGTAAATCCGGGCAGGAAACAATCTAACCACCCTGGTCTATCTGCCTTGAAAATTAAAGTGCCACTTCACACTCAATGGGATGGCTATTATCAAAAACAAAAAGAAACGTGTTGGCAGGGATGTGGGGAAGCTGGTGGGAATGTATAATTCTGCAGCTGCTGTGGAAAAACAGGCCGGTGGCTCCTCAAAAAAAAAAAAAAAAAAAAAAAAATCACACATGAGATGACTCTATGGTCCAGCAATCCCACTTCTGGGCATATACACAGAAGAACTGAAAGCGGGGACGGGGACAGATATTGGCACACCCAAGTTCACTCAGCATTAGTCACAGTGGCCAAGAGGTAGAAGCCACCAAATGTCCATCAACAGGAGGATGAATAAACAAAATGTGGTCTCCACACACCATGCAAAGTGATTCGGCCTTCAAATGGAAAGAAATTCCGACACCTGTTACAACACCGGTCAACCCGGGGGACGCGACGCTCAGTGACGTAAGGCAGACACGGAAGGACAAATACTCTGTGACTGCGCTTCTGATGGAGACAGAAAGCAGAACGGTGGCTGCCAGGGGTGGAGGGAGGAGGACAGGGAGTTAGTGTTGAAAGGGCGCAGGGTCTCAGCTGGGGTGGCTGAGGAAGGTCTGGGGATGGAGGGTGGCCAGGCGGAAAGGCAGTGTGAAAGCCATTAACTGAGCACATGATAAATGGTGACCCTGGGGGCGCCTGGGTGGCTCAGTTGGTTAAGCAATGAACCTGCCTTCGGCTCAGGTCCTGATCCCAGGGTCCTGCGATCCAGCCCCGCAATGGGCTCCCCGCTCCGCAGGAAGCCTGCTTCTCCCTCTCCCACTCCCCCTGCTTGTGTTCCCTCTGTCAAATAAATAAAGAAAATCTTAAAAAAAAAAAAAAAAGAAAGAAAGAAAAATGGTTACCCTGGTAAAATTTGCCGCTATAATAAAAGGTGAAAATCTTTTAAATTAGCCAAGTGAAGAAAGTACAACTGCTGAGACCATTGTCACTTAGAGCTCCTGAGGCCTGCACCCACCCACACGCCCAAGGATCGGTCCCCAAAGGCCAGCCTCTCAGAGACCTTCCCTTCCACGCCTAAAGCACGGCAGAACCTTCCCCTGCAGAGGCAGCGAAACCAAGCCAGCTTCCCGCCAACCCCACGGCCGCAGGAGAAGGACGCAAGGGGCGGCAGCGGTGTCTGAGGAAGCATCCAGCAGGCGCTCAATACCTGCAGAAGTGGCGAGAGAGGGAGTGTGCTGGCAAAGGACGGGCCACGTGTCTGCGGTGAGGGAAAGGGCTCACCGGGCAGGCGGTGAGTGGCGAATGCCTCGTCGGCCGGATCTCAGCACAAGCAGAGATGGTCCCACCGGGGCTTCTCCGGCCCAAGGAAAGCACAGACGACTCTAAAGTGAGACAAGGTCACTTCTGAGGAAAGGAAAGGGGTCCGAAAATCACTACAACCAGACCCTTGTAAGGGGCATTTTCCAAACGACGATGGGAGCTCGGGGGGCTCACAGACCCGAGGGGAGAGACTGAAGGTCTGACTCATTTCTGGAGACCCAGGACTTGATCATCCGTCCCCATGCAGCCACTGCTGTCTTAACCAACTCCCAAAAAGCACCTGGTTTCAAGACTTCTATGTGAAAACCTGTACCAACAAACCAAATGCGGGAGGAGGCGATGATTCACATCACAAAAAGAATGCTTCGACAGAAACTAGCCTTTTCAGCATTCCTCCGCTCGCTTGCTCACTCGCTTGCTCACTCGCTTGCTCGCTCGCTCGCTCGCTCGGATGCTTCCTCCAGGCCTTTTGCACGTCATGTGATCAACGGAGATTGGTTTGGTTTTGTAAAGACTTTCCAGGCACAAACCTAGTCTGCAAAGCGTGCGATTTTGTACGGGGCATCTTTAGCCGATGGCATGGATCAAAGCGAGCACATTCATCCAGGACCATTCTCTTCCTCCTATAAAGTGAGCTGGGTGCATCTCCCATGTGAAGAAGGGGGTGCTACCCCGCCGTGGAGGACCCCAACCGGCTCCAATGTCCAGAAACAGAAGTAGCAGTAGTCTGCGTGGGCACAACAAACAAAAGTACCAGTACGGGGCATCTTCTTCCAGCTCCCGGGGAACTCACAAACCCATGGAGGGGAGAGCCTGCAGATCTCATCTATTCCCAAAGCCCACACTGCTGATCCTTTATCATTCACCCAAACACAGCCATTTCTATCCTCACCAAACACAACGGATACCTGATTGCAAGCCTTTGATTTCAAAACATGTACCAACAAACCAAGTAAGTGCACATGGGGGGCCCAGACCAGGTGGAGGTAAGGCTGGAAGGCTTCCTGGAGGAGCAAAAAGAAAGCAGCTTCAGTGGGGAAAAGTCTCAGTTCACGCTTTTGCTGGCCAAGAAGTCAGTCCAATCCCTGATTCTTAAAGTGTCCATCTGTACTGGAATGGCCTGGGGAGTCTGTTAAAAATGCAGGCCTCTGAGCAGCCCCCTGCTCTCATACATAAGGAGGGGGTGGAAGGGCAAGATGGCTGCTGAGAGGATTCATTTTTAACGAGTTCCCCAAGCAATCCGTTCTTGTGCAAACCACAACTTGAGGGACTGGTGGGGCAGCTCAAAGTGAAGAGTCTGAGCCGGGAAGAGCAGAGGCTCCTGAGAAGGGGGGGCCCATGAGGAGTCACTGAGGAGAGGGACTAGGCAGGTGTAGACACAAGAAGGTGTTCCAGAACCAGTCACAACATCCCCAACCCGGCTCCCACCAAGACTTCTTGTTAGGCTCCTCACTGGAGCTGCCTGGTGGCAGAGAAACGTCTGGGCCGGTGCACGGAGAGAGCGGGAGGGAGAGAGGACGAGTAGCTCCAGCTCACGAGAGATGATAGGAAGGCTGCAAGTGCCACAAAGAGGAAAAGAAAAATTGACTCTAGGCGACCGTGCCCTCACCACACCCCACCGAAACTCTATCTGGACAAGCGAAGTCTGTTATGTTGAGATTCAGGTAACTCTAAACTCCCTGATCGCAAACAAACATTCCCTCCGCTCTGTGTGGGCAGCCACCCCAAGCTGAGAGGGCCCTAATTCGAGTGTGTGCTGTTGGCAGGCGATTTAGGCTAACGTGGCCTCTGCTATAGGGGCAGAAGGGCCTCCATCATGGGCTTCCTCCACGGTGAACTCGGGCGTTCTCTTATGCAAAGTCCCTGGGGCCAGCCTCCATCCTCGGCAGCCGGCCCCGCTTCCAAAACCCCCTCGGGCTGGCTCTCCTCACCCCTCTCGGGAGAAAGAAGTCCCCTAAAGAGAAGGGGGATCACTTCCTGCCCTTAATGGCTTGACAATACCCAAAACCCAGTCCAAGGGAAGAGCAGAACCCTTTGTTCCTTTAAATGTGCCAAGATAACCAGGAAACACACTCTCTGCTGGGTCTGCACGCTTAGCCGCCCAGCACACCTGCTACTCAGGCCGCCGTGAGTCACGCGCACAGGTATTGCACGGCAGTGGACTTGCCAGCAGTGGATTCGATCGCGGCTCGAGAGCGGCTCGCTCTCACGCACACCGGATGTCATCCATCCACCTACCCCTTGGAAGACGTGTCAGGACAGATCAAGCTATAACCCCATTTTTACTAAACGACTCACTCCCCGTGGAGGTGTCAGGGGAAGGAAGGAGGGGGACACAGAGAAGCTCCTGCCGTTCCCAGTCCGGGCTCCTCTCCCCTCCGGGCCCTGATGGGTCTCAGCTGCGCTGCCGGCCCTAAATAAGGAGGGACGAGGGGCGAGTTAACCTGGGGAAGAAAGTGGTGGAGGAAGGCTCGATTTAAAATCTTCTCCAGAATAAAGACACTCTGCTGCGATGAATAAGGCCTAGTGTTCTCCCATAGGGCTCAGCGTCCATAGCTAACAATACTGCACTGTATACTTAAACATTTGCTAAGAGGGAAGATCTTCTGGTAAGTGTTCTTATCAACAAAATAATAATGATGATAAAGAGGGAGGGAGGAAACTTTTGGAGGCAATGCCTGTTTATGGCCTAGGCTGTGGTAAAGGTCTCACGGCGTCCACTCATTACCAAGCTCATCAAGTTCTATACATTACATCTGTCCAGCTTTGGGTACATCAGTCACACCTCAATAAGGTGGTTTAAAAAAAAAAAAGAAGAGCATCTTCTGAATCCCTCTCAACTTCCACTTTTTTTAGAAGACAGAATTTTCTGCAATGCAAGGTTGTGAATTGGATCCTGGACCAGAAAAAGGATATTAATGGGACAACTGGAGAAATGTGAATAAGGCCCGAAGATTAGTTCCAAGTATTCTGTTAATGTTAATCCCCTGGCTTTGACCACCACGCTGTGGCTAGTAAGATGTTAACATTTAGGGAAGCTGGGTGAAGGGTATAGGGGAACTCCATGTATTATTTTTGTGACTTTCCTGTAAATCTAGATTTCTATCAAAATCAAAAGTGAATTCTCTTTAAAAAAAAAAAAAAAAAAAAAAAAGGACAGCATTTTTAATCCAGCTGCCTACTAAATCTCCCCTGAGGCCTTGCTAAAATAATTTACATCGTAGACCTGGATGCAAACTTTAAGTGATTCTCATACCAATACTGGCTTCAGGAAAACCGAAATGAACACAACACTGCATTTACTCAGCAAGTGTCTTCCCAGCGCCTACCATATTCTGGCTCCTAGCCGTGGTAGTAAGTGATGGATACGTGGGGCTCTCTTCCTGTAGGCCCACCTCGGAAATATCCAGCCAGAGGGGCCTTCCTCTCACTCCAGACGTGACTCTGACTTAAAGCAAAGAGAGTGATTTCTGGGAATTCTCCAAAGCAAATAATCCAAAAAGTGGACAAATCTTTATGTACAAAAGATGCTCACCAATGCACTACTTCTCAGGGTAAAAATACAGAAATACCTTAGTGTCCAACAAGAGGGCAACTGTCAGATTAGGATTTGATGCGGGCAGAGGAATACGATCATTATTTGGGGACTGTTCAAGTAAAATCGAAAGGAAAAAAGCAGTACCCAAAGTTGTAGACATTGCAGGGTTTCAGCAGTGAGGAAATGCATCAAATAGTCGGCACTACTCGGGACTGGGTTATTTCTTCCTGCTTTTTCCACTTTTTTGTGCTTTTCTAAAGAAGAGAGCGAGCATGAATTACTTTTAAAATCAAGTGAGATGCAGAGGTGGAGCTGCAGGTCAATCGTGGGACAGTTTAAGAGTCCGTCTGGGGGGGGGGGCTGGCAGGGGAAAAGGGTGGGAAAGGGCCCACCTGAGCACTTCCAGGGACCTGGGTGTGGCCAGAGGAACAGGCTCCTGGGGGGAGGGTACAGTACCAACACACACCACCTTTTCTCCTCCTGTGGCGCCTGACCTTCCCCGCTTCCCCAAGCAGGTGCTCACTGGAGGCATGGCGCTCTGAGAACATCCCCAGGGAGACCCCTGACAGCGACCAGAAGTTGTCTGTGCAGGAGGGACTTCTGGGCAGGAAATGGATCATCACCATAGGGTTGTGGGGAGAGAAGGGAATCCCACATCTGGGGAAAGCATCTCCAGGAAGCCATCTTCGGGGAGGTGCGGGGGGAGTCCTGGAGTCGAGGACAAGCGGCAAGGAGGGAGAAGATAAAGGAGGACCCCGGTTTATCTGTACATCAAGACCGTACTCGCTCAGTCATTCATTCAACAAACATCTAATCGGCGCAGACTCAGTGACAGGCACGGACGCCAAAGGACAAGGAGAGGACAGAGCTACGGGTACAGAAGCGGTCTGCTTTTTTGTTCAGGACTCAAGACTAAGCCCCCTCCCCACGCTGGCCCTGAACCCCTTCCATTAACAGACGGCGCTGGGGGCGGGGGCGGGGGTACCGGGTAGAGGCGCGCGTGGACGCAGTGGACCGAAATCCGTCCATCTCCACCCCTTCAGAAAGCCCTGTCCACACCACCCCGGCGTCCGCCTGACCGGTGGCCCTGCGGTGCAGCTGCTCACCCTAGGCCCGGCGACAGGGACATCCAGAAAAGCCCCAGCCCCCACGGCGAGAGGCGCGGCGGCCCAGCCGCATTCTGGGTCGCCCGTGAGCAGAGGCCGGGAGCTCGCCGAGGCGGCACCGCTCCCGAAGTAACGGGCCCCGGAGGGCCACGAGGGCAACGGTAGGGGCGAGCGGCCTTTCCCCCCGCGAGGGGTCTGCCCCGCGGGGCAGCCGGACGGCGCGGACCCGGAACGCCCGGAGGAACGCTGACCCCCGCGAGCCGGGCCAAACTGGCTCCGCCCGGAGGCACAGGGATGGCCAACTGACCTCTGCGGAGATGTCAACACGAGAGCGAAAAATTCGATCCAAACCCGAGACCTTCAGAAAGGCGTCGCGGGGGAGGATGGGGTGGGGGGCGCGGGAGGGGAGACGAGTCAACTCACACCCCCTCCCTCGAATCCCGCAGGGAAACGTACCTCCAGGTCAGCGACCCGACTGCTAGGTAGAATCAGTCAATCCAAGGATGGAGACGCGGTCGTGGGTCTTCGGAGCCCGGCTGACACACACCAAGTAATCCATGTTAGGGGGTCCGGAGCCCTTCCCCACTTTCCGTCCAAGGCCAAAGCGCCGGCAGCCCCGGGCTCTGTGCTCAGGCCCCGCGGAGATGACAGCACCTCGCCGCGGGGCTTCTCAGTTGGCAGCACCCCCCCCCCAGCCTGGGGGCGAGCGCACCCCGCCTCCCGGCGCTCCGAGGGCACCCAGCCGAACGCAGCTCTCCTTTCCTCGCTGCGCACTGCCAGCGCGAGCCCTGAGAGCCCCGCCGGGCTCCTCTCCGCCAAGCCCGGGAAAGCGCCCAGGGCAGTTCCGCTCTCGGCCTCAGGGTCTCAGGTCCGCGGGGCCCGGGCGCCGTAGGGTGGGCGCCGCGGGGCAGGAGTGGCGGGGGGAGGAGCGCGGAGCCGCGGGCGCCCACTGCGCTGGCCGCTTCCTCCCGGGCGCAGCCGTGCGCCGCGCGCCCGCACTGCCTCCGCGCTCTGCGGCGGCGGGCCATGCGGCCCTTATATACTAGCCGGCCCGAGGAGGGGCGGGGCGGTGTGGGCGGGGCGTGGGAGGGGCAGCCAGGGGGCCGCACTGCTTCCTGGGAGGTGTAGTTCCTTCCACCTAGTCACGGCAAATGCAGAACAGCTGTAGGAAAGGTTGGGGTCCGCCCGAAACAGCCGCGCTCCCTTGCGGGCCTCGCTGTCAACCTCGTTAGGTCTTGGCTAAATGCCGCCCAGGATGACAAGACCTGGTAGCCCTGCTGGAGTCAGACGAAGCCAGCTAGGTCGCAGTCCCAGCCTGCCAACGAGGAGTTACGATGTATACCTCGGCTTCTTCATCGGACACACAGGATATTACAGTTTGCTTCCACGGGGTTGTAGAGGGAGGTGAGCACACTCATTGCTGGCCCGCCGGCACAGGGGGGCCTGATCTCCCCATCTCTAACATGAACTGTAATTTCCTTACCTTTGTTAAGTGCTAAGCAAATGTGGTTTCGAGGCTCCACCTCTGAAAACCAAATTCCATCCTGGGACCCGCCCCCCCTCCGGCCCAGATTAAAATTCTGGAGCTGCCACTCGCTTAATCAGGCTTCAGTTTCTGCAGCTGCCTCCCCGTGCCTCCAACACCTGAGCACCTGCACACACTGGCAAAGGCAGGAGTCCTCCCTCAAGGAGCCCACAGTCAAGTGAGAGGAGGCAGTGACGTTGCAGTAACTGTGTGGACCAGGGCACCTAACGGTTCCTGGGGGCATCAGCCAAGGCGTCCAGAGGGCTGGTGTCTGAGAAGAGTCTGGAAGGAATGGGTAGGAAGTAGCCAAACAAAGAGACACACAAAACACAAAACAACAAAGGCAGGCAGACAGCTGGCTGTGTGGGAGAAACCATGAGGGTATAAAAGAAGGAAGGGGGGACTCACTGGGGAGGAGGGGAAGGGTCTTGGATCAATTTCCTACGGCAGCTGTACAAACGGGGTGGCTTAGAGTGACAGACGTTTATCATCTCAGAGTCCTGGAGGATATTTACACATATGTGTACACGGGTTCCTATCCACACAGACCTCCCTGCTCCCTCTGCTAAGAGGATGTAGAAACAATGACACCCCAGCAGCAATGAGCATTAGATCCATGGTTTGTTTCTCATGTCGCTGGGCAATGAAAGGAACCAGGGCTCCTCAAAGAAATGGCTGAGTTTAGGTTTGTGGCAGGTAATATACAAGGTGAGACTGGAGCCATCCGGTAGTGCCAGAAAGTAAGAGGGGCACCTGGGTGGCTAAGTCAGTTGAGCGTCTGCCTTCGGCTCAGGTCATGATCCCAATGTCCTGGGCTCGAGTCCCGCATTGGGCTCCCAGCTCAGCGGGGATTTTGCTTCTCCCTCTCCCTCAGCCACTCCCCCTGATTGTGCTCTCTCACTCTCTCCCTCTCTCAAATGAATAAATAAAATGTTAAAAAAGTAAGAAAGCATGAGCATACACACACCCACAATGATGGGGGTACATCAAAGGGATACAGAAACCACCTGAAAGTGTTCCTAATATCCAAAGCTGGGAAACGAGCTGAGTAACAACGTAAGTACGGTAGTACTGGATTATAACCCAAAGTAAAAAAATATAAATATTCATGAGTCCATACTGACTCATGTATGGAGGAAAATAAATCTGTGCAGAATAATTTTAAAAATTTATGTAGGTATTCTGCCCTCAAGGAAGTAGAGCATAACTTTCTACTCCTTACGTGTAGGCTGCCCAAAAGTGACTTCCTTCCAAGAGTAAAGTATGGACGGGGGAGTGGTTGTAACCCCGTCATCATCTAATCAAGAGAAGAATTCCAGTGGAGGGACAGTCTACAAAATACATGACCAGTACCCCTCAAAAATGTCAAGGTCATCAAAAAATGTCAAGGTCATCAAAAAATGTCAAGGTCATCAAAAACAGGGAAAGTCTGAGACACTGTCACAGCCCAGAGACATCCTGGCCTAGAAAAAGGATACTAGATCAAAACTAAGGAAATCTGAATAAAGTATGGAGTTCAGTCAATTACAATGTATCAATATCGATTCATTAATTGTTACAAGTACACCATACTAATTAAAGATGCTAATAGGGGGACTGGGTTTGAGGTGTATGGAACTCTCTACTATTTTTGCTCTGGAAATCTATTCTAAAACTGAAACATTATTGGGCACCTGGGTGGCTCAGTCGTTAAGTGTCTGCCTTCGGCTCAGGTCAAGATCCCAGGGTCCTGGGATCAAGTCCCACATCGGGCTCCCTGCTCGGCAGGAAGCCTGCTTCTCACTCTCCCACTCCCCCTGCTTGTGTTCCTGCTCTCGCTATCTCTCTCTCTCTGTCAAATAAATAAATAAAATCTTTAAAACAAAAAACTGAAACATTATTTTAAAAGTTAAAAATGTGTTTTACATCTTTTAAATACCTCACATACATAGGTGATAAAACAATTGTAATACCAACTCCCTTGTGCATCATGTTCGCATATTTTGGGGGCAGGTTCATAGCTTTCTGCTCTGTCCCACTGGTCAATTTTTCTAACTCTGCACTCCCACCACACTGCTCTAACTCTCACAAAATTCTGATATCTTAACATTTTGTGGGCTGTTTCGCCCACTTTGTCCTTCTTCAAGAGTTTCTTGGCTATTCTTGGACCCCTACTTTACATATTAAATGCAGAATGTGTGTCAGATTTCAAGTAAATAGAAATGAAAATTGTGGAGGAAAAGTACCTCCAGGTGCCCCTCACTGACCACAAAAATTACATATAGACTCGACAGCCTGGCATCAGAGTCTTCTACGGTCTGACTTGAACCCTCTTCTTCATCCTTGTCTTCCACGTTTGCCAACAAACCCCCCTGAACCCCGAGCTAACTGGAATACTTGCTCACCTCGGACTTCTCCGGTCCTCACTGCGGCTCCTTGCGCCTCCTCCACCCAGAACGCCCACCAGTTCTACTTAGGGAGTTCGGTACTCATCTTCTACCTACCCTTCAAGGCCAGCTCACATGCCTCCTCTTCCGTGATAGTCCTCTTAGAGGCCCATGACCCAAGAGAACTCCATTCAACCTCCAAACCCTTTGAGTCTGCTCTAGACCACGTTTCGGAAAGTCATGCACTTATTCCTCTTTATCATGATCCTCCTGTCTGCTTCGTTGGGGGTATTGCACATAATAGAGGCTTGTTAAGTATTTGGAAACTAACTCTGGTGCTTGTAATGGGGTTCTCGGTGCCAGTGGTCCCCTTGTTGTGACAGATAGCACCAACACCCAGGCCACAGACACTGACGTTTCCCGAGAGCTTGCTCCGTGCCAGGCACTGTCCCGAACGTTTGTGATGTATCGTGTCCTATAATTTCCCAAGAAGCCAACAGTAGGTGCTGTATTAACCCCACGTTAGAGACAAAATCAAAGCTGGGAGCTGTTAGGCAACTTGCTTCATGTCCCAGAGCAAACAAGGAGCAGAGTTCAGCCTCGAACCCAAAGTCCTCTCCGCGACATCTCCACATCCTCCACGGTTCCAGATGGTGTGTCTATAAACCTCTCAGCAGCACGGGCTGAATCCTCTCACTCTTGTGCCCGCTGCCCTGGGGATCGTTCCAGGAACAGCGGGCGCTCTGCACAAGCTGGTGGAAGAATGTGGCTGAATGCGTAGAAAGCACACTCAGCATGGCCTTGACCATCACAGGTGCTCCATAAATGTTAGCCATTGGTGAGTCCCGCCTGTCCTCCGCTCCTTCTTTCTGTCCCCTCCCTGCCCGCCCATGCTCTTCCATCACCCATTCTGCTCTCCCTTGTTGAAAGGAGATGCTGCCTAAGGTCCTGTGATGGCGACCAGTGGGGTGCTGGATGTAACAGGGCCCGAGCACAGGACAGAGGGCCAGTGTGATGGTGGGACCTGGCTTGGGACAGGAGTGCTCAGAGACAGTCTTCTTGTCGCCAGCAATCAACATACATAAACCGTGGGAGCAGGGCACTGGTCTTCAGGTCATGCCTTTGGGAAAAATCTAAGTTCCACTGTTCCACCTGTTACAAAGGGACCCCGTGTGGAGGAGGAGGTGCATTCTGAGGCAATAAAGCATCAGGTTAAATGTGGGTGACCTGACCTGAGCCAGACTAGATCCTAGGCTCCTAGCCCAGCTTTGTCACCGTCTAGCTGAGTGACGTAAGGAGGGGACTGATGGGTCTGTGCCTCAATGTCATCATCTGCAGAGTGGGGCTAATCCGGGGGTTGTTCCAAGGCCCGGATGAGTTAGCACTTGGAAGGCACGTGCGACAGTGCCTGGCCCGAAGCAAGCACTCAGTAAATACTGACTCCACGAAGGCAATAATAGGACCGTCGGAAAGCTTCGAGAAGATCCTAGACACGAAAGGAGTCCCTAAAACACAACCTGGGTGTAATATAAGGAAGTGTTATCGGCATCATCATTGTTCCCACAACGTGCAAATCCTGAAGAGGGTACACAGACAAATGAGACAGAATCCCGGCCCCTGGGAAGTTTACAGCTGAGAACTGCACTGTCTCCTATGGTAGCCACGAGCCCACGTGGGCCTATTTAAATTTAAAATAGGGAAAACTAAATAAACTTCAAAAGTCAGTTCCTCAGTCGCACTAGCCAGTAGCAACAGGTGCCTAGTGGCTAATACACCAGGCAATGCAGATATGGACCATTTCCATCACTGATGAAAGCTCCACCAGACAGAGCTGCAGCACTGGGACTACGCACAAGGTGGTCTCAAAATGCAGACTCTCAGGCTTCACCCCAGACATCAGCACCTGCACCGTCTGCTGCATCTTTGATTTTGCAATAATCCTGCATACATACATAATCCTACTTGAAAGAATGAAGAGGCTTGGACAGGGTGTTGATTTTAAACAAATGGAACAATACCCTACGTCTCGTTCTGCAATATCCTTTTTCTTCTTAGCAATACGCTTTGGAGAGCCTTCCTCCACTTAGCAGTTCAAGGGAGACGCAGCGTTCAGAAATAGCTTGACATGAAGGAAATTCAACAAAGTCCAGCACCGACCCGATGGCCCACTCCGCGTGAACCCAGATCACGGGCTATGCATATTGGCAAGCTAAAATATACAGATGAACTTGGTGCCGATGTCCAAATATATCAAAGCGGGGATTGCACAAGGAAAGAGCCAAAGGTCCTGGGGTATGTTTGAGAAGTGACAGCACCTATCTGAGAGCTTGAATTATGAAACCCGGCTTGCTGGGGTTTCCATGCTTGGTACAGACATTAAAATAACTAAGAGACAGGCAAACTCAAACACATTTCAGAAAAAAAAAAAAAAGCTATCATTGAATGGAAGTGAGTGCACCAAAATCACCAAGAAGTTTCAGGAAGGATCAGCCAGGCCATTCGATTTCTGGACAATTCCAAGTGTGTGTGTGTGGTCACATGGGCCACCACGTGAGGAATCATCAGAGCCCACAACGCTCTCTCCAGTCACAAGATCACCTTCTCCGCTTCTGCTTTGAAACAGACTTAGCTCTCAAGAATAACTGATTCTTAAAAAATTTTATTGAGCACTTACTAAATGCCGGGCTCTTTGCCAAGCATGTCAACATTTAATGCTCTCGGTAACCTTAAAAGATAGGAAATAAGATCACTGCTGTCTTATAGATGTGACACAGGGTAACCTGCCTGGGGCCCAACAGCCTGGCCCGCCACCTTCCTACTTCCATGCTCCTGGCTGTATCAGCCAGACTCAGCCCCTCCTCTGCCTCCGGGTGCTTGTGGAAGCCTTCTTCGTTTCTCGAAATCCCTCCCTCCCTTGGCTTCTGCAGTAATGTGCCAGGCACCCGTGTCTGCGCTCTTCACCGACTGGGCCACCATCCCCGCCCCCTAAATGTGGGGCACGTGCCAGGCTCTGGTGCCGAGCTGCCCACTTGTCTCCCTCCTTGGGTGCCTTCTCCTCTCTCACAACCAGTCCTGCCCACTAGGAGTTCGGTGTGACCTCAGCTGTCTCCCACCTGCCTGCTAGAAGTCTCCACCTCAGGCTGCCTAAGAACCAGCACCTTTACTCACGTATACTGTTGATGCGTCCCCCAACAGGACCTCGCCACCAGTGGGCCATTCTAGCAAGTCACTGCTTCCTGCTCGGCAAGCTCTGGTTGTGTTTTCTCTCTCCTGATGCTCTGGGGCTTCTTCAGCCCCTTGTAGGAGCATCTCAAACGTGTCCTCCAGGGACAACCCTCACGCAATGAGGGAAAGAAGGAAGTCATGGGATAATCCTTCGACTCTGCAATTCTGAAGTTTATGCAGTTGCTCAGAGGATCTCCAGGGAGATTCAGCCCTGTATGCCCACGGGGTAACTTCTCATTAACCCACCTTTTACTGTCTGTTCTCCCTCTTATTCACTCTCCCCCAACCCTTCACTTGTGCTTCCGAAGATTAACTCTCTGATCGATGACTTACACCCAAATATGTGTGTCTGCTTTGAGACGAATCCAAAATAAGACCCCACCCACAAGTTGGTCTGCATTTCTGGATTCTTCATCTATGCCTATGATTTTCTACATCTCCCGGACATCAGGGTTGAAATCCCGAATCCTTTTTTATTCTTTTCTCTATCCCTTCTACCTCTCTGAGTCTTTCTGATTCATGCTTTGACATATCTTATTTCCATTCTTCCATTATTCCCACCCTAGTTCAGGTCCTTATAACCTCCCACCTTGACAAACCACCATTACTCAACCCATTCCATCTGCCAGGAATGCTCCTCAGGCTTTGCCAGGTTTGTCCTTTCCTCTATGCCAAGCCTTGCGCTAGGCATGTCCTTCAAGGCTCCTCTGGGATGGTCTTCCCTGCCATCCCATTCCAACGATGGTTCTCTTCACACTTCCTTTACAACGTTATCTACATTCATCTGACACTGGCAATATGTTCTTTTTCAGCACTTGTTACTTACACATGTATATTTCTTGCTCCTCAGATAAATTTTAAGGACCTTAGGGTCAAGGACTATATCCTATGCTTTAAAAAAAAAAAAATCTCCTTAATAGGGGCTCAGTAAACATTGGCTGGTTTCATGTGACTGACAAGCTCACGTTGCCAACAAAGTAAATGCAGGTAAATGGTGGACAAACTTATTCATTCCCCACGTTATACTAAATCCCCAGGAGTCCACAAAGCTCCACCCAAAAGCTTGATATTACAGCAAGCTGCCCAAGCGGGTAGAATTAATTCACCTGCATCTATATGCCAGCGTCATCCTACCCATCAATATTTTTGCTGGTTGATGGCAACATGAGGGGGTTAAAGTTGGTGGTGTTACCATATAGAAAAAGGATAGTGCCTGCCCTAGAAGTACAGGAAGAGTAAGAGTTGATAGCTTTCTGTCTCTAGACTGAACAATGGTGACCATTCATTCCTGCTTTCCTTCATTCAACAGACGTTTTTGGCACCAAGCGAGCAGCAGGCCCTATGCTAGCCACCGGGGTATAATTACAAAGCTGACAGTCAAGGCCCTTGTCCTTGTCGGGGAGACAGATAATAAATAAGTGAACAACCAAATTAAATAATTGCAGATCACGATATGAAATAAACAAGGGCAGAAATAAACAAGTATAGGGAGAAAGGCTATAATAGAAGAAAAAGAGGGTCTGACTTGGAAAGGCTTCTCTAAGGACAAGTCACAAAATTGATCAAAACTAGACCACCACCAGCACACGCAGACACATACATCTGAGGTGGTGGTGTGAGCAACGGGGGTAGTCAGGGAAGGCTTCCTGGGGGAGGCAGGCAGAGGGGCTCTTTTAAAAGCAGACAGGGAGGTGCCTGGGTGGCTCAGTTGCGAAGCGTCTGCCTTAAGCTCAGGTCGTGATCTCGGGGTCCTGGGATCGAGCCCCACATCGTGCTCCCTGCTCAGTGGGAGAGTCTGTTTCTCCCTCTGTCCCTCCCCCTGCTTGTGGTCTCTCTCTCTCTCTCTCTCTCTTTAAATGAATAAATAAAATCTTAAAAATAAATAAATAAATAAAAGCAGACGGAGGGGTGCCTCAGTCAGTTAAGCATCTGACTCTTGATTTTAGCTCAGGTCACGATCTCGGGGTCCTGAGATTGAGCCGTGTTGGGCTCAGCATGGAGTCTGCTGTCCCTCTCCCCCCACCCACCTGCTCACTCAATCTCTCTCTCTAAAATAAATAAATTTAAAAAATCTTTAAAAAAAAAATAAAAGCAGGGGCGCCTGGGTGGCTCAGTCGTTAAGCATCTGCCTTGGCTCAGGTCATGATCCCAGGTCCTGGGATCGAGCCCCACATCGGGCTCCCTGCTCAGCGGGAAGCCTGCTTCTCCCTCTCCCACTCCCCCTGCCTGTGTTCCTGCTCTCGCTGTGTCTTTCTCTGTGAAATAAATTTTAAAAATCTTAAAAAAAATAAAAATAAAAATAAAAAAAATAAAAGCAGGCAGAGAAGTTTGTTGAAAGGATGACAGGAGGCGAGGTGCCCGCTGGGGGCGGGAAAGGGAGGCATGGCTACGTTCTCCCGCTAGAGCATGGTCGGAACCCTGCCAGAGGATCCCAAGTCCGGGGGAAATGTGGCAGCCAGCTGCGACGTCTCCCACCGATGGCAGAAAGCTGCTCAACCAAGAACCCCCACTTTCCCCTGGCAGTGGGGTGACTTCAGAAAGCCCCAGACACCCAGGCGTGCCTGCACAAGGCGGCGGAGGGTGGGGATGGGCAGTTAGACTACACCTTTTAGCTTCCACGGAGCTGGCAAAGCCAAACAGGCATCCGTGCAGGGGGTATGGTTGTGTGCAGGGGACACAGAGGCTGAGGCTTGCACAGGGCTCCTCCCCTGGGTGAGCAGGAAGCCCTACCCAGATTTTGCAAGAAGCTTTGTAATGCAAATACCCTCCAAGACATCGTAAAGGCATTCACCTGAGATGCCCTCTCTTCTCTCCCTCTCTCTCTCTCTCTCTTTCTCTCTCTCTCTCATTTCTCTATTCCAGGGAGCAGGTCAGAAGGGCGGGAGATGTGATTGAGCAGTGCTGGGAAAAAGCCTCAGCCCCACCCTACTCCCCGCACCCCCCAGTAAGGGGGAGGGGCACACAGGCACTCCCCTTGCAACACTGATGCTTTGTTTGCTGGCAGTTCTGAAATCAGCCTCCTCACTTACCTCATCCAACACTGAAAGTTCTGTCCCCTCCTTCTCCTTCACTGCGGAGGGGGGAAGAGAGCGGCAGGAAGGAGGGGTAGTTAATAAGGGCCGACATGCATATGTAAGCCTGCCCCCCCCACCCATCATTGCCCATTATTGCCCTTCGCCCCCATACAGAAGAGAAAATTGGCTTAGAGAGGGCTGAAGAATTTGACCAAGGTCATGTGTGCCTCAGCGGGCTTTGGATATCAGTTATTCTGTACGACCTGTTGATTTTCCCTTGACAATCCCTGCCTCCCTGCTTGCCAGAAGTCAGACCACCCAAAGGAATGGCTGTCCAGTGAAGAAATATCAGGTGGAAGGAAGGAAGAGGCTCCGGTTCAAGATCTGGGTCAGCCCTTAACTAACAGAGCCTGGGTTCCCAGCAGGGACACAAGGGGCTGGCCTTATGTACAGGTGGCCGATGAGGCCATAAGCCTCCAGGGTTTTTCATAGGCTCCAGAGAAAAGGCCCAGGCGAGAGAATAACAAACCATCACATTTTAATTCCTTTATTCAATTAAATAGTTGTTGAGAGGCTTCCAAGTCAACCCGGACATTCCTAAGGAATTTGTGCATTACTTCATTTTACATATAGGGAAAGGGAGGCCCAGAGAAGGTAAGCAACTCCTCAAGGACCCACAGCGAAGCAGGTGCAGATGAGGAAACCGCGCATTCAGAGACAGAGTGACCTGTCCATAGTGACACAGATGATGAGTGGCAGAGCTGGGCTCTGAAGAGCAGGGAGGGGTCTCGTTCCGTGCTTTTCACCACTTGAAGCCTGCTTGGAAATCCAACACCATCAACAGCAGTATTTTTAAATGGAAAGTGTACCTCTTTAATAATTGTTTTAGGGGCGCCTGGGTGGCTCAGTTGGTTGAGCGACTGCCTTCGGCTCAGGTCATGATCCTGGAGTCCAGGGATCGAGTCCCGCATCGGGCTCCCTGCTCGGCGGGGAGCCTGCTTCTCCCTCTGACCCTCCCCCCTCTCATGTGCTCTCTCTCTCTCATTCTCTCTGTCTCAAATAAATAAATAAAATCTAAAAAAAATAAATAAATAATTGTTTTATCTGGCAAATTGACTTTTAACCTACCTGTGTTCAAAAACCATCTGAGAAACAGGATATTGAAATAGACCTATAACAAGAGATCAGATTAGTAATTTAAACCGCCCCCCCACACACACACAAAGTAAAGCCTGGAGTCCGATGGCTTCCCGGGTGAAAGCTACCAAACATTTAAATCTCCACAAATGCCTAATCCTTCACAAACTCTTCCAGAAACCTTGTTACCAAGACAAAAGAAAGAAAATTACAGAACAATACCCCTTGTGAATATACATGCAAAAATCTTTAACAAAATGCTAGCAAACCACATTCAGCAACATAAAAATCATAGTACACCATGACCAAGTGTGATTTTTACCCCCCCCGAGGGCAAAGTTGATTTAACATAAGGAAATCAATCAATGCAATTCACTATATGAATTGAAAAAAAGAAAGAAAAGAAAGAAAGAAAGAAAGAAAGAGAGAGAGAGAGAGAAAGAAAGAAAGAAAGAAAGAAAGAAAGAAAGAAAGAAAAAGAAAAGCTACCTGATCATTTCAGTTGACACAGAAAAAGCATTTGACAAAATCTAAAACTTTTTCCTAACAAAACACTCCACCAACTAGGAATGCAAGGAACTCCCTCAGCCTGATTAAGGCCATCTATGAAAAACCCACAGCTAAGAGCACACTTTGGGGTAAAAGACTGGATGTGTTCTGGTCAGGAACAAGACAAGCATGCCTCCTCTCACCACTTGTCCTCAACATTGTGCTGGGGTTTGCAGCCATGGCAATTAGGCAAGAGAATAAAGGTATCCAGACTGGGAAGGAAGTAGTAAAACTATCTCTATTTAAAGTTGACATGATAATAACACGTGTTAATGAGGATACGGAGAAACTGGAATGCTCAGCCACCACTGGGGGGTACGTAAAATGGTCAGTCACTCTGGAAACAGTCCAGCAACCTTCCCATGATTACACATATTGTTCCCATATGACCCTGGCATTCCACTGCAAGGTATCTACCCAAGAGAAGTGAAAACGTATGTCCACACAAGGAAAACTTGGACACAAATACTCATCGCAACATGAGTCATAACAGCAAGAAGTAGAAACAGCCCAAACATCCATCGACAGATGAATGGATCGATAAAATGTGTTATGTTTATACAATGGAATATTATCCAGCAATGAAAAGGAGTGAAGTTTTGATACATGCTACAACATAGAGGAACGTTGAAAATATGCTAAGTAAAGTAGTCAGACACAAAGGCCACTCGTTGCATGATCTCATTTGTATGAAATGTCCACAACAGGCAAATCCATAGAGACAGAAAGTAGGTTGGTGATGGCCAGGGGCTTGGGGGAGACATGGAACTAAGGAGAGAAGGGAAACGTAAGTCCTCCCTGTGGAATGAGATGCTACATCCGAGAGATGGGCTGGCTACATTCTGGCATTCCCTCTGGACCTTGCAAATGCAGGCACATTTGGGAAACACTGCAATTTCACTGTCACCTAAAGTGGTAATGCCATAAAACCAGCATCACTGAAAATATTTAAAACAGTTGGAATACATATTTAATGGCAAATGGTGAGACCCAGAAATTTCTAACAAGCCAGGAACTGAGAAGTCAGTCTGCCCTCCATTCCTGGCCATCTGAGTTCCCTCCACTGAAGTGCATCAAGTCTTGCATTTCTAGTCCACCATGTGACTTCTGGCTCGGCATTCAGAACTCACCGATAAAATGAAAATGGTGGTGGTGGTGGGGGGGGGACATTCTTTCCTGATCTAAAACATGCAGCCTCAATTGCCAGGTGCAGCCACCTTGCAATCATGCCAGTGACCAGCCTCAGGACAAAGGTGACACTGGGGCTGGGAGAACCGGAGTCCCAGATGACATCATTGATCTATCGAATCGACTAGTCCTGGAGCCCATCCTACCTCTGGACTTCTTGCTATGTGACGTAGGATGAGTCCTCACTGTTTATAGGCTATGGCAGGATTTGTGTGACTTACACACAGAAGGCATCCTTGACTGATGACCAGTCACGTTGACTACACCAGGCTGAAGTCTGGACATGTAGCCCACTCTGGGACTGACTCCGCTGTGAGATCTTCAAAAAGTCACCCAACCTTTCTGGACCTGTTTATTCCATCTCAAACATGGGGATAATTTTTCCCATCTGTCCTTATTTTGCAAGGTGACTCTGAAAACCAATGAGAAGCAAAGGGTCTACAGAAACCTGAGTGGTGCTGGGATGTACCGATCACAGTGTCTTCCCTCTTCTATCTTAAACCCTAAGAGGCTTTGCAACACCACTTTACAAACATTACATCATTCAAACTTCACGTCAGCACTTTGAGGTGACAGTACCGTTATTCCCATGTTTGTAGATAAGGAAACAAGGTCAGACATGTTGAGTGACTTGCCCAAGGTCACATAAGCCAAGGCTTAAACCTGTGTGATCTCATTTATGGTCCATTTATCGTACACCCTCAATCACCACCCTATCAAATAACTAAGGCGCATCCATCAACAATCAGAAAATAATGACATTGCCAATTACCTGATTTATTTATTTGCTTAACTGATAACTTCTGTCTATTAAATTGTGACTACGTCAAATGGTGTTTGTGGAGCCTTAATGTTCATTACTTTGCTTCTAAAAATAACTGCTGTTGGACAATGCCTGTGATGAACGTTAATTTGCCTCTTACCCCTCCCTTCTTTGAGAACCACTCCTTCCTACCGCATGGAGAAAGCAGATCTGCGACAAGAAGCAAGCTCACGTGCAGAGCAAAGCAGTGCCATGCGTGTTCTGCCCATGGACTACATCCTTTCCAACCTTTTGATATGTCAGTCTTTCGTTTGGGTTTAATTTTTTTGGCCCCAAATCCTTCCAGTAAATTCCTCTTTGGGCCCATGTTAGTTCCATGTGGGTGTCTATCACTTAAAATGAAAAAGGCTATGAACTCCCAGACCACGTGTGAAGAGGTCACAATAAGAGAGCCACGGCAACCACCGAGGCAGGACAGCAAACATCGCAGGATGGGCACGCACGCATTTTAAAATAGACGGATACTTAGAGGCTATCTTCCAGCTAGAAATTCGCTGAGTTTTGGAAGAAGTTTTAATAAACTTGAACAAAAAAGCAAAAAAGCAAATGCTCCTGCTCAGAATCCCTTTCTGCTTACGGGAGGCTGGCTCCACTCTAGGGGGCTCGCCATAGCAAAGAGCATCTCCGTGGGCACCGTGGAAAGAAGGTAGAAGCTGCTCAAAAGGCAGAGCTGTGACTTAAAACAGCAACTCATCTCAGTGTTAAGAAGAAACTTTGAAGTTGCCTGGTGACTGGGAACAGACACAGTATGACAGAGAAGAATCTAGAAATGTTAGAAAGCAAAAGACCAGGAACCGATCCGTTAATGTTCAGAATGATGGGCAAATCCTAGAAAACGGGTGAATCATTTCAGCTTGTAGAGCTTTTCTCAGTTGTAATGATTATTTGTCCATTTCTTAGAAGGTCTCTGTTGGTTAGGAATATCATCCACGAGAGAGAGATAGGATGTGTTCCTTGTGTCCCTGACTCTTTAGTTTTTGTATTATTCAGGGTCCTGATAGGATACAGATGGCCATCCCAATTGTGGGGTTGAAGAGAGTTCAAGGCAGGGACTGGGCACAAGGGGACGGGTGAGATTCAGGAAAACCAGTGAGGGAGAGCACAGGGCCTCAGCACCAGCCAGTGATGAGGCTTGACCCCCACTAAGGCAGAGGACACAAGGGGAGCAATGGTTTCCAGAATCTAGAGAGGGCAGCTACACAGGGAGACCCCTCCCTGCTGACAACTGTTGCTACGTTCCTCTTACGGTCCACCTCTTGCCTGTTGTTCTGCTGGCTGCTGAATCCAACTGGAGTCCAGAGGCCAAGAGAGCCTGTTGATGCCATCCAGATAGGGCAGCTCTTGGGGCAGGGAGCAGGGTGGGGAAGGGTGGAGACAGGATGATGACAGGCCAAGGGAAGAGATCCAGTCCCCTGTTTCCCTCATCAGGGAAGCGTTAGAGTGGAAATCTAGTGAGTGAGGGCAACTCTGACTTCCCATCCAAGCTCTAGAGCTCCATTTCCAACTGGCTATTGGGCAGGTGCTCCTTGGTGTCCTGTTGGCTTCTCACAGCCAACACATCCAAACCACACGGCTCATCTTGCTGCTCAGTTCTGATCCTCTGCTGGACCTCCTGATTTGTTATGTTTCTCCAGCTCTGTCCTCCCGGCCACCCAGGCTAAGAGCTCAGCGCCCCTCCATGCTGTGGTCTCCATGGTTCCTCACCTCCCGCCATCTTACTGCTCACTGTCTTGCCCACCCTTTCTTTTCTCGTTTGCTTCTCTCTTGGAGGATCTCCTTCTAACTGGTTTCCACATTGCTAATGTCTTCCCCTTTAAATGCATCTTACACACCATAGCCTCATTAATTAAAACCGAACGCAGATCTTGATTCATGTGCCCGTGACTTAACTGACCCAGCCCCTCCTTGTTACCCAAATATGCTCCACGCCTGCCTGCCTCAATTTCTCCGCTAAAGCTTTTCCTTTGCCTGGAGGACGGACCACCCTTCATCGTTACTTCCTGGAGCCTAACCTCCCTTCATGCTACCAAAGATTTTGATCTTTTCCCTCCTCCGCTCTCCTAGGGTATTTTGTTTGTACTCCTCTTAGGGCATATAACCCATTCGACTTTATACAACCCTAATCCATGAGAGTTCTTTCCTCTTTTCCTTACCACTTTGTAAACTTGAGGGCAAGAATCATGCCCTATTCATTCCTATAGATGTCCCTAGTACCTAGCGGCTGGCTTGGTGTAGATATTTAATACCCACACACTGAATGAATGGATGTGACTATCACTTGGGAGATTTGCCAAGGGCCAAGGGGGCAATATATTTCTTGGTCTGTCTCTCTGGTCTCCACAATAATACGGATCAAGTACAGCCCTAATGAGCCCCACAGTGATTGTGGTGCATATGACTAAGCCCATAATATACTTGAACTGCTTTATGGAAGCACTTTTCAAACAGCTTTATAGCACAGCCAGGCACACGGGGTTGGGAATAGATATCTGGAGATTTATTGGATCATTAAATGAACTGGACGACAATGGGCATTGTGTTAGTCTACACAGTGAGAGAGGGACCCAGGGCACCTAAACCATCCCCATGGTAAAAATCAGCCCTCAGGCTCCATGTCATCTGCAACTCACCAAAAAGTGCCCCGCAAGGTTTGGATGAGCCAGCGGGGAAGAGTCTGAAAGCCTCCAGTCCATGACGGTGGGTGTAGGTGGGAGGAGGATGGGGGCGGGGGTGGGGAGGAGAGAAGAGAGGAATTGTCACAAGTGCAGTGATTTAGTGTCTGTCTCTTTCTTCCTCCCTGCCGCCCTCCCTCCCTCCCATCACCCTGCCTCCTGCACAAGGAACTATTGAGAAGGGATAGAACAAACGCTCCCTTATGCAGCTCCCACAGGCGGCTCTGGGTTTGTCCGAGACAGCTGCCTGGAGCACGCTATGGTTACTCATTACCCGGGTCCCCAGGCAGGAAAAGGAGCAAACTTAATAGACCCGAACTAACCCTCAGCTCAAATACTCGGGCCGTAAATAAATAAATAAGTCAGGTGTACCAGGACTCCGGGACGGGGTGGGGGAGGGGTGGTGGTGCCAGGGGACGGGATGGGAAGAAAACAAGAGTCTCTGGAAGGCGAGGGGGAGGAGGAGGAGGAGGAAGGCGGACTCCCTCTGGAGAAAGGACAGAGGGGCGCTTGTGCTCGTGCCCGTCCTTGCCTGCAGCGCGGCCTCGGGTCTCCGCCGGCCACGCTTGCGGACCTTGCAGAGAATGAGGACTTTGAGGGAAGAGAAAAGAAAGCCCCATTTCGGCTGCTGCCAGGCCCGGCCCTCTGCAGCCCGGCTGGCTTCCTGAAATTACCAACGGCCCCCACACTTGCTGGTGGTGACAGCTCTGTGAGGTGGAACAGGAGCTTTGCTATCCTGCGGACCCCCAAAGCAGAGGCTCCGGCCTCTGCCACCACGATGCCCACTGAACAGATGGGGAGGGCAGGGGTGGATGGAGAGGGTGAAGGGATAAGAGGTGGGGCACAACGGTGGGCATGAAGACAGACGTACCCCCCAGTTTCAATATATCGATACCACCAGTTCTCAAAGGGGGCATCTCTCCCACCCCCCCATCGTCCAGGGCCCATTGGGCAATGTCTGGAGACAGTTTTCATTGTCACCCCTGGCAGGGGGGTGGTACTAGCATCTGGTAGAGGCCAGGATGCTGCTCAACACCCTACAACACAGAACAGCCTTCCACGAGACAGACTGATCCAGCCCCACACGTCCCGATGCTGAAGCTGAGAAATCCTACTGTAAATCTCCACCCCAGAGCCCCGTCCCCAGCCGCGGGGATTTTGTAGATGGCATCCGTCAGCCCGCCAGCCCAGAACAGTTCCAGAAACCCCCCTCCCCGCCCCGTTCTTCCAGGGTGGGTGAGGGAGGAAGATGCTAGAACCGCACGTGCGGTTATGCATCGATCTCCTTCGGAGTACCTCTGGGAACCGAACCAAGGAGCAGACACAACCCCCACCCCGGGGAGAGGAGGCACATCGGTGACAGCATCATTCGCAGTCACTGTCTGATCATGTACCAGACTGCCCGAGGAATTTCAGGACCAAGCAGGTGGGTGTGGCCACCTATCACTTTGTCTCCGAGTCTCTGCCGACTCTGGGGGCGCCTGAGGCTGTGATTGGGGTTATTTTGTTTTTTCCTACCGAATCAGTTGCTCCCTAGACAAGCAATCTCACACGTGACTCTCACCCTCACGGGGGCCTCGATTTAGTAAAGTCAGTGTGGGCAGGGATGGTCCCCAGTCACCCTCGCAAGACCACTGCGAAGTTCAACGAGCTCTTTCTGGAGTGTGACGTGCTCCCAGCAGACCTCCTACCAAGATGAAGCCTGACCCAATTAGTGTGGCCAAGTGTGTAGCAAGCGTGGACAACATCAAGGGCCAGTATGAGAGCTGTTTTCCAGTGTGGCTGTGGCCACCGAGCGTTGGTGGTCCAGCACAAGCCTCCGCACCTTCCAGGAAGACCATCCTACCCAGCTGCCCCCGGGGCAGCCAACCTGCTGCTGTCGGGTCAATGCCTCCATTGCCCTCACGCCGGGTCCTCAGAGGTGTGTGTGCGTAGGCGGGAGAGGGTGATACACCGTGTGCGTGCGCAGTGTGTTACATGTATGTTCGCGTGTGTTGCATATGTGTGGGTGATGTATGCACGTGTGTGTAGGGCCACAGAAGATAAATGTCAGAACAAGAGGACCAAGGAAGACTCCAGAGAGAAGACTGTCCTAAAACATCTCCGATGGGTACCTTTGGGGACCCAGGATATCTGGAGCCTAGAAACTCCCAAGAAAAGGCTTGTCCGAGTTCAATGCCTGTCTCTGCTACTTTGGAGCTATGTGAACTTGGGCAAGGTGTTTAACTTGTGTCGGATTCCATTTCCTCATCTCTATAAAGGGATAATAAAATCGCCTACCGTGCAGGTTACAGGAATTAGTGAATATATGTAAAGTACCCAGCGCTGGGCTCATAGCAAGCACTCGGTAGAGGGCAAGCGATCTGATTATCACTGCTCTGGGGGAAGGGTTCTTCTTGGAGTCTAACCTAAGGCAGCCTGCTCCCTTCCCTGCTTCCCAAGGAAAGCCCCTCCCCCTGGGCTGATCACCATCTCTGCCTGACAGAGTCCTCTCTGACTCCAGTGGCCTTTCGGTGGAGATGTCAGACCCCCACATAGCAGCTGGGGCATCTGGTCCACCTGGCCCAGATGCATAAAGGAACAAGGTAAGCTGATGACCAACCTGCCACCTCTAGGGCCCCCAAAGCCTTCCCTGGTGGCCCATCAGACTGCGGAGAAAGCCTGGCTGGAGCTTCCTCCCTTATGCCTACAGGTGACGCCTGCTTCCTAAATCCCCCAGATGCCCCGATGACGACAACTTATTGCCACCATAAAGCAATGACGGACCACTATCACCATTCAATCAGCCCCGCCTGCCCTTCACCACCGGTTTGTCAAAGCTGCCCCTCCCTTCCCCGTTGTTAGCTCGCCGCCTGCTTATCTGGGGCTGGAGACAGAAGTCTCTGGTTTAATTGTGGCAAATTAATTATTGAACTCTGCAGCCTGCTCCTCCCCCACGCACACGACAATAACCCCCATTCAAAGCCAAAGTGGAATTCACGGTCATCATAGACTAGCCAGGGGGAGCTCGTTCAGTCCCAGCCCCAGAGGGGGCTCGAAGCAGTGGAGGGTAACTCTTCCTCCATGAACCTCTCCCAACCCTTCTGTTCCAGATACCTCCGTGCAAGAGCGACTTTGTAACCACACAGGCTGCATTAAGCTCTTGCTTGCAAATCAGTAACTGATATTACCACGTAACTCACCAGTGTATTTCAGTGGATCTGTATCAGCCCCTGAGTCTAGTTCAGAGCACATGCCTAAACCTTAATCCATGATGAATGGGTGAATGAACACAGATGTGCATCCTTTCCAGCTCAACTTCATTTGTTGAATGAGAGTTGACAGATACAAAATAATATACATAACTCACCGCATGTACCTGACAGGCACTGTTTCCAGCCATTTTTTTCTCCTAACTCTGAGGTAGGTATTGTGGCCATTAATTTCTACTCACCGATGAAGAGACTAGGGACTATTTTTTTTTTAAGATTTTATTTATTTGAGATAGAGCAAGTGAGAGAGCAGGAGCAGGGGAGCCTCTGAGCAGGGAGGCTGACATGGGGCTTGAACCCAGGACGCTGGGATCATGACCTGCACCGAAGGCAGACGCTTAACCGACTGAGCCACCCAGGCATCCCTAGGGACTATTTTATAAAGAGGTTAAGTCACGTGCCCAAGACCCCGGTGAGTAGCAAACCAGGATTCAAACCCAGACAGAGTCCACACACCTACAGATCATATCCTCCCGCTTCCTGTGTGGATGTTGTTATTCTTACTGCAACAGTAACAGGAGCACCCAGAATCCACCACCCAGCTTAATGATCTAGAGCATGACCAAGACCACTGCTATTCCTTGTGCAGTCCTTCCCAGCTGTCCAGCAAGTTAGATTGACGTCTGTACAACATGGTGGGCTCAGGGTTCCAAAAGAGAGTCCAGTGAGCAAGGTCTGTGTCCTTCTTCCTGCTCCCCGGACGGACAAATACACCGAATTCTGTTTATTATTCCCTTTATTTTCATTGCAATTTTAACACATATGTGCGGATCTCTAAACGACATGCTACTCTATTTTGCTGTTGAACCTCATTAAAATAGTCTTATGTTCCATGGAGTCTGCTGCTTTGTTACCCTGAAGTCGTGAACATATTTTCTGAGATTTTCTTCTCTGTTCCTCTACTTTTTATGTGTTTCTTTGCTCTAGCACTCCTGGGGATAATCTATGCTGTCTTAATTTATATTGAAGGATATATTGTTTGCAAGGCTTTACAGTTTATAAAAACAGTTCCTCACCCATCGGTTCTTTTGGGTATATAACCCTTAGCTCCTCCATTTTCTAGCAATGTGGAAGGTTCTCTACAATGAGGACCATAAAATAAAAGGGGACCCATGCTGGCACAGGGTTTCTGGGCACTTTGGGCCGACTGGGAATGTCACTGGGCACCCAGGTCAGTATCTCTTGGATGTTTCACGGATATGAGATGACAGACAGCACAGGACTGCAATGTGGTTAAGACTGGGCTTTGGAGGGGCGCCTGGGTGGCTCAGTCGTTAAGCATCTGCCTTCGGCTCAGGTCATGATCCCAGGGTCCTGGGATCGAGCCCCGCGTCGGGCTCCCTGCTCGGCGGGAAGCCTGCTTCTCCCTCTCTCACTCCCCCTGCTTGTGTTTGCTCTCTCGCTGTGTCTCTCTCTGTCAAATAAATAAATAAAATCTTAAAAAAAAAAAAAAAAAAGACTGGGCTTTGGAGTCAGGCTCGCCTGGGCTGAATCTCCCCGTATTAGTGTAAGTTATTGGCACAACAGAGTTACAAACAATGGAATACTATTGTCCTCCAGTAACTGGCATTTATTCCCACATTTGCAGGCCTGCAGGTGGACTGTGGTTCTGCCAATCTGGGATGGACTCAACTGGGCAACTTGACCTGATGTTGCCTGTTGGCTGAACTTGGATCCTGGGCTATGGGTTGAAAACTACAGTTATCTACTGCTGCCTAAAACACCACCCCACAACCTGATGGCTTAAAACAACAATTTCTTTCTGATGATGATTCTTGGGGCTGGCTGGGCAGATCTACTGATCTTGCCTGGGCTCACTCAGGTGTCTAGGGTCCAAGGTGGTCTCACTCACATGTCCAGCAATGGGTGCTGGCGATCCTCTGGGGACACTGGTTCTCTTTTCACACAGCTTCATTCTTCAGTAAGCTAGACTGACGTTTGTGCAACGTGGTGGGCTCAGGGTTCCAAAAGAGCGAGAGTCCAGTGAGCACGGTCTGTTAAGGGCTCTGGAATCCACACGTATCACTTTGGCCACATTCTCCCGGTCAGAGCAAGTCACAGGGTGGCCAGCCCAGGTTCAAGCAGGCAGGGCAGTAGAAATAGGCTTCCCCTCTCGATAACACAAACGGCAACTTCACATTGCAAAGGAGCATGGATTCGGGGTGGCATGATTCATGGGATGGGGCAAGGCAGAGAGTTAATTATCAACATGATCTACCACAGTTGGGTTCAGAACCGCTCCACTTGTGTTTTTCTCTGGATCCAAGACTGAAGGGCCCGTAGCGACCTGGGATGTGCTCTTCTTGAGGTAGACCGCAGGAAACCAAACCAAGCCAAACCTTGAGGCCTCCTTCTCCTGGCATGGTTGCTAACATTCCATCGGCCACGGCAAGTGATATGGCCAAGGCCAACATTCATGGTACAGGAATAGTGGGAAGGGGTGGGGGTATATATATAAACGACACAAGAATCCACACTATGATAGGCCCTCTGCAACATACAATATTTAGTTCTTGCCTGAAAAACATGGGGTAACTCCTCCCTTAGAGGGTTGTTCCAGACAGAGTAACTAAATAAACTCATCCTGGTTTGCCTGGGACTCTCTTGGTTTTACTTTTTTTTAAATTTTTTTAAATTTATTCATGAAAGTCAGAGAGAGAGAGAGAGAGAGGCAGAGGCAGAGGGAGAGAAGCAGGCTCCCTGCCTAGCAGGGAGCCCGATGCGGGACTCGATCCCAGGACCCTGGGGTCATGACCTGAGCCGAAAGCAGACGCTCAACCGACTGAGCCACCCAGGTGCCCCGGGACTCTTCTGGATTTAGCACTGAAGGTCTCATATCCCAGGACATCCCTCAGTCCTGTAGGATGGTTTGGGGACTAACAACCTCAACAACCCCCTCAATCCTCCCAACAACCCCCAACTAGGTATTATGACGATGATGATTATCCACACACCTCCGGAACGGGAAGCAACTTCTCAGCAGCTATGCACACAGCCGGTGGGAGAACCTCTCTCCAGCTGCCCCACTTCTCCCAAAACCCCTACCTCCTAAGCCCTTCCCTCCTGAGGTCCTTCCTCCCTGGTCTTTATAAACGGCCCTCTGGAGGAGAATAGGTGCTTCGTAAAGAGAGAAATTGAGGTCCAGAGCAGTTAAAGGGGGTGCTTGCTGATGAGGAATGAGGAGCTCTCAGGCCAGGGTGGAGCAGAGAGTGACACAGGAAAGAGGAGGGCTAACCTCTGGAAACAGAGGGGCTAGCCTATAACTAGGTGGAGTCCCCAAGAGACAGGAAAGAGGATGCCCAGCACAGCTTGGCATGGCCCACTCACTGGCCAGGCTTGGCTGGGAATGGCTGAACCTCGCCCCTGAGTTTCCCACCTTTCCATAACTTCAGACCTTCAGAAAAGGGCCCTGTGCTGACCCGCTGGACCAGATCCCAGTCCTGCCCTCCCTCTGACTTACCTGCTGTGTGACCTGCAGCCAGCTGTCCAACCTCTCTGGGCCTCAATTTCTGTGTTTATGAATCAGCTTCCTGACCTCCCAGGACTTAGGGGGAAGGTGAACAAGACAGCCACCTAGAGCCAGGAGGCACCATTATAGATCATCTGGTCACCACCTTGCAGGTGAACCTCCAAAAGGGATGATATGTTATATTTTTTTCTTTAAGAAATGATAAAAAGGAGGCATGTTGTAATGGAAGAGCATTGAATTTGGAATCAGAACACCGGGTCCTGGTTATGTGGTTCCATCTAAAAGTTGCCCATCTTCTTGAAGCTATGGTTGTGCTTGAGAGTGAATCACAATTCTTGTCTTATGCCTTAGTCACTTCAGGTGGCTGTGACAATGGGGGGGGGCGGTGCTTAAACAACAGACATTTCCTTCCCACAGTTCTGGAGGCTGGAAGTCTGAGATCAGGGTCCCGGCATGGTCAGGTTCTGATGAGAGCTTTCTTCAAGGCTTGTGGAGGACTGCCTTTTTGTGGGGTGCTCACATGGCAGAGAGAGAGACAGAGCACGATCGGGCAAAACCTCTCTCTTCATCTTCTTATAAGGCAATCAATCTTACTGGATTAAGACACTGCCCCATGACATCACTAAACCCTGATCACCTCCCTGAAAGCCCCATCTCCAAATAATTGTCACACTGCGGGTTAGGGCTTCAACACACGAATTTCAGGGGCAGAATTCAGTCCACGGCACCTTGGGCTTCTCGCTGTTGTTGGATCACATACGACAGGCACGTGACCCAGCTTAGTCACCTGAAAGGCTCACCCACGCCAGAGAGAGGCGGGGTGTGGGGCCTCACGGGCACATTGGTTAAGTGGTGAGTGCACTGATTGGGATCGAACTGATGGGGCCGGGGGAAACGATACTAAAAAGCACTCACGATTTCCCCAGTTCTCTCAGGGAGTCCCAACTCCCAAGGCCTGGGACTGCCACTCCTGAACCCCTGTCCTGGACCCTTCTGAGGGCATCTAGAGGACAAACACCTTCTGATTGGAATATTTTCCAAATACTCAACATCTGGAAGGAACCTGTAACAAAGGCCCCCTTTGTGTAGCCAGGAAACGGGCTGGCAATAAAACAGTGCCAGACCCCACAGAGCTGGGAAGGGCAGGGGTGCGGAGTGGGTGAGGGGGGTGGGCGGAGGGTAGCAGGGGCAGGGGGCGGCGAGGGAGACCTGGGTGAGCTTGAGGTCAGCAAGAGGTGTGCCCAGGCCTATCAAACAACGAATCGATGCGGGTGCTTCCCGCTTGCTTCCCATGTGCTCGGTGCTGATCTAAGAGCTCTGCTTCTAGCACCTTCTGCATAGAAGAGAAGACGGAAGAGGTGGTCACAGGGAGGGAAGCAGATGTATCTGGGAGACTGCGCGCTGTGGTACGGAGAGAGCGAATAAAGCCAACGGGTAGTGGAGAGATGCAGGCGTTCACACAACAAGACGGGAACATTCTTCAGGTCTGGACAGGGCAAGGCAGAGGAATCATCATTGCTGGAATGTTAAAAGGGGACACTGTCCAACTTCGCTTCTATCCAGCTTCCCCCCCACCCCACTTCCTTGGAACCCTGTGCTCGGGGAACAGGTACAGTCTCCCCCCTCCCACCCCACCCCGCAGAAACCTCTCTCCCTTTGTTCTAGCAGGTGGCCGTGCATCCCTGTCTGCACGCCCCCGGGGGTTGACAGGAGCCTGTAATAACAGACCATGCACAGAACGCTGTGGCTCGTCCCACCCATCCTGCAACAACCAGGCGCACCCCGCCTCCGGGCCCCATGCGCCTGCAGCTCCCAGGCAGTCCAAATACACCACCGGAGCCTCCTCTGTGCAGAGCTCCTTGGAGACTGAAGGCCTCTTAGGCCCCAATCCCTGCCAAAAAGCCAGGGAGGGAGCACTGTCTCCTGCTTCTTCCAAAAAGCACCTGACCATCAACTCAGGCAGCGCTTACGGAAGCTCGCAATCCTGGGATTGGAATGAATCTCAGGGATCTGGTCGCAGATGGGAAGTGGCTGGACCACCGGGGGGGGGGGGGGGCCTTATTACAAATAGATTCCCAGGCCCTGTTCCAGACCCATCCAATAAGGAGGGGATGGCGCAGGAACCTGGGAATCTGCATTTGGCAAATTCTATGTCCGTTTTTTTATTAAAGATTTTTATTTATTTGTTTAACACAGAGAGAGAGAGCACAAGTAGGCAGAGCAGCAGAGAGAGGGAGAGGGAGAAGCAGGCTCTCCGCCGAGCAGGGAGCCTGATGCGGGGCTCGATCCCAGGACCCTGGGACCACGACCTGAGCCGAAGGCAGCCGCTTAACGACTGAGCCACCCAGGTGCCCCTATGTCTGGTTTTTAAATGCCCATTCAAGTGTCAAGAGCATTGGTCCAGATCATGACCCGGCTTCCAGGAGCACTGCATTTACTAATCGAAGGCACATGGTGCTTCATTCGATTCTTAGACACCTCTAAGGCTGCTCCTTTCTCAGCATTCACAAAGTCAATTCTCACTTTCATTTTTTACATCTAATCCCACCTGCATAAGCCTCCTTCCCCCAGAAGCTTATTGAGCACAAACGATACGCAGCGCAAGTTCACCGCCTATGATCTTAGTTAACATTCAAGGCACTCCTCTGAGCTACGTACAGGATGGAGGCTGCTAGAGAAACAGGAGAAAACAGGAGGAAGGAGGTGACAGGAAAAGGGGGTTGCAGAGAGAAGACATTCCATAGGCACCTGGCTCCGGGGAAGCAATAAGCGGACTCATTTTTGTACAACCAGAGCACAGAGAGTCATCAAAACTCAGAACCACCGTATCTGGAAAAACGAAATTCTACTCTTGGCTTTTCCAGACTTCCTTGCGGCGAGGATTGGCCATTTTACATATTTCTGACCAAGGAGGCGTTACAGGGAGACTGCTTCTAGGAAATCTTTGGCTTTCCTAACAAACGGGAGGGATGCTGCTGGCGTTGACCTCCCCTCTCTTCTTGCAGCCTTGGATAGAGTATTTGTTTCCAAGGGCTGCTACGAAGAATGACCACAAACTCGGCAGCTTAAGACAACAGCAACGTCTTCTCTCACGGTCCGGAAGCCAGACGTGCAAACTCAAAGTGTCGGCAGGGACACATTCCTTCCAAAAGCTCTAGGGGAGACTCCTTCCTTGCCAAGTTCAGCTCTGGGTGGCTCCCGACAGTCCCTGGCTTGTGGCAGCATCACTCCAATTTCTGCCTCTGTCTTCACGTGGCCTTACCCTATTTCTGTGTCCTCCTTTCTGCTGCTCAAGCTTTCAATAAGGCATCACCAGACATTGGGGAAAGTCCCAAGTAGGACAGACAGAGACCAAAACAACAAAATGGGGTAGAGGGAGAAGAAAGAAACCCAGAAGAAACTGAGGCAGGGAGTGGAAGAAAACAAAAACATAATAAAACCCACTAACTCCTTTCATTATCACCCTGGGAGAGACAGAAGAGAGTATTGCATCCAAGAAGTGAGGAGGCCACACGAAGGTTTATCACGGCAATATGAGCTCTTGGAAATGAAAAATGTGACTGCAGAAATTTAAAAAAAGTGGCAGAATTGGAAGATAATGTTGAGAAGCAGAGACAGAGAAGGACATGGTAAATACAAGAGGGGTGATAAGAAAGAGGGTCGAGCCAGGAGTTTCAAGATCCACCAAATAACAATTCCAAAAGAGAAACAGAAAAAACTGAGGGCAAGAAAACTGTGAGACAAATAATTTAACAAAACGGACACGTTTCCAGGGTTGAAAGTTTCATGGCAAGGGCCCAGCGTGATGAATGAAACCAGATCCACACCAAGAAGCGGTATCACAAAATTTCAGCCCATTAGGAATGAAAAGGAGACCTTCTGAGGAGGGAGGTAGGAGGTGAAGAGAGGAGGGAAAGAGATCACGTCCGAAAGACCAGAAATCTGAATAGCGTCCAGGAGCAGGGGCCCTGAGCAGGGAAGGGAGCATCAGCAGGGCCGACCTCCTTCTGGAGGCTCCAGGAGACAACCCACCTGCTTGCCCCTCCAGCTTCTGATGGCCGCCCGTAGTCCTCGGTTCACCATCCCCTTCACCCTGAAAGCCTGTGATGACCAGGCGAGTCTTTCTCAACACATCCCTCCAGTGTCCTCCCCTCCAATTCCACTCATGCGGACCCTTGTGGTGAACCTGGGCCCATCCTGATAATCCAGGGGGATCTCCCCATCTCAAGGTCAGCAGACCTTCATTCTGCTGGCAACCTTGCTTCTCAGGCCTGTCACAGAAGATACTCACGGGTTCTGGGGACTAGAACGCAGACATCACTGCCTACGATCCTAGGCATGTTGTGGCTTTGTACAGAATCGGGGTCACTTTGTTGAGAAGAGGAAGAGTGGCTGTCAGGCAGGCACGTGCTGAGGATTCCAGCGTGGTGTGGCAGGGGGAGGCAGGGTCCCCAGTGACACTGCGGGACCCCTGCTCCCATCCCAGGCTGAGCCTCGAGCAGGCTTCCAGTTACTCGAGAGAAACATCTCCTTATTTGGTTAAGACACTGCAGGGAGGCTTTTAGCCTTGAACCCAGACGTGAGGCTAAGGGAACTTTCACTTTTCAAGGTAAGAAGTCAATAGATAGTATCCTAAATAGGGAGAAATGCCAGGACAAGCACGGTATTGGGAAATCAGAGGTAAATATCAAAAGAAACATATAATTGGAATTGAAAAAGGTGTTTGTGGGGAGCAGATTCACCGTTGAGGAAGAACAGGGCAGAGCATGACTGACTCCTTACAAATGTTGTCACGCCATTTGATTGATTAAGCGTTACTTACCTGGTACTTAATAAACTAACATTTTCATTTTAAAAATGATGAAAATGGTTTTACACACTTATGCCGACAACCCAGGAGGTTTCAGGGTGCCTCCCTCTCAACGGCGCCCAGCGCCCTACTGCTCTCCCTCGAGCTGGAAAGGGCAGGGAGTCAAGACAGGATCCAGAGTTTCCTGGTCCCCCACGAGATGCCATTTTTAGGAGCAGAGCTCAGAAGAGCAAGCTAAGAGAAGAAAAGCCAGGGGCCGGTTTCCAGGGAGAGGAGAGTGACCACAGCCGTTCCTCTCTGCACATCTGCGCCTGGCCCTGGGGAACACAGCCAAGATCTTAATCACCCAGCGTCGCTCCGGCACGCCGAGCGTGTAATACACCTGTCTCCACCATCAGGCAAATGAGCGCGCTCACAGGCAGAGGCCTGCCCTGCCAAACAATGCTCCCCTTTGTCCCCGCCCAGAGCTCAGGCTTCGCAAGGAAGCCAGATCCATCAGCACTTGTCAGGGCCCTCGATGAACACAATGCAAGTTATGATCCACATTCTCCAGCAAAGCCCCAGGCTTGCAGCAGGCAGCTCTCCCTGACACGCAAAGTGTCAGTCAACCTAAAAGCCCGGGGTGGGGACCTGGGTTGGGGTGGGGCTAAGGGGAGGGGGGCGCTGGGCTCTGATCCGCAGAAGCCAACCAGGGCCAGAGAAGGTGCCCCTGAAACTCTGACACATCCTTTCTCAAAACCAGCCCCGAGACAGCTGCAGTAAGAAAAATCATTTTTCCAGGCGAGACGAGGGCTCCTGTAGCTACGGTAACAGACATGATGAGCCATGATGCAGTGCGCACCCCCAGCTCCTGTGCCTGGCAGTTTAAAAAGAAACAACCCTGTCTGGGAAGAGGGAAAACGGAAGGATAAATTTCCAAATGAGATTCCCTACAATAACCAGAAAGGTGTGCCCCTGTCCTTTGCAGCCAGAGAGGTGGCAGGCTCTACAGAAGCTGGGGGACTTTGCGGCCAAGGAGAGCCTGGAGGGAGCCGGTGTGGCCGCTGTCCACGTCAGGATGTGTATTTCCCGACAAGTGCTGCAAACCATTCTTGGCTGTCTGGTTCTGTCCGGTGCCCCCTCCCTGCCCACTCTCCATCCGCATGCTGGCTAGCCACTTGGCCCGGAATATACAAGCGTTTTCCTCCGGCAAACAACTGTTCCGCTGCGGACTCCTAGCTGGGCTCTGGCGCTCAGCACAGAGGGAGGGACAAGCAAGGAGGGGTGTGTTCAAACGTGCTGTCCCTCTGGGTGGGGTCATGGGCACAAGCTGCCTAGGCCATGGGGGCAAGGCAAGTTCAGGGTTAGGATTTGCGCTGCTTGCAAGCCACACTCCCTGGGTCTCATTCCCCGCACTTACCCCCTCGGGCTTATTGAGGGAAGGGAGATGAGCCAGTGAATGAGTTTTGAGAAAAGCACCGATTCCTTTCGAAATACAGGATATGTGAGCTAAATAATATCAGGTAAGATTTTATTGCTTTTGGCCAAAGGCCACCCACTCAACTTAAAGGGAGGGAATAAGGTATATGCAGTATTTAAAGCAAATTATATAATGTCACTTTTTGGGGGGTATAACAATGGTATCAGGGTCACGTAAAAAATAAATCCTTTCCTTTTTTGAGAGACATACTGACCTGTTTATGAATAAAATGACACAAATGTCTGGGATTCCCTTCCTTCCTTCTTTTTTTTTTTTTTCCCTTCAAAATAATGAGGAAGACGGAGGTGAAGGTGGCCAGACAGGTTGGTGGCTGCTGGAACAGACTGATGGATACAAGGGGGTTCATGACACCATTCTGTTTACTTGAGGTGTAGGTTCAAAATTCTCCATAATAAAATTTGAACAAAAACAACTTTTAAGGTAGCGGGAGGGGAAGAATGAAGCGGGGGAAATCGGAGGGGTAGACGAACCATGAGAGACGATGGACTCTGAAAAACAAACAGGGTTCTAGAGGGGAGGGGGGTGGGAGGATGGGTTAGCCTGGTGGTGGGTATTGAGGAGGGCACATTCTGCATGGAGCACTGGGTGTTGTGCACAAACAATGAATCATGGAACACTTCATCTAAAACTAATGATGTAATGTATGGGGATTAACATAACAATAAAAAAATTAATAAAAATAAAAATAAAAAATAAAGACTGAAAACACAGAGGAAAGACTAAATCTGCCAACATAAGACTTCCATATGCATCGTAAAGCAAATGATCAGATCTGGCCTTGCTTTGAAATTATAGCGGCTAAAGTAGACTTGTTCTTGTTGTTGTTTTAACCAGACGGCAGCAAAAAGGTGAGTCGGCTCCCGCGGGGTTGGACAGTAAACCACTCATCATTTTTGGTGGGACTGAACAGCAACACCTGGTGACATCTACTCTCCAAGTACTTCTGCTGTAGCACCAGATTATGTCACGGCAGAGATCAGATGCACTGAGACCGTTCCCAAACACGGGACACATTTGGTCAAAGCCGCAGGCATGGTTCAGAAGGCGGCTGTCACAGAGACTTATGAGCAGGACGAAAGGCAGCCTAGCCAGGCATAATGGCGGCAAAATCCCGTGTCATCACCTAGCCCCCCTCGGCCAAGCATCCCACATAACCTGAAGGACCCTGTTATCATTTCTGTGGGCTGTCTGCAAGAGTTCCACTTTCAACTGGTGCTCTGCTCAAGTGGATGTGATCCACTGAATCTTTTCCTCTTGCTGTTTTTATTCTTAGTGGATTATGCCGGTGGAGATGAAGATTAGAAGGAATATCAAAAATCACCCATCCATTCCCTGAATTGTCACAGTCACATCCAGGCGCATAGGTGCTCTTTCTCCTTCCGATTGGCGAGATCCTACCCTCCTTTGCTTATGTAGACATCTCATCCCCCAGGCTGGCTCGATTCCTCTTTACACCTGCCAACAAAATCTCTAGGAGGAGTGGTGCTAACCAATTCACGGGGCACGGGCAACACAGCAAGTCAATGACCCAGCGAAAAGCAAGACATCGGGTGCTTATGGGTAACAGCCCCAGGGGCCAAACAGGTGGGACCCGCCTCCCCCATCAATGCAAGTGGGGAGGAAAGGAAAGCGGGTCTCTCGGTGGGAGGAGCCGGTGTGTGGGTGGCGGCGGCAGCCCTGGGCACAGAAGGTGGTATTGCCCAGGCAGTCCTGTGCCCTACTTGTTTGCTGCGCTTTTCCAAACCACAAAGCCCTGCTTGGAGCTCCCCTGCCAAGGCTGGGCACGATCTGCCAGACTATCAGCGTTGTCATCTCACACGGACATGCAGTCAGCGCTGTGAATTCTCAGGGACCTGCCTTCAAGGATCCTGCCCTTGCCCACAGCCATGATGACATCTGGCCATTCCGGGCTATGGTAGCACATTTCTCCAATGGTGCCAACAGTCCCAGTCTGGATCCCTGTTAACGTCCCTCTCTCCTTCCTCTTTGCCCTGCCCCTTCTTTCCCAACCCCACCACAACCCAAACCCTACGATGAGGGTAAACCACCCACCCATCTACACCCTTGTCTTTCAAAGCTGGGAAACGAATGTTCAGAATGACAGAGCCCATTGAGGAAAAGCTCGAACCCTGATGGCTGTGTCATCCACCCAGACACTGTCGCCGTGGCTGGTGCCTGGGTCTACCGAGAGCTGAGAGAGGTGGGCGCTCTGCTTGGTGGAGTTGGGAAGATGATGAGGGGAAAGTGGCAGCGGAGTTTTCCTGGTTTGGAAAAAGAACTTTTCAGCACCTGCCAAACTGATAGGTTTGCCAAGAAATTTACATTTGCCAAGAATTCTACATTAAACAAACACACACGCCTACCTCACCCCTCCTCCTAAAGATGCATAACCTATTGGGTAAAGAAACAGCTCTAGGAAGGAGGACAATATAGGTTCACAAACCTTTCTAGTTTCCAGAGCATGGTCCACTTTAAGCTCTGCCAGATGACCCAAAAGTCTACGCATCTCACATCTCCCTGACATTAAAGTTTGGGTTCCAAAGCAAGAAAGTTAAGGCTTGATTCTGATCTACAAGGTTTTTGTTGTTGTTGTTTTTATTATAGAAGTCTATTTACACAAGGCGTGAATGTACAGAGATATACATTAAAAAAATCCCGGGGAGGTTGCTAGGTCTATACGCTCTTAAAGGTCTGGTAGTAGACTGGTATTTGGTGATTGTTGTCCCTGTGTCTCCCTTCCTTCCCTCCTGTCTGCCAAGTACAGCCAATGGCTGAGACACAGACGACCACTGCCATGAAATATGTAACAGGAGCTGATCTGTAAAAGCTTCTAGACCAAACTAAAGAGAGTGACCGACATTCAAGCATCTCAGCCTCTTCCCGTGTCTGTAGGGAAACTGTTACCTGGACTCTGAAGCATGTCTACTTACCCCTGCTAATGAGAGAGGATGGGGCAGGAGGGAGTAGACTGCGATGCTTCTCCCCAAGCACTCAGCATCCCCAATTCCTGCCGCTGGGGCGTATAAAGAAGTCGAGAGTTGGCCACAGCTCTGACCCACAGTTCTGGGGTATCAGCCCATGGACATCCCTCCGAGGAGGGCAGAAGGACCAGGATCCCCAGGGCTCACGGGGGACAGTCCATCTCTCCAGGTGGGCACCCTTGACTCCAGCCTCCCCCCTACTCATTCAATCTGTCCAATTTTTCACTGCACACCACTCTTAAGTGGATATGCGAGAGAATAAAGTCATATCCTACCCACGTGGTCTTCTGTGCCATGCTTAGCCTGACTGATGAAAAAGACGACCGTGAACCTATGAAATCAACTCATGTGACCTAGTTCATGAGCCCAGAGAACGTGGCAAAGGTGATAGGATGTCACTCCTGTGATTCTGCTACATGATATGAGGCTCCCTCTTGTTGGCACACTCCCGCAGAGGCCGGTGTGAAGAAGAAAGCAGCCAGCTTGGGAAAGCCCATGGGCTAAGAAATTGTGAGTGGCCTCTAGTAACCACAGGTGGCCCCTCAGAGCTAAGGAAAGCCCATAGCCAACAGTCAGCAAGGAGCTGGGCTCCCAGTCCTCCAACTGCCAAGACTGAATTCTGCCAACCACCCGCATGTGCTTGGAAGTGGACTCTGCCCCAGTCGAGCCTCCAGAGAATACAGCCCAGCCAACATTTTGACTACAACCTTGTGAGACCCTGAGCAGAGGATCCAGCTAAACCATGTCCAGACCCCTGATCCAGAGAAATTGAAACAATAATGTGGGTTGCTTTAAGCCACACAGCTGGTGGTAGTTACATAACACTAGAAAACTCAGACAGTGACCATCTCCCACCAGGTTACTAAATATGAACAATGCCCACATGGAAGGAAATCTATAGATTCATGAACCATTTATTTAAGAGACTGAGGTCTTTTTTCTTTTAACCTATATTATGGACTTGCTAGTAAGTGACCAATTTTACATCCCCCATAATTTCACAGAGTAAGTTCAATCAGCATTTTCATTGAAAGAGCACAAAGGGAGCAGGTTCCTGTTCAAGAGAAACTTTGATGAAGGAATAGAAATCTAAGTACTAATCTTAAAACAGCTGATTGTTCTTTGCGATGGGACACCCCCCACAGTGTGGTAGTGACCAGCGTGGACTGCAGACCCAAGTGCATATGCAACCCTAAAGCTAAAAGGCAAGGTCAGAGAAGGGGGTACACCTCCAACACCCCTACTGCACACCTAGAAAACAGAACCAAACTATGCCTAAGGGTCTCCCCTTGCTCTGCATGCTCCCGCCAGGCTTGTCCTACCTTTTCCTTCTTCCCTGACACATCCTGGACTTCTTGGAGGTCATGGCTCGCCATCAGCGAAGGGACTTAAGCCTGACCTTAAACTCCATCCTCACCAACTCCAAACACTCTAGATGCATACCCCTCCTTGCTAGACAACAAGGCCACTAAAAGACTTGTTAACGTTGTGGTTGTAAGTCTGCCAGAGAGGGGCAAATACATCAGAGGGGATGCCACACAATTTCCGATCTGATCTTTTAATCGGGGGAAGAAGCAAGCGGTGTTGGGATACAGGTCCCAAGGTTTACCCTGTGCAAAAAGAATCCTAGGCCTTTCCCTGGGCCTACATAATCCAGCTGCTCTTTTCACTTATCCATCCACCTACGGCTTCCATGTCTTGGAAGAGAGGGCATAGCCAAGTGCCCTAAGGACACTTGGGGATCCTGAGGCTGAGCAACCCCATCAGAAGCCGCATAGATCTCAGCTCTTGGGGACAGATGGTGGCCATGCGGGACCCCTTTGCTATCAAGTCGCTGGCAAAGCCCAGACACTATCAAGAGGAGGAGAACTAGAAAGGAAGAGGGTTGAGTGGATCCAAAGGAAGGCTTAGGGTTGCTGTTTCCCGCCCTCGCTCCCTGTAGCCCAGGGCCAGCCTTCCTCCTCCTCCTTCTTCGGGAAGAAGGAAAACAACTTCTTCCAGGTGTAGTTCTTTCTGCTCCTGGACAGAGCAGCACAATTTTGAGTAGTATTCCTCCTGCCTGTGAACACAAGTCCACCCCTTGTCACAGCTGCAGGGGTTGGGCTGGGTTAGGAAGATGATCACAAAGTGAACTCACTCAATAAAACTCCCGAAGTTCTGGAACCTCTAAGATCCCCTAGCATTGTCAGGCAGGGTCAGTTACGGCTCGGGGTGTACTTACAGAGGTGAACTTACCTTACAGCCAGCGAGGCAGGCCTGCACCGCAGGGGCGCTGGACTCAGGTGCCCCTTCCAAAGCCCTGTGCCTAATTGTGTGTGTGTCCTTTTATTTTCCCCAGAGAGCGCTCCTCAAATTGTATGCACTTCGGATCCCCCCAGTCGGGGTCCACCGCTGCAAGGGACAAGCCTGCAGACAGCAGAGTCCCGGGAAGCCAGCGGTCTCTTCCGTGGAGCCCGAACGGCCTCGCTGCAGCCTAACCCGGCGAAGGCCTCGCGAGTTCGTTGCAGGCGGGCGGCCGAGAGGGGCGGGTCCCAGCGCGTCCCGGGAGCCCCGCCCCGCGGCCCCGGCCCCGCCCCGCGCAGGTAAAGAGCCGCCCGCAGCCCGCGGAGCCCGCCCGGGGACCGGCCCGGCGTCGCGCCAGGCGCCCGGGGGAGGCGGCCCGGCAGGCTCCCAGTGACCCGGCGCCCGCGCAGGCAGCCCAACCTCAGCTGGCGGGGCAGGCGGGTGGCACCTGCGGGCCGGGCGGCTGACCAGGGCACGTAGCCAGGGCGGGGGAGTGCACCTGAGACCTGGGGAGCCCACGCCTGTGGCTTCCCAAGACCCTGTCGCGGGGCTCGGCCGAGGGGCGTGTAGGTAAAAATGGGTGGAACTGTATACACTTAAGGTCTGTGCCTTTGTTATATATATATCATACCTCAGTTTAGAAGGAAGGGGGGAGGCCGCCTGGGTGGCTCAGATGGTTAAGCGTCTGCCTTTGGCTCAGGTCATGATCCCAGGGTCCTGGGATCGAGTCCCGCATCAGGCTCCCGGCTCAGCGGGGAGCCTGCTTCTCCCTCTGACCCTCTCCCCTCTCATGCTGTTCCTCTCTCTCGCTCGCTCTCTAAAAAATAAATAAAATCTTTAAAAAAAAAAAAAAAAAAGAAGGAAGGGGGGAAAAGAACGACCCCTGGGCTCCCAAGTGCTTCCAACTTTCACAGATTCAACCATTTATTACATGGTGGACGGGTGTAGAACGTTGCACCTGGAAAGCTTTAGGGAGCAGGGTCCGGGAAGTCACTTTCTGCCTCCTCCGTGCAAAGCAGAACCAATCCTGCCACTGCCTATCACCATCTTGGCCAGAGTAAGATTTCCTGGATCTCACCTTCCTCGTCAGCCAAGTGGGGCAATCATCTGGAAGTCGAGCTTTAAAGGAGGCGACTAGGGCACATAGCAGCACCCCGTCTGGCCCACAGTCTTCACCTGATGGCCTTTTGGTCCTTCCCTCGGAACAGCAGAGGAGAATGTCTTTGATAGGTCCCCAGAGAAGATCCAGAGGCTAATACCTACCCCCATCTCTCAATTACAGTCACCTGGAACGAAGGGCCCATCAAAGACAAAGCCTTGAGGGAACAAGTTTCGGCCATCAAACAGTCAAGGACATGAGGACTGAGAGGCAGTCCCCTCAAGCAGTGCTAATAACAGCTTAGAGAAAACACACTTGTAAGCTCCAGTCCTGAAATCTGAGCTCAAGGAAAAGACGGAAACCTAGAGATCTCTTATGACAGTTCTTAAATATCCTCTTACCTCTTGTGTCCATAAGGCTGAGGAAGGTAGAAAAACAAATGCAAAATCTGATCCCCATGTTTGGCTGAATATCTGTGCTGGTGGTGGCTGTGTTTTCCATAGAAAGCACTGGTCAGGAAGCAGTGGGACCCAGAAAAGCAAAACAGAGATATATGGGAGGATTTGGAAACCTTGGAATTTTCTGAATTCTAAATCCTCAAAGAGCCTCCTTTGTCAGCTGAAACACACTGCCCTTCCTCCGGCCTTCTGAAACACTTCTTGAAGACGCTGTCATTGCTTTGCCTGAAGGAGTCACCCTCCAAGAGAAAGCCAGTTCTCCTCATGCACTACCCTGTATTGTCTCCGGAAATGATCAGAGTTATATCCCAGCATGCCTCCAAAGGAAGGGCAATGGCAAACTCAAACCGGGGAGAATAAGGATTTGAAACCAACATTACTTCAGGATTTTTCTTTCTTCTTCTTCTTTTTTTTTAATTTAAATTTCAGGTAAATGACAAAAATGGGTGGCTTTTTGGGGTCTTTTTTTAAAAATTAATATATAACGTAGTATTTGTTTCAGGGGTACAGGTCTGTGATTCATCAGTCTTACACAATTCACAGTGCTCACCATAGCACATACCCTCCCCAAGGATTTTTCTCATTTTACTGATAAATTGGGGGGGGAAATATGGGTAGGAAGAGATTTTTAGGATGCTCAACAGTGGAGGGAAGAACATAAGTCTAAATGAGTCTCAATTTATTGACATACAATTGTTACAGAGGTCCTAGGGTTACTGTGCTAGCATGAGAAACATAGGACAGCAGGTGATTATCCCTAAAGTATTGAGTGTCACGTGTGACCCAGGCTGTCCATTATGTATGGGTCATCTAACACACTCATAAAATTCCATTGCTAATTGGAAATGGTTTATACCGACTGGGCCCGGACCCTGAGTGCTGGTGATGTTCCAAGGGCACCCACAGACTACTTAGTTGAAGACTGATTACTTTGGACCTCTTCCATTGTGGACGAGGCACAGATTTCACCCCACTGAAGCAGGCTCATATATCTGGATTTGCAGTTGCTTCCCTATCACTATGGCATTCTATGTGACGCTGCTTCTGACCATGGAATTCACTTTACCATCAAAGAGGGAAGGCAACGGGTGGATACCCTTGTGATTTGAGCCTATCACCCAGGAGCAGTGATTTGTTTTGAACTGTGACTTGATTTACTGCAGATATGGTTTCAGGACTAGCTCTGAGACAGTATCTAATGAAGTTGAGATACTGTCCTTTAAAACAAGTGTTCAGAACCAGGGATCAATACGTGGGGCTGTTTCTCCCAGAGCCAGACTAAGCAGGTCTGGAAGATGGGGGAGTGGGGATGGTGCCTGCTCCATTTTACCTAACAACTCACTCTCTTCACCTTTGGACCCCACCGGTTTAGAGGTTTTGAATCCAAAAAAGGAATGCTCCACTACTGGGGGAACTGGCAATTAGGGTAGCTCCATTTGGAAAGGGGAAGAATGAAGTTTCGATTGCATGAGGGAGAGCTCCATTATCTAAGCAGAAAGCTTTGTTTAAAAGTGAACAGAGAAATCCGTGTGTGTGTAGATGTGGAACAGCAAAAGAGTGAGACTAATAAATGGAATAAATTTGTTTTCTTTCTTCTTTTGGGTCTCCACTATCTGAACTCATTCCAAAATTTGAAAATCCATTTTTTGGTGAGTCTTGGTAGGGAGGCATGACCAGCTAGTTCATGGTCATACATGGACACAGGACGGAAGCTCTGCCAGCTTAGATGTTACTGCCCAGAACTTTGAATGTGGAATGAGGACACAAAGAATCAGGGTCAGTTTAGAGTTCATCCCCACGGTGGTGGTGGTAGAACCAAGGAGAAGCAGTTTGAGGAGTGGTTTTCAGTCCAGGGACCAGCATCGGTGGCACCCAAACCGAGCTGCTTTTGAGATGCGAATGGGTCGTGGTCCCAGATCTCTAGCTTTCTTGGATCCAGCCCATTTTCAAGATTGTTTCTCCTATAGATTTTATGAGCTCCCAAAAGCCTTCCATTAAATTCCTGTCTAAGTTAGCTGGAGTTGGATTTGTTGTTGTAAACCATGAATCTAACTAGCCTATCTCAGCTGGGCTCTTTCCTTGGCTTATACTAATATTAGGTAGGGGAGATGTTGGGACTAACTTTAGTTAGCTCTTATATTATCAACCCTGGCAAGAAGCGGCTTGGAGAAGGACTGAACACAGCTCATCCACAATAATATCCCCTTTATTGATATTAATCACAGTTATGAGGTCTTGTCCATCAGAAAGTTTGCATTATGTAGAACTACATACGAAGACATAAAAATACACATACACTAACCACCAAACCCATTAACTTCAACCAATCAAAGCCCCTGAATGTCTTCCATTTTGATCATCAGTGCTCCAGAAGAACATACATAGACCCAGCATAAGGTTGGCTTTGGAGGTGTCAGAGCATTCACAGAGCAGGGTATTCACCCCTGGAAGCAATTCAACATGTAAACTCAGAGGGCAGGCATTGATAAACACAACACCTGAACGCCTGGGTCTTGGGCTGCCTGCCTTAATGGCAGAGCCCACTCAAGGTCCCACATACTCCTTTGACCAACGAGGACAGTAGGCCTTACTTAGCTCTGTTTGAAGCAGACAAATTATATCACCCCTATTGGAGAAACTATGTGTAGGAAAGAGCAGATTGGCTTCTAGTCTACTTCAAGTCATCCTTTAGAGTCATTTCAAGATGATGACTTGGCTAAGATTTACCCTACAAGGGGAATGTAAAAAATCTCTTTTTCTTCCTATGCCTTCTTCCTTCTTCATCCTAAGCTCTCCGGCCAAACTCCAGCAAAGCTTGCGATAGCCTAAGGGTTCAAGGTGAGGTTACAAGTCACATGGTCAACCGGGAAGGACCTATTGCAGATTCCCAAATGTCTCTCTCTCACTTAGGTTAGCTTAAGTGGCTCCCTCCATAACTACAAAAGGATTTGAGTTCCAACCATCCTCTGGTGTCCCCAAGTCTCTTGGAAAACTGAAGGCTATAAATTTATCGAAATAAATGTCTAGGGGATTTGGACACCATGACAAACCCCTTTGCTCTGGGATCCATAGAGTGCAGAGGTTTCTAATCAAAGCTGCATTCACACTCTGTGTTCACAGTTGTCTGAATTCCCTAATTCCCTTAACATCAATAGTGTCAATTTTGCCTTAAAAAAATAAAAAATGAAAGAAAAAGGCTAACAGATTTCCTTCCCTTTGTGTCCCCTCCCATACAGCATCTCCTTCGGGGGATGCAGAGGAAGGCATATTTTCTTGGGCTGGCTGGACCTTGGAGAGTGGGTTGCTATGTTCATGACGTTCCAGTTCCGGTCTCATGGGTAGATGATCAATGGTGAACGATCAGGAGGGACAGATGAGAGATGTCCTGGACATTCTGCTCTGAGTCACGAGGCAAAAATGCTTAGGAAGCTTCTCTCTTGGTAGCTTGCTCCTGTAGGTGGTGACCTTGAGAAGCTGCCACTGAGCCCAGTGACGGAGACTGAAAGTATGACAGCAGAGATTTCCCTGATCTGGGTGTCCTTGGTAATCCCACCAAAGAAAGATTCTATGCAGTGGCCAAACAAAAATATGGAGTTCCGTGACACCTTGACATTCTAAATGAAACCAAGATCTCCCTCCAAAGAAGAGTAAAAACTGTCTTACTATAATCAGAGTCAATCAGGATAATGAGATGAAAAGGAGAGAAAGGAAAAGTGTTTTAATGTAAAGGAAGAGGCTTGTGGTCCCATTGAAGCCAACCATTGCAGTTTCCTGGTGCCATTTTTCCTGGGGTCCGAAGCATCTCAGCACTAGCCCAGGCCAACATCAAGGGACATCATCACCACAAATCCCACGATGGAGGCCCAGGAGGCCAGTTTCCCGTTACCACTAGGAAGGAAGGGAAGGAAGACCTTAATGCACTCTGGGACACCATCCAAGCTGAAAGCATCCTCTGTGAAGTCCAATTCCAATAGAAAGTACACCACTATGATTAATAAGAACAATATTGACAAGTAACACTTCTTAGGGCTTGCTAAATGCCAGGCAAACTAACTCATGTAACCCCAAAGGATGATCACATGAGATCGGTCGGCACTGTCATTATTCCCTTGTTACTGGTGGGGAAACTGAGGCATACAGAAGTAACTTGCCCAAAGATGCCTCTCGTGGCTCTGGAATATATGCTTGAATAATACAGAGTGGCAATTAAATTCTTGATGATATTATTGAGTCTGACCTTTTAATCTAGCCTCAACATCATTCTGCTATAAAAACCAAATGAAACAAAGAAAGCAAGCCCCTACCCCCTGACACCCAGCCCATAGCAACACAATGAGACTATGATGGATAGCTTTGCCTATCAGAGCTCACCTCTCCCCTCATTGCAGCCCCAGAAAAATCCACAAAGGGACGGGTGGGAGAGAAAGGGGCAATACACAAAACGGGGCTAATCATCTGGATTAGGGGAGTGTAGATGCCCCTGCCTAGGGTCAATGGTCGGTCTCTCCACCCGCCCTGCTCATCTCTTTTGTTTCTGAGAGCACATTTGAGAAGGTGATGGGGATGATCCTGGGAAGGGGCCGGAAGGGGTGGGAGCAAAGAAAGGAGTAACAGATGAAGAAAGAGAAGATCTGGAGGCTGGGGCCCTGGGACTGGGAACCTGGCCAGGGGGAGATGAGGGACGGTTCACTCTCCAACCTGATCTGAGCCTCCGGGATGATGTCGTCCGTGACCACATAGACCATGGCGCCCGCAGCAAAGGCTAGGGCGTAGGGCAGGAGGGGCTCAGCCAGCACCACGGCAAAGGCGCCCAAGACCCCGGCCAGTGGCTCCACCATGCCGCTCAGCTGCCCGTACCTAAGGAGAGACCAGAGACACGTGCCACCAGGGGAGGGTCAAGCGGACACGCAGCCAGCATGCTCAGACTGCTGACTCAGCCCCAGAAAACAGACGCCTTTCCTTCCGTGTCGTATCTGCGCCTGGCAGTGCAAAAGGACTTCGCTGTGTCTTCAGCCACCGCCTTCTTCCCCGACCTCCTCCGACACGGCAGGTGCCTCCTTCCGGGTGTCCCGTGGGGTTTTAAGTTGTCCCCGCTGTCTGTTTTCCATAACAGCGTTATTGAGATCTAATTCACATACCATAGGGCACACCCATTTCATGTGTACAGTTCAGTGGTTTTAGCATAGTCACAGGGTTGCACAACCATCACCACTACCTGCTTCCAGAACATTCTCATCACTGCAAAAGGAAACCCCATACCCATGAGCAGCCACTCCCCATGCATCCCTCTCCCAGCTCCCGGCAACCACCTATCTGCTTTTTTGTCTCTACGAACGTGCTTATTCTGGATATTTCATATAAAGGGACTCATGCAATGCTGGCTTATTTCATCTCGCGTAATGTTCTCAAGGTGCCCCCATGTCGTAACACAATATCGGCGTTCACTTCATTCCTTTTATGAGTAATATCCCGCTGTACGGACACACCACGTGTTCTCTATCCATTCGCCAGCCGATGTCGGCATTGTCTCTTGACGGGCAGGACACTGGTTAGGAGTGGTGCGGACGTTTCCCAAGGACGGCTGTGCCTGCTAGGTTTGGGGGTTCGGGCCACCTCTGCACCCCTTCCGAAGGAGCTGCACCCACGCCCCTCTGCTGACGAGGTGGACCTACCTGGCCAGGTATCTCCTGAGGGCTGGCCCCCAGTACCCCCATCTTGGATTAAGGTGAGATTTCTTCATTTAAAAGAAGAATCCCTTTATTTGAGCAGGTGGGTCTCTGTTGCTTGCAATCCCAGAAGCCCTGATGAAAATAGCAGCCCACGTGAGCCCTGAGGCTTCAGAGAGCAGGAGAGAAGCTGGTACCTGATCCCCACAGCTGAGCCCAGCCGGCTGTTGGGTTGAATACCAACAGACAGGGGAGCTGGGACACCTTTCCCACTATTCCGGGTGTGGGCATCTGGCAAGATGCACTGCCCGTGAGCCTCAATCTCTCTGTCTGTAAAATGGGGGTAGGAAACCCGAAGTGCCCTGGGGCATTTCCCTGTCCAGCTGGCCTCCCCAGTGACAGGACAGGGCTGTGAAGCCCCCCACTCCCCCCGCTTCTCCCTGGCCAGGAGCAGACAGCTGGCATGGGGGAGACACTGTCTACACTGCAGGACCCTCTAAGGGAACACCACTTCCTGACTTAGGCTGTGTGCACAGGTCGGCAGACCTCTGCAGCTCTGCGGTGTGGGTACAACTCCCAGGCTCGGCTTTGTCACTTGGGGGAAAAAAGTGAGTTTGACGTCAAGCCCAGACTGGAATGAGAAGAAAAAAAGTTCAGTCTCGGGGTCCAGACGCTGAGCACGAGGCCCCCCCGTTCCCTCGCCTCCCATCCCGTGGTGCCCCTCCTGTACGAAACAACAGTCACAGCTTTGGGGCTCCCGGAACTCACATTCAAACCACATCTCTAAGGCCATTTGCCCTGCCCTCACCCCGTCCTCTGTTCCGTAGACTCCAACAATGGAGAAAGAGACAAGAGAGGGTAAAATAAAATAATTTAAGTATGAGTAAGAACTTGTCAGTCATAAGGTCCCATAAAATGGAAGGCATTTTTCAATTGTTGTTATTAGCAATCTTTTAAAACGCCCTCACTGTACATTCTAGAGTGGCGATTGTTTTAACAAAGAGGTATTCTGGGGCTCGGAGTCCTGAGTTGAGGGACAGATTAGACTTCTGGTCTCGGAGTCACCACCGAGAGCTGGTCATCTGACACTCTGGGCCACGGTTCTCGCCTCTGAAAACTGAGGACTCACCTTACGTGTCACTGAAAAAGTAACACTAAGGAATAGACTAGAAAGACCATGGGGACTACGAAAACACGTTTTCTGAGTGCAAGAGGCATCATCTCCCAGACCCTCCTAACACAATCCTGGTCTTCACGTTGACAAGGGTTCTGAGCCGGGCCAATGTGATGACTCTTGGAGACAGGCTGTGGTCGAATGGGCCTACGTAAAGGCATGTGACATTGCGAGTAAACACTGGTTTACTTCCTACTCGACAGGGAGAAAACCCAACACTGAATGGGCATGGCGTGGCTACACCTGGAGGCATTTTGAAATAGGAAACATGACCACTGGGGCTGGTTTATGTAAAGGTCAAAGGTCAGGAGATGAGCTTCTTGAGCTTCCTTCCACGCCTGGGGGTGCAGGATTCAAACAGATTGTCGGCATTTTAGCAGAAGCTCCAGGGTCACTTCCAGGTCAGAGGAGGCGCTCTCGGAGAAGGAAGCCCGTATGAAGGACTGCTCTGAGCTTTACATCAGACACGACCCCGGCCTCTGAGAGCGGACACTCTGGAGCACTTACCAGAAGGCTCTCCAGGGGGAGAAGCCAGCCCCTCGCAAGGGGAGGCTGACAGCCAGGCCCTCTGGGAAATTCTGGATCCCGATTCCAATGGCTAAATTCCTGAAAGAGCAAGAAGGCACATGAAGGCAACACCCGCCCCCCCCCCCCCACACACACAGGACCCCCTGGCCTAGACGCAACACCATCCTTGGGTGTGGGAGATCCAGGTGAGACCCGTGACGGGTGCAGAAAGGAGAGAGTTCAGGGCCTGTGTGGAGGTGCAGGGCACACGGAGATGAATGGGCTGATGCAGACCGTCTACCCCTTCCTGCTGTCCCTGGTCCCCAGGGATGCTCGATCTTTATGGGGCCGCAGTGAGCAGAGAACGTGCTGGCTGGGCATGAGGATGACCGGGGTCTGCCGCTTAGCCGCATAACTTTGTGCAAACCATTTACCGTTGGACATCTCAGATCCTTAGGAATAACACAGCCGGGCTTGCCCAGGGATGGTAACCTCTCCCAAGAAGGACTGCTCATGGCCATGTGGCCCAGTGACCTCATGCCTGTAAAGTTCCCAGCACGTGTGAGGTTCTCAGTACATTGTGGTTTTATTCCCTACGGCATGGAGATGGGTACATGGCATTTTATTGAGAGGCAATCTCAGGAATGGGACAGGGGAGTCCTGAGCAGACTCCAACAGGGACACTGATGATCTCCTGGGCTCGGCTATCCCGCCGACCCTGCTGGTCTGGCCCGGGCACCACACTTCTTTGGGCCCCTGCGGTGCTCACCGAGATCCTCCCTCCTCTGCTCCTGCGGGACTTAGAGGGGCTGGGCTCTGGGAACTGGTCAGGCTCGAGGACAAACTGCCCACTATCTGCAGAGGGTGAAAAGGGCCGGCCTTGGGATCAGGGTCGAGAGTCTTACTTCTCACTTCTTGGGTCCCAGGTCTAGGAATCCAAACCCAGCTTTGGATAATACCGGCCAGCCCTGCTCGAGTCACAGGACCCTATAAGCTCCCACCAGCCCTGGGCAGAAATACAGCTTGTTCTAGAGGCTTCTGCTATCCGTGTCATGGGGGCATTTGAAATATATTTCTTTTTAAGAAATGAACCTTAAGGGTCCATTTGCCAATATTTCATTGGCCCCTGCCCTGCCTTCTCAAACAGACCCTCAAAGGGGTCATCCTTTTCCCGACACTTTTCCAGTATCCCCTCCCCACTCCCAGATAGATAAGTGGATACAACCTTTCTTGACCTTTTGCAAAGCCCTGAATCACGGTTTCTTTCATGAGGAAGATCAGAGTGTCTGGCCAGTTCTAGTACCCCTCTCCTGACCATGGAAACAGCCCTTTGTGGCGGGCTCGGTGCCCACGGCCATCGCCTGCCCGCCCCATGCACAGGTAGGCGCACGCCGTCCCCCCAGCCTAACTCCAGAGTGGCCAGCCCCATGTCACCAGCAAGTCAGAGGTGGGGCTCCCCGTCCAAAGTCCTCACGTTGACACAGCACTGACCGCAGCCATGCACCAGGCGGACTGTGGAAGCCTCCTCCACGTCCTGTCTGGGAGCCACCAACCTGATAAGCAGCACAGAAACCCCATTCTTCTATCCCTGGCAAGCCACATTACCTCGGCCCCACCCTGGCTCTGGCGTGGCGCTTCCAGCCCAACCAGGTGCCACACCCTCGGGATCCTGCCAGGCCGTCCTCAGCAGGGCACCACCTTGCCAGGTGATCACCACATCTCCCCTGAGTGCTCCTGGGCTCCTTCACCCCCCGACAAGGTCCAGACTGCGGATTCTCCGCCCTTCCCATCTTCCTGTATGTCCCTTCTTAACTCGGCTCTGCTCTTCACGTGCATACACGTGCTCGCCCACCGCGTCCCCCTGCTCCGCTGGATGCCCTGCATCCGTGAGACTTCAACTAGCTAGGGGAGACTCAACAGAAGGACTCGGTCCCCTCTGCACCCCCTGTTCCACTTCGTCACTTGCATCAGCTCGGGACTGAATTAAAACCCAGAGCCCTCGGCCCTGGCCATGCACTAGCAAATGCCGATGCCTGGGCCCACCCTCGAGACTCCAGTGAATCGCTATGGTGTTGGGCTCCAGATCCGCAGACTTGGAAGAATGAGCTGACGGCACTGAGAGCCAATGACCTAAGACATCATCAGAGTGGGTGAGGACGAGGATCGTGGCAATGGCCACCTCCGAACCGGAAGCCCCTTCCCTGCTATCCTGGCGCCCAGCAGCATGGGGGGGTGGCCCCAGGTCGGAGCTGAGGACACCAGCGGCTCCTTGTGAATGCACCAGCTGGCCTGCAGATTGGGTCCTTCCTGTGCATGAAACCCGAACTGGGGGGCCCTGGAGGGGATCCTGAAGAACAAAGAACAGAAGCAACAAAGTGGGGGTGATGCTGGGGAGACAGACTAGTAAGAGCAGAGAAGAAGAGAGTGGCTTGCAGGTGCCCAGGGCGAAGAAGCAGAAGGATGGCAGGGGCTCAGGCTGGCAGGGTTGGTCCCTTGGCAGCAGGAGCTCGGAGCTGACTAAGCAGGGGTGGGGGCTAGAGCAGCAGGCTGGGCTGCAAAAGGGCAGCCTTCCAGGAAGGAAGCCCCAGATGCACCCTCCCTCGTGCAGCCCTACTCTGCTCCCCCTGCGTGCCTGTGGAAGCGCATCCCCAGGGAGCGGGGTTTGGTGGGCCATCCCCTCCTGCGTTCAACTTTGGGGACGGAAAGCCCAGATGAGAGGTTTCCTTTCCAGGATGGGCTATGAAGATTCCAAACAGGGTTCAAAAAGCAAAGGGGAAAACCCAAACCTTGGCCTTCCCAAGACAGTGAAGCTGCTGTGTTCTGTGTTTTGTTCTTCCCGGAGGGAGCACAAAGACACCATCACCAGTCTAGACTGTGGCAAATGAGCGGCAGGGAGGTGGGGACGAAGGGCTCATTAAGAAAAGAAACCACAAGCTCTCCCCTGACAGCACCCCTTCCCTTTGGTGTCAAGCCAAGCCCCACAGTGATCTGTCACCTGAGCCGGACCAGGATTAACAGGGAGGGGAGAGAAAGGCCAGCAAAGGACGTCTGTGGGGAAAGCAGGGGCAGGGAGGAGAGAGGGCGAGTGGAGAGCAGGTGGGTGGAGGGGGGCCGGGGCCTGACAGGTGCAATGCTGGCCCTCCCGGCTGCTAGTTAGGAGGGGCCTCCTTGCCCTTACCTTCAGATACCGCTGATCCCAAGAGATGAGCGACGAGAGGAAAGGCCATGCCGGTGGGCAGTTGTTTCTGCTTTTTCTTAGAGGCCTGGAAGCAACTAGAGGCCTAACCCCGTTTCCCCTCGACCAGGCCTGGCTTCTCATCTGCATCCTCCTCCTCCTCAGCCCCCAGAGTAAAAGTCAGAGAACATTCGGGTTACAGGGTCGTTGGAGGCCCCGTTGTTCAACACCTTCATGGCACAGAGAAGCTGCATGTCTTTGGAGACGGTGTGACAGACAGTGGGTGTGCCAGACAGACCTGGGGGGGGACGCAACTCGGCCTTCACTTTGTCTGCGAACCAGGCACAAACTCCCCTCCTTTTCGGGGTTCTTCTGTGGACAATCGCTGTGAAGTGCCGCTCACAGCTCACAGCCCAGAGCTGGTCCTACCATTAAAAATTGCCCGAGGTTCCTGAATGAGGCGGCACTCGGGCTCTGCTGTTCCCCACACCGCCTGGTGACCTTCCCAACCCCATACGAACTTCTTCTCCAACTCACGCTCCTCAACCTTCTCGATTCTGTGACCTCCTCCTGGTCACAAGGCCAGCAATAGCAACTGACAGCCAGGTGGGAGCCCCCTTTCAAGGGGGACTCCGAATCCACCACTGAGCCCTGGCCGCATGTGAGAGCTTATGTCATATGTGAAGAGAGATGTGAGGGAGGGCGCCCCATCATCTTCAAGGAGTTTACAGTTGAATCGAGGGCAAAACCCCTGCCTACAAAGAACTACAGGATGTAGTCCAACTGGCTCAAGGCCGTAAGGGAAGCACAAAACCCGCACGGAGAACATTCCAGTAGAGGAAGAGGATCTGAGACAGAACGTGACGTTCAAGATGGACTCTGAAGGATGGGGACCCCTTAAATGGACAGAGAGAGATAAGGAGACACACGTCTTGTGGGACGAAGGAACAGAGCAAGCCAGTGTATGAGATGGTAGGCCGGGCCATCCAGGCCTTCTTTCTTGCCCCTTCCCCAGTTCAAAGCCCACACACACACATGCACGCACACAGGACATGCGCAGAAGTCACAGCCCAGCTCTCCCAGACATCAGACTTGTAAAAACCATTCCTACGCACAGGAAAGCATCACCGTCCGCTGAGTCTGCTGGCTTTCGAGGGCACACCTGAGTGCTTAGTGCCCCGGCCTCAGCCCCACCCCAGGGGTCGCCCCAAAGCCAAGTGTGGGCATGCACCCCAGTGGTGTCCAGCCCACGTCTGGATGCAGACTCCCCTGCTGAATGAGATGCCTGGAGGGTTCCCTTGAGACCCACTTATTGGCCATACCCACTCAGACCTCTCACTTAACATCTCGGGCCTCGAACTTGGGGAGAGCTTTCAGCGTGTGCCCTGTGGGCAACATCACAGAGCACACAGTCCCCATGCGATGACCTGTGGCCAAAGTCAGCTCATCTCTCATCTCCCGTCTCCAGATACTAGGCCTATCCGAAGGTGCCTAAGGTCCCCCGGCTGGAATAGAAACGGTCATAATCATCCCTGCCATTTACTGCAGGCGATGGAAGGGTCAGGCGTGGTTGTGGGTGTTTTACACGTAGCAAACCCTTAGTCCTCTCTGCCACCTTGTGTTTCCTACCCTTAATATCCCCGTTTCACAGATGGGGAAGCTGATGCACAAGCAGCTGTCCCCAAGGTCACCCAGCCACGGAGTGACAGTGGTCACATACTTCGGGTCCTCTGGGCCTCATGCAGACCCATCAAACCATCCCGGGCTCCGGTGCTGCCTTATGCCCACTCAGCAGTGACCTGCGGGTTGGGCCCACTCTGGAGGCAAGGAGAGCAGACCGGATTGAGGAGGTGTTAACCAGAGACCTCCAGAGTTAAGGGGGTTGGAGCATCTCTATAGCCGGGGTCCTCAGCCTTGCCACTGTGGACGTTTTAGGTCAGATCGTTCTTTGCTGTAGGGGCTGTCCCGGGTACTGTGGGATATGTAGAGGCATCTCTGGTCTCTACCCACCAGATGCCAGGAGCATCCTCCCAGTCCTGACAACCGAAAATGTCTCAGACACTGCAGAACATCTTGGGGGGGGGGGTCTAGGTGGCAAATCACCCCTGCTTGAGAACCACCGACCGAGAGTAAGCAACAGCTTAGGAGAGCTGACTTCTTCACCAAGTATCTGAACACCAGAAAAAATGATTTGGACCCAGCAAGGACAATATCTGATCTCATTCATCTCATTTGAGAATTTCTAGGCTCGGCAGAGTTGAGTCTTCTCGGGAACTTAGCGGTGGCAGGACAGACTCCTGGGATTCAGGGTACACTCAACACTGGGAAATGACCGGGCCTCCGCTCCCTCATTCTTTTTTTTTTTTTTAGATTTTATTTATTGATTTGACAGAGAGAGAGAGAGACCGTGAGAGAGGGAACACAAGCAGGGGGAGTGGGAGAGGGAGAAGCAGGCTTCCCGCGGAGCAGGGAGCCCGATGTGGGGCTTGATCCCAGGACGCTGGGATCATGACCTGAGCCGAAGGCAGACACTAAACGACTGAGCCACCCAGGTGCCCCCGCTCCCTCATTCTTAAGGCAGTAGCTCTGGGACCCTGGAGTTGCACGATTCTGGGGGAACCGTGCACATTGTGTGCTCTGTGAGTGGAACCCCCCCGGAGTTGTGCAATGGGACATTCCTGCTTGAACCCCAACCAGAGGTTATTGCTCAGCAACGGGTTTAGTTCTGTGGTTGGAGGCGAGGTGTCCCCAGGGAGGCTACTACGGGAGGGAGAGTCAGTGATTTCCCTGAGAGTTGGCAGGTGAGCGTCCTTGCAACCCGCAGCGTGCTCTCCAGGCTATGTTCTCTGGCCCGCCAATAATGAAAGGAGAACAGCATATTCCTGACAAGCCCCGCTTCACCTGGGCCCTCAGATCCTCCCCTGGGCCGCGAGCGTGTGTGTTCTTGTGTGGCAGGCCCTTACATACTGTTTTGATCGTTATCTTCCTGCCCTGAAAGGCCTGAGTGTTCAGGCTCAGCGGTGACATCACCAGCTTCCCACTCGGGCTGCCACTGGAGGTGTTTGATGAGCCTGCAGGTGGGAAGGGGCTGGATGCTCCCCGCGGGGCTGCCGGGGCCCTACCTGCTCCGTGGAGCTGGCTTAGCACGGAAGGGATCTTCCCCCACCCCCTTCTCTCGGTTTTGGGAGGCTTATTGCCCCAGGCTGGAAAGCCGAGATGACCCATCCTTTCCCTTAAAGTGGGCAGCCCTTCTCAAAGAGAGCGGGGAAGAGCCCCAGGAAGTCAAGCCACAGGCAGGGTGGCGTAGGAGGGTGATTCAGACCATGACTGCACACCTCTCCTTGAGGAATAGCCTCCTGGGGCTGGAGGGGATCTCTCACTCCCCAAGGGACGCCCTGGGGATCCTCACCTGCCAAGTCTCCCAGCAAATAAGTCAGTCCTCCCTACAGGCCAGATAAGAGGCTGCCTCCACATGATTTAAAAGCACCTGGGGGAAGGGCGCCTGGGTGGCTCAGTTGGTTAAAAGCACCTGGGGGTATGGACCCCAGAGCAGCGTGTTTCCATACTCATAAAAAGGCTCTACCAAGTTCCTCGTGGCTGTATCAGTAGCCCCCAAACCAAAAATTAAGCAAACGCCCATCAAGGATGGAATGAATAAAGCGACGGTGGTCTGTTCCCCCCCATGCAATGGCGTTTGGCAACGAGAACGGACGATCTACAGCTACCTGCAACAGTAGGAGCATCTCAGAGGCAAAATCATGAGCAAAAAAGGCTAGACACAAATCATGAATTCTGTGGGCTTCTAGTCACATAAATTCCCCAAATGGGACAAAACCGAGCTACGTCTTCTTATCTGCTAATTGATAGGAGGCGTCAGAGGCCAAAAGCAACAGTTTATTGGTGAGTTCTCCTTTAAAGTAATTGATTTTTAGGGGCGCCTGGATGGCTCAGTCGGTTTAGCATCCGATTCTTGGTTTTGGTTCAGGTCATGAGCTCAGGGTCCTGGGATCAAGCCCCACATTGGGCTCCCTGCTCAGGGAGGAGTCTGCTTATAGATTCTCCCTCTCCCTCTGCCCCTTGCCCAGCTCTATCTTTAATAAATAAATAAATCTTAAAAAAAAAAAACCTGATTTTTAAAAACAATGCATTCTAGCAGAGAATGCAGATGCTCTCAAGGTAGGACTTCAGGTCCTGGGTGGGGGTCACACTCTGGGGACAAGAATAACTTCCTATTGCCTTTTAATAAAGACGTTTTATCGCAGCTGATGTACATGAAGAGAAGAGCACATACTCTAAGAGTTCTGCTTGATGAATTTTCAGAAACTTACTGATCATCACGAAACCCACACCCAGCTCAAGAAACAGAACATGCTGAGCACCCCATGAGCCTCCAATCCCGGGGTCCCTGCTCTCCAAGAGGAGCCCCTGTCTTCACTTCCAATAGCTCAACTTGGTCGTGCCTGCTTGGGGACATTCTGTGAATAGTTTAGGGGGCCCTACAAGACCCAGGTGGAGGATCCCATGAGGGTTATGCGTGCTGAACACTTTGCAAACTTGGCATGCGGGCGGTGTCCCCCCAGCCATAGGTTTGGAGACCCCTCGGTGTAGGGTCTTTCCTGGGATACCTCCGTTCTTCCCCCTGCCATCCTTCACTCCAGTCTCTCATTCGCTGATTGCTCCAGTCACTCCAACTGCAGGATCAACATTTGAGGGGAGGGGATGCAACAAAAACATTTTGTTCTCTAGCACAAAAAATACCATTGCAAGTCACTAAAAAATTTTCCAGCATTTTGGTACTTTCTTCTAAAGAGCTTTAAGTAAGTGCCTTTATAAACATTTATTCTTTCTTTCACTTAGGGGGTGTAAGTTCATTTTCCATTTTGTAGACAGAGTAACCAAGGTCCCACAAAGGGGGAGGTGATAATCTGAACACAGCATGGGGTCACTGCAATAAGACAACCTGTGCTGGGTTCCAAGCCTTCCCCATACGCCATCTCTGTATAAAACCATGGAAGGCGGGGAGAAAAGTGGCCAGTGACGGCTTTGGGGAAGGAAGACCACAAACCTTGATGTCATTCTTGGCCACTCTCTCTCGCTCCTCACACACAACCTGACAGGGAATCCTGGGGATCTATCCTCCAAGCCTGTACAGATCCAGGCACTTCCTACCCCCTCCACAGCTACGCCCAGGTGGGGACCGCCACCTTCTCCTGCCTGGTTTACAGTGGCAGCATCCTGCCTGGTCTCCTTGCTGTTCCCACTGCCCCTCCCGTTTGTTCTCTCCACACCTGCTCCCTGGCTTGAAACTGCTGTGGCTACCCCTTTCACCCAGAGGTAGAACCCAGGTCCTTCCCCTGGCTTGCTGCGACCTACATGTCCCCGCCCTCTGTCCTCTCTCTGACCCCCTCTATTCCTCTTCCCTGGCTCCTTCCACTCCAGCTGTCTAGTCTCTCTCTCTACCCTTCTCTCTTTGCATGCTTGGTTGCTCCTGCTTTGGGTGTTTCTACTGGAATATTCCTCCTTGGATATCTGTGGCTATCTCTGCACCTCTTTCAAGACTAGGCCATCTGACTTTTCCAAGGCTAGGTCATAAAAGACATTGTGGCTTTCGTCTATGTCTCTCGACCACTAGCTCTGGGGAAAGCCAGGTGCCATGGTGTAGGACCCTCAAGCAGCCGCTCAGAGGCACCCATGTGACCGAGGGCCTCCAGCCAGCGGCCATGTGGTCCGCCATCTTGGAGGCTGGTCCTCCAGCCTTTAGATGAGTATAGCTCCAGATGACTCCTTGACTGCAACCTCAGAAGGGACACAGAGCAGGGGCCACCCAGCAAAGCCACTCTCCAATTCCGACCCCACAAAGAACACAACATAATGTTTACTGGTTTGAGCCACCAAACTTTGAGCCATTTGGTTATTCCACAGTTGTAAGAGTCACCTTCCCAATGAAATCTGCCCTTGTCCCCTTATCTAAAATTACAAACCATCCAGCCCTCCCATTCCCCTTTGAGCCTAGTCAATTTTTCTTCTCCTCTTCCTTCTTTTTTTAAGAGCAATTCCTACCGTCCAACATACTGTACAACGTACTCATTTTTCTTGTGTATGGTTCGCTCTCTCCCCCGTGTCCGACCCGGCATCAGAACAAGCTAGGAATCTCTGTCTGTTCACCGATGTGTCCCAAGCACCTACAAGAGTGCCAGGTGCACAAAGCCATGAAACAGGTATGTGCGCAGATGCAGGCCCGGGAGCCCCAGCAAGGCCGATGTCTTGTCTGCTCCCAGCTGCAGGTCATCAATCAGCAGCGAGCATGTCCCAACTCCCTGGGCCGTGGTGTCTTCTGCTCGAAAATAAGGAGGCTGAATCGGGTGACCCATAAGCTCTTTTCCAGATCCTAAGCTCTGCGATTCCTACACAAGGGCGGCTTTGTGGGCTCTCCAGATTCCCGGGACTGCAGAGACAGGCTTCCCCGTTTGCCAAAGCTCATTTTCCTGGCCGTGCACATCTGGAAAGCCGAAAAACAAAACCATCGCCTTGTGCACATCTGGACAGCATAAACCAATCACTCCAAGAGGAAACTCCGAAACGGCTGCTCAGCGAAAAACCGCGGTGCATGCCAAAGGAGAGGGGCTGAAAGGCTCCTTTCTTTTCCACCCACAAAACAATCTTCTGGGCACGAAGCTGGAGGCTGAATGCTCTGCCGCTGAATACCATACGCTCTCAATAGCCTTCGACTTGCAGTCTCTGTCACGTTGCTCTCTCTGCCTGGCTCCTGGCCAATGCAAAACTTAGAGAACAGGGATTTTATTCCACCCCCCAACTCGCTTGTTAAGACCAAACGATACCTTCACTTATCCTTGGGGCATGTGGACCGAGTTCAAAGCTGAACACCACCTGCTCCTCCTCCTGCAGGGAGAGCAATTGAACAGGCCGAACAGGGAGCTTTGAGCTTTGGTGAGAAATCGCGGGCAATTTGCATGCAGTTCTGACTGCAGCTGGGCAGAGAAAGCCGCCTGTCAATATGTGTGCTGTGGGACAACTAGCCCGGGCCCCCAGAACAAAGAGGAATGATATTCCTTTGCAAATGAAATGAGGTTCAGGGGCTCTGAACCTCCTGCTATCTCTCCTCGCTAGCAAAGATAAGCAGTGCAGGGAGTGGGGGAGAGGCAGGGAAATGTGCGCTTCTACCCACTTCCAAGTTCACCGCCAGTGATGTCAACGGCTTGATGGCCAAGACAACTTGGAGCACGGGAAGGCTCGAGCTGCAACTCAAAGCGTGTGCAATGAGTCAATCTCATGCACGCTACTGAGGACACTTGCAAGGAGTGGATGAGGGTAGGTGGAGACCTGGGGGTTAGGGGGTCTGGTCGTCCCTCACTGTCGTTCCTTAGAGGTCTCTTGTGGGTGCAGGTGAAGAGCAGGAGCAAGACCCAGAGAGTTATGGTCCTGAGCCCCAGCCCTGGACCCTCACCCTTGAACCGCGGCACCTCTCCAAGACTCAGAACACTACATCCATGAGACCACCGCCTTCTGCTCGCAAGTCTGACAGCACTGAGAGCTCACGGCCCACAGCTCACAGCCTGCTGCCTCTGAGTGCACGCTGATGTGAAGAAATCCAGGCGGGGCGCTGGAAAGAAATCTAACAAAAAAGAAATCTTTTCCTTCCCTGTCCTGGCCAGCTGGGGATGCTGAGCTTTGCTGCTGGGAAACCACTGTGTCTTCTTGGCTTCTCAGCAGGGATGAGGGCGAGTGCAAGATGCATGTCCATAAAACCAGTGCCAACGAGGTGAGCTGCGGATCATCATCAGCTGGGAGTTTCTGCGCATGCTACCAATGACACCAAGATGGGGGCGAAGCCGCCCTCATCAGCGCCGCTGCTTCTAGAAACAGCTGGTGCTGCTCACAGAGGTGCCTGGCTAACAGCAACCGTGGCAAGAGCACTAAACGGCTCATTTAATAAGCTCCTGCTTTGCACCAGATCCAGAGATAAGTGCTGCTGATGAGTCATCTCATTTTACTCTGGCAATGACCCTACACAAGAAATGCTAGTAACCCATTTCAGAGATGCAGAAACTGAGGCTTAGAGAGAGGGTGAAGTGTCTCTCCCAAGTTCATGAGCCCCCAAGTAGCTGAAATCCCAGCTCACATCTGCTGATTCTAGAGCTCATGGGCTTCACCTCCACGTGCTGACCCCCACACTCCTGTAGGAACCTTGCAGAGCGAGGGTGGATCTTCCTGTGGTCTCCGTTTATGAGGGGTAACCTGCGATTATGGGCAGTATTTCACACCATGAAGCCGCCTGGTACCAGTTTTCCGCTGCAGGGGTTAGGGACAGGGGCCTAGCACAAACACTGTAAAAGATCCCGTTGGTTTAAAATATTCATGTTCTTTAATTATGTGTAAAATCAAAAGAGGTTCCCAGTATTTTCAAACGAATGGCTGGGTTCTGACACATACCCAGCATCCTTTTCTCGGTCAGTAACTATAAAGAATTCCTTGGCTACTCTGTAGATCTCAGTGGCCTCCAAATGGATGCCCCTGGGGCCATTCCCAAGGTGCCAGGAATCCCTAGCCTTCCTGGTGGGAGGAAGCCAATGAAACCCTCTCATCTCTGACCCCTGCGCTCTCTCTGAGGGATAACTAAGCAGTGCGAGTCCAGAGTGAGGGGAGGGCATAACCACAGGCTCTGAGAGGGCACAAAAGAAGGAGAAAGGGCTGAGAGTGTCCATCACACGATCATACCAAGAGCTGCTTGGTCCCCACCCGAGGAATCACTCAGGGACACGGGGGGTTTAGAGCCCATCCAGTCAGAGCTGAGACTTAAGGATCGTCCCATGTGCATAGGAGATTATGGAGAAACTGCCTTCCCCGCTGTGTCCTATCCAAAACAGCCAGTCCTCTGGCCTCTTCAAGAGCACCCATGTCATCCAAGACAGAGAGGCAAGGAAACTGCTTTCCATTAAAGGAGATTAAGGAAACGTGACAACCAAATGCAATGCCAAAACCAACAAATAAAACATCAGCAGACACATCTATAAAGGACATTCGGGAGTGATTACAAAAATTGGATAGGGTCAGTGTACTAGATAATTTCATTAGATCTAGGTTGAATTTCTTGGGTGAGATAATCATTTTGTGGTTATGGGAGAGAATGTCTTTATCCTTTCTTTTTTCCCTCGAAGTTAAGTAGGTTGCTTTGCTCTGAGACTTCTCAAATAACTTAATATACAAATTTAATCATTCATCAAATATTTAGAGAGTCCTTACTATGTGCCAGGTACTCTGTATTTTTTTTTTTTTTACTTTTTATTCTGAAATAATTTGATACTTACAGAAAAGTTGCAGAAATAGTACAGATTTCCTGTGTCCCCATCACCCAGAACAACAGACATAACCACGGGTACAACGATCAAAACCAGGAGAGTAACATTTTACATCGGTGTGAAAAAGAAGGAAGGATCCCCATCCCTCCCCCTCCCTTCCCACTACTCCCTGTGAGTAATCAGTCTTCTTAGTTTCTGGTTTATCTTTGTACGAATGAGCAGATACATCTCTATTTTATTATCTCCCTCTCCCCTCTTTTTTTTACATAAATGTTAGCATACTACAGATGCTCTTTTTCACTTCGCTTTTTTTCACTTAACAGTATGTCCTGGTAATCACCCCAAATCAGTTCCCAGAGCTCTTCCCCATTCTTTGTTACAGCTGCATACTACTCCACTGGTGGTGTAGTGGAGTTTATTTAACCCCATTTAGGTTACTTCCAATCCCTTGCAATCACAAACAATGTTGCAATGAACACATAACCTTGTGCATGTCTTCATTTTCACAGTCTTAGAGGTATATCTGCAGGGTAGATTGCTAAGGGCTGCCCGGATCAAAAGGGAAAGGCAAATGTAGTTTTGCTAGATGTTGACAAGTTTCTCTCCAGAAGGGCTGAGTCCATTTGCATTCCCACCAGCAATATAGGAGGGTGCTGGTTTCTCCACAGCCTCACCATAGAATATGGTGTCATATTTTAAAATTGTGCCCATCTGATAGGTAAGAAATGCTATCTTGGTGCGATTTTTTTTTTCTTGGTGCTACTTTAGTTAGCATTTTTCTAATTAGAAGGGAGTTTCAGCATTTTTCTTACATGCTGGAAGGCCATTTTTATACTTCTTTTGTGAATACTGGTCATGTCTTTTCCTCTTTTTTTTTTTTTAATCAGAATGTCCTTATTCTTAAAAGATGCAGCTGAAGTATATAGAGGTGAGGGGCCCCGAAATGTCAAATGGTTCAGTGGGGAAGAAAAGTACATGTGTGTGTTTGTGCATGTATATTTATCTATCTATGGAGAGAACAATAGTCTTATTATACACACACACATACACACACACAGCCCCTCCCTCTCCACATACACACAAAATGAGTCAGTCGTCAACACACCACTGCACTCCCTCCCAAAGCTGCAGCAAACACACTCGGTCGCCCAGCCTCCCCTTCTGCCTTCACGGCTTCCACATGACAAGTCACCCTGGGAAGGACTTCAATGCCGACAGGCTGGGCACGTTCCCAGGAAGCCCGGCAAACTGACAGAGCACTCGGGTGAGCCACTCCCCCAGCCAGATGTCCCCTGACTCCTGGTATCCCGTCCAGCCAAGGTCTTCAAGGTGGGCCTCCCGGGCCTGGTCACTCCCCATCAACTTTCACAATGTGTGCCATGATTACTTACTTTAAATCAACCCACCTTTTGTCCTTCAAATGCCCTTTTAAATAAAATCGTAATATCTTCGTAAGGGGAAAAAAAACACCTGCCTTATTTGCCTGACACAGAAAAGTAACTGCAGAAGTAAACATGTTGAAAGCAAATCAGAAATAGTGAGTAGGTGTGGATGTGATGTAAATCTAGACACCCAGATTTGGTGTCTGGGTGGATGGTCCAGTGAGGGTCCCTGGCCCCCTGCCACTTGCTGAAGTCAAAATCCCAGATGGAAATTCCTGATATCTTTTTTTTTGAGGGGGGAGGGGTTCTCAGTACAAATAAAGTCTAAGGAGGGCTTGAGACAGACCTCCTTAGAAAGGTCTGTTTTCAGGGCTGGCCCTTTGCTGGCTTCTGGGAACCTGATTGAGGGTGTCTCTCTGTGCCCAAACTGTTTATGCAAATCATATTGTTCACGTCGCACACCTGCTTCACTTCTGGGAGTCTGGAGTTTTAGTATGCAATAGTCAGAGGGTGCCTATGTGACCAGCCCCCAATAAAATCTCTGGGCACGGAGTCTCTCATGAGTGCCCTGGGTAGACAAGAATTTGCATGTGTTGTCACAGATTCATCCCTGGAGGAATTAAGCACACCCTGGGAGCTGGCAAAGGAAAGGACTTCTGGAAGCTTGTGCCTGGCTTCCTCCAGACTTTGCCCCACATATGTCTTGCCTTTGCTGATTTGGCTTTTTATCTCTTCCCTATAATACATCTTATCTGTGAGTACGACCGAATGCTGAGTCCTGTGGGTCCTTACACTGAATCACCCAATTGGTGTGGGCTTGGGGACCTCCAATGTAAGAAGTAACAGCGGTGACTATGGCTGGACCAAAGGGAAGCTGCACATAGCACCCATCACATCCTAGGGTTGCGAGTGGGAGGCAGCCAGGGTTCCCGACCTTAGTGGATTGGAAAGGGGGGCTAAGGGCTGAGAGGGCTGGTGGACTGGAAGAGGCTCAGTACATGAAGCCCAAGGCCAGAGGTCACCACAGGACCACAGGGACCAGCAATGGAGGCACATTCGAGAAAATGCCTGACACCAGGTGGGCCCGTCACATCCCAGAGAAGATCAAAGGAGAAAGGACAGCATCCCACCAGATGCTCCCCTTGGTCAGGAGAGATCTAATGCTGAGAATTCAGAGCTCCTTTAGGGAACAGGAAAAGAGGGAGGGGGAGTCTCAAATTGCCCGTGTTTATAACCCGAGCTGAGCACATTTAAGACTAGAGGTGACAGGATGATCTTTAAATGGCACATGTTTACCATAGGCAAATGAAGGCTAAATTCATGGACAAGAGAGGTTCTCAAACTTGAGGGTCCATAAGAATCACCGAGAAGGTTTGTTAAAGCACAGACTGCTGGGCCTACCCTGAGCATCCGGTACATACGAGTGGGGCCTGAGAATATACACTTTGAATGGGTGACATTGAGCTGCCAGGAGCCACACTTTGAGAACCACTGACACAGAGACACAGATTCACACATCACAATCAGAATGAACGGGCCTCTGCAGCGTAGGAGGAAGTACGGTCTGCCCCAAACTGCGTGAGCGGCCCTGGGCAATGAGACTTTCATGAATCCACCCCTCCAATGGGCAGCAGCTGTGTGGGGAGGCCGGGCTCGGGAGAGGCTCAGCGGGGAGGTGGGCTCGTCAATTGCCCCAGTGAGGCTGTCTTGGCAGAGTTCTGGGGAAACGGAAATGTTCTAGAGCCTTCCAAGAAGATGCACGTGCCCGCCCTGTCTCAGGCACCTGCAGCATGCAGACAGTAGCGGGATATCCCAGCCCAAGCCAGAGTCCAGATGCGACCCTTCACACCCGTGGGATGTTGGCCCTTCTGGGGGGATTCTCCCAGCAGGTGGGCATGAGTTCTGAGCTCCGGGAAAGGCTGCAGACATCCAGAAGAGGGACAGTCCCTCCTATTTCCTCAGACCAAGCGTTTTCAACTGGAGCTGACTCAGCCTCCCAGGGGACATTGGCCATGTGTGGAGACTTTTTTGGTTGTTACAGCGGCGGCCGGGTTCCTGACATCTAGTATGAAGAAGCCAGGGATGCTGCTAACCATCCCACAGCACACAAGCTGGCCCCCCGCCCCCCCCGTGACACAGAAGTCTCTGCTTCGAGGCGTTAGAAGTGTGGAGGGGATGAGAAAGCCCACTCTATACCTGTGCATGGCAGGCTCTGAAGACGGGAGGCACAGCATCAGCGGGGACTTGGGAGAGTGGGAAGACGGAGCTGGAAGGTCTCCATCCAATTACTGAAGAGTCCTTAGCCATGCTCCTTGGAGGGTGGCTAGGATGCAGTTAGCTCAGGAGCCCGCACCGTGGTGCGTAAGGAGGGAGGCCGCACAGGAGGTCCACAGAGGGCCTTTCCCCACCACCAACACCAACACAGAGACAGTGTCACCACCCACAAAGCCCAGCCGGGCCCACTGCCCTCCTCTCTTAGCCTAAATTCCAGGCTCATTCCAGCTCCTTTTCCCTCCACGTGCCTCAGAGCAGGGACAACCATATCCATCAGCTCACATCCCGTTCACAGACGGAGTGAGCCCGCATAGAAATGGCATTCTTGCAATACAATATTTATACCTTTTCTGAGCTCCCAGCAAGTTTCCCTATAAAGCTCTGCTGTAAATGGCAGGCTGGGTGCCCGCTCAGCTGACAAAAGCCCATTTTACTCAGCCGTTAATGGCTTCTAAGTATCTAAGTCCCTTACGGCTTACGTCAAGCTTGTGGGGGAGGTCAGGAACTGAATCACTGTTTAGAACATGTTTGTTTTCCCTCTGAACAGTGGGAAGGCAACAGGAAAGCACTAAAGAAATGAGTATGAGAGAGAACGCGGAGACGGGAGGAATTCCAAACTCCAAGGAGAACATTCCTCAGCCGCTGGGGTCACGAGCATGAAGCAATTCAAGGATTCATCAATCCTCAGTCACCGCTGACTTCCTCTTCTCTCTCTCAGCCAAGTCGGCTTGCCGACTCCAAAGTGCAAAACCCCCCAGAGAATCCATGCTGCAGGGAAGGGCAGGAGCTGATGGAACCGGAGAGGGACAAGCAGGCCAGACGCTGGGCCTCTGGAGGGTTTCCTGAGGGAGGCCGGCCAGGCGCCGAGATGAAGCCCTGTGTTCGTCAGGACTCGAGAGGCGTGAGCAAGGGGACAGTGGCCTGATGTGAGGTGGGCTCGGAGGGCCCGGTAAGGATTTTGTTTTTTAATTGTGGTAAAATTCACATGGCATACAATTTACCATCCCAACCATTTCTAAGTGTACAGTTCGGTGGTATTTAGCACATTCATAATATCGTGCAACCACCTCCACTACCGAGTTCCAGAACATTCTCATCACCCCGAAAGGAGACCCCACACTCATTGGCCGTCATTTCCCATCCCCCTCTCTCCCCAGCCCTGGCAAGCACTAATCTGCTCTGTCTCAGGAGCATAGAAGTGGGATCATACACTACGTGACCTTCTGCATCTGGCTTCCTTCACTTAGCACATTTTCAAGGTTCATCCATATTGTATCGTGTATCAGAACTTTGCTCTTTTTTTTTTTTTTTTGGTAAAGATTTATTTCTTTATTTGAGAGAGAGAGAGAGAGAGCGAGTACATGAGTGCCCGGGGGAGGGGCAGAAGGAGAGGGAGAGAGAATCCCAAGCAGACTCCCCGATGTGGGGCACAAGTGAGAAAGAGCCATTTTCCCTGCTGATATTTTCCCTTGAAATCACAGGTGAGCCAAGAGCAGAGCCCATTGCAGGCAAGGCGGGCGCGTGAAGCTGATTTTGAACTTCTTCCCAGCTGGACTATGAGAAACTCACTGGCCTCCAAGAGCTTTTCATGGGCTCTTTTGGCCGAGTGGAGCCCCCGTTATGTCTGAGGGAACCTCACTTCCAGCCTCTTGCCTGCACTGGGGCTGTACGGCTCGGCGCTTTGCCTCCAAATGGGAGGTGATTTCCACCCTAAAGGAAGCTATTCATTCAAACGGAGCCTCAGCTGTCTTGTTATCGGTCCCATTATTTATATAACTGCCTGACGTATGAGTCAATCTCAAGCACAGGGTAAAAGTTCAAACCTGAATAACCTAAGACCTATAGCATTACCTCGAGGCACAAACAAAATGTCAGCAAAATGAAACAAAATGACCACCGTCCACCGCCGGAACTCCTCGCCCCTCTGCAGGGGCTAGCATCTGTGAAGGGGACTCTCGCCCACACTCTTTACAAGGAGCCATTTCCATTCCCGCTCTGTCCTGGGAGCAGTGCAGGAAAGGGCAGGCACCAGATCCTCAGATGGAAAGCGGGCCACGTGGCCAGGTCACCAGTGGATTCTCAAGAAGGCTTTACTTCTTGCACAATCTTCTGGGTGCCCTCTACATTCGAATTCACCACAAGCGACTAGGGGCAAAGGCCCCACTGTCACCTTCCCACGTAGCCCGTTTTCCATAGGTCCTGGTTGGGGGGAAGGAAGGATGCGCCAATGAACACATCAGACAGACACCCCCATGGAAGAAAGAAGAAAGACAGCCAGTGCCATGACTGCTTTGGGTTTGCTGCTGCATTTCTTCAAGGCGGATCTGCATAGTGGTGAGGACAGCAGGGGATTTTGCACCTGGCATTTGGCCTATAAAAGCTCCTCCTCAGAGGTAAAGGGTTGATCTGGGGGAGAATCCCATTTAGGTAACACAGAGCCAGGAAACCAAAGTGCAGCTGGTAGATTTGCCACTAGAGGATGTTCTCAGAGTATCTGCAACTCCATCACTTGCATTGTCCTAGAGGAGCCTGGGCCCCAGGATTCCTCTTGGAAATCTTGGCGGCTTAGGGCTTAGCCTGGGAAGAGGAATAGAGCCATCCAAGAGCTTAGAAGATTTCACAATCAAACTTCCGAGGGTAAACATTTGCAGTGACTCCCAAGAGAGATTTTCTACTCTAGCTCTGGCCCCCAAGGGTCATTTCCTGGAGGTCTGCTAACAGCTCGAGATTATCTGCAGGCTGTGTCCAAAAGTGGATTTGTCAGCCTCCCTGGACAGCTCATGAGTCAGAGACCGGGTTCCTTTACCTACTCCCTCGCCTGGGAAGCATCTGGACTCACCACACCAGAGGTCAGCGGAACATTTAGGGCACCACATCCTGGTGAAGTCAATGGTACAAGTGTCCGGCTTGTGGTCTGGAGGCTCTGCCCAGGCTCATGGGACAGGCAGACAATTTACGAGCGAAGTAACACATCATAAAAGTAAGCAGCAAACACTAAGGAGCCAACAAGCCCGGACAGAAGACCTTTCTTTCTGACCAGGGAACCTAACAGAGCCACCACCCCAGGTTGGGGGTAGGCCTGCACGGCCAGTCTTGACAACAAGGGTCAAGGACAACTCAGAGGACTTTCCTCCAGACCCTACAACGTTACTGTAAATGTGGCATTTTGCTGCCTGGGTCCCCAGCAGCTAGAACTTGCCAGCATATCTGTGGTACACAGAGTTGTCCCAGGCCACCTGGGGGGGGTGTGATGACTCATTAAGCTCATGAACCACCTTATGACCTTTGATTCCAACTAAACTGATGCAGGATGGACCAAGCAACGGATGGAAGCCATGCTGAGCAGGAAAAGGCTTCTATTAAACCCTGCTGCACAGATATTCACTCATTTAGCCGACAAACATTTACCGAGCACTTCCTAGGTGCCCCATTCCATGTTTTCATGAGGGCAGGAAACACAGTAAAAAGCCAGCAAGCAAACACTTTAACGCAGGGGACCTGTAGTCAGGGCTGGGAGGGACAAGGCTGTGGGAGCCGATGGGGAATTTCAGGGAGGACCTCACGGAGATAGGGTGGCCAGAGTCAGACTCGGTGAAGGGGTGAAATCGAAACCGAGAGTTGAAGGATGAACGGGAGGGAGAAGCAGTTTAGAGAGTGAGCATTAGGGAAAATGAGTGCTCCCCACAGAGGGCAAAGCAAGAACAAAGGCCTGTAGGTGAGCAAGATCTTCACGTTCAAGAAATCTGAAGATGTTCTGAGTATCTGGAGTCTACTGAGGAATGGGGGGTGGGGGTGGAAGTGAACTTGAACTTTATTCCAAATGCAAGGAGCCCCAAGAGGATTAATGTCAGGCACGACGGGGTTGAACTAGACCTCTCAGACGTTTTGGCTGGCTTTCCTTGTAACACCTACAGATGCACATTGGTCAGTGAGGGTCAAGGATTGATTTAGGAGCACTGGCAACTTTCTGATGTTGAAACAGCCAGATTTCTGTTTTCTGCATCAAATCTTTTTTTTTTTTTTTAAGATTTTATTTATTTATTTGAGAGAGAGAGGGAGAGACCATGAGCAGGGGGAGGGACAAAGGGAGAGGGAGAAGTAGACTCCCCGCTGAGCAGGGAGCTCAGCATGGGACTCGATCCCAGGACCCTGACATCATGACCTGAGCCGAAGGTAGATGGTTAACTGACTGAGCCACCCAGACGCCCCTTCTGCATCAAATCTATCCTTGCTCCCCACCTGCAGGGTCGATTCTCGTCCCCAGGGCCATTACCAGTTTACCACAAGATACACTTGGGAGTTTCCAGTCCAATAATGTGAGATTCAACATCCCTTCTTTGAAGTTCTGCAGAGAGGGCACCTGCCTTTATTCTAAGCTTGAGTGAGCCCCTGCGACCCAGACCCATCGCCAGCACGCTCACGGTCTGACACAGGGATTTTGGATTGGTGCCTCACCTTACTTGCTCTTTGTCACCTGCCCCTCCTCTGAGAGCCCCAGCCCCGTTAGACACAGTCCAATGTCTAGAATCCTGCTATGTGGCAACAACATTCACAAGGCCGACTCTGGTCTGCCCGCATTTTCAAATAGCGCTTGATCCTGGATCCCACCGTCATCACGCTCCACCCGGCTCCAGGACGCCAGGGGACGTGTTACTCTTGGCTGGTTCTTGCTGATAAAGACACCTGTAGCCTCTCCCTGCCTGTGGCCCTTCCTGTCCGCACCTTGGAGGGCCCTTTCCTCCAAACAACGCCTTGGATTGGCCTGGCATGTGGAGCTCCCTCTCCGCACGGTACCTGGGGGCTTCTGTCCATGGAGGAAGGAGGTTGACTCCCAGGGCCAGGCCTCTGTCTACCTCTACTCCAGTGGCCGCTGTGAATGTCCATGGTGGCCCAAGATATAACTACCCAGGGTGCCCACCTGAGATACTAGCCTTCAAGTTTCTAAAGGGATTTTGAAAGCAGACTGATGGCCGGCAGATTTCTCTACTGAATGGGCTCAAGTTGCAGTAAAGGGGGTTTAAATGAGGGCATCCTTGAAACAGGGGCATAACGGGACTCCCACAGGTAAGCAGGTCCATCCCTCTGCTGCTTGCCATTAAAGGAGTGCTGAGCTGCCTGGCCAAGCATCCATCCCACTGCCTTATGGCCAGGCAAGTAAGCCTGGCTAAAGGAATAAACAAATCCTCTAGAAGCTTCTAGAATAGCTACTTTCCAAATTCATGAGGCTGGGGAATCCTTTTCTTCAGATGAGTTCTTGGGTAGGAGCACAATATTTAAAACAGATGAGAGCAAAGCCCGGCTCCCACTTCCGCCACGGAGACTTTGGATCTCTGTGGGACCCGGTGTGCAAACTCTGGCTGAAAATGCAGAGATGCTAAGCAGCGAGCCACGGCCCCCGTGAGGGTGAGGCATGGAAAGGAGAAGGTCCGCAACGCTAACAATGACGGGGATGACAAAACAGTAACAGAAGCTACCTTCTCCTGAGTGAGTGTGGCTCAGACCGAGATAAATGCTCTGCGTGTTCTGCTGTTGAGCCTCCAGATCTTTCCAGTGTGTTACTCCAGTTGGACACAAGCAGAAACTGAGGCTCTGAGAGGCTCAGTGATGTCCCCAAGGCCACACACCTCCTGGAGAGCCATGGCCCGCCCCTTGGGGTGACCCGCTAAAAACCAGTGGCATCGTGGTGTATGAGGATTGCATGACTCCGCTGAACAACAGCCCAAGCTGGCCCCAAATGGGGATGAGCCCAGCGGCTTCAGAGGCCACTTGAGCCGGTTGTCAAAGGCTCTGTGCTGATTAACTGTGAACTTCAGAGAAGACAAGTGTGCATTGACGCCACCGATCTCTCCCAGGCCTGTTGGGGCCTGTTTCCGCCCTCTGAATGAGGAAGCAGTGCTTTGCAGGCGCCCGCAGAACAAGAATAGGCCCTAAGATGCCTGAATGAAGGGCCCAGGGGAAGTACAAAGTGTCGCCATTGTCGGCGACGGAAGCCGTGCCAGGCAAGGAAAGGGCGGCCCGGCAGCCAAGCGTTACTGCAGGAAAGGGAAGAGGTTAATATTTTTCTGGGCAAACAATGCAACTTTTCTAACTGCAAACCCCACAGCCGTGACCTCATGCTGGACAAGCACCTCAACCCAGGCCAGGCGTGAGTATATCCACAGCTGGGCTGCCCTCCACCTGAGAGCAATACCCCTCTCTGAAGGCTGCTTTCCAGACAGTGTGCATGTGTGCATGTGTGCGTGCGTGTGTGCGTGTGTGAGATACACTAGCTGCCCCCTGGATGTCCCCTAGTGGCTCCCCGAGTGTAACAGGGCGTCAGCTAGCAATGGGAGGAGATCGTTAGGGCAGAAGCAGCTCACAGGTAGACTTCACAGTGGCCTCTTAACAGCCAGATTATTTCCCACAGGGCAAGGGATGGTTTCAGGCACGCTAGAGGGGGCAGGGAGGCTGACAAAGCACAGCCCAGGGGAGCAGCAGTGCCGTGGAAACCTCCAGAGCAGAAAAACCAGACCAGACATTCCAAACACGTAAGGGAGCGTGCCCTTGGTGGGAAGGGCCAAGTATGGAAAAGGTCACCCCATTTTATGTGAGATCTTGTCTCCGCACATCTCGAGACCTCCTGAAGCCTCGTCTCAAAGGAGTGATCCTATAAATGGAGATTCTAAGCGGAAGGGCAGCCTAGGGATGGGGGAGCACCTGGGAGCTTTTTCAAAACGTGGATGCCAACTTCCTGGGGATGAGGCCTATTGACCAAGTTCCCCAAGTGATGCAGAAGTGCAGTCCTCACTGAGGCCCCCGTGGGTGGGGAAGAGACAGAGTTGAGCCTTCAGCTCAAGTCCTGGCTCACCCATCCCCCAGCAGTGACCTTGGGCAAGTCACTACCTTCCCCGTATCTGCTTCTCTCTGTGTACAACGTACTGCACCGTGTCCTAAGCATCCTCTATATATCTGTATACATCTCTACCTGACCTTGGATCTAGCCTTTCTGAGATTTACTCTTTTTTTTTTTTTTTTTAAGTGGTAAACTAGTCCAACCTTTTGGAAACGGATGACTGGGCAACCCACCAACAGACTTAGATACAAGGGTTGACACCAAAATTATGTATTAGCCAGAAATGCAAGAGCTGATTTTTTTTTTTCTTTTTCCTCGGAACACTTACCTTCTGGGGGCTGGATCAAACACTGTTTGCAGCTGAAACAGTGCCTGAAATAATGTCAGCCATTGAGGATTAATGTCGCCAACGTCACAAGAGTAAACTGGTGGCATTTTTGAGAATTACTCCCCAGTGGAAACTAAATCTAAATAAAGCCAGTGATGTCACTTGACTCACCCTTGACTCATGCTCACGTGCAGACGTCTTTTGTTCGTGGAAGTTTTCTCTGCAGCATTCACAGGGCCCTGAGCACCTACAGGTTTCTGGACCAGACACTTCCCTCCCAGCTAGGACGCTGTCAAAATGGGGTCAGTTGGGCTTCGAAGGGGGTGTGATTCCTGGCCTTGAGGAATCAGGGGACAGGGGAACAAACCTCTCGCACCGAACCCAGGAGCCGACTGCAGTCTTTCCCCCTGCCTGCCTCGACTGCATGTCTATCCATCTGTGCTGAGTGCATTTTCGTAAAACTGTTCAAATCCTTGGGCCACGAGATAGGGTGGGGAGAGAGAGCAGAGCAGGGATGGACACAGGTACTCAGTGTCCTCAAGCCGCTGTGCACAAGGCCCGAGGGGGGGTGCGGGGAGAAGGGGAGCAGAGAGAATGCCATGGCCTTTCCTATCAGCGGCTTGCTGCCTCACCCGCTCTCGGGGCCTGAACTGGGCTCTGGCCTCTGCAGGGTCCGCTTCCTCAGGCAAAAGCTGTCTGCCAGGAAGGGGTGGTGGTAACACGATTTGGGTCCACCCAGCACTAAAAGAATATTAAATTCCGTCAGCATCCATGGGCTTTATCAGATGCCAAATATTTTCATATAAACCAAACATCTGGATCAATTTTAAATTAGGGAGAGTCCCCAGATGAAAAGGGAACAAAAGAAAGAACAACCAGAATCTAAAGCAAACCGCCCCTGACGCCCTGCCCCAATCGAGGTCAAAAGGCAAGCCTCCCAATTCAGCAGGTACCTCGACCGCCCCTCTCCTGGGCCTAACCTGCTCTCTGGCTGCCCTCAGCCCCAAGAGGGTGTGTGAGCACTTGGCTCCCCACAGGCCCTGCTTTTCTCCAAATCTGTGCAGGCCGCCGACCGACCGTCCAGCATGCTTGTGGCCCGGGGGACTTCCTTCCTTCCCTCCCTCCCTCCCTCCCTCCCATCTTTAATCCAAACACAAGGACTCCAAGACCCACAGAACCGCCCCCGCAAAGCGCTCTTAACCAGACGCGGCCCAGATGCCGGGAGGGTCCTGGCCTGGAGAGAACTCATAAACATTATTAAAATATTTTATTTAAAAATGAGATCAGTAAACTGTCTGCTCCTTGGGTGGTCCTAGAGTAGCAAGCATCTTGCTTTCCAGAAGTGTGGTAGATGCTGCATTACCTTAGGAAAACTGCTGCGTCCTCAGGAGCCCAGTGCTCAGTCGGAGACCCCGAGCCAAGGGAACGCCAGTCTTCCCTGCCCCGGGCCCGTCTCTGCCACCCACGGCTGCCACAGCCGTCTTCTTCCCCGAGCAGACTATTCCTCTGCTCAAAAACACTCCATAGCTCCCCACTATCTACATCAGGGGTCGGCAAACTCTGGCCACGGACCAAACCTAACCTGTTCTGTTTTTGTAAATAGAGTTTAACTGGCACCCAGCCACACCCATCCATTTCTACTATTTATGGCCGCTTTGGGGTTAAAAGGGCAGAACTGCATAATTGCCACAAAGCCTAAAATGTTTATTCTCTGGCTCTTTTAGAGAAAAAGATGGTCAGCTTGCTGTGCCCTCCTTCCTGCTCTGACTCTTGAGAGGACAGTCTCAGTCTGTGCCATGCTCAGGGAGTTTGGAAGGAAGGAGAGGAAGAAGAGAGAGAGAGACACAGAGACAGAGAGAGAGGATGTGGTGTTGGGGTCCTCGGCCTGCAGCCACTTGCTTGCTGAGATGTGCCGGCCCCCAAGACCAAGACCCGTGTCTCTAGGTGCTGTGTGGCCGACCTCACAAAATCCACTGCGAGGTCACCCCTGGGCTGCAGAACATGCACATTTAGGCTGAAGACAGTACTTCATTCGGAGATTGCATCGTTTTCTTGCTTATTTAAACCGCAGTCGGAAAAGTTGGAATTGGTTCCTTCGGGACACTTCCCTGAGCTCTGGTATCCTTTGCAGCTTCCTGCTCTGGTTCCTGTTTTATGGGCTTCAAAGGAACGGTCTCCTCAACGTCTCCCAGATACCACAGTCCCTGTGACCTCAGCTGCTCGTCACTCTGCTACCCCTGGGGCGCCTCCAGGGCACTCCCCTCCGTGGCCCTCACCACTGCGGAGCCCCTGGTTTGGTAGCTGACCTGGCTTTGAGGTTCCTCAAGAAAGAGCCAGTTCTGTGGGGTTATAGACTCAGATCCCCCCATTCTGGGAGCATTCCCCAGACCCACCCCTGGTCTTTCCTTTGTTCTCTCCTCCCCTTTCCTGGGTCTGGTACTGAATTCTTTGGTTCTCTTTAGAAATCATGGGAATGGCCTACACAGAGGTCAGAGGTCAGGAATGCCAAGAAGGGCAGAAATGGGAAATCTACTTCTGATTACTGTACCCACTCCCCCCTCCCCACCCCCACAGGCCTCCCCTGAGTGCCAATCTAAGTAGAGTCCACCTCCACCACTTATCCCATGTGCTCTGCCTCACTCCCGGCTTGATTTTTGTCCTCGGCAGGTTTGTCCACTATCTGGCACATTCATGCTCGTTTGTCACTGGTCCCTTCACACTAAAAAGAAGGTAAGCTCCTTGAGAGCCGGACACTTCCTGGGTCACATGTGGCTGGGTCCTGGGCCTGGAACGGTGCCTTGTGCCCAGCGGATGCTTGGCAAGTCATTATTGCTCAAAACATCTTTATTCCAGGAGAATGTTGCACAAAGGAGGGCATGATGGGCTGCACGCTGGTCCCCAGAAAGGGACACCCATATCCCAGAACCTCGTGAATGTGACCTTATTTGGAAAAAGGGTCTTTGTGGATGTATTTAAGTTAAGGGTCTGGAGATGGAATCGACCGGGATGATCTGGGAGGGCCCTACATCCAATGACAAGTGTCTGTAGAACACACACAAAGAGGAGGGACACACAGAAAGAAGAGGAGAGGGCCACGTGAGGACGGGGGCAGAGACTGGACTAACGCCGCCAAAAACCAAGAGTTGCCTGGAGCCACTGGAGTCTGGAAGAGGCAAGGGAAGATTCTCCTCTAGAGCCTTCAGAGGGAGGACGGCCCTGCCCACACCCTGAGTGCAGACTTCCAGCCTCCAGCACGGGGAGGGAACACATTTCTGTTGGGTTAAGGCCCCCGGTCTGCGGTAATTTGTTACAGTAGCCTGCGGAGACTAGTCCAGGGCGGTGGGGGATGGGAGGGGGCATCTCTAACACCTGGACGCCAGGTGTGGCGAAACAGACCTTGGTGTGGGGCAAAGAGTCTGCGAGGAGAGACAGATAATAATTAAGGAGAGAGTAAAGTATATATAATTACAGCCTGTGAAGGGCTAAGAAGGAAACAGGTTGGCTGGTGGGATCAAGAGTGAATGGGGGTGGGGGCGGGGGTGGAGGGGAAGGCGGGGCCTTTCAGAGATGCTGGCATTTCCATGGGGGTCTCAGGGATGGGAAGGAGCAGCAGAGCTTAGGCCTGTACCTGGGTCCCCACCTGGACCCCACCCTTAGCCCCTGCCTTTCATTGCTCCTTCCTTCAAACCAACCCCATTTTCCACTGCCCTGACAGATGATCTTTCCAGAGCATGAAGAATAATGGCAACTATTTCAAAGGTGTCCTACCAGGAGAGTTGCAGGATGGGAGGTGGCTGATATTAATTCCCACTCTACAGATCAAAGACCCAAGGCCGGGAGCTTGAAGGACACTTGCATGGTTACACCAAGATCAGACTCCAAAGCCTGTTTCTCTTCCCGCGGGGCTTCACGGACATTCCTCACCAGATGCTTGTCTCAATCAAGAGCCTTCAGGGGTTGCCCACTGCCTGGCATAAAAAAAACCCATACTCTTTAGTGCAACCTCATTGCCCCTAACTCTGATTTCCATGGAAAATTTCTTCTAATCTACTGCCATTCCCCCATGAAGAATTTTCCAATTTACCCATACAGACTTACTCGCCTCTTTTTAGCACCTCTATAAACTTGCTTTTATTTTATTTTTTATTTTTTTTAGATTTTTTTTAAAATTTATTTGCCAGAGAGAGAGAGAGAGAGAGCACAAGCAGGGGGAGCGGCACAAGCAGGGGGAGCGGCAGGCAGAGGGAGAGGGAGAAGCAGGCTTCCCGCTGAGCAGGGAGCCCGATGAGGGGCTCGATCCCAGGACCCTGGGATCATGACCTGAGCCGAAGGCAGGTGCTTAACGACTGAGCCACCCAGGCGCCCCGCTTTTATTTTTTTTTAAAGATTTTATGTATTTATTGGAGAGAGAGAGAGACAGAGACAGAGATAATGAGAGAGAGAGCAGAAGCAGGGAGGCGAGGGAGAATCAGGCTCCCTGCTGAGCAGGGAACCAGAGGCGGGACTCCATCCCAGGACCCTGAGCTGAAGGCAGACGCTTCACCGACTGAGCCACCCAGGCGCCCCTTTGAACTTGCTTTTAATAATCACATTGTAAATTATATTACACATAAAATATTATAATAATCTTGTTACTTTACCATTGCCTATCTTTTCTGAGCCCCGCTGCGTGTTCTGTACTGTCCTAGATGCTTTACATATATTATTGGCTTATTTCTGCTGCAGCCTTGCGAGATCTGCTTCAGCATCTGCATTTTGTACACGGGACTTAGGACCCCGGCCTGAGGCTGGCGATGACCACCTGCACCCCGTGTGTGTTGCACGACGCTTTGCCCACAGAATTCCTGTCTGTTTCTTCCCCTAACGACGACATCCACTTTCACATGGCCTTTCATGGTTTTACAAAATACTTTTGTATATGTACTTTGACTGCAAAATCTTCCCGGACGGCCCCTAGATGAAGAGTCTCTCAACGTGCTCCCAGTAAGGGCCCAGGGTAAGGCTGGGTCGCGGGAGGGAGGCGGGAAGGACTTTGGCCCACTACCTCCCACAATCACCATCCGTGCCCACTGCCACCATACCAACTCACAGAAACCAAAAAGCCAAGTATCCACAACAAGGAGCTCGAAACACCACAGGGCAGAGCCCTGGATTCGATCTCCCCAGCTGAGCCCACCCTCCGAGAAGCCCGGAGTCACGGCCAGGGACATGTCCCACGGTGGGGACCAAGCCCCTGAGAGCAGAATCCATGACCCCAGGATCCCAGGAGCTCCGTAAATGCTCTTCTGTCTGACTGGATCTCTACGTGGCCATTGGGATGATGGGCCTGGGAAGGAGAAGACACAGGGCACGACGTTCTGCCAAGGTCCCTGGCCATGACCCCGGGGCCGGCAATTTATTAGCAGACAAGAGCCATATAAGCTCTGCTATCACAGTCACAGACTTGTCCAGAAACAATGCCGCCTTTCACATTGTTTACCGCCTGCAACGGGGGATTTATAAACTGAACTGGGGACGCCTTGTTCTAAGTGGGCCCAGTTTAGGAGTATCCTGATAAGATAAACACAGATAATGGCCTGCTGGGGGGGGTGTGCTTTCATATGTGTTTCCATGTCTGCATCTCTGCACACACAGCCTGACATTTGGGGGCTGCTTCTCAGATCAAAGGGAGAAGAAGGGGGAAAAAAAAAAAGCCGCTTTCTGGATCTCTTTCCAGAAAGGAAGTTGGATGTAATTATAAGATATTCGGTTTGTTTCTCTCTAAACAGCCCAGAAATAAACTGATTTGGTTACTCCCAAAAGGAAGGGGGCTCTAAAACTGTGTCCAGCGCGTTCAGTATGGTGAGGCTGGGTCGCTCTCGCCAACAACCGTGGAAGCTGGGTGATGCGCGCATGGGGTTTATTACAGTAGTCTCCCGTTTTTATGTATGTTTACACATTTCCATAATAAAAGCAAAAAATAAAACCAGGCGAATTTGGCTGAATAATTACTGAAGCTGGTGATGGGCATATGGAGATTTATGATAACATTTTCCTTCCCATATGTTTGTTTAAAACACTCCAGGGTAAAAGGGGGGGAGGGGAAGGACTTTGGCTGAAAAGTAATGCCTTAAAACCCCTTTCCTCATTCATTCATTCATTCATTCAACCAATATTTCTCCGTGCCACATACTGTCCTAGGTGCTGGGGAATGGCGTCGGACAGGACAAGGGGTCCCTGGCTCCTCAGAGTGTAAAGATTCCTCCAGGGCGAATATCTGGGTGGGCTTCCCCAGCAAGGAAGGCTACCCTCCTCCTTTGGGGAGGATCTGCGGTGGGAAACGCAATCCCTCCGGACTTTCCTGGGGGTGAGGGGGTGGGGGCAACTCTGGCCCGGCCTCTCAGAAATCGTCTGTTGCAACTGAGAGTTCTGGAGCAGGACAGAGGGGAGAGGCTTCAGGGAGCCCCCACACTTGAGTCGGGACCTGTTCATTCATGTCATTCACCAATAACAGCCATCCCCCTAAAGCCGAAAGGCATTTCTGGGGGGGGGGTCCAATGCACCTCTCACCTTGGGGGGCCATGCTAGCAACGCTCAGGACACACAGCTATCTACGCTGTTTTTAAAGGTCTCTGGGGATGGAGCTACCCCGAGATCGAGGCTGGCCAGGGCGGCCGGGGCTGCGAACATTCTCAGCTTCGGAGCAGGGGACAAAAGCCTTCTGTGTTGCTCCGTGCTCTGTTAACTGCACCACCCGTGATTCATCTTCACTGGCCTGGGCACGGGCAGCTGAAAGCCTGGAATGACCAGATTTCTGGGTTGCCACAAATGTGCAACCTTCAGGAGGCCGTTTCCAGAAACTGGAGTCCCAAACCTAACAGTCAGTCCACGGGAAACCCCGCGGGGGGAGTCAGCCGGCCCTGGAGCCCTTCCTCCGATATCTTACCCAAGGCCACGCAGAAAATAAGCTACGGGGTCTCTTTGAGGACAGAAGGTCTTGGGAGAGGAAGGTCAGGGATGTGGAAACCCTGGTTTCAGGTTGAAGGTCTCTGGGGCCCTTCCAAGGCTGGAGCACTACGGTACCGCCGGCTTCTCGGCCAGGAGAGAGGCACGGTTTGGGCCGGCTGCTTTTTTTTTTAACTGAGAGCTCCTATTTTGCATCTGTGATTGTCCTCATGAGTTCAACTGGGACAGGGAACTTGGTTCAGGTTTTCTTGATAGTTTTCCATCAACAACTAGGATGGAGAAGTGACGCTAAGTCTCAGAATCATAAATCGTTCCTCTCTAACTGGGGGAAGCTAAGGTGTCAGTGGGGACGTCTGACTGTTTATCTACATCACATCAAACACCTAGAGGCATTTACTGGATTCTGAGCATCTCCTCGAGACACTACCAAGAAAGTGGGGCTGGGGCTGCCAGGGGAGGGGCCAAAGGAGTCAGGATGGCACTGTCCCTGCCCTCGGGTCCCACGCAAGCTGAGCAGGCCAAGCAAGTGGGGAGAGGGCAGTGGAGCCGATGTGTGGGGCCCCCCTGCAGAGCTGGAAGCCTGGGGCTGCCGCTCGGATGTCCCGGCACAGGGGGGAGGGACACTTTCACATTCTATCCCAGCGGCACAGCGTGGAAACTTTGGAAGAACTGGCCACATCTTGCCGTTCTCATCCAGATGTTTGGCAGGATTTCGGCATTACCCATAATGCCTCCCAGGAGGTTAGAGACCTGGAATTCTGCCTGGAGAGAGGGAGGCGCGGAGGACGCTGGCCAAGCCTCTGAAGTGTGGTTCTTCAGGAGACTGGGAACAGCTGCTCCCTTTCCACTGGGGGAGGGCATGCAGAATGGTTTCGAGGGGTGGCTAAGTAGGAAGGCCTTGAGGCCAATGGGGGCTCTTTCGGGAGATAAGTTACGCCTTTAACGGAACATAGGTGTTTCTTGGTGTGAACGCAGGACTCATTTACCCTGGATGCACCGATCCATGCTCTATGCGTTTACGCTAATTTGCACGTGATTTCAACTCTGTTCTTCTGAGTCCGAGGATAGGAGCCTACTGTTTTTGATTTAACCAGCACCTGGCGCAAGCCTGGCGCACAATCGGCCTTCAAGCGTTGGAAGGATGTACCACCTAGGGCGGTGGTTCTCAACCGGGGAGATCTGCCCCACCCCCAGGGGACAGTGGGCAGGGTCCGGAGACATCTGAGGCCCCAACAGTGGGACCCTGACAGCTGGTGCGTAGAGCCCGGCGATGCTGCCCGACAGCCTCCAATGTACAGGCTAGTCCCCACGACAAAGAACGATCTGTCCCAAAGACTGATGGAGCCCAGTTCTGGCGATCGCTTTTGCACACAGGCCTGGGAGAGGGTGTGGATTTCTCCTTTCCAAGGAATTTTAGGAATGGATTCCAGCTGTCCTTGTGGGTTTAGGAGTCTGGGGCTGGGGGGTAGCGAGGGAGACTAAAACGGGCCGCTTGGTCCCCTGAGCTCCGCGTCACCCTGCGTCACCAGGCTGCGGAATGTCGCGTCTCCGTTCTTCTGCCTCTTCCTCCTGCTCAGATTTATTGCCCAGGTTTTCCCTGAAATGTTTGGGGGTTTCCATCAGCAGTGGATCCTGTCCAAACCGTAAGGCAGTGAAAAGTCCCTCCCGTGGAACTCATACTCCTGTTGTGTCTATGCTCCAAGAGGGAGAGAGGCGACAACACAAGGCCTGTGAATCAAAACCAAATCCCTCCAGGCACAAGCCCCAACCTGCAGCCACTTTCCCGGCCAAGTCATGATGTGCAGAGCTGATGGCCTTTTCGTTAGAGCAGTTCTGTGGGGGCAAGAGGTGGGAGGGCTGTTAGGATAAGAATACACAGTGAGCAAAAGAACGCCTCTGAAGGAGCATTTTCCTGCCAGGGTGGAGGTGACACCACCAGGGGTGACACCCTTGGGTCAGGCTCTCAGGGCATCTTTACCCCACGGGCCCCGGTCATGCCTGGGTCTTGACACCAGGCCTGTGAAGCACACAGGTTCAGAGTTCCTTGCTCTGAACTACTTTTCTGATGTGCTAAATAAAGTAGCTTTTCTAAGGCCAGACCGAGTCCGAGTTTTTAAATCCCTCTCAAAAAATGGTGACGTTCCGTTGCCAACAAGATAGACTCGGGGCTTTTAGACACCAAGACCCAGAATGAATGCCTCGTACCGCAGTGTCTCTTTGGGAGAGGCTTAGAAATTAATTTCTGTTTGGTGACCCCCGGACAGAGGAACCCACTTCATAAGAGTAAAAGCTATTATTTTCACTGCAGAGTGCCTGCAAGATGTAAGACACTGCTCTGAGCATTTGACATGTACTAACTCATTAATATAAAGGAGATCATCTTATCATCCCCAATTTACAGATGAAGAAACCAAGGCACAGAGGTCCTGAGTATCTTGTTCACGGCCACCTGGCTAGTCAGCGGCACAGCCTAGACTTGAACTCGGCTCCATTCTGGGCTCCAGGACGCAGACTATGATCCTACTCTGGATGATGGGTATAATTCTGGTTCAACTTGTGATATAAGTCGGTTTAATCAGACCTCAAGGGAGCTACTGAGAGGAGATGGCCTTATTTCTGTTGGACTTGAACCTGGGAGGTTCACAGGGCTGGAGCTGTCAGCAGGAGGCTATCTTGCCACCAAAAGAGAACCCGAGAATCAAGCCAACGTTGAGGACAGCAGAGCTGAAGGAGAGAAAAATAAGCAGAGGCCTGATGATATCATTGATGCTCCTGGACCAAACCGTGCCTGAAGCTGGCTAGAATCCCTGGAGTTTTCAGCTCTGTGAATCTGTTAATTCTCTTTTTAGCTTAGGACGATAGGAACTGTGGTTCTGTTTCTTACAAATGACATAAATGAACACTGAAAATATCTCATTAAAACAGTTGCACAAGTACACTATGCTGGTTGGGAACAGAGCGAGGAAAAGTTTGGTCCTCAAGATCCCGCTCCCTCTCCCCACACCTGTACATGAAAGGAGAACGCAGACTCTAGGAAAGCATAGGGAATATGGTTGACTTTATGTGAACCGTGTTGGTAGGCAAGGTGATTATCTCTGGATGTCATTAGTAAATTCATGGGATTCGTTACTGTGTGTTATTCATTGAGCTCTACCGATTGTCTTATCCACAGCCACATTGTACCCTTGATACCAACTGGCGTTTGCAATTACAGGCTCTGGGTGAGAGGTTGGATGGATAAGAGTGGATGGCGTGTCCCATTTCCTCTACCTGAAGGTCAACATAAAGGGTCTGGCATCCTAGCAGATGGAGAGCTAGTCAGCTCTGTGGCAAAGGCTGGGCTATGTGTACCCGGCATGTTCGCTAAAGCAAAAAGCTCTTGCGTAGGCCAGTTATTTACTTTATGAATTCCAGATTGAGAACATCCAAACAGAGTAAAAATCAAGCAACTCATGACATCTTCCCAGTGATTCTATCCTCCATATATTGTTCAGCCCCCAGAAAGCCCTCAGCAATTTTCTGTTCCTCAAGATGCATGGTCACCAGCTCTGTGCCCTCCCTGGGCAGTCTAATTTGGATGTGAGGGACCGGCGGGGCAGATGGGGCCCCAGGTGTTTGTGGGCTGCTGGAACTGCCAAACAGCTGCCTGCTGACACCCTGGGTTTCAGATGTGGGGCATCACTGTTTGTTTCCCTGACTGAATTACTCATGCCTCATTTGTCCACTTCCCTGAAACAATCTTTTCGGGATGCATTTGGAAACCCGAGTCTCTGTGGTTTGTCTGGGCTGGTTTCTATTTGTGGAGAAGGAGAGTTTGCTTGTCTTGGGCGCAGAGAAAAATGGGTTCTGCAGAAGTCACGATTCTCTTGGTTTCCTGGAGGGGCTCCGGGAACCCGGATTCCCCACAGAATGCCTCTGGTCCCTCTGGGAGCTCCCAGTGGAACATAGGGGGAAATCTTGCCAAATCTCTAGTGTCCATCAGTGATTCTCGATTCTCCGAGAATGTTCTGGCAAAGAGAGATCAGGAAACACACTGCAAACATAAAGGGCAGTGGCAAGCAAATAATTACCAAGCCTGTTGGTAAACAGACCCAGAGAAGACAAACGTATTCAGCTTGTTCACTCTTGCCTGTCAGACAGAATTTAATACCATCCTGTTTCTGTTTTTCTTCTTCCCATGACCCAAGTTAGAGCTTGCTTAATTTCTGTTTACAGTGTGGGTCTCATGGGGATGGAGGGAAAGAGAGGTCTGGCCAGAGCAGCAGGAGGGGGAGGGCAGGGGGAAGGACAGGACTCACCTTCCCAGGGAGAACGCCCTATAGACCAGTGGGTCTCAAGCCTGAGTATAAAAGTCACCTGAGGAGCCCAGGTCTAATCAGAATCACTGCAGCAGAGGACCTCAGTGTCAGTATTTTAAAGCCCCAGAAGATCCCAACATGCAGCCAAGGTTTAGATCCACTGCTCAAGAGCAACGCTATCCAATATGGCAGCCATGAGCCATGTGTGGTTATTGAGCATCTGAAACATGGTAAATACAAATTGAGATGTGCTGGAAGTGGAAAATGCACCCCAGATTTCCAAGAGTTAGCATGAAAAAGAGAATGCAAGCCATATCACCGTTAACAATTTTGTTGCATTGAACTACATCTTCAACAATTTTGTTACGTTGCTTACGATCGAAACAATGCAGGCCCTGTCCTGAGTGAGAATGTGTGTATGTGGATGGGCAGGAACATGTGGGTGGTGCTGTGGGGCAGGTCAAAATCTGTAAGGAGTCACTCGAGGAAGAGAAAGACAGAAGACAACCTTACATGTCCTCAAGACAGCATCATTTCCATTTATATGGAACATATATTCTCAATCATCTACCTTGGCACACTCACACGGTATGCTTGTTCTAGCATATCAGGGTTAGGCCATGGCTCATTTTCTTGCCACCAAAGAAAACATGATTAGGAAGGCAAAGGCTACAGCTTGGAATGATAGTTTCCTAGCAAAAGATGAAAGTTCAGCTTTGAAAATTCTTTTTATCCATTCTTCTCAAGCATGGCAAAAAATATCCTCAAAGTATAACTGGTTTAAATAATAAAGTTTTCATCAGCAAGAGGGAAGTCAATAGAACTTAAAGATAAACACATGATCACTGATAATCTCTGCACAACAATAATGAATCATATGGTAATAATCTTGTATCAGACACGGTGGTCAATTTGTGTGCTGAGTCCAGTGTCGGGGACCAGTCTGCTCCGCCCCAGTTCCCTGTGATCCTGCCCAAATTCTGAACCTTGGCAGAGAATTTCTTGAGCAATTTCTCAGATGTGATGGTCCATTTTATGTGTCACCTTGACGAGTACATGGAGTACTCAGTTATCTGGCCAAATACTATTCTGGTTGTTTCTACAAGGGTGTTTTTGGATGAGATTAACATCTAATTGGTAGACTAAAGCAAGTTGTCCTCTATAATGTGGGTGGGCCACATCTAATCAGTTGAAGGGGCTGACTAGAAGAAAAAATCTGACCCTCCCCAGAGTAAGAAAACATTCTCTAGCAGACTGCCTTTGGACCAGAACGGTACCATGGGTTCTCACATCTGCCAGCCCGTACTGCAAGTCTGGACTTGCTAGCTTCCATAAGCACATGAGCCAATTCCTTATAATAAATCTCTCTCAGTTTATGTACACATTCTATTGGCTCTATTTCTCTGGAGAACCATGACTAATGTAACGTGCCATTCCTAAAGTCTCACCTGCAGCTGGTTACCTCCTTACATCAAGAATGGTCTCAGGCTGCTCAGAAGTACAGACTCAGTTTCTCTCCATGGCGGCTGGGCCCACAGCAGGTGCAGTGCCCATGTGCCCCTGGCTAGACCCACAGCAGCTGCCTGGAGGGATGGGGAATGCAACTCGGAAGCATGGGGGAGGTGGGCTTGGACCAAAGAGGCAGGGGATGAGAAGGCATTATGAGATAAATCACGTGCACATTTCTTCTCTCACCCCCTCTGCACCTTCCAACAGTCAGTTCTGAGACTCAGCAGTCCCATTCTGTCTCTTTAAAGAAGCGCTTCATAACCATGCTGGAGCATCCAGATTTACTTTTTTGAGAAGCTACGACCAGCTCAGCCTCAGATTTACTTTCCTGCCTTCTTCATGCCATTCACTTCCTTCTCCCCCTCGCTCTTGCTTCTCTGGGAGTACACCTCCCAATCAATACATTTTAGCATGTAAACTTTGCCTTTGGTTCTGGTTTCTAAGAAATCCAGGCCAAGACAATCAGACTTTTTCTTTTTTTTTTTTTTTTTTAAGATTTATTTATTTGTTTGAGAGAGAGAGTGGGAGGGGGTGCAGAAGGAGAGAAAGTCTTAATTAAGCAGACTCCCCACTGAGTGCGGAGCCCACCATGGGGCTCGATCTCACGACCCTGAGATCATGACCTGAGCCAAAACCCAGAGTCAGACACTTAACCGACCACACCACCTAGGCACCCCAGGCTTTTTCTTTTTAAAGTCATTTGCTTAACCAGGAAAGAGCTGAGCTCTTTTTTGTTTGGAGCCCAGAATAATGGGATCAGGAGTGGGAACCTGGTCCAAGGTGAACTGATACATAGACTGGTCCTCAACCTGTTGTTTAAGGTTCTTCCTGAACACAGATGAGCTGAGCCACATATCTTTTCTCTTAGAGTTAATTAAAATTTGACAAAGAGAGGTGTACCCAATGAACAGTGGTTGTTGGATAAAGAAATTACAGGCCAACAGCTTTATTGAGCTGTGCACAAAAAATGAAGTATGTGAGTATGTGTGTGCATTTGAGAGAAAGGAGGAGGAGAGGAGGGAGAAGGAGGCGGCAGGAGGAGGAGGGAAGGGAAAGAGGAGGAGGAGGAAGGAGGAGAAGGAAGAAGGAGGAGAAGGAGGAGGAAGAAGAAGGAGGAGGAAGGAGGAGGAAGAAGAAGGAGGAGAAGGAAGAAGGAGGAAGGAGAAGGAAGGAGAAGGAAGAAGGAGAAGGAGAAGGAAGGAGGAGAAGGAGGAGAAGGAAGAAGGAGGAAGCAGGAGGAGGAAGGAGGAGGAAGGAGGAGGAGTAAGGAGGAGTAAGGAGGAGGGAGGAAGGAGGAGGAAGGAGGAGGGAGGAAGGAGGAGGGAGGAAGGAGGAGGGAGGAAGGAGGAGGGAGGAGGAGGAGGGAGGAAGACAAGGAGGAGGAGGAAGGAGGAGAAAGGAGGAGGAGGAAGGAGGAGGAAGGAGGAGGAGGAAGGAGGAGGAAGGAGGAGAAGGAAGGAGGAGGAAGGAGGAGGAAGGAGGAGAAGGAAGGAGGAGGAAGGAGGAGGAAGGAGGAGGAAAGAGAAGGAGGAGATTTCCTAGGCCCAATTTCAGTTGTTTATGAGGCTGTGGGTTTTCTTGCTCCGAATTTCCTGTGTCCTTTCAATGAATGTCCCTTTTCCCTTGAGCTAGTTTCTGATCAATCTGTATTTAATTCTTTTATAAGTAACCTGCTTTTTCTATCTGGATGGGTTTGTGACATTTTATTTATTTTTGTAATACAGAAAATTTTCCACGTACATCTAACTGTGAGCTTCTTTTCATTAAATTTACCTGAAATGTGGTAAGTCCTCCCACACTGCATCCTCAGATATCCACCCCTCCCCCCGCCCAGTTCCCAGAAGTTGTATTTTTAATTATACTTGGATTGTTGTTCCTGTTCAAATGGATCTGGCTGCTTCTTTGGGAACATGTAGAAATCTCAGGGTGATCTGTCCTGCCAACTACACCAATTATTTACCCTGTATATCATTTTAATCTATTGTTTCCCTCTTCTCACTTTTTTAAATAGAAAGGCAACATGGAGAGAACATTCGCAGGATGGCTTGGATCCAGTTAAAACCTTGGATATGGCCCTACCAGAAAGCAGTGTTTGTGATTCTGAGGTTTGAGTTTTCAGTCTGCTTTGAAAGGTTTCCAATGCTTTGCTGGGTGATATGAGGAACCTTCCACAGAGCTTAAAGGTAATCCTCCCCTGGAAAGCTGTAGCACTTCCTTGTTTCTCCATCTAAAAAGACCCTTGGTCACTTTCACATATTTAACTCAACCACAGAGGGAAACAAATTGAATTTTTTACCTTGAAAGTCAATACCATGGGGTCACAGTTGACATGATCAGAAGCAGGATGGGACAGGCCAGGGAAATCCAGAACCAACAATATGGACAGGTGGGAGGAATGGGGAGAGGTGAGGTCAGTTGGTATCAGGATGGGATGTAAGATGAGTTAAGTCCAGGTGGGGAAACAAAAGTCACGATTCTGGGGATAAGGGGGCAGTGGAAACAGGTAGCACCAATGAGGAAAGACAGGTTAGCAGCTCAAAATTCAAGCAGACAAGAGAGTCTGAAGAATCCAGGTAAAAAGAAAGGTAGAAGAGAAGAAGCAGGTTCAAGCAGGCAGAATGTGCCATCAGAGCCTGGGGTGATGAGGCTCAGCACCCATGGAAAGCAAGGTGAGGACTTCTGTATCCACAGACCAGGTGGGTAATGGGGTCAGGATCCAAGCTGAAAGAATTCAGAGCCAGAGACCTGAAGCCAAGGTCACAAAGGGAGTAACGAGGTACGAGGCATAGTTGAGGGGTCTGACCGAAGGTCTCACCTCGATACTGAACATGTATCTTATCTTTATAACCACTCCTGCATTCTTGGACCAGAAGGTGGATGGGAGTTTCTGAGGGTAGGTGCCAACTGTTTTGGAGAAAGTGGAGGCTGTGGACCACACTTTTCTTAAAACAAATTAGCAATTACTAGGTCAACAGGGGTAAAACCCAAATCGTTCTCATACCCTGATCTTAATCGTCAGATTCGTCATTCTCTTCTTCCGCCCTTGGAATCTCAACCTCTGTGAGAGGCACTAAAATCTACCTTGCTGTACAAATCCAAAAAAAAAGGGGGGGGGGGGTTTCTAGTTGTTCACATCTCCTACATTTAATTGGACCACAAGTATTACCCTGACACCAAAACCAAACAAGAATATCACAAGAAAATAAAAGTAAAGACCAATATCTCCTATGGATATGGATAGAAAATTCCTCCATCAAGTTCTAAAACCAAATCTGGCAACATATAAAAAAAGATTACACATCAGAAGCAAGTGGGATTTATGCATGGAATGCAAGGTGGGTTTTAAACATCTGAAAATCAATGTAATATTCCATATCAATAGGATAAAAGGGGGAAAACCCACAATCATTTCAACAGATACAGGAAAAGCATTTGACAAAAATCCCAATACCCTTTCATGATAAAAAACCTTCAACAAACTAGGAATAGAAGGGAACTTTCTTTTTTAATAGATGCTTTATATCTATTAAAAATCCACAGCTAACATCACACATTGTACTTAATGGTGGAAGACTGAATGCTTTCCCCCTAAGATCATGAACAAGACAAAGATTACCACTCTCACCACTTCTATTCAACACTATACTGGAGGTCCTAGCCAGCAATAAGATAAGAAAAATAAATGAGGCATCTAGATTGGAAATGAAGAAGTAAAATTCTCTCTGCTTAAAGATAACATAAGCATGGGGGGCAGAGCAAGATGGCGGAGGAGTAGGAGACCTGGATTTCGTCTCCTCTCAGGAATTCAGCTGGATAGGGATCAAACCATTCTGAACACCTACAGACCCAACAGGAGATCAAAGAAAGGAATAGCAACAACTCTCTGAACAGAAAAGCGACCACTTTCTGGAAGGTAGGACGTGCGGAGAAGTGAATCCGAGGCGATATTCGGGAGGATAGACGGCGGGGGAGGGGCCTCCGTGGGCCGCTTCTGGCAAGTGATAGAGCCGCGGAGCACAAAATCGGAACTTTTAAGTCTGCTCCGCCGAGGGACGTCACTCCGGTGGCTGAGCGGGGGGTGGAACCCTAGGGACAGTGTGGTCTCAGGACCCTCGGGGTCACAGAAAGACCGGGGGTGCCTGAGGGCGGCAGAGCTCCCAGGTATCGGAGCGGGGAAGCCGGCTGCAGAGGCGGAGCCCAGGCGCGGGCTCTCAGTTCGGGGTGGCCATAAACCCTGATCCGCGGCCCAGTCGGGCCCCTGCTCCTCCAGCAGGGACCCGACAAGCGGCAGATCCGGGGAGACTCACCTTCCTCCCCCGGGAGGAGCCGCGCGGGAGGGCACCGCAGGGATCTGCTGGGTTTGGAGACTCCGCCCGGGGTCGGGTGCCAGAGATAGAGACGCGCGGTCGCAGGCCGGGCGAGCACGGAGTGCGGCCGGAGACCAGGGAGATGGGAGTGACTGGCGGCTTTTCTCTGGGGGCTCACTGAGGAGCGGGCCCGAGTTTTTGGCTCCGCCGGAGCGGAGATTGGGAGGCCGCCATTCTCACTCTCCGCCTCCAAAGCTGTACGGAAAGCTCGCAGGGAACAAAAGCCCCGGAGAGCAAACCCGAGCAGATTACTTCGCCGGGAGGGGGCGAGGGCGGGGCAGTTCCGCCTCCGGCAGAGACATTTGGAAACCACGGCAACAGGCCCCTCCCCAGAAGATCAGCGAGAACAGCCGGCCAAGACCAAGTTTACCGATCAATGAGAACGGCAGAACTCCAGCGCTAGGGGACCACTGCACATAGAACTCATGGCTTTTTTACCATGATTCTTTAGTCTTTCAAAGTTAATTTTTTTTAACTGTCTTTTTTTCTTTTTTTTTTGAATTTTTCTTTTTCCCTTTTTCAACCAATATCTTATCAATCCCTTTTTTAAAAAACATTTTTATTTTTCATTTTTAGAGTCATATTCTATCCCTTCATAGTAGTTACCCATATTTTTGGCATATATATATATAAGTTGTTCTCTCTTTAAAATTTTGAGATAGTTTCTTCTAACATCAAAATATACCCTAAATCTCTAGTATATGGTTTTTTTCTACTCCCCTGCTTGATCACATTCTCTCCCTTTTTTTTTCTTTTTTCTTTTTTTAAATCCTCTTCGTTCTTTTTTCAAACAACTTCTTATCAATTCCTTTTATAAAATTTTTTATAATTTCCATCTTTACAGTCATATTCCATCCCTTCATCATAACAACCCTTATTTTTGTACATATATAAGTTTTTCTTTCTTTAAAATTTTGAGAGGCACTTTCTTCTAACAGACCAAAATACACCCAAAATCTAGTGTGCGGCACTGATCTATATACCAGCCTGATCATATTTGATCACATTCTGGTTTTTTTGTTGTTGTTGTTTTGTTTTGTTCTGTTTTTGTTTGTTTTTATCTTTATCTTTTTCTCTTTCTTTTTTCTCTCTTTCCCTTTCTTTTCCCACTGCTTCAGGTCTTTTCTGATTTGTTTAGAGTATATTTTCTGGGGACATTGTTACTCTGCTAGCATTTTGTTCTCTCATTAATCTATTCTCCTCTGGACAAAATGACAAGACGGGAAAAATCACCTCAACAAAAAGAACAAGAGGTAGTACCGACTGCCAGGGACCTACTCAATACGGACATTAGTACGATGTCAGATCTAGAGTTCAGAATCATCACTTTAAAGATACTAGCTGGGCTTGAGAAAAGCATGGAAGTTATTAGAGAAACCCTTTCTGGAGAAGTAAAAGAACTAAAATCTAACCAAGTTGAAATCAAAAAGGCTATTAATGAGGTGCAATCAAATATGGGGTCACTAACTGCTAGGATAAATGAGGCAGAAGAGAGAATCAGTGATATAGAAGACCAAATGATGGAAAATAAAGAAGCTGAGAAAAAGACAGATAAACAACTACTGGATCACGAGGGCAGAATTCGAGAGATAAGCGATACCATAAGACGAAACAACATTAGAATAATTGGGATCCCAGAAGAAGAAGAAAGAGAGAGAGGGGCAGAAGGTATAATGGAGCAAATTATAGCAGAGAACTTCCCTAATTTGGGGAAGGAAACAGGCATCAAAATCCAGGAAGCACAGAGAACCCCTCTCAAAATCAATAAAAATAGGTCAACACCCCAACATCTAATAGTAAAACTTATGAGTCTCATAGACAAAGAGAAAATCCTGAAAGCAGCTCGGGAGAAGAGATATGTAACCTACAAGGGTAGAAACATTAGATTGGCAACAGACCTATCCACAGAGACCTGGCAGGCCAGAAAGCACTGGCAGGATATATTCAGAGCACTAAATGAGAAAAATATGCAGCCAAGAATACTCTATATCCAGCTAGGCTGTCATTGAAAATTGAAGGAGAGATAAAAAGCTTCCAGGACAAACAAAAACTAAAGGAATTTGCAAACACAAAACCAGCCCTACAAGAAATCTTGAAAGGGGTCCTCTAAGCAAAAAGAGAGCCTAAAAGCAACATAGACCAGAAAGGAACACAGACAATATACGGTAACAGTCACCTTACAGGCAATACAATGGCACTAAATTCCTATCTTTCAATAGTTACCCTGAATGTAAATGGGCTAAATGCCCCAATCAAAAGACACATGCTATCAGATTGGATTAAAAAACAAGACCCATCAATATGCTGTCTGCAAGAGACTCATTTTAGAACCAAAGACACCCCCAGATTGAAAGTGAGGGGGTGGAAAACCATTTACCATGCTAATGGACACCAAAAGAAAACTGGGGTGGCAATCCTTATATCAGACAAATTAGATTTTAAACCAAAGACTATAATAAGAGATGAGGAAGGACACTATATCCTACTTAAAGGGTCTATCCAACAAGAAGATCTAACAATTGTAAATATCTATGCCCCTAACATGGGAGCAGCCAATTATATAAGGCAATTAATAACAAAAGCAAAGAAACACATCGACAACAATACAATAATAGTGGGGGACTCTAACAGCCCCCCTCACTGAAATGGACAGATCGTCTAAGCAAAAGATCAACAAGGAAATAAAGACTTTAAATGACACACCGGACCAAATGGACTTCACAGACATATTCAGAACATTCCATCCCAAAGCAATGGAATACACATTCTTCTCTAGTGCCCATGGAACATTCTCCAGAATCGATCACATCCTAGGTCATAAATCAGGTCTCAACCGGTACTAACAGATTGGGATCATTCCCTGCCTATTTCAGACCACAATGCTTTGAAACTAGAACTCAATAACAAGAAGAAAGTCAGAAAGAACTCAAATACATGGAGGCTAAAGAGCATCCTACTGAAGAATGAATGGGTCAACCAGGAAATTAAAGAAGAATTAAAAAAATACATGGAAACCAATGAAAATGAAAACACAACTATTCAAAATCTTTGGGATGCAGCAAAGGCAGTCCTAAGAGGAAAGTATATAGCAACACAAGCCTTTCTCAAGAAACAAGAAAGGTCTCAAGTACGCAACCTAACCCTACATCTAAAGGAGCTGGAGAAAGAACAGCAAATAAAGCCTAAACCCAGCAAGAGAAGAGAAATAATAAAGATCAGAGCAGAAATCAATGAAATAGAAACTAAAAGAACAGTAGAACAGATCAACGAAACTAGGAGCTGATTCTTTGAAAGAATTAACAAGATTGATAAACCCCTGGCCAGACTTATCAAAAAGAAAAGAGAAATGACCCAAATCAACAAAATCATGAATGAAAAAGGAGAGATCACAACCAACACCAAAGAAATACAAACAATTATAAGAACATATTATGAGCAACTCTATGCCAGCAAATTAGATAACCTGGAAGAAATGGATGCATTCCTAGACATGTATCAACTGCCAAAACTGAACCAGGAAGAAATAGAAAACCCGAACAGACCTATAACCACTAAGGAAATTGAAGCAGTCATCAAAAATCTCCCAAAAAAACAAAAGCCCAGGGCCAGATGGCTTCCCAGGGGAATTCTACCAAACATTTCAAGAAGAATTAATACCTATTCTTCTGAAACTGTTCCAAACAATAGAAATGGAAGGAAAACTTCCAAACTCATTTTATGAGGCCAGCATTACCTTGATCCCAAAACCAGACAAAGACCCCATCAAAAAGGAGAATTACAGACCAATATCCCTGATGAACATGGATGCAAAAATTCTCACCAAAATGCTAGCCAATAGGATCCAACAGTACATTAAAAGGATTATTCACCACGACCAAGTGGGATTTATCCCTGGGCTGCAAGGTTGGTTCAACATCTGCAAATCAATCAACGTGATACAATACATTAACGAAAGAAAGAACAAGAATCATATGATCCTCTCAATAGATGCAGAAAAAGCATTTGACAAAGTACAGCATCCTTTCTTGATCAAAACTCTTCAGAGTATAGGCATAGAGGGTACATACCTCAATATCATAAAAGCCATCTATGAAAAACCTACAGCAAATATCATTCTCAATGGGGAAAAACTGAGAGCTTCCCCCCTAAGGTCAGGAATGCGGCAGGGATGTCCACTATCACCACTGCTATTCAACATAGTATTGGAAGTCCTAGCCACAGCAATCAGACAACAAAAAGAAATCAAAGGCATCCAAATCGGCAAAGAAGAAGTCAAACTCTCACTCTTTGCAGATGATATGATACTTTCTGTGGAAAACCCCAAAGACTCCACCCCAAAACTGCTAGAACTCATACAGGAATTCAGTAAAGTGGCAGGATATAAAATCAATGCACAGAAGCCTATACACCAACAACAAGACAGAAGAAAGAGAAATTAAGGAGTCGATCCCATTTACAATTGCACCCAAAACCATAAGATACCTAGGAATAAATCTAACCAAAGAGGCAAAGGATCTGTACTCAGAAAACTATAAAATACTCATGAAAGAAATTGAGGAAGACACAAAGAAATGGAAAAATGTTCCATGCTCATGGATTGGAAGAACAAATATTGTGAAGATGTCAATGCTATCTAGAGCAATCTACACATTCAATGCAATCCCCATCAAAATACCATCCACTTTTTTCAAAGAAATGGAACAAATAATCCTAAAATTTGTATGGAACCAGAAAAGACCCCGCATAGCCAGAGGAATGTTGAAAAAGAAAAGCAAAGCTGGCGGCATCACAATTCCGGACTTCCAGCTCTATTACAAAGCTGTCATCATCAAGACGGTATGGTACTGGCACAAAAACAGACACATAGATCAATGGAACAGAATAGAGAGCCCAGAAATGGACCCTCAACTCTATGGTCAACTAATCTTTGACAAAGCAGGAAAGAATGTCCAATGGAAAAAAGACAGTCTCTTCAACAAATGGTGTTGGGAAAATTGGATAGCCACATGCAGAAGAATGAAACTGGACCATTTCCTTACACCACACACAAAAATAGACTCCAAATGGTTGAAAGACCTCAATGTGAGACAGGAGTCCATCCAAATCCTAAAGGAGAACACAGGCAGCAACCTCTTCGACCTTAGCCGAAGCAACTTCTTCCTAGAAACATCACCAGAGGCAAGGGAAGCAAGGGCAAAAATGAACTATTGGGACTTCATCAAGATAAAAAGCTTTTGCAAAGCAAAGGAAACAGTCAACAAAACCAAAAGACAACCAACAGAATGGGAGAAGATATTTGCAAATGACATATCAGATAAAGGGCTAGTATCCAAAATCTATAAGGAACTCATCAGACTCAACACCCAAAGAACAAAGAATCCAATCAAGAAATGGGCAGAAGACATGAATGGACATTTTTCCAAAGAAGACATCCAAATGGCCAACAGACACATGAAAAAGTGCTCAATATTGCTTGGCATCAGGGAAATCCAAATCAAAACCTCAATGAGATACCACCTCACACCAGTCAGAATGGCTAAAATTAACAAGTCAGGAAACGACAGATGTTGGCAGGGATGCGGAGAAAGGGGAACGCTCCTACACTGTTGGTGGGAATGCAAGCTGGTGCAGCCACTCTGGAAAACAGTATGGAGGTTCCTCAAAAAGTTGAAAATAGAGCTACCATATGATCCAGCAATTGCACTACTGGGTATTTACCCCAAAGATACAAAAGTAGGGATCCGAAAGGGTACGTGCACCCCGATGTTTATAGCAGCAATGTCCACAATAGCCAAACTGTGGAAAGAGCCAAGATGTCCATCGACAGATGAATGGATAAAGAAGATGTGGTATATATATATATACAATGGAATATTATGCAGCCATCAAAAGGAATGAGATCTTGCCATTTGCAACGACGTGGATGGAACTGGAGGGTATTATGTTGAGCAAAATAAGTCAAACAGAGAAAGACATGTATCATATGACCTCACTGATATGAGGAATTCTTAATCACAGGAAACAAACAGGGTTGCTGGAGTGGGGGGTGGGGTAGGAGGGATGGGGTGACTGGGTGATAGACACTGGGGAGGGTATGTGCTCTGGTAAGCGCTGTGAATTGTGCAAGACTGTTGAATCTCAGATCTGTACCTCTGAAACAAATAATGCAATATATGTTAAGAAAAAAAAAAAAGAAGGTAGCAGGAGGGGAAGAATGAAGGGGGGGAAATCGGAGGGGTAGACAAACCATGAGAGACGATGGACTCTGAAAAACAAACTGAGGGTTCTAGAGGGGAGGGGCGTGGGAGGATGGGTTAGCCTGGTGATGGGTATTGAGGAGGGCACATTCTGCATGGAGCACTGGGTGTTATGCACAAACAATGACTCATGGAACACTACATCTAAAACTAATGATGTAATGTATGGGGATTAACATAAGAATACAAAAATTTAAAAAAAAAGATAACATAAGCATATATATAGAAAATCCTAAGCAACCCACCAAAAAGAATTATGAGAGTTGGGCGCCTGGGTGGCTCAGTTGGTTAGGCGACTGCCTTCGGCTCAGGTCATGATCCTGGATTCCCGGGATCGAGTCCCGCATCGGGCTCCCTGCTCGGCAGGGAGTCTGCTTCTCTCTCTGACCCTACTCCCTCTCATGCTCTCTGTCTCTCATTCTGTCTGTCTCAAATAAATAAATAAAATCTTAAAAAAAAAAAAAAAGAATTATGAGAGCTAATAAATGAGTTCAGAGAGGCTTCAGGATACAAGATAAAGATACCCCAAAAAAGGGGTATTTCTGTACACTAACAATAAGCCATCTGAAAATTAAATTAAGAAAATAATTCTATTTATAATATCATTAAAAAGAATTTAAAAATCTCTAGGAATAAATTTAACCAAGAAAGTGAAAGACTTGTACACTGAAAATTATAAAACATTACCGAAAGAAAGTGAAGACCAAAACAAATGGAAAAATATCCATGTTCATGGATTGGAGACTTAATATTGGTAAGATGACAACACTCCCTGAATTGATCTTCAGATTTAATGCAAAGTCTTTCAAAATCTCAGCTGATGTTTTTTTTTTTTTGCAGTAATTGATAGGCTGATCTTATTTATATGGAATTTATATGGAAACACCAGGGTCACAGAATTGCTAACGCAATCTTGACAAGGAAGATCTAAATTGGAGGCCTAACACTTCCTGAATTAAAAATTTACTACAAACCTACAGTACACAAGACTGTGATACACTGGCATAAGAATAGACATAGAGATCAATGGAATGCAGCTGAGAGTTCAGGGGAAAAAAGAACACCTCCCATTCATAGTAAACTGATTTTCAATATGGGTGCCAGATCAATTCAAAGGCAAAAGAAGACTTTTTTCAATAAACAGTACTGGAAGATTGGGCATTTATATGCAAAAGAATGAAGTTGAACCCTTATCTCATACCCTATACAAATACTAACTCGAAATGAATTAAATACTTTAACAGCCTAAACTATAAAATGCTTAGAGGAAAATGAGTTAATCTTTATGACCTGGGATCAAGCAATGGTTTCTTAGATATGTCACCAAAAGCACAAACAACAAAAGAAAAAAAAAAGAGATAAATTAAACTTCATCAAAATTTTTTAAATTTGTACTTCAGAGAACACCATCAAGAAAGTGGAAAAACAACCCTGATATAGGAGAACATATGCAAATCATATATCTGATAAATGACTTGGATCAAATGCATCAACAACTCTTGCCACTCAGTAATAAAGCCACATAATCCAATTTAAACACTGGGCAAAGGACATTAATCGACATTTCTCCTAAGAAGTCATACACATGGCCAATAAACACTTGGAGAGATACTCAACGTCATTAACCATCAGGGAATTTCGAATGAGAACTACAGTGGCATCCCACTCCCCTCGAGGATGGCTGTCATCAAGTCAGACAACAACAAGTGTTGGTGAGGATGAGAGAAATCAGAACCCTCGTTTCCTGCTGGTGGAAATGGAAAATGGTGCAGCTGCTTTGGAAGACAGTATGGCAGCTCTGAAATGTTACACGTAGATGGACCATACGAGCCAGCAATTCCATGCCTAGGTGTCTACCCAAGAGAGCTGAAAATAATTTCCACATGAAAACTTGCACACAAATGTTCCTCGCAGCACTCTTCACAATTGTCCCAAAGTAGAAACAACCCAAATGTCCATCAGCTGATGAATGGATAAACAAAATGTGGTGCATCCATACCCTGGAATAGTATTTGGCCATAAGAAGAAGCAAAGTACTGGTATGTGCTACAACATGAATTAACTTGGTAAAAATTATACTAAGTTAAAGATGACAGTTGCGGGTGCCTGGGTGGCTCAGTTGGTTAAGCGACTGCCTTCAGCTCAGGTCGTGATCCTGGAGTCCCAGGATCGAGTCCCACATCGGGCTTCCCACTCAGTGGGGAGTCTGCTTCTCCCTCTGACCCTCCCCCTCTCATGCTCTCTCACTCTCTCTCTCTCTCAAATAAATAAACAAAATCTAAAAAAAAAAAAAAAAAAAGATGCCAGTTGCAGAGGTCCACGTGTTATAGGATATATACATATATATATGCAATGTCCCAAACAGGAAAATCTATAGAGAAGAAATTAGCTTAGTGGTTGCCAGGGATTGAAGGGTTGAGAAGAAATGGGGAGCAGGGAGCGATGGCTAAAGGAAGTACAGACTTCCTTTTGGGGGTGATGAAATGTTCTAGAATTGATCGTGGTGATGGCTGCACAACTCTGTGAATGTACTAAAAATTGCACACTATAGGGCGCCTGGGTGGCTCAGTTGGTTAAGCGACTGCCTTCGGCTCAGGTCATGATCCTGGAGTCCCGGGATCGAGTCCCGCATCGGGCTCCCTGCTCGGCAGGGAGTCTGCTTCTCCCTCTGACCCTCCTCCCTCTCATGCTCTCTGTCTCTCATTCTCTCTGTCTCAAATAAATAAATAAAATCTTTAAAAATTGCACACTATTCACCTATAAATGGGTGAATTATATACTGTGTGACTTATATCACAATAAAGCTGTTACACAAAATGTTATTAGGTCTATTTATAGTGGCTATAATAAATGTTAATTTCTAAACCATTGTCTGGCACACTGAGAGGCATGTTATGTCAGGTACCCTTTTTATTTTGGTCTTCAGTTGGGGAATGGGCCCCGATGGGTCATGTGGAGTTACTGAAGATGTCCACACATTATATGGCACGCCAGTCATAGCGATGACATCACAGTCATATTTAATGACATAAATTGCTTGTGTGTTACTAACAGCAGATGCCACGAAGAACGTAAAGTCAGAAGAGAGAGACCTGCTCTTCCAGCGGCGAGCCAGTCCATGGAGAAGCTTCTACCCCATCCTGCCTTTGCACGCTCCAGCCACCGGAGAAGGAACGCAACCACAGCCATAAACATCCACGCCCCTGCTGCTGAGTGTGTCCACAGCTGCACAGTGGAGCCCCACCCAAGACCTTGACCTTCACTTCTATTTACTCCTCAATGCAACCCTGTTTTTACAGATGCAGAAACTGAGGCTTAGAGAAGAAAGCGTGAGTGTGAACGCTGTGCTTAGGCTCCAGACAAGACCCCGTTGTGTTTACGGAGCTGCTGCCCCCAGACTGGCAGGAAGGCGGGACCCCCCTGGAGCCCATGATGTGCACTTCTGTCACTACCCCAGGTTCAGATCTGGGGTCACGGAGCTTCCCATCTACCTGAAGAGGGAATGTGGCTGGATGCATGAGGCCAACAATGAAAGGTTCGTTTGGCCAAACAACTGACAGAAAAGTCTGGAATCACAGATCTTTATATGCACATATTCCAAATCACCTCACCTGGCCTCACTGTCTCTCCCCAGTTCCTTTCTACTCTCCCTCATGAAGGGCCAAGCGAACAGCACAGCCACTCAGGGGCCTGGGGGACCAGGAAGTTCAGGTTGGAAGCACACCCCCCCAGTACCCGGTCAGGGTCCAGGGCTTGGGCCCTGGGAGCCTGTGAGGGTCTGCGCTCCTCTGGGCAGAACCTGTGTGCTTGATGCGGCCCAACATTAATTGGCAAATAAGAAACACCAGGGCAAAGTTCCTCAAAAAATCATTCCCTGTGATCTAGCAATTCTACTTCTGGGTATATGCACCAAAGAATTGAAATCGGGGTCCTGGAGAGAGATTCGTGCACTCATGTTCATAGCAGCCTTATCATGAGAGCCAAGAGGTGGGAGCAGGCGGGTGTCCACGGGCGGATGAATGGGTCCGCAAAATGTGGTATGGCCGGACGGTGGGATATTATTCAGCCTTAAAAAGGAAGGAAGTTCTGACCTGCTGCACCACGGATGCATCCTGGCGACCTCAGGCTCTGTGAAATACGCCGGGCACAAAGGGCCAACCGACCGAACGACTCCACTCATGTGAGGTATAGAGGGAGTAGTCAATTCAGAGACAGTAGATTAGTGGGGGCCTGGGGCTCAGGGGAGGGGGGCTCGGGGGCTCTTGTTTAATGGGGACAGAGTTTCCATCTTGTAAGATGAGAGTTCTGGAGAGGGATGGTGGTGACGGTTGTTCAACAGTGCCAATGTACGGAATGCCGCCGGACTGCACTCAAAATGGTTGTGACGGTAGATTTTTACGCTATGTTATGTTTTACTGCAATTAACAAATTTTACAACAAAACGAAACACCGTGAGGGGCTGAGAGAGACCTCATGGAAAAAGGAAAAAACTTTTTTTTCCTGTTCTTTTTTTTTTTTTAAAGATTTTATCCATTTATTTGAGAGAGAGAATGAGAGAGAGCGAGCACATGAGAGGGGGGAGGAGCAGAGGGAGAAGCAGGCTCCCAAGGAGCAGGGAGCCCGATGCGGGACTCGATCCCGGGACTCCGGGATCATGACCCGAGCCGAAAGCAGTCGCTTAACCAACTGAGCCACCCAGTCGCCCCTTCCTGTTCTTTTTTTAAAAAAGATTTTATTTATTTGAGAGAGAGAGAGAGAGCGCGCGTGCGAGCACGAGCTGGTGGGGAGAGGGGAGCAGCAGAGAGAGAGGAAGACTCTCCGCTGAGCCAGGACCCCGAGATCACAGCTGAAGGCAGACACTTAACTGACTGAGCCACCCAGGCGCCCCATTTTTCCCCTCTTTGAACAAGGGACCCTGCATTTTCATTTTGTGTAAAGTCCTGAAGGTAATGTAATAATCTGCCCTCATGGAAAATAAAGCCGGCGTTTCCTTCCTTGTCGCTCGTCTGTAATGAAATGCTCACCTCCGGCCAGAGACGCGGGCTGGGGAAGCATATCCGCCTTCACGAGGGACAGCTGAGACGGGGGGCTTCCCTCCCCTCCTCCCTGTCGCACCCACAGCACAGGGGAGCGTGCTCACAATGCCGCCGTGGGCCCTGTCTGGGGTGTGACTGTCACGCCTGGTCCTGAGCCAGGGGTCAAGAAGCGCCGCTCTGGGATCTAGAGAAGACAGAAGCGACAAACCCCGACTTCCTCGGCCAGATGCAGACCCCTCCCTGAGGCCCAGGTGAAGCACCTCCCTCAGCTGTCTTCATCTTGTCTGTGGCCCAGGGTCTGGGGGGCGCCTGGTGCTGGCCGACCGAGTAGCACCGGGGATGCTAACTCTGCTGTGATCGGAGGTGGTCAAGTGGGGAGCTGGCTGGAAGTGGCTGAGGCTCTGTGGCCAACGGGCAGAAGAGTAGCTATTCCGGGCCTCAGGGCCCACGGCAGTCCCTGAGTGTCATGTGGGGACACGGGGCATTTTGGCCTCTGGTCCCCGGCGGGCAGGTATGGTCTGACCTTAGTGAACGGTGGGGGCGGGGTTGGGGGAGGGCTTTGGGCAAGTCACTTTATTTCCGTTTTCCTCCTGCATAAAATGAGGCTCTCCCAGGTCGAATGCAAAGTTCTGAAAATGTTCACACTCGTGGGCTAAAGCACCTGTAACGTGGCCTCCGTGGCTTCTCCAAGTGCTTCTCCCTGAGTGGACTCAGGTCCTTGTTCTCCCTCCTGTGCAGCCCCCTGAGCAGCCGGGCCCCGGGGTGGGGGGTGGGGGTGGATCTCTGGGTGGTCACCCCAGCAGGGAGTGGGATGCAGGCTCGGTGTAGGTGGTCTGGGCGGGGCCCCCAGCCCCGGGTCTGGGCAGAATTAAAGCCCGACGGCCTATCTGATGGAATTACACCGAGGAAAGCAAATTTGTCTTTTAAGAACAAGCGACAGGCTGATGACTGAAGCCCCAAAGAATTCTGTGGTTGAACCTTTTTTGTTGTTGTTGTTTGTTTTCTAGCACAATCTGTCTCTGTTTCTGAGCCGAGTGCTGTGCTCCCCACGACAAAGGCCTCTTTCTTACGACAGTTTAATAGCTCCAATACGGGGGACAGCCCTGACTCTCCCATGGGCCCATGTCTGAAGGCAGCTGCTGAGCAAAGAAGAAAGCCACCGCTTTCCTCCAGTTTGGTCCAAACTGAACCAAGAGAGACTTAAGGAATCCAACAAAACAGAACCATAACCTCCTCCTGAAATTAAAAAAAATATATATATATGAAAGCTCCCCAGGGGGTGAGGGAAACAAACATGCATCCGGATAGAGAGCAATGTGGATCAGAAGCGGCGTGCCGGGCTCCGCGTCCTCCGTGGGTGGAGCCGAAGAAAACCAAGTGGGTCTGAGGATGGAGAGGATGCAGATGGGGAGGGCGGAGTCCCGACGTGTGAGTTGCCTGTGGTCGCCGGAGCCCAGTGCCACTAACAGGGTGGCTTCGGACCACAGAGATTTATTCTCACGGCTCAGGAGGCCACACGTCCAGAGTCGAGGGGTCAGCAGGGCTACGCTCCCTCCCACACCACTGGGGAAGGATGCTCCCTTGGCTCTCCCAGCTCCTGGCGGCTCTTGCCATTCCTTAGCATTTCTTGGCTTGTAGCTACTTCACTCATCACTCCAACCTCTGCCTCTGCCTTCATGGGGCCGGAGTCTTCCCTCTCTGTGTTGTCATGGGGCACTCTGCTCCATGTGTGTGTGTCTTTTCTCTTCATCTTGTAGAGACACTGGTCATACTGGATTTAGGACCCACCCCAATCCAGCAGGACCTGATCTTAACTAATTACACCTGGAAAGACCCTATTGCCCAGTAAGATGGCATTCACAGGTGTGGGAGGCTCGGACTTTAACACACCTTTCGGGGGGGCACACAATTCGACCACAACACCATCGCTCAAAAACCCCGGGGCTTCTTTCCAAGCAGCCTGTCACCTCCTTTTGTTCTGGAACCCACAGGACAGGTAACTTGCTCTATCTTCCCAGTGACGTAGCCCAACCATCCATGCTTTCCAGGAGGTGAGGTGGGGAAGTGGATCATGACATCATGGCCACCCAGAGGATTTCTGTCCTCTCTCTTCGGAGCTTTCTCCTCTCCCCAGTTCCTTCCCTCAGCATCTGGCTGCACGGAGACACCAGGCAAGGGGTAAGGGTTCTTACTGCAGGGACGGGCAGCATGACCTTTGACATAAACACTTGCTGCCCGTGGGACTGTCTAGAAAGTCTGTCCCTCACTGCGGAGAGTTTATATGCGCCTCTAATTCCCAACATGCCCAATGAGACAGGATGTTAGAGAGGCGTATGACAATGGAATCATACCTCCTACCGCCAACTGGAGGGCCTCTGCATAGGGCGTTAGACGCTTTTTTTTACAACTAAGCAGAAACTCTTTTCTGCACCACTCTGGGGGGTCAGTTTTGAAGTCTCTGTGGTCACGGCAGGTAGGTGACTTGGGGGGCAGTGATTTAAGGCACAGGCACCAGAGCCAGACTGCCGGGGTGCAAATCCGACCTCTGCCCTTTCCTCGTGTGTTTCCGGGCGCGTTCTGCATCTGTAAGATGAGGATGGCCATTTCACAGGGGCCTCAAGCAGTGGCTGATACACAAGTCGAGGAGCACGGGGTCTGCACACGGAAAGCACTCCGTCAGTGTCAGCTCTCATGACTGTCCCGGGGCTGCCAGAGGCAGGGAGTGGGGTGGTGGCTAAACATGGGCTTCTGCATTGGCCGGACCTCCGTTAAACCCTAAGTCTCGGGGTGCCTGGGTGGCTCAGTCGTTAAGCGTCTGCCTTCAGCTCAGGTCAGGATCCCAGGGTCCTGGGATCGAGTCCCACATCGGGCTCCCTGCTCAGCAGGAAGCCTGCTTCTCCCTCTCCCACTCCCCCTGCTTGTGTTCCCTCTCTCACTGTCTCTCTCTCTGTGAAATAAATAAATAAAATCTTTAAAAAAAAAAAAAACCCTAAGTCTTCCACTTGCCATGAGCCTGACCTCACACAAAGTTCCCAGGCTCTGCGTCCTCGTCTCCATCCTGGGATGGCAGCGAGGACTACGACAGCCGACCCTAAGAGGGTCACAAGGGCAAACGAACCGAAATGAAGACCACCACCCCAACCAAGCCATGCCTAGAGCTCCCTTAGCGTCTGCTCTGGAAGATGCTGCGGATCTCCACCTCTCCTTGCTTTGGGAGGCCGGACGGGGGCAGTGATGGGCCCCTCCAAACGCACCCATGCAGGCGACGCCCTCTGTCTGGGAGCAGCCACTTCTCCCTGTCGGCCACACAAGGGGCCGTTTACACTGTGGCCCCCTCCTCCCCCACCACTGCCTCCAGCCACCCCCACCCAAGTCCCTGGCGACAGGGTTGGACATCTTGGCACGGGGGACCGATCTCCACACAACGTGTGCTCTGTTTAGCCTGCGGCGGGCTTGGGGGGAGGCACGGACCCTACAAAGCTCTTTGAGAACAGCAGTGTGGTTTCTTTGTGGCTTTCCCAGGCGCTGGAGACGACACAGACTTTTCTCTCCTCCGTTCCCATTGCCGCCCTGTCCATCCCCCTGCACAGCTTGGGACAAGCCACTCGAGGTCTAGAAGGAGTCCAGGGAATTGTGGGGCAACGGGGAAGTGGCTCATGCCCTTGGCAGGGGCTGTCCATTACGAAACCATCTACAGAATTCCGGGCAGGCTGTCAACCACCACACCCCCACCCCCACCATCCCGGGTGCAGAGCCGACCATGCACAGCCCGGACCTGGGTCCCGTGCAGAGAACAGAAGAGGTGGCTCAGGCTCCATTCCAGGCAAGGGTGCAGGACAGAGAAAAGCATATGCTGCACAATAAAGGCTGAGCAGTCCCAGAGCAAGGGACAGTGAGCATGAAGACTCCATGCTGAGACATGACCGGAAAATCAGCCTGGGAGGGCCAAGGGGAAGTCAGGGAAAGGATGCTAGGCAGGGGGCCCAAGGCACTGGTCAACAGAAGCAATGTCAGGGCCAGCCACACACACCGAGAGACCCCCACATTCCTGGCCTGGGGCGTCCAGGCCTGTGTGGTCCCATGTAGACTGTGGAAGCCACTTCCAAACCAGTTCTCCTTCTGGGAGGCAGGGGGCTGGGAGCTCTTGTCCTGGACCATGGGCTGGGACAGGAATGGGCTGGGCATCTATCTGGAGTGTCTGCAGTGGGCAGGCCAAAGACACTGTTATCGATACTACTACTACTATGACTATTGATGATTATTAATATTGTGGGAATTTGTAGATTAGGAAATGGAGGCACAGAACAAAAACCAACCCGTTCAGGCTGTACAGCAAGTGGCAGAGCCAGGATTTGAACCTGGGTGGTCTAGCTCCGGGATCCATGCTCTTAAATATTCCACGTGTTCTTGAGGTGCGCTAGACTGGGGAGGGGCGGGGGCTGCACCAGCCACACCCCGCCCCCATGCCTTCTCACAGGCCTGTCTCACCGTGCCCTGCGCATGCGAGCAGCTGTTGGTGGGAGGCGCTCTATCTCCCTCCCCGTGAGTGACACCTGCTATCTTGGTGGCCTTGGAAGCAGGTGCACAAGGGTCTGGGGTTGACTGTGTCACTGTTCCTTGCCTTCTCTCAGATCATATCCCAAACCCACATCGGGCAAACAGGCACTCCACTCCGTGTGTGTCTGTATCAGGATTTACACCCTGTAATTCAGATGTACGTTAAAAATTAATCTTTTTTCCTATGATATTATCCTGTCCTGGAGAACCTCGTTTCCACACAGTAGCAGAAACAGAATTAGTCAATTAAAAGGAATTCAGTGCCTTCCGGTATCAGGTCCTTCTCCAAGAGAAGGTGTTCTCTTTCCGGGTAATGCCAGGAATTCAAGTGTCAAGATCCCTGGTAAGACCTCCCTCTGTCACCCTGCTTCCTCTCCGGGATGGCTTCTGTATACAGGGGAAGATGATAGGGCAGGAGGACGCAAAGGAACATATTTGCAAATACATCATCCCGATTTAGAGAAACTGATTTTCAACACAGTTTACAACACTGTAAGATTTTCAGCAGAGCTTGATACACAGTAGAATAGAGTGGATGGCCAAGATGCCCTTGTTACATTGTCCAGTGGGGCTCAACCTCACTAATCTGTATGAAGAACATAATTACAAGCTTTTCATGTTATACGTTGCTCTGAATTTGAATGGAGAGAGAGAGAGAGAGCGGGAAAGATGAAGACAAGTAAATCCCTATCTGGAAGGTAGAAAGGACTTTGTTTTTTCCCGAGTATATGAACTAATTTCTTTGGTGATGAGTACATTTTGAACAGAGAGATCCCTCATAAAAGAACTGATGAATGGTGAGAGCCTGTGATAGTGACTTTCTTTCAATGTCTTTACTTTGCAAAACATAGAAGGTGGCAGTTCTATGTCCGTCTTCACATACACAGGGGATGTTTTTATGTCCCACAAAAGCCCAACAGTGCCAGGACCCCAGATACACCCCACCCCTCTTCATGCAATGCCCATGGAAACTGCGGTGTAAGCAGTAAGAGTCAAGGACACGGTCGGATTGCCAGGGGCTTGCTCACCCGAGTCCCACCTGCTTGACCCAGAGGTACCACCGGAAGGACAGTGTGCTGAAATGAGCACATTTCCTAGTAATCCTCGCAGGCATTTTTCTATCTCTGTAGAACTGTGTGTGTGGAGGGATGGATGTGTGAGTAGGCACACACAGCCGTTGGAGATTCACATCAGAGAATGTCCCCATCCTTTAAGGGAAACCATCTTTCAGAGTGAGATATGGCTCCCCAATCTCGTACCAGCAGGAGGGGATGAATGACCGTTGCTGGGCTTCCTGGCGAGGTCACTCCAACACAGCGGATGGTCACCTTAGACGCGCAGCGAGCAGAGGTGTGAAGAGTCCTGACTTCCAGAACACCCCCAAACCAATCGGATTTCTCTTTGTCTCTTTCCTGGGGGGGGGGTGCTCCTTTGTTAAAATGATGTTATTTGTCACAGCTGTCCTGGGAAGTGTGGAAAGTCTGCCAGATACGTGGGTGAAGCCAGACTAAGATGAAACAGTTTCTCACGGACAATCTCAGGTGACAGGTAAGTGATCAGCAGACTTTCATTCATCCGTGCGTGCATCTCTCCATCCAGCCAATGCCAGGATGTAAGGGCAGCAGGCCCCCCGAGGGGCATGTTTCCCAAATGAATGGCTGTGAAGGTCCGGATTCTCTGCCTCATCAGCTGGAGAGTTCCCGGGTCTCCAGGTAACAATGACATCCATTTGTCTGCACAGACCGGGGGACATGGAGGGCAAAGTGTCAGAGAGGACGCCCCTACCCCCCCGAGAGGATAACCTGGTCAAAGAAAAACCTTGGCAGGACTAGGGGACAAAACACAGCTGGAGGTGCCTTACTGTCAGGATGTGGTTACTTTTTTCATTGCTTTCTGTCCCACCTGCTCTTGCAGGAAGCATAAAAACCCACGGGAAGGAAGAAGGGGCTGGGAAAAAGAGTGGCAGAGGGCAGTAAGAACGCTGGGGTTTGGACAAGGACCCTGAAGACGGAGCCGAGACATTTCCTTTCTGGCCCTCACTTCCCAGCCCCCATCCCTTCTGGCTCCTGGTGGTCAAGCCTCCTGGAGCAATGCGCCTGCAGACTGTTCTCCGGAGGCAGGTTCCATCCAGAGCCCCCAGGTGTTCCAAGGATGGGAGGGGCACTTCCTGAGGTGCGATGGGGACAAGGGGGAAAAAAATGTCAAAAAAAAAAAAAAAAAAAAAAACCAACCCCACACAAAACCCTGTGGGGAGCGCTCAGGAATAGCGCTGCGGAGTGAAGGGCTCTGCAATGTCCCGAGGAACTGCTCAGTCCGCGTCTGGCTCCACCCAGGTGTGTGGCGGGCTTTTAGGCTCATCCTTGTTACGTTCACGACTAATATAATAACTTTTATAACTTTTTTTAAAAAAGTCATTAGAAAAATAAATGCGTTACCCCTAAAATGTCCTAAAGAAAACACTAACAGATTTTGGGGTGTTCTGCAGTTAGATCAGTTCGCACCACCGTTTTCCTCCAGGTGCCACAGTCACGGGCAGAGGGGCTTCCTGCTCTTTCCCTGTCGTTCCGTATTCCCCTCCTTCCTGGCGGGTGGGTGGGGGGGAGCCACACCAAAGCCTTGGTGTCAGGCTGAGGCGGGACAGTAAGACGGCGGGGGAAGAGCCCTCGGTGCTGAACTGAATGAACTATCAGATGGAATACAAAGATGCTATGAAAATGCACACCAGATTTTTATAAACTTGTATATAGTACATGGTCTTCAGCTTTTGTAGGTATGACTTCTGCGGAGGACGCCTGCTGCTTCTGACATCAACGTGTCTCCACTGCTTCCTGCCCCCTCTGTCCCTCCGTCATTGTTTGTACATCACCTGGTGACAATGATGTCAAACCACAGCATGGTGGCGCTCTGTGCCACCTGCCTGCTGCTTGCAAACTCCCCGGTCTCTTCAGCATTCAGGGTAAAGTGATCACTGTGCGGGAGGGCTGGAAAGAACAATTTCAGAGACAGCACTGCCAATAGATAACTCTAGAATTCCAGGCAAGGTAGCCTGTTCCCATGCTGGGGTTCCGCTTCTCAGGCTGAAGACCACTCTCCAGAGAGACCGGGCTGGGCTCTGGCTTCCCCTCGGGGGAATGGTAAGACCCAACTCCATGGGTGGGTGGGGAGGTCAAGACCAGCAGCCTGAGGAAGGACAGTCTCCTGAGAACTTTCTGGAAGTCTGGGAGCTGGTCCTGCCACAGAGAGGTCAAGGGGCCTCGTAAGAGCAGCTTGACCTGTGGAGGCGGTTACAGGAGGTGTGAGTGAACTATGATGGAGAAGTTTACACTTCAGTTCTCCAAGACCCCTCCCCACCACAACAGTGACGCCTGCTCTTGACCTGCCCTACATTTAATTTGCAAACCTGTTTTCAAGAATTTACTGGAACCGAAGTAGGGGAACTAGTTGGACAGATAGAAGCACGTAAGTAATAGGTGACTTCCAAATACAGACCTACTCACCAACTGGAGACTGTTGACTAATGACCAGGAAAATGTGTCTCCTGCCATTTTTGTTTCTAAACAAATGGCTACTTAGTTGACCAATGACTGCTGTCTTAAGTGATCATTAATATACCAACGTATGTATTGGTTTTCAAGCCGGGGAAAGCATATATCTGACTTACGACTTACTCCTTGATCTGGGAGGCAAACATATACTTTAAAATTTTATTTTGATGTCCCCGCTGCCCCCCGTAACTTAATGACCTCATCTTTGGTCGGAAGGCAGGCTAATCGACCTGGCATCCCTTCCCAAGCATCTGGGTGTGGGTTAGCCTTAGGTGGTTGGGGCACACGTCCAGGCGCACCTTGGGGATGTGGCTTGTGGATCATCCATGGCATACTATGAATCTGCAGCCAGCCAGCCTCCTCGGCTCCACGAAGCCTGTTGCACCTGCTGGTCGGGGTGTGTTCAAAGATGACAGACACCTCCCAACGGGTGTGCTGAGTCAAAGCCTACATAGGAATTGGTATGTGAAGCAAAATGCTTATGCGTAAGCAGCTTCGCTCTCCCTGCTGGTTTGAATTATACCTGCCACAGAGTTGAGTGAGAGCGGAGGGCATGTTTCCTCTCTGGGGAACACGTTCTTTGGAGGTAATGCCACTTCAGAAAGGAAAACTGTTTAAGCAGCAAACACCCCAAGGACATGTGGTCTGAAGAATTTGTTTGTGGTGAAACCAGAAGAAATTGCTATGGGGCCAGATCAGAAAGAAGAAAGCCGTGTTTCCCTTGAGCTATGGGCTGCCCTTTGAGGCCTGAGATTCTTTGTAATTCAGGGGGACGCTGAATTCCAGATGAAGAGCACCAGGCAAGCTGTCCAGTGAGGAAGGAAAGGTGGAGGGAGCTCAGGAGGGCCTTGGGGAGGGCACCATAAAGGTGAAGTGACAGCGTCTGAACACTAGGTGGCAGAAGCCAAACACAAATCATACGCCTGCGGTCTGCCCGAGTCCAGGTCAGAATTGAAGCTGGTGCCTTCTAGGGAGTATTTCTTTGTACCTTTCTCTTCTTTCCTGGTGGCTGCGATACCATGTGGGTGGGAAGAGAACCTCCTGCTTCCAGATGCATTATACACAGGGCACAAGAAAGAGGTTGTACAAAAGTTAGCGGGCATGCATCAGAGCGTCTGATGACAGATCTGGACTAAAATTATGGTCTTCCACAAGATTAGGGGTCTACAGACTGTCTGCAACGGGCCAGATAATAAATATTCTCAGCCTCAGCCTCGAGATTCTGTGGCAATTACCCAACTCAACCAACACAGCACAGAAGGAGCGACAGATGATAGGTAAAACACAAGGGTGTTGGCTGTGTTCTAAGAAAATGCCATTTCCAGAACCGGGTGTTGGGCCAGACCTGGCCCATAGGCTGCAGTTTGCTGACCCCCTGCACGAAATGTACAGCAGCGAGCTTGACCCATGCGTAGCCCAGGCACATGCCAGCTACCTTCGTTCCCAAGTCCATGCAAATGCGTACTGCCTCCCTGGGGACCCTTCCACAGCGCCACGTGATTACCTATATCTCCCTGTTGCCTGGACCTGATTCTCCCTTCTCCCTTCCACACGACAACAAAATCAGCCGACAGCTGCCGTCGGGCGGTTCTGCACTGAAAACCTCTTCCTCCCACTGGTCCCTCTTCATTCCCACACCGTCACCGCCTCCCTCGTCGTCCTGGGAGCTATGAAGGCGCAAAGCTGTGGGTAGTCAATACCGATCTGTTCGAGGGCTGAATTCTTCACACTGGTCAGTCTACCCCTTCCCCCCAAAATTGTCCCATCAGAGCCAGATCGCTGTTCAAATCACCTCTTGGGTTTTGTCATGTCCCTGCATCAGAATGCACCCTAGCTGCCAACCTCTTGCTCAATGATGGGCTTCCTCAGCTGTCAGGCTTGTCTTCTAGGAAGCACCATGTGAACTCCATCCTCACCTGGCCCTAAAAACGCCTTGGGGACCAATGTGGGTACTTGTTCACAGTGTCCCCTGTCTCTGTCATCTCCACCTCTCCGGGATGCCTGTCCCCACACTCCTGATGAAGTACCCCGCGTTCTCGGAAGCGCCCCCGACGGGAGGGAAGAGACACACATTGGGTTTGTATCCCTCCCTCGGCGCTCACGCTCCGCTAATCTTATGGCCCGCTCACCGACTATTTTGGCTATCTTTTCTGTGATTTTCAGTTATGTCGCATTGAGGTCAGACCGTGGTCTGAACAGTATCGATTTGGGGGCACTCTGACCTCTGCGGCAGAGCTCTCGCCTCAATTTTGGGAAACACGCCCATGTGTGCTTAAAGAGAATGGAAGTTTTCTAATTGCTAGTCTGGGGCCCTGCATCCGTCCGTGATGGACATGGTGCTAACTTTTCATCTGTTTTCTCAGTGCCGGAGAGGGGGATCATAACCACTCACCGGGACGGCAGTTTTGTCTTTTTTTTTTTTTTTTCCTTGCAATTCTGACCATTGTTCTTAACCAGTTTGAGACTTACTATTGCTAGGTGCACACAGATGCACAGGGGTTACAGCCTCCTGGGGCGCGGTTTCTCTTCTTGGGAAGTACTGGCCTTTATTCTTTATGAGGCTTTCTGCCTCAAAGTCTGTTTTGTCTGATTCTAAAACTGCCATTCCTGCTTTCTTTTGGTCAGCGTGTACCTTGTATCTTTTCTCGTGCCTTTATTTTCAACCTCCCCGTGTCATGTGTGAAGCGAGCCGCCTCTGTATCACAGGGGGCTGGAATTTTATCAAGCAAAACCTGTCTCTTTGACGAGATGTGTTTAATCATCTGATGACTTAGCTCTTGTAGCCCACCCTCCGGCATTATTCGCCTGTCGCTTTCTTTCTCCTTCTCCCTCGTTCCCTTTCGACGACCGCCCGCTGGTCCCCATCCTCCCATGGAAACTCATTTGTACTGTGAGCGAAGGGCCGAGAAAGCTCACAAGCCTGGGGGCTGTTGTGTGGTTTCCCCCACTCAAGGGTAAGATCACAGGCATTTGTTAAGGAGAAACCCAAATCATGAACTAGATATGGATTTCTGGGTGGGGAAAATGGGCTGAAGGGTGGGGTCTGCTTGAGGGAGACCCTCTGGACATAGCAGTGATGGTGCCAGAGCTCTCACATCTCTGCCCCCCAGGCTGTGGCTGGGGGTGGGTGCAGTGCGGGGGCATGAGAATCGCCCCCGCCCCCCGCCTCCCGCCCAGCAGTTCATTCAGCAGGGGTTTTGTGAGGCTGAAAATCCTGAGGCCTGCAGCCCCAGCTCACTCCCAGTGGGATGGGGAGGGTCCTGTGGAGGGTTTATATAACTCCGAGACAGCCTGCTTCGTCAAAGGGAAGGGAGGAGCTGGGTTGGAAAGGTTTTTGCTCTACTTTCTTCAGAAATATTTATCAAGATGAGCAGAAAGTACAAGTGATAGAAGAGAGGGCCATCCGAGTTGACATCTCGATGTCCCAGGAGACACGGCGCCACCGGACTGAAGGCCTGGCCTGTGAGCGCAGGGACGGGGGCCAGGGCTGTCACCTGCGGGCCACAGACCTACTGCAACGTGCGTGGTGCCTGTGCCCTGGGAGGACCTGGCCTGTGGATGCTTCCAGGGCCAGCCCCTCGGGGCCGCTGTGCCTCCCTAGCTCCCACTGACTCGGAAGTTTCTCGTGGTCTAGGCAAGGCCAAGATCAACACGGCTGTGCGGGGGACACAGAGCCACACTCCCCGGCGCCCCCAATCCCCCCCACCCCATGTAAGAAGAGCAGTCTGCAGGGCATTATCATTCACCGTTCACCCTTGATTTTGGTGACATTTCTCACATTATACAGTTCTCCCCACCGCCCCCCCCCCCCCATCTACCTCTCATTTGGTTTTCACAATGGACATCATGTTAACAGATGACGCTGGAGTGACTTGTGGGCCTGGCAGGTGGGAATGAGAAGCTGAGAACAGGGAAAATTTCGACTTGGAACATGCCAGCCCACACACACATCTGGGGCCTCAAGGAGCACACATGTCCCCTAACACGCAGCATTAGAATTTAAAGACGGGCAGAGGCTACACCTAACACCCAGGGACCCCATGTCAGCCAAGGGATAGCTAGATGGAGGTGATGGGGCATAAAGAGGCCTCACGCAGGTTCGGCCGCCGGGAAGCACAGGAAAGGGGCTCTGGGAGAAGCGAGTTCCTGACAAGCATGCGGGATAGACACAGGGTTGATCGCCGAAGGAGACGGGACCATTGCCTCATGGGAGGGAAAGAAAAGGTCGATTTTGAGATTGCCTCAATCAGAAGGCAGTGAAATGAGCTAGATGCAGGGGTCAGAAACCAGTGGCCCCTGGGCCATCTCTGTAATGTGAGTTTCATTTTTAAAATAATTGTGCCCTTCGATAGTGCATGCACTGCCTAGCTGAGATTCACCTCCATCCTTACCATTCCCAATGGTCTCTACCCAATGACTGTGTCCACGTGTTTTCTTGCCCCTTAGTCTCCTGAAGTCACCTGACTTTGCCAGCCTTGGATGGAAGGCTCCTCCCTGCTCTCCTCCAGCCTGGAGGCTGTAGTATTCATGGTTTTGTAGGCATGGGGGACCGTGTAGAGCCCATCTCCATGATGGCCAAAGGATAAGCCCTTTTGTGGTCCCAAGGCTGTAGCCTCATCTAGGCGCTTTGTAATGCCAGGGAGGTAGAAGGGAAGAAGAATTTATAAGGTATGGTGATTATCTATGGAAGACTGCCTATGGAAATAAGGAGTGGGGGATAGCAGTGAGTTTGGTTTGGTCAGCTGGGGGCAAGGCGGTGCTGGGGAAGCCTGCAGGAGGGGCAGGTTTTGCCAGGTGGCAGATGGGGAGGGGGGAGGCAATCAGCTGAATGTGGGGATCCCAAGAAACATCTAAGTGGAGATGTCTGCAAGACAGCTGGACCTGGAGGACTAAGCTCCGGCAAACAATCAAGGCTGAAGACCAACGCTGGCATCCCCAGAAAACAGATGGAAAATAAAGTCTTGGAAATGGAGAAGGTTCTCCAAGGGGACTGCACTAAGTGGGGAGAAAGGGAGCCCCAGTGATGGCTCCTGGGCAACATTGACATTTCCAAAGGGGCCACAGGGTGAGAAGCCCGCAGGAGAACCTGCAGAGGAACAGACACTAAGGGGGGACAGGAGGGGAGTGCAGTGTCCAGAAAGAGGGGGGGGGGGCTTTGAAAGGAGGGAGCAGGTGAGAGCATCAGAGCTGCTCTGTTTTTTTTGTTTGTTTTGTTTTTGGTGTTTAGTCTTTATACATTTAAAGGATTTGGGGGATGCAGGTGATTATATCCATATGGGTGTTTTCAAAGTGGTTACCCATTAGATAGCTTATCTGACAAATGGCGTACACCTGCTTCTTTGATGGAGTTCCTCTCTCAGGTAAGCCTCACCTGACCTTGCCCCCACTTCCACCAGTGGGGCTGGGGGTGCCCGTCCAGGTAACAAGCATTTCCAGAGCACCGCTGGGTGCCGCGCCATGCTCTAGGGTCCTGGCTTACCTGGCACTCTCGAAGGTGGCTGATGCCGTCTTTCCTACAGCCCCAAACCCAACGCCGACAGCAAGACCCTCTGAAACAGACATAGAAAAAAAACCATGAGGGGTTAGGAGCAATTTTCAAATAAGGTTCATCGCCATCACTGTGTCAGGTGAGACTGCATGAGGCTGCCAGTAACAGAAAATCCACATAACAGGAGTTTCAACCAGGGGGTTGGCCAACAATGGTCTGGGGGCCAAACCTAGCCCACTGCCTATTTTTGTTCTTAATAAGCTAAGAACGATTTTTACATTTTTAAATAATTGGAAAAAAATCAAAGAAAGAGTAGTATTTCATGACACATGACAATTATATAATTTTAGTGTTCACAAAGCTTCATTGGCACACTGCCATGCTTATCGGTTGACAAGTTGTCTACGGCTGGTTTTGCGCGACATCAGCAGAGATGAGTAGTTGTGACAGAGACCGTATATTTAAAGACCTAAAATATTTACTGTCTGGCCCTTTACAGAAAGAGCTTGATGACTAACTCCTGAGCTAAACACATAGGGTTTTATTAGCTCAAGCGACAAGATATCCAAGGTTGATGTGGTAGCCCAATGATGTCTTCCCAGACGTTTGAGGAGCCATCTTGAAATGGTAGACTGTCCCAGTCTACTCTGGGAAGGTGTGGCTATAGTCTAGCTTAAGCTTGAGGATGTACAAGATGATTCCCCAAGTCCTTTCCAGAGGGACTAGTGAGCCGGCCAAGTTTACCAAACCCTGACTTTGATCACATGTGGAGGACAATGCTGGTCTATGAGTATCTGATAGAGAGGGAAAGATTATGGAAAAATGGAACTGTCCCAGTGGCCTGGGATCAGTAGGCTAGTCCCATAATGTTAAAACACTTTCGGGGCACCTGGGTGGCTCAGTCGTTAAGCGTCTGCCTTTGGCTCAGGTCATGTTCCCAGGGTCCTGGGACAGAGGCCTGCATCGGGCTCCCTGCTCAGCGGGAAGCCTGCTTCTCCCTCTCCCACTCCCCCTGCTTGTGTTCCCTCTCTCACTGTGTCTCTCTCTGTCAAATAAATAAAATCTTTAAAAACAACAACAACAAAACACTTTCTGATATCTGTGGGAGAATTTAAAGACCCCTTCTGAATCAAGGCCAGAAAGAGGACTACCAATATTGGTCAGAATCAAGACCAAGGGCTTTTGGGGCCAGGAGGAACTTTTGTGTTGTAAAGAGAGAAGAAGGGAAAAATCTACTGAGTGAGAAGGGCTTGTTTTCTTTTGGGATTCACTGTCTCTCTGAAATGCCTCTTTTTGTCCTTTGTGTCCTGTTTAGTTGGGGTGGGCCAAGGATGCTGGGCTTGCAATGATGACTCTAGGAGACACCTGGAGACCAAAGGATTGCTCAGACTTGTCCCGGGTTAAGGCGTAAGAGCTCACCTATAATCCAGTCTGGTTCACCAAGAAACCACAGTGGGGTTTGGAGTCCAAAGACCCTGCTAAGGCATAAAGGGCTCTTTGTTTGCCTCAGTTTACCCTCTGTGCTTCAGTCTCCTGTGGGGACCTTATCAGGTGGCTATAGCCACTGGAGGCTGCTGATTGAGAATTTGGGATTCTGATGCTCCATCAAATATCTTCCCATATTTCTCATAATGACCAATGATGGGATATAGAATCCTAGGACTGTAGAGGTGCAGGAAACCCCACAGATCATGTGGCATGACTCTTGGGCCACTGTCAGACTCAGAATTTAGGGGTTTGGGGGGGTGTCTTTCCAAAACCAGGCAGCATCCTCCCAGCACGTGTGGCTCACCCCGTAGCCGACTGCTGAGAAGCCCGAGACGGTGCCTCTAACGAGCTCCGGGGCTGAGGTGGCCGGCCAAGTCAGGGCTGCCAGAGCAACCAGACGTTTCATATCAAGCTTTTTAAAAATGGATTTATGTTTGCTCAATTTTTAAGGCTCCTGATGTAAATTCTTCACAAAGGCTGAGGCTTCATTCAGCAAGTCCTTCCTCTGAGATGACTCTGATTCTAAATTAGGCCTTGTATTCAAGATCTTAGCGTCTTTGTGGTCTTTCTTTTGGAAATGGGGGCCGGTGGCCACCTGTGGGCCACACGCCAGGCTAGAAGCATGAAGTAAAGGTGGGGATCGTCACCTCTGCTCCCACAGCAGAGAGGAAAGGGGAGGGGGAGCTGGTCTGAGAGCCCAGGCGGGCTCTGGTTCTGAGGTCCAGGCTCTGCTCTCCCTGGCCGTGCGTTCTTTTCCGTCTCTTTCAGAAAAGTCCTCTGAGGTTGGAGGAAGCCACAGCTCCAGGGAGGGCTCTGGACGCATGTTCACCATCTCCAGATTTGCCTGATGCATCTGACAAGCTTCCCAAAGGAGGAGTGTCCTAGGGGAAGGGCTGGATTTCAGGGCGGGCTGCGATGGATATGTCTGGGAGTTCCAGGCATCCTTTCCAGCAGGATGGAGGAAGCCTTTTTTATGCATCTTCTGAGTCTCAGAAAGTTGGAGGACATCTGAGATGCCTCCACCTGGCCAGTCTCCTACCATCAGAGTCCAGTGTTTACAAGGCTGCTGTTCTCAACTTTGTTTTGTACCAACACAGGCCCTCAACCCTCTCTCAGAGGTAACTGTGGGTCTCCAAGGCAAAGAGCTTCACCAGGGACCCCTGGCCCACCGGGGAGAGGTGCCAAAAGCTAGGGAGGGACTAAGGGGTGTTTTACGACGCCAGAGGGGCATATCCCTTCCTCTGAAAAAAATTTCCTTTTCTAAACTATAAACAACAGTTGGTCTGCTCTTTTGTTAAAGATTTTGCTCTAATTAGTCATTTTAATGTAAATGATAGTGCAGCCCAGAGCCACAGGACCTATATTAATTAGCAAACTAAGCCCTTCTTGTTATTTGGCAAAAGTCCCAGCACTCTGACTTATATAAATGCCCTCAGTGGCTCTGGGAGGTTGGGCAGGGGAGTACCCAGTTAAGGCAGGAGAAAAAGCATCTGCTCAAAGAGACACAAGCCTCAAGAAGCAGAGCCAGGCCTCGAATCTCAGTCCCCCACTCTCCCCCGGCCCCACCCATTTGCCAACCTGGCTTGTGGCTTTCTCCCAGGCATGGGTGGCAAGAGCTGGTATCTGAATCTGTACCCCAAAGAGGTTTGGAGCAAAGTGAATGCATAGTGCCTCTGCCCCCACCCTGTACCTGGGCCAACAGTGAGGGAACCTGCTCTGATGAATTGTAAAATGAGCCCCTCCCTCCTCTGGGGGAGCCCAGCTTCCAAAGCACAAGTTGCCTGTGGGAGGGGGCCAAAGCCTTTCCCCCGCTCCCTGCCAGAAGGAGAGAACCTTGGGGAAAAGGAATGCAGTGGCTACCTTGTCTGAAGGTAGGATAATACCCGGGAGAGAAACTAATGAGAGACGAAGACAAATTACCCACGCGGAAAGAACATAAATAAGAGAATTAAGGCAGATACTTAAGATCAACAGATGGTAGAAAGAACCCGCTGGGTGGAAAAGGAGCAGAGGAAAACATTGCCGACTGGAGCTCACACCCCAGGTGTTCCACCCAAAGTGCAAATTAGGAAGGTAATTAAGACAAGAAACCAAAGTGACTGGAATATTATCAGTAAGCCATTGCCTCTTTTCACAGCTACTGCTATTAACTCGGGTGCAAAGAGAGAGAAGATAAACGCCAGGCCTGTAGATGGGCGTCTGGCAGAGGCAGGGTGAGGCAGAGTCCTGAGGACCAGCCCGAGAACAGGCTCTCAGGCCCAGCCCACCTGCTCCACTCTTGTGCGGGGGTGTCTGCCTCCTCAGCTCCCCGTCCTCCTGAATCTCCATCCCTCCTTGTCACCCACTGCGGAAGAGAACAAAGAGGCTATGGCTCAAGTCCTGGCATATTGTTCAAGGTTCTTAGAATAATGAAAGGATAACAATGCTTTGCATACAGGATGATGTGCTCAGCGCAGCTTTCTCACTGTTGACTTTGTGTTTTAAGAGGCTGGTCTGTGCATCGCCAGATGTGAGCACCACCCCCGGCCTCTGCCCACTAGATGCTGGCAACGCCCCCTCCCCGCGAGTTGTGCTAATCAAAAATGTCTCCAGGCACTGCCTAGTGTCCCCGGGGGAAAAATCGTACCCTGTTGAGAACCACTGGCCTCCCATTGAGAGGTACTTTTCCTCAGTTTTAAACTATTCTAGAACACTCTAAGAGTTTAAGTAGGTGGTAGGAAAGTGAACAGTTAAAAACGAGTGTCTTGGTCCGTTTGGGCGGCTATCACAAAATACCGTAAGCGGGGCAGCTGATAAGTCACATGGATCTATTTCTCATGGTTCTGGAGGCTGGGAAGCGCGAGACCAGGATGCTGGCAGACTTGGCCTTCCTGGTTCATAGATGTGTCCTCACATGGTCAAAGGGACAGGGACCTTTCTTGAGCCTCTGCAATAAGACACTCATCTCTGAGCTCCACCCTGGTGACCTAAGCACCTCCTGATACCATCACGTTGCGGGTTAGGATTTCCATGTATGAATTTTGGGGGGATACAAACATTCAGACCACAGTAACCAATATTTTCTTTTTCCATCAAGGGCTAGCCATTCCTTCGCTTTTAAGGTCATGGCGTGGGGTGGGAGGAGGGAGGGTTTAAATTCACAGGTCTTCTGCAGGAGACCTTGCAAGCCTCCGAAACAGTGACATCTGTGACATTTCAGCGTTGCCTGACATTCACGGCTGGCAGATCTCGTGGGGGATGGGAGGGAATGCCAGGATGGGGTACAGAGAAATGCGATGTCTGGTTCAGCAGAGCTGCTGTGGGGACACCCTTCCCCTCCTGCCTGGTTATGCTCCTCCGCACGTGGGCACAGCTGTAGCGTGGCCTCGGAGAGAGAGGCGTCTGAAATACAACCCAGGTGTCCGGGGCGCTCCGGCCAGGGCTGAAGACGGTGGGCGTCTCATTTCCCTGCTCTGGGCTCTGCGACGGTCTCACCGCAGCTCCTGATCACATGCCTCTTGGGTGGCTTTCGTGCGGGGGGGGCTGCTACTGGGCTCACGGCGAACTGAAACCTCAGTCTGTTCGCTTTGGGCGCTGCTGGGAAGCCACAGTTCTCCATCCGGCGCCCGCGCTGCTCCTTCTTTACACCCCAGGGCGGTCCTGCGGGGGCCGCGGGGGCCACAGGGTCTCCCGGGTACGCGCCGCTCAGCTCTCTGGTGGGAGCGCTCGTGCTATCGGTTCCAGATGGCACAGCCAAAAGCCGTCTAGAGAAGGTCAGCACAATGGCCAACAGGAAATGAGGGGTGAGGTTATGACTTTTTCTCCTTGACTTACAAAGTATGAGAAGTAAGACAGCGGCTCACTTCCCGTGAGGGCTTAATATTAAACACGGCTGCAGGGGCGCCTGGCTGGCTCAGTCAGTGGAGCGTGCAACTCTTGATCTCAGGGTTGTGAGTTCGAGCCCCACGTCGGGTATAGAGATTACTTAAAAATAAATACCAACCGACAAGCAACATAGCTGCCACCGCGACCACCAATCCCAAAGGTGGAGAAATGATGTGAAATAGGATGACTTCCTTATTCTCATCTCCACCGAGGACAGAACAAGAGGAAGATGGCTCTCAATTGCAGCCAGAGGGATTTAGGCAAGGGGGAGAAATTACCTTGAGGGAGGAGGGTTTTGAAACGTCTACCTCCTCGAAGGGATGTTGAGAATATCCCTCCCCGGGAGAAGAGGGGTGTTTGCAGCTACTGAGCTGCTCCCCAGGCTGGGATGACCGTGGATGCTGAGAGCAGGCTGGGCTGAAAGGAATGGGGAGGTTGGCCTTGTCAAGATGACCCTTCTGGCCAGATGACGCTTCAACATTAAATATGGGCTCAGTCCTAGGAGCAAGGTCAAGTGGCTACTTAACACATTCCCAGGTCCTCATGGGCTACTTTCTGAAAAATAGAGAGGGCCACCTGGGTGGCTCAGTCAGTTAAGCGGCTGACACTTGGTTTTGGCTCAGGTTGTGATCTCAGGGTCCTGGGATGGAGCCCTGCATCAGGCTCTGCGCTCAGGGGAGAGTCTGCTTAATGATTATCTCTCTCCCTCTGCCCCTCCCCCTGCTTACATGTGCTCTCTCTCTTTCAAAAATAAACAAATCTTCAAAAAAAACCCAGAGATATAACCATCTGGAGAATCTGTGGCTGGAGGGGACCATGTGGGCAATAGGGCCCATAAGGAAGGCGGCATGCCCACCCCCAGTGGCATTGGGAGCCTTCATGGGTGCTGGGCCAGCTCAGTTCTGATTCCTCCTCGCTCTTGCCCATCTGAGCACTGTCTCTGAGCTGGGAGAGAGGCAGTATCCATCATACTCCAGGAGGGGTTTCCTGGCTGTAAGGGCTTGCTTTTGGCTGTTGGGAGGGTTGACCCATCTGGCGTAGACACACGTGCTGTCTTTATTTCTACTCTGAACCCTCAGCTTGGCTGAGCCTTCTGGGGAGACTGGCCCACAATATGCTGATTTCCCCACTTGGCCCATCTTTGGCCGCACACAGAATTCCAGCAGGAAGGGAAACCAGGAAGGTGGGATCTCATATCATATTACACGCTCATTAGACAAGATGTTGGTACAACCAGCCAGGTATTGCCACGGAATCCCTGTGGAGTCTGGCAAATGCCCTATGAAGGATAAAAATGATCTACTTAGTGTCATTTTTCTGAAAAAGTAGTTCAACACACTTTCTAATATGGATTACTAGCCCTACTATTTGTATTGGGTAAAGTCAAGTGTTGGGAAAGATGAGAAACACAGGTGTTCCAGAAGAGTTGAATTTAACTCACATTCCTATCGATGTCAATAGTCATGCCTTAAGAGTTTATTAAGAGATCTTGATAACTGAAGATACTCCAACAGGGATCACCCTCTAATTAAAATAAGCACTCTGTAATTAATGTTTCCAAGTGTGCTTTTTTGGTATATTCTACTCTCTCCAGTGAAGGACCCAGAGAAATTGCTGTCCTGTGGTCCCTGCCACCTCCCACCCCAGCAGACGGCCGAGCAGGAGGCATCTCCTCGTTGGTGGGAATGTGGACAGATGACACAGCCACATCTTTAAACAGCAAGTGAAGGCATCTTGTTTGATACCCACATCTAAGAGTCAATTTCAATTTGCTTCAGTTTTCAGCAACCAAAGATCAGATCCCCATGTTTCCGTGGAGAAAAAGGGAGGGAATGCCTTTGCTGCTACAGATAATGCTGAGATAGTCCAACCCACAAGCCCTGCTTCATGCCCAGACTGAGGCCTCCAGCCAGCTCCCCTCACCATGCACCCCTGCGGCCACAGCAGGGGTTGCCCTCCAGCGAGAGGATTAATTTTCAGGCCCAGGGACATGCCAGGTGTAGTAGAGGGTCAGACCAGGTATGACAGAGGTCAGACCAGGTGTGACAGAGGTCAGACCAGGTGTGGTAGTGGGATCAGACCAGGTGTGGTAGAGGGTCAGACCAGGTGTGGTAGAAGGTCAGACCAGGTGTGGTAGAGGGTCAGACCAGGTGCGGTAGAGGGTCAGACCAGGTGTGGTAGAGGGTCAGACCAGGTAGGGGCCAGAGAGCACTGTAGTCTCTCCTTTTGAGCCTCTGCCCAATCACCTGGTCCCTGAGCTTCCTCTCCCCACTTCCAAAGGTTCTGGCATGCAGGGAAGCATCTGGTTGCTCAGATCTGACAAAGTCACACTATTTAAGTGCATAAGGTTCTGTTCTGTAATTTACCAAAAATCCTTTTTTGGGGGGGTTGGGCAGCACTGAAAACCTGAGAAGCTCTACAACCATGAAGAGGCAGGACGATGGACACTAGGCAGTCTACAGCGTGGCCGGCGGAGAATGATTTTCCAGCACCAGCATATCCTGCCATGAGCGGGCTTATCTGCAGCTGGGGCTGCAGTTCTGGTACGTGCTGCCTGACCCCAGGCAATGAGGAGGCCCCCCAGCACCACGCTGCACTCTGAAGCCTCCCTCCCCCCATCTCTCAGTTCGGGAAGACTACTCTGAGGTGGGACAGAGTTCCAGGAGAGAGCGGGGAAAGCATGGCCAAAGCCACCCCAGGGCACTGTCCCTGTCTCAAAGTCCCACCGACCACTGGCAGGAAGTCACAGCAGGAGCTCAGCCCGAGAACCTGCCTCCCCGGCAGTGTCCACAGCTGATGGCACGCACACATATCCACGCAGCTAACAGCCCGGCATCTCCCGGGCTTCTCCCCAAAAGACTGGGGATTCCTGGGGTCAGGCGAAGCCAGGGGAGCAGGGAGTTGGCTGTCACCCCTCCTGACTCCGTGGGAATCACCCTGCCCAGAGATCTCGCAGCCCTAGGCAGGCAGGCAGTGGCTGACCCCCGCTAGCCCTCCCCGGGTTCCGCATGAAGAGTCGCTGCAGTCTCGGTCCCCCAGGGTGGAGCTGCCTTGCTGAAGGGACAGGCAGCCTGGGGCCACCTGCCTCGGAAGCACAGCTGTGCACTGGTGCACCTACGTGCACTCTGTCCCGCGGGCCGTGCTCGGGGTACGGCGAGCTCTTGGACACGCTGGAATGCGGGGCCTTGGAGGTATGAGGGGGGCTGACTCCTGGGTCTGTAACTCACATGGACTGGAGGGCCTAAAGAAACCGGGAGGGAAGAACTCTTTTAACCCCCTCGAAGAACTTAGGAACGAAATTAGACTCTGGCAGCTCTTCCAGGATGATGAATAACGTAAGGTACAGGTTCATTTATCACTCCCTGTACCTGACTCCCACCCAAGTATTTCTAAAAGCTGGGCAAGGAGTGATGTCTCAGGCCACACAGCTGGGTTTTGCTCCGCCGATGGCAGGGACTATAATACGATGCCGGTATGAAGGTGGGGGCGGTATTTTTCTTAAAGGGAGTAGGAGCATTTCACAAGAATGTTAACAGAAGAGGAAAATAACCGCCTGCCTTCTCCACCCCAGCTCTGCGATCGCCGTGGGCCCAGTGGTGGCTTGCGGGCAAACCCGTCCTCCTGGCCATGGCTGACTGGGCACTTGGTCAAGTGGGCCCAATCAGGGCTGGGATTTTTCTGCAGAGCAAATGAAGAAGAGGGCCAGGACAGGAAGGCCAGGAACTGTCACTAGCCTTCCTCTGTGTCTCGTAGAAGAAACTGGTCCACAGAAGGAGCCGGTGTAGCCAGCGTGTGACGAGAAGCAGCGACAGATAAAGCAAACTGGACCCTGGAAGTATCTGGGTCTATTTTTCATTTATCCCTGAAGCCAGGAGCCTGGCTGCACCTCTGTCCTTCCTGTGCGTATGTGAGATACGTCAACATCCTTTCAACACCCCACTATTTTCCTAAAACAGTTTGGGTTCTTGCTCTGCAACTTGCAACCAAAACACCCAATAATTCAGCCAAAGCCTGCCCTAAGTGCTCTATGTTGATTATCTAAATTGGTCTAATCTAACCCTAATTCAATTGCAAAATTGATATTCTTATCATATCTTTCAGAGAGGTAAACCGGGGTTCAGAGTGGTCAAGCGACACACCCAAAGTCACACAGCCCTTAAGAGGTTCAGCCTATGCGTTCCTTCTTTTTCATAGCGCACCACACTGACTCCTTTGTTTAGTTAACCATCAGGCCTCCCCTCCTGCTTAGGACTCAAAGGACTGAGAATGGTGTTAATGCCAACAAGAGCACCCATTGGGGCACCATATTTAATTTGGTCTTTTTGACAACCCCATGAAATTGGTACTGCTCTTAGCCCTTTTAGAGACGTGGGGACTGGTATCTCCAGCCCAGGCTCCACGTGCTCCCCCTTGCCCATACTGCCTTCCATGACTCCCGCTCGATTCCTCTTTAGCACTCCTACTCCTTCAGCGGCTACTATCTCCGTATATTCGAACATCCTTTTACTTTTCCTAAGCCTTTAGGCACATAAAAACGTTTCATTTTATATTCTGACTTTGAACCTAAAAAATGGTTATTTTAGGGGCACCTGGGTGGCTCAGTCAGTTAAGCATCTGCCTTCAGCTCAAGTCATGATCCCAGGGTCCTGGGATCAAGCCCCACATCGGGCTCCCTGCTCAGCGGGAAGCCTGCTTCTCCCTCTCCCACTCCCCCTGCTTGTGTATCTCACATATGCAAAGCAATACACCTACACATGGAAGAAAACATCATGTTCAGCAAAATCTAAAGTAATAAATTTCCCCATGTCTGCTCCCAACCCCTAGTTCCATGCCTAAGAGGCAATGTACTTTTTAAAGTTCTAGCTTTTCCTTCTCCATTGGGTACCACTATAACTTTACATAACTTTAAATATTAATACATTTGTTTCTTTAATGTATCACAATCTTCACTGAGTTGGCTGACAGCACTGTTGCTTCCTACTCTGTTGAGCCTTGTAAAAGTTGAAGAATTCAGTGTCCTTTCTTCCCACCTCTGCTCTCTTTCCACCTCTACTCTATGAAAGCTATCCCACTGGGTACTTGTTCTGCAGATACAGCTCATCTAAGGTGTATTCCCAGGTCAGTTCAAAAAATGGCAATCCAAAAAAAATGGAGTTTACGATAGTGGGGTGCTACCATATATTCTTTACATATCAGGTTGCTATCAGAAGAGAAGGCAACATACTCCTAAGATTTTAAACTCATCCCATTGGAAGAAAGTGGTCCCAGGAATCAAGGCCCAATGGATGCTTTCTTGATTCTTTCTGGTGTTCATTTTATCTTCTGGATATTAATTAGATACCTTCTCTTTCCCTTTCTTCCTTTCTTTCTCTTTCCCTTCCTTCCTTCCTTCCTTCCTTCCATCCATCCATCTATCCTTCCTTCTTCCCTCCCTTCCCTATATTGTTTCTTTTAATGGCAGTAAACACATATAACATCAAATTTATCATTTTAACCATGTTTAAGTGTACAGTTCAGTGGTATTAAGGTCCTTCGCATGGTTGGGCACCTGCCACCACCACCTTTGCAGAGCTCTTTTTATCCTGCGAAACTGAAACCAGCCCTCCATTAAACACTAACTCCCATTTCCCCCTCCAGCCCAGCTTCCATCAACCACCACCCTACCTCTATCTCTATGAATGTGACTCTTCTAATAATCTCATATAAGAAAAATCACACAGGGGCTCCTGGGTGGCTCAGTCAGTGAAGCGTTTGCCTTCGGCTCAGGTCATGGGATCAGGCCCTGCTTTGGGCTCCTCACTCAGTGGGGAGTCTTCTTGTCCCTCTCCCGCTGCCCCTCCCCCCCACTCACACTCGCTTTCTTGCTCTCTTAAATAAAATCTTTAAAAAAACAAGAGGAATCACACAGCTTTTGTGATGCCATATTTCTCAGATGTAACGTGTTCCTTCTTCATTTCGTTATGGGCCTCCTTGAGCCCATGGGATGAATGGCGATAAACTTCTGAGTCCTCGTGTGTGTAAAAATAATTCTGATTTTGTTCCGTGACTTAATAGTTTGGCCTGATAGAAAATTCTAGGTCCCAAATGACCTCTCCTCAACATCTTGAGGGCATTGTTGTACTGTCTTCCAGTATCCAGGGCTGCTGCTGGGAAGGCCGATGTTAAGTCAATCCTCAGGTCCTTGCGGTTAAACTGATTTTTCTCTCTGGAAGCTCTTACATGTTTTCATCTTTGTTTTTGGAGTTTTAAAATCTCACCAAGGTCTATCTGAAGGGGAGGCTTTATGCATTCATACTCAGCTTTACGTGGGCCCTTTAAATCTGCAAGGTTGTGCGTTTTCTTCAGCTTAAGAAATATTTCTCGGCATCTTGACTCATATTTTACATCTTGGACTTCGTGTCTGTGAACTGGAGGATTGTTTTCTACTTAACATCCCTAATGATCAGCTCGGCTCTTCATCTGGAATGTTCTTAGCAGTCTATCCATTTAAATTAAAAACAAAACAAAACAAAAAAACTTTATGGCAATCCCACAGAGGGATGCAGTGATGGTGTGAACAGGTATGACTCACACCCACACAGGGATGCAGTGATGGTGTGAGCAGATGTGACTCACACCCACAGGGGTCCAACAATGGTGTGAGCAGGTGTGAGCTCACACCCACAAGGGTGCAATAATGGTGTGAGCAGGTGTGGGAGACCAGCCCCGGGTGGCCTGGTGTATCAGCGCAGTGGCTGAACGATGTACCGTCCAGCAGAGCGGCGGTGGAGATGAGCTCATAAATCACGGTGAAACATTTGGCCCATTTAAAGTCCAGCGTAACTGTCAAAAACTAATAAAATATGTAACTCGCTAGCAAGGTGCTCAAAGCCTGGGGCCTTCTTTTCATTAATGTCAGATTTGATCCAAGACACTCCCGAGACAGATCGGCAGGCACCAGGAGAATCCTCCCGACCAGCAGCTTCATCACGAGGCCCCACACGCAGGCTGTCCTTCTCAGTCACACCGCGGAGGATCTGCTCTTGCGCCTGGCATGTGAAAACCTGTTTTTTTTTTTTATGAGGGAGATCCAACACAGATGTGGGGGCTCCCAGGGCAGCAGGGAGCCAAGAGTTAGCTGATGGCAGACGGTGACCAAATAAATTGTTAGTGACCCTCCACCAAAAGAATAAAAAATAGATTATTAAAAATCTGGTTCACAAATCTCTAAAACAAACAGGAATGGCAATCAAGAGACACCAGCATGGATTCATGAACAATTCGTGTCACACGAAGTACAAAACTCTTTTGATGGAAATGCAACTGGGAAAGCAGGGGAATGCAAAGGATAAAAATTTATCGTGTATCTGGATGTCACCATCGCTCTTGGTTCTCACAATACTGTATGAACAGGATAAAATAATGCATCGTGGGGAGCAAGATGGCGGAGGAGTAGGAGACCTGGATTTCGTCTCCTCTCAGGAATTCAGCTGGATAGGGATCAAACCATTCTGAACACCTACAAACCCAACAGGAGATCAAAGAAAAGAAGAGCAACAACTTTCTGAACAGAAAAGCGACCACTTTCTGGAAGGTAGGACGTGCGGAGAAGTGAATCCGAGGCGATATTCGGGAGGATAGACGGCGGGGGAGGGGCCTCCGTCGGCCGCTTCTGGCAAGTGATAGAGCCGCGGAGCACAAAATCGGAACTTTTAAAAGTCTGCTCCGCCGAGGGACGTCACTCTGGTGGCTAAGCGGGGGGTGGAACCCTAGGGACAGTGTGGTCTCAGGACCCTCGGGGTCACAGAAGGACCGGGGGTGCCTGAGGGCGGCAGAGCTCCCAGGTATCGGAGCGGGGAAGCCGGCTGCAGAGGCGGAGCCCAGGCGCGGGCTCTCAGCTCGGGGTGGCCATAAACCGTGATCTGCGGCACAGCCGGGCCCCTGCTCCTCCAGCAGGGACCCCACAAGCGGCAGATCCGGGGAGACTCACCTTCCTCCCCCGGGAGGAGCCGCGCGGGAGGGCACCGCAGGGATCTGCTGGGTTTGGAGACTCCAGACCGGGTCCGGTGCCAGAGATAGAAACGCGCGGTCACAGGCCGGTTGAGCATGGAGTGCAGCCGGAGACCGGGGAGACGGGAGTGACTGACGGCTTTTCTCTGGGGGCTCACTGAGGAGCAGACCCGAGTTCTCGGCTCCTCCGGGGCGGAGATTGGGAGGCCGCCATTTTCACGCTCCGCCTCCAAAGCGGTACGGAAAGCTCGCAGGGAACAAAAGCCCCGGAGAGCAAACCCGAGCAGATGACTTAGCCGGGAGGGGGCAAGGGCGGGGCTATTCCGCCTCCGGCAGAGACATTTGGAAACCACGGCAACAGGCCCCTCCCCAGAAGATCAGCGAGAACAGCCAGCCAAGACCAAGTTTACCGATCAATGAGAACGGCAGAACTCCAGCGCTAGGGGAATACTGCACATAGAATTCACGGCTTTTTTACCATGATTCCTTAGTCTTTTAAAGTTAATTTTTTTTTAACTGTCTTTTTGTCTTTTTATTTCTTTTTGAATTTTTCTTTTTCCCTTTTTCAAACAACATCTTATCAATCCCTTTTTTTAAAAAAAAAACATTTTTATTTTTCATTTTTAGAGTCATATTTTATCCCTTCATAGTAGTTACCCATATTTTTGGCTTATATATATAAGTTGTTCTCTCTTTAAAATTTTGAGATAGTTTCTTCTAACAGATTAAAATATACCCTAAATCTCTAGTATATGGTGTTTTCTATTCCCCTGCCTGATCACATCCTCTCCCTTTTTTTTTCTTTTTCTTTTTTCTTTTTTTAAATCTTCTTCTTTCTTTTTCAAACAACTTCTTATCAATTCCTTTTATAAAATTTTTTATAATTTCCATTTTTACAGTCATTTTCTATCCCTTCATCATATCAACCCTTATTTTTGTACATATATCTTTTTCTTTCTTTAAAATTTTGGGAGACACTTTCTTCTAAAAGACCAAAACACACCCCAAATCTAGTGTGTGGCACTGATCTATATACCATATAGATCATATTTGATCACATTCTGGTTTTTCTTTTGTTGTTGTTGTTTTGTTTTGTTTGTTTTTGTTTTTATCTTTATCTTTTTCTTTTTTTTTCTTTTTCTTTTTTCTCTCTTTCCCCTTCTTATCCCACTGCTTCAGGTCTTTTCTGATTTGTTTAGAGTATATTTTCTGGGGACGTGGTTACTCTGCTAGCATTTTGTTCTCTCATTAATCTATTCTCCTCTGCACAAAATGACGAGACGGAAAAAATCACCTCAACAAAAAGAACAAGAGGCAGTACCGACTGCCAGGGACCTACTCAATACGGACATTAGTACGATGTCAGATCTAGAGTTCAGAATCATCACTTTAAAGATACTAGCTGGGCTTGAAAAAAATATGGAAGTTATTAGAGAAACTCTTTCTGGAGAAGTAAAAGAGCTAAAATCCAACCAAGTAGAAATCAAAAAGGCTATTAATGAGGTGCAATCAAAATTGGGGGCGCTAACTGCTAGAATAAATGAGGCAGAAGAGAGAATCAGTAATATAGAAGATGAAATGCTGGAAAATAAAGAAGCTGAGAAAAAGAGAGATAAACAACTACTGGATCATGAGGGCAGAATTCGAGAGATAAGCGATACCATAAGACGAAACAACATTAGAATAATTGGGATCCCAGAAGAAGAAGAAAGAGAGAGAGGGGCAGAAGGTATAATGGAGCAAATTATAGCAGAGAACTTCCCTAATTTGGGGAAAGAAACAGGCATGAAAATCCAGGAAGCACAGAGAACCCCTCTCAAAATCAATAAAAATAGGTCAACTCCCCGACATCTAATAGTAAAACTTACGAGTCTCAGAGACAAAGAGAAAATCCTGAAAGCAGCTCGGGAGAAGAGATATGTAACCTACAATGGTAGAAACATTAGATTGGCAACAGACCTATCCACAGAGACCTGGCAGGCCAGAAAGGACTGGCAGGATATATTCAGAGCACTAAATGAGAAAAATATGCAGCCAAGAATACTCTATCCAGCTAGGCTGTCATTGAAAATTGAAGGAGAGATAAAAAGCTTCCAGGACAAACAAAAACTAAAGGAATTTGCAAACACAAAACCAGCCCTACAGGAAATCTTGAAAGGGGTCCTCTAAGCAAAGAGAGACCCTAAAAGCAACATAGACCAGAAAGGAACACAGACAATATACGGTAACAGTCACCTTACAGGCAATACAATGGCACTAAATTCCTATCTTTCAATAGTTACCTTGAATGTAAATGGGCTAAATGCCCCAATCAAAAGACACAGGCTAACAGACTGGATTAAAAAACAAGATCCATCGATATGCTGTCTGCAAGAGACTCATTTTAGACCCAAAGACACCCCCAGATTGAAAGTGAGGGGGTGGAAAACCATTTACCATGCTAATGGACACCAAAAGAAAGCTGGGGTGGCAATCCTTATATCAGACAAATTAGATTTTAAACCAAAGACTGTAATAAGAGATGAGGAAGGACACTATATCATACTTAAAGGATCTATCCAACAAGAAGATCTAACAATTGTAAATATCTATGCCCCTAACATGGGAGCAGCCAATTATATAAGGCAATTAATAACAAAAGCAAAGAAACACATCGACAACAATACAATAATAGTGGGGGACTTTAACATCCCCCTCACTGAAATGGACAGATCATCTAAGCAAAAGATCAACAAGGAAATAAAGACTTTAAATGACACACTGGACCAAATGGACTTCACAGACATATTCAGAACATTCCACCCCAAAGCAACGGAATACACATTCTTCTCTAGTGCCCATGGAACATTCTCCAGAATCGATCACATCCTAGGTCATAAATCAGGTCTCAACCGGTACCAAAAGATAGGGATCATTCCCTGCCTATTTTCAGACCACAATGCTTTGAAACTAGAACTCAATCCCAAGAGGAAAGTCGGAAAGAACTCAAATACATGGAGGCTAAAGAGCATCCTACTGAAGAATGAATGGGTCAACCAGGAAATTAAAGAAGAATTAAAAAAATACATGGAAACCAATGAAAATGAAAACACAACTGTTCAAAATCTTTGGGATGCAGCAAAGGCAGTCCTAAGAGGAAAGTATATAGCAATACAAGCCTTTCTCAAGAAACAAGAAAGGTCTCAAGTACACAACCTAACCCTACACCTAAAGGAGCTGGAGAAAGAACAGCAAATAAAGCCTAAACCCAGCAGGAGAAGAGAAATCATAAAGATCAGAGCAGAAATCAATGAAATAGAAACTAAAAGAACAGTAGAACAGATCAACGAAACTAGGAGCTGGTTCTTTGAAAGAATTAACAAGATTGATAAACCCCTGGCCAGACTTATCAAAAAGAGAAGAGAAATGACCCAAATCAACAAAATCATGAATGAAAGAGGAGAGATCACAACCAACACCAAAGAAATACAAACAATTATAAGAACATATTATGAGCAACTCTATGCCAGCAAATTAGATAACCTGGAAGAGATGGATGCATTCCTAGAGATGTATCAACTACCAAAACTGAACCAGGATGAAATAGAAAACCTGAACAGACCTATAACCACTAAGGAAATTGAAGCAGTCATCAAAAATCTCCCAAAAAACAAAAGCCCAGGGCCAGATGGCTTCCCAGGGGAATTCTACCAAACATTTCAAGAAGAATTAATACCTATTCTTCTGAAACTGTTCCAAAAAATCGAAACGGAAGGAAAACTTCCAAACTCATTTTATGAGGCCAGCATTACCTTGATCCCCAAACCAGACAAAGACCCCATCAAAAAGGAGAATTACAGACCAATATCCCTGATGAACATGGATGCAAAAATTCTCACCAAAATACTAGCCAATAGGATCCAACAGTACATTAAAAGGATTATTCACCATGACCAAGTGGGATTTATCCCTGGGCTGCAAGGTTGGTTCAACATCCGCAAATCAATCAATGTGATACAGTACATTAACAAAGGAAAGAACAAGAATCATATGATCCTCTCAATAGATGCAGAAAAAGCTTTTGACAAAGTACAGCATCCTTTCTTGATCAAAACTCTTCAGAGTATAGGGATAGAGGGTACATACCTCAATATCATAAAAGCCATCTATGAAAAACCTACAGCAAATATTATTCTCAATGGGGAAAAACTGAGAGCTTTCCCCCTAAGGTCAGGAACGCGGCAGGGATGTCCACTATCACCACTGCTATTCAACATAGTATTGGAAGTCCTAGCCACAGCAATCAGACAACAAAAAGAAATCAAAGGCATCCAAATTGGCAAAGAAGAAGTCAAACTCTCACTCTTTGCAGATGATATGATACTTTATGTGGAAAACCCAAAAGACTCCACCCCAAAACTGCTAGAACTCATACAGGAATTCAGTAAAGTGGCAGGATATAAAATCAATGCACAGAAGTCAGTGGCATTCCTATACACCAACAACAAGACAGAAGAAAGAGAAATTAAGGAGTCGATCCCATTTACAATTGCACCCAAAACCATAAGATACCTAGGAATAAATCTAACCAAAGAGACAAAGGATCTTTACTTAGAAAACTATAAAATACTCATGAAAGAAATTGAGGAAGACACAAAGAAATGGAAAAACGTTCCATGCTCATGGATTGGAAGAACAAATATTGTGAAGATGTCGATGCTACCTAGAGCAATCTACACATTCAATGCAATCCCCATCAAAATACCATCCACTTTTTTCAAAGAAATGGAACAAATAATCCTAAAATTTGTATGGAACCAGAAAAGACCCCGCATAGCCAGAGGAATATTGAAAAAGAAAAGCAAAGCCGGTGGCATCACAATTCCGGACTTCAAGCTCTATTACAAAGCTGTCATCATCAAGACAGCATGGTACTGGCACAAAAACAGACACATAGATCAATGGAACAGAATAGAGAGCCCAGAAATGGACCCTCAACTCTATGGTCAACTAATCTTCGACAAAGCAGGAAAGAATGTCCAATGGAACAAAGACAGTCTCTTCAACAAATGGTGTTGGGAAAATTGGATAGACACATGCAGAAGAATGAAACTGGACCACTTCCTTACACCACACACAAAAATAGACTCCAAATGGCTGAAAGACCTCAATGTGAGACAGGAGTCCATCAAAATCCTAAAGGAGAACACAGGCAACAACCTCTTTGACCTCAGCCGAAGCAACTTCTTCCTAGAAACATCGCCAAAGGCAAGGGAAGCAAGGGCAAAAATGAACTATTGGGACTTCATCAAGATAAAAAGCTTTTGCAAAGCAAAGGAAACAGTTAAGAAAACCAAAAGACAACCGACAGAATGGGAGAAGATATTTGCAAATGACATATCAGATAAAGGGCTAGTATCCAAAATCTATAAAGAACTCATCAAACTCAACACCCAAAGAACAAAGAATCCAATTAAGAAATGGGCAGAAGACATGAACAGACATTTTTCCAATGAAGACATCCAAATGGCCAACAGACACATGAAAAAGTGCTCAATATCGCTCGGCATCAGGGAAATCCAAATCAAAACCTCAATGAGGTATCACCTCACACCAGTCAGAATGGCTAAAATTAACAAGTCAGGAAACGACAGATGTTGGCGGGGATGCGGAGAAAGGGGAACCCTCCTACACTGTTGGTGGGAATGCAAACTGGTGCAGCCACTCTGGAAAACTGTATGGAGGTTCCTCAAAAAGTTGAAAATAGAGCTACCATATGATCCAGCAATTGCACTACTGGGTATTTACCCCAAAGATACAAAAGTAGGGATCCGAAGGGGTACGTGCACCCCGATGTTTATAGCAGCAATGTCCACTATAGCCAAACTGTGGAAAGAGCCAAGATGTCCATCGACAGATGAATGGATAAAGAAGATGTGGTATATATATACAATGGAATATTATGCAGCCATCAAAAGGAATGAGATATTGCCATTTGCAACAACGTGGATGGAACTGGAGGGTATTATGTTGAGTGAAATAAGTCAAACAGAGAAAGACATGTATCATATGATCTCACTGATATGAGGAATTCTTAATCGCAGGAAACAAACTGAGTGTTGTTGGAGTGGGGGGTGGGGTGGGAGGGATGGGGTGACTGGGTGATAGACACTGGGGAGTGTATGTGCTCTGGTAAGCGCTGTGAATTGTGCAAGACTGTTGAATCTCAGATCTGTACCTCTGAAACAAATAATGCAATATATGTTAAGAAAAAAAAAAAGAAGAAGAAGAAGAAGAAGGTAGCAGGAGGGGAAGAATGAAGCGGGGGAAATCGGAGGGGTAGACGAACCATGAGAGACGATGGACTCTGAAAAACAAACAGGGTTCTAGAGGGGAGGGGGGTGGGAGGATGGGTTAGCCTGGTGGTGGGTATTTAGGAGGGCACATTCTGCATGGAGCACTGGGTGTTGTGCACAAACAATGAATCATGGAACACTTCATCTAAAACTAATGTTGTAATGTAAGGGGATTAACATAAGAATAAAAAAATTAAAAAAAAAAAAAAAATAATGCATCGTGGTGCGGGTAACTGCGTTCACTACTGGCCAAATGACTACACTCAGTAGGTGTCAGTTCACGAATTCGTGCAGCCCTGGGGGGAGAGCTAAGCCACATGGCTCGGCTGTTGCTACTGTCTGTCCAGTGTGAACATCAACAGCTCCGGCGGGGACACAGAAGGAAAAACTGGGAGAAAACGCAACACTGAGAACACTGTATGCTCAACAGACACGCGATAGAGAAATCGTAAAGGGTGGACGATGAGTGAAACACTTAGCTCTAATATGGCGTCTAAGAAAAGCAAGTGTAACACCCCGAAATTAGGTATAAGGTATAAAGAACAGCCCAAGAGAAGACGGAGGTGGCCAGCTCTTGGCTCCGTACAATGAGGCGCCCCCTGGTGATCAGAGTTATCTGCACAGATCACGTGCCCTGGAAATCAGGGCTTTTCCATACCAGAAATGTGTTGGCGGAGGCAGAAAACAGAACCTCAGGGGCGTCATGGTTGATTGCGCTACGGAAAGTTCGGCTATTTGATGTCTCCCCCGACCCTACACCTGTATTATTCTGAAACTTCCCGTGGCAGCTGAAGTAGGGGGAAGGCCTCAGGCCCTTTCTCTGCCGGCTGTGCTGGATTCACAACAGAGTTCAGCTTCTTCGACAAGGAGATTCACGGGCTTAAAACGCCAAATGCCTTTAGGTGGTGCATGTCCTTTCCGGTCCTTGAACGAGCTACCACCCCCTAAACACTTATGTCTGGCCCAGCCTCAGATTTATTTACCTGCCCGACGTCAACAGGCTTTTCCTTCGGGAATGCTGCTTTGGATGGGCCTTTAAGGTTATGTCTGGTAGGGGACATATTTTCAAATCAGCCCGGCACTGCCTAGAATTCTAGTCAGCAGTCTGGCTCATGTACAATCCAGAGAATGAGTGGTCTAGGATAGCATTTCCCAAAGTGAATTCTGGGGAGTGCAAGGTCTGGTGCATGTTTACAAATATTTCATGGAAGTGCCTGTCAAATATATTTGACCCTAAATACATATACACCCATATACCATATATATGTGCACATACGTACATATGTGTGCATACACAAAGATGTAGGTGTGCACATATATATGCATATAAACGTGTGGGTATGGAAGCAGATGTCTAATTGGTATGCACGTTTTGTGAATCTCCCACAGAAATACAGAGTATGCGACTGTCCAAGTGTCTTTGGCCATGCAATCCTTTTTGGCTTTTTTCTTTGAAGATCCCAGGATATATGGATTTTGTGGAGCCTGTTTTAGCATATGCTGCTTAGAAAAACAATCTCCATTCTGCAAAGAGTGTGTCGAAGATGTCTGAGCCAGTTGCGTCCTCCTGTTTGTGAGGTTGGGCCCTGGGCTGTAAGACACATACACGGCTGGGATTCCCACATGGGACACTGAGCTGCCCTGTGGCCATTCCGTGGCTCCATCTCTAAGCCCCGCCACCTACAGCCCACGCACTATCCTCTCAGTAGTGCTGAGTGTGAAAATGGGGCTGATTTGGCATAAACATTGCCCCCTGTTGGAAACAATTTTTAAAAATGCCTTGAGATGTCAGTGGGGTTGGCGGGATCACTGCATGAGGCATCCTTTCATTTTGACTGAGATCGGTATTCGTGATAGAGGAGGCGAGCAACACAGCCTCCGCCCCACGGCCACGTCAGAACCAGCTCTGCAGCAACTCAAACCAACGATCCACCACGGGGTGGCTCCACAATCTGCCTTCGACCTCTCCACCGTCGAAACCCCCAAAGCATAAACCAGCAAAGGCACCTGTTCAACTTATTTGACCAGTCCTTCTGCCTGAATCTCCTTCAATGGCCACGACTGCCCCTTTGTCACACAGCTGTCCTACCTGAATCTCCTTCAATGGCCACGACTGCCCGTTTGTCACACAGCTGTCCTAACAACAGCCACGGAGTCATCTGCTCCCCAGTACTCACTCTTGACCTAATCTACGACACAATGCAAACTGTAGAGTGCACGCCCCAGGTACAGTCAACTAAATGAAGTAAAATAAAACGTATTAACCAAGCTCTACCCTGGCCTCCCAACTTTTCCGCTGAAGCATCTCAGCGGAAGAGCTGAAACACCATGCCAAACCTCAGGAGTCATGAAAGGGGATGGGGATGTCTGTTGAGCACTATTTTTAAGCCACTTTATTTCACATTTCACAGACATAATCCTTCCAATGACTGTGGGGTGGAGATACATACGATCAATGTCTGCATTTTAAAGATCAGAAAGCAGAGGGTAAGTAACTTGCTCCAGGTCATACAAGACTTTCCACCCATGTCTGTGCAGCCCCAACCATCTGCTCCTCTCCATTTGTCTAACCTCCAAATGTGGGTTTGGTCCAGAATTCGCAGCCATCGCCATTCATCCCCAGGGACAAGGAGTCCTGTGTGCTGGCTGATTGCAAGGTCCTTACAAGCACAGAGCTGTGCTCAGATCGACGGGCACTGAAGGGCAAGGGCAAAGCAGGAAGAGGATAGCGCCACACTATTTCCACAATGGGGAGGGACGAGTACAGGAAATCCACTGTGAATCAAGGACCAGAGCTCCATCTTGGGGTGAATTACGAGTGGATGTGGACAGCCGATGTAGAGCCAGCCTTAGGAGAGTCTGGGATATTCCAGAGATGATGAGTTGGCAAAGCCTGGCCTTCTGATAAGGACCCCGGGGTCTGTGGAGGTGTCGCTGCTGGGGTTCCCCCAAAGGAGTGGTATGTGCAGCCACGACCTTGTTCCTTCGGACCCACCATATCCTGCCCACCATTCATACGCAAACACAACCCCCTTCCTCAACCAGAAGGCCCAGGAAGCTCTAGCCTCACCCGTGGCCCACTGTTGATCACTCATGCTCATTACTGCTCGCTGTAATGTAATGTAAGGGTCCAGATAGCCTGTTGCTTGTCTGGGATGAGGAAACAAGCCTTGACTGTGGCAGACATGCTTTTGGCCTTTCTAGGGGTTCTCTCCAGAGGCTGTGGCTTTCAGGGGGCTGCCGTGGGGTGGAGGTGGGCACAGTCAGACCTGAACCTCCAGGGAGAGAATTCTCTAAGACGCACCCCACCCACAACCTCGAAGGCAGAGCAGACTCTCCCGGGACAGGAGTCTAGGGATGTGCACTGTGAAAAGGCTTTCAATGGAATTTAGAGTCTCCTCCATGAACCCTGCACCTCCGTCTCCTCCCTCACCTCCAAAGAAAAACCAACGTCCTAGATCCACGTTTCCCAAACTGCGTTCCATGGAACACCAGGAACAATTTAAAAAGATCCAATAGTCAAATAGTGGGTTGACTCCTATGAAATTACTGCTACTTAAGCACTTTTTTTTTTAAACTATAAAATAGCAATTTCATCTGGTCCGACCTAATGAGTTTTGAAAGCCTCCCATATTCTTCTCTTGGAGATTCAGAATCCGCGTTAGCATTTTAAAGGCTGGAATAATTCCCCACCAGAGAAACCTGCATGGCTTTGTTTTCCAAACATATTTGACAATGGGACCCTTTTATTAGGTGACACCTGTTACATCTCTCAGAACCTGTGCTTTGTGGGACTCATTTGGGGAAATGCTGCCGGGGAGGATCAAAAATAATGAAGAGGTTTCTGAGCCTTTAGCAAACCCGCCTTCGTCACTATCACATCATTTTTATTTGAATAAAAGGAAATTCACTCATCCGTGTCTTATGCGCTCACTCTGCACCAGAGTGTCTGCTCAGAACTGGGGACAAGCGGGAATAGGAGTGTTCTGCTCAAGGGGACAGCCACCGTGGCTCAGAGGAGGTCAGTGAGGGCTGCGTGGAGTTGCGAGTTTTGAGCTGGGGTTTACGTGGATTTTTCCAGGCCAGGAGGCTGATGGCCAGTACCCAGTCCAGCGAGGCAAACCCAGTTCACCTGCTCATGCCTCGGTGCACTCTCAGAGCCTACCTTCCAGAGCCTCGAGGTCGCCAGGCACCATGAGAATGCATCGCTTGCTCCCATTGTCCTCTCCCGGCTACCCTGGGGAAGGTCTATTCAATTTCATGTGGACCCAGCACCTGATCTCCTTCGGGTGGGGTGCTACTCTGCCATATACTCCCAATTAGAGTCCGGTGGGGACCTCAGGGTCACTAGCTACAGACCCCTTTGCCCTCTGTCTTCTTGCCTTTCTCTGAATGCATGCAGGTATCTGGCTCAGGCAGTTCCGTGGGGCAGACGAGGGACTGTCAGGATGGCCGACCTTACGGGGAGGTGGGAGACCAAGTAGGGTCTTGGAAACTGTGACTCGCAGAAAGCAGACAGGTCGGGGAGGGGTGCACTGCTCTGCCCCCTTCGGTTTTCAAACCCTGGACCTTCATGGCCATGAAGCTGTGGTGGAAACACAGGCAAAGCTCCTCTGTACTTGCCCAGGGCCAAGGGAGATTTCTACAGCTTGGTGCAACGTTTCCTCACTTTCCCTTGGTTCATCCATAACCATAACAGAAGTGGACACTCCTGGTGGGTAACCATAGGAGTGGTTACAGGCACTGCATCGTTAGGGGGAATGACAGCTTGCCAGCCCACCTATGCCCTTTCAATGCCCTTCCGTCGCCCCCAAGGTAGCCCCTATCTCATGCAATAAGAGCCTAAGTGGCACCACCAGTGAGGCAGCCCATGGATGCCTGGGGCTGGACGGGGTGAGCAGGGGACGGGGGCAGACATAAGCTCAGGGGACCCGGAGGGCACGTTACCAGACTTCGGTGCTCCCAGCCCATGAGTTTGGGTTGGATCCTACATCCTGTGGCCGTTGTATTACACGTGTGCAGTTTGTAGCCCAGAAATAGGAGAGAAAATTGAATAACGGGGTGGGTGTGGGTGGGTGGGGGTAGGAGCAGAGGCTCGGGTACAAAGTTCTGCCACAAAGGGTCATCTGTCTAGCGAGGGTGGAATCAGGTCAGGCTGGCTGGGGTACCTGCCACTGGCACCCAGGGAACCATGCTCAGGAGCTCTGGGGAGCTGGGCCAGCCACAGCTGGGGAGCTTTCCTTTCAAATAAAATCACAATAAAAAGCAATATGGCCCTGCAGCCACAAACTTTTTTTTTTTTAAATTTTTTATTATGTTAATCCCCATACATTACATCATTAGTTTTAGATGTAGTGTTCCATGATTCATTGTTTGTGCATAACACCCAGTGCTCCATGCAGAATGTGCCCTCCTCAATACCCACCACCAGGCTAACCCATCCTCCCACCCCCTCCCCTCTAGAACCCTCAGTTTGTTTTTCAGAGTCCATCGTCTCTCATGGTTCGTCTACCCCTCCGATTTCCCCCCCTTCATTCTTCCCCTCCTGCTACCTTCTTCTTCTTTTTTTTTCTTAACATATACTGCATTATTTGTTTCATAGGTACAGATCTGAGATTCAACAGTCTTGCACAATTCACAGCGCTTACCAGAGAACATATCCTCCCCAGTGTCTATCACCCAGTCACCCCATTCCTCCCACCCCACCCCCCACTCCAGCCACCCTCAGTTTGTTTCCTGAGATTAAGAATTCCTCGTATCAGTGAGGTCATATGATACATGTCTTTCTCTGTTTGACTTATTTCGCTCAGCATAATACCCTCCAGTTCCATTCACATCATTGCAAATGGCAAGATCTCATTCCTTTTGATTGCAGCCATAAACTTTTAAAAGCAGGCCAACCACAAGCTGGCTATTTTTTAATCTGGTAATGACATATTTGTCAGTTTTAATCTTTATCTCTGCGTTCTAAGGTTCTCCCCAAGGAGAGATTTCCACCCCCCCCCCCATCCTGCAAAGGACAGTCTGACTCAGAACTTGACCCAGTGCTGGTTGCAAGATAATGGGAAATTTTTCATCAACCTCAAGAGCCCAGACACCCCTCCAGCTATCAGCCCATCCAGGATCCTCCACCGCCGGCAGCTAGAGCATGGATGGGGATCACCACGCTGCTCGGAGCAACTTCTGGCAAAAGAGGCCACAAGGCCTGATGGCGGGAAGTGGGATGAATGAGGATAATGCCAAGGGGACTCAGATCATTCATTCACCAGCTGAGTATCCTTCAGAGAATCACTTTTTATCGAAGGGCCTCAGCACTAGACTGGGGGGTGGGGAGTGGATGCACCTCCCCCCCCAAAGGTTGGGGTGTGGATGCAGGGAGACAAAAGGTGTATGAAAGGTTTCCAACTATAAAGCACTATGTGATATAGGCTGTTACCTCCATCCCTTGCTCAGCTGCACTAACGATGGAAAGACAATTATTCCCGAAGGAACCTTGGCCCAAAGGGGGTCTAATCATAGCCCTATCCATCACTAGATGGAAGAAAACTTAGGGATTCAGTCATTTTAAACATGTCTTCTGGGTAAAGGTCTTGTTTTCCAGTCCCTGAAACTTTGGCTTTCACGGACTCACTTTTCTTCTAGAAAGAAGGATAGGTAAAGAAACCATGCATTCTTTTATCTTCTCGTGGACCAAGGGTCAAAGGAGCCACCGCAGCCTGCATCCACCCCAGACAGGCACCTGGTTTTGCCACCTGTGGATGGGCCATTACCCTCACCATCTGACGGTGAAGACAGGCTGGTCAGTAAGTCAGCAATGCCCATGTGTCACGGACTCATGGCCATGGCGGGCTCAGTCCTTTGTCTCCAAGCTCTCAAGGACGGACTCAGGTAGGGTAGTGTTTATGCCATGGAGGTAATTGGGCACACGGGATGTCTTAGTGGCTCCTTCCATACTTATCCTCATCACCAAACGCTTCCCTGACAGCCTGCTAGGGCAGGGCACCCCCTTCGATGCTGAACAGTTAGTTGGAAGCCAATGGAACCTTTTCTCTTATTACTGAGGTGACATTCACAGAACATAAAAGTCACCATTTTAGGGGTGCCTGGGTGGCGCAGTTGGTTAAGTGGCCGACTCTTGGCTTTGGCTCAGGTCATGAGATCAAGCCCCGTGTCCGGCTCCGCACTCAGTGCAGAGTCGACTTAAGACTCTCTCTGCCCCTCCCCCCCTCAAATAAATAAATCTGAAGAAACAAAAAAAGTCACCATTTTAAAGCATACACTTCAGTAGCATTTAGTACATTGATAATGTTTTACGACCACCACCTCTATCTGGTTCCAAAACACTTTCATTGCTCCCAAACCCAAAGAGGACCAAATAGTCATTCCCTATTCCTTCCCTTCACTCCGGCCTCTGACAACTACCAGTCTGCTTTTGTATCTGTGGATTTGCCTCTTCTGGATATTTCATATAAGATGTGACCTTCTGTCTCTGGCTTCTTTCACTGAGCATAATATTTCTTTTTTTTTTTTTTTAAAGATTTTATTTATTTATTTGACAGAGAGAGACACAGTGAGAGAGGGAACACAAGCAGGGGGAGTGGGAGAGGGAGAAGCAGGCTTCCCGCCGAGCAGGGAGCCCGATGTGGGGCTCGATCCCAGGACCCTGGGATCATGACCTGAGCCGAAGGCAGGCGCTTAACGACTGAGCCACCCAGGCGCCCCTCACTGAGCATAATATTTCTGAGACTCACCCATCTTGCAGCATTTAGCCATGTTTCAATTCTTTTAACGGCTGAGCCATGCTCCTCTATATGCCAAACCACATTTTGCTTATCCACTCACCCACTGATGGACTTTTGGCTTCTCTGCCACCTTTTGGTTACTGTGAGCAGTGCTTCTGTGAACACTCAGGGACAAGTATTTCTTTGAATACCTGTTTTCAATTCTTTGGGGTATATTCTTAGGAGTGGAATTGCTGGGTCAGTGGCATCTTTTGAAAACCAAAATCAACGTCACTCTCCTCTGCTTTAAACCCTCCAATGATTCCCCCTGCACTTAGGGGGAAGTGAAAATGATAATCCGCACATCTGGCCTTGTCTATCTTAGCCCCATGTTCTGTTTTCCAGCTACCTGGACTTTGCAAGGACTCTTGCTTCCTCCAACAGCCTTTGGGCTGTTGCATCCTCTGGCTGTGTCTCTCCCTCTCCCCAGTTTTCATGTAACTTCCTCAGAGAAGCCTTCCCCAGCCCCCCAGCTAGGTCAGGCACACCCACTATGTGGCCCCATAGCACCTTCTACTTGTCCCTCACCACAGTGTGAACTGCATGTTGATTGCAAGTGTTTCTTTTGTTGATTGGCTCAGGAAGTATTTATTGAGCATCTTTACTGGGCTGGAGTTTGCTCTTGGTGCTTGAGAAACATCAGTTAATAAAGCATATCACACCCGTTAGGAGTCTGCTTTTTTTGTAGAGGAGGAAGAGAAGACCAGATTAACAAAGAGATAGAATATAAGGTCAGGTAATGATGAGTGTCATAAACAATTCAGGGCTGGAAAGAGTATTCCATGGGGAGCTATTTTCAATGGGATCCCCCTGGAGCCTCATAGAAGAGGTGGCTTAGATAAACATCTGTCACCTCCACTGGACTGTGGGCTCTGGGTAAGAGGTACCTGTGTCTCTTTCATGCATCATCATGTGAATCTCCAGCACCAAGGTGAATGCCTGGCACATAATAGGATACATGGATAAATGAAATGATCCTGCCCTCGAGGAGCCCTAGCACTCTCTGTCCCCGTGGCCACCTCTGGGCCCATAGGGTAGCTTGGAGGAACCCCAGAGTCAGAGAGCAGTCTCCCAGCCCTGAGCCAAGCAGCCTTCCCGCTCCCACCACCAGACCTACCCTCCATTCTCTGCGCCTCTCCTCGCCTCTCTGATGCTGGCATATGGCATGGTCATTAGCAGCTGGATCCCAGCCAGCCTCCGAGAAGGACCAAGTGTGAGAGAGCAGGGCCGCTGCTTGGCTTCTAGAGCAGACTTCTCCACTGCCTCCTCTCTCACCTCTATCCTTCACCACCCACCACCCTCCTTAAGTGGCCTGGAGTTCACACGATTAGCCACTGGCTCTGACTCAGAAAAGCACCTTAATACTAGGCGGTGAGACCGCAGAGCCCATGATAGTCAACCACCCTTTGGCCTGCATAGTGAGCATCTTTCCAGCGTATCTCTCACCTATGATAACAACAGAGCAGAGGTTCACAACCTTTGAGAACCCGTGAGTTACAAACACTGGAATAGTACTGAGACACCTGCTACAACATGGATGAACCTTAAAGAGATTTACTAAGTGAAATAAGCCAGTCACAAAAGGACAGACATGGTCAGATTCCAAGTATACAAGGCACCTGGAGTAGCCAAATTCATACAAATGGAAAACAGAACAGTGGTTGCTAGGGACAGGGTGGGAGGAGGGGATGGGGAGTTATTGTCTTACGGGCGCAGTTTCGGTTTGGGAAAATGGAAAAATGCTGGAGACAGATGGTGGTGATGGCTGCACAATAATGGGAATGTACTTAAAGCCACGGAACTATAGACTTTAAATGGCTAAAGTGGCAAATTTTATGTTATATATATTTATCACAATAAAAAATACAAGGTGCAGGGGGAAAAAAAAACACGCGGGACCTCTTAGATGTAAAACTTACACCGTACGTAACAAATTTTGAAAGAAATCAATTCCTTGATAAACCACCAAGGAAATAGGAAAGAGACCTCCTTTATTTCCATATATCGCCCCCAACGCCCCCATCACTTTATAGACAGGCTACACTGGTGGTGAATATCTCAGGCACACTGGGGACAGGGATTTGCTCTTAATGCCTTGGTAATCTCCAATAGCAATGGAGAAGGGTTCCCACCCTGACATGCGGTTGAATAAACCACTCAGCAAGTTCATTAGGAAGACAGGATGCCAGTCTAGATACTCAGATTTCTAGGTAAGTCATCCTTCCACTAAACTACAGTGATCCCCATGGTGCTTGAGATAGTGGACCGGGAGCCAGGTGAATTCTCAGATGTGGCCACTGACAAAATGGCAGCAGTGGTGGTGGCAAATCAGATGTGTCATTCTGGCTCCTAGCCTCAGTTTCCTTATCTGCCAAAGGGTTGTGGCCAATGTAGTCAGTGTTTTCCTGGGATACCAATTCTCCTAGGAAGCAGTTAGTTCTAGCTATCTTTCTTCCTCTCCTCTCCTCTCCTCTCCTCCCCTCTCCTTTCCCTTTCCCTTCCCTTTCTCTTTCCCCTTCCCCTCCTTCCTTCCTTCCTTCCTTCCTTCCTTCCTTCCTTCCTTCCTTCCTTCCTTCCTTCCTTCCTTCCTTCCTTCCTTCCTTTCTTTCTTTCTCTCTCTCTCTCTTTCTTTCAGATTTATTTATCTTAGAGAGAAAGAGAGCGAGAGCACAATCAGGACAGGGAGAGAGAATCTCAAGCAGACTCTGAGCTGAGCATGGAGCCTAACACAGGGCTCAATCCCATGACTCTGAGATCACGACCTGAGCTGAAATCAAGAGTCAGACGCTTAACCGACTGAGCCACCCAGGTGCCCCCACTAGCTGTCCTTCTATCAGAATTCAGCACTAGGGCTGCCGGACAGTGCCCTGCAACCAATCCTTGATAACTCCTTGTCTTACCTCTACCCCCTGCCCAGCCCTGGGACATGCTCAGTCTCTTGCTTCTTCCTGAGGAAGCCTCAGCAAACACACCCAGAGCTCTGTCTACTACATACAGCTGAGCAGTAGAAACCAAAGAGGAGGAAAAAGAAAACCAGAGACAATCGATTCCGTGTCTTCAAGAGGTTATAGCCTGTCCCACTGACCATCTGTAGTAGCCATGAAGATGAGTCCTTCAGATCTCCTGCTGTGGGAAACACAGTGACTGGTGGCCTCAGCTGCTGCTTTTCAGAACCCACCACCACATCCCCATTCCCCCTCCCAGCTGCTTCCAGCCAGTGACTGAGTGTGGAGTGACCAGTACAGGACATGGGGCTCTTCTTAGAGGACTCCCGTGGCTGGAGGACCTGCCCCTACATTGTCCTGGCTGAGACATCCTTGGAAGTGTGCCGCAGGTGGAGACTCTTCCTTCCCTGTCTCCTTACACAGCTGCCGGACCTTTACCACAGGCTGGAAGGCTCTCCCTACCACCTTCCACTCCCTTCCCTCTATCCTTACAGCTATGTCCCCCAACAGATCTCTTGCACATCTATCCCTTCTTGGCACCCGCTCCTCGAAGGACTTGAGCTGATGCACCATCACACTGGCCAAAAGAGAGTGAAACGCCCAATAAATGCCATGCAGAGCAATATACACACTCAGAGTGAGCACTATGCATTTGGAAGAACAGCAAAAATTGCCTTAAATGTTTTCCAGAACTCAACAGTTTAACGTCTACATTACCCGGTCAATAAATGTGTAGCAAGCCCCCCCAACTGGTGGCAAGCACATGCGCACCCCCACTTCCAAGGCAGGCTGTCATTCTCATCCGTATCTTTCCCATGAGCAAACCGCAAAGGATTACTATCAATGTATAACCTGGTGATAATTAGTGATGGTAAAAATAACAGTCAACGTCATTTAGCTTTTATTCTATGTCAGGTATTGTTCTATACTTTTCATGGATTGCTCATTTAAAAAAACAACAGCAACAACAACCCTGAAAACAGTACTGTGCTTTAGGGAACAATGAGGAACCAGAAACACAGATGGGCGCTGGGAGCTGCTTGGTGTGTCATGCTCTCCAGGAGTCGGCTCAGAGGAGGGACTGGGGAATCACAGCACTCCTGCACCTGCAGGTTCACCTGGCAGGAGGCTGCCTACACTCCCTGCGAATCAGCCTTGCCCTGGATGACAGAGCCTCTGAGTCGAGAGGCTCTGTGGTCTGAAGGGGTATCTTTAAAGTTTCATGCAGCTGCCTCTGCTTTCACACCACATGCCTTCAATGGGAAGACATGACAACGGGTAATAAAGCACACAGCTCAGATTCCTAATAAAACGAGACTGTGCTGTAATGTGCCCGTCAGCTACGGCTGAGGCCAACCGTGATACAGAAATGAGAATAATCCACGTGTGAGTTACAGAGAGAACCATTTTTATCTTTTGGATGTCAGACGATCAAGGAAAATGTGTCGTCTCACATCGTGTTAATTTTTAAAACTCAATAAACTAGTCATCAGAGAAAGGAATGGAGCTGCTGCCGAAGACCTAGAGAGAAAGAGAAAGTGATGGTGCAGAGAGCGTGTCCTGACCCTCAGCCCCGCCTGTCGAGAGGGGGTTACCTCTCCACCAGCTAAGGCTCCATTTCCTGTGAGGCCTTCTTCCATCTTCACCGGCCCCATCCTTTGTGCCTCCCAACCCCCTCTCTCATGGAAATAAGAGCATCTAGACACATTGGCTCTCTATTCTTCCAGGTCATTCACTCACCTGGCCTGGGGACACACCCGAGGTGAAAAGCTATTTCCTGGGGCTCTCCCTCCTCCCTGAGAGCCCTTCCCAATAACACTGCACAAGGGTAAGTGTTCACTCAACAAACCTTCACTGCGAGACTGGGTTTCAGGGCTGAGCAAGAATGACTTAGTCATTTGGAAAGGGTTGTACTTCACTCCCAGATACCCCCACCCAAATCTGCAGTCATCCCTCCACCTCAGTAACGGCAGATCTGGGGTTCCCATCCTTCACGCCATACCTGTTCCTTCTTCATTACACCTGAGCACTCTGTTCCCTTACCTGCACATCCAAGTTCAAGACCTCCCGGGGGCGCCTGGCTGGCTCAGTCGGTTAAGTGCCAGACTCTTGGTTTCGGCTTGGGTCATGATCTCAGTGTCGGGATTGAGCCCCTGCATCAGGCTCTGTGCTCAGCAGGGAGTCTGCGTGAGATTCTCTCTCTCCCTCACCCCCTGCTCCTCCCCCCGTCTCTCTCTCTCTCTTTCTCATAAATAAATATTTTTTAAAAAAAGACCATTCTGGGACTATCCAGCCCACCAGTACCCCCAGGCTTAGCACAATGACATACACCTTCTCCCTTTATTTTTCTCTAATTTTTAATACCTACTCTAAGCTGCTTGGGTTTGGGGACCATGCCTCGGGCATCTTCTATATCTGAACGGCTCTGGAAGCCACACAGTGAGTGGTCAGAACTCAGGGGCAGAATGACGAACGACTGATCCTGCTTGACAAAATACTGTCTGTGGTTGTGGCGGAGTGAGAAACTGCATAAGCGATCCCAGTCCCCGCGTGGCGGGGCTCGGCTGAGGGGAGAGACAGAAACGGAGGGAGACTTCGTCTGCTTCGTTATCCACACTACAGACCTGCTGCCCACAGCATAGGGCTTGGCTCATGGCGGGTGCACGAACGAATGAATGAAGCCAAGGAGTGAAATGAACAGAAGGAACGATGAAAAGAGCAGAGAAAAGGGGGAAGATGGAGGAGAGAGGCACAGATATTCTTGGATCTGGAAACACTGGTAGAAGCTATGCCTTGGCACGGTCAAATTATCCTGAAACTCACCTGGGGAGAGGCATGCGTTAGCCCCAGACTGGTTTGCCGCTTTGAAATGTTACCTTCTATAGACGAGCTGAGACACACGCACATGGGATATCATGATGTGGTGTCCACTGCAGTATGGCCAAGAGCAGAGGCTATGACCTTGAGCCAGGCTGACTGCAGCTCGTGAGCACCTCCACAACCACGAGAATAGGACCTGAACGATTTTACCATCGCTGACCTGTAGACCTAGAAAATCCTTCCCAGGCTTAACCATCAACAACATAGACACTTCAAGGAGGGGTGGGGGCTGCAGGCCAAAGCGTTGACCTTCCCCCTCCCCGCCAGCTTCTGAACTGACAAGAGCAGACTGGCCCACAGATGCAGCCTGGCCTGGGAGGTATTGCCTATCAGCCTGGACGTGTAACTGAAAAGGCAAAGAGCAAAGGGATATTAGTAAGGCCAGAAGTGGGGACCAACTTGGAAGCCAAAGCTGCTTGGGCTCCCGACTAAGCACTCTGGGCCTCTGTGTCTCTGGTTGCAGAAGATCATAGAGTCACTCCTGATTTCTGGTGTTCTCTGGAACAGCCATCCTCACACGGTGTGGTGACTTGGTCTGGGGAACGCAAACAAACGAGGGTGGACTTGTGGAGCAGATGGCCGGAGCCAGAAGCGGGGAGCAGGCTGGCTCCTGTTCCTTGCAGGGACTGAAGTTGTCTGGAATGGGACAATTACCACCCAAATCTCCATCGTCTTGCTACACAGTGTATGCCTGGCTCCTGAGAAATTTACGACTTAGGAGGGCTTGTCACAGCTTGCTTTGCCTCCCCAGAAGGTCTTGGTGACGACTTTAGGTAGTAAAAGCACGAGTTTCCAAGCAACCAGATAACAGGTCTTCCATCACAGCTCTGCGGTTGGCAAAACAGTGGCTCCAGAGCAGCATGTAATTAAATTAGCCAAGGCTCCATCTCTCTGGGATAACCTAAGACCTTGCAAAGACCGCTTCTTACTAAACAAAAGTAAACTAGTCTAACGTCATGCCTAGGGCAGGGGAGGGGGCTCCCAACCTTGCATTAATTGGGTGTGTCAGCTGGCCTTAAGAATCCAATCAGCCAGGCAGTGACCCCATGGACTGCTCACAAATGGGCCATTTCGTGTGTCCCATTCGTTATTTAAAACAATTAAAAAAGCTTCTTTGGAAAGGAAACAGTGGCCCCTGGCTTGAACATCCCCCATCTGTCTGGATCTAGCCGTATGCATTTGCCATTGACGTTAGATTGCTTTATTCTTCTTTCTAAGTAAGGTCAGGGGTTCATCCCATGAGCCCAGGGTGACTTGGAGCTCAGGCATGAGACATCTCCCGTCTGTTTTGTTTCTTTCTTTTTCTTTTTTTTTTTTAAAGATTTTATTTATTCATTTGAGACACAGAGATACAGAGAGAGAGAGAGAAAGAAGGAGCAGGGAGAGAGGCAGAGGGAGAGGGAGAAGCAGGCTCCCCGCTGAGCCAGGAGCCCCATATGGGGCTCGATCCCAGGACCCCGGGATCATGACGTAGGCCGAAGGCAGACGCTTAACCATCTGAGCCACCCAGGCACCCCGCCTCTGTTTTGTTTCACTTATTTTTCCATTCATGCCTGTCTAACTTGCAGGCGCTCACTGTCAAAGGAGTAATGGTGCCTGGCTACACATCACCAAAAAAAAAAAAAAAAAAAAAAGGAAAAAATACCCCAAACAAAACAACCCAGCTCTGGCTAATGTTGTGAGCAGTCCTTTCTCCTGCTGCCCCACTCTTTTCTTTCCTCCGCTCACTTTCAACAGACCCACTTACAGCCCCAAGACCCTCCACTATGGAGCTCACCCCAAGCAGCTAAGAGCTTCTCTGCCTTAAGCCTGGAGCCCCTTCTGATGATCCCGGCCCCTTGCAGCCCAGTTTCAGGAAGCTGAGGTGCCCCACTGGCCACCATTCTAGGAGCGGTCTGCTGGCTCATCCCTGGATGGGTTGAATCTGAATCATCTGTGACTCTCCCCAAAAATACACCCCTGGGCTCTGTGAAGGGACACAGAAGGGACAGGGATGCTGTGTATGTCACCAGCATGTCAGGGTGATTCTAATACTGCCCATCAGATGCCTCAGGTCCAGGGCACAATCAGACAAGGTAAAAAGGTGAGCTCTTTGAGCTTATATCCACCCAATGCATCAGGAAGATCTACAACAGAAGCCTCCAGAATCAGTCTTTCCTAAAGGATTACATCCCGCAAGATGATCACAGGGGCACTGCACCAATCAGACGGAGTCATTACTTGGGTGCAGCTGCAGGAAGTTGGGCTATAAGGTACCTGCTCATTTCAATGGGTGACCCTCAAACCTCAACACACAGGAACTACTCCGCCCTGAGCTCAAGACCGGACCCTCTGCCTCAAGGCATTTCTACTAGTCTGCCTTGAAGGACCAAACTGACACACTTCTCTGGAGTCCAGTGTTGGGAAAACCCATCGCAGAGCTGGGCTAGAAATGAGAGATGAGATTTTAGCTCTTGTGCCTCTGCTACAGAGAGCTTGGAGCTCGCTCACACTGGATCCATACTTATTTCTGAACGAACAGGCATATTCACACGGAACTCCTCTGCCAGCCCTTCCCGAGGTACCCTACGGCTTTAAGTTATTTATGAAATCCTCTTTTCCAAGCAGATCCCACAGAGCGGCCACATGTTACATCTCCTTGGATCAGGCTGGTCTGGGAAGAATTAGGAAATACAGATGGGCCAGCTCCCCTGCTTGGGGGAGATGTGATTGCAAACAGCAGGATAGGGACATACATTTGCAAATGCCAGACGGTGGTGGAGTCACCCCCTCCAGGAAGTCCACTTGGCACCTACCCCAGAAAGCTGCCAGGATCGTGGGGGGGTGCCACAACCGTGGTGTCCATGTTTCCCCTTCCCACACACCCCAACCAGCACACTTTCCACTTCCCAAATGCAAACCCTCCTGAGACCACGCAAGGCAGGCAGGCGGCCAGCAAAAACCGGAAGACGGGTTGCTAATAATATAACTACGAGACAGAGGAGGAGAGAAACTAGCACTCGCTGGGCAATTTGCAATACTACATACATGTGTCTAATCTAATTCTCACAGCAGCATGTCCAAGAAGATGCGATCCATCCCATTCTACAGGTGGAACAACAGTGGTTCAGAGAGATGCAGTCACCTGCTTGTCTGGTAAAGCAAGGAACCCACTTCTTACCTGGTCACCACCCCCTGCAGGAGTAACAGCTCTGCAGTCGGCTTTCACAGCTCACGGCACATGACCTTTCTCAACAGCCTTCTCATCTGACATATGGCACCTGCCTCGGTCTACAGGAGGCTGGGAAGATGGGCTGAGGTGACACGGGTCTGCTTTGAGGACTGCATTATTGGTAGGATCCGGGATGAGGCCCGAACTAACACAAGGACAACAACCTCCTTGACCTGTGGGCACTTGAATAGGGGACAAAGCTTTAAGCCAAATGAAGGAAGTTCTAGCCACAGGCTTCAGGTCTCATGTGGCCTGTTGAGGTGATGGAGACTGGGGTGGGGAGGGGAGGGGAAGGGAGTTCTATATTTGACAGGACCCTCTCAGAAAATTGTAAATCACATCAGGGAATTCTATACTGGGGTGAATAGTGTTCCCCCCTCAACCCAAGATTCACATGCACTCTGAGGCTCAGCATGTGATCTTATTTGGGAACAGGGTCTTTGCAGAGGTAATTAATGGAGAGGAGGCTGTCGTGGAGTAGGGTGGGTCCTGGAGCCAACAGCTGATGTCCTTAGAAGAGAAGACACGCAGACCCTGAGCGAAGCCAGCCATGTGAGCTCAGGCAGAGACTGCAGTGATGTGTCTTATGGGCCAAGGACTTGCTAGCAGCCACCCGAGGCTAGAAGAGCCAAGGAAGGATCACCCCCAGAGCCTTTGAGAGGAGCACGGCTCTGCCGACCCCTTGATTTCAGGTGCCGGCCTCAGGACGGTAGGAAAATAAAACTTCTGTTCTTCTAAGCCACCTGGATTGGCAGCCGTAGGAAATGAATACAAATAGTAATAGAAGTTTCTGGGACAGGCTCTGTGCTTCAGGTGCATTTTCTCCATCAGCTGATGAGGGAGAACAATCGGAACCACATTTCACAGAGAAGACCGTGAGGCTTAGGAAGGCATTGGAACCTGGCCCAGTTCACCCGGCTCTGCAAACATGGCATGATTCGCGGCCTGATCTGCCGGCCTCGGGCTCCGCCGCCGGGCCGCCCGACTGTGGAGGGCCGCCTCTGCCCCTCTCCCGGCCGGCCACGGCCAGCTACCACTGCCCACGCCCTGTGTGGATGGAGAGAAACTCAGCGACTCAGAACCACGGGGGAGCCAGACAGCCTAATGAACGCGGTTTTTCCTATAGCCGAGCATCCACCCTTAAGCACTGATCTTGTCCTTTATGTTGACAGTGGTTGTTCTCAAAGCCGATCCTCATTTCCCCGCATCCTTAATTAAATTTAATTTCTGCGTTGATGACTCAGACTCATCTCAGAGACATCCCTTACTGTGTGAGGACATGAAACCTGATGGCCTTGGACATCTGGAGGTAGGAGGGAACGTCAGGTCCCTCATTAGAGCCACCCCCAGCTGGCCTATTTATTGAGGTGGCATCTGCATGAATGACACATGTCATTGATTTTATGTCCCATTCGTTGTCATTAGGGCATCTGCCTTCCTATCTCACAGTTGTGAGGAGATTCACATAAAGCAAGACCTTCCCCTTTCATGTCTCGTTTGGTTTTTCTTCCTCATCTGATAAAGGTTCAGGAAGCGGATAACCAACTCTCTTAGAATTGAGCAGAGGCTCAGGTTCTCTTATGGGTCAAATCCGCATGCTTCCGGGTTTTTCTGATCTCTCTCGGGATGCGGAGGACTTTTACCCTTAATTTCCTATTATCTAGCAGCACTCATGATGAAAGAGCTTTTACCGTCCCCCGTAACCTTACTGAGCTGCATAAGCACCCACTTTCTGGGGCAGGGGATGAATTATATTGGGCTCGCAGAATGAAAAACAAGTGTTCACTTGCCGTCCATCTATTTTGTTTCTCCAGGTGGCAGGCTGGCCCTTGGAAGGCACTTGGGGTACTGGCTTAGTGCGCTCCCCCCAAACCTGGGACATAAGAGGTATTTAAGACATTCTAGGCTGCCTTCTACTTTTCCAGCATAAGAGCTAAGGAGGTGGTTTGTCTGACTGTCCCAACCCTTCACTGCACACGCTGCAGCTGCTGGGGAAGAATGCCCTCTCCCCGCCCCCGCACCCCTGCACCTCCCTCCACTCGACAGTCATGGCAGCATCTCAGGTTCAAGCGGAGATTCACATCTCCGGTCTCCTCTTTCAGTTGCCTCATTCCTGCTGAAATGTGTGGTCCCCAGAATGTGTTCCAGCGGCACACGTGGTCCATGGTGAGGGGCATCCAAACCCAGAACTGCCTGCAGACCAGGGCCATCACGCCCATTCTTGGCCCTGCCATAACAGGGCTCCTCCTAGGGGGTCCTACAGCTGCTCCCCCCCACCCCACGAAGGCAAGGAGTCCACGGGCCCCGGGAGGCACAACTACCTACGGCCCACACCCCTTCTCCTCTGAGCATGTGGCATCAGGGGATGCTGTTCCCAAAGGCCCTGGGCCCCAGTGCGAGGCCGGCCTGGACCTCGTTCTCGTGGTGCTTGAGCCGTGACTGTCCTGCTGGTCTGTGCACCCCAGGCCTACCAAGTGTCCAAGGTGAAGGAGGGCTCAACCCTAATTTCTTGAGTTCAACCCAGTTTGTGGACTCTAGTGAGAAAAAAGCAAAAGAGAGGAAGAGCTCTGAGTGGGCCAGCCCTGTTCAGAGAAAGAAGTGAGCAGAAACTGATTTCGCTACAGGGTAAATGCTTGGCCAAGCAGGCCTTCTCCAAAAACACCTCCCAGACAAGACCTCCTATCTCCTTGGTCTGGGGCCTGACCTGCTTATCCCTGAACTGAGCCACAACCAACCATCGAGAGGACATATTGCTTTTCTGAGAGGCCCAGCAAGAATTTCTCAATTTTGCTTTAAGAGCTGACAGTCAGGATGAGGGGGGAAATCTTTGCTGGGTGGGTGATTACTCCATGTCTCCCTCCCCCAGCACTGTTCTGGAAGCACTGGGGGCACAGAAGTAACCCCTGGACTTCGCGAGCTCATCATGAGCCGGCGACTGCTCCTTCCCTTTTCTCTCCTCCTAAAAGAGATCAGCAGTCACTGTTTCTCCAGCATCTTTCCTAAAGTTCTCTCTCTCTATCCCATGCTCATCATCTTAGCCCAAGCTGTCAGCAGGGTACTGGCAGGACCTCCCTTCCAGTTGGCTCGAGGCTGGCTTCTCAAGCTTAAGAGCTGGACGGCTCCCCCCAACGAGCAACTGGAAACTCAAGCGAACGACCCCAACCAGCACGAATGGTCTCTCCTCTGTGCTCCCTCCTTCCGCTGTGTTTCCTGCCTCTCCCGAGGCCAACACCTGATTGCCCGAGCCGGACAGGGGCCATTTTCAGGGACACCCTCTCTCCGGCTTCCCGCACCCATTGACCGCCAAGCCCAGCGCATGCTGACTCTACTCAGCAGATGCCCCTAAGACTGTGACTGTGGGAGCCAGTCCCTTCCCCCTCCTTCCCCAGGAGTAGAGTTTCTCTGAGCACAGGGCTGTCAAGCTTGAGACTTTATTTCTAGCCTCCCCGGTAACTGGAATAAAGTATATAAACTACCAAAACACAAACACACTTCTATCTGACATAAGCCACTGTATTTCAGGGGCCTGTGACAGGCCCTCAGGCAGCACCCTAAATAACACTGGAGCTGTTTAACTTCAGCCCGAATTGTTGCCATGGCTTCCCAACCACCTTTCAGACAGTTTCTCCCCACGACGCTAAGTGACCCGCAGGAAGGGCCGGGTCCCGCCCGTACAGGAGAAAGCCCCCACTCCCACAAACAGCATAGGACACCCTCTGGAGCTGGGCACGGGCCGCCCCGCCGGGCCTACCTTCCCTCAGACGTCATTCCTCCGAGAGTCCTAACCGCTTGTAGCCACAGGGTGAGCCTGGGCTGCTTTACTTCTGGCCAATACGGCTTGCTGTTCCTCACCCCCTTCCTTCTTCTCTACTTTCCATTCCCCTTAGACTCAGCACAGATGTCCCTACTTCCAGGGGACCCTCTCTGGCCTCCCCCACACCCCTCCTCTGTGCCTTCCTCACATGAGCACACTTGCCTTCATGGTCACACCAATCACACTGGTTTGAAATAATCCATCTGGGGGATTCTTTCCTTTCCTTGAAGTGCAGGGGGCACGTCTAACTCGCCTTTTGTAGCAAAGCACGGAGGGGGACCCACTGCACGTCTGCTCGGATGATTTTAACCAAAGGCAGACTGAGGCAGAACAGATGGGAGGTAGGAGATGCATGTAACAGGCATTTATAAGGTATCATTGAGAGGATCTGAATATCAACTAGATATTATACATGAGAGAAAACAGATCAAGGACAACATGTTTCTTTCTTGGGGAAATGCACTGTTATGATATGAACAGAAACTGAGCTTATGGCAAGTGAAATAGGCTCAAGGTTTTAGCACGTTGAGTTTGAAGCTTATAGAACATTCAGATGAATCCGCCCCAGCCCGGTAGTTGGAAGGCAATGAGCAATATGACCTGGAGCAGGAGAGACAAGTTTAAATGGTAGATAGTGATCTGGGAGTTATCAACCTACAGATAGTCTGAAACCACGGCGGCAGATAAAAATGCCCAGGACGAGACAATAAATCCAGAGAATTACAGATCAGATCAAATGGAATATGAACTTCTAAAAGACAGGTGGGAGACAATCTGCAAAGGGAAAGGAGAGGGAACCCAGGCAGGGATAATAAACGGTTGAGTCTGAATGTGATGGATTGAAGAATTAGGAAGAGAAAAAATCAGTCATGAGTGCAGCTTTTCCGAAAGAGCTAGGCAGTCTCAGTTCCTCCGGAGCCTGCCTCCGCCGGTGGAGAAAGGCTCTATGGAAGACTGGGTCTTCCAGGAGCCGGAGCAGGGGCTGCCTCGTGATTGCAGGGTGGGTCAAAAGTAGAAACGGGTGGGCTGGGAACAGGAGGCCGCAGGGGTAACTCGGGCAGCGAGTAAAAGCAAAGGAGGCACGAATGGAGTATTCAGAAGTGCTCCGAAGACAAACAAGGCAGAGCAAACATGCCCAAGATAGAGGGTTTGCCCCCAGAATGTCAACACAGGGAGCACAGCCGGAGGGAGCATTTTCTAGGGCGTTGAGCTCCTTTGGAAAAGTCTGGAGATGAAAAGAAGTGAGGAAATAGGATGAGAGCTTGAGGAGCGATTATGGCCGAGGATAATCCCCTCTCCTTCCTTCCCCTTCTTTCTTCCTCCCTCCACCTTCCTTATGTCTTCTCTCCCTCCCTCCCTCTTTCCTCTATGGCTACAAGAGCTGTTTGTAGGCTGATGGGAAGAAGCCGGAGCAGGGGAACGGACGTGGCAAGGGAGTAACTCACAAAACTTGGGAGAGAGAGAATTGAGGAAAGATGGCGGGAAAGGCCATAGACGTGGGGAGGCTCCAGCCCCGCAATATTTGGGCTCCTCCAGCTCTGAAGAGGGATCAAGACCAGAGGCGGAAGGACTTCAGTGGAGGCGTCAGGGGTCTGCTGGGAGGGAGGACATGAACTGAGAGGCCAAGTACAGGAACGCTGGGCAAACGCCTTTCTTTCCTTCCAGGTGCTTTCCTTGTGTTCCCAGTTGAACTGGAAGAGCTTCAAGGGTAAGGTAGGTAGGTATCTGAATCTTCCGGGTCTTGTCTCATCACTCAGAGATGCTAAATGCATTTCACATATAGGTATGAAAAACACTTCGAGCCAGGAAAATATAGTAGCCCGGCTGGAAATGATCTTTTATGCTCCAAAAAACGTTTAATTGGATTGACCAAAGCCCGCTCTTCAGACTGCTGAATATTCATTTTCTTTACCTCATCAGATGAGCTCTTTCCCCCATCCTCGGATCATAATTATCAGAAACCTATAGGGAGGTTGAAAACACCCTCAAAGGGTGGTGTGCACAGGCTGAGGGCTCAGGGTATAAACTTGGATCCTAGTAATTTACTGGGTGGGAAACCAGGAGTCAGGGCCTGGGCACCCAGCTGGGATCTGATGGAAACATCACCCCACCCACCTACAAACATATGGGAGCTTCCCTGAAGACTCTGAGTGTGCCAGGACAGCCAATGGAAAGTTGTATTCTTAGTTAATACTGTAACTACAGATGCCTTTGATCCTGGCTCTTCCAGACCATTAACCTACAGCTGGTGCCGGGGGAATTTTTACATTTGTCTTCCTGTCTTACTGTAAATAACCCAATTTCAAAGGCAAATGCTCCATACAGCCTCCCACATATGTGTCTTATTTTATACATCACATCTTGCCTTTTCAACAAGATAGGAAAGGAGTCCTAGATACCGAAATAAGCCCCCTTCCCTATGCCTCAAAATATTCAATTGGTTACAAGAACAGAAGATGTCAGGATGAACTCTGGGGTATTTTACTAGACTAGAACACACCCAGGATATTCCTCGATGACCAGGCATAGCCGTGTCTTGATCTGTCTTAGACCCCTTCCTTCTGTGTGGGTAGGAGGTGGGAGGTACCTCTGAGGGGACAATGAGATTAAGGGATGGGGACGCTGGGAGCAGTGAGGGATGCTACAGACCAGGGTCCTAGAGGCAGCCTCTCTATGTTTCAGATGGAGTGCACAGGACCTGGTATTAGCTTATTGGGACAAATACGCCTCAAGAGACTCTGAAATAGCATACCTCCGGCATTTACAATTTGTCACTTTTGCCATATCCGTCCAAAGTTCCAAGGCAGTTCCCCTCTTTTAAGTTGAAATCTCGGGGTTCTACAGTGGTTTCCCCTTCTCGCAGAGCCTTTCCTTCCAACTATTCAGACTATCATACACTCAGCCAATAATATCTGTTGAATCTTGGGGGTAAAGGTAATTTGAAAGTAGCCAAAGTCAAGTACGGAGAGAATCGAACACTATCCAGCTAAACACAACTCTCTAGCTGTATTTCTGCCCAAACCAAAGTCACCATGCACCTCTTCCCTCGCACATCCTGTTCCCCTTCTGGGATGCACTGTCTACCCCAGCTGATTCTTCTCCTCCTTCCCTGGATGCCTTCTCTGGGCCAGTCCTGCCATTTTGCATTCTCATGGCACCGTGCACCTCTCTGTTGTACATCTCTCAGGGTTGAAGATTCACATTTATTTGTATGATTCTTTAATTAGCATTCTTCTCCCCACTGAACTATAAATCTCCATTAGGGCAGGGACAGCATGTTTTACTAACTGCTGCATCCCTAACACTCAGCACAGTTCGAGTGGCCTTTAATTTATGAATCATTGTTTCCCCAGCATTTTGAAAGTCAAGTCACCTTTAACTGCATCCTCTGGGCCTGGGAAACCGAGGTCCTTTCCCCGCTGCTTAGACCCCAACTAGCACCCGGGGCCGTTTCCTCCATACCTCCCGGATCCCTCAGTCAGAATTGTCTTGATCTAGCTCCTTCTTAGCATCCATTCTGCATACAGCACGCTCTCCTGATAGCTACTTCCAACTGAATCCATCCTTTCCCTGTCCCTGTGAGTTAACAATTCCCTCTAGTGATCTTCTCATCTGAGAATACTATATTAGCATCTGGAACGTTTCTGAAGATTAGTTAGTGTTCATCCATTTTCTTCACTCTTTAAAAAAAAAAAAAAGATTTTATTTATTTTTAAGTCATCTCTACACCCAGAATGGGGCTTGAACTCACAAACCTGAGATCAAGAGTCACACACTCTACCGATGGAGCCTGCCGGGCACCCCCATCCATTTTCTTTTATATAGAAAAGAAAGAAAAAAGTCAAGGAAGTTGACTGCCTCCACACAACTGGTTAGCAGCTCCAATTTATGCTTTCTATCCCTCAATTTTGCAACTCTTCTCTCTGTATCACTTTCTCAAGTCCCATTTTCTCAGCAGTATGCTCAATAACCTGACCCCAGAAAAGGGAGTATAAGAATGAGACACACATAATTTTGAGACACAGGAGGGCTTATCATTATAATGGCCAAACAATGTCCCCATCCAAAAGCTGGGCCTGGGCACCCAGCTGGGATCTGATGGGAAACATCACCCCACCCCACCCATGTCCCACAGAGGACATGTGTCAGGGGTGTGTATTGAAAGTAATCTGCCCCTACCTGAGCAGAGGCCCCTTATGACACCAGTGGCAGAGACCCCGATCCCAAGCACTGGGACAGGATGCTGTGTGAAGGCTGGGTGCAGAGGGAGCGCAGGGCACAGCTGTCTCACTCTGGCCTGTTTTCTCGTGTCTGTCCTGATGGCATTATCTTCGTGTGACTGAGTATCAAGTTCTCAGAGGTCAGCGCTCCATCTTTCTCCTGGTCATCGACAGAGACAAAGACTTTGCGGGCACAGCAATATTCTACCCTACCCACGCCACACAATCTCTCCACATTTGTTATTACCTTTGCACATATGCTGGGGAACCGTGAAGAAAATACAGGATTGGCCACCTTGAAACCCAAGTCAGAGAAGACTGTGTTGGGGCAAAGGGTGTGTGAGATGAAGAATGGTTCTGTGATTCGATGTGGAAGCAGGTTCAGTGTCATCAAGGTGAGAACCACCCCTGAAGCAGATCGGTGACCTGGAAGATAACGGCTAGCCCTCCGATTCTACCCTTTTGCTCATGTGAGCATCGCTTACTAGTCACCCGCTGTGTGGCAGACACTGGGTAGTCTAGACACGTGGTCTAAAACAGCAATCCGGGTAGAAGTCGCCCTCGCTCTGAAGCATCTGAATTAGCTATAAGATACAACCTTTTCCTATGTGGGAATCTATGGAACCTCATTCCTGGGGCAGCGTAAAGGCATTGACCTCCAGAAGTCCAGGCCCGGTGCTCAAGCATTATTGGAGAAGGGGGAGAAATCTGTTGACAGGTATGGGCCTCCCATCATGCTGAATAAATACGGATGAACCTGATCAAGCTTCACCCTCCATGTCTGCTCTGATGAACCGAGATGCTTGTGTAGGGAATCTGACCTTAGTTTGGTTTTCTGCCATCCCCCAGAGGGCGGAAGATTAGGCCAGGGGGAACTCAGGCTGCTATGATAAAACAAGTCTATTCCCTGCCAAGGATTCAACGATGGAACACGATTATACTCTACGCAAGGAAGCCTGCTTACTTGGGGATAGAGGGGAGCTGGCAATTACTAACTGGGACGAGTCTCTGTTTATTCTCCTCTTTCTGTAGATGAGGACCTTGAGGACCAGGTAGAGTCGATGTTTCTGGCACCCCCAAGAGAACATACTGGTACATCCAGGACTCTAGGCTGGGATAATCCCAGAGGTTTTCTTTTCTTATTTTTTTTTAAAGATTTTATTGATTTATTTGACAGAGAGAGAAGGCGAGCACAAGCAGGGGGAGCGGCAGAGGGAGAAGCAGGTTCCCCACTGAGCAGGGAACCCGACGAGGGGCTTGATCCCAGGTCCGCGGGATCATGACCTGAGCCAAAGGCAGACACTTAACCAACTGAGCCACCCAGGCGTCCCACCCCCCACCCCGCTAGACGTTTTCTGACTATGAAAAAGACTCCATCCTGGTTGCCCGTGGCCAAGCTCAGACAAACAAACAACCAGAACACACACCAAGTGACCTGGACAAACGGAACTTGGGAAGGAAGGAAGCAGGCGGCCCTCCCTCCAGAAAGAACGGCAGCCCGCAGAGGAGAGACGGCAGGGGTGGTACGTGGACCCCGGCCAGCATGTTCTGTACGCCGTGGAGAGACCTGAAACTGCATGTCCAAGGAGGGAGCTCATAAGACGAAAAGCCGTCTTTCAAAGGAAGCGATGGACTTCTGGGATTTCTATCACATTTACGCTTAGAGTGGGATGCTGGACAGGAGGTGGAAGGGAAGCTGAAATGCAAACAGCCAGACCAACCAGGTCCACGTAGTCACGTAGCCAAGTCAAGGACACATCTGGCTGGGAGATCTTGCTGGGAGATCTCCCCGTGAACCTAGTGGTTCTCCAGTGGGGTCCCCAGCTCAGCAGCATCAGCACCATAGTAACCTGTTAGAAGTACAAATTCTTGGGCCCCATCCCAGACCTACTGAAAGAGACACTCCAGGGGTGGGGTGCAGCAAAGCCCTCCAGGTGATCCTGATGCTGCCCCAACTTTGAGAACCACTGCACTAGGTCAATAATAGCACATCATAACATCAAATGCAGTGTTTCCTGTGATCCAGGCAGTGTTTCAGGTGCTTTATAGATAATTATGTCATTCAATGCTCACGGGCACCCTATGACGGAGGTACTATGATAACCTCTCCTCTTACAGAGAAGGAAACTGAGGCTCAGAGAGGTCAGATTGCTCTCACAAGGTCCTCTGACCACCTCCTCTTCACCTGGTCGTGAGGGAGGGGTTCCCCACCCTACGCAGTATGAGATGGCCAAACAGAGGACACCGGCCACTGGATGGATGAGATTCACAGCAGTTCATTAAGTCACATATACTCACAGCCAGTGGAGGGGGACACCACCTGCCACAAAGAGCCACCTGGGGGTTGCAGTTTGGGACAGAGTGAACCAGAAGGGGCAGCAGGGGGGGGCTTCATCCTAAGAGCGGGGAGCGGCTCTTGATTCCTGATGGCGGATGTGAGTGGCCTGTTTGAACGTGTGTGCGGGCAGGCCGAGGACCAGGCGGACAGCAGCTGGACTGGCAGGGAGAGGAGCCCACCCCGCTGGGTGCGGAGCCTGTCCAACGAGAGCAGGGAACTCGCGACTAGAACTCTGGAGCCCTCTGAGGCTCAGCGACATCAGGGTAGCACGGAGAACCTCAGGCTTTAACATACACAAGGTCCCGTGGTAGGGGGTGACAGCGTCAGGGTTGGAACCGAAGCCCATGGATCCCGGAGTCCCCATAGCCTTTCCCCGAACCGCATCTCGCCCTGCTGGTGGACTCGCCGTGATCCCTCCCGGGCCCACGTGCACTTGGTGAAGCAGCAGGCTGTGTCAGGGGGCTGCAGATGCCAAGGTCAAGGGTCTGCCTTCACGTGCTCCATCGCGCGGTGGAGGTTCCTCCTTACCCCTCCACACGCCCCGCTGCAGATCGGCAAGGGCGCACACATGTCCCGCATGCGCTGCATAGCCCCTCCCTCAGCAAACAGCACTGACTCCTTCTGCCAGGCCCGTGCTCGGTGCCAGGCACGCCAGGGCGATGTTAAAACCACGGGGCCCCGAGAAACTCCCAGCCGGGGACGGAGAACCGAAATATACACGGAGCTTTTGGGAGAAAACTGCAAGGGGCTTCTATTCAGCTCCGAGGTGTTGAGACCAGCCTCACACCCTGCAGGCTCTCGTGCGTCAGCAGAGGCCCTCGTGGGGGATGGATGAGATCGGCCATCTGCGGAAGGTGATTCTGGGGACAGCAGGTGGGCAAAGCTGGGATGAGGGTGGGCTTCTGGTAAGGCTTCCAGACAAAAGGCTGTTGAGAGAGGAAGGGGTCAATGACCAGGGGCAGGGTCCCTGACTCCCAGGGTGCCAGCCAAACAGGGACCAGAGGTAGGCCACAGAAGGCACATTTTAAAAAGTCCTGTAGCAAAAAAAAGTCCTGTAGCTGGGCAAGCATCCTCCTGTTAGCCGCAGGGCCCACACCCCACTGCTGTCTTCTACGAGCTGGCCTGGTCCACCAAGCCTTTTTATATTTGTGACCCTCGGACTGAACAGATTTTTCTTGAATACATAGCATTTGATGACAGGATGACCTGTGTGGAACAGAAGAATGGGTAAGCAAGGGAGGAGAGTAGGGCGGTGTGTAGAACATAAAATGTCCCTCGATGTGCACGTTGCTCTGTCTGGATGAACGGATAAGTCACTCAGAAAGGGAAGGAACAACAGTGGCACACAAGTTCTACTTCTCTGGGATTGAGCTTTAGGGGGGACCTCAGCGGGTTCACACGGGGCCAGTAGAACAACCCAGTCCTGCTCTGCAAACATGAACCAGCCCTCGCGGCGTAGGAAGACCTCCTACAGTTTCCCGCGATGCAAACCCAGGTGAGCTGCCCAGGCCAGCGGGCAGGAAAAAGAGTCTGCAGGCTGGAAGGAAGCCTGAGGGACCCACGGTGTTGTCTCCAACCGGTAATAGCAACCTGCAAGATCTGGGTTGCCGTTAGCATCCAGCTGTGGCTGGGATTCGCGGCGCTGTCCCAAGAGCACCCTCACCCATCCGGGGGAAATGAGACTGCACCTATTGCTGGCGGTAACACCTGCGAACAGTCACCGTATACTGTTCGCAGTGGGTCCCGGCACCATCTCTAGCCTAGAAAGAGAAAATTCAGAAGCTCATGCTCAGCACAGCCCTGCGGCTCAGGAGTACAAATCACCCAGAGTAAGGCAAAGAACGTGCTCCAGAGAAGGCAGCATCGCCTAGGGGAACAGAGTAGAGCAGAGGAACCCCCAGGGGCAGTAAGGACCAGCGCAGTGGGGATCTGTGGTGTAAGGCCCAGTTTTTTTGTCATGCAAATGTATGGCTTAAGCCTTAACTGCCTAAACACGCACTTCAAAGAAGGCATCCACTTCAAAGATGTCTCTCTGGAATAAACACATGGCCAGCCACAGATGGAGAGCCAGGCCACCGCCCCACGCTGAGGCTCCCTTGTTTTAGAGATCTTGGTTGATGTTGATGACTGGCCATTTGGGCCACTGGCCTTTCTCTTCCCACACTTTAAATTCCTGCTCTCAGGTTTTAAATTTGCCAATAAAGAGTGAACCCACAGAGCCCTAGGCCCCACCTTTGACCCCATTAAAAACAGAACCCAAGGCCCAATGCGCTGGCTCTTGGATCTCTGCTCTCTCTTTCTCTCTCTCTCCACAAACCCCCTCCTGGCCGCTAGAGGGCTCCCTAATGCCCAGGTTGTGTAGGTAATAAACCTCTTTCGTGAACGGTTCCTGATGGTTACTGCAGAAAAGAATCTTGCAATTGTAAGAGCTGCAAAGGCTGGTCCAGCTGTGGCACCGGCTAGGGCAGGCCACGACTAGCGCACCACGACCAGATCGTCTTCTCTTGGGTCCCAGGCACTCACTTTGCTAGGCTGATAAGAAAAGCTGGTGATGCTGCCCTCCTGACGAACACCTTGGCTTCTCATTGCTCACAAGGGTGGCAGCCTATGTCCCTGAGGCCCTAGTGCCCTGTCCTCCCCCTTGATCCCCAGCCACTCTCTGCCCCTCCTTCTCTACTCCAGCTAATGAGCCCCCTTTCTCTAACTTCATCTCATCACCCTCCTTCGCGGTGTGGGGCTCCTATGTGCTGTGCCCTTGGCCTGCCCCCCCAACCACCGCCTCACCTGGTCAATTCCTTCTCTGCCTGCAGGGCTTGGTGTAGCTTTCACTTCCCTGAGCAAGTCCCCACCATCAACCCCTTCTTCTCTCTGCCTCTCTGTGTTAGTTATCTACTGCTGTGTGCCAAGGCACCCTAAAATCTAGAGGCTTAAAACAACAATTTATGACCTCATACAGTTTCTGTGGGATGGGGGTGGGGTAAGAAAGGTCTTGGACACATCAACACCCACACTGGACACAATGGATGAATGCTTTCAAAATTCTGGGGGAAGAGGATTTCTAGCATAGAATAGAATTCTATACACAGTCCAGGCATCAGTCCAAAGTGAGGGTATAATACAGACTTTTCAGATAAGTAGGGCATCAAAGAATTAATCTCCATCATACTATGCATTAATTATCTATTACTATGTAATAAATTAGCCCAAGACTTACTGCATGTCTTATCTCATAGCTTTGTGGGTCAAGAGTTCAGGAGTGGCTTAGCTGGGTGTTTCTGGTTCAGGGCCTCTCATGAGGCTGCAGTCAACATGTTGGCCAAGCTTGTGGTCATCTGAAGCCTGGACTTGGTTAGAGGACCTGCTTCCAAGATGGCACCCTCATATGGCTGCTGGCTGGAGGCTTCAGTTTCTTACCACATGGGTCTCTCCACAGGGCTGCTCATGAGCTGGCTTTCCCCAGGGCAAGTCATCCAAGAAGGAAAGAGATCCACAGAGCAGCCAAGATGGAAACCATAGAGACTTTTGATGACCTAGTCTCCAGAGTGGCACGCCATCACTTCTGCTTTTCCCTCTTGGTTAGAAGCAGATCACTAAATCCAGTGCTCTCCTTCCAGAGGAAGGAGAATTAGGCTCCACCTCTTAAAGGGAGGAATGTCAAAGAATTTATGGACCTGTTTCTAAAACGGCCACATCCTCCTGGCATATGAGGCCAGGATTCCCTGCTCGACGGCTCAGTGGTCACGCCACTTCTTACTACTTGTCACAATGGCATGTATCTAATTATGTGTGTGATTTGCAGGGTATTGTCTCTCTAAATACAGGATTCCATGAAGGCAAGGACAGTTGCAGGTTATACCCCTGGTGAATAACACAGCATTTGGTATATCATAGGGGTCAACACATATTTATTGGATGAATGAAAAAATCAATGAGTGAACAAATGGGACAACTAACAAATGCAGGAATGAGGAAGGGGGAGAAAGGAGGAGGATACAGAAAATGACTAAAGGAAAATAAAAACAGGGATGAGCTTCATACAGTACAAGGGCAATGTCATGAAATGCTAATTCCATCCCAAGCAGCAGGCCAGTCAGCCTCCATGTCTTTGACCTGCAGCTCAGATGCTCCGAGTGATGAGGACGGAGCCCTGGGCTCAGCCTCGGGCAGCAGGAAGCTCCTCAGATTGGCTCAGCAGACCTCTGGGCACAACAGAAATCCCATTTTCCAGTACATGAGACAGAGGAGCCTGGAAGTCACATCTTGTTTATTAAATGAGGCTTCCATCATCATCCTCCTGGTAGTGACAGGCTTCAAATCCACTTGCTCCCATCCACAGCACCCAATGAAGCCAGCCAGTCTGTGTGCCCTGCCCCCTTCACTCTGGGTCACCCTGTACGAAATGGGGGCTCGCCTCTCTGCTGTTTCCAGTATCCTTGCTCCAGATTCTTGGAAGTACGCCCTCCCCGGGAAGCTGGGCTGTCATCAACAATTAAGCAGAAGCCTGAGATGTGGCCTCTGCAGGCAGAACCTTCTACCTTCCCCTGGGGAAATGCCAGATGAGAGGGAGGGCAGGAGGCAGAGGTGGATGGTGGCAGAAAGGGAGGGAGAGGGCAGGACGGACAGCATATTACAAGGGGAGGCTGGGAAAACAGAACCCAGACCCTGGAGAGTGTGTGGGTGTGTCCAGGGACAAACCACACACATTAACGTCCAATGATATCACTGCATCATACGCAATACTGACTTAGCATTGACCCTGTGCAAGATAATAGAAGTGCTCAATATAAAAACAAAGACACTACCCCAGCTCCTGATCGCCAAAGTCACTTGGGAAAACAACACACATGCGAAATGGATAAATGACAATATATATGAGATGGCAGATGCCACAGGCCAAATAAGCAATTCACACAAGAGTTGTCAGGAGGGAGCTGTCTGCAGGCTAAGGCAGTCCCTGAGAGTTCCCGAGGGAGCTGGGGCTGAAACTTCCTGACTGTCTGCAGAGCTCTGGGGGAGATGACTCCCAGACAACAGTGCTTCGGCTGGGAAATGCCTGTGTGTGAGGATTGCGTGCATGCACACGCGGGAACGGCCTGATACAAAACAAGGATCTGCCCACCACGAGTTTATGAGCTTACTGAGGACATAAGATTCACACATGCATGGAACACCTGTGATCCAAAGCAGCGTGTGAGACCATGTTACTGTGAATAATAATAAATAATAATAACAACGATGGGCCTGAGGAATGCCAAGCAGTCTACTCTACTGCTGGAGGCAATAGGGAGCCCCTGCTGGGCTCAGTTTCCACATCTGTAGAATGGGGCTGTAGGAGTAAGGCGGAATAAGATAAGGAAGAAGGTGATCACTGGCAGGTGCAGGGCACTTGAATGCCTTTCCTTCCTCCCCCTTCCATTCCACCCAGGCGATGAGGCAAGAAGAAGGTGGCATTCGACGAGAGCTTCAAAGGACGGGGTACTGTTTATTCTGGGGAATAGAGGAAGAAAGGGCCGGGCAAAGGCTAATTGATGTAGCTTACCTACACCTGCCGGCAGGTGCATTTACCGAGCTGTCTGTAAGTGCCGGGCACTGGGCTTGCACCGCCTTGCCCAGTCCTCCCTGCTCCCTCCAGATGCTACCAGTGCCGTCCAGATCTACGCAGTGGGAAACCGCAGCTCAGAGGTATCAAGTGTCCAGCCCCAGCCAGTGGGTGGCAGAGTCAGCACCCAAACCCAATTTGCTTCAAGGTGATGCTCACTACCACTCCTTCATGCTGCCTCTGCAGGGAGCCTCCTGCCGGGGAGCACTGACAGAGGAGGCTGGAAGGAGAGTCCCCAAGGGCTGGAAGGCTGGATGAAGGGGTTTGCTGCTTTAAGCCCCCCACTATCCCCGAAGCACCTGGGCCTCCCTCCCCTGCTGCCCTTGCTGAGAACCCCCAGTGCAGCCCATCCCCCAGGGTGCAGCGCCAGCAACGCTTCCCGACTCCTGGGCCGGCAGTGACCCCACACTCCCGCCAGCATAGGGCTCGGCAAGTGACCCCACACTCCTGTATGTATAACAGTTTTGATATTATTTGAAGAGGCATTGTGGGTTTGGGGTGGGAGGCTGGTTCTTGTATACTTAGCATCCCTACCCCCTAGTTTTGGTGGCAGCACCCCACCTTTCTTTGAGGACCCCCACCTCCATCCCATGCTGTCTTGACGGAACTGGGGAACAAACCCCACCGCACCCCCACTTCCAGACTGCACATGAGCCTCGCCTGCCTGAAGAACTGCCCCAGCCTGGTAGACACCCCTGCCTCCACAAAGGCCAAGTGCAAAGCAGGCTGATGGGTGAACCTGGGTGGCAGCAGCTTTGCCTTTAGGGCGTGGAGTTGGCCACATAAGATGCCTGATGTCCTGGTTGTCATACATGCTGTCGGGCCTCTAAGGATGGTGTGTTCACGCTCATGAGTGCACAAGGCCTGGCTGGTGTTCCCTCTGTCCCTTGACCAGTGAGACACAGGCTCAAGCCTCGCTCATCACACCACCTAATCAGTTTGCTCTGGGGTCAGGTGGGCTCCCAGGTCAGGTTGACACCCCAACAGTGGGGACCAGGAGAAGTGACAGGGTGCTAACTTGCACTAAACTGCTCTGGCCTCTGGTCTTTCGAAGCATGGAGAGGAGAGAGAACGGTGTCAGTTTCAGAATCCTCAGACTTTTGAAAGTTGGAGATTTGGGAAACATGAAAACGTCCTTCAACCGTCCTCTGATTTGACGCACTGCTATTGGGATGTTTGACGTCCTTCTCATTCAGAACCGTGTCCCCCGTTCTGCAAGCTCTGTTGATGGCACCCTAAAAGTTCATGATGTCACTTCTTGGAAAGGGTCCCTTTTCTATTTATGGGGCTGGCACTCAGGGTTCCTTTTCAGTCTGCAAGGTGAGTCTACTTTGGTCTGGGGACATTTTTATCAGACCACTTTGGCTTGTATGAAACTCCATTTTCTCTTTCTTTCTGGAATGCTGATTAGTCAGCAGCTGGTCCTGCTGGATTCACCTGCTCATTTTTAATCTTCCTTTCTCACGCTTTGTGGCATTCTGTCTTCTATCCTATTTTCTTAGAGATTGCCCCTACTTGCTCTTTTAACCTTTCTACTTTTTAAATCTAGCTATCTTGTTTTTAATTTCCAAGAGCTCCTTCTCCGGCAGATCATCTCTTTTTATTAGTGACAGCGTCCTCTTCTCCCTCTGAGGATATTAACCTTTTTGTTTGTTTTCATGTTTTCTTGTGATTGCTGCATTGTTTCTGTGATCTCCAAATTAGATTTTGGACTTTATCTTTCATAAGGAAGGCATTCCTCAGAAGTCTGAATAACTCTGGCTGTCCAGTCGTATTTCATTTTAAGACATTAAAAAGCTCACAGGAGGCCCAGGATGGATGGGGGTTGTCGGGTACTGGATGAAAGCCCAGAGGACTGCATGGCGGCAGCAGCCTTTTGGTAGGCAGACTCCGCGATGTGTCAGTGCCTGAAGATCATTTGCCTAAGACTCTTCTGTTTCCCCAGCAAAGAGTCCCTCCCTTGCCTCCTTGGATGCTATGCTCTTGGTTTCACTATCATTCCCTATATCGACCTGGATCATTGTCTTTATTTTCTCCTGGTCTATCAAGTCAGATGCCTCTCTGGACTCGTTTACGTGGATAATAAACGTTTCTCTAGCCGTGCTGCACGGGAGGTGACCATCCAGTTGCGAGATGTGTGATAAAGATCTAACTACTCCTGATACAGATGACGATGACCAGCCACCCTGTTGGCTGTCCCTTCTTGTCCCCACTCTAGTCCCAAGATTGTTGAGGCTTCCCGGGATGGATGCAGCACACGTCAGCTAGCTTCCTGGTGGCTTCCTTTCTGCAGGTGCTTACGTCTGTCTCCACTTGAAGCTGGTCAATTAGCACGTTTTCATCTGTTTTCCATTATCAAACAACTGCTCACCACTCTAGGTCTCTGTCCTTCTAGGTACCGATTTTTAATTCCTTACTGTCATTTTAGTGGGATTTGGGGAAGGTGCAGAAATGCATGTGCTAAATCTACCACATTTAAAGGAAGTCAGCTTAACTCCAAGCCTCTGTTCTATTGTTTTTATATTTAAGTGAAAAAAAAAAAAGAAGAGCCACCAATAATAATCATTACTGAATACTATGGTAAGAAAATGTCTTTCCCGATTCTAAAACAGTAATGGTGAATCTATTCAAGGCAAATATAGGTCTACCCTACGACCAGGCAGTTCCATCCCTGGATACACATACAAGAAAAATGAAAGCGCATGCCCACCAAAACACATGTATAAAACCTTCACTGTGGCTTTTCTCCTAATAGCCCCAAACTGGAAACACCCAAGTATCTATCCACAGCAGAATGGATACACTGTGGTATGTAAATACAATGGTATACTACATAGCAAAAAATAAATAAATAAATAATTTTTTTTTTAATTAATCAACTAATGCAACAGAGGTGTAAATGAATCTCAAAGCCAAAGAAACCAGATAAAGAAGAGAACATGCAGGATGATTCCACTAAATGATATTCAAGAATGGGAAGAACCCATCTGTGGGTAAAATAAGTTACAAAAGTATTTATCTCTTAGAGGAAGTTACCGCCCACGAAGGCATAGGAGGAAGCCTTCTGTGTTGGCTAGAAATGTTTTGCATCCTTTGATTTCAATAGTGGTTCCGGGAATGCATACATATATAAAAATTCTTTGAGCTGTATATTTGAGATTTGTTTACTGTACATATGTTATAACTTGCCTTTAAAAAGAGAAAAAAATTGGGACGCCTGGGTGGCTCAGTTGGTTAAGCGTCTGCCTTCGGCTCAGGTCATGATCTCAGGGTCCTGGGATCAAGCCCTGTGTAGGGCTCCCTGCTGCAGGGAGTCTGCTTCTCCCTTTCCCTCTGCTGCTTCCCCCTGCACATGCTCTCTTCCTCTTTCAAATAAATAAATAAAATCTTAAAATAAAGAGAAAAAATAAAATATCACTGATTGTAATTTTAAAGCTTTGTGGGAAAAGATTTTTGGGGAGGATCTGATGTGTCCAGAAACCTACCTGGATCTCAGAAGTAAGGGGAGGGCCTGGCATCTTAGCATACCGGAGATGAGGTGCGGTCATTGAGATGCTGTGATTGACACGCAGAGCTCAATCCTCCTCCTTCCCCCTGGTTCGGCAATCAGCACTGTGATCTTTGGCAAGCCATACTTTCTCTGAGTTTCTCTTAAAACCAGAGGGGGTGACGTACATTACCTCTGAGGTCCATTCCAATTCTAAAATTCTATGACCACAGGGGAAAAGTTGTTGTTGTTTTGTTTTTTTCCCTTAAACAAAAGACATGTTATCTCTTTCCTCCTTTTCAACCAGACACAGGATTCCTTTGCTTTTACCCTCTTACCACCGACCAGATAAAGCGTTCAGGGGTCAGAGACCATATCACTCATGTTTTTTGTACTCAACTATCTCAGTGAGATGAATATAGCACATGCTGTTAGGTGAAAGAACCTATTTTGCCATAAAGTATATTGGATCTAGAACAAAACTTTATATCTATAAAACTATGAAATAGCATCCACAATAAAAATCTCATCAGCAAAGGTGTCTAAAAATATAAGAGTCTGGAGAGAGTTACTATTTCTACTAGCCAACTTAATGGGCCACTGAAGAAATTGCCTGTTTCCCCCCACCCCAAACTTGGCCCACACATGATATTCTATTTCCTTTGGCTAGAAACAAGAAAACAACACATATTATGTTTGGAGAGAAAGCTACTCCCCAAGGTCATCTTATTCTAACCACAGATCATTTGTGAGGGGAAAGTATCTGGGCCGCCAATCTGAGGGTCTGGCAGGGTTTTTCTCTCTGCAGATCTTCCCCCAGAGGCAAGATTAAGAATTATCACCATTGTATCCTAGACATCTTGGTTGCTATTTGAAATCAGAGCAATAATAAAAAGTAATATGAACTTGAATGCTTTAGAACCTAGAGTCTAGGATTGGATAGTGCTGCTACAGAGATGGGTAAGCCATTGAACTACAAGTGGAAAATTAAAAAGGAATGGTTAGGGGCGCCTGGGTGGCTCAGTGGGTTAAGTGCCTGCCTTTGGCTCAGGTCATGATCTCAGGGTCCTGGGATTGAGCCCCATGTCAGGCTCCCTGCTCAGCGGGGAGCCTGCTTCTCCCTCTGCCTCTGCCCCTCCCCCTGCTCATGCTCTCTCTCTCTCTCTCTCTCAAATAAATAAAAATCTTAAAAAAAGAAAGAAAAAGAGAAAGAAAAAAGGAAAGAAAGAAAGAAAAGAAAGAAAGAAAGAAAGAAAAAGGAATCGTTAGCAACACATGAAGACAATGTGCTTTTAAGCAACTGAAAAGCATTTGCTGTTGGGAGAGGCAGAGAAGTTGGTATAGTGGCAGGAACATCCTAACTGCATTAGTAGAACTGCTTCTGGTCCCATCTCTGTGTTACTCAGCTGTGGAAACCTGGACAAGTTGTCCGGTTTCTTGATCTGTAGAGTGGGCCTATTAGGGGAAACGAAATAATTTCCAAAGTCTCTTTTATACGATGAACTTTACTATTTTCTGATACATGGATAAAAATTGCAAAGATAAACACAAAGTTGATTCTTTAACTCCCTCCAGTGTCTGTGTAACTATTTCAGTACTAATTAAAGAGACACTATGTTTGGGAAGGGCTCAGATTTCATATGCTCAGAACCCCTACCCCCTGTCTTTGAAGATGGCACTCTGCTTTTCTTTGAGAATGTCCTCCCCACCCCCAACCTCACTGGACTAGGTCAATCAGATTTTCTCTTCCAGAACTGAATCTTGAGCTGAATGACAGAGGCAGAAAACAGTTGTTCTTGAGTCATCCTGGTGTCAGCCCTTTCAAGAGGTGCCCATTAGCTCATCTCTATCATTGCAAATCTTGGGATGCCTCACTATGGTCTTCCAAGGCTTGGCTATTGCACTTTCCCTCTGACTGTCTGAGTTACTCCTTATACTTCTGATAATCTCCTTGATGTGATTACGCTGGCCAGAGTTGGCCTCTGTTGCCGGCTACTAAAGAATCCTAACTGACCCAGAACTCTTTCCTGATCCCTTGTGGGACCTTAGGTTATCCTTTGAATTAGTAAAACTTAATTCATTTTAAAGTACTCTAAAAAAAACTAGATTTCTGGGGTCTCATAAGACATCTATTTCCTCTAGAATAAATAGAGCTACTGCGCACTGAGAATCATAATCTTAATTTTTGCTACTGTAGACTATACTAGATTAATATGGTCAAACAAGCATTGTTCTTCATCATATGCTGGACCTGAACTAAGGTCAACTGCATTCAAGTATCACACTCTGGAACTAGTTCTGTCCTTCCCTGTGATCATGGATGCCACCAGAATCCTGGGCAACCCTTGGCAGCCTCCGATCTACCAAGCACTTCCTGGGGAGAAAAGCAGAAGCAGAGTACTCAGCCAAACCCCATTATGGCACCGCTGGGAGTAATTCTTTCAGGAAAATAATGAGCTTTTTTTTAATAGATGGTCAAAAGATACACCAGAGCTAAGATGTCCGTCTTTACGCTCAAAAGGGTAAAATGCCTCCAGTCAGGGCAGAGTGGGGCAGAGGGAGGCTCAAAGAAAGACACCTACTCCCCAGTAACAAACACTAAAGTTAATCTCCCTAACAATGTGGCTTTGGGAACCAACAGTTAAAACTTCTCACTGACAGTGCTACTTATTTATGGTTGGGAGAGACTTTGAGGATGACTTTCTAGAAAGAGCAGAACAACGTCTCTAATTGGGACTTACCTAGTCTCAGAACCATTGCTAAGGAAAATAGCTGGCATTACCTTCTCATTCTAAAACTGTTGTCTGATGCAGTTGCCACATGTGGCTATTTAAATTTAAATTAACTAAAACGTAACAAGATTACATATCTGCATATCCAATATGGTAGCTAGTGGTTACCGCATGGGACCATGCATACACTGAATACTTCCATCATCATAGAAAGTTCTATTTGACAGTACTGATCTACACAGAGGTGCCTGATACTCTATGTGGGTCTTAAAGGGGAATCGTCCCTCCAAAATGGTGCTGCTCCCAATGGCCCCATGGAAAGTGGGGGACGTAAGGAGGACAACGGCATCAAGGACCCCCTGGAGAGAGAGCTATCAGAGTGTGTCCCGAGGATGAGGGAACTTCTCTGCACTCAAGCCAAGTAAAAGGCCACTCCAAGAAATCAGCTTGCCAACCTTGGCATGTTTCCCTATAGAAGTGCTCTCTGACCATCTCCTGGAAGAGTCCCAAGGGGGAGAAGGTGGCTGGGAGAATTCCAGTGGCTGACTGAGGAGAGAGGGCTACTCTGGAAGCAGCCTGCATTTCCAAAGGGCAAAGGGCCAACCTGACATTTGGGAAGGTGACCCAATACAACGTGGAAAGGTTCTCCCCTCAGAGGTCCACCTACAAGGGCAAGTGGAATTTCTAGTGGAATTGGTGCAGAGAGGACCACCAGGGGAGGAGAGGGAACTTGTAAGTGGTCAACCACAGGGTACCCTATCTATACCAGTAGATGTCCCAGTGGAGGCTTGGAAGAGCCCTCAAAATTAGGACCCCACGAGACAAAGGGTCCACGCTTGAGAATCTGCCACTTTGAGGGTGCAACACTAAATTACAACTGTAATCTTTAGGGGAGACCTTTTGGCACCCACCACCAACTCTATATAACCCATCACCGCCTCTTCTTTCCCTCTTCCTCCAATTCCTTGGCATGGCTGAGCCACCCCCAGCAAGATGAGCAGGGTAAAGGGTAACAAACCAAGGAAAAGACAGACTACCCACCTCTGACCCACGGCAGGCTTCCAAGGCTAATCAGATGAGAAGCTATGAGTGGAGAGAAGGACATTTGTTATACTGAATGAGAGACTGAAGTTACCGGACTGACTCATCAATCAGCATCAAACAGGATAATCAAAAGTGCTCATCCACCTCGAATGTGCTGGAACATTTAGATGTCTGCCCATAAAATCATCCAGGGGCAGGAAGGGAGAACCATTAGAGCAGTCAGATTGACAGTGACAGACACACTACAAAGCCGTTCTGTGATTTCGCCCTACAAACTCAGAAGGTTCTAGAAGGAATGTATGAGAGAAGTGCAGCCCCGGGAGGACTGCAGGGATGCAATTAGCCCACAAGGAGGCGATGGTAAGAGCACTAAATTAACAATGACAGGGTGACCTGTCCGCTTTGGAACACAGACTACTGGCCACAGGAACATCGGGAGGCATGGGTAATTGCTCCATTTTATGCAGAGGGAAATTCAGAGGCTCAAAAAAGTTTAATAACTTGCCCAAAGACTGCAGTGAGCCGATGAGCCAGGCTCAAACTCAGGTGGGCTCTTAACCACCATTTTGCTGCTTCTGCAAGGAGTGCTCTTGAATGGGGACCCCTTAACACGAGGTCACTCAGGCACACCACTGGTTCCAAGACTCTCCAAGGGACCACTGTCTGGGCAGGACAGAGACTGCTCCTGCCTTCCAATATCCATTCTCCCCTTTCCTCAGCAGGGGAACACTGTGAACTAGAACTTCCCAGAAGGCAAAGCAAGAGTTTGAAGTTGTCCTCTGTACTACCTGAAGGGGGGCGGGGATGACTGGAATTCCAATGGCGACCTTGACTATGAGGTAACTCAAGACCGAAGCCATATGCAAAGCAGAGAATGAAAAGGGGCCTGCGTCTCTAAATGCATTTTATAGTTATCATCCTATGATGAACTGCCTGTCTCTGGATTTCTAAATGAGAGCAGATGCTGTTGCTTCAGGTTTTCTGTATATGCAGCTGACCCCTTATCCCAGCTGGAAAGGCAGAGAGCCGTAGTGAGGTTCTACATGTTGGTCTTCGAATCCTGCATGCTCCATTCAGAGTCATCTGCCCACATTTCCATGGGCCGAGAGACATGCCTGGAGGCGGGTACCCAGCTGCAGAGTGTATTCCTGTCTCCCTGAATGCGCTCCTCAGACTGGACTTGAACTTGGGGATCCCTATGCCTCTCTCATAGGAATGAACTCCCAGACACAGCTTTGATCACTAGGGGCATCAGACTTCTTTTCTTAAACATCTCTTAGCTATTTCTTTTTTTAAAAAAGATTTTATTTATTTATTTGAGAGAGAGAGAGAAAGCATGAGCAGGACAGAGGGACAGGGAGAAGCAGACTCCCCTCTGAGCAGGGAGCCCGACGTGGGGCTCAATCCCAGGACCCCCGGCTCATGACCTGAGCCGAAGGCAGACACTTAACTGACTGAGCCACCCAGGTGCCTCTTAGCTATTTTTTTTGCTCTTCCTTTCCACCCCCATCCCATGCCTGGGAAGAAAAAAAAAAATTAGCCAGGCAAGAGTACATCCAATTCCCTTTCTTAATTAGAAGGAACAAAACATTTGAAAAGCCAGTGGCAGTCACTTGAAGAGCATTTGCAAATTATCCATGGACACAAAGTTAGCATTTCAAGGAAAGCAATGGGGGTCAGAGAACATGTTCCAAGCTAGTGGATAGGGTAATCCAGATCTGTAGAGGCATCTGTCAATCACGGCTGGGGGCCCTCCTAATCCTCTCACCCACTGCTGGCCACACGTGGAAGAAGGGCTTGTGTGAATTAGAACAAACCCTGTGTTTTCTCAGAGCACAGCTATGAGATACCTCATTCCGAGCTAACGCTCCCGAGTGCCTAATGGATTTGGAGGAAGCACTCAAGTAAATAATCGTTTCCTGGTAGGAGATTAGATTTCATACACCTCAGCCCAGCCCAAGCTAACGTGGAGAGATAGCAAGAAGAGAGTTCTTTTTCCAAAAGAAAAATTTACTTCGAATCCACTAATGAACAAGGAACTAGTTCCTTCCAAACTCTGTGGTCTGGGAAAGAAAGCAATTAGCTTGATCGTGAGCATTTTCTGACTTCAGGGGTTCTTGAAGGAGGCTGTATTATATCAGATGGAGGAATGGCTGACGAGGGCAGATCCCCAGGGTCTCCTTCCCCGGAAAATGTTAAGAGCACGTAAGTGCTCCATGATGCTGGCTATTACAACATCACTACCTCCCAAGATAAATCCGAATATTTCATCTCTGGACAGTTCTAACTGTGAAAAAGTTATTCCTTGTGCTGTGCTAACGTCTGTTCCCCTATACTTTTCACTCCTTCATTCTACTTCCAGCTTGGGAGCGAGGACAGAACATGCCCCCCATGGTGGTCCTCCCAAGACCTCAGGTAGCCAGCACCAACCCCATCTTCTTCGCTCTGGTCTAAAAGGTCCAGTGATCTTCATCACTGCTCCCATCTTAGTTTCCAGCCCGGCATGGTAGGGGGATATTCATCGGCAAGTCCAAGGATGTGGGGGCTCTCTTCTATTCTTGGGTTCTCAGAGGAGGGTGTCCCTCCTTGTGCTTCCCCTTGTCCAAGTGATGGCAGGCATAGCATGAATCCTGGGAGGAACGACTTCACCTGGTTGACTTAGACTCCCAAGGCTATCTCAAACCTCACAGAAAAAAGGTGAGCAGCAAACATCTCGATCAAGATGTGACCGAATGGATGATGAAGCTCCTTATTGAACTAGAACCCAAATTCATTTTCCTCCTCCTGAATACACTTTTATCACCCGTTTGCAGGGTGGGGGGAGATCTAATTTCGGGACTGTACTTAGGTCCCTGTTTCTGTTCATTTGCACCTTGTTAGAGCATATCAGAATTCCAGCATGTGGAGATGTTCTGGTTTAATGATTTAATCATCCCACAAATTACCTGTCCCTCCCAGCTTCGTGTCAGCTACAGACTGAAATGCCACCGACAGGCTGCTCTGAGTGATTAATTAGATTATATTTGGCTTCTGTTCACATTACAAGTTTTGGAGAGGCAGGTTAGACATTTTTGTCTGGTCTTCTTGAAAGGAGGATGTTATGGGTGAATCATGTCCCCGCCCCCCCAAATTCATATGTTGAATGTGACCTCAGAATGTGACCTTGTTTGTAAATACGGTTGTTGTAGATGTAATTCCTTAAGATGAGGTCATAATGCAGTGGGTGGGCCCCTAACCCAACATGACTGGTGTCCTTCTGTAACAGACATGCACAGAGGGAGGACGAGAAGGGCCACAGGGACAAGACAGTCATCTGCAAGCCCAGGAGAGAGGCCTGGACGGATCCCTCCCTTGGGGCCCTCAGAAGGAGCCAACCCTGCGGACACCTTGATTTTGGATTTCTAGCCTCCAGAATTGTGAGAATCTGTTCTTTAAGCCCCCCGGCTTGTGGTGATTTGCTCAGCAACCCTGGGTCCCTCTCAGCTCTGCATGTCTTCCTCCCCTATCCCAGCTCCCTGCTCACCAGGGACTGTACAAGGCTCTTGCCCATTTCAGATGGGAACAAAACCAACCCCAGTCATGAATAAGGTGAGCCACTGTCTGCAAATGTCTGTCTGGATTCGGAGAATCTAGAAATCTAAAGCCAGGTGAAAAGGTGGGCCAGATATGGGGGTATAGAAGGAAGGAAGGGGGCAGAGGAGGGCGGGGCTATGGCAGTCTCCAGAGAGATCAGATCATGGGGTTCCCCGAGCAGGATGTTTGCTAGGGCTGGTGTGTGAATGCAGAAGCACTGGGACACTGGATGGGAGAAGGGGATCATGGGAAAAACCTGAAAAAAGACTCAGCCTCAGCCCCCCATTGGAGGTCAGGACAAAACAGTGTGTTACCACTGGAGGGGTATTTTAGCGAAGAACAAGCCACGTCTGAGGTTTCAGAGAGACCCAGGGCCCTCCTCTCTCTCCCCTTTCTATTCATCAAAATTCTATGCATCTTCTACTGTCTGACTGCCCTAGTCTGCCCTTCCTCCCCAGCTCCCCACAGTACTCACACCCCCGACATGGAGTTAACCGGTGCCTCCTCTCTGCCCCTGGCTGTGTTTTCACCCCCCTCACTTGGCCTGAGTGACCCTCCCATGTCTGCAGAGAGGGCTGAAGCAGTTCCAAGAACTCAAGAAAGGGGCAGGACTGAGTGTGTTAAGGAAGGCCACCGAATGGCCCAGAAGTTCTGTGTGAGGTCAGGGGATGGCACAAAGAAACAGATCAGAGGGGCTCAGAAAACCTGTATTACTGCTCCAGAGGAATACACAGGCAGGAGGTGGGGAGAAAAGGAGAGAGGCCAAGAATGCATTTCTTAACAAGGCGGAAAAGGTATAAGTCTACAGAAGGTTAGGGGAGACACACACACACAGGTGATTCTCCAAGCTCCCAGCAGGAGCTAAAATTGCCATCACATATAAATGAAGAACCTTTACCTAGCCCAGAACTTCCCAAAGGGGAGGGGGCATTTGGGGCACCACCGTGTGGACCCTCCAATTCTGCCATCCACGGACACAGAGCATAGAGCAGACGTGAACTTCTGTGGCTTCGACAAGGGATCCCTTAAGGATGACCCCCAAAAGGAATTTTTTTCTGAATCATGAACACCAGAGTTGAGAGGAAAATGTCTGGATTTATTGATCCCTGCCATGTGAAACATGCAAATAATTCAGAGATGAAGGATAGAAAGGGGGTCACTGCTGCTGCGAATTTCCAGAAAGATCATCGCAATGCCACACAAAGAGAAAAGTTGGGGCAAAAAATGAAAACCCAGAATTCAAAAGAGCTCAGTTGTGTAATAGAGAGGGATTGGGTCCCAGCGTCCACACATCTGGAAAAAAACCCAAACCATTAAAATGACTGCTGAATTCTGTCTCTATCAGAAAGCACTCACTGGGGTGCCTGGGCGGCTCAGTCACTTCAGCGTCTGACTCTTGATCTCAGCTCAGATCTTGATCTCGGGGTCCTGAGTTCAAGCCCCGTGCTCGGCTCCACGCTGGGCATGGAGCCTACTTAAAAAAATAAAAAGCACTCACTGATGGAAAACAAAACAAAACAAAAACAAAACAAACAACAACAAAAAAACAATGCAGGGATGCCTGGGTGGCTCAAATGGTTAAGCATCTGCCTTCGGCTCAGGTCATGATCACAGGGTCCTGGGATCGAGCCCACATCGGGCTCTGTGCTCAGCAGGGAGCCTGCTTCTCCCTCTCCCTCTGCCTGCCTGTCTGCCTACTTGTGATCTCTCTCTCTGTCAAATAAATAAATAAAATCTTTAAAACAAAACAAAAAAAAACAATGCAAAACTCAAGCCTGTTTGTCAACTCAGGTACTAACTTGGCTGTGTCTTAAACAACAAATTGATATTTGTCTAAAACATACACAGAAAAGAAGATACTTTTCTTCCAGTTGTCAGAACAAAAATCCTTCACTCTTCTGTCCAGCAAGTTGGAGAAAAACAAGGGAATTTGTGGCTTGGTTTCCTTGACAACCTTATCTTCACTCCAGGCACCATCCCAGGTCTCTAAGCAACAGGGCACTCTTTAGAATGACAGGGAGGTAAAACCCAGAGCTTATCCTGAACCCCCAGAAACCAAGCAAACCAGGGCAGAGCATGTCCCTTATGGGGCACAGCCCAAATAGCATGGAGAGGTGCACGGCTCCAGATACTCTCACCAAACCCCACATGCAACCCAGCATCCCCCCCCCCCACGCCCTTAGTGTCTTAACATTCCACCTCTCTACTCTCCTCCCCTGACTTTTCCCTCTGTCCTCTGGAGGGGTCCGTGGCTCAGTTCATCATGTACCCCACTCCCGACAGGAAAGCCCTGCACGGCCCAACTATGAAGGGGAGGCTGCCCCTTGAGACCAGGGCCCAGGAAGGAAAGCTAAGATGCCTCTGTGACTTGCTGATCTTGTAAACGAATGGCTTTGCTGGAGAAAAGCGTTTGATTAAAAGCAGATGAGAGAATATGCCTCTGTTGCTGGACTGACACTTGAAAAGACTGTCTGAAAACAGGAGTCAGGGATTTTTTTTTTTCTTTTCTTTTTTTTCCCACCAGCACGCCCCTACCTCTTCCCTAACATCTCTGTGCCGGGAAGGATTTCTGAGAATACATAGAAGAGGAGCAAATGAACATCTCTGGAAATGACAGCTCTGAACTTGAATCAGAGCGAGAGAAGATGAGTGCATAGCTCTGCGGCTGAAAGGAACTGGGGATTTGGGAGGAGAAGGTGTGGACTAACACTGCTTTTAAACGCTGTATCAGGGAAACTGCTGTCTCTCTGGTCCCTTTACTCCTCCGGCAGGCTCATGTCCAAGACCCGAGTTTATCCTCGTATCACCTGTGAGGCAGGGAGGTGGGGCTAGAATGATTCATCCTCCCTCACAGATCTGGAAATCACAACTTGCTAAAGCACAACCACACGGTTATTTTCAAAACAAGGTAAAAACTACAGAATCTGAGTCCTAGTTCTTGTTTACCGGTCGTAAGGGAGAGTTTGGCTAGCCTCAATTGCTATCATTCAAAGGCAGTTTCCACATCCCAAATTCCATGAGCTTTGAGTTATTTTCTAATTAAATTTTTTCGGTAGCGCATCAGCAAGGCGGATCTGTTTGAGACTCCTCTCCTTGTGCATTTTCCTTTGAGTGGAATTACTGACTAAAAGGGGCAATGAATTCCTTTTTGAGCGCTCATGTGAGTTCCACTTCCAATAGCTACTTGGCTAAAGTGGAGGGATCCGTGCTCTACAAAGCTGATGGCGGGGCTTAAGCCCTGGGGATGGGCTGCAAAGATTGACAGTTTGGGGCCACTCCCGGGATTAGGAAAAAGAAGAAGTAGTAGGGGAAGAAAGAGATTAGGGGCAGGAAGAGTTACTAATGTGCTGGCAATTGGCAGGACGGCGGAATGAGGCACAAAATCCAAGACAAAAGGAAATGGGGCCCAACGTCTACTCCCAGAAGCTACCAACCACTGCATGAGCAGGCAGAATTGTGCCTGACCAGGATGAGACCCTGCATGAGGCCGTGGTGCCACCCTTTGGGCAGGTAATATTCAAAAAACACAGGCCATGGGGTTGCCTATTCTCCAAGGGGCTGAGCCACGGCAGCATGGGTAGTTTGACGTGGCTTGGAAATCCAGGTGTTGGAGGAAGCTTGGGTCCAACACAGCCCTCCCCCCACCCGGGGGGCTTCCTACAGACGGAACTCGCCAACTTCCCTCCTCATGTGTTCTGTGGAGAACAGCCTCCCTCCTCCTGTCCTCTCCCACAGCCCCATACCGAGCTCACCGCCCCTGAGTGTGTGTCTCCAGGCCAATAAGAAGAGAGGGGCCCAAGGCCTCGGAAGCTGTTTCAGGCAGGTCATCCACCCGGAAAAGGGAGTAATTACCCTCCAACTGAGCGAGGAACGTGGCACGGACCTGCAAGTGCATTTAGGTATCATTTCACTCCCATACTTAATGACAGAAAGGGAAAGAGAACAGGATTTTGATTTCAGAATTCATCCTTGGATAATTGTTATTTGCAGAACACAAATAACACTTTAATTATTTTCAACTCCACACCATAACAGCTATCAAGGGAATGGAGACAAAATAGAATAAACAGAGACTTATTAAATACATAATTAATATGCCCTAAAATTAGCATATATAAATACGGATGAGCTGGGACTATTACAAAGTCTGCACCTCCAAAATGATCACCTGATTAAACCTGTTCTTTCTGCTACGTCTTCTGAACAAATGAGGCCATCTCTTCGGGGCACAGGGACTCATCAGCTGGTGAGACGTTCCCCCAAGGACCATCGTGCAGGCAAAGGCTCAGGGTGTTTTCATAAACCAAAGTTTTAGAAAAGCTGCAATCCTCTTTACGGGGAAGCCAAGACAAGTCAAGCTCTGGGGGTAAAGCCAACACGGATCACGTGAGACTCTGCACATAACAACGTCTCTGAGCTGGGGGCCAGTTTGCAGTGGGAACTGTCGTAGGTGTGGCCTCTCCAGGGAGAGGAAAGGTCTGAAGGGGTTTCGCTGTGCAGCCTTGGCCTAGGGTGGGGCTGCCCTGCTGAACTGAGCCGCAGGGATGAAGTTCTGGAGGAAAACATGCCTCCCGACGCAGACTGATCTGCACGGCCCCCTGCAGGTGGGTCAGTGCTTGTGGTTCCAGATACCTCCTACTTGCCCCTTAACTCGCAGAAAGATAGAGAACGAAGGGCCGCCTATCAAGCCCGTGGCCTTGACCCTTCCCGAGGGCAGGCGGCTGAGCACGACATTCCTGCTGCCTCCCGCATCCCCTCTACTGTGTCTGGGGGTAGAATTACTGGCAGCCTGTCAGTCCTCCAGGGCCTGGGTTCAATCCCAAGTCTGAGGGCAGTAAATATTATTGTTTAAAACGCACGGAGCCGAAAGAAATGACACCCTTGGCCTGGGGCCTTCCCCTTGTTTTGACTTCCCGTGAGGATGGATTCATTCTGCACCGCATTATAATACGTGCCCCTATAAACTTTATCTCCTCTGTCAGACTGGAAGCTCTTTCAAGGCAAGGGGCTGTTTTTCATTCCTTTTTTTTTTTTTTTGGATCTCTCGGAGCATTGAGACCTGTGCCATCTGATGTGGCAGCCACCAGCTATGTGTGGCCGTGAAGCACCTGGAATTTGGCTGGCGGGACGGAGAAAATGGGAGACTCTTATTTCGTTTTAATTAATTTAAGTTTGAATTTAAAAACTGAAGAAGTAGAAATTTTTTTTTTTTTCCTCCACTACGCACAGCTTTGTTTTGGTGGGACTACATTTCGCTTGAACCATTAAAAATTTAGCATCCAAATTGAGATGTGCCAGAGTGTAAAATATACATTGGATTTCAAAGACTTAGCGTGAGAAAAAAAAAAATGTACAGTGTCTCAATTTTTTATATTGATTCTATGTTGAAATAATACTATTTTGACTATTTTCGGTTCAAGAAGGTAGATTTTAAAAATTAGTTTCACTTGCTTTTACTTTTATTTTTTTTTTTAAACATGGCCACTGGAAAGCTGACCAAAGATCTGTGGCTTGCCCCGTATTTCTACTGGACGCGGGGGATCTAGCGGCTTCCCCCACGGAGAGTATGGGTCGATTGTTTGGCTGAACATTATAAACAGATGACTCTGTCGCCCTCGCCGGGTCCCCAGTCTCCGTTATAACCAGAGGAAAGCATTTTTCAGGCTGGGGTATCGGGATTAGAAATCAAATCTGTGCCCAGGACACAAAGAAAACCGGGGACAAAAAGGAATAAAATTGCGTGTGCCAATTAATGAATCACGTCCCTCCTTTTGAAATGGATTAAAGTACAGTACAATAGGTTGTAAAGGGAGATAAGAACTCAGATGATGAGACCACGAGAATGCACTTCATTCACATCACAGCGGCTTCTTGGCAGCCAAGGGAGAAAAGAAATGTCACACACAATCAATTATGAATGTCGTGTCCGTGAGGAAGGCGAAGCTTTCTCAGGGAGTGCATCATTCTACAATAAATATCCTATTTGGGAGCACTGGGGGATGAACTGGGCATTGTCCCCAGCAAAAAAAAAAAAAAAAAAGGAAAAGAGAAAAGAAGAAAAAAAATGACAATAAATGCTGGGGTGATTTTCACATGACAGTTAATGTCCTTCCTTTGAAACTCGATTTGAGGCAGGTGAAGGTGTTCTGGGAGAGGGCTAAGCTGGCAAGAACCAACGTGCTGCCTTGCTCGGGGGATGGGTGTGTGTCACCCAGATGACAGGATGACAAGCCCATCGTTGGAGCAGCTCTTTCCATTTCCCCTGACATCAGACGTGGTGACAAGCCCGCTGTGATGTTCTTACACAAGCCACTCCCCACCCCGTGCTGTCCCCCATTCAAGAGACAAGAAGCCAGGTCAGAACCAATGGGAACAAGATGATGGCACCACAGCGGTGACTCCGTGCTACCCTTAACTTAGTGAAAAAATTAATTATTTTCGAATTTTGAAATTTAAGGCATTTTATTCATAATCTATGTTTGATACACCCCATGGCTAAGAACACCTGTCTGGGCAAACAGAATGCCTCTCCTAAATAGAACTCAGCCCAAGGCAAGCTTGGGTAGGCTCTAGATAATTTGTGGAGTTGCATTTTTTATTTTTTCTTTTTGCCAAGGATCTAGAGCTGTGCCATCCGATAGAACTTCCTGTGGTGATGGAATTGTTCTGTACCTGTGATATCCAATATGGTAGCCACTAGCTGCATATGGCTGGCTACTCAGCACCTGACATGTGGCTAGGTATGACTGAGGCTCTAAATTTTGCATTTTGTTCAAATCTGATCAATAAATAGTAGAGCATTTGGTGGCTCTGGGATCTAAGCCTTTCTGACTCCAGAGCCTCTGCTTGCCTGTCCTGCTAGCTACCTAGCTGGCTACCACGGTATTGGGCAGTGCAGGTCCAGAAGGACTTCGCAAAACCACGTTCTAGCAGATATCTGCCTGGCCAGAGGAGAAAGACAACTGGAATTTACCAGAAACTTCGAGTCTTAATACAAAAATATGTTCAAATTCTCTTGCCTTAATTTTCTCCTTTCATTTACATAATAGGTAGGAGGATGACATAATCTAATCGATGTGGAAATGAGTCTGGATTTCCACCCCAGTCCCCACGCAGCTTGAGGACACAGCTCACGAGACCCGAAGGCCAGTCGGTAGGGCACAGGGATGGGTCTGTAGCCGGTGGCAGGAGCTGCCGGCCCATCTGAAAGTTGCCCCGTTGCTTTACGGAGGTGGGGGTGGGGGTGCACTGGATCCTGCAGGAATCCCAGAGCTACGATTTCGCCCTCGGGGCGTTTGTGCCAGTTCTCATGCTCGAACCCAACAGCGTAATTGGGGAGCATGCTACCAGCTTCTGATACAGAGCACACCCAGGGACACAATATGCTGAGCGAAATGTCATCCCAGACAGGAGCCTGAGCTAATGACAGCGTCAGGCTTCCCACTGAGACACAGATAATTAGAGGAGAATATTACAGTGTTTCCAAACTCCCGGGGTAAAGGAGAAGCCTCTTCAAATGTAACCTGATGGAGATAGAAATTAAAGTGGCTGGAGACGTTCCATTGGGAGACCACCAAGGCCAGCACCAAACCATCTTTCAGGATCAGAGCAAAGTGAAGGCAAAGTAGGAGGGAGGAGGGGCAGGGGGAGAGGACGAGGTGTGAGGGAGTTACCATCTTCCCGGCCATACCGTGTTCTAGCCCCCGAGATGAACGCGTCACAGCAGGGGACACGGTGAGTAGCCCTGCTGGTGGCTGGCACTGTTCGTTGCATTTAACGCTGAACCGCAAGATGGGTATTATCTCCGCTTTACAGCCAAGAACACTGAAACTGCCAGAGTCCTACCTAAGGTCACCCAGCTCCGAAAGCAGGGGGTGGCTTGGCCTTTCTGTTCCTAACTCCTGGGCTTGTTCCCTCTCCCCACATCACCCTCCTTGACATGTGAAAAGGCTGACAACCTGCCCGGGTCCTGGATGGTCCTCGTTTGGCGGTGGTGGTGACGGCCGGTGCGTGGGGGGCCTCGTGGGGGCTGCGGGGGGCTCGTTGCACACGCCTCCGCAGGGCACCCCCTGAAGAGGTTCACGTTGCCCCCGCTGCCGAAACCTCCCTGCTGAACTGAGCCGCGGCATCTGGGGTGATGATCGCACCAACACTCCGGAGTGGTGCTGCAGACGTTAACATTTAACGTGGCAAGCTTCGAAAAAAGGAGAAGCATTTCCTGAACGTCTCTGTAACTGGCTCTGGAAAGCGCTGTGGTCCGCCGCAAGGACGGAAGCATAGCTCACTAGAGCGAGGGGTGGGCTGGAAGCAACGGAGGGACGGAGCATGAGTCAAGCTCTTTCTGTGCCTGCTCACGCAACCTCGAGCCTCCTCTTCAGCCTCCCTGGGTCTCAGTTTCTAAAATGTAAAACAGGGTATAAATATCTAACTCATATATGCAGGGCACTTAAGGCCCCGGTGAGTGTCAGCCTCCAACATTAGCAGTTGCTCTTGCTACCACCGATGAGTTGTGGCCTTGAGTGGTGTTCCCCACACTCGTGACCTGAGCCTGGGTCTCTGGCTGTGCAAAACACTCCTCCAGTTTTCTGGAAGCAGAACAATGTGAAGGAGAGGCTGTTGCTTCAGTGATTTCACTGGAAAGGTCCCTATCTAATGATCGAATTTTCTATCCGGTCTTGGTCCCAGGAAAACAGAGTCAGAAGGCTGTCCTTTCTAGCTCCTGGCTCCTCCCTGCAAGCTCTAAGCACTGGACCTCCAAAGCTGCCCTTGCAGGGGGAGAGGATGCGAGGGGAAAGTAGATGCCCAGGCTCGTGCCACCAACAAGCCCCGGGACGTGTGAATGCCGCCTTTCGTGACGAAGGAGACTTTGCAGACAGGACTGTCCTGGGGAGTCTGCTTCTCTCCTTCTCCCTCTCCCTCTGCCCCTTTCCGCACCCCTGCTCATGCATTCACTCTCCCTCTCTCTCAAATAAATAAATCTTTAAAAAAAAAAAAAAAGGAGGGAAACAGAATAGACACAGAAGAGAAAGCAATGTGCCCACGGAGGCCAAGACTGGAGTCAGGTGCGGCCACAAGGCCAGGGGGCCAGCAGCCTCTGGAAGCTGGAAGAGGCAAGAACAGACTGTCCCCACGAGAGGGAGCATGGCCCTCCCGGCTCTGTGACTTTAGCCCAGGAAAACCGATGTCGGACTTCTGGCCCCCAGAACAGGGAAAGAATAGGTTTGGGTTGTTTTAAGCCATTCCGTTTGTGACCATTGGCTACACTAGCCACCAGAAGCTAATAAAATCCTCCATTTTGTTCCCAACCTGTCATTAAAACAACCTCAGTAAGATTATCTCAGGCATAAAGGGATAACTGTTACTTTTTTTGTAACACCCTTTTTTGTGTATGTTTTGGGGGTTAGGGATGTTGAGGTGGTTAGGTGTTGGAGGTTCTCCTTCCCAAGACCATTTTTATCCTATGAGTCATTCATGATAGATAAGTTGCTAAATCTCACAAAAACATGAAGAAAATAGCAATCAGCCACAGTCCCAGGAATAACCAACCACTGTCGATATTTTAGTGTGTGAATTTGTGGGGTGTTGTTCCTTGGGGGGGTAAAAAAAAAGCCCTTCTGATTAAAATTTCAAGCATTTCACGTAAAGCCATGAAATGTAGCCTAATAGGAACCATCAATGAAGACAAGCCAAATAATTAAAATCAACTGTCATGCTATTCTGGAGACATAGGCAATGACCCTAGCTCGCTCTAGGTCACGGCAGCAACCAGCAAAGTGAACTTGACTCTCGATTCTAATGGGAGGACAATAAAAAGCATAGGACTCAGCTCGCCTCCTCTGTGGATTAATAAATAAATTTCGAATGCAAAGGAAAGCCCCGGAGACCCATAGGAGTTGAATGCCGTCCCTTAGCCCGTCTGGTTGGCCAAGGGAGAAGGAGAACTGGGACCCCTGCTTTCGAATGACACCCCCCTCCTGCTAGGATGGAGTCTAGGTACCAAGTGCACCGGTCATTCCACATGCTCGAATAGATCCTGAGCTCCAACATGTAATATGCGAGCTCCTAAAAGGCAGCCGGCATGGAGCTTCCTGCAAGCAACTCCACCATTCGGGGGAGGGGAGACACCATTCAGCCTGATAAGATCACGACAGACGCAGACGCAGGATACAGCACGGCGTCACAAAGGAAGGGATGATTAACACTGTAAAATACATGAAAAGAATATTGTACTGTCTGTATTATTTTTCACAGACTCCTCCAATGCCAGGGCTGAAAGGAATCATAGCCATAATTTAACACATGCGTGCGTGCACACACGCGCCCTGAATCACCAAATGGAATAGTGTTTGAAGGAGATAACCTCTGGAAGATCCCTTTAAGCTCTCAATTTAACTTTCCGGCATACAAAGCAATGCTATAGTGCACTGTAGAGACCATAAGCCACTCATGAAAAGAGATTAGTAGGAACTGAATTGCTAGCTGATTTTTAATTCCACTCAGACCCAGAGAGGGAGCTTGTTTTCCAAAGGCCCGGGAACCTCTGGAAGGCTCAGAGCCCTTGAGCCTGAATGATAACTGCATGGAAATCACTTTAAGAGACAATGCTCCGAAGGCCACAGAGTTGCTTTCGCAGAAAACACGTCCTTTCCTCAGGATACCATGTTCCAAAGGACTCGAGCGCCCCAACCCGCCGATGCACACAGGCCAAGCCAGAGAAGCGACGTGGAATGCGGGGGAACAGCATCTCCACCTGCGGAGATTCTGTGTCTCCCACACAAGCCGGAGGGGCTTGCGTCTGATGGTCTACATCAGCCATGACGGTTTCCTCCTAAATCATTCAAGCTGCTTGCATGACTGGGCCTTTGTTTCTGGAAAGCGGAGATTTCTTCCCTGCTCCAGGGCTGTGGATGGTCTTCGTGAGGCCCATGAACACCCCAAGCTGCCTGTGAGCTGCGTGTGAGGGGATCCCCAGCTCTTCCCAGGTTCTCAAGGACGACGGTGAGCCACAGGAGTTTAAGAACACATCCGTCCTTGCACGCGTGTATTAAATGTTAACCCATTGCCCTGGGTGTGTGTGTGTGTGTGTGTGTGTGTGTGTGTCCTCACACGCCAGAAACCTCCAGAGGACAGGACACTCGCTAACAAGCTCTCCTTTTACTTCCACATTAAAAAAAGAAAAAAAAAATTAACAAAATGTCATCCCCAGGACATATAAAACTGAACCAGCAAAGATAAAAAAAACTTCACAAAAAATCAATTATCCTTTTAGTCATTGTGAAAAGTCTATCTTCAAGCCCAGAGTCTCGGGGAACGTCAAAGCTCTAGTTAAATTTTTAATAAAGTATAAAGGATAGCGTTAAAAAAGAAACCTTTTCAAAGGTCAGCTGGCGACAGATAAGCTCTCGATATGGTTCCCATCAAAGGGCAGGAAGCTGGACGGGAGTTAGCAGCCCGAGGCTCTGGGGATGGGCCCCAGGGGGGCCTCGGAGACTCGTCTACTTGCAGTTAGACCCTGGTGACGTCGTCGGCGCCAGGGCTTGCAACGACACCTACGTGCCGACAACTCATGCCCGGTCCGAACTTCTCTCTGCCACCCAGACTCTGCTCCCGTCTCCCAACTCATATGTGCAACTACCTGATCGGCGTCTCCCCTCGAATGTCTGCCGACAACCAAACCTCACCATCCAAAGTCGAGTTGTTGATGTGCCCTTCTAAAACCTGCCCCCGTGAGGTCTTCCCCATCCCAGCTGGTGGCGACTCCATGCTTGCAGCCGGTCAGCCCCGAAACGTCGGGGTCCTTCCTGGCTCCCGTCTTTGTCCACACCCCCCGTCTGCTGCATCAGCAAACCCCACGGCTCTACCCTGAGTGGACGCCAAGATGGGGGCCCTTGTCAGTGCCTCTGGCATACCTGTCCTAGTCTCAGCCACCTCTGTTTGCAGCTCGCATTCCTACCATGGCCTCTGCCCGGTCTCCCCGCGGCCGCCCTCGCCGCTCCTGGGTCCAGTCTGAATTCAGTGCCTAGAGAGAAGCTTGGGAAGCACAATTCAGATCATATGCCTCTCTGCTCAAAACCCTGGGGTGGCCCATCTCCTAGAGTAAAAAGGAAAATCCTTACAATGCCTGTGAGCTCCACCTGGGTCAGGGCTGACCTCTCTGTCCTCACTTTGTGCCTCTCCCTCCCACTGACCCTACTCCTACTCCATGCTGGACTCCTGGCTACTCCTCGGGGGTCCAGACGGGCTTCTGCCTCAGGGCCCTTGCACTGGCCGCTGCCTCTGCCTGGAACTCACTCTGCCCCAGAGAGCCGCATGTCTAACTCAAATGCAAGGTCTCAGTGAGACCCACCCTGACCACTCTATTTAAAATTGCACCTCCTTTCTGTAACACCTTAGCATCTCATCAGCCCTGCTGGACTTGTCCATTCTTTATAGCCCCAACCACCTTCAAACATAACATATAATCCACTTACTAATATTATGTTCATTGTCTATCCCCCTGCTATAATGTTAGTTACGGGAGGCTAGGGATCTTGGTCTGCTTTATGACTGACATAACTCAAGTACCTAGAATTCATTACTAAAATGCAATTCAGAAAAAGGCAAGACTGGGGAAGAAATTTACCCTCAAACTTCTCGATCCAGCAAGCTAGATGCTCCCCAGGTCATGGACCGTTACACTGGGCTTCTGATGAAGCCAAATCAGCTGAGGTTCCTACGAGCCACTCAACCCTCATTTCAAAAGACACTTCCACATTCACCATAATAGGGACACAGGTTGAACATGAACTTGGGAATGCCAAGGATCCAGAAGAAGGCCTATTGTCAGGGAAGAAGCAACCTTTGAATTCGTGCTGATTGTGGATCATCAAATGTTGGTGTCATCCCATGCACCTTCCTGCTAACACACTTTTGTTTCTGGCCTTAATCCAAGCTCTCACTGAAGTCAATAAACATTTAAAGATGTGAACTCTGATTCTCCCTAACCTTCTGTCAAAATGAGCCAGGACACAGTCCCAGTTGAGTCCATGGGAACACAGAAGGGTAGAGGCAGGTGGGAGATAGGAAGGGCTTCCTCAGAGGAAAGTTTATTCCTGGCTTCTCAAAGCCCTGTGCTATGAAATCTGGATTTTAGAACACTTTCGTATTCTTCAGGGAGACAGAGAATCACAACGGGATACCTCAAGCCAGTAGAGTCATCTTATGTGACTGTAAACCCAATGGACAGATCTTTATTCATTTTCAACTGGTTAGAGAAACCTTGAGGGGCAGAAAGATCGCTACTATTACGACTGAAAAGACAGGTAAGTACCTTCTCTTCTCTACTGAGTAGGATTTAACAGGTTGCAGCCAACTGTGGAGGTTTTTCAAGCTGTCTTCTGCCAAGCCCTAGGTCTTCCAGTGAGCTTGCTAAGAGTCTGGGGGTGAATGTGGTCAGACTCTTCCACCAGGACAAATCTGCCTGTGGTCAGCTTTGTGTGTTGGGGTCCCCCATAAGACTTGGTCTCAAGGAATATTGAATAGCAAGCTTTAGAAAAACCAGAGAGTCTGCCCATGACCCAAAGGGAAAGAGCCAACAGGGAAATGAGAGAAACACGCTGAAGAAAAACTGGGGGGCAAACCAGCCTATACAATCATATGATAGAACTTCCCAAGACCAGGATACAAATAATAAGGACTGTGCTTCTCATCTAGGGGAAGACCTGAGCTTTATTGGTTGGAAACAGAGGGCCTGGGTGGCTCAGTTGGTTATGCAGCTGGCTCAGGTCATGATCTTGGGGTCCTGGGATCGAGCCCCACATCAGGCTCTGTGCTCAGCGCAGAGTCTGCTTGTCCCTCTCCCTCTGCCTCTCCCCCCTGCTCACGCACTCTCTCTCTAAAATAACTAAATGGACAAAATCTTTTTAAAAAAGCAATTGGAAACATAGTGTTCTAGACAGGTTTAGTATAGTATGTACTGGAATATATAACATATCAAAATTTTCATTCTTTAAAAATGACCAAAAAAACACACAAAAGTCCTCATTGTACAAGCAGAAGGATATTGAATTACCCAGAGAGGAATAAGTTCGGTTTGGCCATGGCCTTAGACCCCCCAGTATTGAAGCCAGAGGATCATGGAGCAACATCTACAAGAGCTTCGAAGAGAAGAACGTGCCTCTGGTCACTGCCCCATAATGGGGTGATGGGTTTGGCATTATGAACAGTGCAAAGAGCTCAGATAATATCTGTATCACCCGGGAACATTCCCTCAGCGAGGTTATTCCTAGAACTTGAGTTCCAGCACAACCAGTGATGGATCAGAACGTTGAAGAACTCAAGCCTGAGGAAGTCACAGCCGGAAGGGAGAACAGGACCATTATTAATGCTAATTACCGTTACCATTTTCCAAATGCTCATGTGGTCCAAGTACTACAACAAAATCTGTGTATGTGTGTGTGCATGCGCACTACAGCATCTCATTTAAGTATCGAAATAAAATGTAATTCATTTTGCAAATGACATCCTGCTTCTCTCAGTAGTAGCTTTGTGCCCATTTCACAGACGAGAAAACCAAGGCTCAGAGAGCTCAGGTAACTTGTCCAGATACACGAGCGAGTAAGTGGCTGAGCTGGAATTCCAAGATGTGACCCAAGGAGTTCCTCAGGTTCCCTCAATTTATTTTTTTTTAAGAATATCTTTATTCTTTTTTATGCGTATCTGTGTTTTCTTGTCACTCTAAGTGAAGCATAATATTATTTTGAAATAGAATGCCAACACATTTTGTTCAATTAAAACAAATCCAGAGATGCAAAGCAAATTACCGCAGCATGCTAAAAAGGATAGGACTGGCGAGGGCATTTCAGACCGGTGTCCCACAGGAAAGAGGCAGGTAAGGTGACCATCAGTGCTAAACTGTACGGAGCTCAGTATTTTAAAAGGGCATTATGCAGAACCAGAGACATCCCGCGCTTCCACCAGCTGCACCCCACAGTGATGATGCAAGTTAAAAATAAAGTCAAGGAAGATTTGCATTCTGTCCCCGCGCCCCTCAACAAAAGGACCCACATCACGATGGTCGGCGCCCCTCTTCCGGCCAGGCAGCTGAGCTGACAGCGACTTTCCCTCCGGGCCAGTAGCCGGACCCTGTGGGGGCAGGACCTCACCTGGAATGTTGTGGATGGTGATGGCCAAGATGAGCAGGGTGATCCTCCTCCAGCTGCTGCTGCCAGGCTGCGCCGGGTTCCCTCGAGGAGGCACCGGTGAGGCAGGGCCCTCGGCAAGGCCGGTGGCCACCGCCTTCTTCCTCTGATAGGCCTCGCCGTTCTCGCTCTTGTCTGAGCAAAGAGAGCGGGACAGGAAGAGAGAGTACTTTGAAAATGTGCACACTGGTGCTTGGATAAGCAGCAGCAGGGGGAAGTTTTCCACCCTGGGGAAGGGTCTCCTCCCTAACTTCCTAACGGACCCCGTGTTCTTCTCTTTCTTCCTCCCTCCCTCCCTTCGCTTACTCGCTCACTCGTTCGGCAAACACTCACTGAGACACTCAGTGCCCAGTGTACAGGGCCAGGAAGGGATAAAAAAGATGAAACTGGGGGTGCCCTAGCAATGCTTATTAGGGAGAGGCAATATTGAGCGGTGATTAGGAGCTCAGATTCGGGAGCCAGGCTGCCGGGCTCACTGCTGACTCGTCCACTTATGAGCTGTGTGGCATTAAACGAGCTGTTTACACTCTCTGTGCCCTAGTACCTATCCCACAGGGGTTTGCGAGGATTAAATGAGAGGCTCCAGGCAAGGGCTTTGCTGCTAAGTGCGAGGCGTCACGTGTTCTCTCTCTCCCTACGGCATGACACCGTAGGTGACCCTGCTCTCCTGGTCATGCTGCCTTATGGGAACCCATCCACATGCCAGGCCCAGCCAATCAGAATCCCTCCCCGGGGACCGGGGGGGGGGGGGCGGGAGGTGGGAGACTGGAGTTGGGACAGGCCTTGTGATTCAAGTGCAGATTCTCAATCCAAAAGGTCACGTACGGGCAGCCTGACATCCCACGCAGGAAGGGAACAAGGAAGCAACTTGACAGATGATAGAATGAAGCAGATGCACACAGGCACGCAGAGACGGGAAATGATGCAGCAGGCCAGCCAGCCAGACGGACACACACACAGACAGACAGATAGACAAATGGCAGCCTGAGTGCCGCAGGACATTCTGATGCCCATGGGCTGACTATGGTACGCAGCCACTGGATTTCATGAGCTAACCAGCTAAACTTCCTTTCAAACCTTCCCCTTGGGGGATATATTTGAAGGGTGTCATTTCACAGGCCAAGAGGTGATGCCAACTACCCATGGTCTCCTGGGTCAGATGTGCGCATTCCTAACAGAGGGAAATGGCCCGGGTCTGCGGCAGAGCGCCCAGACCGCAGTGGTACGTCTGTGCGAGCGGCGTCCCGAAGGAGCAGGGTCTTGAGCAAATGGCAGACATGTGGGGGCAGGAATGCAAAGGAGAGTCTCTCTACCACGAGTGAACACAAGGACCTGCAAGTCATAACTCAGAGGTCATGGACAGGACACCCGAACGTGTTTGTAGGCTCCTCATCGTGAGCAGCGCAACCATACCTCCCAGGATGGGCTCGCCATCCCGGGGGGATGAGGACTGTCCCCTTTCACACTCAAAGCGTCCTGGTTTGGACAGTAAACAGTGTGGCTTCTCCGGCTTCAGGAAACAGCAGAAGCTTGACAGATACTCGGCTGTGCCGGGGGCCATCGCTTGCAGAGGTCATCAACTTGAAGGGTAGGAGGGACTCTCTGCAGTGGTTCTGCTTCCCTTCTCTGTAGATTTTCCATAAGCAAAGGAATTCTCATCTCTAAGCTGAAAGTTGCAGAAAATGTTTCCCAAAGTCAAATTAAGAGAAAACGGGCAACCGTAAGGACCCCTTTGGCCATGACCGTGGGCCTCTGGCGGCACCTCTCCTTACTTCTTTGGTGTAAAGCAAGGTAGGGGTCCTTCATCTTACCCTCTCAGGGGCTTCACTTAAAGACCAGAATCTCGCTACATAAACTTGGTCGGGTCTTTGATGCCCTTTTCGGATGAACCCGCCTAAGTGAACACTGCTTTCTATTTCCAAAACAGGAACAAAACAAAAATAAACAACAAAGCCAAAACACTTCGTTTGAAAATCATGTTGTGTTTGTTCACTCAAATCCAGCAGGTCAGCTTGAGGAGGAAGCAAGTGCCAAAGGCAGGCGGACTCAGGCTTCCCCAGGCCCCGACCTGTTCTCTCTCACAACAGCTGAATCTCAGGCCCCGGAGGGAGAAGGGGCCTTCTGTGGATCCTCCAAAATGCAGGAATACCAGCCCCCAAGCGTCAGCGGCCACAGCACATATAACCGGTCTCTGGCAACTGCTGGAAAGAGACACGTCCCAGATGCTGTCTGCACGGGGTGAAGCTAAACACACTCACTGCGTGGTCTCCACGCCATGTGTGTGTTCACGTGCGTGATGACGTACACACACACACACACACGAGCACAGAACTGTCACTTGGTACCTCACAGATCACACAGTCTTTGTGCACATATGCACATTTGTTTCTCAACACCCAGAGGGTGTCAACTTTTAAGCTGACAATACTTGACGACTCAGGCTGCAGAGGCTGGACAGAAAACTGAGTAAACATCTGGGACCTCAAGTCCATGAACACTGAAGATGCAAGCAAAGCAGGCCCGAGCGCTGTCCAGGAACTAAGCCACATGGTGGCGGGGGGCCGGGGGAGGAGGGCACGCGCCTTCCTCCCAGACTAGTCCGAAAATACCACCAATTCACTGGGCTTCCTTTGAGTACACACACCTGACCCAGCCCTCCAATGTGCGTTGATGGGGCGGTGGGTTTGGGATTTTACAATTTAAGAGAGAACAGACAGGGAAGACATGAATAATTCCTTTAAATCCAAGGGCAGAAATGTACACTGACAATCTCTGAAGCAGGCGCTTATTTTTGTCAGGGTCACAAAAGGATCGGACTCTGAATCTCCCGCAAATAATGCACAGAGAGCAACAGGGATGGGGGCACCGTTAGGGAATTCCAGCGGCGAACGATCGAGAAGCAGAAAGAGTTGTTAATGGAGGTAAAGCTGCACGCTCCGCCTGGGGGTCCCAGCATGTGAAAGCTGCCATCGGCGCCTTCCCTAGTGGGACATGGGGGGGGGTTGTGAACACCTGACGGGCTTGTTCAAGGTAAATAAGCCACCATTCGGTAACAGCCTCTAATGAGTCTGCAACAAGGAAAATTAGTCCAAATAAATCACTATAGAGAGTACAGATGCCTCCTGAGCAATGAATCTTCTTGCCTCTCCCAGCAAGGCGAGTTCAACCACTGTGTGCCAAGAAGCAGAACACCCAGCGCCGTGGGCAAAGGGTGACCACCTCATGGAGGCAACCGCCAAGCCTGGTGTGGGCCACAGTGACAAGACCCTGTGAGATTGGCTGAGAGGGAAAAGGTCCGGGCACTTTTGAAGTAGGATTGGCAAAGAGGAAGGACATTTAGAGATGGAAGAGTCGATGTCAGTTCAGAAATGCAAAATGGTGTCAGTGACATCAACTAATCGGTGGTTCTAAGAACTTTTCCTCAATCCTTCCAAAGGCCCCACAAACCAGAGATCATTCCCTCTAACAAATAAAGAACCGGAAGAGCTGAGAGGTGAAGTTAACTGGTCCCAGGTCACACAACCTGTCCCAGATGAATTCAGGAGACAAGCCAGGTCTTTGCCTGCAGAGGTGACCTCTTAACCAGGGTCCCATTGTTGACTTGGGGTGGGGGGTGGTGGAGTGTTGATCTGCTCCTTTGCTCCCCAAGAAGGGCAGTGAGAGCAGTCACTGCCGTGACATTTAGGGGCTCGAAATCCCAGATGTTTGTCGTGGAAATGTTCAGGGTGCAGAGAGGGTCTGGTGAGTTTGCATCCTGTGACCCCAGAGGTGGGAAAGGCTCTGTGGAGATCTCCTGTCTATTTTCATTCCCACTCATAGACAAACTTGGAAAGGATGCACAAAAATAGTGCTTCTTAACCCCTTAGCTCTACTATTTCCAAGTGTAAAGCAGCTGTAAGTAGAAAATAGCTATTAATACCAAGCACGGAACACAGGGTTACAATTCTTTCAGGAAGGTAGAAGAAAAGACTTCAAAACTGCCCATTATCCAAAGAGCTCTTTTTTTTTTTTTTTTTTTAATTTAGGCTCCAGCATCTAAGAATCCACACAAAGGGACTCACTGCTGGGGCTCGGCCTATCGTCCCCCAATTTCGTCTTTTCTGGGGAGGCATGGCATTGCTGCATTTGAGGACCACAGGGGAATAGACAGACCTGTCCAAGGCTCATTCTTCCTGCTGAATCACAGGGTGAACTTATGTGACATTCGCACAATAGCGCATGTGAGTCTCATCCCAGTACATCGTATTATAGGGCAAAGCTGTCCCTGGTGCTGTGGGCACAAGCTGGGGGACCACCACGAACCCGGCTGCGTGGGGAAGACCCATCCTCCTCAGGGTTTGACTTCCTCCCCGGGGAAGCGAAAGGTGCTGAAGTCTCTGGATCAGTGGCTCTAAACCATTGTGCATCAGCAACTGCTTTTGAAAGTACAGTGGAAGCTATGATCCTCTCTCCAACAACAACAACAAAAATACAATTTTGAAAAAATTTTTGAATCCTTATGGATTCGAGGACCTCAGACCGAGAACGTAATACAAGATGAACACTATGTTAACCTTTGGTTTCATAACCCATGGGCCCAGTCCCCCAGGGACACAGGATGTTGTCCCTCTGATGATGTAACCAGCCCAATGATGGAACCTCAGTCCCCAGTGAATGTGGCAACACTAATTAATAGATCACCAGCCATGAGAGCTTTAAAAATATCCCCAAGACATCAATGGAAATGATCTGGTTGAATTAGCACAAACAGGCAAATCCTCATCTGCAAAGCACAGAAAACTTCAAACCTCTGGAGAAATACCTTTTTTCTAAACCCCCACTTACAAAATATAAAATGAAGAGTAGTCAGTGATACATATTCATTACGTACTAGATATGCACAAGCAAGATCAAAAGACCGATCCAAAGCAGGGAGAGAGGAGGATCTATTTACTTAGATTTTTCCTTCCTTCTTGTTTCCCAGAGAATCAGAATGATTTGGGGGAAGAAATTCAATTACCATCGTGAGTGTGACAAAGCTTGCTAAGAATTTGGTCCTGTTCTTTAATAATTTATGGGATTAGCATGACCTCCTTTATGTAATTAATGCTTAATTTGAACATGAAATAATGACTCGACAGAGGGTAGGATTGGCAAAGAGGAAGGACATTTAGAGATGGAAGAGTCGATGTCAGTCCAGAAATGCAAAATGGTGTAGAGAAATCAAGGCCCACGGAGGCCCTTCTTGACAGCCCCATGGAAATTTCAGAAAGAGCCAGGTGGTCCCCCCAGTCTTGGCAGATGACACTTCAGCTCAAAGACTTCCAAAACTAAAGATTCTAACTGTCTCTCAACCTATCCACACTCATACTGTTTCCCTTTTATAAAGCCATAAACATAACCCCATTAAAGAAAAGGCCTTAATATCCCTACCACAATGACTGTCATTTGTTCTTATGCCTTGTCCAGTTCATGCACATTCATGTTTTGCATAATGGCAAATGGTGAGAATAGATGCAGTATCACACTGCCTGCCACAGGATGTGGCTCTGTCAACCATGGGATCATGGCTCTGCCAACCCTGGGATCATGGCTCTGCCAACCATGGGATCGTGGCTCTGTCAATCATTAGCCATAAGGCTTCAGGTAAATGCTGGCTTTGTGCCTCAGTGCCTTTGTACTAAAATGGGTTTAATAATCACATCTTCTTAGTAAGGTTGTTTATGAGAACTAAAATAAAGGTCAAGTGCTTGGCACTGTGCCCAGCACATGAAAAGCACAACGAATGTTAGCAATGCCTATCGATTATACATCTTAATGTACAGCTTCATATTCCACTTGTTTCACTTAAAACTACAGAAATATTTCCTACATTTCTCAGCCTCTGTGACTCTAGTTTTTAATGCCTTGAGGGACTTTACCTTAGTTCTGAGCCCATCATTTGCAAAACCATTTCCTTCTATTCAAGTTTGAATGGTCACTCTTTTCCAGATACTAAAAGATGCAGTGCCCCGTCTTGCCACGTGGAGGAATACTCTTTCTGCTCCCTCCCGTCCAGAATGGGCACCCACCCAGGGGAAGTATCTTCTTGACCTCAGGCACTAATTGTTTTATAGCTTCATGATTCATATAGACCATGGGAGCACAGGGTTGACCTATCCCAGGAAACACATCCCAGCATGTGAGGAAAAGTTCCTATTGCAGACGGGGAATCTTTGTGCAACGACCCTTAAATCGTCCATGTGCTTGCTTATAACTCATTGTTGATCAACAACTGGTTTGCTAAAATTGAACTACGGTGGAGCTGTATCATGGGCGCATTTTACAAATGCAGATGCAGGTACATGCCTTTGAAGATACAGCATGAAAATTCCCTTCATGTATCCATCGCTCCCTTGCTCCCTTCCACTATCTTTTCAAAGTGATTTGGGCTTCGAGCTCCCAGAAAGAGAGAGATGTTTGTTGAAAATGGTAAGAAAATTTAATTCTTGGCTTTTGATGTTCTGGGGAGGGGCAGGTCTTGGTGGTTTAAGGGAGAAAAAGGATGTTCGAGGGGGTCATTTTGACTCTTCGACCTTTTTTGCCTCAAATGCCGTCTTTAGAACCCATGGGGCACTTGAGACACGACTCAGCTGTCAGGAAGTGGGACGGTTTGAGTGCTGGGGGCTGGCGAAGGAGTGCAATCTCTCTCTCCATGCAAACAGGGCAGCCAAGAGGATGCTCATGGTGCCTTCCCCCGGGAGGAAGCTCCTCAGCTTCCCTGAGCCCTCACCCACAAGTGTCCTTAGATCTTCCAGAAGCCCTTAGAAATGCCAGCATAAATGCAGCAAATGTGAAGTCCTGGCAGAAAGCCAACAGCATGCCATTCACTTAAATGTTGCCCATTTCATAAGTTTGATGGGCTTCAGTAGTCAAAGCAGGGCTGGCCAGCCATTTGATGTCCCCCTCACCATTGGGCAGGTGTCCCGAATACAATATTCCTGCCAGTAACCTCATTCTGACTATAAAGATGTAAGTGCATATCAAAGCAACCTTGAAAAACCTAAAAATATACAGAAGAAAATTTAAATCGTACATAATCACATCACCTAAAAATATATATATGTTTGGAGTTTGGTGCATTTCCTTCCGTGCTTTTTTGTATGGTTTTTACATAACAGAGATACCATATTATATGACTGTAGACTGCTTTTTGTTCTCGCTAAACATAACATAAGCATTTCCCCTCTATGACTGAAAACTCTTACAGCCATTTCAAGCAATACAAATTATTATTTACATTCTCATACTGTTGGGCAGTTAGGCTATTTCTAATTTTATTTCTATAAATATCACTGCAAAACCTTTCACCTGTATAAACAACGAGAAATTTGAACAAAATTCCCAGAAGTGGAAGTCAGTGCTGATCAGAGGGCTGGGATACATTTGGCTAATTAATTTCCAGAAAGGCCATGCCATTTACACTCCCGTAAGGTAGAGTTTGCACGTTCTCATCCTGGCATTTCTTCATCAGCATGGGTATTTCGCATTTAAAAATAAACGTACTCCTTTATGAAGGAAATGACATTTCCCTTGGTTTGTATTTCTTTGGCTACAGGTGAGGTTGAACATTTTTCAGGGTGTCAGGCATATTTCTTTCCTCTTTTGTGCAAGGTCCTCTATCCAAACGAGGCCTCTTTAATGACACATGATTAGCTAATTCCTTGCAGCCGTGGGTAATCTCCCAGTGATTCACTTCTGCCTGTGGATGGCCAGTGAGAGTAGCGGACCTCACACACCAGACAGATGTACCCACCTGGCCAACTTGGGGCTCTAGCCTCTATTTGATTTATTTTTTAAAGATTTATTTATTTACTTGACAGAGAGAATCCTCAAGCAGACTCCCCGATGAGCGCAGAGCCCGACGCGGGGCTCGATCCCACCACCCTGAGATCATGACCTGAGCCGAAACCAGGAACCGGCTACTTAACTGACTGAGCCACCCAGGCGCCCCTCTAGCCTCCATTTTTAAAAGTTCCTCTTTGACATTGCTCAAGTCAGCATAGTGCCTACAAAAAAAAAAGAGAGAGAGAGAAAGGGGTCATCTGCTTTATTTATGCTGCTAGCTGGTATGGTCCGAAAGCTACTTTTCTCCCTCAATATTAAAACACTACATTTTTCAAAAGCAGGGTATGTGAGAGCTTGCTTCCCTAGTCTTCTTTCTACCCAACGACCCTAGGTTTCTTGTGAGCAACACAGCAGTCCTGCGAACATTATATATGGTGAGACAAATCTAGTGTGGACAGGATCCTTGCGAGGGCTTCCAGATTTAGCAAATAAAAAGACAGGGTGCTCAGCTGTACCCGAGTTTTGGATAAAACGAAACTTTTATTTTAGTATAAGTATATCCCAACTATTGCTTGGGATATACTTATGCTAAAAAGCATTCTTTCCTTGGAATTAAAACTTAACTGGATACCTGTATTTTATTGGACAGGCCTACTTGTGCCCCATTCAAGGTCTGAGTTCTGGGGGGGGGGGGGGGGAGACGCCGTGCACACTGATGCACTCTACTCTGAAAGCAGCCACATACTCAGTGCAAAACTAAGGAGGCACTGCATGGGTCACGTGTAATCCAGGGCAGGAAAAGATGAAGGGAACTTCACGAGAAGATAACCGAAGCATTTATTAGGCTTAGTTACTAAACTTTGGGCAGAGAAGCATCTGGAGTTCCAGAAATAGGATGCAAAACATATTTACAATCTCTGTAACTAGAATAGATGTCTCCATTTATCATTTGAAAGATCACCAGCCACAGGGTTATCAGAGGGTCAAATGCTACCCCCGGGTAAGGAGGCTGGTTTGACTGCCTTGTCCTTTCAGTCCATAGTTCTCAGGCACTGAAAGTCATCCAGGCCTCACCTAGGACGCTTACAACTGGGCAAGCAACTGCTTAGCGACAACGCAGACCCAAACAGATCTGCACAACTGGTAAAAATTAAATATACATCAGAAGAAGAGAGGGGTTTACTCTTAGCAGAAGATTTCTCATCCATTAAGCAGACTACCCACTAAAGCACTGCCTGTTCCAGATGTCTAACTAAGGTAATAATTTCTACTCTCAGGCAAGGGAGCCAAAACATCCAATAAGATTAAAACGTCCACCTACCAGGTCAGCGCTTCTGCTGTGAAGGCACAAACAACCAGTTAATCAACATGATCGCATTCCTGATGAATTGACTAGGGTCTAAAACTAAATCCCAGGTGGGCTCCAGAGCCATCTTGCTAGCTCTTAGTCCACCCTGCACGTTAGTGTCCAGCACAAATGCCCCCATGAGAAAGAGATCATCACAGCTTTGGGGGAGTCCACCAGCAAAAGACATTTGCTGCAAAAAAAGGTCCCAGCCCACTCATCAGAGAGAAAGAGAAAGGGCATTCTGGAAAACGCCAGTGCTTATAAGAGCTTTGCAAAGGACTCTCAGCCAACTCCAGAAAGATGGGAGCCGTGCCCTTAACTTATGTGGTTGTCAATGATCAGGTCAGGGAGGAGGCATCTGGGAGAACAGCACCCATTTCAGGGCTTGCGTCCAATAGCTAATATTAACTTAAGAGTCGCTTGGCTTACTTTCCCCTTTGAGGTAATGCTGTTCTGCCATCCCCTCTGGTTCTGAAAATAAAGATTAACAGCCTAGACCACTGTATCTCCAAGTGTGAAGTGAAGACCATCCATTGCTGGGTCATGGTGAGAACTTATAAAACCCACCTTCTGGAGCCCATCCTAGAGCTACTGGATTAGTGTCTGTGAGAGAGGGGCCCAGGAATCTGCCGTGTGCCCTCTCCCGCCCTCAGCCCCAAGGCAATTCTGATATAGACTGAATTTTGAAAAATTAATGTTTGAGACCATGTAAGTAGTACTTAATCCAGGTACTTCCTCAGTCTCTAAATTTACGTCAGTCCAAATATTACCACCCAGTTAGATATCTCGAGGTCATATACAGGGATATACCTGATCCTTAGTTCTCTCTGGGCACCTAAGAAGACATAGGATTCTGCCAAACACACAGTGGGGAAGGCAAAGGAATTTAAGACGAGAAGGTGAAAAGTAATTGTATTGTCTTGATCGAAACCATCATTTCCTTATCAAATGAAAATCCTTTTTTTTTTTAAAGAGGATATGGACCATCATAAGGAAAGACAACCACCAGCAGAATAATTGAGAAAAAAATCAATTCCCCCAAACCAAGGTATCCTCTCATCTTCCCTTGGTCTCTGCAGGGTCTCTGTAGGGTCTCTGCAGGGTCTCTGTAGGGTCTCTGCAGGGTCTCTGCAGGGTCTATGTAGGGTCTCTGTAGGGTCTATGCAGGGTCTATGTAGGGTCTCTGCAGGGTCTATGCAGGATCTATGCAGGGTCTCTGTAGGGTCTATGCAGGGTCTCTGCAGGGTCTCTGCAGGGTCTCTGTAGGGTCTATGCAGGATCTCTGTAGGGTCTATGCAGGATCTATGCAGGATCTATGCAGGGTCTCTGCAGGGTCTAAGCAGGATCTATGCAGGGTCTCTGCAGGGTCTCTGTAGGGTCTCTGCAGGGTCTCTGCAGGGTCTCTGTAGGGTCTCCGCAGGGTCTCCGCAGGGTCTCCGCAGGATCTATGCAGGATCTATGCAGGGTCTCTGCAGGGTCTATGCAGGGTCTCTGTAGGGTCTATGCAGGATCTATGCAGGATCTATGCAGGATCTATGCAGGGTCTCTGCAGGGTCTAAGCAGGATCTATGCAGGGTCTCTGCAGGGTCTCTGTAGGGTCTCTGCAGGGTCTCTGCAGGGTCTCTGTAGGGTCTCCGCAGGGTCTCCGCAGGGTCTCTGCAGGATCTATGCAGGGTCTCTGCAGGGTCTCTGCAGGGTCTCTGCAGGGTCTCTATGTCTATGCAGGGTCTGCGCAGAGTCTCTGCAGGGTTTCTGTCTACATTAACCCTCCCACTATTTCTATCTCCCAGTTCCTCTCTTGTCCTAGGAGTTGGTCCCCAGGAATCAAGCTGACACTAGCAAGGAGCACTGTCAGCGGCTACAGCAAGAGAGCACACACGTGGTCAGCGCGAACACACAGCACCATCGTCTGCAAACTACAAGAGGAAACGAAATCTTCCTTTTGCCACAGGCCATGTAACTGAATGGAAAACGCAGTGCTGGAGAGGTTCATGTGAGACTCAAATTGCATAAACATTTCTTGGTTTGGGGGATTTTCTGGCTTTTCGGGATACAAACAGTTGACCCTGGAACGCAGGAAGGAAAAGATAAGCACAAGTCGGAAGATTCATGGTTTGTTTTCTGTCTTTGTTACAAGGTCAGAGAGCTGAGACTTTATCTGGATGCTGGGGAGAATTTAAGTCCACATCCACGTTCAGCAGGGAGAGTTTATCGGGCACAGGCCTTGGTGAAGGGCAAAAGAAACCAAGTCAATCACCGGAAGTGTACCGGGGGGCTCGTGGAACCCCACCCAGGGAGGCCACAGAACCCACCCTGGAACCCCAACAGAGCCAAGGGAGACCAGGACTCCTGCTCCACCAAAATGCCACCACATACCCGCGTGGCAGCACCTCTGTCCTTAGTGCTGGACGCCAAATGCTCTGGCTCAGGTCACTGGCACTGAATGCTGGCCACTCTCGCTGGAATGACTTTGCTCTCAGCTCCATCTAACTGGCCAAGCCATGGTCAGCTCTAGCTACGAGAGAGGCTGGAAGTCCAACTTCTATCCTGAGAGCCAGGCTCTGTCTTCCACCAAGATACCCAAGATGGAGGGAAGGGAGAGTCTCCAACATAGTCAAGGAGTTCAGAAGCTAAGCTGCTAGAAGGGGAGAAGGAGGGAGAGAGGAAAGGAAGGAGTAGGGAAGACTACTATAGGGGAGCTTTATGCATGTCCTTGGACATTCATGTCTTTGATACACTGGTCATATTAAATCTCCACCAGGTTTCCTGCTCTCTTTAGAAAGCCACAATTAAATGAATTAAACCATGGTAGAGCACTCTCAGGTCAACTCTATCTCCAATTTTCCAATTTGTACATAACCCTACACAAGTCCCAACCTCTAAAGGTCTAGGCTTCTTCCAACTTTAAATGAGCAGAACGAGGCAGACTTCAGGGCCCCTTCCAGCGCTGATTCTATGCTCTGCCACAGCCGGCCTACCATGATCACTCATCCAGGTGAGTAGGAGAGAGGGGCTATTTCCATCACCAGTGTTCACTGAACTCTGTTCTAGCTCAAGAAATTCCCCAAGATGAGTTTCAGGGACAACACGTTCCAACTGTTCATAAAATAAGAACGTCCACCACATGAGGAACAAATTCATTTGCCCAGAGGAATTGACATCTCTTTGTGCCCTAAAATGAAAAGCATTATTTTCCCTCTAAATGTATTAAAATATTTTTTGACAATACAAGAGCTCCCCATACGTTACAGGAAATACAGAATATACTGATAAAGGGCAGAAGAAAACTAAAAAAAAAAAAACCTTCACTACCCAGAGGAGACCACCTTCAAAAAAATCCTGACACTCTTTATATTTATACTGTATCTGTAGAGATGAGCACGCACACGTTTAGGTGGATCATACAGTTCTGAAACGTGACTTCATGTAGCAGTCAAGTGTGAACATACTCCAGATCATAATATAGTCTCCCATGTCGATGGTGCTCAACCAAATTTCCATGACCTGCTAGAGGTCAAGACGTGAACAATGCAGAATTTCCAGTGGCCAGAGAACTAAGAATATATACTCAAGATTTGTTTCTTGTTAGAAGAAGAGATGTGTGGACTGTCCAAATCATTTCAAAGTCTGGCACAACCAGTTACCTTCCAGGCCTCCAATGAGCTTTGGTGTTGAGAGTAATAAAAGCAAGCTGGGCAGGAATTCTAAACAGGTACTTGACAAATGGCTAAATGTTGGTTGAACTTAGAAGGGTCAATATTTATTGTTCTGAGACTTCCATGATATAAATGTTATCTTCAGTGTGGTTTCTGAGCCCTTCCCTCTTCAGGTTCAATTTAAATGCTGTATTAGAAAGAACATGCGTATTGTGGTGGATGGGGGGTGGGGGAGGGGGGAGGTTCTTCTGCAGCCTGATTTCCATGATATTTAGTCATTTTCCAGTGCATCACTTGCTTGCTGTCTGTGTGCAGGTCCACCACCTCTTGGGTCTGTGAGCACCATGAGTGCCTGAGTCCATCTGGCTCACAATTTTATCTCTAGTGCCAAGCACAAAAGAGGTACTTAAATATTTGTGGAATGGATAACGAAAGCCAATGGCGCTCTTTCCCAGAAAAGTGTACACAGAACATTTTGCTCGTATTTTCAGAGAGTTCATGATTTTATTTAAGGTTAAGACTCTCATTCTGCAGCATCCTATCCACTGACAGACCAACATTTATTTATCCAAATGCCTATCTTATGGACATACATCTCAAGGGTCATCAAACTTTTTTGGTAAAGGTCCAGATAATAAGTATTTTAGACTTTGTGGGTCATTCTGTCTTTCTGGCAAACTACTCAACTCTATCGTTGTAGCACAAAGTGGGCCAGAGACAATATGTAAATGAGTTGGTATGTCTGTGTTCCAGTAAAACTCTTTTTACAAAAACAGGCAGCAGGCCACATTTGGCCTGCAGGCTATATACTCTGCTGGCCCCTGATACAGATTATTAAAAGCAGGATTTTTAAGATTTATTTAAGATTCATATCTCTTGGTCACTGGTGGCCCTCATGAGAATTATTCCAAAGCCTTTCTGTTCCCCGAGGAAATTAATTACCTGGGTCCACCTAGCTGCTGGTGTGGGTAATCCAGCTACGTATAAATCACCATGGAAATCACTGGTCAGCTTGACTAACTCGAAAGAAGGGTCCAGAGAGTGGCCACCATGACAGAATGCTGTGTCCTATGGAGAAGGTACCCTTGTGGTGCCCATGCAATGGTTTGCCTTGACATTGGTGAGGGCTGTCTGTTCTCTCCCCCAACACTCCGGCTCGGCAGGGGCTTGATAAACCAATGGACGAACCTGAGTTCAGCGTACCTGGATTTCCAGGAAACACTATGCAGTGGGTGGAACTAGACAAATCTCACTGTGGACTTTTTCTGCATACTATTAGAGGTGCCTACTAACAGAAGACACTACTTTGACCTCATCCCCACCAGGGGACAAAGAAAAGAAGAAAGAGGAGGGAAGAGCAGTTCCAGGGACAGTAGAGGACAACCTGGAAAAAGGACAATCTAACCTTCAAAGGCTTGTGTAATCACCGACCTCACCATGACACATGGCGGCCCAAGATGACCTCAGGACCTTGCCTCATGACCTCCTCTCCCTCCCCAATTCAGGTTCAACCACCACTGACTAAGTGCCTATTCTGCACCTTGCAAGACCCCACATGTGTAGCTACCTGGAGAATTTACCTTCTTTAATCCTAGAAGCAACCCTATGAGGTAGGTTCTTTCAAATCCTATGTCATGGAAAGGAATAGGTTAGCTCAGTGACCTACCCCAACATTCTTCCTTTCAACTAGCCACCCGGCCATTATTCCTGGCTCTGCCTTCTTCATGGAACTGACCAGTCTACCCCTTGTTGGGTAGGATATGGAATGTTTCTTCCCCACTCCTGTTTCCCTAAGGAGGGACTTTCCCCTAAATACTCCTGGCCTTTTGTCCCACACTTCACACCTCCCCGTGGAGACAGAATGAGTTTCTTGAGAGATGAATTTGGGGAGGTCCACCCAGCCTCGCCTGCTTGCCCTGAGTGCCAGGGTGTCCCACTTCCGGTCTAGGCCTCCATGCTGCAAGGTGCACAGGGTCCCCTAGTAGGTCTGTGAGCTGGTGGGTAAATCGGCCTAATTCTGCAGTCCAGCATTACAAATCCCGCTCTGATGCACATCAAAGCTGCTGCCTCTAGCCCAATCTTCGCTGGCAATAAGGGTGGAATTTTTATTCTCCTCTGCCTCCTTTGCATCTTAAAGTGGATTCAGAGCTCAGACAGCGAAGACTGGGGTACGTTCAGCACGAGGCCTCTCCAAATCCAGCCGCTGACCCTAAGCCTGATCTAGTCTGCGGGGCACAGTGGTCAGCTCGGGGGCTGACCCATATGACTCAAGCCCACCAGTTGGAGCCGTTGGTCTACGGATATTGCCCCGTGGACACTGGCCCCTGGGCTGAAGCCCAGCCACGCGAGCAAACACATGGGAAATGCGCCCACTGGAGAGGCTATCTCGACGGCGCGGCCTCGCTGTTCAGAGCCCAGGCCTGTTGCTGCAGGCTCCCTCCCCGCCCCTATTCTGCAGGCTTTCAGTACCTCTCCCCAAGTTGATCTGGCTTTAACTGGTTGAGCTGATTCCTGTCACCAGCAACCAAAAAAGAGGTCTGACTAAAACAGGAAGCCCTCAGCTGGTGAGTGATCCCGAGGACGGCCCCGCCATCAAGTAGTGGGACGGACAGTCCAACCCCGAGCTCCTGACTGCGCATTTGGGGTTGGTTCGACTCGTCCCTCCAGCACCATCTTCCCCCTCTGGTAGAGCCTCCACCTCCCCAAAAAACCAAAGCCCCTTGACCTACTAACTCTCCAAAGCACCTGGGGCACGAACGCTCCTTCTACCATGCAGGTGCCTCAGGACGCCCCTGACCACTGCGCCTGCTGCAGCTACGGAGTTCCCTGCACTCGCTCCCAAGTGGGACAGGGAGAGGCTTAGGGAGGATGCACCTGCTCCAGGAGCCTTGTTGCCGGGGAAGCCTCCTGAAAGGACTGGATTGGCGCTTCTGAAAACAGGCCTCAGGTGGGAATCATCTGAAAATTTTTTTAAAAAACCCAGATTCCCAGCCTCGGCAGGAGACCCAGCGGGTCTGTACCTCCCGGGGAGGAGGCTGCCAATGGGCATCTCTGAAGGCTCTGGGGTGGGGGCTGATGCAGCGGGGCCCCCAGCCGGCCCGCATGTGAGAACCACTGGATCACATAACATCGGCGTCCTTGCCCGGGGAACAGGCTCTGGGAATGCCCCACTTCATCAGCCCCTCCTGCTGCCACGCCCCCTCCCGAGACCACCCTCCTCAGAGCGCTGCTGATGCTCTCTGTTCTTCAGGCACCTGTATCTTCCTAGCCTTGCTTATCGCTGGTCTCTGCAAGAACCCTGAGATTGCCACAGCAAATGGCCAGCTTCAGGTGACTGTCAGCTCTGCACACTTCACCCCGGGCTGCCAAAACGAACAGACATTTCAGGGCCAAGAGGACTCAAACTTAGCCTGCCGGCTCAGCCTGGGGTCCACCTTCTCACCCAGGACTCGCTGCCTGTGCAAGTCCCCAGTTCCCCACGCGGTCTTTTGGCCATGAGGTCGGGCCACATCAACCACTCAGCCCCTGAAAGCAGCCAGTCTTTGCAACCCAGCCAGTCCCGGTCCTTGGCCACCCACATTTCAACCCAGTCCAAAAGCCTATCCAGAGATGAGCAGGTTCGGGACGGGAGGAGCCCGGGGGAGCTTAGGAGAAGGGCAGCGTGTGCAAGTAAGCACAGTGTCCTCCTAGGGCTTCTTCTCCTTTGCCTCGAGAAAGCCCTCCCTTGCCAAGACTGATGCCTCCCAGACATGGATCAGATTCACAGAAAGCCACATGAAGGACAACAAGGGATTATTTGGAGGTGGGACAAGTGGATGAGTTGCATCTCAGCAGACGAGCTTACTGGCCAGGAAGACATCCCAGCAGATAAAGGAGGGGAGCAAATGGCACAAGCACTCCCCAAGGATCAGCAGAGACACTTTTCTGGGGGAGAGGATGCGCTCCTGACAAAGTACATTCCGCCACAGAACCTGAAGTGGGCAGAAGCACCTGTATTCCTACAGGTAGAGAACCTCTGTGGTTAGTGCAGCCCTGCAAATCTAGAAAGGTGAAGCCCCGTCAAAGACATTCTCAGGTTGGGTGGGCTGATTTCCAATCAGCCTGGGCTTATAAGTAAAGAGCAATTAGCACATCATCGAGATGCGAATAATTTACACATCATGTAAATGCAGCTAAATGTTTGTCTCTGAAAGTTTTTCTTCATTAGTTAACTATTTCCCCAGCAATATTCTCACGCTATTAATCTCTTCCAGAAACATTTCAGATAGAGTGCAAAGGTAAACTTCAGCACAGCCACCCACTGTTAAGAAAAAAACAGCTCTAGGGGCGCCTGGGTGGCTCAGTCGGTTAAGGGTCTGCCTTTGGCTCAGGTCATGATCCCAGAGTCCTGGGATCGAGCCTGGAGTTGGGCTCCCTGCTCAGCGGGAAGCCTGCTTCTCAAACCTCTCTCTCCCCATGCTCATGCTCTCTCTCTCTCACTCACTCTCTCTCTCTCTCTCTCAAATAAATAATAAATAACATCTTTAAAAAAAAGAAAAAAAACAGCTCTACAAGAACAGGGACCAAACTAATATAGAAAAACCACACCCCCAGACTCATGGGTGCTCTCTGCAAAAAAGAACACAAGTCACATCATATCTGGGTAAACTTCAGCCAAGGTCTGACTCGCGGGCGTTGGGTGGACTATGAAGAGAAAAATCTGGTGTCATTGCCAGAGGGATGCATGGCAAACATGCCTGGCAGCCAGGGTACCACTCTCCTACCTTCGCCACCGCCTCCCCATTCACCGGAGCAGTAAAAGTGATTCGGACACAGAAGCCACCTGTTTCCCTTGCCAGGATTAACGGGGAGGAAAGCTACAATGGGTGTGAGTCCCAAAAGTTTTCCTTTTATTCACCTTTTTTTGGCATGTGCATGCTGTGTGTGTGCATGGGTATGCGTGCGTGTGTGTGTGTGTGCATGAGAGAGAGCGAGAGGAAGAGGGAATATGCATGTGTGCCCACATGCAGATTATCACCAATTTATTTGATTTGAGGTGGTCTGGTAGTTTCTCCCGACCCTCTCCTGGGGACGGTCAATCAGAGATGGACGGATGGCGTGGGCAGGCAGGGGCAAGGTAGATGCAGTCTAAGCAGCCGGCAGGCTGGCCGATGGCATCCTGTCCTCCGGCATTACACACCAGGGACACGAGGGGAAAGTCCACGGTGGACTCTCTGGCACATTCCTCTTTTCTTACCTCTTCAGACTTTTCTCTTCCCCTTTTTTCCCCAAAGCAATGACAGAGAGGACTCTCGGTGTCACTACATGGAAAGGAAAAGGAAGGATGGTTCTGGAGACTTGAGAACCTTCATTCACTCATGGCTTCCCCGCCAGTTCATATCCCAGCCCTACCGCTTCCTGCTTATGTGTGTTTGCACCTGTCACTTGATACCCCCTGTGCCTCAGTTTCCATGTTTGCCATTTGGGATGCTAATATTACCCGCCCTAAAGGACTGTGGTGGGGAGTAGCTGAGAGTGGGCGCGGGCCTCCCTGGCCGGCACGCATCAAGGGCAACACAAACCATATTTTAGTGGTTCCCACAATGAACTTGAATTGTATTTATAAAAATATAAAAAGAAAGGCTAATGGAGTGCTTGGTACACCTAATCCGTTCTCAACTGAAATCCAAAAGGGCAGGAGGGCCATGGTAGGGGAGAAAAAAATTAGATCACCATAGGATCTGGTGCAGATTTTTCAAATGCCTTCAGATCCCCATACTCCATGTTTGTGGAGTAAGGCCAAGCCTTGGCTGTACTGGGAATGCTTTTTAAGATTCAGTCATGTTGACATTTTCAACTTTCACAAAGGGTCACCAGCTGCTAAAGATAATAGAGACTTTCCATCAATACAGGGAGAGGGCTAGTGCCCTTTAAGGTCGTCTATGCTGCTTTGGAATACAAAGTAATTTCCTCTCTCTCTCTCTCTTTTTTTTCTTTCCTTTTCCTTCCTTCTTTCTTTTTTGAATAGCGGATTTATTCATCTAATGTAGTTTATGTAGACTAACATTAATACCAGTTTGCACTTCCTAAAAAAATGGTACTACCAGAGAGATGGGGATAAAGTAGGTCACCAGCATCCCTGAAGTGCGCTGGATGGTTGCTTATTATCAATCCATAGATAAGACAGATAGATAGATAGATAGACCAACAAACTGTACATGTACACACGTGATTACATAAATACATACATGATCCATATATTATATGTATTATATATTCAATGCTATTTCATTAAGCCATTATATTTCTGTTTTTAAATTTAGTGTCTTTAAAAACTATATACATATAATTTTTAAAAAGTCACCTTGGAAACTGAAACATAATGGTTTGGTGAAATAGCATCCGACAGCTAATTGCCAGGAAGAATGAGCACCATTCTTTATCCCCTAGATCTGCCATAAACGTAAGTTAGAAGGGGAATGACCAGGAAGAAAATTGGTTTCTGGAAATCCATGCAGCTCCCAGGAAGGAGGAAGACACATCTCTTTCTCTACCATTTTCTTAAAGATTTATTTATTTATTTTAAAGAGAGAGAGAGAGAACAAACAGGAGGTGCAGAGGGAGAGGGAGAGAGAATCCCACTCAAGCAGACTCCACGCTGAACCCAACATGAGTCTCAAGATCACCACCCAAGCCGAAACCAAGAGTCGGACACTTAAAGGACTGTGCCATGCAGGTACCCCTCTACCATTTGTGGTTAAGATTTGAGGTCTACCACATCTTCAAAGGGTGGCTGTCTTTGTGTAAGGAACCCAGGGGGGCATTACGCCCAGATACCCAGCTGCCTTGGAGGATGCTCTGCATGGACCCCAGCGTGGACCCCAGCATGGGAAGCTTATTTCTTGAGCCCTCTGTCTTCTGAAGCAGAAGTGCTGGGTCAGACGCAAGAAGACTGACAAGCAAAGCTATCTGTACTGACATGAGGTCGCTTGGAGCTAAAAAGCAAAGCAAAAACACAAAAACAAAACAAAAACCCTGATTCTGAGAGAGCAGGGATAAAAACCATGGGAAGTCACATGGAGTGGGGCTTACCTATAAGATCAGCGCTGCCCTCATGTTCAAGGGCGACCCCGGCTTGGTGAAATGATAAGATTAAACAGGGCAGAGCAGAAATGTCTGCAGGCTGGGGAACAGACCTCCTCATGCTGTCCCTACTCAGACAGTGACCACAAGGGACATGTGAAGAATGGCTTGGTCTCGAGTGGGAAAACAAACGCCATCCAGCAGAGGTTTGGAGAAAGGGAGACGCACGGCTGGTGAGTGCTCTGTATTCCTTCAGCTTCCACTAAAAGCAGAAATGCTTTGATGAAAATGAAGGCTTCAGAAGGACAGACTCTCCAAGTGACGCCCAGATTACGATAGACCATGAATGTAAAAGCGGATCAACGTGAAAGAGGGCTGGAAGGTGGAGTGCCAGTTATCTCAAGCCACATGGGAGCTCTCACTACACAGAGAGGTGCGGTGCTGAAGCAGTGCCCATGCGTGAGTGCGTGCACATGCCTGTGCGCGGTGATGTGCAGGGGGCCGTCTGCGAGCAGCTAGATGGTAAGAAGACCCTAACTGAGCCACGATCAAGTGAGTCTTCCATAGTGGTTCTCAAACTTGAGCATGCAAAAACACATACGTAGGTACGTACATAAGCAGACAAGTAAATCTGCTCATTTCAGTAGTGCATATCCTAAAATTGGAAAGATACCAAGAAAATGAGCCCAGCCCCTGTCCAAAGACGACACCCAAATTGGTGAAGCATTCCACATTTTTCAAAGAGGGAGTTACTTAATGGGCATAACATTTCAGTTAAGCAAGATGAATAAGGTGTAGAGATCTGCTGTAAAACACCGTACCAAAGTCAATGATAATGGATTATACGCTTCAAAATTTTTAAGCAGGTAGATCTCAGGTTATAATAAAATAAAATTTAAAAAAGAAGTGTCGGGCGCCTGGGTGGCTCAGTTGGTTAAGCGACTGCCTTCGGCTCAGGTCATGATCCTGGAGTCCCTGGATCGAGTCCCGCATCGGGCTCCCTGCTCGGCAGGGGGTCTGCTTCTCCCTCTGCCCCTCCCCCCTCTCATGTGCTCTCTCTCATTCTCTCTCTCTGAAATAAATAAATAAAATCTTAAAAAAAAAAAAAAAAGAAGTGTCACCTAAATAACTTTTACAAAAATCATATTTAAGGGGCGCCTGGGTGGCTCAGTCATTAAGCGTCTGCCTTCGGCTCAGGTCGTGATCCCAGGACCCTGGGATCGAGCCCTACATCGGACTCCCTGCTCCACGGGGAAGCCTGCTTCTCCCTCTCCTACTCCCCCTGTTTGTGTTCCCTCTCTCGCTGTCTCTCTCTGTCAAATAAATAAATAAAATCTTTAAAAAAAAAAATCATATTTAAATTTTTTTTTCCCCCAAAGTGCAGTTTCTTGGAACTTTTGGGAGAGCCGAGTCAGCAGGTGTGACAGGCACTCTAGGGAACACAGTTTAGAGGAGAAAGAAAGATCCAGAAAAACACAATGGAAACCCATTGAGAATGGACTCCCAAGTTTGTTACGTTCAGCCCAGATCTCTTGGCAAGTGTTTACTGGCAATCTTCACTTGGGGCTCTTAACATCTTGCTCACCTTGCACCAAAGGGAACACATCGCCTTATGCCCAAAGCATGTTCCTTCTCTCGTACTTTGTATTAGAATGACAGATTCCATAATCTTCCTCACTCACCAACCCAGGAACATGGGAACAAGCGTCAGTGCAGAAAGCCCATGGAACCCACTCTGAAAAACCCTGTTCCAGGAGGACCCAAGCAAAGGAAACCCACAGACAGACACTGGGTGAGTGAGTGCCAAAGGGAAGTGACAGGTGTGCCTGCCCGTGGGATAACATGCTATGCCTTTGCTCATAAAGTTCCTGAATCCAGTCCAAAGCACGTGAGTGGAAACAGAACATCCAAACAAGACAGAGCTGCTTGACACATCTTCTCGAAACCATAAACCACCCGAAGTGGCAGGTTCTCACCTCCCCACCAAAATCTGTCCCACTTTATTCCACTGCAGCCCGGAGCCTTCGGAGAAGTCAGGTCTGGGCTCAGCCAAACTACAGGATGGCCCTTGGCAGAGGCAGGTAGCAGGGGTGGCTATCCAGAGAGCAGTGTGCCTGCCGCCATGGCAACTCATGATGGACCAGGGATGGGGAAGAAGGTGCTCTGCTAATTGAAACCCGGGCAACATTTTAGCATCAGCCCCAAAGAAGTTAATGCTCAGCTAGATTTTCTCTTGTCCTCTGTCCCCCCCTTTTTTTTCATGTCACCAAGTGGCGTTAAACCATCCCCTTCCTCCCAAAAAGAAAATCACATGCCAAGATAAGACTTGATAAACCACTGAGCAGAATCTCCCTCCCCTACACTGCACTCAAGCAGAGCCTAAGATCCTGTTCTCTCTGTGAGTAGCCTATCCATCTCAAAGGAAATTATTTACCAAAAAGATTCTTAGGCATGCACTGGCTTCAGCATCACCACCCCACTGAGGCACCCTGGGACAAATATTCTCATGCTGCAGTAGGACTGAGAATCACCTTGGGAACTTCACCAGCCCTTCCCAAGAAAGTTGATTTAGGCAAATCAGGAGCAGAGCACAGGCATCTGTATTTTTTTCTCTAGTGCCCCAAGGAATCCCAATGGTAACACATCAAGATCCACCCTTGAGAAATGTGGGCTACAATTTGGGCTTCTCCTATAGATCTGTCCTTTATGGGGCAGGCTAAGCTCAGCTACAGTGGCCCACCAAACTAGCCCTGGGTCGTGAAAGGGTTAACAGGAGATTTCCCACCCACCCCCACCCCCATTACTGCAATGCCAAGTTCCCTACCATGTGGTTCTGGATGTGATGGAAAACATCTCCAATCGTAAGGTGGAATGGGAAAGCGAACATGCTCCTAAACCCAAAATATATACAAATGTACTCACTACTTATAAAATGAGTCCCCACTGAAAAATTCCCTCCTTGCCTGAATGGCCTAACAGAAGTCCTAACCTGCCGCTCACATCAGTCCTGTCAAATGCGAACGCTTGTCTGTATTTTCATTTCATTGTCAAAGCTGTGGAAACGTGGAGCCACAAGTCTTGAAAGAGATACGAGTTTGTGAGCTAAAGTGGTTTGGCCTGTTTTATAGGGCAGAGGCTGGGAAACATCGGATCTGGTGAAGGACAGAAGACAGAACACAGGCACAACTGTTGTGCAAATTTCCATTTCTCCTGGAGATACGTCTGTTTCCAGCAAGACTAGAGATTATGATAAAACCAAAATCTCCCTCCACAACAGCCTCAAAATGACAGATGAAATAAACAAAAAGGTTTTAGATGCACATCTGAGCTTACAACAAAGAAAGGGGATCATTAATGATAAGGAAGCTATAAACTGGAGCTGAAACACCAAAACCGGTTCAGATGCAGCCTAGGGATTAAGGAGATCCCATGGATGGATTCTGGGTGTGACTGTCTACCTGGGGCAAAGAGGAGGCCCTTGTGCCACACGAGGCAGGAGGTGAAATTCTATAAATGCAAGAGTCACGAAAATTCTGTCCCTATATGGAAGCAGGGACTAGGAAAAAATACCCATTCAGCTGCAGAGAGAGATAAAAAGGATGATGACATGCTTATACCTGGTTTCTGGAGGAAAAAAAAATGCTTGAAGAACGAAAACCATGGGCTTTCACCTCAAACAGTTCAGAGTGCTGAGTTTCTAGTTTCTGTGTGGACTGGGAAAACCCCCGCCTGGACATAACTATAAACATCAGTTCCAGGCTAACATCGCTATAAAGGAGTCTTACAGAAGCAAACGTAGAACCATGCTAAAGGGTTCTCGCATGATCTAGGGCCCTGGGAATCCTTTGAGGAAAAACATGCCCCACTAGAGAAGTAATGATCTAAAAAGTGACAAAGCCCTGGAGAAAACAATACACCACAAATGGAGCCTGTGGACACACAATGAAGGAGAAACACGGCTTTCTATAACAGACGTACCATGGAAAATATAATACAAAATATGCCTAACCTGATTAAAGACATAAAAGAAGAAATCAAAACCATAAGAACCAGTTGTAACAAAGGAAAAGCAGACGTAGTAAAAAAAGAACCCACTAGGACAACTCAGAAATAAAAACTGTAGTCCTTGCAATTAAAAACTCAACAGATAAGGGGCGCCTGGGTGGCTCAGTCCATTGGGCATCCAACTCTTGATTTCGGCTCAGGTCATGATCTTGGGGTAGCAGGATTGAGCCCCGAGTCAGGCTCCGCACTCAGCATGGAGTCTCCTTGGGGTTCTCTCTCAACTTCTCCTTCTGCCCCTTACCCTGCTCATGCTCTAAATAAATAAATAAACAAAATCTTAAAAAAAAAATTCAACAGACAAGTTAAATAGGAGATTAGAATCAGCTTAGTTGACTAATCAGTGAACCAGAGAAGAGCCCACCGAGAGTGAAAGGGATAGACAACATCAAGAAAAGTGTAAGACACATGGGAGATAAGAGCATAGAATAAACATCTATTAAGTGCTGCAGAAGGAAATAAACAATGAGGGAGAAGGTCAATTTGAAGGGACAATTGATAAAAACTTTCCAGAAATAATAATAATAATAATAGTAGTAGTAGTAGTAGTAGTAGTAGTAGTAACGAGTATTCAGTTTAAAAGAGCACTCCAAGACTTACACAGAACAACACGTGTGTATGCGTACACACAAAACCACATCATGTTGAAACTGAGAAACACCAGAGACAAATGAAAAAGATGGATAAGCAGCTGAGAGAAAGACAGAAAATGTAAATGAGGTTACTGCTGGATACAATTTTATAATGCTCACAGAGAACACAACACGCAACACAACTCTTTTGTCTGATGGACGCGGTCTAAGTGCAAGGATATGGAATGATGTTGCCAAATTGCCAAAGGAAATATAAACTGCTCTCAACCGAGGCATTTAGATGCAACTCAGTTCTTCCTTCAAGGGTCAGAGCAAAATACAGATATTTTTAGTTGAGTGATTTTTATCCCCGTGGATCTTAAGTGAGGAAATATTAAAGTAAGAAAGACAATGGACAGGAGGTCAATGCAAGGAGCGATGATGAGCAGAGAAATAAGCAGTAGTCCTGGAAAATACAAGCAAACACTGATCTTATAAAACAATAACAGTAACTGATAGGCAGGATGTCTTTAAAATTAAAAACTTGGGCTCTTCCGAAGACAACATCAAGAAGGAGAAGACAAGCCACAGACTGGGAGAAAATCTTCGCAAAAGACACATCAGATACAGGACAGTTACCCAAGATATACCAGGAACTCTCAAAACTTAACAGTAAGAAAACAAACTAGTTAAAACAAACCAGTTAAAACAAGGGCCAGGGACCTTAAAAGACACCTCACAACAGATTTCAGGTGGCAAATAAGCAGATGAAAAGACGCTCCATGTGGTAGGTCATCAGGGAAATGCAAATGAAAACAACAACGAGATACTGTTACACGCTTATTAGAATGGCCAAAATCTGGAACACTGACCCCCACCACATGCTGGAGGGGACGTGGAGCAGCAGGGAGCTCATTCGTGGCTGGTGGGAATGCAAAATGGCATGGCCACCTTGGAAGCCAGTTTGGCAGTTTCTCACTAAACTAAACACACTTTCACCAGATGACCCAGTAAACACGCTCCTTGGTGTTTACCCGAAGGAAATGAAAACTCATGTCTACATAAAAACCTGCACAAGATGTTTACAGCAGCATTATTCATAATTGCCAAAACTTGGAAGCAACCAAGATGGCCTTGAATAGGCAGTGAATGGATAAACATCCAGATGTTGGTACATCCAGACAATGGGATATTATTCAACGCTGAAAAGAAATCAGCTATCAAGTCATGAAAAGACATGAGTGAACCTTAAATGCATATTCCTTAGTGAAAGAAGCCAATAATGAAAGGACTATATGTGAACACAGACTGTATGTGTTAAACTGCATGACAGTCCAGAAAAGGCAAAACTATGGAGACAGTCAAGAGATGAGTGGTTATTGGGGGAATGGGGAGGGAGGAGGGAACAGGTGAGGCACAGAGGATTTTTAGGACAGTGGAACTACTCTGCACAATACTATAATGGTAGATACATGTCATTATACATTTGTCTAAAACCAAAGAAGGTACAAGACCAAGAGTGAACCCCAGTGTAAACTGTGGACACTGGGTGGTAATGATGTGTCCATAGAAGTTCTTCAAATGGAACAAACTGACCTCTCTGGTGGGGGGTGTGTGCATGAGTGAGGGCAGTGAGTATACGGGAAATCTCTGAACCTTCAGTTTGGTTTTGCTGTGAACCTAAAGTCGCTCTAAAAAATAAAGTCTAAAGTTTTTTTCTTTCTTTAATATACAACAATAAGGGGCGTCTGGGTGACTCAGTCGGTTGAGCGTCTGACTCTTGGTTTCGGCTCAGGTCATGATCTCATAGGTAATGAGATCGAGCTCCGCATCGGGCTTCCTGCTCAGCAGGGAGTCTGCTTGAGATTCTCGCCTCTGCCTCTCTCCCCGCGTGCTCTCTCTCAAATAAATAAATCCTCAAAAAAAATAAAATAATATGGGCGCCTGGGTGGCTCAGTCGGTTGAGCGACTGCCTTCGGCTCAGGTCATGATCCCAGGGTCCTGGGATCAAGTCCCACATCGGGCTCCCTGCTCCGCGGGGAGCCTGCTTCTCCCTCTCCCACTCCCCCTGCTTGTGTTCCCTCTCTCGCTGTGTCTCTCTCTGTCAAATAAATAAATAAAATCTTTAAAAAATAAAATAAAATAATACTAGTAGCTAATTTGAAGGTATCAAAAAAAAAACCATAGAACTAAAATATTAGAAAAATAATAATATGGAAGATGTCAGGGTAAACCAACTTAAAGCAATCCAGGGTCCTGAAAGATTGCTAGGGAGAAGGGGAGAGATACTAATTAATTTTGAACATCCTTAAGTCTATTATGCATGTTAAAACATTAAAGGTAGCCACAAAAGAGAAACTGAATTTAAAACTGCCAAACAAATAAAGGGTGAGGGAAAAAGGAGGAAGTCATGTAGAGAAGTCAATAAACCCATAAAGTACAAAAGAGGGGAGAAGATACTTGGTAAATATAAAGACCAATATAAAACATGGAGAAGCACTATGGATCTTGGATGAGGCCCTACCAACACCCACAGCGCATCTCCAAAGCGCACAGCCCCTGGGGTACTGACGAAGCGTACACACATACACATCAGAAGCAAGATGGCATTATTCGTAAAAACGGTTAAAGGGGATCAGAATATGCCACCCCAAAATATACCATTTTAGCAAAAAGATTATTTTGTGCTTAAGGCAACTGAGAAACAGCAGATGCAGGAAGAACTCTCTGACTTGTCCCCTTCTGCCTAAAAGCAGGGCATAAATCACCCTTTATAATGGTGCCTCCCATCCCCGTACCAGAAAGAGGAGAACACCAGCGGTGACTAGAATCTGCATAACAAACCTTATGAAATAATTCTTCTTTACCATTAGTTTCCCCTAGATATTTTCTTCCCACAATGTATGGCCCCTAAAAGCTCAGATCTTTTTTCCTTTATCTAGTCATTTTTCCACAGTGAATTACTCCATGTCAAAATGGTATATAAGCTCTCAAAACTAAATGCTGCTTTGGGTGTTCACGTCTTTTCTGTGGAGCTCTGGTGCATGTAAAATTAAAAATAAAATGTGTATGCTTTTCTCCTGTTAGCCTGTCTTTTGTAAGTTTAATTCACAGGTCCCAGGCACTGAACATAAGAGAGTAGAGATAAAGATTTTTCCCTTCCTCTACACTATCAAATTATCAAAGAATAAATAATTCCAGTTCCGTGCTAACTATTCCAGATAATTAATGGCGGGGGTGCCCACGGGTCATTCGCTCATCCAACAAAGCCTCGTGGGAAGAAGGACAACTTGACACTGGATGATACTGGTGTAACCTTAATATTCAAACCAGAGAAACAAAACATAAATAAAAAATTTAAGCCACATCCACTTAAGAACATAGATGCAAACTGTTGTGGGTAAAAAGAGGCTATGTTTAGTTTCTATCAAAAGTTATCTATCAAAAATCTATAGTAAATATATTAATGGTAAAAAAAAAATAGGAAAGTTCTCTTAAGCATTCTAGACAGAATTCTAAAGATAGCACCCAAAATACTCCCTCCCCCTTGTATGCTCAATTTGCATAATCTGGGACTCTGAATACAATGGATTTCACTCCTATGATTACAAAAAATTGACCTTCAAATAGGGAGATCAGCCAGGTAGGCCGCTCATCACATGAGCTCTTTAAAAGAGTTTTCTCCAACTGGTTACTGAAGAGGAAGCCAGCGATTTCTCAGGAGATAGGCTCAGAAATGTGCAAGTGAAGTAGGCATCCCCGAGTAAACATGCCCAGCGTCGCCATCCCCAAGTGGTAGCAGTGAAAGGAACAAGAAAACACCAGACAGTGTTTGCTCTGGTGTTTGTCAAGATGCCCATTTGGAAGGATCTGGGAAGCATCAGGTTTTTATAGGAGAGAAATAATAACTTTTCCTCCACCCTCCTAGGTTCTGTAGCTGGGGCCTGGAGATTAAATAGACAAAAGACAGATTGGCAAGAGAAAAACAGTTTATGAACATGTGCAGCACATATATACGTGGGGGAAGCTCGGTGATGAGTAACTCAAAGGGGTGATTAGAACTTGGGGCTTATGGAGCATCTTAACAAAGAGCGACAGCTTTGTAAGAAAATGACAAGACAAAGGAAAGCACAATTTGCCCTTAAGGGTGACAGATGGTAGGGGGCGCCTGGGTGGCTCAGTCAGTTAAGCATCTGTGGTTAAGAATCTGCATTCGGCTCAGGTTATGAGCTCAGGGTCCTGGGATCGAGCCCCATGTCAGGCTACCTGCTCAGCAGAGAGTCTGCTTCTCCTTCTCCCTCTGCCCTTCCCCCCTGCTCGTGCATTCTCTCTCTCTCTCCCTCCTAATAAATAAAGTCTAAAAGAAAAAAAAAAGGGTGACAGATGGTGGGAAGGTAAATATCTGCAGGAACCCATGGGAGACAAGGGTTGTTTTCATCGGGCACCTCATGGGGACTTCCCGGGGCTGACCAGCATCTCTGGCGAGGCTCAGGCCTTTACAGGAAATCTTCTGTCATGTTTTTAGGTAGGAGGGGGAGGTCGGAGAGCCCTTCCTGCATCTGCCCGTTTCTCAAGCGTCTGTTCCAAATCGTAGGTATGGTGCAGGGGCACATTTTGGGGTGGCAGGCTCTGATCCACCACATTCTCAAACATCGGTGTGCATGTTAAATATGCAACACTGGGATTTCCTCCTCAGAGAATCTGGTCCTGTCACCCAGTGACAGGTTCATTTTTGTGAAGTGCATTTTTAAAAATTGATTTTCTTAACACAAAAAGAGCACAGAGAAGAAAAGAAAATGGTGTGTATTCCCACTGCCCAGATAATCCCTGATGACATTTAAGAGCATGGAAGTAACACAGATACGTGGTTAGAAATGCAAACAGGAAGGGTTGAGCTGAAAACCAGGAGTCTCCCTCTCCCCGCCCCAAGTGTCTCTTTCCAAGGTAACCAGCCATCACAGATTCTAATGTAGTCTTCCAGAAAAAAATACCACATTAATACCAGGACAAAATATGTCCTCTCCAACAGTTCCTTTTTTTTTTTTTTTTAAACTCAAAAGGAATGATATTGTTTCGAGTTTTATAGTGTGCTTTTTTTGTTTACTATAACCCGTAGATTTTTCTACATCTGCATTTTAAAAACCTACCCTGTTCATGTAAATAGGTTTAAAGCAGGGAAGCAATCACATTTTTCAATCAGGGTTTACGGTGATTCTGACGGGGCAGTGTGGGGAGTGGGGGGCGGATGAGCAGACCACACTGAGAAATCAGGACCCGAAGACAGGTGTGTTCACCTGAAACCCTCTCTGGCTGTGGCATCTGTCCCTGCAGAGGCTTGGAGATGCCCTCCACACCTCCTTCACAAGCAGGACCCCAGAATACCTCTGAACACGCTGCATTTACACAATAGCTCTGCGTATCCTGTCACAGGGCAACTGGGTAAATATTCCCATCCAGACTTGGTTTCTACCTGCAACGGTCTCAGGACAATTGCCTGGGGGTCAGGCAGCACCCGGCAGGAAATTATTCTTGGCTTTATCTCTGAAAATGGTGTGCCCACGGGTCATTCGCTCATCCAACAAAGCCTCGTGGGTAGATCTCCAGCTCTCCACTCACCCATTTTCAATCATGGCTCCAGGCCCAAGCAAAGGGAGCAAGCGAGAGAATGGTCCCACATGGCCCCAGATGCTGTCCAGATGTGCAGGGACCTCTCTCCCTCTACTCCTTTGGCTGTACTCTTCTGCAGATTTTTGGCTGACCGTTAAGTGGCCCCAAAGATAATACTGTTGAGAGGCCTGAAGCGTTGTTCCTCAGCCTCCCTAGTCTTTTAATTAGAAAAGTTTTGCCTGCTAATGAGCCTATGATGTCCATCACCTAATTATCTCTGAAAATCCTCAGAGATCCCCCCTTCCTTGGCTGCAGCAATGATGCCTGTGCCTGGAAGATCTGCACGGGAAGAGGAACAGTGACACCCAAGGATGGTGTTTTTGCTCCTGGCCTAGCGCCAAGGAAGGCAGGTGCTCCCATCCAGCAGACAGGACCTCGAAGGGGAAGGGAGCTGGCAGCCGAGACCCCCATCTCACCTGCATCTTCTGGGGGTGCCTTCACCCCACGCAGGAGAGCCTGGGGTAGGCGTGCTCTACTCTGCTCCCCAGAGATGGTCAAGGGACCAGGCAGGTACAATTCACCCACTCTGCCAGATTCTCAGCCTCCATGTTCTATTGAACTGTGGGCACAGTGACCCGGGAGCCACAGGGGAGCCCTTAACTGGCTAGGGCACAGCTGAGAAAGCAAGCTTGCAGGGTGAAGAATGCAGACGGAAAGCGGAAAGGACAGACACTGGCGGAGAGGCAGGGAGGAATGAATAGATATGCGCCATTGGCTTCCCACTTCCTAATTCCAGCATCCCTGGAGACGGCTGATCCCCCTCACCCTGGATTCTGTGTCCTTAAAATGCACTCTCTCCTCTTCCCCTAGCTAGTCGGAAGTGGGTTTGCCTCCCCTTTGGACACAAGCTCCTTCCTTGATCAAGAGAAAACCGCAGGTTTGATCAAGTCTTGACAGCTGTCAGCCGAACAAGAGAACAGCAGGTTGGAAATAAGCACTGAAATGTTTGCCCAGTGAAAGCAAGCCTCTGGGGCCGGGAAGCACGGACGATTTTTGCTCCAAAGCAAAGAGACAAGTCCAGAGTCCACTCTGCATTCTCTGCTGCACGCAGGGCACCTCTCCTGACTGTCTCCCACCTCAGATCCAAGCAGTTCCCTCTTGCAGTTTGGTGCCTAAGTGGTGAGAAAGCTCCCCCCTAAGCAAGGCTGGATACTCAGCCCATGACCCGCGAGGCACCTACTTGCAAGGCTGTCGCAGGAATGCTGAGCAAAGCTCGGGCACCAGGGGAAAGGGGTTAACCCTGCTTCCTGATAATCCAAGGTCCTATAAATCCCTCCCACTTTGCAAGTGAAGGGGTTGACAGAGGAGTCAGAAGTTACCAGTCCAGAGAGAAAATGTACTACTTTCACCTTCCAAACCTCACCCCCAAAAAAACCCCCAGGGATGGGTCTGAGAGGAGAGAGCCGAGGACAGATGAGCAGCGGTGCTCCTGCTGAGTGGAAGGACGAAGTGGCCACCATTTCTAGCTCTTGCCCCTGAACACACAGCCTAATCATTTTAGACCCCCCAGTAAAGCTGAGGAATGTTCGAGCGGCTGCAGACTGAGTACACTGGGGGAAGAAAGCGAACCTCACAACCAAAACACCCAGGCGGGCAAACAGATCTCAGACAGGATGGGAGACAAACACAGAGAGTAAATGACCGTGGAGAGAGGAAAGGAAGAGACCAGGCTATTTTGAGACAGAAAAGCTGGTGCAATTAGACTGGATGCCGAGCTAACATTTGGAGGGTGGAGGGAAGTCACAGGGAATGTAATTAAGTGAACTGTATATATTATTTTAAATCCTGTTCGCATTAACACTACAGATAATTCTACTTAATTCATCATTATTGAATTTGCCAGCAAAGCTGCAGGGTAAAACTCTAGCCCAAAGTTTATAAGATTTTTTTTTTTTAATTTATTTATTCATGAAAGACAGAGAGAGAGAGACAGAGGGAGAAGCAGGCTCCCAAGGAGCAGGGAGCCCGATGCGGGACTCGATCCCAGGATGCTGGGATCATGACCTGAGCCGAAGGCAGACGCTTAACCATCTGAGCCACCCAGGCGCCCCTAGCCCAAAGTTTAATTACACCCAGGCAGAGTGGAGCATTTTTCATGTCCCTGAGAGCTGCCAGATGAGAAAGATGTAGTTTTATAATGGTCCACCTTTCTGGACACAGACGCCACCTTCCTGAGAACTTCGTAGGAGGGCAGAGGGATCCTGGACACCCCGTACCTCACCCCCCGAGGCTCTCCAGCATGTGCCGAAGAACTTGCAAAGCAAGACAGAGATCTGTGGAGAAGCTATTCAAATCCAGTGATGGCAAATGCTCTCTGATCCACCCATCCTTCCTTTGCTCATGTTCCACCAGAGTACGCAAGCGCACAATGCACACTCACCGCCAGGCATGTGTCCATCATCCTGCATTCATGTGGCTCTTAATGATTACCCAGTTCATGAGTGTCCATGAATTCATGATCATCCTGCAGTCAGGGCTTCTTCCCTAACTCACGTCCTGTCTGTTCCTTAAAGCACTTTCAATGCTTTACTATATTAGCACCTCCTCCTTGGGGGGTCAAAGTCAAACTTGGAGTTTTTCCTTTTTTTCTCTTGAGACACCATCTCATGCTCTGTCATGGCCCAAAATGTCCAGATCTCTGGGTGGAAATAAAGGTTGGGTTATGATGGTCGAGAAAACAATAAATGAAGAACAGCTGGGGCGCACTCACGGCAGGGAGGGGCCTGACTCCTCCCGACCCCAAGACCAAAGTCAAGCAGAGACGAGCCAAGGGAGCTTATTATTAAGTTCTAAACATTTGACTGCATTTGTTAGCATATAGGGCTACTGGGGCTGCAACCACAGAGACTTAGAGCCTACAGGGACCTTTTCAATTTCCCTGCACCCACAGCCAGGAAATAAGCCCCCGGGCCTCCGCCAGGCCCCCAGCACGTTTAGGTCCTCGGTGAGGAGGTGAGCTAAGAGAAAACGTGTAATGTGAATTAATGCTCCACCTGGTTTAGGAAAAGAAAAAAAAAAACCTCATTAAGTACCATCTTACCAAAAGACTGAAAAGCATCCCCATCTCAGTAAGGAAGAGCAGCAACAGGTGTTTCAAAGACCATTGTCGGCATCTGAGAAAGACATGCCAGCCTCGAGTTTTACTGAGGAAAGCTGGTGCGTGTTAGGGGTGTGCTTTTGAAGGAAAATGCTGGAAAAGGCTTTGAGACCTATCGGCCGCACCTTTCAAATCTAAGCCGCCTCGCTCTCGCCCTCTCTTCTAGGCTTGCTTCCTTCCCCCCTCACCCCGTCCAGCGTCGCTTCACAAACATCTTTCCCACTGGGTCTTTGAACGGAAACACACGAGGCAAAATGATGGGTGGCTTTACAATGGGGCCCATTTCCCTGATTCCTTTGAAGGGCAGGCAATTAGACCCTCTGATACAATTATTGTCACTCTTGTCAGTGCCACATTGAAATGGGGACAAAGAGGTCCAAACCTTTCCTTTGCGGCAGGCTTGTGATGCCCACATGAAACACATCCATTTTTTCCCCCACTTATTCATGAGAGATAATTGGAGTGGAAAAAATCTGCAGTGGGGCAAGAGGGAAAAATTGCAGGTGATTTTCAGTGACAGGGCTCGTGCCAGTCCCTGGACTCAGATGCCCCTACGGGGAGCCTGTCCGGCGTGCTCGCCTGGGTCATGATGGATCTGAACAGAGCCCTGAGACAAGCATGCTTTATCCCGGTTCCGTGGCAGGCTCGTGTTTTCATACCAAGGACAAGCGGCTGGGCCATCTTCATTCTGAAAATGGCACAAGGGGATCCCTCCTCTTCAGAACCAGGGCCCCTCCATGGTAATACATGACAGTCTTAGAGACACATTCACTCCATCCCGCCAGCTTCTGTCCCTGCTGTGGAAAGCGTTCTTGACGCTCACTTCTCTCGGAAATTTCAGGAAAATGACAGCCCGTTAGTATAATACACACACACCCAGGCCCCAGGGTCTTCTTGCTGTTTGAACACGCCAAGCTTGCTCCGACCTCAGGGCCTATGCTTCTGCTTTTCCCTCTCAATCTGGTATTCTCTTCCTCCAGACATCCCTATGGCTCATCCCCTTACCTCTTGCAGACCCTTATTCACAGACCATCTTTGTGGTGAATAGTCTCAATATCCATTTAAAACATCAACATTCCCAACATCCTCTTTCCTGCCTTCTTTTTCTCCAAACAGCACTCATGCTATGCAGTTCCTACATGTTCTACCTTTTTAGTTTATCACATATGCCCTCCATTGCAAACACAAGCGCTAGGAAGGTAGGGGGTTTTGTCCATTTGTTTAGCACTATATCACCGATACCTGACACACAGATGCTCAGTGAATAATTACTGAATAAATCAAAGAATGAATGGACATTAAAACCTGTATAACTCACACAGTATGAGGCATTCCACAACACCAATGATCTGAGAGCAGCTTGTTTGCACCAGCAGCATTTAAACATGAAGGAAGAACTTTATCCATAAAACCTCCCAGAAGAAAAAAAAAATAGTAAGTCTCGATGCAGAGAAAAAACGGGATAACACAACCTCAGGAATGGTCAAGAAACAGGAAGCACACGTTCCTCAAGGGCTGGGATTTGAAAAAGTCTTGTGGAATGGATTTGAAAGTCTGTTTCAAAGAGGAGAACTATTTCTAAAAACCGTCATCATGGGATCAGAAGGTATTCATGACTCACAGTTGGCTTCGGAAAGCATTCAGAAGGTATTCCCAATTCACACAGGATTAAAACCCTCCCTTGAACTGGAACCCTCCCTTGACTGGAACCCAAGGACAGCTTCCCACCTGGAAGGCCCACATGTGGAGTCCAGTCGAGGTCTGGACTGGTAGCTCATTGGCTGGCTCCACCCCAGCAGGTGCTCCGGAAGGGTGGACGCGGTGGGGTGGGTCCCCTGGCCCCTCACATAATAATATGTGGAAGGAACACAATGAGTTACAAGAAAAATACAGACCATGCTCTGGAGCTGAGGACCTGGAATTCCGCCCACCTTGGCTGATGGGTATGTTGAGAGACAAAAGGGATGTACTATGCAGGATGCAAAGTAAGGACCAGAAGACCAGGAAAAGATCAGGTTAAGGAAAGTGGCCAACTCACAAAACCTCTCCCAATGGCAGTAACTGATGCCATGAATTCTCCATTAAAAAACTAAAAGCTAGGGGCGCCTGGTGGCTCAGTCAGTTGAGCGGCTGGCTCTCGGTTTCGGCTCAGGTCATGATCTCAGGGTCCTGGGATGGAGCCCCTGAGTCAGGCTCCGAGCTCAGTGAGGAGTCTGTTGAGGATTCTCTCTCCCTCTCCCTCTGTCCATCCCCCTGCTTGCATACCAGCACTCTCTCTCTTGCTCTCTAAAATAAATAAATAAATCTTAAAAAACAAAACAAAACAAAACACCCTAAAAGCTTGAATTAGCATATGGGGAAGGGAAGGTTTGGAGAGGATAGTTGAACTGTGCTAGATTTTGCATAGTCTTATTTTCAATTAAAAAAAAAAAACCTACATCCCTCCTCTTATCCCTGGGACATCCAACAAAGGAACAAAAGTCACTGTTCCCTTATCAAGTACTGCTTTGCATTTGCTTTCCTGCCCAGAATTACCCAGGAATCCAGGTCTTGCCGCCTGGCCATGGTCATATCCTCCTGACTGCTGCACCCCACTGCCCCAGCTCCACGGACACTCACTAGTTGGAGACGGTGTCTGGGACCCCACCAGAGTCTAAGGGCTCGCCTCTGAGCAGAAATCCAGGTTTGGGAATCCCAAGAATGTTCATCCTCCCAGCAGTTCCAGATTCAGTATGAACCTGCGATGGCAGCCTTTGTGGAGAACAGACATCATCAGAAACAGTGACTCATGCTTACTCAGTGCCTTTACGCTTTTTCCCCAACTGTTTCATTCATTCTGAATATTTGTAACGAATGCCTCTTGGTACCTTGGCTTCATTTCAGCAGACCTTATCAAAGGGAGAAATCTCCAAAATAACAATAGTGGTAATAAATTCAACGCTCTTCCGGTAATTGTCGGGAGAAGTAAGCTTCAAAGGGCAACAACCTGCCTTGTAACTAATGGACCCAAGATGGTCCAGCCCTCCGGCCCAGGTCTGTGCATGTTCTTGGGGACTCAGCAGAGAGTTGCCCATGGAACATTCCATATGCATCTAATACGTATGGCATTACACGTGACTCTGCTGATCATCAGCCAGGGGTAAAGCAAAGTACGACAAACAACTGCCTGACCATTTATCGGAGGTTCTTCTCCCAGTTTATTCAGTAGAAAAGGGGGAGAGAAGACTGAGAGGAAATTTAACAGGAACTTAACAGCCACGAGCAGCTGACATGCAATGGATGGCGGGTGGGCAAGCGCTTGCCCTCCATACCAATGAACACTACCACGTGTTCAAAACCATTGAGAGGGTGGGATGGTAGCCTTCTGCTGAAGGCCTGCGCCGGGAGCACAGCCAGGAGCCGGTGACATTCACCATGGGGAGCCAATGAACATAGGCAGAGGAGCTGGACTGCGGGTGGGAGGCTGTTTCCAGGAGTCGTCTGTGCAAGAATCCAGCCAGGATCACAGAGCATCAGAAACTGCCCCCCCTCCCCAGACAAAGTGGCAGGTTTCAATCACAGCGATGGCTCAGGCAGAAGCTTGGTTTCGCTCATCTCCTCGTCCCTGTCTGCTATCAAACCCCCCCCCCACTGGTGGCGGGGTACAGGGCTGGAGATAGCAAGGCAGAATCCTACTCTTCGTGGAGTTTACAAATGAGGAAGGAACACGGTGTCGCAGGGAAGAAATGAGCAAAGAGGAGGGAAGAGGAGGCGTCTGGGAACTCCCCCTCTCAGAAAAGGGGTGTCCTAGTTCAGGCTGGAGGCATTTTGACTGCACTGGTGAATGCAGAGAACAACCGTCCCTAAGTATAGAACCCGATGAGCTCTCGGAGCCGCCCTGGGATTTCTGTCCTCCTGCATATGCCCCATTCCCTGTCATCTCCAAGCATGGTGGGACGTGGGCTGAGAGGAAGCTAGTAGTAGTTACGAGCCCTCCTAAGCAACAGCCTTACTGACCCAGAGGAGGCACATGCCATTTGCAGTTTGCCAAAGACGTTTGGACCCCTTAGCACAGTCTTGCTGGAGCTACAGAGCCAACCTGTTACCCACCTCACATTTAGGTGGTCAGCAGATCTTTGACAAAGGTGTCTAAAAAAAATTTAATAAGGAAAGGAACATCTTTTCCAAAAATGGTGCTGGAACAACTGGATTTCAAAATGTAAAAAGAAAGATAAAGAAGGAAAGAAGGAAGGAAGCAAGCAAGCAAACCTGAAATCTTGATCCCTATCTCACACCACAAACAAAAATTAACAAGGTCTTATAGACATAAACAACTGCCTGACTAAACAACTGGCTAAAAGTATAAAGCAACTGGAAAAAAAAAAAAAAACAGGACAATTTCTTCACAACCTGAGGGTAGGCAAAGATTTCTTGGAGAAGACACAAAAGGCCCATATCCTAAAAGAACAATTTGATAAATAAAACCTTATCAAAATTAAAAATGTTTTCTCCTCAAAAGGCACCATTAAAAAACTGAAAAGGCAAACCACAGACGGTTTAAAAATATATTCACAATCCATATGTCTAACAAAGGACTTCTATCTAGGATATATCAAGAATGTTCACAAATCAATAAGAAAGAGACAAAGGACCCAATAAAATAAAATGGGAGACCTGAACAGACAAGTCACAGGAACAGATATACAAATAGCCAATAAGAACATAGCAATGTGCTCAACATTTCAGTCATCAGAGAAATAGAAACAGATCTCCCAGCTACCATTTCATACACACTAGGATACAGAATGATTAAAACTAATAAGACCAACAACACCAAATGTTGGCAAGGATGTGAGACAACTGGATCTCTCATATACCTCGAGTAGATGTGTCAAATGGTACAACCACTTTGGAAAACCGTTTGGCAGTTTCTTATATGGTATAACACACATGTACCCTATGATCCAGCAATTCTACTCCTATTTTCCAAAAACAAGCGAAAATAGAAGTCAGAAAATATATACAAATAGTTCTCATACTATTTTTTCTTATCTTTATAGGTTTTTTTATGAATATCTTTTAGTCAAAAAAATATTTATCTGAAGTTTAGCAACTCCTTTAGCTAGACTTTCTTTTGCTGCAGCTAAATTCAAATATAATCAAATTCAATACTTATTTTAAAACAGCATGTACTCCCCTTTCTATGTTAATTCGTTCCATCCATCCAACCTTTTATCTATAAATATGCAGAGACAGATGTCCAGAATTATGTTTACAAAATGTTTATATTGATTATTCCTGGGAGGTGAGACTTGGGGAGATTTCTTTACTTTTTCTCTGGACTCTTTATATTGCTTAAATATCTACAAAGAGCATGCATTATTTCTGTGAAAATAATTCACAATGACAAAAAAAAAATAGATCTCCTTCTGGTCCTAATCTTAGGACCTTGTTTATTTCTGTCACAATGGCCCTCAAAAGTGATAGCTATTTCCATGTGTTTATTTCATATCTGTTTCTACCACTGGTTTGCAGGACCTGAGGGCAGGACCAGGAACGGCAACTGGCCTATAGTGGATGTACACGCAACCCATATCCTCAGAAGAGATGACACAGAGAAGCAAGCTAATTAGCTTCTCTGCTTACATAGTTCCTAAAGTCACCACGATTGACCCTGTCTTATTTTTTTTTTGAGAGGTATAAAATGACAGAATATTATCTGAGTTCAGAGACTGAACTTTAAGAAACCCACAGGGCTTCATTTGTGGTCTTTCTCCAGGAGAACCTGTGGGTAGCAAAGCTGTCCCCTAATGAATGTTTTCATATTCCTGGGGGAATGGGACAGATTTTAGCTCCACGAGTTGCTTCTTCCAACAGCTTCATGTAGAAAAAGGAGAGAATGACTTGTAGCTCTGATTCTTTCCTAAAACGAGTTCCTAAATAGTTGGGGGACGGGGTGTGGCTACCATATTGGCTCCATTGCTTGACCACAGAAATCTTCCTTCAAAGCCCATGGAAATATGGCCCATCTGGGAGCCCTAGACCCAGACAGAGCAGCGGAGCAGTGGTGGTATTTCAAGGTAATACAAGGGTAAGGGTCTCTCTTGTCCTCCCTGTTTTAGCGATCCCCGTTCCTTTCTCACTTCCAAACCTTTCGGCAATTGTTAGTTCTGCATTCTTCCTCCGGAAACAGGCTTAAAGTAATCCCTACTCTTCTTTAATAATGAATTTGTTCTAAATGTTCTGAACATCTTAAGTGGTCTGTACTGTTGTTCCTTAAATTTCAATTAGGAAGATAAATTTAGGATGCTAAGTGCCAACATCTAAGTGGCTCTTTCATCTATCATAGAGAGCGTGAGGGTCCTGGGATTAAAACAAAACAAAACAAAACCATTCCATTTATCAAGAGTTTCTGCTTTGGTTTTGGGTCTGTCAGAAGTACTTGCTATCAGTCGGAATCTTTGGAGCCCGGAGCTAATCCACGTTTCAGTATGTTCCTGTCTCCAAAGTGGATTCTTTTTCTTTTTTTTTTTTAAGATTTTATTTATTTATTTGATAGAGAGAGACACAGCGAGAGAGGGAACACAAGCAGGGTGAGTGGGAGAAGGAGAAGCAGGCTTCCCGCGGAGCAGGGAGCCCAATGTGGGGCTCGATCCCAGGACCCCGGGATCATGACCCGAGCCGAAGGCAGACGCTTAACGACTGAGCCACCCAGGCGCCCCTCCAAAGTGGATTCTTGAAAAGATCAGGATTAGCTTTTCCTGACAACCTAAGAAATTTGAGATTTTGCTGGATGAATAGGAACTCCAAAAAAAACCCTCCAATTGGTGGTGTCATTACTTCTGTGTTTATACCCTTGGCTCTGTCCCAGGGCATTACCTTGACGCTAGGCCCTTGGATGTCATTGCTCAAAGAGCAAGGACAAATTACCTGCCAGTGGATGTCACTTCACATCAACACGGTGCCAAATGGATATTAGCCTTTATCTTTATCCAGATGGCTCCCACATCTTGTCCCTAAAAAGTGAGTTTTAACTTTTCCTGTGATGACAAATGTCTTGGAAAATTTGCTGAAAGGTACCAGTCATCCCCTTAGAAAAATGTACGTATACACAAACATTTCTTGCAACTCCAGATGGTTATTAATTAATCCTGGGTTATCATCTCCTGTCTTAGGGGCCAAGGATGGCAGGAAAGGGCCATGATGCTGTGTGAAGGGGGTCCTGGGCCAGCAAGACCCCATCCTTACCCCACATCCTGGAGCTAATGCTCAGCGGAGTCTGAAAATCAACCAACTAGAAAGCCAACATCAAATTCTGAGCAAAGGGAAGTTCGCTTCTTAACCGTACTTAAAGTTTTTCCTTAGACTTGAAATTTAAATCCAAAGATAAGTTAACCACACACAGAAAGGGTACAGTTTATAGTATGGATACTTAAGATTTTCAACATCTGCTACTATTTAGGTCTAAAGCAGTAATGCAAGTAAGTAGAATAAATGATGTGGAGGGGCAAAACAGTACATTCGAAATGGTACCTTTGTAGAATGAATACTTAAAAATATTTTTGAGACATGGTGGCATCAATCTGAATCTCTGCCGGTAAAAAGAAAAAAAAATCCCCATGTTCTCTCATTTTCCTAAAACATCCCTTTTCATTGCAATGTGGTGCCCCTGGACACCTGTGAGAGTGACTACCTCCACTCAGGAAAACATCTTGGAACAAGGCTTAAACCCTTGTTTAAACATGGAGCAAGATATTCTGTGCTGAGCCAGCATGGGGGCCAAGTTCAACACCAGAATGCACAACCTCTTCCAAAACAATAAACAAATCTTCACCACCACCACCAAAACACCACCTCATTCTGTAGAATTTTGGAAGGGCACTGAGAGACTTGGACGTAAAATCCAACATCCCGAATGCCCTCGGGACAGACTGTCCAAGGAGAGATATGCCCCCATAGGAATCCGCCGCTCTGAACTCTAAGAAGCCTTGGTCGGACTGACCGGCTGGCTCAAACAGGCCACAGATGCACATGAAGTGTGCACCCTTAGGAGGCTTTGCCTACATTTGCTCATTCTCCCGACAGTCTAGGTCTGTGCTAGGAAGAAAATATGGTGTTGGTGCATCTAATCCCTGAGGGCCCCTGCATCTCAGCCTTTGTTGAAGGCATGTTGGAGTTGGAGGGACAAACAGAAACCAAGTCGCTACCTTTAAAAGACTCAGTGTCTAGAGCATGTGGTGGAAGGAGGGAGGCAGTTTTCATACGAAATGGTAACATTGGTATTAGGTTCGCTGAGACACTAGTGTAGTGAAGGAAAGGAATGCTTGATCCTGCCTGGAAAGTCAAAGAAGTCTTAAGATCAGAAGAGATTCCTGAACCATCTTGAAGGTGAGGGGGTTCTGTAGACAGAAGGAACATTTCTTCAGGCAAGGAAAATGAGGTACTCTTTTTAGAAGAGAAGTAGCCCTGTGGGGCTGGGCTGTAGGGTGTATAAGGGGGGAAATGAGAGATGATCCCACAAACACAGGTAATAAAAAGCTTTTATGTCACATTCAGGATCTTGGTCTTTATCCCGCACCTGCTGGAAATGTTAAGCTTCTAAATAGAAAAGTCATTGCATCGATTCGGCTTTTTTACAAAGTTCACATCAGTATGTGATGGATTAGAGATCAAATCCACATTGGTCCTGAAATCCAGTGGTCCATCCCGTGGAAGTTTCAACACGAGCAGAATAAAGCCAAAAGGATATTTCCAGACCTATATTCCCTGAGGATCAGTATGCCTGAGAGAATGTTCATTAAAAACGTATGTGACATTCTTCCCCTGTTTTTAAAATGGAAAAGGTGACATCTGTCTCAATTTCAAACCTGCTGTGTGAACACAAAACATACATTCACATACATTTCACGTAATGAAAATGCCAGAAAGTGTTCCTGTGACTATAATTAAAACGAATCTGGCACATTAATTAAAATCACAGGGCTCCCTGACCAAGGATATTAATATAATCTCATCTTTGCCAATTTGTGTTCCATTGAACAAAAGTCCTGTGGGATTATAAAACCAGACAAGAAAAACTGATTTTCTCAATCAAATCAACATAAGCAATATGATCAGAAGCTCCTGTTTATGGCAAAGATAGAATAACGGGGATGGGGTGGACTCCCCCACCTGAAGCCAACAGAACAAAACACAAAAATATATGAAACCACCATTTTCAAGTGGGCAACAGGCAGTAAAAGACAGTGACTTCTGAGGGAGAGAAATAAAGGGAGGCCTGTGACCTTCCCAGCTGACCGCCTGGAGAGGTCCCAGGATACAGAGCGAGGAGAGGGACCTCCGGTGAAGCCTGGCAGACTCCCTGAGTTGAGGAGAACATTGGTACCACAGAAGCCCATGGAAGGATGCTCAACATCGTTAGTCACCAGGGAAATGCAAATTAAAACCATGACACACCTAGTGAGCTCAAGTTACAAAGACTGAACATACTAAAAGTGTTGGTGAGGGTGTGGATGAACTGGAATGCTCACTCACTGCTGAAATGGCAGAACCACTTTGGGAAAGCAGTCTGGCGGTTTGGTAAAAAGTGAGACATACACCTCCCACGTGACCCAGCCGTTCCACTCCTAGGTCTGCATCCAGAAGAAATGAAAACGTATGTCCACAGAAAGGCGTGCTCACGAATGTTCACGGCGGCTTTGTTGGGAAGGGCCCCAAACTGGAAGCAACCTCAATGTCTGTCAGTAAGTGAACAGACAAACGTACCTGATATGGCACACAAGGAAGTTCAAATTAGAAACAAGAAGGAACTCTCTGGATTGGGGTGGTGGAGTCACAGGCGTACATGAAGATCAAAAATCATCACATCACGTGATGTTTTAAATGTGTACTGTTTTATCGTGTGTCAAGTGGATGTCAGTAAAGCTACTGGAAGCATCTGGAAAACGCTGGGTTAAATCACGCTGAGTGAGTTTCTTCGCTGTAGGGTTTCCAGAGCCTCTAGGTGGGCATTATTATTCTGCCAAAAGAGATACAATCTATGTCATTTCCCAAACATATACTGCCACAGAATCTTTTCTTCCCCTCATATTCTTTTAATGAGTATCTCACAGAGCTGGCATCCCATGGATCACTTTGGGGAGCTATGGCAAAATCTGTTGTTGATTTAGAAATTTATAAGCGGCAAATGGCAAGAAGATGCCCTCTACATTGTCTTCAAAACAAGAGAGGCCCCTAATTAAAAAAAAAACCTGCTCTGGTATATGTGAAAACATCCCAGGTGCCCGAATAAATGTGTGCACTTTGCCTCCCAGGCTGCAGAATTACTTTGGTTTCTCTCCTGTAGCCTCGGATCATGCTTATTTTTTCCCCCTAGTTTCGATTAAATAAGAAGCTGTTGACTAGGATGTAGTAGAGTAGTCTGTTTTATTCCTCTATCCCAAGACATCAGCTTGAGGTGGTTGCTATTGTCAATAATAATAGTACTCAATTTTCTGAGCACTGCAGAATACATTCTTTTTTTTTATAAAGATGTTATTTATTTTTATTTTAGAGAGAGAGAGCGAGCATGGGAGGAGCAGAGGGAGATAACCTCCAGCAGACTCTGCACTGAGCACAGACGCCAACACAGGGCTCAATCCCAGGACCCTGAGATCATGACCTGAGCCGAAACCAAGAGTTGGTCACTCAACCGACTGAGCCACCCAGGCGCCCCCGCAGAATATACATTCTAAGGAAGCGATTAAAGCAGCTGCTTTTTCAACTCCTTTTTTTAAGAGACACACTACATATACCCACAATTCAAGAGACAGGGAGAAGGGAAAAGGCCAGATAATCCAAGTGCCATGATCAGAATGACATTTCTGTTTCCTGAGATTAAGAATTCCTCATATCAGTGAGATCATATGACACAAGTCTTTCTCTGGTTGACTTACTTCACTTAGCATAATACCCTCTAGTTATGTGCTATGGTGAGTGCTGTGAATTGTGTAAGGCTGATGAATCACAGACTTGTACCTCTGAAACAAATAATACATTATATGTTAAAAAAAAAAAAAAAGATAGTAGGAAGGGAAAAATGAAGGGGGGGACATCGGAGGGGGAGACGAACCATGAGAGATGATGGACTCTGAGAAACAAACTGAGGGTTCTAGAGGGGAGGGGTGTGGGGGGAAGTGTTAGCCTGGTGATGGGTGTTAAGGAGGGCACGTATTGAATGGACCACTGGGTGTTATACGCAAACAATGAATCATGGAACACTACATCAAAAACTAATGATGGAATGTATGGTGATTAACATAATATAATAAAATTAAATTTAAAAAAAAAAGACATTTCTGAACTCTTAGGATGACATTTTATGGCTCTGTTCCTATTTTCTTTGCTCCAGGACTGATCCTGAGTTGCAGCTCAATGTGGGTATCTTTAAACCATGTTTTTAAGCCGGCCTGCTCCGCTGTTTCATTTATTCAAGGCACTTAACTGCAATCATTTAATCTGGTAGTCTGAGTTTGATCTGCAGCTGTAAGCACTGGCAAGGAATAATGTCTGACTTTGGCAGGATTGGGTCGACCGCTTTTCCTAATGAAAGATTTCACAGGCTGCTTGAGGCAGAAGATGCTTTTCAGTGGAATTATCCACTCAAGGATAACGGGTTCATCACTGAGGGTCCGTCCCTGGGCCACGCGTCACTTGGGCAGACTGGCTCCATGGAATCACATGCATATGTGAGCGACAACTGCACAAAACGTGGTCAAGGGCTGTGTTTGACGCAGAGCACTGTTCTAGTTGCTACTGACCCCTCCGCCCACTATTGACAGGTGCATACCTGAGTCTGCCTGTGCTTGCAGGCCTGGATGGTATCAGAGCTGTCTGAGCCCGCTCTGTTTTCTCAATACCGCATCCCATTCAAATCCTCTATAAAGCCACCGAGGGCCGCTGCCCAAAATCTGGATGAAAATCAGAGACAACCCGGAATGGCACCATGTTGACATAGGAGCCAGTTGAGGCGTGCTCCTGGGTGATGCTTAAATGGCGCAAAGCTGATGCTCAGGCATCATTAAAACTGAAGCTTTTTAAAATTTCATGGAGGTAGGAGCCAGTTAGTTACAAGTAAGGCATTCGAGGTTCAAGTCTCTGTTCTCCTGGTGCGTGTGACTGATCCAGAGTGAGGGGCCTCCCATTTCCATCATCGGCAAGTTGTAAGGTAGAAACAGACAAGGGAAACGTGCTCTGGCCTCACCAAGAAGAATCATGCAGTGGCAAGCCAGGAAAATGGTTATCATACGTGCCCCATCCCTCCCCCCATCCCTCCTTATTTTGGAGGGAAGGAAATGCCATCACAGCTCAAAAGACTGAAGTATGACCATCAGCCTGGGCCCACGTAGAGACCAGTCTTTGGTCTGCCTCTGCCCAGGTTACGGAGTACCTGTTATAGCAGACCACAGGGCCCGGAGCCTGCTGGCTGCCCCACAGTTTGGCTCTATTAGCAGCTTGTCACTGCTGATGGCCCTGTGAGGCGCCTGTCCCTGTCCTGTTGGACTGTCACCCACACACTTGCAGGAACAATGACTCACTTCCCATTGCATTTCAGACAGTAAAATCCTCAGAGCATTATTTCCATCCACCATGCTCTGCATCTACTGTAGGATGAGGCTGTGCTCAGAGGCCTCGTGTTTTAAATTCTTCTGGAAGATAATCTAGCCCCATGCACAGAGTGGCAGCAAAGCACAACTACCCGGAAGCGGATAATCCACTCTCAGCTTCGGTTAGCATTGCATGTGAAGAAACAGACAGCCCATTAATTTATCTATGCCATCCTTGCTTTAGATTTGTCAAGCAGCCTCCTTGGCTAACTGATCCTATTCGGTATCTTAATGATCAGACCCTGCTGCTATGGTGGGGCTATGCAAGCAGGGAAGTTCGGGGGTCATTCCGGAACGGTGGGTGTTCATAAAAAGGAGAACACGGGACAAACCGCAATATACAAACTACAAAGCAGATGAAGAAGAGGCATTCTGTGTTCTTGAACAGAAAGGTTGCAAACCATGAAGCTACTAACTCTTTTCAAATTAAGAACTTGAATCTAATTCCAGTCAAAATAACAATAACATGTTTTAAGTGGATAGAGATTCTAGAGCTCAGCTGGAAAAAGAAAATGCAGCGTGAGTAGGACTCATCACGAAACAGACGATTAAAAAAAAGAATCGCGAAAACATCTTTTTTGCTGTAGAAGGAGACTTAACTTTCTCCAGGTTTGCCATCACCTTAAAAAGCCTACAACATTAAGTACTATAGCAATTAAATGATTTTATGTGTACGATTCCAGACTGCCTTCAAAACATGGCAGTTCTTAACCAGTTGTCTCAAGGACTTCTGACGATACCTGCAGGTTATCAAAATAGATTTCCTGGGGGCTAGCTTCAGATTGTAAACAAAACTTCTAGATTTTTCCTACATTTTCAGACACGCAATTCTTTGGCTCCTGTTTCCTCACCACCTTCAGATCAAACAGCTTGCTATGGAGCCCAAAATGCCCATGCTTCCTGCATACTCAAATTTCCTATTTATTCAGCTCAAGCACTGGGTCCGTCTATGCAGTTGTGAAGCTCTTCCAAAGCTGGCATTGACCTTTTATGCCTCTCTCCTACTGTTGCCTAAGAGGTCACCTCTTGCAATCACTTAGTTCTCACCTAGGCCCTTCCTCCATTCACTGAAGACACAAGCACCATCATCAACCCATAATTAACGATGTCAGCGTTCCTGGTTCACATAGATAAACCGCCCAATACTTTGGTTTCAGTCCTTCTTTGGTACTTTCCCGTCCTCACCTTCAATGAACTTGTCCTACACACTCTTTCAGCCAACTAACCCCAATAAAGGAACTACCTCCAAAATGTCCATTTGAGGCATCCCAGATGGCCAACCACCTGCCTTCTGTATTTCCAACTCTTTCTTCGGAACCCTCCATCCAAGAATTCTTTGGTCCCATTGGCACCTCTACTCCATTGACCCAACCACCATTTCACATCCAACCCTCTGTCCTCACCTTATCCAGCAGTGGTCCTGTGTCACAACCACCCCCTGGCACACACCCTCACACATGCCTTGGTGATGGTGTCAACCCTCCACCTTCTCTGCCCCTGTTCCCCAAAAGCTGAAGGTGGCTGGAGAAAAACATAACAGCATGGTGCCTGGCCTGGTTTGAAATCTCCCTGGGCTGTCTGGAATTTCTACTACAGTCCCCTCAAGAAGACATGCTACCACTTCCAAAAGTGTCTACTGCATACCTCCTTTCTCCTCAGTTCTCCCATCCTCCTCCCTACCAGTTGGTGTTCTTTTTATTTCTGACTTCCCTGAGAAATCGGAAGGAAGAATTCTTCAGCTTGTCACTACCAAGTGCACCCATGTTCCTGTGTCCGCACCATCTGCTCTGCCTTCTGTCCTGGTGAACAGCTCCTCATGCCTATTTCATCCTCTCTCACCTAGCCAGCAATGATGCTCCTGTCATTCTCCCGGGTCATCAATTTCTCTCTCTCTACTGGATTATTTCTATGAGCATACACCTTCCTATCCACACCCCTTTATCCCTCTGCCCCCCCCCTTTACAAAGGAAACTTCTCAGCAGAATCTATATTCTATCTTCACTTGCCAATCTCTCCTTCTCTCTTTGACCCTCCCCAATCAGCCCTTCATTTCCACCATTCCATTGAGATCGCTCTTGTCAGGGATACCACTGGTCTCCATTTGGCCCAACCCAATGGCTACTGCCCAGACTGCATCTTGCTTGTCCTCCCGGCATTTCACATGGCCCACAGTCCCTCCTTTTTGAACACTCCTCCCCTGGCTTCCAAAACATGATCCCCTCCCACCATTTCTATGTCCTCACTGGCCACTCCTCATCAGTCTCCTCCTCTGGACTCTTTTCAACTTGCTGACTTCTGAATGGAGGTCCCTGGTGCTCAGTCCTCAGCCCTCCCTCCCTCCAGCCTACGCCCACTCCCGAGGTGATCTCGGCCAACCCCATGGCTTTCACCATTTCCAAATTTACATCTCTGGCCCAGATATCTCTATGAACTACCAAGTCATGGTTCCATCTGCCTCCTCAATTCTGCTATAAGGATATTTAAGAGCCATCTCAGATATGAAACTCCCGATTCCTCCCACCCCAAGCTTGTTCCCCAGCCCACCCAGTCACTCAATCCAAAAAAGCCTAGGAGTCTCCCTTGGTCCTTCCCCTTCCCTCACGACCTCATCCATCAGCGCATCCCATCAGTTCAACATTCAACTCCACCCCTTTCTCCTCGGTCCGAGTGACCCTCTCCTCTACTATGAACATACCCTACCAACTGATAACCCAACTCTACCCTTGTCCTCCAGTTCCCACACTGGTCACCAGATCAGTACTGTATAACTTGGGTCAACTCACTTAATGCCTCTGATCGAAACCTCCTGATGGCTTCCTATCATAGTCAGAATGAAATCTGAAGGCCCTAGTGGTCCGAGGCCTGTCCCCTGTGCTGCCTGCCTGTTCTCCACATCCTCCTTATCCACACTGGTGTCCTGGCTGTCCCTCAAAGACATGAAGCACTTCCCAGCTCCAGGACCTTCTCACTGATGCTTTCTTTAATGAGGATGTTCCCTCTGACCAGAATACCCTCTCCACAAACACTCTAGTGGTACCTTCTTCTTCTCAAAAACCATCTTCATAGAGAGGCCTTCCTAAGCACCTTATCTAAAAAAACAGCCCAGTCATACGTGCATCCTAGTACTCTGCTTTATTTTTCCCCATAGAACCAGAGAAAATCAATCCCCCATCATTCCCCACTAGATGGAAGTCCTTTCTCTTTTTCAGTATGCTGATGCAGCCCCAGAGTTTGGGATAGCACCAAATAGATGCTCACTGAGTGAGTGGATGAATGAGTGAATGAATGAATGAATGAGTCAATCAATCCACTGGCCATCAACTGAAGTTAGGGGTTGTATCCCTCGTGAAGCTTGTCTAGCTCTTGCATCTGCATCAGAAGGGGGACTCTGCAACAGGGCAGAGGAAGCACATCAAAAACTCTTGTTTTCAACTTGAGAGCCTCCAACCCGTGTGCATTTCTCTGGAGGCTTCTGTCTTCCTGCTCTTTCATCTGCGTTGTCTTCCGGTGCCTGCGTATGCAGTAGGTGGCTCGGCGCAACAGAGGGAAACGTCAGTGTGCAGAGCTAGGAGCCGTTCCCACTGCCGCCAACAGCTCCCATTCCGTCTCCATGATGAGAACACTCGCTGCTGCATCTATAATTTTCTGTTGAGGTAACATCTTATTTGCATGCCAAAACCATGTCCTTTTTCCTATTACCGATGTAAAAGATTCCTTCTTTCTAATTATGTTGCAGGCACTCAGGGAATTCAAAGAGCAGAAAATATGTCAGGAACAATTTACAAATCGTGGCTATTTGTGTACATGCTTGCCTGGGCGACAGCAAATATAGAAAGGGGGGAAAAAACCTCATTAAAAATACCAGCTCCCCTCAGCAGATCCCTGCTCCCATTTGTTCTTTCAGTCCTCACTCAATACAAACCTCAACCCTAAATAGGAACGTGCTTGTGAAAAGAATGATTTCCCCCATCTCTTGACTGTTACCGGTGGGGACTTAGAAATGAAATTTCCCCTCATGGCTCCCATCCTGCCTTGGAAACTGCATTTCTCTTGCATTCAAATCATGACTTCTAAAAATACGCATTTTTTTTCTGTTTTTGTTAAGAACTGGAAAATTCTTGCCAGAGTCCTACGAGTCAGGCCTGAATCATTACTCCATGGACATCGAGATGAAGATGTGTATGGGACGGAGGACTTCTACACTCCTCTCCAGACTCTGAGACTGACACTCTTTTTTTTCCTGCCTTTTGGGCTCCATTAAGTTACAAGGGACTCAAAGGTCTAAAATATGCCTTCTCTTTCTTTGGTATCTTAATGCAGCACTAGGATAAGGGCTGCATAGACTTCTGACACACTAACTTTCAACACAGGCACCTTCACAGATGAGAACAAAACCACTCAGCACAACCCAAACGCATCGGGTCTACATTGCCAACAGATGGGGTGGGGCTTGCTGGTTGGCTTGGATTTAGGAATAAGAGGTCTTTCAAAAGGCCTTCTGGAACCTCCACTGGACCAAACAGAGAAGCTTCTACACGTCTTACAAGGCATGATCCCATATGCTGCAATACCACTCTGCCCACCTAATTAGCTCTAAGCTGGTTTCCCCCAAGGAGGAACTAGGTACAGTCACAGAGGCATGGCGCCATCGACCTCAAACACACTCAAGACGAGGCCCAGTAGTCAAACAAAATCCTAATAAACAAAATATTGAAATAAATGAATACTGCCCAGATCCACACTAACTCTGACTATCAGGCAAGTCTCCAATTTCCCATCAAAAAGGAAGGAACTGGCCAACTGGATATAAAAGCCTGTGAAGATGCGGATGTGGATGGGATAGTCAGATGTCTATTTCTACTGTATAATCCATTAACTGAGTCATAGATGCCTGTCTTTTTTTAAATCATATAAAATAATATATTACCTTAGAGATGCTGCTTTTGCTCATTCTCACATTTCATCTCTGGGTCTTTAACACCAGTGTGGCGGCATCCCCAAGACAGGCTTCTTGAGTCATCAGACAATGTCAACAGCAACAGTTGAAGAAAGCACTTTTTACTTTCATCTAAGTGATTTAAAATTCAGCTCTTTCATAATCCACATATGATACTGTCACTAATTTCATCCTGAGCCACAAGGACCCACGTGCATGGCACAGCACCAGGATAGGATAGTTGTTCTGCTTTGTTTTGACTCATTCCTAGAGAAGTATATTTGATCTGCACCAGGTAACCACGTGTGGTATTCTTGGTTGCCAGTAAAGAGCAACAGATGCCGACCCAGTGAAGGGTTGAGAGCAAGTAAATGCACAGACTCAGGTGGGTAAGAGGTGAGGCAAGACTGGAGGCAGGGAGGTGCATAATAAGGATGCTGTCGGAATGGTCCATGCAAGTTGTAATGAGGGATTCAACTAGACCAGTCAGAGCAGAAATATTTATGAAGCACAATCAGCAAGGTTTGGTGACCAAGGGGCTTTGGGGGACTAGGAAAAAGGAAGAGAGATCAATGATGCTGAGATTTCTTGCCTGAGAGGCTAAGTGGGTTCGGTTCCATCACATTCTTCCTGATATGAGGAATAAAGGAGACAGAGAAGGCTAAGGTCAGGGAAAAGGGACGTCGGGGATTCTCTTTTAGGCCCACACCATATAAGTGGCTGTTGGACAAGCAAGTAAGATCCTCACTGGGAGGGGACATTTGATTCCAGCATCCGTGACAACGAAGTCTGACTAAGTTCTAAGTAGAACCTTGAGCCTGGGTGAGAGCCCCCAGAGAGAAGGTGAGTAAAAGGAAAAGAAGCTGCCGATAAGAGACGAAGAGGGGCAACCCTAATTTCGTGGACAGACACCCCACAGGGAGGCTGGCACGGCAGGGCCAGAAAGGAGGGCCGAGAACCAGGGGGTGGAAGCAGCCCACAAGCAATGGGAGGAAAGTTTTGAGAAGAAGCAGAGGCTCAACTTTGCAAAGGTACTGGGGATGTCAGTCAAGTGACACAATTTCCCAGTAGATTTGATGTTTAGGATTCGCTTGTCAGGAGGTGATCGGAGGCGAAGAAATGGAAACAGCGAATGTGAATCTCTCCTTTCTGGAGTGTTGCTGGAAAGATGAGACAAGTGGGTGACAGCAGGGTTGAGGTCAAGATAAAAGATATAGGAGTGTGTGTGGACGGACTGTCAGAGCCGGGGGGAGTGGGGGTAGAGAGGACAAAGGGGTAGTCGATGGAGGGAGGAAGAAGGGGAAGAACACAGGGCAGGAAGAAGAAAGAACCGACCCTGTGTTGGCAGAGCAGATGCCTCATCTTCTGGGGCTGATAAAAAGGGGGCAGTTAGGAAATGGGTAAGTTTGGAGCGAGTGCCGCAGGAAGAGGGGGTGCCCTTGCCTTACTGTGTAGTATGAAGCTGTTGGCTGAGAGTCAGGGGGATGAAGGTTGAGAAGGGGGTCCGGGGGTCTGGTGGACCTTTAAGTAATCACCGAATGCATGATGGAAAGAGGTGGCTGGGTGGGTGACCTGGAATCTGGAATGCTTGGATGGGATCGCTCTCAGCAGCCCTGGCAGCCCAAGTTGGGGAGCAGAGAAGGGAAAGAAGGCACGAGAACCATAAGAACACGTCTCAACGAGAGGTCTCTGGAGGAAGGGAAGGGACAGGACAGGGGGTGTTGAGAGAGAGGACACTGAGGGCAGAGGATAGGATACTGAAGCGTAAGTCTGAGCAGAGAACAAGGCTCAGGGAGTGACCCATGTAGAGACAAGAATCTTGATTTTGGGCGAGGACCTCACAGGAGCACCGTGAAGGAAGCACCGAGAACTGGCCATGTGGAAGCTGACGGCGGTGGGGAGGTGCTGCTCTGTGCTCACCAAATTCCATCCCTTCTCCCTCTTGGGCATCCAGCTGCATGTCCTTCCCAGCATTCCCGGCTGTCAGGTGGGCCACGTGACTTGGTTCTGGCCAGGAGAATGCGGGCAGAAGAGATATGCAACATTTCTAGACTTGGCACCTAAAAAAACCTCTCTTAAAATCCTCCTTGCGGGAGCCTGGGTGGCTCAGTTGGTTAAGCGACTGCCTTCGGCTCAGGTCATGATCCTGGAGTCCCGGGATCGAGTCCCACATCGGGCTCCCTGCTCAGCGGGGGGTCTGCTTCTCCCTCTGACCCTCTCCCCTCTCGTGCTCTCTGTCTCTCATTCTCTCTCTCAAATAAATAAATAAAATCTTAAAAAAAAAAAAAAAATCCTCCTCGCTACGCTCTTTCTGTGTCTGCAGGCCAGAGGCACAGGATCTAGGGGAGACCCTCAGGACGGTGGGAGCCACGGGATGAACAAAGTCTGGGGACCAGAACACAGCAAGGAGCACATGGAGCAGGGATGGAGCAGAACAGCCCTTCCCAACCTACCTCAGTGGGACTGTTGCTTGAGCAAGAGATAACCCACCCTGGGGCTTTAGAGGCTATTACAGCAATTAGCTTGTGCTCACCAGAACAAAAATGCTAAAGGCAGACAACACAGGCCTCAAAGAGGAAGGGCTTTCAATTAAGGGTCAAAACAAGAGTGCTATGAACCCAGCCCCCTGGCTCCGTGGCAAGCAGGGCTGAGAGAAGGAGCCTCACCTTGGACAGGAAGGCGCACAGTAGGTGCTCAGTAAAGATTGGTTGAACGAATGCACTGAAGGACACATGTGGAGACAAGAATCTTGATTTTGGGCAAGCGCTGCATAGGATGAAATGAGCTTTCACGGCAATAGAAGGGAAGACATTTGTAATTTTCTTTTCAAATTATAAACATTATTGGGAGACCAGCATAAATGATAGAGAAAAATATAGAATCTCCTTCTCTTTGGAGTCTCAGGAGGGAAAAAAATGAAATACTTATCTTCCTGTGGTAAAAGAAGCAGGGAGAGAAATAGTTTAATAATATTGCACTGCTTCTTCCAGATCGAGGCGCTGATTTCCCCACTGATTCGGGGCGATTTTTTCCTATCTTGTCTAAGTGAGCAGTGGACTAAATTGAATCTCTTAGTTCCAGGGATAAAAGATGCTATAAATTTCCATGGATTCTAGGTGAGATGACAGAGTGTGCAAGAAATTGGTCCACAAACCATGCACAAACCATGCATCTAGGTGCACAATTTTTAGAGTGAGAAAGAGCTCAGTGTGACTCTGTTCTGGGAGATTTCTTGGCCACCGCTCACCAAACTGCTTCCTCCAACTAATGGCTTCATCGGATCCAAAAGATGAGTTGGAGGGAGGGAGAGGAATGAGTGCAGCTTGTTGCTCCTTGCCAGCATCAGTGTGTTTTTCAGGGGTAAGTTCTCCAAGAAGCAATTATGTTAAATCAATCACCAGGAAATGAGGTCTTTGTAATGATAGCTATGACTCTGATTTCAAATATGGTGCCAAGCAGAATGAGGGCTTTTGTTCCTTTGTCAAAATGATCATTTATCCAAAGTTCTAAGACAACAATACCCTCAACCCATCTTCCCCACCCCCACCCTCCCCCCAAAAAATAAGAGATAAAAGGAAAAAGAAACCAATGCTATTGAGTAAAAGCATGTGGACCACAGCAGCTCAACACAGAAGTAAGCTCCTTGGTTAGCTATGCTACACAATTTGTTCTTTAAATCTCATTCCTGCTAGATGGCTTGAGAGTCTTATGTCAGGAAGAATAATGGGTACAAAGGGGTGGCGGGGGAGCTTTACTTTGCTGTCAAAACCCACAACACACACATGACAAAAACATGGTTAAAAAGAGATTAACTTCAGGGGCGCCTGGGTGGCGCAGTTGGTTGAGTGTCCAACTCTTGGTTTTGGCTCAGGTCATGATCTCAGGGTCCTGGGATCAAGCCCCGAGTCCAACTCCATGCTTAGCAGGAAATCTGCCTGGGATTCTCTCTCTCCCTCTTCCTCTGCCCCTTCCACTCGTGCTGTCTTTCTCTCTCTCTCTCTCTCATAAATAAATAAAATCTTTTTTAAAAGAGAGAGATTAACTTTAAAAAGACACAGTTCTAAACCTTGACGCCACTATTCTAATGGGCTGTTAGGAAGCAGAAGGGACCAAAAGACAGAAATGCGGCTGGATAAGTCACTGCGCGTTAGAGAGACGGGAAGTGAGCCGTCTTAGGCGACAGGTCACGTGCGACCCCAATAAGTATACTGTTCTCCTTTTAGATATGTCCTGAATACCTGCCACATACTAGGCACTGTTTCAGGGATATGAAGACAGATACGACACTGCACTTGAACTTCCAAGAACCACAGTGAGTGAGATCAATATGAGAATTCATCAAGTACAACACAAAATAACCAATGCTAATGATAATAGCCGGGGGGATGTCGATTCTAGAAGATGCTGATGCCTCAGCTGCAATCAGTCAGAAAAGCCTCAGAGAGAAGGGATATTTAAGCTGAATCTGGAAGAATGACTGGAATTGCCAGAGCAGGGGTGGAGGAGGGAGTACGGGGAAGGAGGGAGACCCAGTGTAGCGTGTGGGACGGGGCTGCAGAAGATGCATCTAGGGTGAAGGGTGAAGGCGGGTTGGGAAGGCCTCCTAGGCAAAGCTGGGGTTTGGGCTTGATCCTATTGGCAGCACGGACGGATCTAGGATCTAGGGAGTATTATAAATGAGGGTCCGTATCCATCCTACTGGTCACCCTCCTCCCCCGGAACCTAGCACTGTGCCTGAACAAACATCCATATCTTTGCTCAATTGACTAAAAACGGAAGACTATTCTTTTGCCTATTTTGAGGTAAACACAGCTAGCAGTTGTGGGGAATGAGGTGGGCATGTGAAGGGACGGGCAGATGGCAGGGAAAGCTGGGGGTCCCCCGTGGGATGGAGGGAAGCCAGCTTGGAAACACATTCCTGAGACCTCAGTGCACGGGGAGAAGAAAAGCTCCCTGACCTGGCTTGAAAACAGCCCACGTGGACTAAAGACACCTCTACACATGCTGTTTCTATCCAGAAAAGCCCTCTTTCACCCTTCCTCTGAAGAGAAGTGAAGTGCATCCTTCCTCCTTCCTTCACTGCCTTCTGTTCTGCCGGGTCAGTGTCCCCCACCACAGTGGCTGTGAGTTCGAGGAAAGAAAATTCCATTTCAACATTACCTTCAGTGAAACCCAGTTGAGGATGTTCAAGAAACTCTTTCTCTGTGAAGAATGGTTGGAAAGGGGCATTTTATTTAACCAACTACTGTAGTTAAATGAAAATTGCTAATATAGCTCATACACAAATTGCTATTTTTTTTGGAAAGAATCAGTGCTATTAGTGCTTAATGAAGTGCACATAATCCCAAAGCCCTATTAAAGATTAAAAAAAAATTTTTTTTTGGTGTGTGTATGCAGTCTTCGGTGAATCTAACTTACTCTATGGTACGATGAAAACTCAGTTTTCAAGTTACATGATTTTTCAAGAGATGGAATTTTACAACAAATTATCAGAAGAACTCACTCAGTAAATGTTTATTAGTGCTGTACCCCACACACACCAGAAGATGTATAAACACCAAGCTGCTCCTTTCGTGAAGAGTTCACAGAGGGGGCACAGCTGTATTTTTAAAATTTATAACACAGTCGTGGGGCGCCTGGGTGGCTCAGTCAGACAGCCGACTCTGGATTTTGGCTCAGATCATGATCTCAGGGTTGTGAGATCGAGCCCTGTGTCAGGCTCCACACTCAGGAGGGAGTCCACTTGAGAGTCTCTCCCTCTCCCTCTGCCCCGCCCCCGCCCCGCACACACACACACACGCTCACACTCTCAAATAAATCTTTAAAAAAAAAATCAAATGTATAACACAATCGTTAACTGTAGTAATAGAAGTAGGAAAAGAGACACGGAAGAGAAAGGGCTCAGGTCTACCTACTCGTGGGAGTGAAAGAAGGAAGGGCCTCACTGGGGAGACGACACTCAAGCAAAGCCCTGAGAGCCCACTCCAAGAGCACACATTTGGAAAGGATCAGACCATGGGCACCATCTTGGAAGCTACTGGATCATTCCTGAGAGAGAAGCCAGAGGCCTGAACTGTGGGAAATCCAGTGAGGAGAGTGAGGGACAAGGAGCCATCTGCAGGGTACCGTCCAGCGTGGCAATCACCAGCTGCACGCAGCCGTTTAAATAGAAAGTCATTAAAACTAAATGACATCGGGGCACCTGGGTGGCTCAGTCGTTAAGCATCTGCCTTTGGCTCAGGTCATGATCCCGGAGTTCTGGGATTGAGCCCCGCATCGGGCTCCTGGCTCAGAGGGGAGCCTGCTTCTCCCTCTCCCGCTCCCCCTGCTTGTGTTCCCTCTCTCGCTATCTCTCTCTCTGTCAAATAAATAAAATCTTTAAAAAAAAAACAAAAAAAACTAAATGACACTGGATTTCAATGAGTCACACTAGGCACACTTCGAGTGCTCAGTAGCCACACGTGGCCGGTGGCTCCCATACTGGACAGTGCGGTTAGAAAGCTCGTCTATCAACACACGAAGTTCTACCGAACAGAGCTGGTCTAGAAGAGCCAAGTTTGCAGGCTTGAGGCAAACAGGTGAATGGTGGTGGCATAAATGTAAGCAAACGCCAGGGGAGCCATGGGTTTGGGGCAGCTGGTGAGCTCTGCTTTGGACAACAGAGTTTGATGGGAGAGTCTGGTGTCCTGGAGATGCCTGACAGGTGGGTGGAAACGGGCATGTGGCACTCAAGAAGCGTGGGTTGGCAACAGAGCTAGCAGGAAATGCATCCTGAGAGCAGATGAAACAACTGGGATGGGTAGGATTTCACCCGAGACAAGAGGGCAGAGGATGGAATGGGGGTGCTGAAGGCAACACTTAAGGGATGGATGGGAGAACAGGGTCCACAGAAGGACAGGACAATGTGGAAAAACAGAGCAGAGGGGGAGAGCAAGAAAAAAAAAAAGGTACCTGTAAAGCCAAGGCTGGATAATTTTATGAGAAAAAAGAATAAATAGCCAAGTGAACCAAATGCAGCAGGAAGTTGACCAATGCACTGAAAAGCATCCATTGCATTTAGCAGTTAAGAAATCACCTTAGTAACAGCAGCTCCAGTGGACAGATGGTGGAAAGACAACTAAGCTCATCACCACAAAGGAAATGTTCGTTTTCAACCGGCAGCCTCCAAAAAAGTGGGGACTCACGGGGCATTTCTGAGGGGCTGAAGCACCCGATCTCATGAGCGCAGAATTATCAGAACAGTTCAGGTCCCTGGGGAACCCACTCCTTGTTATACCACTGCTGTTAGGGAAGGAATGTTTTGTTGTTCGTATCAGCATTTTAGGACAGCCCCAAGGTGGTCCCCGAAAGAGGGAAGGAATAAGTTACTGGGCTTTTCCCCTTACCTAAACCCAACCCAAGAATCCCAGTGAAAAATACAGCACAAACCCGCTGTGGCTTAGAGGCAGGGATTCGATTTCACTGGAAAGCTCTTGAGCTTGGCAAGGAAGGAACACAAACACACAGACACACACACACACACCAATATACCCAGTCACACACATCCATACACACATACCCACAGGCATACACATGAGCATGGGTACACACTGGTGTGCACACACATACACACTCATAAAATTCACGCATGAACATGTGTGCACACGCATAAATGTATACAATGTTCATGAACACACACATTCATTCAACATTCGCATGCACACACTCTACACACGTGCGCACACCTGCACTCAGGCACACACATGCATATAGTCCTGCACACACACACGTACACATATGAGCCTATGGCCGTACACGCACATTCGTGTACACGCACACGCGTGCATATATGCACATGCACACCCCCCTCCTTGTTCCCTTTCCTCTTCTGCAGAGCCCGGTTGAGAACGCAGATCTGACTCCTGAGCCAGCCCTCTCCTCCACAGCAGCTGCTCGGCGCCCAGGGCAGTGACTGCGGGAGAGGGAGCAGGCGGGTTTCGTGCCAGGGCAGGAGGTAACATTTCACAGATGATGCAGGGCCCGGGCTGGACTGCTGTGCTGAGGGTCCAGAATGGCCTCAGTAAAAGCCACTTTGCCAAACCCCATCAGCCCCCGGAAGTGGGCTGCAGGCACTCTCTCTGGCGTCCCCAGGTACTCGAATGGCTTTTTCCAAACCCAAACACGGCAAAGGAAAACACGGGGACCGCCTGCAGTGGGTGCAAGTCGTGCCGTGCTGCATGGAGCCCAGGCTGAAACAGTCCCTGTGGGCTGGGCCTCCTGAACCAGACCAGATCCTGGATCCCGCTTGGCTTGCTCATCCTCAAACTAACCGCCACAACCACCTCGCTTCTTTTTTCTTTCCCCCTAAAATCCCATGTCCTTTGTGTCGAATCCTAATTCAAGGAGGGGAGGCCAGGGTCTGGTCAACTTGATGGTCTGTCTCGTTCCTCTCCTCAGGTCAAGAGCACAGCCCCCCTCACCCGCAGTCCCCACCTGCAAGGCACTAGTCTCGGCACGGGGATGATGGTGGCGGCAAAACAGAGACATCCCAAGCTCTCGCGCGACTCGGTCCAGGAGGGAAGCTGGCAACCAAGAACCGCAGGTCTGATGGGCCTCCACGCTGTGAGCATGGTGGGGGAGGCGCAGGGGGACAGGGAGGTGGAGGGAGGATGGCCCACCACCTTCCTGGAGACAAGCATTCGCCTCTCCAGTGGGTCATTGGGTCAGAGAAATCCGTGAAGGAGGAACAAGCTCGTGGATGGCCCGAGAGAAGTGCAAGCTCAAAGGCTCTTGGAAGGAAGGCTCTGGGTGTGCTTGAGGACCCGCCTGGCCTGGTGAGGGTGGAGGAAGGACAGAGGGCAGGATGACTGCAGGTAAGGTCAAAGGGGCAGCAAGAGCCTGACGCCAAGGACCTGGAAGTCTACAGCTAGGTGCAACCTGGTTTGCATTTTCCTGGGGTCACTCTGGTGGCTGGGCAGAGAACTGGCTGTGGGAGGGAAGGGTGGGCACAGAGGGTAAGGGAGGTAAGGGAGGAGGCAGGCACCGCCCTCCAGGGCACAGAAGATGGTAGTAAGTAACTGGGAGCAGTTATTTAGGGAAAGCCTTATCAGTATCTGTGGTCATTAACGCAACAACAATAAACAACAGAATCCACGCTTCCAGGCATTTCCAAGTGACTGCCAGGACAGTGGACACTAATTACAGAACTGCAGCAATTAGAGGGTCTGGCGTCCACCAGCAACAGTGCAGAGGGGTGCCCTTGTTCTTAGCATCTTCCTTTTCCCAAGCCGAACCCAAGCTTCAAAGTATCACCCACGAGTCTGTGTCCGTTAGAGAAAGAAAGCACGTCGGTCCCCAGAAGGATTATGTTGCAGGAGGTTCTAGCACCAACGAAAATCCATCAGATTATCAGCAATGCTGATGAAATTGGAGAAACAGGGTTCAAGCAAAGCTGGAGAGAAAGCTTTCCCCTTGCAGATTTATGAGAATGAAGGCTGAAAGCCAATGAGGTGGCCTGAGCGGCTGGAATTCCAATGTGGGCCACAGGTGATCTCCCTCCGCTGGGGTGAAGGCCCATGGCACCCTGAAGGTGATCCGTACATGGCTCAGTGTCCAATCCCAAGGCAATCAGAGGCGTGCACGGCCATGGAAGTGGGGGGTGGGAGAGAAGGACTGGCAACAGGAGCCCTGTCCTCTTGGGCTGGGGGCAAAGATGATAGGATGGGACGTGCACTGACTCCATGTACTGGAAGTGGAGGTCTGGCGGAGATTCGGAGGAAGACAGCTACCTGGATGGCAGGGCTGGAAACGCGGGCCAGAGAAGAGAAGCTCCAGTTTGCAGCTGATGTGCGCGTACAGCACAGTCACTGTCTTCCCCACCAGACTGTGCGTCCCGGGAGGGCAGGGCCCCATCTGTATTTGCACACTAACATACCCCCAGCAGAGGTGTAGGGCCTGGCACGAGCTAAGCTTTTTGATGAACAGCAGCTGTAGGCGTTCCCCACCCCCAAAACTCATGTCCATCTGGGGCTTCAGATGGGACCTTATTTGAAAACAGGCCCTTTGCAGATGTCATAAAGATGAGGTCACATTGGAGCAGACGGGGCCCTAAATCCAACGAGCATGTCCTTGTAAGAAGAGGAGACACACAGGGGAGAAGGCCATGTGAAGACAGAAGCAAGAGATCGGGGTGATGCACCTACAAGCTAAGGACCGCCGAGATTGCCGGGAGCCACCAGAAGCTGGGAAGAGGCAAGGAAGGATCCTCCCTTAGAGCCTACACAGAGAGTGAGGATGGCCCCGCCGACTGCTTGATTTTAGACTTCTGGCCTCCAGAACTAGGAGAGTATAAACGTCGTTGTTTGAAATCTGTCAGGTTTGGGGTAATCAGTTATGGCAGCCCTGGGAAACTAACAAAGCAGCTCAGGGAAGAGTGAATGAATCAACAAAGGAGCAAGGGGAAGGGAAGGCTGGTCCATACTTAGCATGCCAAGGGAAAGGGCACGCAGATCGAATCATGGTCCATGCTCTGAAAGCCAGTAAGAGAAACACTTAACATGCAGCTAGTGAAAGTAACTGAGAAGGTGTCGTATTAGCTGGACAACTGCTCTCTTCTGGTGGGCACCCCTCTGCCCAGGAGGGACGCTCAGCAAGACCCAGGGCCTTTCCCTGGCACTCACTCTCTCTCCCCATGGCCACTGTGGAGTGGATCCAGACTAACAAATAGGCAGAGGAACCTGAGAATCATTTTGTTGTTTTTCCCCTTGATTAAGAATGTTATATTGCAAGGGCGCCTAGGGGCGCCTGGGGGCGCCTGGATGGCTCAGTCGTTAAGCGTCTGCCTTCGGCTCAGGTCGTGATCCCAGGGTCCTGGGATCGAGCCTCGCATCAGGCTCCCTGCTCAGCGGGAAGCCTGCTTCTCCCTCTCCCACTCCCCCTGCTTGTGTTCCCTCTCTCACTCTTGCTGTCTCTCTTTCAAATATATAAAATATTATTAAAAAAAAAGAATGGTATATTGCAGTTAGGAATGGGTTGAGAAGGAGGGTCATTAAGAAGCTCCATCGACATATACAGCAAGGGGGCATGGATGGAACACACGTGCAGGGTCAGTTCTAGCTCTTTGGCTGAACATTCCACAATAAAACCCCATTTCAGCCCCCGATGCTGGGGGGGCGTCTTTCAGGCCCATCCCAATCTGTAATATTTCCTAGCTTCCACGATGCCTCTTGTCAGGCACAAGAAAAATAACTGAAGCTTGCTCGTGCTCTGCAAGACCACTTGTAATGATCCCAGCGATTGAGTCTCTCGAGAGGCTTTGTTTGCTGGACCGCGGCCACAGGAGGCTGAGCCAGCCCCCAGCACAAAGGGCCAGCCAAGCCTCAGGGTCCTTAGCGGCCACAAGAGCTCCTAGAGCTTAGGAGCCCAGACCATTTATCTTCATGGTCTTTTTCCCATTACATTTGAAGGGGGTTAGTGGAAGGGGGAGCAGATAATGGAGGGAAATAATCAGAATTCTTCAAAGTAATTGGGCTTAATTGGTTTTTTCTTTCTGTCTGAAAAAATTTGCGTACCTGGAGGAATAGGGGACATCCTGAGGTCTCGATAACCAGCCTCCTCCCAGAGCCCCAAACTCAGCCACCCTTACCTTAAAACCCCTGCCCTGCCTTCCTCCGCACTCCTGCCTTGTACAGAATGGGAGCCCATGAGCTTCCGGGCAGGAAAATGCTCTGCTGACCCCAAGTCCTGCTGCTGGGCACGGTAGCAGCATATGCTGGTCACTCACCCAGCACGTGCCAGGCACAGGGGACCCCGAAAGGAAGAAGATACAGCTTGAGCCTTGCTGGGGAAAGGGAAGACGAGGATGGAGCGGTGACCGGGGAAGGCTCCATCTAAAAAGGTAATCAGTGAGCCCGGGGACGGAGAGCCCAGGGAAGGATTTTCTAGGAATACAGGTGCTACGGACTGAAGGCTTGTGTCCCCCCAAAAGTCAGGTGTTGAAACCTAATTCTAATGTGATGGTAAGAGGAGGTGGGGCCTTTGGGAGGTGATTGGCTCCACCCTCGAGCATGGACATGGTGTCCTTATGAAAGAGACCCCAGGGAGCCCCTGAGCTCCTTCTGCCAGTCTCCAGACGGTGAGAAATAAAAGTCTGTGGTATTTTTGTTACAGCCGCCTGAAAGAAGACAGAGGGGGAAGGGCCGTTCAGGCGAGGGAGCCTGATACCTCCTCTGTCTACTGGATTTTCCCCAACCAGTGACCAGAATAGGAAGCATTCAGCAAAGATGTCCTTCTACGTTGGCAGCCCCCAGATGCGGAAACTTGATCAGATAACAAGGGAAGAGGGGACTCCCCATAAACTGACTTAGCAGGATTCCTTGCCAAAACCGGGCTCAGCGGGCCAAGCGCACTCAATGGCCGCTAACGAAAAGTTCAAGGAAGGGAGTCTGTGTCGCCCATCTTCAGGCCTTTGTACTCTGGGTGGCTCGGGGGGAGGAGTGGCCACTGACAGCAGGGGAACACAACAGTGGCTGATGCCGCTCTGGGTCACAGCGGCTCGTGGGTCAAGCTCCAGCAGTCCAACGGACTGCTCCCCGTTCCCATCTGTCACTCCTGGGAACACCAAAGTTTGGACCACCATAGACCTGCCCCCACACGTGTGTTCCATCCATGCCCCCTTGCTGTATATGTCGATGGAGCTTCTTAATGACCCTCCTTCTCAACCCATTCCTAACTGCAATATACCATTCTTTTTTTTTTTAGTAATATTTTATTTATTTGAAAGAGAGACAGCAAGAGTGAGAGAGGGAACACAAGCAGGGGGAGTGGGAGAGGGAGAAGCAGGCTCCCTGCTTCTCATCCCACGGTTCTTGAGCTTCCGCCGCTGTGCTGCCCTCCTGTGCAGAAAGCCACAACCAGTCCGTTCTGCGGACGGCCCGGCAATGGGGAGTGGGGTCGGGAGGGAGGAATTTCCCCAGAATTCTGCTCCCCGTTCCCATCTGTCACTCCTGGGAACACCAAAGTTTGGACCACCAGGCCCCCGGACAAGAGCCACACTGGACTGCCCACCCAGAGGGGACAAAACCTCAGCGAGATCGAAGCAAGCTCCCCTTCCCACCGCCCACTCCGCCCCACCCCTCCTCGCCGTGAATAAGACTCCCCTGGACTATACAGAAGGAACCCCTGCCGAGAGGGAAGCCAAGCAAAAAAGATGGTGCCCAGCAGGCCCTCAGCTGTCCCACGGACAGCAGCGCCCTGGGTCCCAGGCCCAGCTCTGCCAGTTTTTTCCATGTCACCTACCACCCACATGCCCGTCCATCTAGATAATTCATGCTTGTTCAGTACAGGGGCATGTTGACCCCGTGTGTCTTCAGAAAAATCATTGCAACCCGAGGTTCCGGTGCACGTAAAGCTCTTTATAAAAGGCACTATTCCAGGTGTATTCTCTACACTGAGCAACTCGGGAGCAGGGGCACAGGCCTCGCAGGGGGCACGTGCCCCCAGGAAACGTTTCCCGGGGTCAATGAAGCAGGTATAAAGGTGAGCCTCTGTGGACGCGCTGTCTCCAACCAGCCCCCAGCTCCAAGTCACCTTGGTTCTTTTCCTCGGATCGGATTCTCCTCACCTGACCTCTTAAATTTCATTGTCCAAGACCGGGGCTTCTGAGCCTCTTCCAGACCCCTGCGCTGGCCACGTGGTCTCTGTGCTGCTAACATCTCATCTCAGCCCCAGCCCTGCGACCAGCACTCCTGGCATCAGGAGTGAGAATGTCTCAATACCGAAAGCTTGTTTTAGGCTCACGGCTCGAAAGAGCAGACGTGAAGGGCCAGAACGGGGAGATCTGGCCAGAGGACATCTAGAGGATCCTGTAAATCGCGTGGGAAAGAGATCAGATGCAAAGAGGTCAGGGATGCAAAAACAAGCAGATGGGAAACTGGCTGGGGGTTTGTGTCCAGAGCCCTGCCTAGGAGTCCAGCCGAGAAGGAGAGGGGGTCAGGCAGTGGTCTGAGCCTCCAACGGCCGGATCCGCTGTATCTGAGCCTACCAGAGGAGAAAGTGGACAACCGCCAGAGCAGGGGTGCTGGGAGGTCGGTGCCAGGTGATTCCGGCCCGGGCGCCTGGAAGGGCATCCATGCCAAGCGTGTTTCAGTTGGCCTGTTGGGCTGCAAGAGATATGCGCTGAGTCCTGTTGCCTCCAACTGAGGACAGAAGGCGACTCATCTGAAACAGACCTTGTTTATCGAAACACGGCTTTAATGGGCAACTCCGAAGAATATCCGCTGGCAGAGCTTCCTGAGATAAATCTCATTAAAGGCCTAAAGTCAAAATCCAGTTATGTCCCAGAAAATCCTTCCCCTCTACGGCAACCTTTACAGATCGCTGCAGCGTTTCTTCTCTGCCTCCTCATTATGTCTAGTGGGAGACCCGCCACGTAAACGTGACAGACCACCCTTCGAGGGACACATCCCACCAGCAGTGCCCCCGAGCCAACTGCCGCACCTGAAAGCCAGGGCTGCCTGATCAAAACACCTGCTCCTGCCTGAAAAAGCCCTGGCAGCCAACCCCACCACAGGGCAAGAGAGCACCTTCTAGAAGCAGGGAGATGGGCTGATTGGAGTCCCACAGTCACAAGAGGAGGGGCATGTGCACGGGGGAGCTGACATTTGGGAAACAGTGATATGTCCCGGGTTTTCAGTCGGCAGCTCTCTCCTGCTCACTTCTCCCGGTCCGGCTAGGGGCGTGGAAGGAAAACACCGTCAGAAGAGAATGACTCAGGCAGGCAGCATTACACCTCCTTCCCACGCGGAGCCGGCAGAACCCAAGTGCAAACTGGAGCCCATGCTTCGGCCTCACACCCATTCCAGAATAGCTGCCCTTTCTCCCCTCCTCCCGCAGAACAACCAACGGATCCAACTGCTCCCATCCCACCTCAGGGGCTCCGGGTCTGCTCCCCCGAAGCAGGTCCGGGCATGTCCTCCTCCGCAGATGTGACCTGTAGCCCCCGACATTCTGCCGCAGAAAGCTCAGCACGCGAGTCCCAGGCCACAAGGGGGAGAAGGAACAGACCGGCTGATCAGCCAGGAGCTTGGCTCTCACCTGTTCCCCAAAACACTCAAAGCATTCCATGATGTCCCTGGTGAGATCTCAGGGCGGGCTAGCCCTCTTTAGCACTGTAGTGCGGGAACTTTCCTTCTGTCCTTTCTCTTTCTCCCAAAAAGATCCTTTCTCCTGGACCTGCCACAGGCGAGACCCCAGACTGTCCCCTGGCATCCGGGCTTGTCGCTGCTGTGTCTGTCTCACTGAAACCCGAGGCTTCTATGGCCAGACCCCCCGGGACAGGTGCTTTCTGCCTCCTGGGATATGAACTACCCAGCCTAATGAATCCACAGGTGTGAGCGGGAGGAACCTAGGAGCCTCCATCCTTTCTCAAATAGGAACATTTTAATAGTATTCTTCTGGAGGTAGAAAACAGGAGGAATCGTGGGAGAGAGATTTCGGGGGTAGGTAAGGGCTTACAGCCCCCTTGAGATCCCTGTTGCAACCTGCATCGCGTAAGGACAGGGCCATGTTCAACACCTTAGAACCTAAACAATATGATTATACCGGACCAAGATAGTACATGGTTAGTTGTGTGACATGACCCCACTGTCTCTGCCAAGAGCAGAAGAACCATCCAGAGAGCCCTGGCTGGCCAGGCTTGTTCTCGATGAAAGTAGATCCACGCGGGTCATCAAGGTAAACGGGTCTCTGAAGAAGCGTCTACATCTGATGGAAATGACCACCAGTGTCCAGTAAGAGAGAAGGGGAAGCCACAGGATGTCACCAGGTGGGTGCTACATAACAGAGGGTAAGGGGACCCCAGGATGGCGACTTGCAGCATGTGGGTAAGATCTGTAACCTGAGTCAAAGCGTCCATCTCAGTCAGCTCAGGCTGCTACAACAAATGACCACAGGGTGGCTCATTCATCTCTCACACTTCTGGAGCCTGGAAGTCCAAGATCAAGGTACCGGCAGATCTGGTTCTCAGTGAGGGACCTCTTCCTGGTTTACAGACATTTTTTTTTTTTTTTTTTTTTTAGAGAGAGAGTGAATGTGAGTTGGGGGGTGGGGGAAGAGCAGAGGGAGAGGGAGAGAGAGAATCCCAAGCAGGCTCCATGCTCAGCACAGAGCCCAACACGGGGCTCGATCCCACAACCCTGAGATCATGACCTGAGCCGAAATCAAGAGTCGGATGCTTAACTGACTGAGCCCCCCAAGCACCTCCAGACATTCTCATCATACCCTCACATGGTGGAGGGCAGAGAAAAAAGCAAGCTCTCTCCTGTCCCTCCTTACAAGAGCACTAATCCCATCGTGAGGGCTTCACCCTCATGACCTAGTTACCTCCTAAAGGTACCCCAGTACCTCTCCGTGCCAATACTACCACAATGGGGATCGGGGTTTCAATATACACGTTTTGGGGGGACACAAACATGCAGTCCAAAACGGTGGCAAATTTCAGTCTGATGGGTAGCAGAGTCCTCTAGCTATCCTGACACTGACCCACCACCAGATCTACTGAGGCAAGAACGGATGCTGACCAGAGAAGTTTCCAAACTTTAAACCATGACTAGGGATGTTTTCACATTCTCCAAGCCATTGGAGACCAGTCAGGCCATGTATCCACCATCTTATCCATGTATGTGGGACCCGGGACTGAACTGAAGTGTCTCATCAACTAGCATCCAATGGAAGGGTCTCCATGGAACACACTCTGGGGAGACCAACCTGAAAAATTATAAAGGAAGAGCTCATCCAGGGGTTCATAAGCTGGGCTTCAAAGGTCCAGTAACTGTCCCAAATCCTAAAGGGACAAAATTGTACATCTGGGTATTTTTTTAGGGGAGAGGGTCCTCAGCATCCAGTGAGTCCCCCACAGGGCCGAAGTGGCAGAGATGAAAAGTCACTGGTCTAGGCCAAATTCCTTACTTGCAAATCAGGAAACTGAGGTCCACGGAGCCAGTTTACTCAAGCTTCTCTGGCAGTTGCTGTAGGAGGTTGGACTAGAACCTGAATCTCCTGGTTTCTAAACCACCATTCTCTGCAGCACATCCTACCAGCCACGCCTCCCACCGTGTCTCTGTGGGACTTTTACTCCCAACTCGAGACAGATTCTTCTCTCTCACTTAACACGTATCCAAACCCATTTGTTAAATAGGTAACAGAGTAATTACACCATCAGGAATAGACCTTCCCCACCCACGGAAAACACAGTATCACCTCCCCCACCATATAGATTTGGAGATTGAGCAGTTTTTCAAAACTTCACCACTGAAACATTGTTTGTAAACATCCCGTGTTCTCCGTCACCTCGCACCTCTGTGCCTTGCTGTGTTCTGGGAAGAACTGAGATCGGATTAGATATTGTACAGAGAAGACAGTGAATAAACCAAGAGTGGTCTTTGGGTCCTACACTCAGTCACTGAACAAAAATTCCCTGAGCACTTACTATGTGTCAAGCGCTCCTCTGGGCCCCAGGATAAGACATAAAAAATAAAAGATGGACAGGCAGGACCCTCGCCGTCAGGGAACTGAGCATTCTAATAAGGGAGGTGGACAGAAAGTCAGTAAATAAATAACTAAGAACGTTTCCGGAGAATAAGTACTGAGTGAGAAACAGTTAATGCAGAGAGATGGCACGTGATAATAGGAGCTAATGTGTGAAGAAGGAAGAGGAGCCAGCCATGAGAAGGGCAGAGGGACAGACATTCTAAGCAGAGGGCCCAGCACATGCAAAGGCCCTGTAGTGGGAATGAGCTCGGTGTGTTTGTAGAATAGAAAGAAGGCCAAAATGGCTGGAGCAAAGTGAGCGGAGGGGAGAGGGTGTAAGCTGAGGCTGGACAGGTTGCTTAGACCCAGAGTGCACAGGGCCTCATAGGCCATGAAATGGAGCTTGGCTCTGGGAAGGAAGAATGCAGAGAGTGGTATCACTCAGTCACCTCCATAAATTAAAATCCCATCAGGATTGATGAGGCACCCCACTCCCCATGGCCGCCCACATTAGCCTTTCTCCAGCCATCACCACCCCAGCCCCATCCCGCGTCACCCCACAACTAACTCACGTGCTAGCACCTTGTTAATCTTGGCAGTGGACAATCAGACTTGGCTGAGCCAGTCTGATAAGCAGCCACATACCAGGGGCCCAGATGGTCCCAAGCACAAGCGGCCTGGAACCGCTCTCACCAAAGCAGCTCCTTTTCACACCTTTGTGACTTTTTTTTTTTTTTTTTTTAAAGGAGTCTCCATGGAGCCTGATGCGGGGCTTGAACTCACAACCCTGAGATCAAGACCTGAGTTGAGATCAAGAGTCAGACGCTCTACCAACGGAGCTACGCAGGCACCCCCCACCCTTTGCGACTGTTTTAACTAACATGCCCTGAATTCTTTTTTTTTTTTTTTAGTCTGCTAAGCAGACATTTTTCAGAAACCTCCACTGTCTCCTTGTACAAACATAAACCAGCCACCTACACCCACATGACCATATGCTGAAGTCTAGTGCCGCCGACTGAGAGAGCCGCATGCACATGTCTGGCCTTACCCAGGAATACTCCCGTGCCCGAAGATCTGGCTTTCTGTTTTTCAAAAGGGGATCACGTGCGGGAGCCACTCCATCTTTTGGAACAATAGGAATTTCTGTTCAGTCAGTTAGCAAGCCCTGAAGTTAATTGCATTTGAACGCTCCATTAATCTCAATACTACATTTCATCTCCAGGACGTGACATGTTGTAAGTTGCACCAACAGTCACACACACACTCGAAGCCTTAGAGCAGAAGGGGAAAACAGACCTCACAACGCTACTTGATCACCTTAACTATGAATATAACCACGCATCACCACCTCCTGCCCCACCAGCTAAGGCACGGCTCCAGGCTCGTGCAGGTGTCTCCAGAAGTCCCCAGGCCAGCCCCAGGGGCTGCACCGAGGTCCCGTCGCTGTGCAGGTGGCAAGCCCTACAGCTCCCTTTTCCTTCCCAGTCCTCCTGTCTGGGCCTCCTGCACAAGAGGCAGCACGTCCAGCTGTCCCCGCAGCAACAGCTCAGCCAGGTGCCACAGCGACTTCTCAGAATGTCACTCTCCTCTCTCTCTCTCGCTTTAGTACTTGGGCAGGAATGCAACAGTCCGAACTGCACTGGGAGCCAAGTTCAAGGGACAAGAGCCCAAGAGCCCATCTGCCCGTGGCCACTGAGGCTGGCCTCCCGGGTCCACGTGTGCCTGGCTTCTCTCCACCAAGCACGCACTCTCCCAGGAGGCTCCCCGTCCCCTCTGCCCCTCGACGCACCTTAATTTTATGCAGTATGTCAATCCTGCTATGACAAGCCATCGGTCGTGGAAGACAAAGACTAAGTTCAGAGACACTAAAAATACAAAAAAGAGTGAGTCTTTGAATCTGTAAACTGTGGTGTCTGGCAAGCACTGTGCGAGTCCCTTTACACATTTTACTGAAGTCCCAGGGCAACACATATTATTTTTTCCTATCTTATAAGTGAAGACACAGCCAGAATTCCAAGAATTCCCATCTAGGTCTGTCTGAAAGCCTCCCACGTCAGCATGCTACCTCCCAACAGAGACGTGGCTCCACTTCCATGGATCTTACAGCACCGGGCGGGACAAGAACCCCTCGCCATCCACGAGGCTGGGTGGTGCAGACGAGTAAGTATTCGGGTCTCAGATGACTGCAGAAGCACCCGGCTGGCATCGGGAGCAATGTGGCAAACAAACCTCCAAACGCCCAGAGCGGAGTTTCGCATTTATGATTCTAAGGACTCTCTTTTTCCCATCAACTTTATAGTCTCCTCTCACTTCAACAAACAGATATTCAACGGGATTTAATGATCCCGAACACCTAGTGCTCCGTGTTGAAAGTGGGATTTAGAAACAAAAGGTGCATGGTGCCTCCTCAATCTTAAAACACGTCCCTATTATCAAAGAATTGACAAAAGAGAGAGTCCTGGAAGGTCGGGTCGGGCAGCGCACTGTAGAGGGTGAGGAGAGAGGGGTCTTTTTTTTTTTTTTAAGGTTTATTTATTTTAGAGAAAGTGCACATGCGCAATCAGGGGGAGAGGCAGAAGGAGAGGGAGAGAAATCCCCAGACTCCCCGCAGAGCATGGAGCCCTATGCGGGGCTCAATCCCAGGACCCTGAGACCATGAGCTGAACCGAAACCAAGAGTCAGCCACCCAACCAACTGAGCCACCCAGGCGCCCGGAAGAGAGAGGTCTTGAGAAAAAATACCCATTGTACTGGGTATTTTTAGGAACTCCATGAGTAAAACCACCACCAGGAGGTAACCTGAAAGAAATCTCTCCAAGAAAACTACAAACTCCCCCCTCTCCCAAATTTTGCTTATTTGGTGAGATGGGTATGACTTTATCGTAAGCTCTGGTGTCACCATTCAGCTCTTTCTTCTCATTTTATATTGAACACTGAATAGGCCTGGTCATAGCTTCTAATTTTTATTCACAATTACTCACTCCTCCCCTTTGCTGTGGGAGAATTATACATCCCTACTCAGTGCCATGTGGTGTGTGGGGCTACAGGCCATCTCCACTTCCCTTAGTCCCCCACCGTCAGGGCTGGGCATGTGAGTTGCTTGGGCCAATGGAACATGAGTGGATGTGAAGGTCACAGCATCCAAGCAGAAGGTGTAAGAGGGATCACCAGGTGTGACCAACAGGGGCTATTCCTGGCACCCGAGTCTCAGAACAAGAATTCATGCACAGCAGAACCACACCCAGCCACACACACCCGTGAGCCACTGAGATGTGTGTTGTTCCAGCATGGCTGATGGTATAGCTTGAGTGAAAAAGTTGCAGAACAAAGAGCCAGAAATGTGACTTAGTCATTATGCATTTGACAAAGTGCTACAGTAAAGAGGAGAGCTCAGAAAAGTATTAGCTCATTTGCAGTAAGGTTGAAAGAAGAAAAGGAAATCCAGAAAATTTGGAACTTCATAGGTTGAAAGCTGCAACTGTTTCTCATCTACAGTAAAGACAAAAGAGGGGCGCCTGGGTGGTTTAGTCAGTTAAGCGTCTGCCTTTGGCTCAGGTCATGATCCCAGAGTCCTGGAATCGAGCCCCATGTTGGGCTCCCTGCTCAGTGGGGAGTCTGCTTCTCCCTCTGCCCCTCACCCCACTTGTGCTCTCTCTCTCTCTCTCAAATAAATAAATAAAATCTTAAAAAAAAAAAAAAAAAAAGACAAACAGTCTCTGAAGGGAAGATGACTAAGACCTAGCCTCAGGACACACACAAAACCAAGGGCATATTAAGATCTCTAAATGGATTAAGATACACCCCCTCCCACCCGACACCTGGCAAATCCTTCTATACCTGGACAAAATGTCCACAGGAAGAGTGATTCGTGACATAGTTTCACCAACACCTGATGAGCCCAAAGTGCCTATAATTAAATCTAGAGAGAGAGGTATGTCTGGAAAAGATATCTCAAAAAGGAAGGTGGGTGTGGCTACTGGCCTATGGAATAACTGAAATCAAATGAAAATGATTTAGAATGAGTTATACTACCAAAAGAGACACCACCCTGGCATAAAAGAGACTGTGACCACTGGACACCTAAAAATAACTCTAGGGGTCCCAAATGTCTACAGGCAGGGAACAGGCTGAGAAAGCTGCCAAGTCCCCAAGGAAGGAATATGCTCTCCTCTTTTTTCAGATGTGTCCAAAGGGAATCATCACAAAGGAAGGATCTCCCAAAGTGAGAAGTCCAGAGCCATGGGGAACAATGGATCTTCCTCCAGGGTGCAGGAACAGACCCACGCAAGAAAAATTCCACATGCTCTGGACTTCTCACCCAATAGGGTTTCAGAATTGATACGTATCAGTGATGGCTACCTGGCTGCCATTCTTCCTCCTTCCAAGTGGAAGGCTGTATCCTTTATCCATGTGGACAGGAGACTTTTTTTTAGTTGGTGGGTCTCCAGATCAAGAGCAACCAAATCCAGACCTGAGGAAGAGCCCTAAGTTACCATAAGATCCTGGAATTCACACCTGATTCCATGAATGGATGAGAATTTTGAGGTATCTTTCGTTCGGTCAATACGGAATTTATTTTGTGGATGGAAGGAATGGAAGTGTTTACTTGTGACAGAGACGGAAGACTGTAGCAAACTGTATTACCTTCACAATGATTCATGCCTGTCTCCCCTATAGAGGATTTTTCCATTCCCACCTGGACTTGCAGTGCATCCCTAAATATCAAGTACACCTCCCTGTACAAGGACCGGTGTTCCCACATGATCTGTTGGGCAACAGAACGTGAGTGGAGATGAACACCATACCCAAGCAGCATTCTTACAAGGCATGCCTTGTTTCCACCAGCTCTCTTATTCTTCCCGTCCACCATGACACTGGGCATATCCTGATAGGGGATGCTTCCTCAGCGGGGACTCAGAAGGAGAAGACAGGTGGAGCAGAGACACAGCCAACCTGCAGCCTGTATGTACCCTGAAAGCAAAAACACACCTTTGTGGTTGGAAGCCTCTGAGATTTGAGAGTGGCTCAGCACAAGGCAAAGCTGACTCTTACCGCCTTCTATGCTCAGATAAATGAAGTCAATGCTAAAAGTCTTGGCAGTACACAATCTAATGCAAGGAATATGCCTGGAGTCACATGTGGGCCCTCAGGCCTTTAAATCTTCATCTTTCCTGGGAAGAAGACTATAGCACAATTGACTCTATATAAATACTTCTTCAAATTTTGAGCAAATGCCATCATCTTTGTGAGTCAGCTAGCAGTGAAACTTAATAACGCTGAAGACAAGAATTCAAACCATGATATGTATTTTTTTAACCATCCATGTTTTAGACAAAAAAAAAAATGGATCTAGAGTTTATCCTCATCTCTCTTCTCACCAACATCGACAACTCCAGAGACCAGGGGAAGGCCTGCTAAAGCCACAGAGGCCAAACAGACATGAGAAAATGGCCTGAAAATCCAGCACCAGGGAACGACTGTGCCTTGGGAATCCCTGTAGAGCAGCTGGGACAAATGAGTACAGGCCTTTCTGGCTTTGGAATAATGATTTTAAATGATTTGGGGAAAGAAAAATGTTTTGAGAATGCTGCTGTTGTTAAAATCATGCCCAATCACAACAAAAATAGACTTTTGTTTTGGTTTGGTTTTTTTTAAACTCAGATTGTAAATCTGGATTGTAAATCAACCCAGAGAAGCCCGAAGAAACTTCCAGAAGTCTCTGGCATCATCCCAAATGGATCACTTCCAGGGGGGTCCAAACTCATGCATTCAGAGCAGTTCTATAGTGTTTGCTCACCTATCAATCTTATTACTTTTTAATCAGTTGTTACTTTTGACTCAAAAGGGGATTACAGAGCACCTCAGAATGGAGCTCAGGGGCATGTGGACCCTAGTGCCTCTTTTTGCTCCTGACCCAGCTCTCCAGGAGACACTTATAGACAGGGCTGGGGTGAAGAGCAGACTCAAAGTCTTCTGGTAGCAAAGAGATGCCCCATGTGAGCTAGGATCCAAGCTCTTGGATAGAAGAGACCATTTATCCTAATTTGAACAGCACCCAACATCGAGAGAGCCCTGAATGCCAAGCTTCCTTCAGGTGACAATATCTGGTGCTCCAACCCCTGATTTGAACCAGTGTTCACGGAAACATTTCCAAGCCTGTCACCATGTTCTTATGTCTACACGTCTCAACACGTATTCTAAAGAGGATCTTGCTGATGTTACGAGGATTGGAAGGCAGCCCATGAGTTTCAGAAACACTGTTTGTTTTTTTAAAAAAAACAAAACAAAACAAAACTCTAGTGATTTTAAAGCTTATAGAAAGTAGCACACGTATTTCATAAGTGAGCATTCATTGACAAGGACTACTGGGAATGCCAGCTCCATACTGCAGTCATGTTCCCCTGCCTACAAGCATATTAGCCAGCATCCCGTGAACGGTTAGTTACCTTTCGTTTTCCTATCAGGTTTGAGGAAAAAAGTGCAATGGACCCAAATAGTCTATCAAATCAATAGGCAATCTCATTGCTTATGTGCAGGAATATTTAATTCTATCAGGAAGTAAATATGTAAACATGCATATACATACATGCACACATATGCATGCAAACATGTGCACATGTATGCACACACACACTAGAGTGTCCTCATTCCTCCTTTACACACACAGAGAATATCAATGAAAGGTAGTATTTGCAATACCCTCCTGAAGCATATACCTCAGTCTAAAGAACATGGGTTGATAAAGGAAGAAACCATCTGATTCTCAATAAGGTAGAATTGATCCAGAAATAATGATAAAATTCCTACAAAGAAAAGGATCCCAGGTTCTTTCTTAGACAACTGTCACCACCCTCCAGACTATAAAAGAAATCAAGCATCAAAATCATAGTAAGACTATATGTAATTGCTGTGTAATGGCCTGTTTTAGGCATCTGCTACCACAATCCTTGAAGATAGAGACTAAGTTCACGGATTAGACTCAGCCCAGCAGAGTGGTTGGCCTGACGGAGTATGGATCAATTAATTTAATGAACTAATGGGAAAAAAAAGAAGAAGAACATGAACGTGCCTCACCAAAGGAAAAGAAAACAATGAATCTTTGCAGCTGGTCCTACCCCACCAGAAACCTGGTGGGCAGATAAGGAAACAGAAGGATAATGGGGAATCCTTACTCCAAGCTCCAAGAATAACACATGCTACCAGAACATCCCATGAAGAAGTTAGGAGAGGAGATGAGCATGGGATGGAAGGAAAGAGAAGCCAAACAGGGCAGTGGGTAGGGGAAAGCAGAGACCGAGACTCTTAAAACCAAAAAGCCTAGGCTGTGCCTTCAAAGGGAAAAGACTGAGCTTCCAGGTCCTCAGTGCCCTCTCTGCTGGTTTGCAGTCTCTCTCCTCTTCAAGTCCATGCCAAGAGTCTCACGGCCTGAGCGTACCTACCTGTGCCACGGCTTCCTACCGTCTGCACTCCAAGTGTGAGTACAAGACCAAGATGCCTTCGAGATGGAGGTGAGGCAAACGAAGGGAAGTGCATGCATCGGGGCTCATCACCAAGGGTCTTTGGACCAGCCGATAGAACCATGAATGGGCTTTATTTCACTCAGTCAACACACACACACCTCTAGCTCCTGGGGTGCGCCAGGCACTGTGCTGGCCAGGCCTGACGTGCTGGCAATCGAAGGTAAAAGGTGTGTGAACCCACATACGTGTGCTTTCTCTGGGGAGAGGGTCTCCAGCAGTGGGTCTCAGCCAGGGGCAATGGCAGGACGGCAGGTGGCCCATAGCGTACTCAATGTACATTCAGTACATTCAGAAGGCGTGCCTTCCTCTGAGCAGCCCCAGCCCGGCCCCAGGCTGACCCCTCCACAAGCGGAAGCTAGGCTGCAATGCAAACTCTTTGAGTTGGCATCCTTGTGCAAGACCCAGCCTGCCCTGTCTTATCTGCTCCCTTGTGCACAGCGCTCCAGGGGGCCTTTGGAAATATCTGGGGCGCTTCTGCCCCACTGTCACATTGACGAGGGGGTACTCCAGGCATTTAGTGGTGTGGACCAGGGCTTACTAAGCAACATATAATGCAGCCCCACAAAGAACCATCCTGCCCCCAAATGCCAATAACCCAACAGCGTATGGTGTTCATCAGGTGCTCGGGTGGTCTCCTCCCCACAAAACAGTCAAGACAGATGTCCTGAGGATGATGGGTTGGGGTCGAGGGGAAGGGGGAGGTCATCATGTGAGGGGCCAAATAAATAAGAGGCGAGTAGCTACTTCAGAGCACCTAGACAGACATCATAGAAACCTTAGAAGAACCATGACCTGATTTTGAGCCACCATTTCTATTTAATTTAAAATTTTTCAAATACTGAAATGTTACATGTTAAGCTTAAAGGCGCATCTCTGTTTCTGAAGGGAGAGAACTGGTATCGGGCCCCTTTGCTAGTCAAGGCCGATGACTCACCTCCCCTCTGGACCCCTCCGGTGGGGCCCCAGGGCCCTTGGAACCCTTGGGAACCGTGGATTTCATTTCTGTTAAGCTCCCTACAGATCAAAGGAAATAATTGCTAACTGGTTCAAAGACGACATTGTGGGGGCGCCTGGGTGGCTCAGTCGTTAAGCGTCTGCCTTCGGCTCAGGTCGTGGTCCCAGGGTCCTGGGATCGAGCCCCGCATCGGGCTCCCTGCTCCGCGGGAAGCCTGCTTCTCCCTCTCCCACTCCCCCTGCCTGTGTTCCTGCTCTCGCTATCTCTCTGTCAAATAAATAAGTGAAATCTTTAAAAAAGAAAAAAAGAAGCAAGATGGAGAAAGTGTATAGAGTGGGCTGTCATTTATGGAAGAAGGGGACGACACACATTTATATACGTTTGCATTTGCTTATATTAAAGAAATGAAAGGAAAAAACCAAACCAAGCAAACAAAAAGAAACCGGGCGCCTGGGTGGCTCAGATGGTTAAGCGTCTGCCTTCGGCTCAGGTCATGATCCCAGGGTCCTGGGATCGAGTCCCGCATCGGGCTCCCTGCTCGGCGGGAAGCCTGCTTTTCCCTCTCCCACTCCCCCTGCTTGTGTTCCCTCTCTCACTGTGTCTCTCTCTGTCGTAAATAAATAAAAAAAATCTTAAAAAAAAAAAGACGACATTGTGCTGTGAAGAGTGCAGGTCTGCAGTTAAAACGCCCTGTCCTGCTGGTCAAGTCGTGGGATCAAAACTTGCCTCCAGGCAGCCTTCTGCCTTCAGAATTTTAAACAAGCTGTTGGAGCCCCAGGACTTCCCATTAGCAGGCCGGCAGGGAAGCCAGGAGCAGCTCATTAGTTCTGGGAGAGCCGTTTCAGTCCGGTCCTGGTTGCAGCCTTTCCTGCTCCTTCCCTTTGGTGTTCAACAGCGCGGCCCCACGCCCACCCCAAGGCTTCACTCCCTGCGCCCAGTCCTGAAAATTGGCTGAGCGCCAGCACCCTGCGATCCGATCACTGGCAAACCTTGGCTCTGAAGGCTCGGTCAGCTAATAGGGTCCCATTAGATACCAGCGCGGGATCTACCCTCGTCCCCACTGCTCTTTTCCACGCTGAGAGCAGGAGAGAGCACAGAGGGGAGAAGCGCAGTACAATTAGCCTCCTCAGGCTGAGCAGTGTTGGATCTTAAGACCCTGCGAAGAAAGAAAATGAATATGGCAAAGCTTTATCCCCTGGCTGCGGCAGACATACAAGCAGCAAGCCCATTTTGACACAAAGTGGTTAATACCTCTAATCAAGTAGGGCTGGATGATGGGTGGGTTAAAGCATTGTCACCAAGACACGCACTAAGAAGGACGACTTCCAGGACAGGCTTGTTCTCTGTAATAAACCTCAAAGGCAGGCGTCTAGACTCTCACAGGGCTCCACCCCAAACGTATGGCAGGGACCCTGACAACAGATCGCCCTGGATGAGTTTAATTAGCACTGCAAGCTAATGGGCTTCCGCTCCACAACGCCAGCCCAAAGCAAAGGCCTGGGGGAGAACTTCACCCAGACCTGATTCTCCAGAAAGAAGCGGGGGTGGCATCTGCCCACGTGGCTCTCCAGACACAGGGGGGAAGCAAGTGCCTCTGAAGAGCTTTTCCAACTGCCCTGCAGCTCCTGGGAAGGGCTGTGCTGGGGCCGCGGTGGACAGAGGAGATGAGGAGGGGTGTGGGCACAGAGAAGTTCCAAGGGTGAGATCCGAAGAGGTGAGTGAGAGAGACCAGGAGAGAAGAGACGAGATGAGATGAAACCAGACAAGGGGAGCTGTCTTCCTGTTAACCAGGCTCCGAGGTACTGCTGGACTGTGGGGAGGAGGGGAGAGGTAACCATGGCAACACCTAGCAGCAAGCGCAGGCCCAGAGAAGGCACCTGCAGCCCCTGATGGCCACGCCCATGCCGCTCCTGCTAGCCTGTGACACTGCCTGGTGGCCGGTGCCCCAGTTCCCACTCGCAAACTCCAGGATCTCAGGCCAGAAGCTGCTGCCCCAGACTTTCAGGTCCCAGGAGCCTGACAGGCAGAGGAGGCCTTGTCCCAGATGTCCTTGGTAGGCTCAGGGATGAGGAATCTTGGAGCAGGAAGGGGGTATCAGCAAGTTACTCAGCCCAAACTTCCACACTGCAGAGTGAGCCCCTCTATAACTTCCCTACCTAGCCTGTACTTGAATCCTTCCAGTGATGGGCAACACCGGTCCAGTGCTTACCACTTCAACTTTAGTTCTCTGAGGTAAGACACTGTTCTAGGTCCTGGCAGAGAAAAAATGGCAGATGCGAGAAGTCCATTCTCATGCTAATGAACCACGAGCCCAGGTTGCTACCACACCCCGACTCTACCCCTTGTTCTTCAACACACACACACACACACACACACACACACACACGTTCTCTCCTCCTCACTTCCCAGTTCTCTAATTTTTCACATCTATCTCATGATATAGTTTTCCTTAACCACATTAATGCTTCTTGAATTTCTTTAGGGATTTCCTTTTTCTCAGAGAAACGTCCTCTTCCAGCTCAGAGATAATCTGTTCTTTCCCAGTGTGGCTACTCTATCCCTGAGTTGGCCCGAATGTAAATGCCGTACATCCGTCTGAGCACCTTGAGAGTATTACAGACCAGAACGCGCTCAATGACTGGAGAATACATATGCAAACCCAAACTTTCTGTAGTTTTTAATATGGGCAGCAAAACCTCCACAATCTGGGCCAAAAAAAAAAAAAAAATCACACATCCAGGCACCCTGAACTCTTGGGCCATTTGAGCAGCTGTCCTTCTAGAATAACGATGACTTATATTCACTGAGGGCACACAAAACATTAAGCACTATTCTAAGCATTTTACACATATTGTCCTCACCTAGTTTCACAGCAGCTCCATGAGGTAATTACTGTTACCCCCATTTTGGAGAGAGAAACTGAGGGGGAAAAGGTTATGAAGGTTGCCCAACGTCTACTGCTAAGGGGTGGAGTCAGAATTCAAACCCAATGCCTCTGTAGAACCTATTTTCTGGCCCATTCCAACTCTGTATCATTTCTGTGTTGTGCCATCTCTTAGGAACCTGGTGGCTTTTCAAATATGTATGCCTTTCATCTACCATAAACCTATAGATAACACCATCCTTAATGGTGAAAGATGAATGCTTTCTCCCTAAGATTAGGAATAAGACAAGAATGTCTATTCTCACCACCCCTATTCAACAATGTACTAGAAGTCTTAGCCAATGCAAATAAGACAAGAAAAAGAAATAAAAGGCATACAAATTGGAAGTAATAAAACAGCCACTATTCACACATAGGACATAGAAAATCCCAAGGAATCTACAAAAAAAACCCTCCTAGAACTAATAAATGAGTTTACCCAGGTTGCAGGAACAAGACTAACACACAAGAATCAATTATATTTCTGGAAAATAGCAATGATCAATTAAAAGTCAAAACTTAAAATACAGTATCATTTATAATAGCACCATAAGAGGAAATACTCAGCTATAAATCTAACCAAATACGTGTAGGATATATATGCTGCAAACCACAAAATGTTGATAAAGGAAATCCAAGACAATTAAATAAATAGAGAGATATACTATGTTCATGAAATAGAAGACTAATATTATTAAGATGTCAATTTCCCCCAAATTGAATTATAGAGTCAATGCAATCACAACCAAAAGCCCATCAGGATTTCTTGTAGATTTTAACAAGCTGATTCTAAAATTGGCATATAAAGGCAAAGGAACAACCAAAACAATTTTGAAAAACAACAAAGTGGGAGAACACATAATATCTGATTTCAAGATGTACGATAAAGCTAAGAGAGTGTGATATTGGTAAAAGGAGAGGCACATAAAACTAGAGAAGCAGAATGTAGAGTCCAAAAATAGACCCTTACAAATATGGTCAATTAATTTTTTACAAAAAGCACAAAGTCAATTCAATGGAGAAAGGTCAGTGTTTCCAATACATAGTGTGGCAACAACTGAACATCCATATGGAAAAAGCTGAACCTCAAACTGTATCCCACTCCTTATCTAAAAATAAATAAATAACTCAAAATGAAGGGCTCTGCATGGGAGCACCAAGAACATATTCAAGACCCACTTATGGGACTGTTAGAAGCTTCCACGTGTTTCATTAAACCATATAAAATGGCTCATTGGTTTTCCAAGAAGATTTGAATCTCCTTGAGGGCTCAATGTCTCCTAATTGTTTATATATGTACAACAGGAGCATCCCTACTGGAAAGAACATAATCAACGTTTACTACGGTTGACTTGAGCAAACCTTACCAAGGCTTGCTGAGGATGGGCCCTGTGAAATCACGAGGGGAGCCTGATCTGCTCAGAAAGACAGCAGACTTCTGGCCCATTGTATCTAAGAGTTGCAAGAGACATCTTATGCATCCTCTCCTGCCATCCCCAGTGAACGCCTCTGCTTCCCCTACCAGCTGATGATTAGTTTGGGATAATCAAGGAGTCAAGAAGCCCTGAGAATTAGTTCTGTCTGGGATGATCAAATAGGAAGTCACTGGCACATCCCTTAATAGCTCCAGCTTCAGAATGCTACAACCCTTGAAATCACATTTCATTGAGACAATTGATTTAGTTTTAAGACACTTGGAGCTATTTTCTTTCTCCAGCCCTAGGAGGAGAAACGCACTAGAGAGAAGAAAGGAGACCAAAATACCATAATGCGCACAACCTGAATAAGAGAAGGGAGGTCAGACAGACCGTGCGTGCTAACAAAGAATGCCCGGGACGAATGGAGCTCATCACAGACTCCTTTTCCTTAAGGCAGCATTGCACTGACCCCATCCCAGAAGCTAGAGTTGTTGGTGTTGACTACACAGATTCAAACCCTTCTCCTCCCACTGCCCAGCAGCCCCTGCCCTCTCTAAGGCTGCCTGTTTCTGTGAGTGGCACCTCCCAGTTCTGCAGGCTCACAGCCAGCTTCTATTCCTTCGTAGGCACTTTCCGTAACAGGCCCAAGGAAAAGATAAATAAACAAACAATGAAGATGGGAGTGCATACGTGGAGGGACTCCTCAAGATCTCAAATACTTGAAACCAAATTGCTACGCTGTGCTTCTCTCCGGCTTACGGGGCTTCTGCAAAAGATCCCATCCAAAAAACAAAACACAATGGTAGGAAGGGAGCCCGGGTTGTGTGGCTTTGGCAGCAGCCCCCTCCATATCCGGGTAATAAAAGCCTGGCAGGAATATCCTAATGGGGGGCTGGCACTCCCCGAGCCACTTGTCTGCTCTGTTTCCCAAAAGCACATTAAAAACACATTTCCCAGTGTAATGGACTTATGAGCTGAAATGAACGTGTCAGAAATCTTATAAATATGATAGAACCTGCTAGCCCAGCAAATGATAAGTTTTGCATAAGGAGACAGTATCCCTAACTCCTCAGTAGACACTTAATGAATATTTCAAACAAAAAGCCTCGGTAGCTGCTTCACAGGCTCCTGATGAATTAAATGGGGTTTTATTACTGCCAGGATTAGCTCCTCTTGTCGCCTCTCGACCTCTCCCATCTCCCTCACTTGTGCATGACACACAAGCCCCTCCAGACTAACCAGGTTCCTGGAGCCTGGTCAGGGAGTGATCAGAGGAAGGGACTGGTCAGCGTCCTGGGTTGAGAAGTGTCTCCCTCCCCCGAAAATTCCACGTCCACCCAGAACCTCAGAATGTGACCGTACTTGGAAACAGAGACGGAACTGCAGATGTCATTAGTTAAGAGATGGTCATACTAGATTAGGGTGGGTCCTAAATCCAACAACTGGTGTCTTTAGAGGAGAAAGAAGAGGGGGATCAGACACAGACACACGAGGAACGAGGCCATGCGGCAATAACAGTGGGTAGAGACCCGAGGGGTGCAGCCACAGGCCCCCAAGGAACGCCAGAGCCGCCGGAAGTTTATCAGAGCCAAGGAAGGCTCCTCCCCCAGAGCCTTCAGAGAGAGCGTGGCCCTGCTGACACGAATTTGAGACTTCTGGTCTCCGGATCCGTGAGAGTGTAAGTTTCTGTGGTTGGAAGCCAGCAGTTTGCCATACGACACTACGGCACCTCGTAGCAGATGAATACTGTCCGGAGAGCGTGTCTGTGCATTCGTACTGGTCTCCCCCAAAGATACCTGAGCCTATCATTTCGCGGGACGGCCAGCTTTGTCCCGCCCCCTTTAATGTCATTAGTATAGACAGTGCACCTGCCAGCAGCCTTAGAAGATCAGACTTCAAATCACCCGACCTCCTTTCTTGGTGCTGACCCTGAGGATGTTTTCAGCTTCATTCAGCCCTGCTCCGTACCCCTTTCTCTGCGTCCCCAGCCCATCCGGCTATGAGTCTAACAGACAAGGAGACAGAAATACGGTGAGAGGATCTAAAAGACAGAAAGAAACCAGGAGAACCCCATTCTCTCACCACCTGGTATCCCATCCATGGGAAAATGACTTTTTAAAAAAACTGTGAAGTGCTGCTATGGGAGGGGCTGTGGGCTCCTCAAATTCCTATGTTGAAGCCTGAAACCTTGTACCCCAGAATGTCACTGGATTTGGAGACAGGATCTTTCAAGAGGTAATTAGGTGGAAATGAGGTCACTGGGGTGGGCCCCTAATCCCATCTGACTGGTAAGGAGAGATAAGGACCCTGCACGCACAGAGGGGAGACCACGTGAGGTCACAGGGAGAAAGTGGCCACCTACAAACCAAGGAGAGGGGCCTCAGAGGAAACCAGTCCAGCCAACACCTCAACCTCAGACTTCCAGCCTCCAGAACTGGGGGGAAGTAAGTTTTTGCTGTTTACGCCGCCCAGTCTGTGGGACTTTGTTATGGCAGCCTCTACAGATTTATCCAAACTGCCTCTAAGCCCCGGCCTCGTGAAAATGCACACGCCCCAAATGACTGTCTCGCTTAGGAAAAGGCAACACAGACGGGAAAAGTGCTACTTGAGTGTTCAATATTGGGTGAAATATAATGCTCTCCAGAAGCACAAGAATTTATAAAATGTATGCACCTAATAATGTTTCCAGGAGCTGGGACGTGTGAATGGTTGCTCGTCCCACCCACTCAGAGCCCTGGCCAAGCGGGTATTTCGGTGTGACTTCCTTCTTTTATTCAAAGTCCACGATGCCAAAGCACTCCCAGTGATTATTTTTATTGAACACTTTGCTCTTCGCCCTCCTGCAAAATATTTTCCTATTTCCCTGTATTAAGGTGTGGCGCATTTTAATAGCCCCAGGGCTGTTGCCATGGGTTGGGAGGTTTAGCTCATTCCCAACCTTTTAATCAAGAAACCAAGGTTACAGGCCCCAGTCCAAAAAGGAGGGGTCAATGCCAGGACCTGCATATTTTCCAGGCCCCAGACAACTCTCAGTTAGGCCAGGAGAAGACTTTGAAGTATCCCCTCACCAACCAGTTATAGAAGGGGAAAAAAAGAGCCTAACTGCTAAAACCACATGCCAAAACATAAAATTTACATTAAAAACTGTGAAATTATTCTTTTTTCTTTAGAGATCTTACTGATCAAAAGTCAAAGTTACTAAGAAACATCTCATAACAAAACTAAACATGTGATTTTAGAGACCTGATTACAAAGAAACATTCAGAATTTCTTCTAGGAGCTACCTGACTCCTGGTAGATTTCTGTTGACTAAATTTGACTCTAAGTATTGGTGACAGAAGGAGCATCTCCTTTGAGGAAGACTCTAAAAGTTAGAAGATATGGAAGAAGAAAAAAGTGATTGTCACAGGAGCTTGGAAGCTGTTTAAATAAGTCCTCTCTGCCTCCCTAGGATTAGACTACTGCAAGGAATTTCAGTGCCAAGGAAATGTAGCAGTTGGGAGCTGAACACGCAGATGGGCTTACAGAGAGAACAGGCAGCTGTCTTCCAAGAGGGGATTTCTCCCTGCACAGTGCCCTCCCCGGGTACCCCACCTCTATCGAAAAATAGAATCCTCCAAAGATCAACCAGCATGAAAATCCACCTAGCAGTTTCATCACCCAGCTAGAGAATCTGTCCCCAGTTAAAATGCAAACGCATGAGCAGGAGTAACACACTGTGGATTGTTGGATGCCTCGGTGCTCAGAGTTGTATTCAGTCTTTTCCCAGAGGTGCCTAAGGGAGGATGTTTAACTGGGAAAAGAGGGGAGAGCCCAAGGTTAAAAGGGGACAGTAGGAATCCATGGAGGACAAATGAGGGTGTCCTGAGGAGGGACAAAGGCATCAGAGAACAACACATGGATTCCATCCTGGTTCTGAATGGGCAAGCCCCACTGGGTGCTAATCTGGGGGTCAGGCACGTGGGAACCTTGAGTCAGAAGAGGCAAATCCTCTCCCCCAAAATCAGTTCCATCTCCATAGGAGGATACTATCCAGCAATCAGTAGCATAGCCAAGAAGGAATTCGAGATGTTAGACTAAGATAACAACAAATAAATGCTGCCAATGGGCTGGTGATGGCAACTCATGCAAACCTATAACCCACTGAACACTAGGTCTGCCTTGGTTTCATTTTGCAAAACATGGCTTCTAAGTTAAAGTTATTCCTGCCGGCAAGTTCTCCTATTGTAAAAGAACAGGACATTAAGGAAAAATCTGTTTCTAACTAGAGTTTCTTATAGCTTATGCTTGCCTGACTCAAGTCCCCATTCACTTACTCCCTTGACAAGCTTTGGAAAGGCTTACAGAAAATAAACAGGTGCCCCTTCATAACTAAATAATTCCCCAAATTAAATCCACCTCTTTCTCTACTGGAAAATAATGCCTACTCCTGTTCCTTCCACAGATACACAGAATTACAGACGATTCTCCATCTGCCATGCTAATGGGTCAATGGAAAAAACAAAAACAAAAAAAAAACCTCACTCTTGAAGAAGAGTTTCAACATCCTCCCTCAGAACAAACAACAGACTGAAATGGGCAGCTAACAATTAGTAAAAGAATGGACTGATTCACTTTTTACTACCCTTCTTGAACCTAGAGGGAGTGCTAGTAAAAAAAATAAAATAAAATAAAAATCTAACCGGGCAGCTGAATGGGGACGGTTGAGGCAAACAAAACAAAACAAAAAACCCAAGATCTAGATGAACTTCAGGGTCATGGAGCCATCTGAAGTGTGATGGATGTTACAGACCTTTGACTTCTAAAAACACATATTATTTTGCATAAAATGTCAAGAGATACATGAACCCTTTGGTGCCCATTCATGGACCCCCAGAGGTATAGAATCTCTGCCTAATTTCTAGAATTTACTCAACAATATAATTGCCCACTGAGAGGTACCTATAAAAAGGCTCTCTGCCACATTCTTTATAAAAGCCTATTACTGGAAACAACCTAGAGCGCCATCAAGAGGGGACTAATTAAGTAAGATCATGGCCAGTAACAAGAATGGGATGAATCTATGAGCACCCCAGGAAACAAAGGCCAAAAATGTGTTTTCACTGAAAAACACAAGGTAAGAAACATTGGGCCAAGAATGACTGTATAAACATGTTATTTCTGAAAGGGCACACAAGGAACTAGAAACAGTGTGTGTGCCTGAGATGGAAGCCTGGGCCATAAAGGGCTTGAAGTTGGCAGAAAAATTACTTTTCTATTTTTAATCCATGCTATTACTTTTTTAATTAAAAGAAAACTAGTTGGAGAGAGATAAATAAGTAGCTGAATGGAGAGAGAGAGAGAGAGAGAGAGACTTATGGTTTAAAAAAATAAACTTCTGGTCTAGCTAAGTCCCAAAATATCCCCAGCCTTGAAAACAGTTGATATCGTAAAACATTTGGCAGCAAGACATAAATAGGAAAGTATCTCATAAATGCTTTCCCCAGCCCGGTGGGGCTGCCGCCGCCACTCAGAGCAGCTAAACCCCCTCTACCACAGTGTGGCTTTCCTGGCTTTTCCTCTCACCGAACCAATTATGGAACATTATAACAGCAGCACCAATATTATTTTTTAAAGGCCGATGTTACTCACTAAATACCCACTAAACTGATCTCCTTGCTCCATTTACAGCCAGCTTAAGGGCAAATCCAGATAGCGCAAAGGATGCATCCTTGGGCTCGATCTGCATGCGGCAAGTCAGCAAATAGCCATTGTCAGCTTTAGAGTCTTCAAATGCCTGACCCCCCGCCCAGGGGTGGCCAGGTGAGCAGAAGAGCAACCTTTCTGGAGATGGCTGGGCTCCCTCAGGCTCGGCAAACCATCTCTGTGTTCTCACAAGGGATCTTCGCCTTACATCTGACCAGTTAGCAAGGGTGACCAAGGGTAGCCTGGTCGCAGGTTGGGCCTAGGTGTGTGTTCCTCAACAGAGGACAGGACTGCATCTCCCTCCCACATGGCCCCCCACTCACCGCTGAGATCCAACAGTCCCGGGAGGCTCTCCTACAGAGCCAACTCTCACTGGCCCTATGTTCTCCTGGCCCCACTGGACAGGGTCTATCCAAGGGACTGCCACTGTTCACCTTCTTTGACTGACAGGGTCTGAATCCCCCCACTGTGGCCTTGAAGATAAAAAAAAAAAAAAAAAAAAGGGATAGAATAAAATCTGGCCAACTTTTTCACCCGAGAGAAGGCTCAGAATCAGAACTTTTATGAGGTCTTCAAAAGGGTCTGCAGGAGAGTAGCATCATATAGCTAGTAAGGTTTGACAAAAGCCTTCTGTCTCTGTGTTCCCACGGTTTGGCATGACAAATGACAAGCTTTCCTGGAGGATGGGGCTCCAGATAGTTCCGGACTCTCCAACAGAAGGGGAACACCAGAAAACACCTAAGTCGCTCTGATTCGAGTATGAATGGCACGTGTGATTGGAGGCAGGGGGCAGGATGTTCGTGCTAACCCTCTCAGCTGATGTTTGGTGAGTCTGCACTTGCTGACTACGTCCCACCGAGGAAGTTGTAAGAGGCAGTGAGGATCAACCCAAGTGGGGAAGATATTTGAGTTCTGCATGAATAATTCGTGCCGGACACAGTCGGAACACAGATCGGTGAGAACGGGCATCGCTGTAACTTCAGCACATTTACTCCCCCTGAGGGTCTAGAGATCACCTGAGCCTACATGTGGTAAAAACATCAAATTCAAATGCCAGCACAGAAACGTGAAAGACTCTCCTCCCTTGAATCACTAATGCGAAGACAGTGACCAGGAGCTGGTCTGTTTCTCCCCGATTCATCAAGAGAGAACCTTGTGCAAGGGAGGAGGCTCCCCATTCTCAGCATCTTTTCCGTGGTTTTAGCCCCAACTCTGTGGTCTATGGAAGAAGTGGGGAGGGCAGGGGGCATACATTTCACAGCCTGGGACTTCAATCAATTCAAAGGGAAAGAAAGACATCTACCGCTCCTCGTGCTAACTGGCCCTTCAATTAGCCAAATGCCCTGAATGAGCGTGCAATGATGAGACAAGGAGGGACAGTCTTCCCCAGAGACTGAAAAACCATGTACCCCTTCCAGTGCACCCTCCACTCCTTGTCAGTGGGCCACGGCCCGGTTGCACCTCCCCGGCATTTAGCAACTGCGAGGTGCTCCCTCTCGGGGAGGGTGTTCCCTCTACCTTAAGAGAAAAGGTGTTTGGGGGTTTTCTGGCTCCCAACTGAATCAGTGAGAGAAACAGCTACAGCTTCCCAGGTGCATCAAAAAGAGGAAAGTCATGTGGATGGAAAGGAGCATTCACGGTCCATCAGACAGCAGGAGATGGAGGGACAAACGCTAGGTGCTGTAACCCAAATCAGCCCAGTGCCACCAGAGGGGTCCTGGTGCACTTGGCCTAGCTGGGAAGACATAGAGAAGGCCCTGTGAGCTCCTGTGTGGTAAGCAGGTGGTTTGGAGAGCAACAGGGAAGGAAGGCACAGGGCCAGACACCGGTTCGGCCCTGTGCCACGGTGGGGTAAGTCACATGCATGGACAGGACAGAACATGGGTCTGTCCCTTGTCCTTCCTCTGCCACCAGGCCCAAGCCTAGGCTGCCTGACCCAGCCCAAGGTCTGCAGGGAGCTTGCCTGAAATAAGCCCAGCTCTACCTATCCGGATGGAAAGTTCACTCTCTGGGAAGAGCAGCCTGGGACCCTCAGTGTCAGACTTCTTCATCGACGCAGGGGCGAAGTTCAGTGCCAGGGCCGTCGGGGGGTCTTCTGTGGCACCCTGAAACAAGAAGCAGTGACGTCACTGTAACACCCCCACCACCTTCACTCCCCAGACCCCTCCAGCTCAGAGCCACCCGGTCAGCCGGCCGGTCTCTCCCAAAAGCGCCGGGGCTGGGCTCACAAGGAAGACGACGAGCTTTCTGGCTGTAGAGCTTTTGGGGTGACAAAACCCCTGGGATCTGAGGATCGATTGATGCTGATCCTAGAAATGGGAAGAACACGTACTGGGAAAGAGGGGGGCCCCCAGCCCACGCTTCATCACCGCAGGGCAAAGGGCACAAGGGACTCAACTCCCGAACTGTCCCAATAAGGCTATGTGGTAGGTTCTCTCGGATGGCAGCCTTGCCGCATACAGGAACAAGGTCAACATTTTTAGGAACTGACCACCTTCATGTTTCTCATGAGATCCAAAGGAGAAGCAATCCAAACAAAAGCACCTCAAAAGAAGGAAACAGCGACAGTCGCGGGGACCCAACATATTTGGAGTTAAGTCCAGACTGACCTTAAGACGGCCATGTCACCCTTGTGCTTTGTCTGTAGCTAGTTAATGTGACTGTCTCTACATTAACTAGGCAAAATCTCAATTTCAATCCCCGATGTTTATTTAATACTTATAGACCGCCAACTTTGTGGCTCCTTGGTGAATAAGACAAAGTCATAGCTTCTCATGAAGCCTACATTCCAGTAGGAACAGATAAATGAATCCATAATGGGGCCGAGCTTCTCTTCCAAAGGCATCTGTGGAAACCCCCCAACCCTGCTGACGGCTTACAAATGCACAGGATCCCGATGGGGATGAGGAAGATGAGTAAGCACCCCCAAAAGGGCTTGCATCCTCCAACTTCATCCAAACACACTGATGCTAGTCGCTAAGGGAAGCTGAGTAGAATCATCTTGGTGGGCAAAAAAAACCAAGATATTTTTTTGAAATCCAGGCAAAAATAGTTCCAAACAGAAGGTTCCATTTAAAATATGTACCTCTAATATGGGAGAGGAGAAGACTGATGATCCGATCATTGAAATGCATCCATTTATAAGCAACTACTAAAAGTCCTGGCTAAGCTGCTTTCATGAAGGAATCTCATCAAAGTTATGCCTGGCTGTGTCTTACACACACACACGCATGCACAAGTTGCCTCCTTGTTTTCCAATGTCACTGTGGATCAGAAGCAGAAAGAGAATCTAATAATTCAGACATTTTAATTCATTATTTCTTTCCGATGATATGCTGAAAATAAAAACATAAGCCTTTCCTCTCATATCTTCCCATTTGTCCAATAGATCAATATTGTCCTAATCATTTTATTGGCAACGTCCTCCATAACACACTTTGAATAAGGATGACGACACCTCATTGAACCTTGTTGCTTAAAGCTGGGGTTGGGGGGCGGAAAGCCTCATGGCTCTGTTTGAGCTTCCCTCGTTCCGGTCGTGGGGTCCCTTTGTGGAGTCCCAGGGGCTGCAGGATCTCCCCTGCTCTGTCCCTGGGAGGAGCACAGACAGAGGCGGCCTGTCACGCCAGATCACACTCGAGGTTGGCACTACAGATGGACTGGATCGCGGGGACAGAAGGGACTTGGAGAGGGCCAGTCTCTCCCCTGTCGAAAGTCCCTGTCGGCACCCCCGGGTGACAGCTGGTGTCTGCACCGCGCCGTGGACGGGAGTCACAGCCCTTTGTTTACGTGCTTTAATTATTTCTAATTCTCTGCCTCAGTGCCCATTGCCAGTGTTCCGGGGGAGAGGCGGGGTGCAAAATCATGCAGGCTGAAAACTACCGTTCTCAGTGAAAACCGGTCTCTCTAAGCGGCACCTTGCTCAATGGGCCAAGTGAGCAGCATCGGGCATCTGAATGCTGAGGAACACTGCTTTCGAACGATTTAGGATGGTCAGGGCCCCAAAGCTCCTCACATTGTTGGTAATGCTGGAAACTCATAAACTCTCAGACCCTTTTTTTATGGTGAAGGTAAGAATTTTGCCACTTTTTCTAGGAAGCCTGACTGCCTTCGTGTATTCTGGCAAATTCTTACGAAGCAGCAACCGTGTCCCAGAGCTGTGCCAGGTTCTGGCAAAACAAAGTTAGCCGGGTCCCCTGTCCTCATGAATCTTGAGTTCTCCTTCCAGCACAGACAACAAAGTAACAATAAATGCAAAACAGAGTGCCAGGAAGTGATAACGCAAGAAGACAAGGGAGTCCCAGTCAGCAGAGCGGGATGCGCCCTGGGTTTTGGTGTCCGGCGAGGCTTTGTTCCAGCACCTGACAGGTGTGCTAGCCGGCTGGGAAATGTTAAGGATGGAGCACTCCCCTCCAGATAAGATGCTGAGGGAGGCCTCTCTGAGACCGTGGCATTTGAGCAAAGACCTGGATGTCAGGGAAGAAGCCACAATGATTTCTGAAGACCGTGTTTCCGGCAAGGCCCAGCGAGGCAAGCGTCCCCCTGTCCCGCCATCTCCTTTCACCACTTCATCCCACCTCCAACTCACTTAGAAGCTGTCCTTCTAAAAGCTAGACAAGGACCCAGCACATCCCACCTGGCCCGGCCCCCTCCCGTGCTCCCCACCCCACACCCCTTCTGGGGCCACTGAGCAGCAAGAAAGCTGCAGGGCGCACCCACAGGGTGAAGCCCAGCACTGCTTCCACACCCCATGCCTGGCAACGCTCCCTATGTGTCTCTGAGCCCAGACACGGCTGGCTTCCCAGCACTCCTTCCACATTCCCTTCTGGGATTCTCAACGTCCCCACCCTCCCCACTCAACCGCTGATGAGGACAACAGAAACAGAAATACATCCCTCGGAATTTCAAGGAATGGCTCCCATGGGAGATGCCAATGCTGCTTTGTTGGCTCGCTCATAATGCCCATGGAGGTGGGGGAAAAGTCAGGAAGCACCTGCAGGGGTGACCTGCAGAGCTGACCCCACCCCTCACTCCCTGGAGCCCTGGCCACTCCCTGAGCCCACAGACTGCAGGTGGAGGGGGCGCTACCTTGAACACAGGTCTGTCCGCCAGTGACCAAGACCCCGGGGAGAAATTCCTTCTCTACATCTTCCTCTTGCTCTGCTGATGGCAAGACAGCCCTCTTTACTTGTTATCACTGCCTCACATTTCTGGGGCTTTTCTATTCTTTTGTAATCTTCTGCAAAGCTTTTCCATTTGTGCTCCCCACTCGATCCTTGCCGGCTCTGGCAAGGACAGCAAGGTGAAAGCATGATCCCCTCCAGAGCAGACACTTGACTAATGCAAGCTGCTCCTGACTCTCCATCACAGCCCTGAGAGCTGGCTCAGCCGCCCGTCAGCGGGAAAGGGTCTGGCACTTCTGACTGGGCTCCTGCATTGCTCTGTCACCAGACTGTCAAGGTGCCAGACATGCAGGCTCCTTCTCAAAGTACAGGTCTTGATTTTCTTCAGCACCACCCCCTCCCCGCAAGCCCTCTTCCAGCCCCTCTCCCCCATCCCCACCCACCCCTCCAAAATCCAGCATGGTCCTGAAAGCAGGGAGGGGGCTGCTGGGAGACACCAGGCAACACCACCCAGGACCACCAAACTTGAGACTGCTGTCTTCTTGTGACAGAATTATTATTTATTATTATTATTGGCTCAGAGCAAGTGTCTGGTTCAGAACAAACACAGCCATTTCCACCCACTCTGGAAGGGCTGCACAAAGGGGCAGGAGATGGAGAATAATTAACACTTTCCAGAAGCCAAAGAGAAGGAATGGAGAGGAAAGGGAAGAAGGAAGAAATAAAATGGGGGGAGGGTGAAGGAAAGCAGCCCCCCAGGAAAGCAGCCCGCCCTTTCCATGAGAACATAAAGGCTTCAGAAAATAATACATACATCGCCTCTAAGAAATAACAATCCAGGCGCCGCTCATCGGGGCTTGCTGTCCCAGGCATGAGGGGGACAATTGCTGCTCACTGAAGTTTCTAGAGCCCCAAAGAAATGAGTCCCACAAGGAAAAGCCTAGAGCACAGCCAGGGGGATGCAGCCATGTCCGGATGAAGAAGTCTGTAAAGGTAAACGGAAGCCCCCTGCCAAAGCGCAACTGGACATGGGTCACTAGGAGCCAAAGCGCTGCAGGCCCCAAAACTCATCGCAAGCAGTTCGATGTGTTTGCTCCAAGTCCCAGTGGCCGACTTCCACGTGTCCACCTGCCTCTGGCTCTTCCCCCACTAGGATGTCAACTGCTACGAACACCTGCCAGGGAGGGCAGAGCATTCCAACCTCTGATACTCATGGGTGCGCTGCCTGCCACGGTCGTTCAGGCTGGGGGAGTTCTGGGATGACTCTGAGTTCCCCCTGCCCCACGGAGTGTGGGTTCTTGAACTGAGGTTGGCCCATAGGTCAGAGCTGTCTAATGAGGGGTGCAGGGAAAGGTCAGAGGATTAACAGGGGCCCCTGCCAGCCACCCAGCCACAGGTAAAGCGAGGCAGTGTTACACCCCAGTGGGGAAGGAACGAGGGTCCAAGCGGGGCCACAGCCCCTCCCCTGGGAGACTCGGGGCAAGCTGATGCTGGGGAAGATGCCCAGAGCCCCTGGAGGCTGTGCCTCCTCCTCTGCACCCAGCCTCTGCCTCCCAGTATCCCCACTTAACCCAGACACATAAGGTGACATTAAATAATTGATGCTGTTTTTATTACCGGGAAATTACAATAATAATGACACTCATAACACAATCTTAAATTATCCCACATAATGGAAAAAAAATTAAATGTCACCCGCTGATCACTGGCCAGAATAGGGATGACACTTACATAATAGACGACCTTCTCTCCCAGGGAGCCGGGCAGCAGCCTGCTGCCCAGGGCCTGGCTGGCCCCAAAGCCAACAGGGACACAGAGCGGTGTAGACACGGAGGTAGAGGGTACAATCCTGCCTCCGGCTCTCTCAGGCAGGATGCTGCCATCTTTCTTACCTCAGTTTCCCTATGTGTTCAGGGATCATGGGTCATTACCAGGAGCCTTGCAGACAAGGAAAATCACAGCTCAAAGAACTTGGTCCCCCCTGGTTTGCCCTGCCTGAGCACACTAGGATTGCACCTCTAACTCAGTCTATATCCCCTCTCCCTATGACGACAGCACAGCATCCAATCAATGGCCAGCAAGGCAGGTTTTCAAGCTTCTAATTGCTCGATACTGGAGACTTTTAAAATCTGGGCTGAAGAAGACTGAGCTCCCTCCTCCAGGAAGCCTTCCTGGATAGACCCAGCCTCGTTTGGATTAGAAATGCCTCCCTCTCTGCTCCCCGGACATCCCACACATGCTTCTGTCACAACATTTACCAAACGGCACATGGTAACTTCCGGCGTCCTTGGCTACCTCAAAACCGAGGGATTCTCAAAGTGGGAGCCATGTCTTCTGGCTCTTCTGTCAGGGCTCAGTACTGTGTCAGCGTTCACTAACCCCATTAATTTCCAGGAATGAACAATATTCCCAAACCTCCAAAATGAGAGGGGAAATGTTGCATAACATACAACACAAAGACCTAGGTGACCACAAAACGCTTAGGCCTTGAGAAAGAAAGAAAGAGGGATCCATGCAGAATGGGGAAGCAAAGGCTTCAGAGTATTCAAGGCGGTCTAGCTAAAGGCAAGAAGCAGGTCTTCCCACCCACATCCACTTCTGCCCTCCTGATGATGACGTTTGACCCTCAACACCAGCCCTGAGACCACGTGAGGATGGGTAGCCCCCTACCCTGCGACTCGCCACCCAAAGGCTCCGTGTCCACGCCCCTTCCTGGCAAGAGCGCTCAGAGTGGGACAGCCCAACTTGCTCCCCTTGAAGCTAAGACCTTTCCAGTCTGAAGCCCATGACCCCTCCAAGGCCACGTCTTCCCCCTTCCTGCCCATGTCCTCCGTGACCTCAGCCTGGAGCTTCACAACGGCAGAAGTTAATTACGGACTTCTAGCTATATTTAAGCTATGTAAGTCTGCTATCTTTTTAGGGACAAAACCTTCTCCTATTTCTGATGCCAAATTACTATTCGTAATCAAGCCAATTTAATCATATAAAACAGATTTTAAAGCACCACACAGCTCTGCAAAGATACAGCTCTCCGAGAGCCTGCAAAGACAGCCCTCCCATCGCTGGTCCAGGTAAGCGGCTCTGCACTTATGTTCCAAAGAGTCAAGCGTTCTGCTAGCATGGCTGATAGAGATGGGGGTTGGCAGAGTTTTCCAAACTATTATGTGTTTTCTTATAACTCAAAATATAACTTTTCCTTAAAACAAAAATACAAATATAAAGAAATGCAGGTACCTAGGTATAATGAGGTCTTTTCTTTCCAACCCTCAAGGATAATCATCATTTTTAACCTACCTCTCAGCCTAGTCCTGGAATTCATTAAAATACACCCTTATGATCCACACTGAACCTTTTCTGGCTTCTCAGCAGTTTGAGAACCCCCAGCTGGGCTGTCTCAGGCAACTCTTTCTTACCTATGTTCTCCTTTTGAAAGATATCAGATCCTTCTAGAAATCTGCTAAAAGACAAGATTTCTCTTCCCAGGGGGAAAAAAAAAAAAAGCATGTGTATCAGACGCTTATTGGTAGGTAACAAAACACCCCCAGAACTCAGTAGCTTAATGCAACAGTTATTAATGCTCGTGAGTCTCCAGTCAATGGGGCGCTGCTGTCGATCTGCTGCCTGGGCTCAGGCAATGTTGCCTGGACTCCTGGCTTACCCAGGGGTTGGACGGTCCAGGATGGCACATGTATCTGGCGGCCCGCAGGCTGCTGGCCAGGAGTTGTCTGACTCTTGGCTGGGAAACGCAGATTCTTCTCCATGTGGCCTGTCATCCTCTAGCAGACGACAGTGGATTTATTCATACGGCGAATTCAGGGTTTCAGGGGCTGCGAGATAAGGTGACGTCCAATGTCAAGTGCCGTTCAAGTCTCTGCCGGGATCACATTTGCTACCATCCCATTGACCGCAGCCAAGTCAGTGACCACTGAAGTCAACTATACCTCTTGTTGGAAAGATCTAGTGTCATGTTGCCTGAGTACGGATGGCAACAGGGGAGGGATCTGTGGCCATTTTGCGATCTACCACAGCACATATGTACAGATACATCAAATGTTGCACCAAACATCAGGGAGCCCGCGAACCGCATGCAGCCCCCCACGTATCTAGCCTATAAACAACTGCTCCCGAGTAAACCCACTCATTCGCCCAAAACAGTGCTTCTCTGATGGGGACCCAAGGACACATTCGCAGAGGTCTGAAAGTTTTACATAAAATTTTTTTTACTTTTGTATTTTCATTTAAATGATAATCTACAGAAAAAAACAATACTAACAATCTGAATCACCAAGGTGACCCCTTTATAACCAAATCCTACTGCTCGATCTCAGTGCCTTTGTTTGCATTTGTGTTTACGATCGAGTCGGTCCAAGCTAATTGCGAAAGCGCAGATTCAACAGACAGATTATATGTTTAAGCCAAGCTGAGACCAAATGATGTTGTGGAGCTCCGTACAGATGATAGAGGCCTCCAAGTAGTCCTAGCACAGCAGCTGGAGAGCTGACTCCATCCAGCAGCTTTCACTGGACACACGTGCCAGAACCAGTATTAGAGAAGGCACCTCTCTTTGCACAAAACCTCTTGTTACACTGTGCTCAGCTTCTAACGTGCCCTCTGACATTATCATATGTGATCCTCCATATCTTTTTTTTTTTAAGATTTTATTTATTTTTTAGAGAGCGAGCGAGAGAGAAACAGCATGAGAGGGGAGAGGGTCAGAGGGAGAAGCAGGCTCCCCGCTGAGCGGGGAGCCCGATGTGGGACTCGATCCCAGGACCCTGGGATCATGACCTGAGCCGAAAGCAGACGCTTAACCATCTGAGCCACCCAGGTGCCCCCTCCATATCTTCTTTTGATGTTGACCGACAGGTAGCATCATCACCCTCGTTATGGGCTGAACTTCCCCACTACTAAAATTCCTATGTTGAAGTCCTAACCCCCAGGACCCCAGAATGGGACTCTATTTGAAGGTAAGACCTTTAAAGAGCTAATTAAATTAAAATGCAGTTGTTGGGATGGGATGTAATCTAATCTGACTGGTGTTCTTATAAGAGGAGGAAATCTGACACAGACATGCGTGCTGAGAAGACAATGTGAAGACACAGAGACAAGATAGTGGGCGACATGCCAAGGAGAGAGGCCTGGAATGGATCCTTCCCTCAGGGCCCTCAGAAGGAACCAACTCTGCCAATACCTTGATCTTGGACTTCCAGCTTCCAGAACAGACAATAAATTTCTATTGTTTAAGGTAACCAGTTCTGTGGTATTTTTTTTACGGCAGTCCAAGCTGACTGATGCAAACCCGCACCCCCATTTTACATTTGAGGAAACTAAGTCATAAAAGCTAATGACTTACCTAACATCACACCATTAGTCAGAGGCACAAGCAGGATTTGGACCCAGAACTTCTGACTCCAAATCTCTCTACTCCTCCTACCACCAGGCTGTGGTCAACCAGGAATGTACTAAGGCAACGTACACCTCAAGAAGCGACCCCACCAATACTGACCCAAGGCAGGCGTGCGGGAACACGAGCACACACCAGGCGCAAGGTTGGGTGCCGCTATGTTCGGCGGGGAGAGTTGTCTGAGCATGGTGTTCGCACAGGGGTAATCGGTGCCCTGTGTCTCTCCAGGCCTGGCACAATCCCTGAGACGGGGAATCACGACCTTCAGCGTCTCAGCCTACACATGACGGCCTGTGAACACTCACTTCATGGGTACAGGTGGATGGAAACTGCAGCAAGATTCTATGGGGTAATGGCCCAACCTCATAACTGGGTCTCCAGGCAACAAGAGAAGAACCTAGAAATCTTATCGCCAATAAAGATGGCCTACAACGGAAAGCAAGACACACACAGAGGTCAGAAGGGACAGAGGTGCCTTCAGCACCAAGTCGGGGGCACTGAACTATCCATCCAGGGAACTAGAGACATAAGCACTAACTCCGACAGAGGAGGAGAGAAAGAGCAGGGCTGAGACCTCAACATAGCATCAGTGTTTCTGTCCTGAGCCACTTCGGCAGAGCACGGCCTCTCCCACAGCCCACCAGGGAGTGGCCCAGAAGGACAGGGGAGGTGGGGACAGGACGGTGGTGCCCGCCCCCCCCAGAGTGTGGGGAGGCCTTCCAGCACTGTCACCCCCCTCACCCTCCATCATCAGACCCTCAGCCTCCTGCCCCACTCAGCAGCACCGGTCCCCAGGGGGCCTCGACCACCAGGGTCTGAAGCCTCAAACCGTTTCTGAAAATCATCTGTCTGTCTCCCAATTGTTGTGTCTCCAAGGCTGAGACACACAGCTTCCTACACGGGACTGTGACCAGGGTATAGGGCCCAGAGGAAGCCAGCTGGAAAAGGTGGAATCAGGGGCCCCTTAGTGACTCAAAGGAGGGCAGAGAGAGGAGGGGGGGTACCTTGGGTGAGGGTGCAAACCCCTGAGCATTTTTATGCTAAGGAAACAGCATGCAAATGGCATGCAAACCACTTCAAAAGAGAAGCTCTGGCTTTGAAGAACAGACTTGATTTTTTTTTTTTTTTAATGGGGCTTTATCCAAGGCATCACTCTGCTCGGAGCAGAATTAATTATTCAACGTTATCTGGGCTTGATGAGCACTTGGCAGCTGAACGCCAACTGGAGCTGCCTGCGTCTAAGGAATGATTTTCTGTTTCCTGCTGTGGGGAGGTGGAGACCCGCATCTTCCCCTTTTCTTTCTTCCCTAAGCCTAAGTTCCAAAGCACACACTCAGGGGGAGACACACAGCCTGCTCCTATGAGGTTACCACTGCTGCACAAAATCCCACCCGGTCAGGGGCGGCGAGCATCCATCATTTCCTATGCCCGTTTCCAGAGGTCAAGAATCCAAGAGTACATTTAAACTGGGTCCTTTGCTCAGGGTCTCCTCGGGAGGAAATCAAAGCCACGATCTCAAAAAAAAAAAAAAAAAAGAGTGATAATGAATGCATAATAATGAATCCAGGGCACCTGGGTGGCTCAGTTGGTGAAGCGTCTGCCTTCAGCTCAGGTCATGATCCCAGGGTCCTGGGATTGAGCCCTGCATTGGGCTCCCTGCTCAGCGGGGAGTCTGCTTCTCCCTCTGTCCCTCCCCCCTGCTCGTGTGCTCTCTCTCTCTCTCTAATAAATAAAATCTTTAAAAAAAATGAATCCAGCCTGTATTATATTCATCTTTATACCAACCTAGCTGTAAAATATAACTTTTAGTCTTTTTTGGTAGAAGAAGGGGCCCATGAAAGTCCAAAGGTAAGCCAGGTTGTGGTGCCTCTTTGGGGTACACGCTGGTTTTCCTTGCACAGCTCTGCGGCGATTAACAAAGGGCAAAAGAGCTTGTCGGGGCAAGGGGAGCCAGTCAAGCCTGTGGTCCTACAACGCTGACCTTTGGACTAAGTGACAAACCAGGATAGTCCCCAGGCCACTGCAGGACTGTGCTGATATGCTAATTAGTGTGAGGGGAACAAATTAGCCCCAAGTTATAAACACGGGGCTAATAAGGCCATGTTTGGTACCGGGATGAGCCACTTGGTTTTGTCAAAGTCCATGGTTATCCTGGACTCCTAATTCCCATCAACTACCTCACAGCTGGGAGCCAATGGCCTCCAGGGGGAGGTAAGGATATAACCGAAGCAATTAAAATCCTTCTCAAAACACCAGAAAATGGGAAAAAGACTGTTCATTACTAACAATGTCCGTAAGACACTTATCCTATTAGAAATCCCATTAAAAAGGAAAAGAGGAAGAAAAAATTGTGTGTCACTTGCTTTAACTGGAGTTAAGTATTAGTGGGAGATACCTAGGCGGTAGGATGAAGGGGGTACAGAAATGCCAGCAAGACTTGGGGAAAGTGGACATCAAGATAAAAGCATAAGGGAGGGGCTTCCTGGGTGGGGAGGAGGGCAGGATGGACGACCACGGGAAGCTGCAGAGATGGCAGGGTCAACGCCATCCCAAGAGTCGTGAAGCCTGAACCAGAAGAAAGCTCTGCTGATACCACACTTCAACTCATGCTCGTAAAACAAGGGACTTTGGCGCGGACAATGCGGAAGGCCTGTTCTACTCCCAACCTTAGATAAATCTACAAATGTCTAACTCTAGACAAAGGCATATGCTCTCTCCATGGGAGAACCCCACCAGCCACTCCTCCCCGTTACTTTCCAAGACACTTCCATGGTGCATCTTGAGCAAAAAGCCCTCGGCTGCAAAGTGGGACTTCATCCCAGCTGGATCAGGGTGATGAGCCCGCCAGGTGACAAGACCAGCAGAGGGCAACAACAGGTGAATCTAGACCCAAAGGGGCATCAAGGGGGACAGTGGCTGCCATCTTCAGTGCAATAAGGTTGCAGGGCTGTCTTTTCTCGGGCAGAGGTTCCTCGTGGGAACATCACACCCGGAGGGCTTGCAAGAGGAAGAAGACCCAGCTCTCCTGAGGATGGATTCCCTGGGTTTCAAGGCTGAGAAAAATGGGACACCCACACAAGCTAGCCCAACTAGCTTTCAGGCATGGGCACTTCTCCCAAGAGGATTATCTGTAGACCACAACTGCCTCCCTACCCCACAGGGAAGCTGAGCAAATACCCACAGCTGGGAGATATGCAGGTTTTGAAGGTGATGGTATTTTCAGAAGTTCACGGACCTACTACAGTGAGAAACCATACCTTTTTATTATAGAAACAGCACCCTGCTGAGATGAATCTGCATACGAGTATGTGTTATGTGCCTGTGTCCCTGTTATGTGGAACACCCAGATAACAAATATATCCCGGTGGACGTCTGAAATTGGCTTCCACATCAGAGTGCCCTCCCAGGAAGGAGACCAAAGGGCTGACGTGTCCACAGGTAACCAGGAGGGTTAGACTAATTTAAGAGAGAAAAAGCATAATCGTCTCCTCCCAAACTAGAAAAACAATCCATCATGGAAAGCTCCGACAGTCAGGGGAGAGAGCCTTTGCAAAAAACACAAACTGGTCGGAGGCAAAAAGGAACTGATTGCTTTCCTCTAGCACGTATGTGCAGGTGGAACGATAGGGGAGGCATTCCCACTGAACACCTTCCGAGCAGATGCAGGAGGCCAGCAAATCAGCCTCGGCTTAACCAGAGTGCTGGCTGGAGAGAGTCATTGTCAGGGTGCGTGGGATCAAGGAGAGGGTTAATATGCAGGGTAACTGTGTCCTGGTCCCTAGACTAAAGAGAGCGCTTTCCTCTGAGGGCTCTGTTCCTTTCCACCCTCCTTGTTGTTTTTTCAGGGGAGCAACTAATATCAGTCAGAACCCCCCCTTCCCCACCCCGCGCATCATCCCTCATCTGACCTGGAACAGCATCCTGCATGCCTGGTGGGCACAAGAAGGCAAGATTAATGTGTTCCCCCTGGGGCCTAGAAAGCAAAGTTCGGATTTGGAACAAATGCATACCTGGAAAATTACCTATTGTCCCCCAAATCCCATGAGCTAAGAGGCCAAGCAGGAAGGAAGGTGTCCATTATTGAATTAAGAGGGGCATCTCCACAAAGGTAAATACGGACAGTGCAAGGCTCAGTGCAGGAAACAGTATGGACGGATTCACTGCAAACTGGTTGCTTGACATTGTCTTTTACCCCCATTTCTAAGACTAGGACATTTGTGTGGAGGTATCTAGGTGAGGGTCTGAAGGGCTACTTCAGGAGAGAAGATGAACGGGCAGCAATAGCCCCCCTCCAGCCCCCTGACTGCCGCCCACCTGCCTGGGGGACCAGGGAGTGGGGCATGTGTCCACAGCGGCCCCGCCTGCCGCGCACACCCATGCCTGAGCCCTCTGCACCGGGTCGGTGAGGCCGCAGGGGGAAAATGCGAGAGTTTCACTGCAAGCAAGATGTAACCAGTCTCAGCCCCAGATTATTCTACCCTGGGCCTCCCAAAGTGTTAACTAAAGGGAAAAAAAATATATTTACTATGGGGGGGCGGTGCACTGACTTCCCAAGCCATGGTTCTTCTGGCCCTAAGCAGCCCCCAGCAGGAGCAGGGGATCAAATCCAGTTACCTTGACTCCCCCACCTGAAACGCACACCTCATGGGTCTGCACGGGAAGCCAGTGCCACGGAAGGGGAGGTCGCAGAGTCCTAGTGCCCTTCCCATGCCTGGGGCACATTCCCCCAGTTACGGGGCCACGCTATTGGCAGGAAGCAGGACCACGGGGAAGTTTAGATGTGTTAAGGGAGCCCAACACCAGGGCCTGGCCTAAGGGAAGGATGGGCAAACCAGCTGGTTCCAGCCTCACAGAGGAGGGCTTCCCAGGGAGGGCTCTACCTTCTTAGGGGGTCCAGTGCGGGAGAGAGAGACAGGGGGTGGGATGAACAGAAGATATGAGCCACGGCAACCGTCCCCTAAAACAACCCCCTGGGACAAAAAAAACAGGGCAGTTCCAGAGTTCCACAGCACCAGCCAGGGAACCGTAGGCGTGAACAATATGTCACATGTGTTCTCACGGGCTCTCTCCCTCTTTTCCTCTCTTCCCCTCCCCCTCCCTGTGCATGTATGTGTGTCCCTCTCCCTCTCTCCTTTTCTCTCTCTCTCTCTCTCACACACACACACACACACACACGCACTATATTTTCTATGAGTATTTTCAAGACTCCTGTAAATACACAGGAAAAACTATCCAAAAGGAGTCACACCAAACTCATCTCCCAGATTTCTGGGAAGACCAAGACCCTGAGAATAGATGGTGATCGAAGACAATGGATGTCGTTCTGTAATATTTTGTAAAGATCATGAAGCCCAGAGGGCATACGTGACACGTAGAGTTCATCCCAGAATATCACGGCCTCTAGCATATTCTCCCCAAGCCTGGCATTCCAGCCTCTGGGGCTCCTCCTCCCAAAGTGGACTCATCCTGCCAAAGTCCGGGGATTGGTCCCCAGGGAGAAAGAGGCCAGGGGCATCCGGCACCACAAGCCAGGGCTTCCCAGTACCCACAGGAAGTCCCAAAAGTCCCAAACCATTGGACCTTTATGCTTTCAACATTTGAAAAGCCAGCTTTTAAAACATAAGACAAATAATCACTACATAAGTCAGGGTCCTTTGTGGGGTCAGAGAAAAGATGCCAACAGATCAATACTCTCTCTTCCCTGCACTGAAACCCCTCCCCTGAAAAAAAAATTAAATTAAATTTTTCCTCTTAACCAGGAACCTGCTGCGTAAGCTTGCAACTTTCTGCTTCTCATGGCTGTAAGTTCTCACCTTTACATTTGCAGTACTATTTATTTGGGCTGGGAAACATGAGCCCATTACAGGTGACAAGCCCATCATCAGAAGCTGTACGTTCAGAAACCAGCCACACCATACTAATACAGGATTTCCCTTTTATGCCTGAAACAAAGAGAATCCTGAGTGTATGCGTTGAATTGCCAGACAGGCAGGCCAGAGAAGGTGCTAATAACAGAACATATATAACAGCCCTATTAACTTAATATCTACATGAAAAATCAAGCGTTGACATCTTGCTGAGGGCAAAACTCATCAAAGAGAATTAAGTCCACTGTAATATACCAGGATCTGCCCCAGGAGGCTCTTATTTTATGCCTATTAAAAAGGCGATTGGAGGATTAGTTAAGAGAACAGCAATCCAGGAGGGGCCTGAGTCAAAGAACTGTGAGTCCTGGGGTCATGCTGGGCTTCTAACCTCTCCAAGGGGGTAAGAGGAAGGCTCCCCATCAAAAGCAAAGCAGAGAACCAGTAGAAAGTCATTTCTCCTGAAGGGACTCCTGCAAGCTCACCTCACCGGGCCCAACGGGCTCTCCTGTGTGTTTCCTTGTCCACGCCACCCCCGTCGGGCTTGGGACTCAGTGTTCCTGCTCACCTCTCCAGTGCTCAGGGCGCAGGCTGACGGCCAGCAGTACCTCCCTGCGCTGCCGGACAGGATCACCAAGAGGCTGAGTTTCCTGCCTCTGAATCAGCCAGACCTCTTGTTTCTCGAATTTCATGCTTTTCCGTCAGTCTCTGCTTACCAAAGCACGAGGCAGGAGGAGAGAAAAGGTAAACCACAGAGTGATGGTGAGTGCTCTTTCACCATGGCCCTCTCTTAAGACAGGTGTGGGTGTGGTTGAGAACCTGAGTTAAAATGAGACTTTCAGTAGCCTGCTTATAGAAATCATCAGGTTTGGGGGCGCCTGGGTGGCTCAGTCGTTAAGCGTCTGCCTTCGGCTCAGGTCATGATCCCAGGGTGCTGGGATCGAGTCCCACATCGGGCTCCCTGCTCGGCAGGAAGCCTGCTTCTCCCTCTCCCACTCCCCCTGCTTGTGTTCCTGCTCTCGCTATCTCTCTCTGTCAAATAAATAAATAAAAATCTTAAAAAAAAAAAAACATCAGGTTTGTATTCACCATCCCTCACCCAACGCATGCACACAAATACACACACACACACCCAGTTCCTCTCCCTCTCTCTCTGAAAATCAGTTTATTTCTCAGGTGGCCAGAAATCAGCTCTGGGTTGATTATGCAACTCTATCTCCCATAGGAAATGGCATGATATCCCCAATTTTCATGAAAACCTCACCTCTTATTCCCAAACCCCTGACAGAGAATGTGATTTCTCCTATTTTCCATCCAGATAGAGAGCAAGCATTAAAATCACGCAAGTGAGACCGCCATCAGCCCCTGTGATCAGTAGCTCTTCAAGGAAGTTTGGCTCTGACTCGAGCACAGAGCAACAAGTGTGAACAGGTTCTGAGCAGCTCCCTTTCAGCCTGAACCCCCAGGAGTGCACCTGTGGGCCAAACTCTTCCTTCCCCAGAAGGGCGACCCCCCGCTCTAGGAGCCCAGGGCTCCCCCAACCCAGTATAACTGGGTACATGAGACCTAAACTGGTTTGTAGTCTGTTTAACTAAAGAAGAGAAGCCGCAGGTGGTGGAGGGGACCTCCAATGCAGCCATTTGGGGAGTCAAGATTTTATCTAACAAAGCACCTCTGGTTTGCAAAAAGGGGCTGAAATCCCGACTTTAGGCAAAGTGTGCAGATGCAAGTTCTGCTTCCAACCTGCTCGGACGTGAGCTTCTCTCTGGAATGGGAGTGAAGACATTTATGTAAGGATTTTAGCAGGACACCTGGCATGTAATAAGCCCCAATTAATATTGCTGTGATTATCATCATCTCATTATTACATGGAGTACTGTGACTGGGGCTGTCTTCGCAGTAGAAACCACAGGGACAGGGACAGAAAACAGACTCGGTGTCGTCAGGCTCCCAGCACAGAAGAGAACAAGACATTTCACGGTGACCAGCGCCATGTTCTCCTTTCACCGCGGATGATGGCTCCATCATGGCCTGTCACTTTAGGAAAGTGAGGGTGAGGCTCAGTGGACGGAAGGAGGCAGGGGAGGGTGCACAGCCAGGCCAGGTTTGGGCATTACAATATAGACAGCCATCCCCTGCCAATCCTTCCATTTGATAGATTCCCTCTGCAGTCTCCCCATCCAACCATAAGCCTAGTATTTACCCAGCAAAAGCAGTGTTTGTGTGCATTGCCATCTAAAATCCGATAAGTATGGAGACAGAAGAGAGGCTGCCTGCTTATGAGGCATGAGGGCAAATACAGCCAGCTCTTTAAAGAGCCATTGAGCTAATCAATACCCCTCGCTTGCTTCCATTCAGGGGCCCTGGGCCCACGGAGACTTAATAATTATTTTCCATTGTTACCTCCCTCAGAGAAGCTTGAAAAGAAAAGGTCGCTGTTTCTAAGTTTGTTCTCCTCTATTTGCCAACGATGGATTATTTCCCAGACCGCAGCCACCAAAGTCAGTCCGCACAGGACCTTGCGGGGCTGACTTCAGAAAAGGATGTTGTTCTACACAAGGAACGTGCTCTAGTCATCATGTTTGGTTGCCTGGGCTCCTGCCCCCCACCTTCTCTGCCAGGGTCAGGTTTTGGGCAGACCTCCCATTGGACATTCTTTTTCTTTGTCCAGAACTCAAAAAACAAAGAGCAGACTCTGTGGGAGGTCGGGCAGGAAGGTGGAGGATGCTGTGGGCTGCTAGATGCCATGACCAGCTCCTTCAACCTGGCTCCTTCCTCTTGAGCGACCACACAGGCTTCCAGCTAAGCCCTTGTGCCCGCCATGGATACCTCCATGGTTCTGCTCGTCCTTTTTGTAAGGGAATTTGAAGTAATGGTAAAATAGAAAAATGACAGAAGCCCTCTTTTCCATGCATAAAAGTCAGTTCAAATAACTAGTTAAGACTAGGTTTGACTAGAAGAAACAGAAAATCTGGGGCGCCTGGGTGCCTTGGTCAGTTAAGCATTGGACTCTTGATTTGGGCTCAGGTCATGATCTCAGGGTTGTGGGATCGAGCCCCGTGTTGGGCTCTGTGCTCAGTGCAGAGTCTGCTTGAGATTCTCTTCTCCCTCTGCCCCTTCCCCAGCTCATGCTCCCGCTTTCTCTCTCAAATAAATTAACAAAATCTTGAAGAAGACCAAGAAGAACAAGAACAAGAAGGAAAAAAAGAAGAAAAGAAAAAGAAGAACAAGAAGAGGAGAAGGAGGAGACAAAAAACCCTATCGTAGTGACTTAAACACATAAAGGGCTTATCTGTCTCACTCAGCAAGAAGTCCTGGGGTCAATAATCAAGCTGGTTCCGTGGCCCCAAAACGGCCCAGAGGAGCCAGGCTCCTTCTGGCTTCCTGCCCTGTCGCCCTTAGCCATGTGGGCTGCATCCCCAGGTGCTACCCTGTTGTTCCATGAAGGAGAAGGGGTGAGGAGAAGATGAGAAGGAAAGTCACCCCCTAAAGACCTCCACCAACCCCGTCATCTGGGTCTAGCCGCAAAGGAAGCTGCCAGATTGAGGCTTTCCAGCTGGGCACATCACGAGGTCAAACAAAATTGGAGTTCCATTAGAAAGGAAGGTCGGGTATGTGGATGTTTGGCAGGGCATCCATTCAGCTGCTGTAACAAAAATAGAAAGTTAGCAATGGCCTAAGGACAAGAGATTATTTCTTAGGAAAAGGTCCTAGCAGTTGATCTAGGGCAGGTATGGAGAATAGAGCAGGTATCAGCGAGGACTCAGGCTTGGAGGACTCGGGATGAGAGTGAAAAAAGCAAAATCTTTGTATTGTTATAAAGTTAACTCACTTTTTCATGATTCAATTTATTATTATTATTTTAACCTCCCATCTCCCCTTTGAAGGGATCTCGAGGAACTTCGAGACCAGTCCCCGGACCACATTTTGAGAACTACCATGTTAGGGTCACAGCTCCCTAGTAAATGAACAAAGGAGTCTGGACATCACGGGTGGTAACGTAACTTGGCCCCCGAGGCCTAGCATTCACTTCCCATCCCACTTTTCCACTTACAGAATCTTTTATAAAGTAGTAACTGACATGTCGGAGGAAGCAGGAGTCATCTGTTGGCAACCACTGTTCAGAAAAGTACATTGGGGGAGGAGGTCTTAATTTGTAGGAATGCAAGCAAGTTTTTCTGTTAAGTCCCTGGATCACACATTTCAACGACTCCTGGGCCAGGCGTGGTAGGCAGAATTTCTAAAACAGCCCCCAAAGATGTCCTGCCCTAAACATCAGAACCTGGGACTAAGACAGGCTCTAAGTCCCATGACTGTGGTAGGTTGTATGGCTCAGTTGTCCTTAGGAAGGGAGATGACCTGAGAGGCCTCCTCTAGTCACATGAGCCCTCGGAAGCAGAGAGCTTTCTGGGGTGATGTCAGAGAGATTCAAAGGTAAGAAGGAGCTGATGTACCACTGCTGGTTTGAAGATGGGAGGCCATGTGGGGAGGAACTTGAGTGGCCTTATGGAACTGAGAGCAGCCCTTGGCCAACGGCCAGCAAGGGAATGGAGGGACCCCACTCTTCTGCCAGCAGGAATGAGTTTGGAAGAGCACTCCAGGCTCCAGATGAGAACACTGCTGGTCGCCATCTTAATTTTAGCTTGAGACCCAAGCAGGGAACCCAGCCCGTCGGCCCAGACTTCAGACCTAGAGAACTCTGAGCTAACAAATAGGTGCCGTTTAAAGCTACCAAGTTTGTGATCATTTGTTATGCAGCAAGATAAAGCTAACACACCAGGGCAGGGAAAGAGGTGTGGCCCGGGGCCTAATTCCTGCAGACGAGACCCGGCTTGCACATCACTGAGGCAGTAGGAGAGCACCCCCTTGCCTTGGTGAGATAAACCAGTAACAAGGTTTAGATGAACCACCTGCAAAAGCATCAGAGCACGGGAAGAGACAACGAGCAGCTCCCCACAGTGCCCAGGGAAAGGGACTCAGGAAGATGTGTGGAAAATAACCATGAGGCACTGGCCCCTTATATAATATACACAAAATAAACAGCTGTCATAGAAACCTACACAGCAACAGTGAGTTTGGGAAAATGAGAGTCACATTAGTGGTAATATCCAAAGGGCAACAGCTCCCCAAGTGAATGAATGCTTTCATTCAATAAAGCAATAAACTGAGATGCCCTGGAAAACTCCATCAGCCAGCCAGCTGCCTCAGAGAGCAGAGGTGCCCAGGAATTAGGCTCCATCAGCATTTGCTCCCCGCAGCCTCTCCAACCTGCAAAACTGTGGGAACAAAAACCAGCCATGAGTCACGGGGCCACCAGAGAAAAGCAAACAGAGTGTCAGTACCCAGGGCTCTCCATCATCGCTGGCTTCCTGGCTGGGACGGCCGTTGGGAGGCTTCCAGGACCTTCTCCAGCCTGCGGTGCAGACAAAACCACATAGAGACCCCGGTAGCCCCTCACTTCCTGGGGCCTGGGCCCCCATCTGTAAACCCCAGGAATAGCGCTCATCTTCCCTGGCCCTGGGGCTTTCCTTCTTTCCTTCCTTCATCTGAGACTCACTGAGCATTTACCGACATCAGTCCCTCTGCTGGGGGCTGACAGTTGGGCTGAGAACAAGGCTGACAGGTGCGTGTCCTCAAGGAACCTACAGTCTAGTGGGGAGGACAGACCGGAAAGATGTAGAAAAGCAAACACAAGGTAAAGACTGGATAATGAAAGATGATGGCAGGTTCCAGAAAGGAAGGAACTGGAAGAGCCGGGCACGCTGCAGGGGGGCAGGGAGGGGCTGATACTTGCAGGGAGGCCTAAATCAGACGGAAGGAGTAGCAGACACAAAGGTCTGGAGGTGGGACAGGGCGGCTTGGTGAGCTCAAAGAGCACAGGGGGGCTGGCTGAGCTGGAGCAGGTTGGGGGGGGTACGTGTGAGATGGTACAGGACATGTATGTAGGAGCCGAGGCTGTGGAATGACATCTGTCCTTGGTTTTAAGTGCAAAGGCAAGTTGTCAGAGGGCTCTAGGCAGGCAGTGGGCGGGGGGGGGGGGGAGGGGGAGGTTATTGGGGTTGGAACGCCAATCTACATGTGTTAAAGAGCCTTCTGGTTGCGCTCCAGAGAATGACTGGACAGGGCTGCAGGCCACAGAAGCAGGGAGACCTGTAGGGAGGCGCTTACAGAGGGACTTCCAGGGAAGAGTCGATGACGGGTTAGGATGTCGGCAGTGGAGGTGGAAAGGAGTGCATGGATTCGGCAGCCCTTTTGGGAATGGAGCCAGCAGCACTGAGAGGAAATGATGGTTCATCTTTACTCCCATCCACGCTCACTGCGTGCCGACTCTGGACAAGGTGCTGCCCACAGCCCTGGGACATGAGGGGGTGTCAGGCCTGGTTCTTGCCCCCAAACGGGGGACCATCACACCAGGCACATGACAAATAAAGATTAAATACAGAGGCGCACACTCAGGGCCAAATAGGCCACGCTGAGAATTTCACGCCAGGGCAGTGCTGAGAGAGGGGTGTGAGCTCTGAGAGCGTGTCAGGTGGGGAAGCTTCATCCATCTTCACCCGGCTTTTGAGAAGCAGAGATGAGACAGGAAAACATTCCAATGGACTTCATCCAATGCTGTGCATTGTTCTAGAATGATGTGCCTTCTCACTACTCCGTTGACTGCGGAGAGGCCCTTCAACAGGGCTCACTCGCTATCCCACCTCCGACATCGGACCTAACCCATGCTTAAACCAGGTGGTGCGCCAGGAAACTAAGACCCCGGACCAACCAGCTGGCAGATTCCCAAACAAAGCAGCATGCTCACTTCCTGTGACCCGCCCCACCCCCGGCACCTGGATCTCTGAAGATGTCCAAAGGAAGGAGGCCCCAGGCTCTCAGCAGAGTGGTCCTGGCAATGGGGTTCGCCTAAGGGAAATGCTCAAGTCATTGTAACACAAGCCAGCGTCCACAGAGCTGACCAGAAGAACCCACCAGGCAACATAAGTGAGTCAACAGCAAAACACCGCTCTGCCCCCAGGATTGCTGGGGGAGCCAGAGGACACCCCTAATAACATTTACTCAACTTGACTGCCTTCCCCGTGTCCAAAGATGAACGAGGGGTGGAACAGTCCACTTGTCACAAATATTCCCAGCCCTAAGTCGATGCAGGGCTGGAAGACACATTAGGAACTGAAGCCCCTTTTCCGTCCTGCTGTCACCTAACTGGACTCCCAGCCAGAGTATAACCAGAACACCACACAGGGGCAAACACCTGCCAGAGGGAACAGGTGCTGTGTCCTTGAGCAGAGAGTCAACGTATCAGGGGACCTAGAGAAATCAGGAAGAAATGCAAATATGCCAGTTGGATGCTTCCTACTGTAGGGTCACATGTGTCTTTGGGGGGCTAAGGAGGAAGAAATACAAAGATGTAAGGGGAGGCCACAGTCTGTCATCAAAGTCCAGACCTTCTGAGGTCTGGCACCTGAAGGAGAATCTTCAGGCAGAGAAAAGTGCCCTGGGGGGTTCCTCACCCTCTGGGGTCCTTCACCTTGATTGGCCCCCACACAGAGAAGAGCTGGAGTGAGGGAGGAAAGAATAGAAGCAACATACCTGTGAGGCTGTGCGGGCGCTCTGGGCCTGGATCCTAGACACCGCACGGGTCATGTGCAAGAGTGAGGTCCCAAGGTCCTGGGACTGGACCTCATTTTTTTTTTTAAGTTTTTATTTAAATTCCAGTTAGTTAACATACAGTGTAACATTAGTTTTGGGTGTACAGTATAGTGATTCAACACCTCCAGACATCACCCGGTGCTCCTCACCACGAGTGCCCTCCTTCATCCCCATCACCTATTCCCCCCATCCCCCCCACCCACCTCCCCTCTGGCAACCAGCAGCTTGTTCTCTATGGTTAAGATCTTTTTCTTGGTTTGCAGCTCTCTCTCTCTTCTTTTCCCCCTATGTTCATCTGTGTTGTTTCTTTTGTTTTTTTAAACTTCACATTTTTTTAAAAAAATTATTTACTTATTTTGAGAGAGAGAGAGAACACAGGAGGGAGGGGCAGAAGGAGAAGGAGAGAGTCTCAAGCCGACTCCCTGTTGAGGGTGGAGCCCGGTGCAGGACCAATCTCACAACCCCGAGATGATGACCTGAGCTGAGACCAAGAGTCGGACATTTAAGCGACTGTGCCCCTCAGGTTCCCCCACATCTGTTTTGTTTTTTAAATTCCACATATGAGTGAAATCATATGGTCTTTGTCTTTCTCTGACTTATTTTGCTAATAGAGCATAATACACTCTAGCTCCATCCACGCCACTGGAAATGACAAGTTTCCATTCTTTTTTGATGGCTGAGTAGTAGTCCATTATATATACACCACATCTTCTTTATCCATTCATCAGTCAATGGACACTTGGGCTCTTTCCATAATTTGGCTATTGTAAATAATGCTGCTATAAACATTGGGGTGCAGGTGCCCCTTCGAATCTGTATTTTTGCACACTTTGGGTAAATACCTAATAGTGGAATTGCTAGACCATAGGGTAGTTCTATTTTTAACTTGTTGAGGACCCTCCATACTGTTCTCCAGAGTAGCTGCAAGGCCTAGATCTCACTTTGCAAGCTAGTTGCCCTTAGGTTTTTATCTCCCTGTTGTCCTCTCCTAATAGTTAAAGTCTTTTCAAATGTCAGCCTATCTCAGAAGAACCAGGTGTTCAAGTCCAACTTTAGATTAAAGGGAGAGTGATATTAATCAAAAGTGAAAGTTGGGGAAAGGACTGGATTTTCTCAGGTGCTGGCAATGGGGTCTCCCCACAGTCTGAAGCCTCGGGTTGCCTGGCTCTGCTTCCATCAGAAGCCAGTCATTTCTGCTAGGAGAGTCTCACTGAAGATAACAACAGCTAAGACCAACTGAATGTCAGGCACGGAGAGTAATGCTTTAAGTGGATGATTTCATTCCGTCCTATCAAACAATCCTGGGCGGCAACTTGTATTTCTATCCTTGTTCTTCCAGTGGGGAAGCTAAAACTCAGAGGGCTGGACCCTCGGCGAATCTCAGAGGAGTTGGGAGATAAAAGCCAGCAATCTGACTCCAGACCTCTACTCTTGTAACCATCTCCCATGCCACCTCCCACCACAAAAGATGCCGTGAGTACCATGACTGTGGTTCCAACATTAACTCCGAAGTAACAGGAAATGGTGGGAGAGGCCACCACTGTGTCGGGAAGAAGAGATGACCACCAATCTTGCCAGGAGCCCTCCAAGAAGGGTCTGCCCCAGGAATCCCTAGTGAGCTCAACAACGGCCATCCCAGAAGAGTTTTCGATGAACTTGTTTCCTGGTCAATCCAGGTATGAAGCACAGCTCTCTCTTCTTGATGTGCATGTGCAACCATGCCCCAGGCTTCTGGGGTGACACCTCACTGTGGCTTTGAGACCCATCACCTCAGGAGCCCGCCATCACTACATAAACCATCACTAAAGGAACCCCATTCTGCCTACGTGGGGCATCTGAAAAACCCTTTTTGTTTACTTTCCCTTTCCAGTTGCAATCTGGTGAGTCTTTACCAAAAGAACCTAAGGATTAAAACAAAACACAACAAAACCAGAGACTCCAGAAGCGGCCATGCCACTGCCCCCTCGATCCTCAAGCCCCGGCTGAGTCAAAGAAAAGCATGTCGAATGGCTGATTGATTGGCATCAAGCATATTCACTGTAGTTGAAGGAGGTTTTAGTCTGGTTGGCATTTGGGATGCTTTTGCATTCTAGGTTTTTTCTCTGCAGACACTCTGCAGTCTGCTAAAAGGTCTCCAATGGACACATCCTAAACTAGGTTTCCTGGTTGGCAAAATGCCTTCTGTCCCTCAAGTGACTCAGAAAGCCTGTGGTTAAAAAAAAAAACCAAACAAACAAACAAAAAAAAACGGTTATTGCTGAAGCCAGGAAAACCTCCGTGGGTTGGGAAACAAATCGAAGAGGCAAAGTCCTTACAAACATCTATTTCTCAATAAGTACATGGAGGCCCACCTTTAGCCACAGAGTTTATAGCCAGCAGCACGGACAGAAACAGGATGCTGAGAGGTCTCTGGGGGTGGGGGGGTGGGGTCTCCTCTGATTGTGTTTCTTTTAGAGACGATCCCATGTGAATTGAAAAGGAAAAGAAATTATTTGCCCCAGCCACAGATTTCCTCTGACCTCCAACTGGTCCTCCACCACCAAGACTGGGACACTGAGCAGTAATAAAACTCAAGACCGCGTCCCTGTTTGGGAATCCGGCCATTAAACTGCTCAAAAGAGCTCTCTGATGGCAAGCGTGGCATCTACGGAAAGCTGCAGAGTTTTCATGTGGCTTGCCTTATAAGAAAAATCCACTCACTGAAGCCAAAGAGTTTTCTAGAATCCATTCCTCACATTCTCCTTTGTCCCACTCCTTGGTCTCATTTTAACAGCGAAATTAGAAGACTACCTTAATTTTAGGGGCACCTGGGTGGCTCAGTCAGTTAAGCAGCCGACTCTGTTGTCAGCTCAGGTCATGAATCTCAGGGTCCTGGGATCAAACCCCGATTTGGGCTCCATGCTCAGCGGGGAGTCAGCTTGAGGATTCCCCCACCACCTTCTTCCTCTGCCCCTCCTCCCATTCATGCCTCCCCCACCTCAAATAAATAAATCTTAAAAATTAATTTTAAAATCGCCCCAAAACAGAATATGCTGTCTTATAAAATAGTAGGTTTCCAGTTCACAAAACTGTCCAGAGCAGAGGGCAGGATGACCACCTGTTAAACAAGGTGAAGCCAAGATTTTTGCACTGCATAGAATGTTCGGCTGAGGGCCACCAGGTCATTTTTGCCATTAGGCTTCATCCTTGTAGCTCACATATTCCCCGCTGGTTCCCTCCCCACACAGGGCACTTTATCCTCAGTTTCAGGGCTCCTTTTCCTCCGACATATAGATTCACAGACACCCAACCTTCCACGAAGCTGGCCTCACCAAAGTGAACACTAAATTGTCTCCACTGTCCTGAAAAAGGAGGATTAGGGGTTTTAGAGTCAGAGAGCACTGGGGTCCAGGCACAGTCCCACCACACTTTAGCTGTTCCTCTCCAAACTAAGGTCTCAGTGACTGTAAAAAAGGAGAGAATATTGCTCACGGTTCTGAGGTTTAAATAAAATTGCCTGCGCATTGTGTTGCTCCCAGCACCTGGCCACCAAGGGCATCCATAAAACGTGCATTCTTCCCCGACCCCATCCCTCCACACACTCTGTCTCTGCGCCTCCTCCTGGTCCGTAGGTTGCTCCTGGACAAAATACACACCCCAAGAGAGATCTGAGTCCCATAAGCTTAACAACCCATGCCAGACATGCCTGGCAATTCTTCACCCAGCCTTCAACTTCCTGCCGCCCTCCCCACTGCACCTGCTCCCAATTCCCCTTTTGCTTCCGATCAATAACCAAATATCTGCTGAACAGCCAGTATTCTGAAAGCACCAAATTGCAGTTGTAGGGGAGACAAAGAAGCATTGCAAACAGTCTCTGTAACCCATGCATGCAAATGAAGACACCACAAACCCAGTATCGGAAAAGTGCCACGTGGACGGGGATGGAATAAAAAATGTTATCAGAGGGTCAGAAGGGGGTTGAGGTCGCCGGCGAAGCTTTGCTAGAAGTGTCACTTCAGCTGGGTGTCAAAGAGAGAGAATGTCCATAGAAAGAGTCCAGGGACAGAAGAAATCAAATGAGCAAAATAATAATAACTGACATTGACCTCCAGCTGCTGAGAGAGCAGAAGGAGACTGGTCTCAGGTTCCATGCCCCCATCATGTGCCTTTCTTGCCTTGGCCACCACGAGCCCCCACTCCACCCCCACCCACCTTGCCCTTGACTGACAGGCCCGCCCAGGAGAAGTGCTCCCCAGACCTGGATGGCCCTTTCCTCCTCTTGGCAGCCCAGACCTGTGCTTCTTCCAGGCCCCTGCTCATCATTACCTCCCTGCTCTGCTCAAAGATGCCCACACACAGCACATTGAGGTGCAGTGCACACAACCCCTCTCCCTCCGGCTTGCTTAATGTCACCAACTGCCCGCTTGCCCTCCTGGCATGTGGCTCTTGTCTCCTCAGAGAGTCTGTACCTTCCTGGAGGATGTGGACCTCCCTCTCTCCTCTATTTTTCTACCATGTCTGGAGCGGCACTGCCTTCACAGTTTTTGCTGGAACCGAGCAAGAAATATACCGTGGACTCTAAAGGTCTGAACTTAGGATGAAAGGTAATATAAACCCACAGAGGGAGATAGTCCCTCTCTTCTCAAAGTTTGGCTTTACAGTGAAACAGCCATAAAACTCCTAGACTGCATGTTCTTAAAATAGCATAACAACAAAAACATTAGTGCTCACATGAGAGCTGCTGAAATATCCCTTAGATATTCTTTTAAAAAAAAAAGAAGAAGAAGAAGAAGAAGTCTTGTGTTAATGAACTTCCCCACATCTGTCCTAATTTTAGCATCAAGTGGTCTGAATTATTGGGCTATTTTCTAGAACTTCAATGTATGCACAGGCTTTTTTTTTTTTTTTTTTTTTTTTTTGCTGTTCCCAGGCAGGCAACCCCATCACTCAGGTTAATGCTTCAGGAAGGGGTTACAAAGAACAGCACAAACACTAAAAATGAAATGTAAACCCTTCACTGAGTAGCAGTGGGGAAAAAGGATTGAAGTAAACCTATGGAATAGTGCAGCAGAGTTGATCATTCAAAGCTGGGTTATCCGTGCAATAAGATAAGAGAGAAGAGGGCGCCTGGATGGCTCAGTTGGTTAAGCGACTGCCTTCGGCTCAGGTCATGATCCTGGAGTCCAGGGATCAAGTCCCGCATAGGGCTTCCTGCTCGGCGGGGAGTGTGCTTCTCCCTCTGACCCTCTTCCCTCTCCTGCTCTCTATCTCTCATTCTCTCTCTCTCAAATAAATAAATAAATCTTTAAAAGAAAAAAAAAAAAGACAAGAGAGAAGAGAGACAAAAAGAAATGAGACATAAAAAGTATAAAAATTGGGGGAAAAAAGTATAGATTGGGGGGACAAAAGTAAATCATTATTTATGATGATCTTACTGTATCTATATAAAAAATTTCAGAGAATTATCTAAAGAACAACCACTACCAATGATCGTATTCAGTGTGGTGGTTCAGTACAGAGAGCTTAGAAAAATCAGTGGTTTTCCTATGCAATGACAGTAGCCAGATAGACTATATCATGAAAGAAAAGATCTCATTTGCCATAGAAACAAAAGGAAATGCGATACCCAGGAATACACTCAACCAGAAATATAAACGATCCTTATGAGGAAAACGTAAAATGTTACCGAGGGACATGATCAATGACTTGAATAAAGAGAGGGCACACCTTGTTCTTAGAAACTCTCCGCATTATAAGCTGCCACTTTTGCCTAAATTAATCTATAAACATGAAACAAACTCCATAAAAATACCTAGAGGATGTTTTTGAAACGAAAAAGCTGATTCTGAAGTTCACATGGAGAAACAGGCTGTAAAGAATAACAAAGAAATTTTTGAAAAGGAAAAGCAATATCTAATAGATAATAACACAACGTTCTGATCATTGAAACAGTAGAGAACACGAATAGAGCAGAAAAGATTAAAGCAGTGTTCCCTAATAAAAATATAATCTGAGCCACAAATACAATTTTCAACTTTCTAGTAGCCAAAGTAAGTAAGCACAGTAATAAGAAATGGGTGAAATTAATCTTAATAATATATTTTATCCAGTATGTCCAAAATAGTATAGCTCCAACATGTAACTTCCACTTTATGGTAAAACAGCCATAAAATCCAAAATAAAAATTACCGAGATATTATAAATTCTTTAGTAAATCTGCAAGATCTTGTGAGTCTTTTATGTTTGCAACACATCTCAATTTGGACCAACCACATTTCAAGTGCTAAATAGCTACACATGACTAATGGCTAGTACATTATCCACTCTACATCTACAAAATCCAGAAATGAATCAATAAATATATTCTCTAATTTAGTAAACAGTCCAGTTGACATTTCATATCGAAGGTGTATTATTCAACAAATTAGGTATTAGGACTTCTGGCAGACATCTGGAAATACCCGCATCATAATCCCTACCTCACTTCTTACACCTAAATGGATTCTGGATGGGTCAAATACTTAAATGGAAAACCCAGGCGTAGGGGGGAAAACCACAGAAAAGACAGATGATATTTGTAATCATCCTGGAATGAGGAAAACTTTACTAAGTATGCCTCAAGAAAAACGAGTAGGTTCAAATAAGTACAAATTAAATGAACATCTACGTAGTCAAAAGCACCATAAACAAAGTCATAAGGGACGAACTGAGAAAGTAACTGAAAGGATGACAGATCATTTCCTCAATATATAAGCAGCTCCCGAGTGAGATGAACAGTGCACAGAATAGTAAGAGAAAGATACAGTTCACAGAAAAGGAAACGTGAATGGCTTTGAAGCCTATGGCAAGATGGTCAAGCTGACTTATGAGAAGAAAAATGCCCAGACTCCATGAAATACCCTTTTCACCTACCCCTACTAACAAAACGTAGGCTAAAACCTCATAATGATGAGGGTGTGGGGAAAGTCATTCTCAAATACTGCTGGTCAAAGTGTAAATCAGTACAAGCTCTACAGAGGGCAACTTGAAAATTCCTACAAAAATGGAAAATTTACAAAACATCATGTAATCCTATTCTTAGGAGTTTATACCACTGACCTGTTCACATGGACCTAAATGCACTCAGTACTCAGTAGATATTCTGTCTTCCAATGCGGCCCTAGCTGGTCATTAGTGGGTTAATTTTTAAAGTAGACAAAGAGAAGACTCTCCCTCCAAAAACAACTTTTTAATTTCAAGTAAATAAATGTGCATTAGGGCGCCTGGGTGGCTCAGATGGTTAAGCGTCTGCCTTCGGCTTAGGTCATGATCCCAGGGTCCTGGGATCGAGTCCCGCATCGGGCTTCCCGCTCCTTGGGAGCCTGCTTCTCCCTCTGTTTCTCTCTGTCTCTCATGAATAAATAAATAAAATCTTTAAAAATAAATAAATAAATAAATGTGCATTAATTTGCTCAATCTATGATGTAACACACAGGCCATTTTGGTACATATAGGTTAACTGATCGAGTTCGACTTCATCGATCTTGCAAAAACCTTACCCGTAATACTTCATTTACCGCCTTCAGATTTGGTTTCTTTGAAGTAGTGAAAGGACTTAACACATGGGAAGAAATTGGAAAATAGCTATTCTCAGTATTTTGAATTTGTTGCCCAGTCTTTTGACAGCTGTCTCTTCTGTGCCTTATTTGATGAAAATTTGGTGATTCAACATTAGCAAATCTATTCAAAGCAGTCGACCAAACTGTCATCCAAACTTCTTTTCCTTTTCACCCTATTTCATCAGTTTTTGTAATATTTGGTTAAATCAAATGATTGCAACAACTATAACCGGCATAAATACTTGCGCTAACAGACAACGGATGCTGGGTGAGCTGACAACAGGCAGTCGAAGTGTTACAGGGAACAGTAATGCAGAGCATCTGTTACTCAAACAACCCATTAAGTCAAGGTCAACAAAGAGAGCCTGGATTTTATTCAGGAAGGCAGCCAGTCTCAAAGTGGGGTCCCTCGTAACACCCAGGAACTTGTTAGAAATGCAAATTCTCAGGCCCCATTCCAGACCTCCTGAACCAGACACTCTGGGGGTTGATCACATCAACATCCAGGTTGATTCACAGGCGAAAGTATAAGGACCACCACAATGAGGCAAAGCCCTTTATGGGAGCCAAGAAAAGCACGGTCACATATCATCTGGTGGCCTCTCTTTTGTGCCACCAAGGGTTTTATGGGCCATCCACCATTTCCCCCCCCCCGGAAAGAAAATACTAAACGAATAAGTAGGAGGGCCATTATTTATCTGAAACATAGCAATATCCCAAGCCTATTTTATTTACTTCTCAAGCTAATGATTCTGCCGACCAGTAACTCCAGCAAACTATGTGCAGCAGCAATAACCCTCTTACAGAATTGATTTTCTCTGGTTAGGAACAAAGAAGTCTCTCCCTCTAACAACAGAGCCTGCATTGATTAGCTCATCAGGGTGCTGGGAGGCCCAGGCTGGAGCCAGGCACAAGCATAGCAACTCCTCTGGGGCTGCAACCCTCCTAGGAGTGCAACCACTCAGCATGGTTGATGCCCACCCCCTCACCAGGCACCAGGCCATGATCTGCTGTAGCTGAAGGGGCCTGCAAGGGACAGCCACACCAGGGCTGGGCAGAAAAAGCCAGAGGGGCCTGTGGAGGGAAGGACAAGTCACATCATAGCTCTCTGAAGTCTGCCTACATCTCTGCTGACAGAGCTGACTGCTCTACCCCACTCTGTCAAGTGGTATTTATCTGAGGTATCCATTTCCATCCAAACCCTTCTTATTTCCACAGAGCTCCAATTTTCATTCCCACTTCCTGCAACACTGATGTATGACATTTAATACTGCATTTGTTAAGCCTCCAACTATCTATGCCCTACCTTTCCTGTTACGGGTTGAGCAGTGTCCCCCAAAAATATGTCACAGTCCCAACCCTCAGTACCTGTGAACATGGCCTGATTTGGAAATAGGGTCTTTGCAGATGATCAAGCTGAGATGCGACCATTAGGGTGGGCCCTAATCCAATAGGACCATGTCCTTGTTAAAAGAGGAAATGTGGGGCGCCTGGGTGGCTCAGTTGGTTAAGCGACTGCCTTCGGCTCAGGTCATGATCCTGGAGTCCCGGGATCGAGTCCCGCATTGGGCTCCCTGCTCGGCAGGGAGTCTGCTTCTCCCTCTGACCCTCCCAACCCTCCCCCCTCTCATGCTCTCTCTCTCTCTCAGTCTCTCTCTCTCAAATAAATAAATTTTTAAAAATAAATAAATAAATAAATAAAAATTAAAATTAAAATTAAAAAAAAGAGAGGAAATGTGGCTACAGGAGTAGAGACGCACACACAAGGGGAATGCCAGGGGAAGTATGGAGTTATGCCATCACCACCCAAAGAACCGCCGGAAAGCAGGAAAGAAGTCTGCAACAGATCCTTCCCTAGAGCCTCCAGAAGGAGGGTAGCCCCACCAACACCTTGATCTCCACTTTTAGCCTCCAGAACTGGCAGGAAAAATTTGTTGTTTAAACCACTCACTTTGTGGTCCTCTGCCACAGCAGCCCTAGGAAACTAATACACTCTCCAGTGAAACCCTAGGTCCCCCCGAAGGCAGGATGGCCCTGGGACCCACCGCTGAAAGCTGGGCTGTCCAGTGTCCGCACCACCTTTAGGGTGAGACGTTTAGGCAGTGATCCAAACTGTAGTTGGGAAGCTGGATGCACTTGGCCGGTTCCCAAACCCAGCTATGTGTCTGAAGCCTTCTGTGAAGCTTTTTGGAAATACGGGCATCCGAACCCCACCCCAGGCCTCCTAAATCAGAATATCAAAGGGTCAGGTATGAGATGCCACCTGCCAGGCATGGTTCACAGAATCTTCAAGGGCCCCTCCAACTGTGGGATTCCATTGCTGCTATACTGTTATATCCTCCACCCCACCCCACCCCCAGCCCCCAAGAGGGCCCCACGGACCAGCAACACCAGCCTTACGTCGGAGCTCATGAGACGTAAAGAATCCCATGCCCACCTCAGACCTGCCAAATCAGAATCTGCATTTTAACCAGCCCTCCAGATGAACACTGTACGCGTTCAGGTGCGAAAAGCACTTGCAGATGCTCAATGAACGTAAGACAAATGATCAAGAGGAAAGGAGAATTATATTAGAGGGATTTAAGAGGCAGCATTGCATAACTATCATCAGCACGGGCACTGAGGCTGGGCTTCTTCACATCACCCGCCTGGGACTCAACTCTTTGATCTGTAAAATGGGAATAATGCAGTACCTGCCTCACAGGACTAAGTACTGAATGAGTTCACACACAGGCAGGGTTAGAACACTGCTTAGTGCATACTAAGCACCCAGTAAGTGCTATCTAGCCCCAGACAAAAACCAAGGGATGGCCTAGTTACTATCTCCAACTACAATGAGCCCAGCTTTTTTCTTTAAAAAGGGTGTCTACAAACCAGAAGAGATTCACGTGCAAAGTAGCAACCAGTTTCTGCTCTGTTTCTTTGCTAGTGGAGCAGAACTAAAACAAATGAAAAAGTCCCCAGACCTGGGTTTTGTTTCAAAAAGCCAAGTGTTCATTTTGCAAGTATAGCTATTTTTCATTTTATGAAATCAATGCCTTTTTTTAAGGCTAACTATAAACGGTCAATTTTTTTAAAAGAAGATTCTAACTTTGTCATTGATTTTCACTTTTAAAAATGGAAGTGCCATATTTGAAAAACTTCCCGTCCCAGTAAGTTAAATTGAAAAGCCTAGATGGCAAAACAGTCAACAAAAAATTCAAATAACCCTATTAAAAAATGGGCAAAGGGCCTGAATACACATTTCTCCAAAGATGACATACAAATGGCCAACGAGCATAGGAAAAGATGCTCAACATCACTGATCATCAGAGAAATCAAAACCACTATGATATATCATCTCACACTAATTAGGATGGCTACTATCAAAAAAACAAAAAACAAAACAAAACGAAAACAGCAAACAGCAGGTGCTGGTGAGGATATGAAGAAATTAGAACCCTGTGCACTATTGGTGAGTAAAATGGGACAACCGCTGTGAAAAACAGTATGGCGATTCCTCAAAGAATTAAAAATAAAACTACCTTATGATCCAGCAATATCATTTCTGACTTTCAGAAGAATGGAAAGAAGGGTCTCAGTGAGATATTTACACGCTCCTTTTCACAGCAGCACTACTCACGATAGCCGAGAGGGTGGAAGCAACCCAAGCATTCAGCAACAGATGAGTGGTTAAACTAAAGGTGGCAAATCCATATGGTGGAATATTACTAGGCCTGAAAAAGGAAGGTAATTCTGACACCAGCTACAACATTGATGAACCTTGAGGACGTTGCACCAAGTGAAATAAGCCAGACAGATACTATATGATTCTACATATATGAGGTATCTGAAGTAGTCGAATTCACAGAAACAGAGTAGGAGGGTGGTTAACCGGGGGGGGGGAGGGGGGGGCAGGAGGCAGGGGAGAGAGAAAATCGTGGGGGAGGGGGTCGCTGCTGAATGCGTACAGAGTTTCAGACCTGGAAGATGACAAAGTTCTGGAAATCTGTTGCACAAGACGGTGAACATACTTAAGTGTACTGAACTGTATAGTAAAAATAGTTAAGATGGGCAGTTTTATGTTCTGTGCTTTTTACCACAATAAGCAAAAAGAGGGCGCCTGGGTGGCTCAGTTGGTTAAGCGACTGCCTTCGGCTCAGGTCATGATCCTGGAGTCCCGGGATCGAGTCCCGCATCGGGCTCCCTGCTCGGCGGGGAGTCTGCTTCTCCCTCTGACCCTCCTCCCTCTCGTGTGCTCTCTCTCATTCTCTCTCTCTCAAATAAATAAATAAAATCTTTTAAAAAAAAATAAGCAAAAAGAAAAACAAAACAAGGACAACAAAGAGAACAGCCGGCCGTCCTTGCTAAATGCTAGAGGTTGGAGGTTGGAGTTTAACAGCACAGCTGGATCTTGGCTCCATGTTACCCTGTTTCCCTTACTCTGGGATCTCCTTTCCTCTAATTGTTTAGTTCTTTTATTTGCAATGAAGTGACTTTACCGGGATGACAATGAACAAGGAGTGGTACAGGCTTTTCTTAAATTGCTTGGAGCAATTATCTTGCCTTATAACACAGTAATAGCAAGGGTATAAATACTGCATTTATGTCAGATCATTCTGCTTACGCCATTGCCAGATATGTCTTAAGGATATAGATTACCTTTAAACGATCCAGTCTGGTATCTTTGTTTTTGCCTTTTAAGAGAATTTTTAAAGGGCAGCTCCTGTTTTAAGAAATTACCATTGTACTTGGGAAGTATGTTAACTGGTAACGACAAGCTGCCATGCATCCTCACCTCCTGCACTTGATCGAGCCAGGCTTTGAGTAAAGATAGTTTTCCTTATTCTACTGTTTCAAGGTATAGACTTCCGCATTTATTAAAAGAAAAATAATAGGGTCCCACCTTGAAAATTAAACACAGGCCATTGCATGGAGTATCCATCAATGTTTGGGTTCTGCGATGCCGCTCTTCCAGCAATGGGCTTCACATATGGATATCATAAAAATTATTTGGGGACATTACTGTCCCCTAAGAGGAAATGAATGTTCTTATAAGAGGTGGTTCGGTAATTTCTTTTGTCTTCATCACTAGAGCAATTTTCTCTTTCGACGAGAAGTCATCCTAAATCACCCAGCATAAAAATGGATAATACTGCACATATTATCAGACTATTTGCAGATGATGCTATAAATGGCTGATCCGTCTCATTACATGAAAGGCATAACATCACAAATATTCCATCTCAGAAGCAAGTAGAGGCTGAAAACTTAATTAAATAAAATAAGAATTGATGGCATGCACTACCTTTGTGTCCTGCTTGGTTTCAAAGTTAGAACACTGAGATTCGCACTAATGCACTACATTGATGACTACTATGGATAAATTATTAGAACCAGTTACAAATTCAAAAGACTGCCAAATATGGACAACCTGATTCTCGGTAGTTATCAAAATCAGAAATGTAAGGATAGTCACTAAAAAATGACCAGGAAGAAAATACAGGAGGGGCTCAAGTACAATGGTGTGAACACATTCAAGGTAGGCATCTCCTTTTAATATTGGTATTTTGTAATAATCCTCCACCTCCCCTAACACGCACATGCACACACATGTGCACTCTCTCTCTCGCTCTCTCATTCCAAAATCTGACAGATTCTTTTGTAGGCTATATACAAAAACTTTAGCATACTTGAATTACATGACCATCCAAGGTCAGGGACCATTACTGCAAAATGTGAGAGAGATGTCTTGGTAATGATTACATGAAAACATGAAGCCCACTGATCCACTGTTTTCCCATTCCCTTCAATGTCACTTATTTTTATTATTTACAATTTTATCTATAGTTTTTGGAGGGTTTTTTGTTTGTTTGTTTTTAAGTAGGCTCCAGGACCAGTGTGAGCCCAATGCAGGGCTTGAACTCACGACCCTGAGATCAAGGGCTGAGCTGAGATCAAGAGTCCGACGCTTAAGGGAATGAGTCACCCAGGCACCCCCTATAGTTTTTCACACTCCTTCTTAAAGAACTATTTCAGAGGTGCAGAAAAGCACAGAGAATAACAAGCTCAACATCCATGTACCTACCACCTTAATTTAATAAAGGCAAACCTTTTACTACAGTTGATTTAGATTTTTTAAATAAAATATTGCAAAAAGAAATGGAGCTCCCTCCCCCCATACACACACTTAGAGGTACTAAATTTCTGGAAAAGCTCACAAGGACCTTTGCTAGCCACGTTTTGACACTTTTAATAGACATGCTTAGAGATTCCTATAAACCCATAAAAATACATAATGTGATTTTACATAATTTCAAACTTAAGTTAAACAGTATTTTACTATATGTGGCATTCTGCAACTTACTTTTGGTTTCTGCTAAATAGTGGACATTTATCTGTGTTGATATATAGATCTGGTTCATGCATTTAACTGCTGTTTAGCATACCATTTTGTGAATTTAGTGCAATTTCATTATTCAAGATTATTCAAGAACATTCAGAGAGCACATACCTAAAATGAATTACTTGGTCTTCAGTTTTACTAGATATTTCCAAATTACTCACCGGGATGGTTGTATCAATTTGCATTCCCACCAACAGCACATGCAAGTTCCCATCTGCCCAGATCTTGCTTTGTCAACACCTCGTATTGTCAAACTTTTTTCATTTTTTGTCAAATATAATGGGTGAGAATTTAAGTTGCATTTCCCTAATGACTAGGGATGTGGAACATCTTTTCGTGAACTAGTTGGTCCTTTAGGGTTTCCTTCTCCGAATTCCTAATCAAATAGTTGGTTCATTTTGTACTGAGTACGGTTTGTCCTTTTCCCATTGATTTTTATATATTCTAGACACCAATACTTTGTCAGTTACATGCACTGCAAACATCTCACCGGCTTTGACTTGGATTTAACTTGTTGGTGTCTTTTGTCATAGAGAAGTTTCTTGTTTGTTTCCTTTAAAGTTATCAAATTTTAAATGCTTCCTTTTATCATTAGTTGGCTACTCATTAGAATCACCCGGAGAGGTTTTAAACTACTGAGGCCTAAAACTGGGGGAAGGGGTGGGTGTTAAAACAACAGAAATGTATTCTCCTGTGGTTCTGGGAGCCAGAAGTCTGAAATCGAGGTGCAGGCAGGGCTATGCTCCTATTAACATCTGTAAGGGCAGGAGTCTTCCTTGTCTATTCTGTTCCTGATGGTTCTGGGCAATCTTTGGCGTTCCCAGGCTTGTGGTAGCACAGCTCCAATCTCTGCCCCACCTGCACATGGCCATCTTCCATCCCCCTTTTGATCCTGTGTCTCTTCTCTTCTTCTTCTAAGGACATCAGTCATATTGGATTCAGGACCCACTCTACTCTGGCATGATGTCTCCTAACTAATTATATTGGCAAAGACCCTATTTCCAAGTAAAGGCCCATTCTGAGGTTCCAGGAAAGACATGAATTTGAGGGGATTCCTATCCAGCCCCTGGACAACCAGGTCTCAACTTTGGACTCCGCCAAGTGACTTGTTGAGCCAGTGATATGTGGATGGAAGTATCAATGTGTCACTTCTGTGCCTGGGCCCTTGGGGGCTTTGTTTCTGCTCTTGCTTTAATGTCGCTGCCCTCACGAGGAGACGAACATGCTCTGGTCTAAGGCAGACAAGCCTCTGGAGCAGAGCCACCCCACCTATCTGCAATCTTGTCACGTTGCCAATTTGCTGACAGCTGGGAAATCAGTCCTTATTGACTGTGGCATGCCACTGAGATTGTGTGCTTGTTTGTTATGCAGCAATAGCTAACTAATACATACACTTTGTACCACAGCAACAATGAACGAGTCAGCCCACTGCAGTGTATCTTTAGATACACTGTTCCCTTTGTCTGAAATGTATACCCCACCGCTGATCAAGGCCATCTACCTGACAGAGCCCAACTCCACCTTTAAGTCTAAACATAAGCATCAACCCCAGGAAGCTTCCTATGATTCCCCCAAGCTAACTGAGTCACTATTTATCAGCGCCCCCATCTTCTACTCTTTTCCATCACAGCAATTACTGCTCTGTAATTGCTTTTTATGTAATTATAAGACTTTTGATCCCTGGCACTAGTGAAATGCCTGGTTCCAAAATTTGGCACTGAATGAACCACAGGAAAAAAGACCTGGTGGGAAGAGGGCAGTAAGGGGAAAAGGGAAGAAGAATCACAGCCTGGGAAGAAAGCAACCCCCGGCAAAAACCTGCAAGTCCAGACACCATCGAAATGTGATCCTGACACATGGGGCTACTTTGGGGTATCCCCCACCCAATCCCCGGATAAAAGCTCATGCAATCCTACTGAACCACAGAACAGGGTGGGGAAGGGAAGCAAAAGTCCGAGGGTCCCTGCTGAAGCATCTCAGCGAAGATGCAAGGAAAGCCAGGCCACACACGAGCCTTGCCAACTCCGAGATGGAACAGAGCTGATGACATTTTCTGTGACAATAACCACAGTAAAGTCATTCAAGGAGAAGAGCAGCAGTTTTAAATAGCTGGTAGTTAGCATTTTTTTTTTTTTGCCTCGTGAGGTGAGTGAGGCATATATGAGAAGTGGCTTGGGGTCTCACAGAGAAAGACGACAACATGACAAAGATGACAATGATGATGCAGAGAAGGGGACAGGTCTCAGGTCTGCGAACCCAAGTACAGCCCCATCTCCCTCCGGGAAGGTGGTGTCCAACCACTCAAGCCCTAGCAGCTCCGGATGCACCCCGACAAGAAAAGAGAATTCACACATCCTTGTGACAACACGACTGTCTCTTTCTGGAGCTATCAGTTATCCAAATTATATTCTTCCCTTCCTGGCCAGCTCTCATTCCCTCATGCCACCCTCAAAAACGTGCTCTTCTCCCCACCCTGCCTTTGTCTGGAATGCAAGAACAGCTGATCTTCCCACTCTGCAGGCCTGCTGGGAGATTAATTAAAACCAGATTGGGCTCAAAGAGACCCTCTCCATCCAGGAATCTCATAGGGTTTAGCACTCTGCAGGGTAAGTTCCTCTGGGGGCTGCTCATCATTAATAAACCTGCTGAACACCTTGAAACCTCAACCATCAAAGGGTTCTCATTACCAAGGCTTTATCGCGCCCTTTTATTTAGAGGGAGGTTTATACATGTGTAATAAGCACTCCCTAAGGAGCAATCTTCAGCCATTTTTAGTATGTTGGCGAATGCAAACTCCTCTGAGAACCCACTGGAAGTCATGGACCCATTTTATGGGTCCTGGGATGAACACTGCCCAGTACAGTGGATGGTTTTCTTTCAGTGGTGCTTTATCTGAACCCCTTCGTATCTAGGGAATTGCCCACTTTCTGACAGGTGATAGAGAATGAAGAGCTCTTCCCACAACAGGAGCTGAAAATCCAGACCCTCAGTTGCCCAACCAACTGAGCCACCCAGGCGCCCCCCCCAGCCAACCAACATTGACATCAGCCAGTGTTGGCCGCATATTAAAAGTACGGCACACACCGCTCGCTCAAGTTTTCAGCAGAAGCATCTTCTTTGCCATTACAGAGCCAACAAAGAGAAGAAACTCAACAGAATTGGGGACACAGATAAATTAAGGAGGGAGCGGAGAAGGCAGTACCCCCCACCACTTGCGAATCGGCCCTGCCCCCCAGAGCCTGACTGGGCAGGACCACCAGCCACTCTCTCTCAGATGAGAGATCTCAAACGGAATCGCCGAGACCCACCACCTTCCCCTATCCCTGGCAGTCCCTGGGCAGACTCCTCAAGATGTCACATCCCAAGAGAGGGGAGGGAGAAGGTGGGAGCACACATTTCCTGGGGAGACTGCCAAGATAAAAAGCAAACTGAAAAAAGCAAGTAGCAACAACATAGACAGTATGTTACCATGTGTTTTTCAGAAAACACAAAACAAAATTACATTTCCAGATGTACATAGATACATATGTAAAGGCCTGGTGCAATCCAACTACTCGATGATGGGGAAATTATCAGGCGAACTACATACAGTAAGGTGGTGGGACAGGACGCTGCATAAGTACTAGAATGAGTGTAGATAAAAGTCACTTCAAATGTAAAAATAACACACAAGAGGATGCACACACTGGTTCTGATGGTATGAAAACCCATTGCACGTTGGGGCGCCTGGGTGGCTCAGTTGGTTAAGCGACTGCCTTCGGCTCAGGTCATGATCCTGGAGTCCCGGGATCGAGTCCCGCATCGGGCTCCCTGCTCAGCGGGGAGTCTGCTTCTCCCTCTGACCCTCCCCCTCTCATGTGCGCGCTCTCTCTCTCTCTCTCTCAAATAAATAAATAAAATCTTTAAAAGAAAAAAAAGAAAACCCATTGCACGTGCGCACACAAGAGACAGGAGCTCGAAATGAGGAAGAGCTTGGATCACTATACACTGGATTTAAAGCATGCTTGAGTAATACAAGCAAATGGGGAAAGTGTTTACATTTCAGTGTTTAAAAGACACAACATAGTTCATTTCCTTAAAGAAAAGAGAAAAAATCTAGAAGGATACCCACTAAATTGATAACAATGATTGGTCTGGGGACAGGACAGGAAGATGGAAGTGTCTTAAGTCCCTTCAGGGTTGCTATAAAAAATTACTCTAGGGGGCGCCTGGCTGGCTCAGTCAGTGGAGAGTGCGACTCTTGATCTTGGGGTTGTGGCTTCGAGCCCCATGTGGGGTGTAGAGATTACTAAAAAAAATAAAATCTATTAAAATCAGGAGCGCCTGGGTGGCTCAGTCAGTTAAGCATCTGCCTTCGGCTCAGGTCATGATCCTGGGTGCTGGGATCGAGCCCCGCGTGGGGCTCCCTGCTCAGTGGTGAGTCTGCTTCTCCCTCTCCCTCTGCCCCTCCCGCTCCACTTGTGCTCTGTCTCTTGATTTCTCTCTCTCTTAAGTAAATAAACAAAATCTTTTGAAAAAAATATATAAATAAATTTTTTTAAATTAAAAAATTACTATAGACCGAGTGGCTTATGGACAACAGAAATGTATTTCTCACAGTTCTGGAGGCTGGAAGGCTAATATCAAAGGGCTGGCAGAATCGTGTTTGGTTTGTTTTTCACAGACAGCATCCATGTGTCACTGTGTGTCCTCACATGGCAGAAGGAACAGGGAGCTCTTGGGGACCTCTTTATAGGGCACTAATCTCATCATAAGGGCACCACACCCATGACTTGATCACCTCTGGAAGGCCCCACCTCCTAATACCATCACATTGAGGGTTAGGATTTCACCATATGAATTTGAGGGGGCATAAGTCTATAGCAGGAAGGGACCTTCACATAATTTTTCTTTCTTTTTTTAGTTTTTATGATGAGATTTTTGTGTTGTATCGTTGTAATACTAATACGATTAAAAAGAAAGACAGGAGGCCTTGGAAACACACACCCTACCATCCTTCCCAACCCTATCTTTCTACCCACCAATAGGAAATAATACTGTTAAACTCAAGGTAAAGGCCACCTACCTACTGTCATCCTTAACTTCATACAGAAGCAGAACTGCACAGATCATAAAAATGTCAATGTCTCCAAACAGCTATTTACTATCCATTCCATCTCTCCCTAGGGCCTCCGGAGGGAAAGCCTGGGCTCAGGCTGGCCCCAGTCACATTCTCCTTCAGCCCCCTCTTGGCAGCCCTCTTCCTGGGGTCCAGCAGCTGGCTACCTCCGTGCCTACCCCCTGCCTCTGTCCCTCTCCCATTAAAATACCATTTGGCAAAATCTCCATAAATCTCCGTAAGCTCATTTCCCATTAACGGTTACTGCCTGAGCCTTCTCTACTTTATTCACAGATAAAGAAACGAAAACAAATACCCATTTCAGAGAGCAATTTGATGTATCTGAAGTTAACAAAGCTGCAACGGGTTCAACCTGACAGGCTGTTATGAGTAAAACCCTTTTCATGAGCAGTATTTTGCTTCGGCTCCAACAGGGGGACAGATAAATCTGAAAAGCTGAACGAACAGAAATAGAGTTGGGAGACCAGAGTTGGTGGTTAACCATCTCCTTCCCACAAACCCAAGAGTCTGGGTTCTCAAACCGGCTTCTAGCTGCCTGGGAAGGCTACCTTCCCCGTGGGCACTCAGTCAGTGTCGGATAACCACATGGACGCAAGATCAAAACCCATTAACTCACACTCCACGAAGCACCTTCGATAGATCCACACTGCTGCCCTTTCTGGGTTTGGAAAGCACATTAAGAGTGAAACCTAGGGGAACCTCATGCTGTCTCAGAGCGACGGTGGCCTGAGTTTGTGACTCTCAACAGCAACATCTGTATTCAGTGACTGTAGCACTTATAAATAATTCTTATCTGTTTATAGACCTTCCAGAACAAATTCCCCTTCTCACATCAACAGCAAAAATTAATTTCTTTTCAAATGTCCTAGAACAGATGTTTACTGTCAGGCTGATCTTTCTGCCAATTAGCGAGGTTCTGGGCATTCATGGTTATTACGTCCGTACTCAAGCCCCTTCAAATTCTCTCCCTGGATGCTCAGCCACCACTCCCAAGCCATTCCTAATTTTCTGTGCAGTCTGTCCACGACTTTCCCTTGGGATCTTCTCCATATTCAAAGCATATATTAGAACAAACACCAAGCAAAAGGTTAAAACAATGATGCCGCCCAGCACAAATTGGCCAATGGCTATTTACACTGCCCAGAGAAAGTCCCCACATTCAGACAGCTGATCAAATATACCTGTCCCCGTCCCCACCCCCAGTACTGGTGAGCAGTGACCCATCGTGATTGCAGAGAGCCCTCCACAAGATACAGTCTTAGAAGGCCAGAGGGGCCCAGGTAGGAAGGGCAGAATGAGACCCAACGGGGGCTACGCAGAGCCGCTGAGCCAGTCCCTGGTCTGCTGTTCCAAGAGGTAAGGCCATCGGCTGTAAGATCTTCCTGCCAGGGCAAGTAGAATACATCCCAACGGCAAGTTCACACATGACCAGGGTGGATTTAAGAGCCGAATATGGCAGCCCACACAGAGAACCTCTCGAAGTTCATATCATGCAGATATAATCAATGGCAAGGAAGCCAAGGGTTCAGGGGCCAGAAACCGACACTGACATTCAAGCTTATGATGAAAAAAATGACACATGGTCTTTCCGCCAAGACAATGTTGTGACTCTCCATCCAACCGTCACATCCAGCTGTCTGGTCCAGAGGCTGGTCCTTCTGTGACATGAGGAATCCGTTTCTCATTGGTCCCAAGGACAAGTTCCCAAGGACCCTTCCTTCTCTTTCGTCAGGAATTTACAGCAGCAAAGAAGGCAGGTAGGCAGGGAAGAGAATGTCAGACTACGTCCTGGGCTAGATGTCCAGCGACTCCAGTGAGCCTGACCTGATCCTAGCTCGTCACAGTCCAACAGAAGAAATGACTTCCAACCCCATTCTCCCCTACAGCGTCCTTCTTGTGCCTCTTCTCTTTCTGGGTGATCAGAGAATTCAAGCACCAGCTCAGATGTCACAGAGGACTTCTGCCTACCTCTAGGGCTGGTTGGGCAAGGTTCTGTGTTTCTGTACTGGGTTCTTACAGACACTGACCCTTCTCTACACCTAGCATATGCACACTACTGATTTTAGCCAATGGCATTCGGTTACGATCTCATGGCCAGATTTCAGGCTGTGGTTCGTATCATGCTTCCACGTGGACAAGTAAGCACCCGGTCATTCTCCAAACCTAACCCACCAGCCCCATTTCAGCAAAAAAGCCTAAAATCTCTGATTTGCCCCCAATTCTGGTGCCTTGTTAGATTTTTAAATTTTTACTTTGCAGCCCCTAAAGGGAGTTATCCTCAAGCTATAGGGAGGAAGACTAGAGCCAAGGGGCATACAACCAGGCAACGGCAGAAGTGAACTTGAACTCAGGGCTCTGCTGCCCAGTGTCCCCACCTCATCCTCCTGTTAATAAGTCCTTGCCGATGTGATGCTTTGTCAATGGTCTTATGCTATAGTTGGGTGTGTCATCATCTTCGTGATGACAGTGTAGGCTCCTAAGGGTCAAGACCATGATCATAATCACTCACTTCTCCCAGTTGCTAGGTCCGCTCAGACACAGTGCCACACGGTACAACGTCAGCCGAGCTCTCTATTTATAATGAAATCTGACATTTAAAATCTGAACTTAGCAAAACGTAACTAAGGGGATGATTAGTCATATTACCAAGAGTTTATTTTCTTTTAGGACAAAAAAAAGTCCCAATTCACGGTAAACTTCTAGGTAAAAGCCCTAAATGGCTTGAAATATCTATTTCTATATCACTGGCTACTCAACAGAGCCACGAGTGGGTATGTCAAGTCTGAAGAGTGGTACTCACCAGGTGAGGCATCAGGAGGTCAGCCAGGTAGACAAAAGCAGCTCCGAGGGTGAAGCCAATGGCCACGGGGAAGAAGGCAAAGGCACCAAAGCCCCCGGAGGACGTGGCCATCTCAACGGCCGGGGCCAGGAGAGACCAATAGGAAGCTGCTAACATGACCTGCAAAACCACAGTGAACAAGCCATTAAACCAACCACAACCCCAAAAGGCCTTCCAAGTGCCCACTTCAGTTGCTCTCTGTGGCCCAAACCGAACCCTACACAAGTGTTAGGCCTTTTGCCTTCAACATTCAGTACTCTCTCAAACCACAAAGCTACCACCAGAATGTCACAGGAACCTAATATGGCACGGGATGGAGGTGACCTTGGGAGGATGGAGTCCAGTTTGCTCTCATCTAGCCTCTAACTCAGTGGGTCTCAACCGCTGGCCACTCTACCCTCTGGGGGATGTTTGGCAATGTGTGGAGACATTTTTGGTTGTCACAGTAGACATGCGTCACACACATCTGTCTCCCTTCTATTTTTACCTGTTAGCTCTACGTCTGCTCTCTGGAGCACCAAAGAAGGTATCTTTCCTCTAGGATACGTGAGACAACCGCTGATCAATGTCAGCTTGGCCTTGCCAACTTTGTTATCTCTAAAAGGAAAGAAGGGGAACTAATATTTATTGATCACCTACTATGTCCAGGGAAATAGATCTTTGATATCTTCTTTTATCATTGCCACAACCCTGGGAGGCAGATGCTGTTTTCTGTTGCTATCCACAGATAATGAAATTGAGTCTAGAAGTAATAAGATAATGTGCAGGAGGTCACGTCACCAATAAATGGCAGATTCACGGACCTGAGCAAATAGCACCATAATCACCTGAATAAGGGCAGAACCATGAAAGGGAAGAGAAAAATGAAGCTGAGCCCAAATCTCAGTGAGGTCAATTGGATAAAACTTCTGCAGTGTTTACTGAATTAAACGCTCATCCACGACTGTTTACTCTTAAAGATGCTGTGACATCTTCTTGGCAAGAGTACACCCACTACCCATCGTAACCATATGACAGTCATCACTGACATGTAAAATGTTGAATGGGTTTCTAAAAATGATTTAATTATGCCCTGCCTTAAAAAACAACAGCAACAAAAAAAAAACATCTGCATCACCTGTCTCCAAAATAACATTTGGAGTGACAGAACCAGGTATTACAAAAGCAACAATAAAGAACAAATCCATGCAGAAAGTAATTTTCCTTCTGCCAACCATCAACCACACACAGTCATTGCTGTGGGCCCCATTCTCCCGGCAAAAGTCTTAGTGCCACCCACGGAAAGATTGTATTTACCTCAGAAACTCCCAGAAAGAAAATGCCTCATCAGTTCAGCTCCATGAGATCATCCGAGGAAGTTTGTGGGCTCTTTCCCCGTGCCACAGCCTAACCCGTCCCTTTCCCAGACTCTTGTCTCACTGGTTTTAGAACTCAAGAGCCCTTGGGAGCTGCTGTTCATGGTAAACTCTGCACCGAGGAGGACTTGCCCACACCTGTCCAGCAACCTCTCTGTGTGCACATTCCAGGGCCTCACAAACAGCCCCACCATCAGCGACCCTAAGGCGGCACCATGCAGGAAGGCCACTCATCTCATCCTCCAATCCCTCCCTGCATCCCATCCTTGTTGATGCCACGGCGGGGAAGGGGGGGTGCAGGGGGGGCACTTCCTCAGGTCAGCTCCCCATCCACCTCTTCCACACAAAGTTGAACCTCTTCTGCCCAAGCCCCCTTCCATCCCTCCGCATCCCTGGACGCCAACTTTTTCCTTGCCCCTGCGGATAAGAAATACAAAATGTTCCCATGGACAAGTGACAGGAGGTAGAACGGAAGAGATGTGCCTCTCAACGGAGGGGTGCTGGGATGCTGGGATGCTTGAAAGAGAAGAGGATGCCGGATGATTCAGATGGGCTCCTCCTCGAGCATCACCGTTCTCTATCCTTCCAGTGAAATCCAGGACCCAACTGGATTTCCTTCATTTCTTTTCCTCACCAGACTCCTGACCTCCTACATAAACTGGAAAAAAATGACCAAAGAACAATCGTGAAATAGAACCAGGTTGCCTGTCCGAAGTGACAACAGGGCCCAAAGAAAAGCTATTTAGAGGGTGTATGTGGGAGACAAAATGATGACCTCCCCCCAAAGACAGCCACATCCTGATCCCCAAAACCTGGAACTATGTCCCCCTTACGTGGCAAAAGGGACTCTACAGCTGTGATGAAGTTAAGGACCTTGAGATGCGGAGCTTATCCTGGATGATCTGGGCGGAGCCAATGTGATCCCAGGGTTCTTAGGAGAAGACAAGAAGGGTCCGTCAAAGAGAAGATGTGAGGTCACAGTCAGTAAGTGACTGGAAGATGCTGCCGGGCTGGCCTGAAGCATGGAGGAAAGGTCATGAACCAACAGGTGGCCTCCGGAAAGTGGAAACAGCAAGGAAACAAACTGTCCCCTAGAGCGTCTGGAAGGAAGGCTTGACTGTAACCCAGGAAGAACCATTTTGGACTTCTGAACTCCAGGACTTTCAGATCACATATGTATGTCCTTTTGAGCTGCTACATTTGTGGTATTTTTCTTACAGTGGCAACAAGAAACTAATATAGCCCTTGGAGGCATAGGTTACTTTTTTTTTTTTTTTTTTTTTTAGAGCAGTTATAAGTTCACAGCAAAATAGGGCAGAAAGTACAGAGAAGTCCTGTGCCCCACACTTGCACAAATTCCCAGTATGGGCACCCCACACCTCAGTAGCATATTTGTTGCAATAGATTGATACGCCATTATCATCCGAAGTCTATGGTTTACATTAGAGATCAGGTTTGGCGCTGTACATCCTATGGGCTTGTATAAATACGTAAAGATAGGTACCCGCCATTCCAGTATCATTAGAGGGTAGTTTCACGGCCCTCCAAATCCTGGGTACTCTGCCTCTTCATCCCTACCTCCCCACAACCCTTGGCAACCACTGATCTCTTTACAGTCTCCATAGTCTTTTGCCTTTTCCAGAATGCCATACAGTTGAGATCACACAGCCTTTTCAGATTGGCTTCTTTCACTCAGTGATATGCTTTTAAGATTCCTCCATGTCTTTCCATGGCTTGGATAGCTCATTTCTTTTTAGCCCTGAATCATATTCCATTGTCTGGATGGCCCACATTTTGTTTGTCCTCATTCACCTACGGAAGGATATCCTGGTTGCTTTCAAGTTTCGGCAATTATGAATAATGAATAAAGCTATTATCAGCATGTGTGTGCAGGTTTTTGTGTAGACATAACTCTTCAGCTCATTTGGGTAAATACCAAGGAGTACAATCGCTGGATTGTATATTAAGCCTTATTTAATAATTGCCCCCCACGTAGGTGGCTGGCTTGAAACTCTCAATACTAACAAAGCTCCTTTAAATGTTAAGCATTTTTTGATCTGGATGCAGGGACATTAACTAGCTGATACAGTAGCAGGAAGTCACGCATCTGATTAACCCTCATTTACTCCTAAGAAGCAGGGCCTGGAGGGGACAGGCTATGGAGGAGAAGGTGGTGAGAAGGGGGCCCAAGACTTCAGGTAATGAGCTCCACAGGGAGGTCCTTGCCAGCCAGTCCCTTTATGACCCCAGACGACAGATACCCAAAGCCCTCCTACTGCGCTTCTTATAAAGGCAAAAACTAGTCTAGCAGCACCAGCCTTGAAGACATGGGATAGAAGCATGAGGAGCAGACAACGAGCACCTTCCTCTCCCCACCTTTGCCTAGAACAGGAATGCATAATCAGGTTTTAGGGCACATGGCAGGAGCCTCACTGTTCCCCCAAAGCCCTTTTCTTGCCTCTTTATTGCCAAAATAAAAAGTAAAGCCCTTGGGGCGCCTGGGTGGCTCAGTTGGTTAAGCGACTGCCTTCGGCTCAGGTCATGATCCCAGGGTCCTGGGATCGGGCCCCGCATCGGGCTCCCTGCTCGGCAGGAAGCCTGCTTCTCCCTTTCCCACTCCCCCTGCTTGTGTTCCCTCTCATGCTGTCTCTCTCTCTCTCTCCCTGTCAATTAAATAAATAAAATCTTTAAAAAAAAAAAAAAAGTAAAGCCCAATCAATCAAATGCACTATGGGAAAGCTTGTGTGAAGCCCATCCTCCAAGCCAGGTGTTGCTAAGACCAAAGCGACCCAAATTTTTGCTAAATAATCGGAGAAGCTCAAGGGAGCAAGCATTTCAATAACAATGACAATTTCTGCGAAAAGAGCTAAGAAGGAAATACATTTTTTTTTAAAAGAGGACCGAGTATCTCCCTTCTGTCTGGCTAGTTTGGGAGGCCTACTGCAGGGCCCAGAAACCTGAAGGTGAAACAGAGTGATTGTCAGACAAGCTGACATGTGAGAAGCTGTGTCTCTTCCTCACTTCCCATGACCAAGGTTGATCCTGCCCTGGCTCTCTTCTTGACACACTGCCCAGGGCGTCTCAGCCCCATAACTGACCCAAACGTCCATCCCTGCAGAGGGGCGAGTGAAGGAATGGATGATCTGAGTTAATTTTTAAAAAATGGATGTTGATTTTGTTCCTAGTTGACAAAAAATGGGAACAGCCCAAATGTTCATTAACAGGTGAATGGAGAAACAAAATATTCCACTCAATGGAGTACTTTTCAGCCATGAAAAGGAGTGGAGTGCTGGGTACATACTACAATTTAAGGGAGCCTCAAAAACATTAATTATGCAAAGTGGGAAAAGCCAGACACAAAAGGTCACATAGGATATGATTCCAATTAAAGAAGATGTGGTGTATACATACACAATGGAATATTACTCACCCATCAAAAAAAAAAATGAAATCTTGCCATTTGCAATGACGTGGATGGAATTAGGGGGTATCATGCTGAGCGAAATAAGTCAATCAGAGAAAGACAATTATCATATGATCTCACTCATACGTGGAATTTAGGAAACAAAACAGAGGATCATAGGGGAAAGGAGGGAAAAATAAAACGAAATCAGAGAGGGAGACAAACCATAAGAGACTTAACTATAGAGAACAAGCTGAGGGTTGCTGGAGGGGAGGTGGGTGGGGGGATGGGGTAACCGGGGGATGGGCATTAAGGAGGGCACGTGATGTAATGAGCCCTGGGTGTTACATGCAACTGATGAATCACTGAACTCTACCTGACACTAATAATACACTATATGTCAATTAATTGAATTTAAATAAAATTTAAAAAATAAAAGATAAGAAAAATAAAAAATAAATAAAAGAGTATGATTCCATTTACACAAAATATCCAGAATGGGTCAATCCTAGACACAAAACAGATTAGTGATTGACAGGGGATGATGGGGGCCGGGAACGGGAGAGCAACTACCTAACGGGTACAGGGCCCTCCTTGGGGGTGATGAAAATATCTGGACCCAGACAGAGGTCACTGTGAATGTATTAAATGTACACTATAAAATGGTGAGTGTTATGTGGATTTTATCTCAACTTAAAAAAATGAAAGTTGAGCTAGCCTTAACCGTTAGAACCCTCTCTTGCACAACTGACCCCCGCCACGTGCTGAACCCTCCAGCCCCGCCCCCCCATCCCTTGGCCCAAGCACTTCTATCCGCAAAAATGCCAAAACACCAAGACCTCTCATGCCCTTTCTTCCAAGCATCCAAAACCCTTTACCACATATATACACACAAAAATGGGTGGGAAAACGCAGGACTTAGGATCAGGTCCAAATTCGCATCTTGGCTCTGCCACTTAATGGTTAGGTAGCCCCAAGCAAATAATTTAAGAGCTCTCTGCAGCTCAGTTTTGACCAAACCAAACATAGGGGCAATGCTTACTCTATAACAAGATCATCTTAAAACGATATGGGGCAATGCATATACCACACTGACCTAGTTCCCGGCGGGAAGTTAAGGGTTAAGTTGGTATTGCTGGATTCTTCCCTGAGCCTGCATTCAGCATGCTCCCCACCTCAGCACCATCTTGCTCCCTCCCCCTCCTCCACGGTGGCCCCTTTCCAACATACTGGGTTCATTATTTGTGTCCATATGCCCCGGGGACTAGGATGAGGGCCCTGCTATGAGCATCTTTGTCTCCTGGCACCACAGGTCTGAGTGGTCCTGAGGCAGACCCTCGATATTGGTTGCCTAAATGAATTTTCTGTTATCCCTGCTAATGATGGGGAGCAATGGGGGTGGAGAAATCAAAAGAAGGCATAATCAGGAAGTGATTCAACACTCATTTTTTTAGTCTACTACCTAAATTTTAAAGTGATTTTACCTTCCAAATTAAGTACTATACAGGCTCATGCTCAAAGGCCGTCACTCCTTTGACAAACACTGGATGAGTCATTGTTTAACATAACGGAGTTTTTCTTAGGTGTGGAAAGAAGGTGGTATAGCATTTGCAGAGTGTCACAGAAGAGCTGTTGAATAGAGTCTACTGATAGAGTTGAAAGGGGTTTCAGGAGCCTGCCCAGTCCAAATGCTTCATTTAACAGGTGGGAAAACTGAGACCTGAAGGGATCCAGTGGATCTTCTCAAAGCCCCAGAGCAAGCTGGTGCCATCCAAAGCTATAACCGCATCAGCCCCACATCAAGTTCGTACCATCCTTCCCCCCTCCACTGACCCTGAGTCCTTTAAGAAATTCACTACAGGGTGCCTGGGTGGCTCAGTTGGCTAGGCGACTGCCTTCGGCTCAGGTCATGATCCTGGAGCCCCGGGATCGAGTCCTGCATCGGGCTCCCCACTCAGCGGGGAGCCTGCTTCTCCCTCTGACCCTCCCCCCTCTCATGTACTCTCTCTCTCTCTCGTTCTCGCTCTCCCAAATAAATAAATAAATCTTTAAAAAAATTAAAAAAAAAAAAAAAGAAATTCACTACAGAGTGAAGACAAAGTTGAAGTTAGTGCCTCCCTTATCACCAGACAAAGCATCCCAGAGCCACAGCTGGGATGTATCAGCTTTAGCAATCATCAGATGTAACCTTGATCCCCTGGACATTCGCCACCATGGGGATATAACCTGCTTCAAGAAAACGCAGCACTAGGAAATATTTGGCAACTCATCAACAGGAGAAATGATCTTGTTAAACGTTTTTCTCTGCAAGATTCATCAGACCTTACAAACCTAAATAAACCTTAAAAATCAAAGCCCACAGCCCAGGACTGCCTTAGAGGTAGGGAAACAAGCAGTTCCGTCGCTCAAAAGACAACACCCCCTTAGCAGCATGGCTCAAGCCGGCAGGTTCAAAACAAAGTCTATGTATATTATGTTCTCGGTGCAGGGATCTGAATGAAAGGCGCACCTTCCTCTCTTGCAGACCGCATTTTAAAACACGAACGCTCCAGATGAAACACATTTATCCGTTTATCCTGGCCCGGATGCTGAGAACAGAAGAAGGACAGCATTGGGAAAAAATGGTGAAATCCAACTAGCATCTGGGGCTGAGGGAACAGTGATGTACCAATGTTAATTTCTTGGCTTTGACAAATGTGCTGTGGTTATGTAACATGGTTAGGGGAAACTGGGTAAGAGTATGCAGAAATTCCCTGGGCTGTTTTTGAAACTTGTCTCAAAATCTAAAATACTTCCAAAGAGTTTATTAAGAATTGATAGTAACAGGGCGCCTGGGTGGCTCAGTTGGTTAAGCGACTGCCTTCGGCTCAGGTCATGATCCTGGAGTCCCAGGATCGAGTCCCGCATCGGGCTCCCTGCTCGGCAGGGAGTCTGCTTCTCCCTCTGACCCTCCTCCTTCTCATGCTCTCTATCTCTCATTCTCTCTCTCTCAAATAAATAAATAAAATCTTTAAAAAAAAAAAAGAATTGATAGTAACAGTTACCAGGGCCTGAGAGAAGATTGAGGGGGATCATGGCAGCTAAGGAACATGAACTGTGTGAGCAAAGTCTTGAGGCCAAGAGGGCCCACGGTTTGCTTTGTAGGGTCAGCAGTGACTGGGTGGGGTGATAGTTGGGGGGTGGGGGGGACTGCATGCCTCACAAGCTTCACATCAGGGAAACCTACAGCCTCCTCCCTGTGATTCAGAAAGGTTGAGTAAGTCACCCAAGGATACCCAGCAAGAAGTGACAGAGCTGGGATCTAAAACCCAGGCCAAGCTCTTAATCCTAAAGCTCCATTCCATCTCTTAGACATCTGAAATTCCTCAGAAACAACAACATTCACAATGTCACCTACTCAGTGCGTCCAACCAGAGAATGATTCCCCCTAAATGTAACTGTCAGTGTTGACCGTGTTCATGATAGCAGTATTTACTGTGCTGACGTGTAAATCCTAGCCCATTTTGGAATATCGTGGAATGTAAGTTGTGGAACTTATAGTTAAATGTTGCCAATCAAACACAAGCTGCTGGATCCCGAATTCCCACCGGACTTAAAGTATAGGGATGGGAAGGATCTCAACCACAAAGACAAAAGGAGAGGGAGAGGAGGAGCAGGTAAGGACTGACAGACACCCCAAGGAGGCTGACCCCTGAGTCAGAGTAAGATGGGTCACCCCTAGAACCCAGATCAGCCCAGGGACGGAGGGGCCTGGATCCATGAGAAACAGGCATGCAGATGGGGTGGCAATGAGGCCTGGTGGAAAATGTGGCTAAGGAGCCATCGGACCCCAGACTCTTCCTGTACCTCATGTGGCCAAGCAACTAGCCCACCCCATGTCCAGCTAGGGGCGGAGCACCACACTGAAAATAAGGAAACATGAAAGCGTGTGTGCCAAACGGGAGCACCCAGCGTGCTCCCACGTCCCAGCCCCGCTGCCGCCCGGGCCACCCCCTGGGCAGCTTCTCCCAGAGCACTGCCTCCCCAGATTCCCTGCACACGTGACTCCGGGCCAGGCTCTGCTTTTGGGGCAGCCGGCTGAAGACTTCACCTCCTGGCACCCTTTGGGGTACCTCAGCAGGGCCTGGGGTTCAAGAGCCCAGAGGAGAAGAGGGGCAGGGAGGCTCCTGGGAAGGGCAAAATCGTAGAGCCCCTGGCCAATGTGAATGTCTGGAGGAGAGATTTATAGACCTCCAGACGGGAGACGGGTGGCCAGCAAAGGGGGAAAATGGAGACCTTCACTAAATGCTGGAAAACACAATTGCACAAGAAAGGAAATTCATAAATAATACTTACAGTCTTCATGTAAGCAGACTGATTTTGGGCTTATTAAGTAATTTACTTATTTATTGTGAGAAAATATACATAAAAGTTGCCATGTTAGAGTCTAGCCAATTCAGAGGCATTCATTACATTTCACATGTTGTGAAATGTGTCATTATTTCTAAAACTTTCTCACAACCCCAAACAGAAACTCTGTAACCACTGAGCAATAACTCCCCATTCTCCTGGTCTCTCCCCCAAGCTCCTGGGAACCTCTACTCTACTCTCTGTCTCTACGAATGTGCCTATGTTAGATGTTTTGTGTAAGTGGAATCATGCACTATTTGCCCCCTGCATCTGAATTATTTCACTTAGCATAATGCTTCTGAGGCTCATCCACATTGCAGCAGCTGTCACAGTTGCATTCAATAATGGCCCCATAATATTCCACTATTAAGCTGTAACTACTGAACTAATCTAAAAAAATATAATGTATCTACAGTGTAGGATGCAGCTGGAGATAAGAGAACCAGGTCCTCATCTCCCACACCTGCAAGTCACTGGCTACGTTTAAAGCTGAAACAGTCAAGCTGTGGAGTAAGCATGCAGTTGAGAAATGTAGAGGCACACAGACAAAGAAACAGCTAAAAGTGGGCCATTCATGCTCATCCCTGAGAAGTACGAATCAGGAGCGGGGAACCGGGAAAACTTGACTTTGTATTTTTTTTTTTAAGATTTTATTTATTTATTTATTTATTTATTTATTTATTTATTTATTTATTTGAGAGAGAGAGAGAGTGAGTGAGTGAGAGAGAGCACGAGCGGGGAGGAGAGGGAGATGCAGGCTCCCTGTGAGCAGGGAGCCCGATGTGGGGCTCGATCCCAGGACCCCGGGATCACAACCTGAGCCGAAGGCAGACACTTAATTGACTGAGCCACCCAGGCGCCCCACAACTTGACTTTTTAAACTATATATGCACATATCTTTGGGGAGAATCTCAAAATAAATTGATAATATCATTTAAAGAGATTTAAATATATAAGTAAATATTATAAATAAACGTATAATACAATTTCCAAATGTTTTAATAATAGGAGACCCTGACTGCACAGTGAAAAGCCAGTAGGAGAAAAGGATCCTATGTACAAGAACTCCATTTCCAGAAATGCTTCTGCAGGATAATGAGACACCCCCCAGATGGCATGTTTTTGCCAAAGGCTCCCCTAAATCACACCCTCAACACCAGGAGGCTGAAAGGGACTAGAGGAGACATTTAAAATCAGCAGACAGTTGCAAGCTCTTTCTCATGTTGCCAGAGACTAAAATCCCCCATTTCCCTTCTGCAGTTCCCCAAACTAGCAAAACCCGAAACTTCTTTTCTCAAAGCATTGTGCAAAATGCCACAGGGATCCATACTTTATAATGCTATTAATTTCCCTCTGGTGTCAGAGGTACCAGCATAGAATTAAAAAAAAAAAAAAATCAGCTAACCATCTGGACCACAGCAGGCAAATCTTTTCATTTCTGCTTCAGGGCTCATTTTGAGACAATTTCCACTCTGGAAATACAAATGAATTTGTAAAGAGTTCCTTAAGGATCAGAATATTCCAGCATGATGAGTGCAGCTAAGCATTTCTTTTATGATAGGAAAGACAGTTTAAAGACTGGAAGAAAATCCAAGCCACAGAACAAAATTTCCCTCTTAATGAAAAGGGGAGAGAAAATCATTTCACTTAGACCATTTACGATGCAATGATTATCAGTATCCGTTATTCAGTGTGCACGCATCTAAGGAAAGTGCACTGAATTCTACAGAAGACAGGAGCACAGAGTTCAAAATAATAGCATCCAACCCAAGCCATGCTGCAAGGAAGTAGGTTCATCCTTAAATGTTTGTTGAAGCAAACGGACGTGGATTCTAACCTCTAAGGCCACTGTGGAATTAAGAAGTAGGCACAGACTTAGGGCACCTGGGTGGCTCCGTCGGTTAAGCATCTGCCTTCGGCTCAGGTCATGATCTCAGACCCCTGGGATCGAGTCCCACATCGGGCTCTCTGCTCAGCAGGGAGTCTGCTTCTCCCTCTGCCCCTCTCCTCCCCTCCCCTGCTCGTGCTCTGTCTCTATGTCTCTCTCTCTCTCAAATAAATAAATAAAATCTTAAAAAAAAGGGCGCCTGGGTGGCTCAGTTGGTTAAGCGACTGCCTTCGGCTCAGGTCATGATCCCGGAGTCCCTGGATCGAGTCCCGCATCGGGCTCCCTGCTCGGCAGGGAGTCTGCTTCTCCCTCTGACCCTCCTCCCTCTCATGCTGTCTCTCATTCTCTCTCTCTCAAATAAATAAATAAAATCTTTAAAAAAAAAAAAAAAAAAGCAATAGGCACAAACTTGCAACCCATAAAGTCAAGGCAATAATGACTCCGAAAGTGCACAAGCCAAGGAATGTCTCCAACTTCTGTCCCCAAATCAAATATGAAATTAATTTTTAAAAGTCAATCGATAAGTACTTCATCAGTGACTATTACAGGCCCAACATTATGCTGGATCCTAGGGGGCTGGGAGGCAGGAAGCTGACCTGGGTCCTGCCTTTGAGAAGCAGGCTGTGTACCATAATAAGAGAGACTATGGCAGACGCCCGAAATAAGTGGAGAAGGTATCTGAAACAATACATGAAGGAAGCCTCCCGTCATCCCAAGAAAGGAGAATGGCAACACTGTTAAAAAAGTAAAACATCAGGGGCACCTGGGTGGCTCAGTAGGTTAAGAGTCTGACTCTTGATTTTGGCTCAGGTCATGATCTCAGGGTCGTGAGATCAAGCCCCACGTTGGGCTCCATGCTCGGTGCGGAATCTGCTTAAGATTCTCTCTCCCTCTGCCCCTTCCCCCGCTCCCAGGTGCATGTGTACATGCTCTTTCTCTCTCTAAATAAATAAACTAATTAAATCTTAAAAAAAAAAAAAGTAATACATCAAAGGAAACGTGGTGAAGGGCTCTTGACAGTTGGATCTGGTTTGGAAAAGAAAACAAGGGTAGGACCGTCTCTAACAGTCTGGGACGTAAGCGTGCCAAAGCTTATGTTGTGGGGACTGCAGGGGGATCAACCCGGCTGGAAGAGAGGGTGTGTGTTGGGGTCCCCTGGGACAGTTGGGTACGATTCAGAAGCCAGGCAGAATGGCTTAGACTCAAGATACGGGTGGGTTGTTTCCAACTCTGGCTGCACACTAGAATCACCTGGAGTTTTTCAACTACAGAAGCCAAGGCCCCTCTATGATCCACTGGAACAGACTCGCCTAGATTGGAAACCAACAGGTGGAGACCTGACCGGAATGGAGGCACAGGGACTGCGAAGAAGGGAGAAATCTGCAGAATGAGGTTGGCCATGTCCACTCAATACTGAGCCACCCAGTAGAAACCCATGATGGGTAGCCACAGGTATTCTGCATTGAGCCAGCTTGCAAATTTGGCAGGTCAATTATTACTCATGACTCAAGCATGAATCAAATTCGTATGGAGGCTATATCTTTACCTAGTTTTCTTTTATCAAAAAGCTCTCATAATAGACCAGCCTCACATAATTTTGTAGACCTAACTCTAAACAACTCAAAATTATAATAATTTATATTTAGCCTCAATTACAGTTATTAATTGATGCAGACCTGCTTCAATGACCTGACTCTTGTTAGCTACACCTTCTCAGTGAAAATGATGGGCAAGGTCTTGGCCTACAAGTTTGCATTCAGTCACCAAACTAGGAAAGGACATATGAGCCATGAGCTTGAGTGGTGCCTGGGAGGTGCCGTCAGTTAAGCGTCCGACTCTTGATTTTGGCTCATGATCTCAGGTCATGGGATCAAGCCCCGTGTCAGGCTCCACACTCAACAGGGAATATGCTTGAGATTCTCCCTCTCCCTCTGCCCCTCCTCCCACTCTCATGTGTGTGCTCTCTCTCAAGTAAATAAATAAATCTTTAAAAAAGAAAATACCTGTTAAAAAAAAAACCCAAAAAAACCCTATGACCTGGTAGTTCCTCTCTCAGATAGCTATCCCAAGAAAAATTAAAAATACTTCCACACAAAGAATTATACAAGAATGGGGTGCCTGGGTGGCTCAGTCGTTAAGCGTCTGCCTTCGGCTCAGGTCATGATCCCAAGGTCCCGGGATCGAGCCCCGCATCGGGCTCCCTGCTCGGCGGGAAGCCTGCTTCTCCCTCTCCCACTCCCCCTGCTTGTGTTCCCTCTCTGGCTGTCTTTCTCTCTGTCAAATAAATAAAATCTTTAAATAAAAAAATTAAAAAATAAAAGAATTATACAAGAATGTTCACAGTAGCTTTATTCATAGCCCAAACCTGGAAAGAACCCAGATGTCCATCAATACAAGAATGGATAAACACACTGTACTATACTTATGAACCTCAGAATCATTACATTGAGTGAAAGAAGCCTGACAACCCTAAATACACACACACACACACACACATATATATTCTTGTGCTTAAATGCAATCATTTAATGCAATCATAATGCAAAGATTTAATGCAATCATAATGCAAAGATTTAACTAATGCAATCATTTAAGCACAAGAATATGCAAATCCATATGGTGATAGAAATCATAAAGTAGTTGCCTAGGAAGAGAGGAAGAACCAACTTAGGTAATAGAAGTTCTTCCTAGAGTGACACAATATTCTCTATTTCATTTTGGGTGGTGGTCATACAGGTGTATACAATTGTCAAAACCCACTGGGCTGACACTGTAAGATCTGGGCATGCTATTATATGCAAATGATATCCCTTTTTAAAAAACTCTTAGGGGGCACCTGGGTGGCTCAGTCAGGTGGGCGTCCGACGTGATTTCAGCTCAGGTTGTGATCTCAGGGTTGTGAGATTGAACCCTGCATCAGGCTCTGTGCTGGGGTAGCATCTACTTGAGATTCTCTCTCTCCCTCTGCCCCTCTCCCCACTCACACTCTCTAAATAAATAAATACATATATAAATTTTGGGTGTTTTTATTTTTTTTTTGATGAGCCACATTTGTGCTGTGATTAATATACTGGGTATCCAGGTTCTAGGGTCCACCCTAAAATGGTCCCTCTGGGGATAGGCCTGGGTGATCCCACACAGTCACCAAGGACCTGACACAGCCTACGCCCAGAGCCAACAGTCAGGCCATTATTAAACACGAAGGGCCAGCAGTATTAGACAAATACATTAATCGTACCCAAAAGGACCTCCTAGCATCTGTTCTCAGTGACCACAGGGCTCCACTGCTGAGGCCCTAGATTGCAGGACAAAGCAAAAATCATCACCCAAGGCACATCTGGGCTTCCAATTTACTGACCAACAACCCAATTCCAACGTGCCCTGCCAAAACAGAGGGAAAAGAGCTGAAAAAATCCTCAAGCTCAGTCCTGCTCTAAACCTAAGTTCTTGTTCCCATTCCAAGTGCAACTCAATTCAACAAACATTTATTAAGCAGTTATGGTGTAAGGTGCCCCCCTGGGCTGGATGCTCCTACTGCAATGATCTCAGCTACCCCTAGAATAAGACCACGGTGCTCCAAAGTCAGATCATAGTTAGACTATGATTGGTTGGGGGCACCATCCCTCTTCCACAGACCCATGATTCTGAATAATGGAGAGGTGTGAGTATACTAATTACTTGGGTCCTTTCAAGGCGGATTCAGACTAGCTAGATAAGGGAGGACTCCCAGAATCCTTCAGCCTGCCAGAATCATTAACGCCATGGACTCTGAAAGTGGGAAAGGCACCCTTCTTAGACCTCTTCACCAGCTGGCCACCAAGAGAGCGAGAACGTGATGCTGCCCAAAGCAAACCTCTCCATGGCACCCAGCCACCAATCCATCAGCACCCTCTCAACTTCGGCCTGTTGATGGACAATCGCACCAGTTGGTCAAGCCTCCCCCACCCCAACACCACCACTCACTCACGCTGATCCAATCTGTCCCAGATCTGGCTGCTAAGGAAGCAGCTCCTGCCAACATTCAGAGGAGAGAAGAGTAAGCTGTCTGGCTCCATTGAGAAAAACTCAAAGATCTAGTTGAGGATTTTCTCCCACTGCACAATTCTCCCTCAACAGTGGCAAGAAACCACCAAAGTACTGGCTTTGTGCCTCTCCTCCTAGCTCAGAGAAAATTAGCAGGGAGGCTTAGGGACACAGTCTTCGTGGTCAAGAAGGAAAGAGGCCATCCCTGACCTCCTGGCTCAGAGAAAATTAGCAGGGAGGCTTAGGGACACAGTCTTCGTGGTCAAGAAGGAAAGAGGCCATCCCTGATTGCAGACAAAATCACATTTCATTTTTACCATGCATGAAAACGTGGGTTCTCAAAGTGTTTTCTGCCCTAACTCACCTGGGGAATGCAAGAGATTCCCATCAGCACGGTGGCAATGACCCCTGGCAATTGGAGGGCAGGAGGGCAGGAACGGTGGGACAGAATCTCAAGAAGGGACCGAAGTATGAAAGAGCCTCCTCACCTAGGGTTGCCTGATTTTGCAAAGACTAACACAGGCCCAGCCGAATTTGAGTTTCAGATAAACAACGAATATTTTTTTCATTTGGGACACACATATATGAAAGACTTCTTGTTTATCTGAAATTTAACTAGGAATGTGTATTTTATCTGGAAGCCTGGCTAACCCTACCTGCTACTCTGGGGCACATCCGCCCATTTTTTCCCCCCTCTTCCTCCCTCTTTATGAAACACAGTGCAGCAGAGTAGATAGAAGGCACGACACTGGAGTCGGACTTCCTGATCCAGATCTAAGCTCCAAGCTGGGAGACCTTGGGGAAAAGAGTCATATCTCCAGGGCTACTATTTCTTCACATGGAAAACAGAAACAATAGTGGAAGAGTGGCACCCATGAGTAAAATGGAATTAATCATGATAACAACATTTATATATAGACTGACCACGTGCCAGGAACTTTCTGAATCCTCCCAACGTTAAAAGTAAGATACTACTATTGTCCCTACTCCATATATGGGGAAACTGAGGCACAGGGAGGTTAAGTAATGGACAAGGTCACATAGTTCGTGGCCGAGCCAAGATTCAAATCCAGCCTGTGTGGCTCTTGAGTCCCTGCTCTCCGGCATGACACTGTCCCTACGGTGGTGCTTCTCGCCTACAATAGCTGTGAGGATTAATACTATAGCACACGTTAAATGCCTAACACAAAAACGGGCCACAAAACATGACAAATACTAGATATTATAATGCTTGTTATAGGTCTCTCTTTTTACTCTTATTAGAGTATTAGATTTGAGAAAAGAATTTAAATCAAAGCCTTATGATTTAAACATGAGAGTTCCTAGGGACAGAAGCCCCATTTACCCATCGTGACAACGGAGTGTAGACACGTGTCTGCGAGTGGATAATAAAATGCGTGTAAGCATGAAGTATGGGCTGTGTACCCAGGCAGATCCACATGTAGAACACACGGCAGAGGGGAGACATCCCCAGCCACCAGAGGACCCTCAACATCCCCAGCCCCGGGTCACGGACACCCTAAGTTTTAATCCACTTCAATAACATGGACGGATGGGTCTGTTTGTGCTCACACGCCTAGATGTGGAAAGAACCGTGCCACCCAGTCGTGGGAGACAGGCGGCAGGGAGCTGGAATCCTAGCCCGTCTCAGGGAGGGCAGGAAGCTGGCAGAAGACAATCCAGGAGGCTAAAGGCATCGCAGGCGGGAGAAGCCCAGGCTGGAGGGATGAGGGGTGTGGGGGAGACCTCCTACAGAGCGCTATGCCCCAGGGTGTGTGAAACCTGACATGCGGCTTAGGGCTGGGAAACTCAGCATTCCAGGAGCGGCAGGGCAGGTTCAAGGAACAGCCAAGGTCCAGGTAGAACACACATATAATAGGAAGCGCAGAAAGGTGATAGGACAGGCAGGACAGTTGGGAATACTGTGCCAATATGTTTAAACTTTATTCAGTAAAGAAACAGGGAGCCGTGCAGAACTTCGGGGCATGGGGCGTGGGGAGCATGGGAAAGGGTCTCAAATATGATTTAGGAAGACGATTCTGGGGGCAGCATTAATTAACTCAGGGAGCAGTTAACGAGTCAGGCACTGAGGCTCATATTATGAGAAATATTATACAAGACAGGAGAACTCTGCCCAAGAGGAGCTTCCTCTCTAGTTAAAGAGCGGACAGGTGACACACAAGAAAACAAATAAAGAAATTCGGAGAACAATGAATGAAATGGAGGGAAATAAAGCAACATCCTGAGATGGATAGTGACGGGGAGGAGCTATTGTGCGTGAGTAGTCAGGGAAGGCTTCTCGGGGGAGGTGACATTTGAGCTGCGGTCTGAATGATGAGAGGGGCAGGACTCAGTTCCAAGTAAAGGGAATACATTCCTGAGGTCAGAACAAGCTGGGGACTGAAATGGCCGTGGTTGAAGCATGGTGACCAAGGCGGGGAAAGGTACCTGAGGACAGAGAGAAGGGCGAGGTCCTCGCAGACCGTGGGGGAGCTGGGACTTGATTCTCCAGCAGAGGCAATGGGGCTGATGTGCACTCTCAGAAGCTCACGCTGGCTGCCGTGGATGAGGGGTGCAGAGGCGGGGCGGGCAGGGAGGTGGCAGCCAAGGCAGAGACACAGAGAACCCACCCCTGGCGTGCCTGGGGGATTGCGATGGCCCAGACCTGAAGGCACAGGTGAAGAAGGAGGGTCGAGTTTGGGCTGTCCTCCGAAGGGAGAGGCAGGGCTTGTCGGCGGAACGGAGGAGGAGGGTCACGTAAGAAAGAGTGGGTGAGTCTCCTGCGGCAGCCTGGCCACACCCACAAACTGGGGGGCTTTGAAACAATGCAAATGTGTTCTCGCATGATTCTGGAGCCTAGAAGCCCCAAATCAAGGACTCTGGAGTGCCAGGGCCCCTCTCAAAGCTCTAGAGAAGAAACTTCCCTTCCCTCTTCTGGCCTCCAGGGCTTTGAGCCATCTTTGGTATGCCTTGGCTCCTTTCCTAGGCACATCGTTTCTGTCATGTGGCCATCTCCTGCCTGTATGTCTCCAAGTCTGTGTCCAAATTTCCCTCTTCCTATCATAGGCCACCAGTCATATGGGATTCGGGGCTCACCCTAAAGCAGTGCAATCTCATCTTTACTTGATTACATCTGCCAAGACCCTATTTTCTAATAAGATCACATCAGCAGGTTCTAAGTGGACAGAGACTGGGAGGCGGTGGGGCGGGGGGACACCATGCAACCTAGTGCAGACGGGCATCGAGGTGACCTCCAGTTTGGGGCCTGTGGCCGCTTAGCAGAAAATGGTGCTCTTGACTGAGAAGAGAAGACTTGGGGACAGCAGAGGTGGAGTGCAGGATGGGGAAGGAAGTGAAGTAGGGTGGTGGAGAGCTCTGGGCTGAACTTGTTAAGTGTGAGCAGTCCATCCGACGGCCAGCTACAGGAGAAGGAACAGCTGACGGCGGAGGCGAGGAGCCCGTGAGGAGGCTACGGGGGCACCTGCTGGCTTGGGCAGGGGCGGCAGCTGCCACAGGGGGAGCGGGGAGAACTGCGCAGAGGTGGCAGGTGCAGAGGGGACTGGCGTAGGGTGAGGGGCAGGCAGAAACTCGAGACTGATTTCAGAAGCCTCTGGTGCAAATAATAATTTAGAAACATAAACTGGGCAATGGATATAAATAACCAGCTCATCACCAAAGACATGCCTAAGGGTACTAAGGAACTAATAAGATGTTTCACCTCACCTGTGATCCAAGAAAAATCGGAGAAATGTGAATCACCGGGCTGAGGGCACAGACTCCAAAATCAGACTGACTTCAGACAAATTCCAACAGTGCCTGGGCACATCCTGTCCCCTCCATAAGCCCCGTTTTATCATCTGCAAAACTGAATAGCAGCCCCCAGCTCGTCCAGTTGTCGTGAGGACTAAATGAGCTAACACACGTATGCGGCACGTACAGGGTACTCAGAATGCTGGCCAGTACTAATGTAAGGCACCATTTCTTTACCCAGCTGGAAACTGGTTTTACCTTTTTTTTTTTTCTTTAAGGAAGCTCTATGCCCAACATGGGACTCCAACTCACAACCCTAAGATCAAGAGTCACATGCTCTCCGACTGAGCCAGCCCCGTGCCCCTGGAAACTGTTTTTAAATGCATGTCCCCACGGGGCACCTGGGTGGCTCAGTCATTTAAGCATCTTCCTTCACATCAGCATCCGTCAGCGGGGAGTCTGCTTCTCCCTCAGCCCCTACACCCCCCGCCCCGCTCATGCTCTCTCTCAAATAAATAAAGTCTTAAAAAATAATCATAAAATAAATGCATGTCCCCAGTGCTACCCCAGGGGCCCTCAGGAACCAAACAGGAAGAAAGAAGGCTCTTAGAGAGACCTCAGAAAACTCAGGGAAGCAACATTTATAAAGAGAAGAATCTATCATTTATATCAAAGAGGTACAAATGTATGAAATAAATCCATGGAAATGGACAGGGTGATGGAGGGAGGGAAAAGAAACGGGGAGAACAACAAATTTCTGGAAACTGAAACTACGAAAACATAAAAAAAAAAAAAAGACACATTTGCTCTTTTTATGTAGTTGAAGTCAGTGAAACTTCCCACCATGCAGAACAAAACAGCAGAGAGATTATAAAATAAAGAGAGAAGAGAGGAAAACGAGAGACTCATGCAGGAAGCCCAATAGCCAACTAATAAGATTAATTGAGAGAGAGAGCAGAGGACCACTGGGAGAAACTATTAAAGAAACCTAAAGATAACACTGACCCAAACTGAAGGATACTGGTTTCCAAATCAAAAAATTGCAGAATAGGGGCACCTGGGTGGCTCAGTCGTTAAGCGTCTGCCTTCGGCTCAGGTCATGATCCCAGGATCCTGGGATCGAGCCCCACATCGGGCTCCCTGCTAGGCGGGAAGCCTGCTTCTCCCTCTCCCACTCCCCCTGCTTGTGTTCCCTCTCTCACTGTGTCTCTCTCTGTCAAATAAATAAATAAAATCTTAAAAAAAAAAAAATTGCAGAATAGATTTGTTTAGAAATATGGGGGAACATTTCTCAAGAAACAGACAAAAGTGGTTACTTTTAGGAAAGAGGGCTGTGGGAAGCAGGGGAGGGGAATGCTGTTTTCTTCTTTAAAGCCTTTTATTAACATTTGTTCTTTCTAGACATGTGCACCGATGACCCTGAGAAAAGTAAACAACGATTCAAAAACTCAAGTCCAACTTAAAATGAGCAACAAATCATTAGCTAAAAATATCCTGGCTATGCTCGCAGTTAAGCGCATTTCAATTATACCTGGATAACACTGAAAACTGATATGGCCAGTTCTTGTGATGGGGAACCATGCAAGCACCAAGATAACAAGAAAACGTTCGGGAAATACTAAGTGAAAGAACGTGTTTTTAAATGTTATGTACAGTACAATCCCATTCTTTTTAAGTTATGTACAAACAAAGAAGTTTATCCAAGTTCCAAATGTATCCAAGCATCCAAGATGGCGCTGCTGAGAAGAAAGTTGGGACGAGTCTGTGTAGGGAAGATAATCAGCTATGGGTGGACAAGGGCTGCTTAGCAACAAGGGGGCCACATACTGAAGGAAAGCTGTTCCCAAACCGTAATGCCCACGTTCGCTCACTTAGGTCAATTCCAAATTCCACGTGTGTCCTCTGCCCACTTCCCTTGACAGGAGATAATAGTAATCAAAATGTATTAGGCATTTACTATGTGCTGATCACTGTGCTAAGTGCTTCAGGTATTTTGACTCATTTCATGTGCACGACAACCCTATAGAGGAGATAGTACTGTTTTACAGACAAGGAAACCGAGGTTTACCAAGTCTGGGCTCATACAACTAGTAAGGAGAGAAACCAGGCTCAAACCCAAGAAGGTGACTCCAGAGCTCATTATAATACCAGAGTGCAGGCCTTCTAGAGAAAAGGCCCCACCCCGCAGTGCCCAATGCCCCCTGCCCTTGGCTCACCCCATGCCACTGACAGTTTGAGACATTTCCTGGCATGACTACATCCTGAGAAGTTCATCGTAATTAAATCATGGGGAAATTTTCAAAGTGCTCCAGAGATGTAATGAGTTTACATTCAATTAATTCCTTCCTTCATTGGAAGAATCAGGAAGATGGATTTCCTTATAGACTCACAGGGTTTCTCATTGCCTAATTTGAGATTTCATCCTGATGTTCCAGAGTTGTGCCTCAGTGCACACAGAGGGTCTGGAGAAATTGGGCTGGGCCTAAGGGCATCCAACCCCCCAAGGAAAACCTCTAATGCACTCACCAGCTCATTCAACGCTTATATTAAAAATATTTTTTAAGTGCCAACTACGTTGGAGTTCCTGTACTAGGGACCAAGTCCCAATGGTGAAAAAGACAGCCCCTGCCTTCCAGGTGCTTCCAGTTTGGAAATGAGGGGGGAAAAAAATGAACAAACAATTAGTATCTGGCGATAAGTACTACATAGAATAAGCAGAGAGCTTCAAATGCTTGTCAAGGAAATCCTATCTCAGATAGGGGCTAGTAGATGAAGAAGGGGAAAATGAGATGCTCAGTCTGTTAAGGAGCAAAGTCTCAATGGCAAGGATGTGGAAGGGACCAGACTCCCAGAAAGACAGAGCAAGCAAACCCTCAGGACTTGGGAAATGAGGTCCATCGTGACAAGACTGAGTTCGAATAAATGAGAGGCAAATTCTCCCTTGACCAGTTAGCAACAATTTACCTCCCAACTCAACCTGCATAGAACCAGGAGCATTCCTATTTCAAACCAGCTGGATGCTAGCTCTCTCCAGCAGGGAGGGGCTCATCCTTTCCAGGGGTTACATGAGATGAGGTCCTGCTTAGGGTACTCCACATTGATTCATGAAACAGAGCAAGGGAATATGAAAATGTGTAGGCACAGGAAGGCTCTCAAAGAAAGCACAGGTCTATGGGGGCAGGGGTGAGTGGGTGGATAGGACCCATTCTTCCTCTTCTATCCATCCATCCATCCATCCATCCATCCATCCATCCACCCACCCACCAATCCATCCATCCATTTGAGCATTGGTTTATTTGTTCAATACATCAAAAAAATTTATTGAGAGCCTTCCATATGTCAGGAACACTTCCCCAGCATCTTCACTGATTGATTCTTTTTAAGATTGTAACAGTCATGACTCCCACCCCTCCCAGGGTACTCTCTATCCTCCTCCATTTTTTACTGTGCTCATTTCACATTCATCTCTGTCTGACATACGTATGTTTTCATGTAGACTGCATCACGTAACTCTCTCTGCTAGAATGGCAGTCCCACGAGAGCAGGAATTTGGGGTTGCTTTGTTTACTGTGTATCCTCAATGCTTGGCGCACCTTGGGGAGACTTTGGGAGGACCTTGGGGGGACCTCAGGGAGACTGAGACTTCCTTCTTTTCCACGCTGTCCCATGCATCCCATGGACAGATGACACAAAGAAGTCCAGCATGGGAGGTGGCACACCCTTCATCTATTATGTGCAAAAAAGAAAGCCTACAGCACCCAGATTATTATGAGGGTCAGATGAGGTAATGGATGGGAAAAAGCTTTGAAAAATATGAAGCAATAAACCATTGTCACATAATAATATTTGGGACTCAGGAGCCCATAAGATGAAGTGTTCCCTGCAGTCAGCTCATGGACAAACCCCACCCCGCAGATCTCTTCATGCATAATTACAGAGTGTTCTGCAAATTCAGATGGGTAATCTACTTAAAGCTTATGCACAGCCAATGAATCTTTGCCCCTTCTTCCTGCCTTAAATACAATACTAATCTATTTTCCCCTTGCTTATGCATTTTAACAGATATGTATTTTTTTTCTAACCCCCCTTTCCCACCCGCCACCCCCGCCCCAGAGAACAACAAACTCACTTAGCCCCAGGGCTGTCATGGTTAATTTCTTACAAGAAGACCAGGGCTTCAGAAAACTAAGAGGTTTCCAAAGAAACGCTACCAAAAAAAAAAAAAAAAAAATCTGTGCAAGGTAAGTGTGAAACCTTCCTTCCCTTCGCTCACTTGTCAAATGCACAATTCTCATGGCGCTCACTCTCCATCAGGCCTGATGGTTCTATTCTGATTGCTGTTTGGCAAAGTCTGGAGAAACAGCTCATCGTGGCCCAGAGCCGAAGTCAAATGTGGGATTAAAAGCCAGGGCACCAAGACAGCAAAGATCAGCGTCCACCAGCAAGCTATTAAGGTTCCTGTCTCCCTGGTATTTTGTTCTCGCTTCGCTCTGGAGGGCACAGAGGTATTAAGCAGTCATGCCCTGATTTTCCCTTTCCACTCCGAGCACAAGGTAGGAGGGGAAGGATTTCAGTCTCGATGAAGCCGGGAGAGGCCTGGAGGTTACAGGACTTGCTGCTAATCACAGGGATTGTAAACAGCTCGGCCAGAAATGCAACCCAGGGCTCCCGCCTCACTGTCTGAGCCCAGCGCTCTTTATTACTGTGCAGGAGCAAGCTCTGAGTCCTGGCCTCAGCTGCCCAGAGAGGGCTCCTCTCGCCCAGGCAAGTGGAGGTGTTACAGAGGTGTTCCTGAGGTCCCATTCCTTGGGGTAGGAGGCATCCAGGAGGGAGAGCCTGAGTCTGACACACCTCTCCAGGCCCTGGGAGAAGGCAGCTGAGGATCCTCAGCCTCTGAGGATAGCGTCTCCGGTCTCCATGTACTCACCACCCCCGGGGAGCAGAGAGAGGCATAAATCCATAGTTCAGCACCATTCAGCTGCTCTGCCCGCACTCCCACCAGAGAAACACTAGGAGGGACCTTCCCTCCACCGCCCTGCCCTCAGCAACGTGCTCTTTATATCCTTAAATTATGTTCCTAAAATGAGGCAGAGACTCCCCTGGAAAGACGGAGTAGAATGGATGCCTGAATTTAAAAGGGAATTTTTTGACCCTCAAAAAAAAAAAAATCAAAGTCATATAGGTTAAGGAAGCCAAGCAATGCTGAGGCGTGGAATGTAAGTGAAGAACTGGTATTTGTCCCGGGCCCTTCCAATTCCACAGTGTGGACATACCCGCTCCCAAAAGGTCACATGTCCCCAAGAAAAGATTCCAAGGAGAGTACATTACTGTTAGCCACAGAATGTCACCTCACCCATGCTAGTTCTTGCTTCGAGAACAGCGTAGCCCTCGTCCTGAGAAGCTAGTCCAAACACTTTCCTCTCAGGAGACCAGAACACACCCATGACGAATCTGGGCCCATGAAGGTTCTGCTTCTCTGCCGCCCATAGAGCATGAGCATGAATTAAGCTTCACTGGGTCTTCAGATGTCTTCTTTGGGTGTTTGTTAGCAAATGGAATGAAAACCTAGAAAGAGACTTTCCTCTCACTCGATGGGAGTGATGCCCAAAGAGAAACTTAGAAGCAGGATGGAGAAAATAGGACAAAGGGAGACCCAGCGTTGGGGGCCAGGGACTTCTAGAAATGGCAACAAAAAGGCAGCCAGCAACAGAAAAGGAATATTGATCCTGGGAGGGTAGACTATCAACAGATATCACCTCTGCATGCATGGTGAGGCGGTAGAGGGTGGAGCAGAACCATGATATTTTGCAGGCTCCTGCCACCAAGAACCCTCGAATCTGGGTGAGCCTTGCAACTTGCTCTGGCCAATAAAACATGAATAGAGATTTCGTGTAAGCTCCTGAGTCTGGGCTTCCAAGGCCTTACAGTTTCCACCTACTGACCCATGAACCACCATGTGGGACAGAGACCCAGAGGACAGGTAGCACCAAGTGCCCACAACTGTGAGGGAAGGCCTCCTGCACCCTCCAGCCTATTTGCACCACCAGAAGACCCCACCTCGTGAGTGACCCAACGCAAGACCAGAAGAACCCACCCAGCTGAGCCCCGCCAACCCAGAATCATAAGAAATAACAAATCGTTGTTGCCGTAAGCCACTAGGTTTTGGGGTGATTCCTAACTGGCACAAGGAGTGTGGGAGATGTTTGCTGTATCTTGAAGCATGTGGGCACATTTGCTATATGCTGACCACCCAACCTCCATTACTCCTACTTTGGCAACAGCACCTCGATTTTGCTTCAGAGGAAACATCTCCCCCACCCCCATTATTCATCATTTTTAGTCTTTGCTTTTCATCTATTGGGAGGAGGAGGCGGCCAGTAGATGTGGACAGGTCGCCCAGGCCTGGCCAATCAACACGCCACATTCCCATGGCCATGGCGGTTTGTGTCCAGGGATGAGCACACAACCCAAGTGACTCCCTGCCCATGAAAGTCAATTCCAAGGCCATTTAAGCTGGGGAAGGAAGACTCCTCCTCCCCTTGGATGTGAGACTGAGGGGATGTCAAAAGAATATCCAAAAGTGGAGCCACACAGGGAAGAACAAGGCCAGGAAACAGAAAAACCCAGGCCCCGGTGATATCTTTGGATCTACAGAGTCTAACAGTATTATCTGAGTCAAGTTCTATGCCTGGTATTTTAAATGCATGGGCCAGTACATTTCTTTTTGTCCTATGCCAGATTGAGCTAGATTTTTCATCATCCATGGCCTCCAAAGCCCTGGCTGATAACAGAGATGGAGGGACTTTTTTTTTACTGCATACCCTCTGTACTACTTGAATCTCTTGCCAAGTTCATGTTTTACTCCTCCACTCTGAAGGAAACTAGTTAAAGAATGAATAATGCAGCTCATTTAAAAGAAGAATATATACAAAATGTACACAGAGAAGGTAAATCCATAATAGCATTAGGGCTCAAAGTTCTCTCTGCAGTGGGTTGTATGGCCAAGAGGGCTAACTGCCTGCTCCAGTTTCTATTCTCCCCCATCCTTCAGTAACAGAATCCCACTGTCTGGCTGGGCACATGGCAGCACAGCTGAAAGACCATGTATCCTAGCCGTCCTTGCAGAGAGATGGGGTCTTCTAATAAGTTCTGGCTGGTGAGCTGTAAGTGGAGCTGTCAGGCAAGACTTGCAGGGAATCTCCCTCCCACCTACCATCTGGAGGGTGGATGTGATGACCTGAGCTCCAGCAGCTACCTTGGGCCAGAAAGGCGAAGGCCTCCCTGTGGGGTAAAGCACTGAGTGGAAAAAGGAGCCTAGATCCCTGGGGACTCCAGCCACGGTCTCTGAATTTCTTCTGCATGAGAGTCTTCCTTGTTGAAGCCACTATTTGGGGTGGGGGTGGGGTCTCAGTTACTCTCAGTCAAAAGCAGAGTGAGCAGAAGGAAGCATCGCCATCAGTACAACTAGCTGTAGGTGTCTGGTTGCCATGGAGACTACCCCGCCACACAGATTCCAAAGTACAAACCCACTCAAATGAGAAAGGCCCGATGTAAACTCCACCTCTTCTGTTTCTGGCAGAGTCCCCCTCACTCAGCCCATAAGCCAGGAGGCAACAGCAAATTCTCCAACAGCCCCAGGGGAAGGAGCCCCAGGAACACAGTAGCTGTGATGGGCTTGATCCTCTCTGGCTACCTGCGCAATCAGAGGGCTGCCAGGTCCTCTCAGTTCTCCAGCAGGACCGTCCTTTGCTCTCTCCCTTCCTAACTCTCTTGCCTCTGCCTGATTCAAGGTGCTAAGGGGTCCAGGCATCACCTAAAGTAATGCAAGAGGCTCTGATCTGCCTCTCTATCATGGCCTCCCCCTGCACGCTCCCTACGGCCACGCTCTCTGCCACCAACAGAATGCACTTCCTGAAAGTACAACTCTGGTCCCCTCACCCTCTCAAAAACCTCTAGGATTTCCCCACCAGTCGAAAGAACAGACCGCAGGGGCGCCTGGGTGGCTCAATCGGTTGAGCATCTGCTTCTGGCTCCAGTCATGATCCCTGGGGTCCTCGAATGCATCCCCACGTCGGGCTCCCTGCTCAGCAGGGAGTCTGCTTCTCCCTCTCCTTTTCCTGCTCCCCCTGCTTGTGCTCTCTCTCTCCCTCAAGTAAATAAATAAAATCTTTTTTTTTAAAAAAAATAGAGAACAGAGCGCAGACTCCCTTCCACAGGGCCCCAACCTACGTTTCAGCCATCACCTTCCAACCAAACCAATTGCCATGCCTTCAACAGTCCTGTGTTTTCCATGGCTATGCTTTCAATATGCTGTTCTTTCTGCCCACAATTCACTTCCTTCCCCTGCTCTGTGCCCATCCCCAAGCTCTACTTATTTTTCCAACCTGGATTTCATCCTTGAAGAAATCTCCCCTAACTCCCCGACTAGAAGTAACCTCCCTGTCCAAGGCTTCCCATCTCATTGTGTACATGACCTTCGCACAACCACATGCTGACCCATCTCACAGTGACAGGAACCCAGCCAAGCTTAGCCCTTTGAAGGGCGGGATTGCATCTTGCTTCTTTACATACCCCCACAATGCCCACCACACAGGAGGCGCTCACTAACCGATAGATGGATTGGCCTGAAGACAATCCTCTCCCTGTTCCCACCTTCCAAGCAGCCACTCCCCAAGGAAGGAAGGAAATTAATGGTTATTCTGCAAGCAGAACACGTGTCTGGGCCATCTCTAAAATTGCACAGGCCCTTGACAAAGCTCTGATGACTGGCTCTTCTCCCTTCTTGTGAGTGAGCCCCCCCTGAAAAGCAATCATGAGCCATCCCATGGCAGGCTTTCCACAAAGCACTTGTGTTAATAACATGTATCGAGATTTGGTCTTGGCAGGCAAAGGCTAAAGGACAAGACTTAACCAATATTAACTTCGATCCCTTGTACTTGGAGTATCGTGCAAAAGAGCTGACCCTCAGCAAATGCTTTGTGATGTGATTTGTACTAGGATGTCTATGAAAAATGATGTCAGTGACTCTCTCTTATTTAAATTGCAGCAGAAGACATTTAGGTTGGATAAGTTTCTAACAAGCTAGCTAAACACTCAATTAGGTTACCAAAAAAAAAAAAAAAAAGTGGAGACTGGCTTCATAAAAGTCTTGGGGAGCAAGCTACACTCCCACCAGCTGTCTGGGTTTGGTGAAACATTGCCCTGTCAGATGGCACAGGGATGCCTGAGGTAACCCCCAAAAGGCCCTGCCCGTGCTGAGATTTTTCAGACACAGAGTGCGATCTAAGGAGGCCTGTGCATCAAGTGAGAATTTCAGCTCATGCTCAAGTTCTCCAAGCAGCAAAGATCCAGCCCTGCGTCTTTCTTTTGCACGTGCCAAGGAGCCCAGAGGAAGAGCCTGAGTTCCCAGCTGGTAGCTGTCCAGTATCACCTGACCAACTGGGAAACATAGCTGTGAGTACACCTGCCCCCTCCAACCCAGGCTGGTATCAAAACCAACCAGCCTTAGAGGCCAAGACAACTGTCAAGCACGGGGTGGACCACCCCAGCAGCCCACGGCAGGCAGGCCTGCAGCAGGGGACCAAAGGCAGTAGGACCCCAGGGTTCCCCCATCCAGGTTCTAAGGCTCCATCCTCCACACCCAGTGCCCTCAAACCAGGGCCCCACCCCCACATATGGGCTCAGGTGAACTCTTAGCCCCACAGCTACTTGGAACCTCTGAAAGGAGTCTGCTGCTTCCAAACACCAGTTCATCCTTCATTACACAGTGGTCCCCATTAGAACAGGGCCCCTCGGTGCGGGCTGCACACTTGGATCACCAAGGGAGCTCAAGAAACTACTGAAGCCTCATCCCAGCCCCAGAGATTTGGATGTATTAGTCCAGGCTGTGTCAGGGGCACCGGGCCTTTAAAAATTTTCCAGATGGTTCTACCATGCAGCCCAAGGGGAACCACTGCATCAGAATGAAGGGAGTTTCTCCAAAGCCAGAGAGAGAGCTCCTTGGAACCGAACTGCCCAGCATGTGAGGCCAAGTTAGCTCCCTCTGCTAGACCATGGATGCCGAGGACAGTTGCCAACTTGAGGTTGACTGGAGCTGGGAAACCTCGTTTTAGCTCACAATCTCAAATTGCACACTTTTGTCCTCAGCCACCTGTCTTGACACAGCGTGCCTTATGTGACAAGGAGATCAGAGCAAAATGGTCCATGTCGTTCCCATGCTTCCCTGCAAAGCCAGCCCCTGAAGAGTCTTCAAAGGCCCACCCCAGCTAAGGGGCAGCAGGAGCATCAATTTCACAAGCCAAGGCCAGGCCCCACCCCCCCGCCCCAGCAAAACCCAGCTCCCCCAGGAGATCACCCGGTCAGGAATGGTCTGAGATGGCCAACCCGGGCCCTGCAGGACACAGAGCTGTGGACACCTGCTCCGGCTCTTGGCCCTGCAACCAGGCCTCAGAAAACCTGTCAACACTAACCCGGGGCGTGGCAAACTTCTGTAAAGGGCCAGATAGTAAATACCTCAGGCTTTGCAGGCACCACAGCCCCCGTTGTGGTTCCTCACTGGGCCATTATACTGCACAAGCCACCACAGACAATGTGAACAAACAAGTCTGTTTGGGTTCCAATAAATCTCTACTTACAAAAACAGGCAGTGCGCCCACCTCTCCACTAGATCATAACTTCCTTAAAGACAGAGACCGCCTCCTAGCACTTCTTCAAATCCTCAGCACTTGGCACAATGCCTGGAATACAACAGATCCTCTATCAATGCGGAATGAATGAATGAATGAATGAATGAATGAATGAATGAATGAATGAATGAACGAACGAACAGATGAAGGACAAATGAGCCAATCATCTTAAAGGAATATCTATTATACATTCACCTGCTCCTGCAGGGAGATGTGTAAGACTTATTGTCTTTGGGGGCATTCACACCTGACTACTGAAACTCAATCTCAAAGCCCTTTTTAATCTGCTGGTCATTTACATACACTCTCACCTCCCCCTTCATGGGAACAGGGAAGGGAGCCCCAAACAAAGAGGAACAGGGTTTCCCCAAGGAGAGTGCCTGGCCAGATCTGTAGAGAAGGCCCAGGTCTGCAAGGAAGGGCAGAGGGGACAAGAGGGATGCAGGGGTTCCCAGGCCATGGGAGTGGAGCCTGAGGATGCACGTGGGGAAGGTGGGGAAGCCGGAGAATCCAAGCAACCATCCAGGGGCTTCTGGGCGGGCCTCGGAGCCACACAGACCTGCTGCTTAGCGGGGCAGGAGAATACATGTAGGCTCCTCCACGCAGACAAACGCTGTTACTTTCCATCACCGTAGACAGAAGGTAATGTATATCATTGCCCCCCCACACACTGTTTATAATGACATAGGAAATCTGAAGCATGAAATTGAAAAGAAAAAGCACAATAATAATAATAGTGATGGTCTGTCTCCTTCCTGAGTGCTTTTCTCCCCTTTCTCCTCTCTTCCTCCCTCACCTGGCCACCCCTCTTCCTGCAGCAAGACTTGGCTTTCCTCCCAACATCAAGTCAAGGTCAGGATGTGCCGGGAAAGAAGGCCCTCATCCTGCCGGCACATGTCACACCAGAGGAAGGGAAGGCCAAGGGACAGACCTGCCACCATATCGCCCTCATGCCCACAAGAAACATTGCTGTTTGGGGTTCCTGGGTGGCTCAGTCATTAAGCCTCTACCTTGGGCTCAGGTCATGAACCCAGAGTCCTGGGATCGAGCCCTGTATCAGGCTCCCTGCTCAGAGGGAAGCCTGCTTCTCCCTCTTCCCAACTTGTGTTCCCTCTCTCGCTGTGTCTCTGTCAAATAAATAAATAAAATCTTAAAAAAAAAAAAGAAAAGAAAAGAAAGAAAGAAACACTGCTGTTTGGGGTCCAGGAGAACCAAGTCACAAGTCAGTCCTGTCTCCTGTGCTGCGTCCGGCATCTGCCCGTGCGTGGCAAGGTTTAAAAACACTCAGCCGAGACACAGAAGTTTTCCCATTGTAAACTGGCCATCTGAGTCCTTTAAAAATAGAATGCTTCGTGGGACACCTGGGAGGCTCATTCAGTGAAGCGTCCGACTCTTGATTTGGACTCAGGTCTTGATCTCAAGGTCGTGAGATCGAGCACCGAATCGGGCTCGGTGCTGGGCGTGAAGCCTGCTTAAGATTCTCTCTCCCTCTCCCTCTGTTCCTTCCCACCCCCCCCAAAAAAATAATAAAATAATAAAATGCTTCATCATGCAAACCTTCAGGGCCCCAACCCCTTGACCATGAGTTTGAACGTGTCTTGCAGCGTCGCTACGCAAGAATCTTTGGTGGCAGGAGTGGTGGGTACCCCTTACCAACCGTGCCAAGAACCTGGAGGGAGGCTGGGAATAGTCCTGGTTAGAGAAGAGCCCTTCCCCGCATTTTTCTCTACACACCATGCTACGTGTAGCTGGTCAAATGAGACCCCAGGGGCAGGTAGCTCCCAGCCCCATCAAGCCAACCTGGTATTCTTCCTCACTTCTTGGCTGAGAACCAACCTCAAGGGCGGTCTTCATCCTAAAACAGACTAGCATCACCTCCCCGGTCATTGCATCTCAGTGCAAAACAAGACAACCTGCAGAGAACAGGATCGAGGAGGCCCTGGGGCTCCTCAGTTCCCCAAAGCTTGAAAAAGCAAATTTAAGAGAGGAGCTCTGCTCTGGACAACTGCCTTGATGCTTCCCAGGTGGTCTGTCCAATCAACATGATGCTGGGACAGGGTCTGCTCTAGGTGCAAGCATGGTCAACATCCCCAAGGGGTCATCCTGGGGCCCTCCATTCTTCTCAGCCTCATAAAGAGGAAAATCATGGCTCAGAGAAACAGAGAGCAATGCTCCTGGTAGGAGCCCCATCAGGGCCTGTCTGCATGCTCCTCTCACGCCGTCCTATGTTACACTGGCTGTGGCCCAGCCCATTTCAGTGTCGCCCAAAAGACCTCACATTGAAAAATCTCCATTAGGACGTATCAGGCCTCTCTACCTCTCAGGCAGGAAGATGGAGAAAAGGTATCAAGCAGTTACTACACACAGTCCGGGATCTGTGGGGCCAGGAGCATGAAAGCTAGGATTTCTGAAGACCCCATTCAATGGCTGCTCCCCACACCCAGCTCTTCTCTCTCTACTATTTACTCTACAATAAACCTTTCCAGTGGATTACCTGAAACCTCCTCCCTGAATCCCTCATGCTACAAATTGAGTCCATTCTGCGCATCCATTTCTCCACGGAAATGGAGAACAGCTGGTCACCTGCATCCCTCCAGACTCCAAGGCCATCACTGGAGAGCGTCATTAACTTCCAACAGGGAGCCAGTTATTTGGAGAAAATATTATTCACCACGTGCTGCACAAAAACAGACTCAGCCAAAATCTCCTTAAGAAAATCATGTCTTTCATAAGAACCCGGCTCCCTATGGGATTAAATAATAGATATGAAATTGCCTCTTCGTGCCTACAAGTAAGCTGCTTGATTGGTAGGCTGTCTCTCTCTTCTGCAGGTTCCTGGTCCTATTTATTCCACACAAGTGCTTCTTCCTCGAGAGAAAATGTATATTGATTCAGAGATTCCTAGTTAATGTAAGTGTCACTAAAAAGAGACATCAGAACCTGGGCAAAGAAAATTAAAATGGTGACCCTGGATGTTCTGGCCTCTTCAAATTCATCTAAACGTTTATCTTTTGGGACAATGACTTCTTTCTCATTCAGATAAAAAGATATTCAATTGCATGTTTAAATTTGCCACTGAATAGGTTGAGTAGATGAACCAAAACTAACCACAACGCTTCACAGTCGCCTTACGAGCAAAGGACACATGCTAACAAGCGCTGGAACCTGCCCCTTTAACAGTGCAGAACCAAGAAGCCCTTCATGAATCCAGTGCCAGCTCTCAGCAGTCAACTGAGGTTCAGGAAGACCAAGGAGCTTGCCCAAGGTCACACAGCTAAATGCTGGCAGCCCCTGACTTCTCGTCTGAGTTCGGTCCCAACTCCACCCCTATCTAGCAATTTTTGATTCTGGGTAAGTCATTTACTCTCTCTGGATTTGTTTCCTGCCTGTAAATAGAGGCAACTGGACCAGACCTCAGCTGGGAGGCACTGTGGTTTAAGAGCGGAAGCCCTAGAGTCAGACTGTGTGTTCAAATCCTGACTCTGCTCATCTTGGGATCCAGAATGATTTATTTACACTCACTATGCCTAATTCCTCCTCTGTAAAGTGGTAAATAACAGTACCTGCTGTATACCTCATAGAGCATTACAAAAATTCAATTAGATGATCTATGTGAAGTGCTCAGCAGAGCACCTTGTAAAAAAAACGGCGTGATAAATATTAGCTATTATAACCATCTAAAATCTTTTCCTGCTTTAATGTTGTAATATTCTAGGTTTCACTTTCTGCCTTTTTTTTTTTTTAATGGTAACATTTCTCCCCATGAAGTTCACACCTCAGGCAAGAATCAAGGGCAGACATGGGTACTGAGAAGAACAAGATAATGATTATTAAAGACTTAAAGAGTGATTTAAGGAGTCAGGGGGAAAAGAAGAAAAGGCAAATGGATTCTAAGAGGAGTCATTTAAGGAGAAGTGATTAATGCTTCCAAGGCCTTACTAATGAGAAAAAACCACCTGTGAAATATCCCGCTAAGCACATTTAAAATGACATGTCCTTAGTCTTAGGAATCTCCTTTCTCAGTGCACAATTATATATTGTAGAGATGTGTTACTGCAGCATTATACCAGATCCGTATTTCAGAAAAGAAAATGCTAAGAAGAAGAAGAAGGAGAAGGAGAAGAAGCAGCGCACACACACATAAACGTATACACAGCTGCCCATGAAAACGTGTTAACATCTGTGCTGGGTACGGTGGGACCCCAGTCAACTGGCTGATGGCTAGTTTTCCCTTTTCGTTTTTTCTTTTAAGATTTTATTTATTTAATTGAGAGAGAGAGCACGCACACAAGTGGGGGGACAGAGGCAGAGGGAGAGGGAGAAGCAGACCCCCAGTTTAGCAGGGAGCCCAATGCAGAGCTTGATCCCAGGACCCTGAGATCATGACCCGAGCTGAAGGCACATGCTTCACCGACTGAGCCAGCCAGGTGCCCTGCTAGTTTTCCCTTTCCAAGATATTTATTCAAAGTGTCTCAGAGCTGTGAAGAATAAATACAAAAGCTGTGTTGAAGGATACCAAGCACTATGTCATGTTTATCCAGATACCTTGTATGTGCATGATAAAAGTTCTCTAAGGATCTGCTCAGGGCTAACAGTGGCGACCTCTGGGAAGCAAGGGGGAGAGGCAGGATGATTTTCTCCTCCTTCTCCTTCTTCTTCTAACTTTAAATACATCTGTCTTTTTACACATTCCACTCTGTGACTAGAGAGGACACATCAAAATGCTCTAGACCTGGATTTCTTGGCATGGCACCACTGATATGTCAGTCTGGAAAATTCTTTGTGGTGGGGGCCATCCTGGGCACCGGAAGGTGTTTAGGTGCGCATCCCTGGCCCTTAGCCACTAGATATCAGTTTTGACAACCAAACATGCCAAATGTCCCCCGGGGGGTAAAAGCATCCCTCAGTTGAGAACTACCGTCCTAACCAGCAGAATGGCCATATTCATTATAAATTATTCCATGATTACTACAAGCAGTTATTATAGCTCAGGCCCCCGGGGCTCTACTGCCTTTTCCCTAGTTTGGGGAAGCATTTATGAGAACTCACTACTAGTCACCAAGGCCACTGAAATCTCCTGCGTTTGAGCCTCAACTGTCTCCCACATCATGCTTTTACTTTTCTCCATGTATCTGCTGACCTTCCAGGAGTTCCTCTTATGGAACTACCTCAAGGTCAGTTTCAGAAAAGAAAATGCTAAGAAGAAGAAAAAGGAGAAGGAGGAGAAGAAGAAGAAGAAGCAGCGCGCACACACAGATAATTTTTAGAATCTCTTTTTTTAACTAACTACATTAAAAATCAGAAGTAAAACTATTTTGTTTTAGATCCTCATACTTAAATGACCACAATACACTGGCCTGATGATTTCATCTTAAATGTTCATGTTTCATGCTTCCCAAATTCATTCTGACATGTCCTGAAGACTATTGTCCTCTGCTTTTGCTTATTTCCTTTCTTGTTTCACATCGGTTTTTGATTTTTGCTATGTAAATCTTACAGTGGCTTTTGCCCTAAAAGAACAAACTTGAGGGACACCTGCGTGGGTCAGTCATTAAGCATCTGCCTTCAGCTCAGGTCATGATCGCGGAGTCCTGGGATCAAGTCCCGCATCGGGCTCCCTGCTCAGTGGGGAGTCTGCTTCTCCCTCTGCCTGCCGCTCCCCCTGCTTGTGCTCTCGCTTTCTCTCTCTCTTTCTCTCGCTCTATCTCAAATAAATAAATAAAATCTTAAAAAAACAATAAAAAAAGAACAAACTAGAACAGGAGACACAAATGCCTAGTCAAAAGCAGAAAGACAGCACAGAACAGAGTTCTTCAAACTCTGTATCTATGTAACCCTTGTAAGAATTTTTAAAGACTAGGTACCTCCTCACTTCTTTTAAAATTGACATTTAAAATATTTTCATCTTGAGTTTAAAGAGTTGCAAAAGATGTAATTTCTGGCCTAAAGTGATTTCTTTAAATAAAACTGTTTCATCGGTCAATTAAATGTATCCGCTAGGGGCGCCTGGGTGGCTCAGTTGGTTAAGCGACTGCCTTCGGCTCAGGTCATGATCCTGGAGTCCCGGGATCGAGTCCCGCATCGGGCTCCCTGCTCGGCAGGGAGTCTGCTTCTCCCTCTAACCCTCCTCCCTCTCATGCTCTCTGTCTCTCATTCTCTCTGTCTCAAATAAATAAATAAAATCTTAAAAAAAAAAAATGTATCTGCTAGGATCTAAATGGCAGAGGGATTTGATTCCCACCATTATCCACTGAAAAATATATATAAACTACACTGTATGTTCATGTGTTATGTACTCTTCTGTTCACAGGCTACTTTCTAAACACACAAAAAAGCACAAGCAAGCCCTTCTTCAAAAGTCCAAAAACTTACATCATTCCTTTTTCTCCTAGATTTATGTTTCAATTCCATTTCCCCACAGAATTTCTCCTAAAGCAACTTATATTTTATGCTAGAAAGTCTATTATTGATTTCTTTACCCTACTTCTTTGCAATATAATTTAATTTTTAGGAAAATCCATGTAAGCCTAGGGCTCTAACTGCTTAAGTAACAATTTCCTGGATTGAGTTACCATTACAACTATAAGTGGTAGGGAATAGATCTCTAACCACAAAAATATAACACAGTTTTATAACTGTTAAGCATTAAAAAGCAAAATATTCTTTGAAATGCATATTTCCATGGATGTGCCCTTTTCCTTGTTTTTTCAATTCATTCAGATATCCATGGACAAATATTAAGTGGTCATCGCTAGAATCAGGGACAGCTGGGAATCAATTTTATTTCTATTTTTCTTTTCCTTCTTCTTTTTCTTTTTTAAATGTAAGCAAAAAGAAAATGTGTTCACATAAAGAAGAGGATGGGGAAAAAATAGATACTTTGTTACAATACTGTCCTTTTGTTCTCTGAATTTTATCCAAATTACAGGCCCCAAATCTCAGAGGTCCATCAAGGAAAACTACTTTTAAGGATCTCTGTGCTAACAGTTGGATTAGATCCACAGTCAAAGGACCAAGACAGCATCTGCACCACTGGAGGATTTGTGCCCAGGGATCAGTGATGAGAGGACTCACTTTCTCCACATCAGCACAACATCCCAAGGGTCCCCCTTACACGTGGAGATTTTGCCACCCAGAGACAAGGTAATAAGGGAAGAGTGTGTCTTTCTTTTGGAAAGCGGGGGAGAGCAAACGGGTAAGGGAATGCGGGCAAGGGGAACCGGCTGCCAGAGCATCCTCAGGCAGAGCGGTTTTAAGAAAGAGAGCCTGCGGATGCTGAGGACCTGGAAATGGATTTTGTGAACACTATCCGTTCCCCTGTGTGCCACCCGGAAGACCTCTGTGTGCTCTGGAAGGTCCATGGACCCCAGTCTGATGGCTGCTGACTTAGGTGACCTCCGGGAGACCCCAGATCATAGGACTGTACAAACAGGACAAAGGAACCACATCCTGATTAACCAAAAGAGAAAACCACATGTTGGGGCGCCTGGGTGGCTCAGATGGTTAAGCGTCTGCCTTTAGCTCAGGTCATGATCCCAGGGTTCTGGGATCGAGTCCCACATCGGGCTCCCGGCTCAGCGAGGAGCCTGCTTCTCCCTCTGACCCTCTCCTCTCTCATGCTGTTTCCCTCTCGCTCGCTCTCTAAAAAAATAAATAAAAATCTTTAAAAAAAAAAAAAGAAAGAAAAGAAAACCACATGTTACATGACTTCTGGTGGGACGGACACACTCGGAACACGCGGCATCACCAGGGCACATTCATGCCTGGAAAACAGGCTCTGAAGTCACCAAATCCCAGGGTCTAATGCCCAGCTCACAGGAGATCAGGGGGGCCTGGGGAACAAGGGAGACAGCCCCCCACCCCCCAGGAAGCCATTAGCCAAATAGCCAAATTCACAACATGGAATACTCTATGGGTATAAATGACCCAGTTTCTCCAACAAATTACTACAGTGGAAAAAAAAAAAAAAAATGAGATTGTTCAAGAATAAAAAGACCCTGAAAAGATATAACAAAAATTCAATGTGAAAATCTTGTTCGGATGCCGATTCTAACAAAACAATTTTCGATGACCCCTTTGAAAAAAAAATGGTGGGAATCATTATGAACGTGGACTGGGTGTTAGGTTACAATAAGGAATTGCTAATTTGGGTAAGTGTGATAAGAGGATTATGTTGTTAAAAAAAAAAAAAGTAAAGTCATTCAGTTAGAGATGTGGATTGAATTTACAGGTAAAATTACATGATGTCTTGGATTTGCTTTTACGAAATATTCCAACCTCTCAAGAAGGTGGGGGAAGGGGCACCTGGGTGGCTCAGTCATTAAGCGTCTGCCTTTGGCTCAGGTCATGATCCCAGGGTCCTGGGATCGAGTCCCGCATCGGGCTCCCTGCTGAGCGGGAAGCCTGCTTCTCCCTCTCCCACTCCCCCTGCTTGTGCTCTCTCTCGCTGTGTCTCTCTGTCAAATAAATAAAATCTTTAAAAAAAAAAAAAATAGAAGGTTGGGGGAAGTCAGAAGAAATGCGATTAGCAAATCAGTAATGCTTGAAGCTGAATGATGGCTACAGGGGATTCTGTCCATTTTTTTTTTTTTACGTGGAGATGTCAGTAACAAAAGGATTTTTCAGGGGAAGGTGAAAGAAAGAATATTTAATTAGCACCAAGGAGAACCTGAGGCCCTTCCTAAATACCATCTTATTTCACAAGTGCTGAGACAGCTGCCCAACAAGCAAGCCTCCCTTCTGGTCTCAGAGGCAGGGGCATTCAATAAGCTGGCCAATAAGTAGGGGCAGAGATAAAAAGGGACCTGGAGACCACAGAGATGCATCTGGGTTGCATGGAGAGAGCCTAGAAATACCCCCTTGGCAGAGAAATGTCAGAATAAACACATCTCTGTTTACATCGCTCCTACCACACGTTACTTACCCCTGCAGCAAAGCCAAGACTTCCATCCAAGATCCGCCTCTGAAAATATAAACAAGATGTTTCAAATTCTAAGGGATGTTTCTGGGGATAAAAGGAAACCATAAGACCTCAGAGAGCTACACGAATAAAGACTGGCCCGGGCCTGAGTTTGCCAACCTGTCTGCAGGCCTGGACCAGAGCCTTTATAACGTGGGCCAAGAACCAAGGGAAAAAAAAATTGTTTGAACCTTCCATCCATCCCACAGCCCATCAGAGTGTTTTTTCAGGGACGCCTGGCTTCCACTGGCCCATACGTTGCCTTCGACCTGGCTCTCCTGTGAATTATAACTATAAACCTTAATTAAGTAGCTGGCCTAAAAGATGGAAATTGACAAGTGTTCATGGGGACCAGGGGGGCCAACCAGAACTCTCCCACGGTGCAGCTGGGGGTACAAAATGGCACAGCCACATTGGAAAAATGAACTGGCAGCATCCACTAGCAGTGAACATAGGTGTCCCCTATGACCCAGCAGCGCCGCTCCTGAGCAGTGAAATCATCACCTAACGGCAACGCATACTTGGAGTCACCAAACACAGGCACAGAAAAGCTCTCAGCAGCAGTACTTGGGAGAGCCAAACTAGAAGCTACCCAAATGCCCACCAACAGTAGAATGGAGACATCAATTAGGAGGTATTCATACAACAGAATGCCTCATGGCAATGAGAGCACACACGATATATATATGAATGAAGCCCATAATCAGGCAGGGTAAACTGGAAAATAAACAGCGTGGAATCAGCCAGACACAGAAGAGCACATACTATATGATTACTCCATTTATATAATGTAGAAACACACGGAAAACTAATCTCTGCTGTCAGAGACCAGGAGAGGGACTGCCCTTGCAGTGGAGGTCGGTGGGGGCAAAGGCGGGGGGGGGGGGGGGACAGGGGGTGGGGGAGCAGGGGGAGGGGGTAGGGACTGGAAAGGAGCCTGAAAGGCTGCTGGGGGGCTGGTACTGTTCTAGTTCTTGAGCTGAGTACTAGTTTCATAGAAGCCATGAAAAATCATCAGGCTGTAAAATATGCACTTTTCTATATGCATTTTATATTTCAATTTAAAAACATTTGTTTAACTTCATAGTCTACGTTAGGGGTATCATCTATAGCCACATGGACATGTTACAGGCATGCTGGGTTGCTGATGGTCCCAACCCTTGAGACTCCCAGTGACGCTGGGTAGCTAGGACCACTGGCTCAGCCCTCTCCCTCCTCTGAGTGGCTGCAGGGTAGATGGAAAGGATTGACTCCAGGCAGCCGCACAAATGACATTCTTCTCTAGGCATGCCATGACAGGAGCAAAGCTGGCCTAACCAAATAATTAAATCAAACCGAACAGATCTAATAAAGAAGTCAGGTAACATTATTCTACCAGCATTCATCTGGATCTTGAAAGGAGAAAAAATGTACTTTTTTAAATGTCACTAAAGCCTTGATTCCACTTTTAGACATTTATTTCAAGGGATTAATCAGATACGTGCTCAAAGGTTTATGTCCATCATAAAGGTATTTCTAAAAAAAAAAAATCAAGAAAAAAGGACATAACCTAATTGTCCAACAGTTGAGGAACGGCTAAACTATAATGCATCCTTAGGACAGAACATGACACAGCCAGTTAAGTAACCCAAGTGATTGAAATAATCAAAGTCATCAAAAAGCCATTTAGGGATGTAGGAGGAATGCTTGTGATATCAAGTGAGGAAAACTGGTTATAAAACATTACATACCATTTGGTCCCTATCATGTAAAGAAACAGGCATAAAATTGTGTATACTCAAATATAACCGAACAAATCTGAACAAATAGGTTCAGGTTTTTTTTCTGAGAAGTGGGATCAGACACTTTTTTAATTGTTTATTATTTATAGCAGCAGCGTCCACAATAGCCAAACTATGGAAAGAGCCCAGGTGTCCATTGACAGATGAAGAAATAAAGAAGATGTGGGGGGCGAGGTGTGTGTGTGTGTGTGTGTGTGTGTGTAGTTATTTGGTTATATACACTATAGAATACTACTCATCCATCAAAAAGAATGAAATCTTATCATTTGCAACAACGTGGACAGAACTAGAGTGTATTATGCTAAGCGAAGTAAGTCAGGGTAAGACAAATACTATATGATTTCACTCATATGTGGAATTTAAGAAACAAAACATGAACACAGGGGAAGGAACGGAAAAATAAAATAAGATGAAAACTGAGAGGGAGGCAAACCTAAGAGACTCTTAACTATAGGGAACGAACTGAGGGCTGCTGGAGGGGAGTTCGGGGGGGGATGGGGTAACTGGGGGATGGGCATTAAGGAGGGCACGTGATGGAATGAGCCCTAGGAGTTCTATGCCACTGAGGAACACTAAATTCTACCCCAGAAACTAATAAAAAGTAAATAAATAAAAATAAATTTAAAAAGAAACATTTTATATCTTTAAGCTTTTCCATTCTTTACAAGCTTCCTACAATTAAAATATATTTTAAAGCAAGAAAACAAATTTTGAGTGAAGCCACTTCGGAAAGCAGCGGTGGAGAGCAGAGTCCGCGTGTCTACCACCCCAGGGGATCCTTGTTGCAGCGCCCCCTTAGCCGAATGAAAACGGAGGTCAGCTCAGGGCGCCAGAGCACATCTCTGGGGTCTCCTGTCTTGGGCCACCTTTCTCCCAACAGCAAGCCTCTTCCCGCTCCTCACGCCCACTTCCTGTGCAGAAAGGGTTAACGTAGCCGCCCCCCCCCCGCCCCCCCCCCCCCCCCAGCCTGCTCCCTTTGCAAGGTCCTGCTTGCAAGGCTGGTCCTTGGCTGGCTCCTGGGGACTTGGGACTTGAACCGCTCCTTCCATTCGCTGGTAAGGGTGGGTCCGTGTGCCTACACTGTTTTCCAAACAAGGTGACAGGTAGGGGACACCTGCTTTCTTCCCTCAAGTCTCGAATTTCAGCAGCCTAGAGCGCCTTCATGACCAGCCCCAGGTAGAATAGTCAGAGGCTGAGGCTCTGAAGGGTGCCCTGGGTGGACACATCACACATGTGTTACTGTATTTTTGTTTCTGGGGGAAGGAGAACTCAGAGTGTGGCCCTCACAGGAGGGAGGGAGCATCAGAAGCCTGTGCCCAGACTTCCCCAGACTCCGCCTGTCTCTTTCTCCTGCTGATCCTTCCAATGTTAAACCTTAGCCGTGAGTACAACTATAAGCTGAGTGGCATGGATCCTTCTAGTGAATCACCAAACGTGGTGGTGGTCTTGGGGAATATGCCTTGCACACAGAAGTTTCCAGCAATTTCTCCTGCTGATCCCGGTGGTTACACTAACACGAGACAAATTAGGGGCTCTGAGGCTCCAAAGGGGATGGGGGCACCTCTGTGAAGAAGGGAAGGCACCTCTTCCCTCCCGAAGAGCCCCCACAGCATTGGCCAGGGCCACATGGGGCTCCGGGGCCCCACCCACCACGGTGCTGCCTTTTCCCCAGCCCTCCACAGGGCAGCCCAGCCCAGTGCGGCTCAGGCCTCGCCTCATTGCAAAATAACTGGGGAAGACGAAACCATGGGCCTCTCTGCCCAAGAAGGGCACAAAGATGGCATGGCTGGGCTGTCATGAAGGAGGAAGAAGGTTCAGTGACCTGGTGGCCCTCTCCTCTGCCTCCTCCGTGTTTCTCATTCAGGGACCGGCTTTCGAAAGTTTTCACTACCTATCAACAGCAAGCAGGGATCCAGGCTGTGTGTCTTGAGTTCTGTGTTTCTGATAGGCTCCAAACCTCCCACGGAGGGGTGGGGGAACGTTGGATCTTACGTGACATCAAATACCTGTCTTACTGGTCTCCAACACAAGAGCATCTGGCTTGCCAACTTCCTTGACTGTGTTTTCGTTTCCAGATCCGGCTCACAGCATGTTTAAATGGATCTTAAATCCCTTACTCGCTTATCACTGCTACCAATTTCTAAGGCTGCCTGCTGAACGATGCAGGGACTTTGTATTCCTCAAGACACAGACGGATCCATCGCTCTAGGCCTATGGCCTGAGGGGATCAAGGGCTGGAGAAAGGAAAGGAATCTCAGGCAGATGAGGGAGGTGGGGGTTGTGGAGGAGTGGGGTGGGGTATGTGGCGTGTATTGTGGGGGATGAGTGGGAGTGCGGGGGCTGTGAGATATGCGTGTGGGCTATGTGAGGGTATATGGGATGTACGGGGTGGGGGACATATGGAGGGTTGGGGTGTGCATGTGGAGGGATGGGGGTATAGGAGTATGTGTGGGGTATAGGAGTATGTGTCGGGCATAGGAGTATGTGTGGGGTATGTAGGCGTGTGTAGAGTATGGGGAAGGGAGAATGTGCGGAGACAGGATATAGGGGCCCATGGGGTATGTGGGGGTGAGGCATGCAGGCACAAGGGTGAGTGAGGGTGCTGGGGGGGAAGGGTAGAGGATGTGCAGGGGTGAGGGGTGGGAAGGGAGTCAGCAGGGGCATGGGGAGATGAGTCTGTGTGTATTCATCCCAAAGCGGGCCGGGGAGGGAATGAAAAGATGGGATAAATGAGAACAGATACCCTTCCTTCCCCCCCAGGGTCTGCCATCACCCCAGCCAGGCCAGCTAAACAACCAAACCGAGCACCTGCACCAGGCCTGAAGGAGACTAGCCAGAAGCTAGAAACCACGCAGGGGCTAAAGGAGGCTTAATAACTTAATAACCCTTCCTACTCCCTTCACACCGGGAGGGAAGTAGCTGCAGACACCTGCCCTCCTGGCCTGGTAGGGAGAGCAGGAGAAGAAAACAGGACAGAGAACAAACATCCCCTACAACCTGGAGGTGTGGCCAGTGGCATGAAAGAAGGAGTCTGCAACCCGGCCAAGGTTGTGGTTTTCCAGCTTGCTAAAAGTACCCCCCAGCCCGCCCCCAAACCTCAGAACCGAAGCAAAGCAACTCACCTGTCCACTAGAGAATACGAACACGAGAGCTGCCCCGGCTGCCGTCAGCCCCCATGTGAATAAAGTCCCCAGCAGCGCCTGGAGCACAGAGCTTTGGCCTTGGAGCATGCTGGATACGGCTGTGTGCAGAAGAACAGGAGAGGGTCAGCCACCCGCAGTCCCTTTCAGGGACGCCCACATGCGCTAAGGTGTCCTAACACCCTCCACCTGGGCTGGCCTGTAATCTGGGTCGGTGCGATGCACCTTTCGGCCACGCCATCCCTCCACAGAGTCAGGCCGAGCCTCTCCATCCAGGCCCACCACATGTCAGAATTCATCCAACCCTGAAAGGACAGACCTGGGGCTACCTAGGGAGATGCCAGGGGAGCCCACGGAAGAGGTTAGGACATTGGGACAGAGTTCCAAAGAGAAGAAGCTCACAGAATGTGGATTATTTAGCTGGGAGGAAGAGAGCACAGGAGGGTCTGATTACAGCCTTCCAGCACATTCTGCCTACTCTTATCTGCCCTTGTCCATCATTTGTTCTCTCTCCTCTGAATACAGGTGACGAACTCAGATTCTCCCTTGAACCTCTCCCTCCTAAGTCCTGACCAAACCTTCAATGGCTCCCCACGGAGGCTCCTGTGGCAGCCCCCCTGTGACTTGCCAAGGGCATATGCCCCAACTGCCGTCCAACTAGCCCGTCGACTCTTCAACCACTACCCCCTATGTGGGCCCTGTACTCTAGCTCAGCTGAGTCATTGATGACACCCTCAACAAGTCCCAGATGGTCCCGGCTCCAAGTCACTCTGCATCCAGTTCCCTCCCAGAATGCCTTCGTCCTTCCTTCTCTGCCACCAGCCGACCCAGGGCAGATTCTGCTGCCCACCTGCCGCCAGCCGACCCAGGGCAGATTCTGCTGCCCACCTGATGCCAGTGTGGACTCCATGCTTTCCAGAGCCCCCTCCACTCCCATCCCAGTGCCCATCTGCGGTGCTTCTTTGTGCAGGCTTGCCTCCTTCATCTTTGATATCGTTAGCTGAAGAACAGGGACAGTGCCTTCTCACACTTGGCACCCCAGTAAAATCGGGCTTCCTGGCACCTGAAAAATACCTGTTGTATCGAAAAGAGCCAGCTTACCTTGATAGGACACTCAGCAAGGACAAGGAGATGGAGCTCTAAGTGGCATTTCCCTGTCAACTGAGCACACCACTGCTGAAATGGAACTTCTACCACTGCCCACCAAGGAGAGAAAGGGAAGTACCATTTCCTCTTGGTTTTGCTCAGAGAACCTCCTCTGGGCTTTAGCACATTTGAAATTCTAGCTCTGAAATGACAGGGAATCAGGCTCTTGCTGTGGAAAGTTACAGGGCAGAGAAACCCATTTGTTGAAAAGCCCTGTGTACACAAACATCAGGGCTCAGAGCCTCATCTCAAAGGGCTCATTCAGCTGCCCACTGGTCTTCCAGCACCCACAGAGCTGGACATGACCCAGTGGGCTCAGACCTGCCACGTCCCAGCACTGTGTGAGCAACCAGCAACCCTGGGCTTGCAGCTCAAGAGCTAGAGACACTGACTCTGTTAACCCTATAAGGAAATTGTGGCAGAGGGTGGACGGGGCCCTTATGCCAAGGATTGCAACCTGGTAAGGCTGTGAGTCTCTGCAAACCCAGGTGAGCCCAGGTGAGCCCAGGCTCAGCTCCAAAGCCAGGACGCCTCTAGGAGAAATAGCATCTATGGATACGGACTGTGTCTGAATAAAACTCAGGACGGTGACTGTACCAAATAAAGAAAAAATACTGTATTTTTTAAAAGCCCGCCTATCTACATACTTCATCTTGTTAAGTGTCACCCTAAAATGAGTGGTTCATGTTTGTTTGTAAACCAAGACACCTGGATCATGGCACCACCCTTTTATTTCTAGCTGCTTGTGGATAAAATCTGAAACAGCATTTACAAAGGCCTATAGCTATCATCCTCTTAGTACTTATCATCTGAGACAGGTCAAAAAAGAAAAACAACCTTTTTTTTTTCAGTACTGAATGTGCCTTTCAACAGCTAAGAAAACAGAAAAGAGGAAGCCATTTCCATTTGCCAACAGGCCAAAGTCAACGTGGGGTTTATGGGCCAGCCAACAAGAGAGCTCTGGGTGTTCCTGGGGGCTAGTGGGAGGGAAAGCACTATCCTAGCCTGTCTCCATTTACCTGAGCACCCGAGACATAAGGAAAAGGGACAGCAAGGCCATGCACATCCTTTCCATCCCAAGAGTCACAGTATTTACCAATGATAATGCCAGCCCAGTGCCCCCAGGAGAAGTTTCTTCCATTTGCTATTTTAAATCCTCACTCCTGGAAGGGTGATCTGAGCTGGTCCCACCTTGGGAAATGCAGGCTCTCAGGCTGAATCAGAATCTGCATCTTTTTCAAGTTCCGGGAGGGATTCTCACACGCGTTGCAGTGCAAAGCACTAGTCTACGACAGAGACCCAGAGCTTTGAAAGTGAGTTCTCCTGCCCTACAAGGGAGGGACTGGCCAGGCTGACGCAGAATCTCAAGAGAAGGAAACGTTTTCTCCAATAGGCCGACCAGTAGCACCTGGAGGACAGGAGCGCCAGTCACAGCCCCTCAAAATCAGCTTCCACGATGGGGCTCAGACTTCCTTGTGAGCCAGATGTTAACACATAAACCTTGATTAGTTTGCAAGAGTGAGGATTATTCCCTGCCCTCCCCAACTTTAAAGATGCCAACACCACCCAACCTGTGTCCACATTCTGCTACGACCGCGGAGGAGGGGACCCTGACAAAGGATTTCTTGCTTTTCTCTCCTCGCAAACCTGTTGCCCTGCTTCCAAGAGCCTCAAGATGTTGGTGATGTTGCAGAGGTGGGAACAGCACCTAATAAAACTGCACACATACACGGCCCGATTCCACGAGGAGAATCCAGCAACGGGACTCGGGTTTGGGCCGATGGGACTGTAGGAAAAGTTCTCTAATACCTCGCTGCTCAAAGTGCGGTCCGCGGACCACGGACCCAGGGAGGGGTTAGCATAGCAATGCATAAGCTCAGGCCTGCTGCATGGTCGCCAGATTTCCAGTCGAGTTCGAGAGGCCGTGCTGACCCCCAGAATGAGCGGGAGGGGACGCAGAAGGGCTGGAATCGTAGCCACCTCTGCTCCCGGGGCTCCGGGGGGCCCCCACATGCCCACGGGGATGCACTGAACAAAGAGGATTTGGTGAGCCACTGTCAAAGGAAGGTAGGTCAACACCCTCCATCGGACCCTGGCCAGAGGCAGAGGGGGCTCCGGGCGGCCTTGCCCTCCTCGGCCACCTGCCACAGCCGCCCTGCTTCTCCTCCGACCCCCTCCTCTACCCCCGGGGGCGCCCCCTTCCAAACTCCATTTCGCCCTTCCAAGTCCCACGCTCTCCTGCTGGCCCCAGACCCCGGGCCTCCAGCCCAACCAAGGCGCTGAAGGGAGAAAAAGCTGACTCACTACGGTGCCCTCTCAAGCCCCCACTCCACTTCCATCAGCCCCGCTGCCGCTGGCTCGGCCGGCTCCACTCCCGAAGTCACTTCCTGCTTCCCTCCCGGCACACGTGTCCCTCCAGCCACCAGGCCCCTCCCCGCCCGGCTGCGACTGGCAGATCCCGCCCGAAGAATAAATTCTCTGGTTCACAGCCCTCTGCAGGCTCGGGAACAGATGGGGCGGGTAGAACAGAGCCCGGAGGCCAAGCGGAGAGCATTCCGCATGCCTAAGACTGCACAGTCTCCTATGAAGCCACAGAAATCCCGCAAAGAGCACCTTGTAACGTCCCTGACATCATTTATGTCACTACACTTAGCAGCTGAGTCCGAGGCCCTGAGTGAGCAGCAGAGCAGGATGTGTTGGGGGGAGGGAGGGGAAGATTGGCGGGGGGGGGGGGGGGGGGACCTCCTACTGTTAGCATCCTTCTGGGGTCAATGGCCCTCAAACTATAGCTCCCATCAGAATTCCCAGGAGGAATGTCAAAAACACAGAATGCTGGCCCTCGCAGAGGTTCTAGCTCCGGAAGTCTGGGTGGAGACAGAGATTTTCTGTTCTGAACTAGGATTTGCTGATGCTCTGGTCCTGGGACCCCTCTCTGAGAACCACTGCTGCAGGTCAAGAGCTATGCTCTCCAGGCCTTCTATAAAAAGACCAGAGGGTGGAACTTCTAGGCTTAGGCAAAAATGCAAACAGGATGCCCTGTTAAATTTGAATTTCAGATAAATGACAGAGGGTGTTGTTCTGTCAGTGTGTCCTGGGCAATATTTGGGACATACTCAGGCTCAACACATACTTCATATTTGTCGTTTACCAGAAATCCTAATTTAACCGGGTGGCCCATACTGTATCTCATGAACCTACCAGAGGGTAACCTGCTCAGACAAACTGTTCATCATCACAGGGGCCACAGAGCAGGGGATCCAATAGGAGCTGGCTTCTATCCAGGAAAAGGCGGCCATCCGCGCTGATGATGGCCCCACGTGCGTGGAGTGTCGGGAAAGAAGATGGCATGGAGACTGCAGGGTGCTCTCTGCCCTCAGGAGATTCTCAGACCAAGGAGAGAGCCAGACTCAGCTGTCTGACCACAGACCAAGGGGGCTTACACGGCAGAGATTTATGTTCTCACGTTCCGGAAGCAGGAAGTCCAGGATCAGTCCAAGATCAAGGTGCAGATTTGGTCCTTGGTAAGAGCTGTCTTTCCGGCTTGCAGACAGCTGGCTTTTCGCTGTTCTCATGCGGAGAAAGAAAGATCTCTCTCCCTTCCTATTCTTTCTTGTAAGGCCACCGATCACATGAGGACTCCCACCCTTATGGCTTCATTTAAGCTTAATGACCTCCAAAAAGCTCTATCTCCAAATGTACTCACACTGGGGGGTCTGGGCTGCAACATATGCATTTCATGGGTGGAGCCCTCCTGCGTAGGATTGGTGTCCTACCAAGGAGACCCTGCAGAGCTCCCTCTGCCTTCTGCCGTGTGAGGACACGTGAGAAGTCTGTGACCCAGAAGAAGCCCCTCAGCCCACCACGCTGACACCCTGATCTGGGACTTCCAACTTCCAGAACTGTGACATGACACGTTTCTGTTGTGTACGAGCCACCCCATGAGTCTTGTGGTATTTTGTTATAGCAGCCCAAATGGGCTGAGACACTCCATTTTACAGATAAGGAGACTGAGGTTCAAGAAAGCTCTGTAGTGAGCCCAGGTTGACAGGGTAGTGAGGGAATCTGAGCCCAGCTGACTCCAGAGATGGTACCCTTCCTGCATGGGACACACAGGGTTCACAGACTGAACAACCTAGTCAGCAGAGCCCTGGGTGGGCCTCAGGCTGGGGGGCCAACTCCCAAGGGACAAACCCCACCTTTTCCCTCCTTTCCCTCAATGAGCCCTGCACACATACATACACACACACACACACACACACACACCACTAAGCCAAACATCCAAACTGCCTGTCTTTCTCACACACCCTCATGGTAAGAAGTGCTCACAGTGGGGACAGAAGAGAATGTTGTTTCCTTAAAGCTCAGTACACTGGCTCTTATCTCCAGCCACCCCTGTCCTTCCCAAGTCTCTCCCCAAAGAGCAAAGGTGCCCTGCAGCCTCCATAAATGGTACAGGGGAGGAGGGAGGGGGTGTGCAAGAATAGGCCAGAGCAGGCACAAATGAAAGGGGGGGCAGGGTGTTAGGCAGGCAATGAGGGCTGCCTCTCAAGTATCCAAAGCCCATAAAACTAACTGATCTTGACAGTCAGCAAAGGAACCCCAGGGCAGTGGGATGGTGGCCCTTTCCAGAGGAATCACTGTGGCTTGCTTGATCTGGGTAAGCCACTGGAGCCTGGGGGTGGGGTGGAGGTGTGGGTGGAGGCAGCCGATCCTGGGTCTTTCTTTCTCTCCCTGTCCCTCCCTCCCCTCCCCCCTCCCGCTCTGCCCTCCCTCCCTTGTCTGAGATCTTGGTATCTCTTACAAGGTCCTATAGCTGCTAAGGACAGGCTTTGGAATCTGACAGCCTAGGACAAATCCCAGCTTGGCACATGAATTTCCTTGGACAAATTACCCAACCCCTCCCAGCCTCAGCCTCCCTATCCTGAGACAGTGACTGGAGCGAAGCCCCCAACACCCAGCCCAGCACCCATCATGGCAGCCTGAAAGATTATCCCTTGGCCCTCTCTCCTTCCTTCCTGCCTGCCTGCCTTCACAAGATGGCTATTTCAGGAGCCTCAGTGCCAGGCACTCTGTGGGTCCCTGCTACCCCCAGGTCAACTAAGCACCTAGGTTGCTGGGAGTGGAGAGTGTTCTAGGCAGGGAGGAGACCGGGGCTCATGTCATTGCTGATAACTTCCCAGAGGCCTCAGAAGAAAAGGACCTCAATCTAAGATCTTGTGATTTCTTCCTCATACTAAAGTAATATTCATTTTGATACCAACATTTCTATTTTTTTTTCCCTAGAGAAGACCCTTAAAATTGCATACACTTCAGAACCCACAAAACCTGACATGCCCTGGGTGCATACTTAGAGATTTCAGCTGGAAAGCAAATAGCTTCCTCTGGTAGGCAGAACAGTGACCCCCATGAAGATGTCCATGTCCTCATCCCTGAAACCTGTGAATAGAGACCTCCCACGGAGAAAGGATCTTTGCAGCTGTGACTGAGTGAAGGATCTTGAGGTGGGGAGATTATCCTGGGTTATCTGGGCGGGCCCAGTGTCATAACAGGGGTCCCCATCAGGGAAAAGAGGAAGGAGGCATGAGGACATGAGCAGAGGTCAGAGCAAGGGATGCCACGGGCATCTAGAAGCCGGAAAGGCAAGGAAATAGATTCTCCCCTAGAGCTTCCAGAAGGAGCACAGTCCTGCCAACACCTTGATTTTAGCACTTCTGACCTCCGGAATTGTAGGATGATACCTTTGTGGTGTTTTAAGCAACTAGGTTTACGGTACTTTGTTTCAGAAACTAACACACTCCCGTCTGCATGGAAGCATCAAGTTTCACTGCTACCTTTCTCTTGTGGCACCAGGAACCACCAGGACCCACACTCGGCCCCTGCCCACCATCATGACTAGGCAGGACAGACTATATAATTTGTGGGACCTGGCACAAAATGAAAACGGGAGGCCACTTATTCAAAAGGCAGGAAAAAAATGCCCTCAAAAGTACTAATTGGGGTACCTGGGTGGCTCAGTCGGTTGGGCGTCTGACTCTTGATCTCAGCTCAGGTCATGATCTCAGGGTCCTGAGATTGAGCCCCGTCTTGGGTTCCACACTCAGCATGAAGTCCGCTTGAGATCCTCTCTCTCTCCCTCTGCCCCTCCCCCTGCTCTCTCTCCCTCTCTCTAAAATAAATAAATCTTAAAAAAAAAAAAGTACTAATTAATAAAGCCCTTCTTTTCTTCTGCATCTCTCCTCTGCTCACTGAGGATTCCAGTGTCCCACCTGGACTTTGCTTACAAAACCCAAGTTAAGAGATAAAATTATTAGGAAATCTCAAGATGGTGACAGCAGGGCATTAAGCCAAGAGCAGAGCCTTTCCGATGGAGGAACCCCTCACACATGTGCAGGTCTCACACCCGTGAAGCTGGCCCTGTCACAGGTGCTGGGGTGGCAGGTCAGGATGGAGGAAGGCCACAATGTCAAAACGAGGAAATCGTGCCAGGGTTGGTTATTCAGCAAAAAAAAAGAAGGTCCACAGAGAGATTCGGAACCAGGATGTTCAGGATGGAGGGAAAGCAGAGGTGAGAGCCAAAGGTGCTGGTGTAAGCCAGCCTGAGGAGGGGACAGAGGCAGTCCCAGGAGACTGGAAAGAGGGGTAGACACCCTGCTGGGAAGCCTGGGCTTTGGGAAGGAGAAATTTCATTCTTGTGGGAAGGAAGGACACAGCAAGGGGAAAAGCAGACCCATCTCAGCAATCAGAAACTAGTGGACCAATATCTGGGCTCCCCAAGTTTTCCAGGGGCCTATGACATGGTTAAGAGTTGTAAAAAAATACTGGGTTTTTGGTTCAATAAGAAAAAAACTGGAAATTTAAATTAATAAGTGGTTAACTAAATGTCTATAAACCTTCATTAATTGTTGACCTTGGTGTTCAGAAAAATTTAATTACATTCAAAACACAATCTGAGGCTTAGCTTTTCTCACTTCAGGAGAATTCTTAAGTATGCACAATAATGGCCAAGAAACCACAGCCAATCATAAATTAAATAAGCTTAGAGCCAAATGACTTCAAAGGCAAAATTACAGAAATCTTCCTGATCACTTTAGGGGGAAGAACATACTTAATATGGAATGTGGGAACATTTTAATATGCTTGGTGCAATATGCGGTAAGATCTCAAAATGCAGGACTTCTTGGGGCACCTGGGTGGCACAGTTGGTTAAGCCCATGACTCTTGTTTTTGGACCAGGTCCTGACCTCAGAGTCGTGAGATCGAGCCCCACATGGGGCTCTGCGCTCAGCAGGGAATCTGCTTGAGATTCTCTCTCTCTCTCTCTCTCTCCCCCTCTGCACCTCCCACTCGTGCTCTCTCTCTCTCTCTCATAAATAAATAAATCTTTTTTAAAAAATGCAGGAGTTCTTTAGGGGCCTGCAAAGATCCTAAGAGGCCCCAGGGAATGGGGAAGGAGGCAGGAATGCTAGAAAGTTTATTCCTCTCTCCAAGAGGGAGCAGAAACAAAAGTCATCTCATCAGCAGAGGTTCGAGGAGGGCTGATGATAGGGGTGGATGAACCTCTCCAGCAAGGACAGTGGTCTCCCGCTGTCAAACCCCCCAGGGAATGGCACCAGCAAAGCAGGAGCCACAGAAGATGGGCTGGTGGGGAGGGAGCCCGCCTCATGTGCAGAAGGGAAGAAGGCGGGGAGGTGGTCCCTCAACCGTCCACAGTCAAAGGGAGGAGCAGACTCCCCGAGTCTCTCCAGGTCCCATCGGACTGAGCTGGGTGGGAACAAGGCCAGGACTGGAGATGTGTGGGTGCAGTGTGGGGTCATCTGAGAAGCCTCATGTAGTGCCCTGAATGGTCACCCCCAAAAGATACATTCAGATCCTAACCCCAGTGCCTGTGCATGGGACGTTATTGGGGAAAAGGGTCTTTGCTGATGTAAAGACCTGGAGGGGCTGTCATCCTGGATTAAGCGGGTGGTGCTAAATCCAGTGACATGTGTACTTACAAGAGACAGAGGGGAGAGGACCAGGACATAGGGACGAGAAAGCCATGTGGAGACAGACGCAGAGACCGGAGTAATAGGGCCTCAGCCAAGGAGGGCCGGGAGCCACCACCAGCTAGACGGGGCAAGGGAGGATTCCCCCAGAGCCTTCAGAGAGCACGGCCCTGCCTGCTTCTCACTTTCTGACTTTTTGGCCTCCAGAACCATGAGGGAATCCATTTCTATTGTTTCAGGCCCCCAGTCTAGGGTATTTTGCTATGGCCGCCGGGAGACCAAGGCACCCTGACTCCAATCATTTCTACCACAAGCTGGTGGGGAAGCCCCCAGGCACCAGGAGTTGCCCTGAGCAAAATGCACAACGACCACACCCTCCCCATCCCTCTGCCACCATCAGAGGGCTGAGTAGGCAGTTGGGTGCCGGATCCCCAGACATCTGACTGGGCTCTCCATTTTCCCGAATGATCCATCCGTAAATGAACCCATGTCCTATTTTCCCGCCAGCCTTTCTGCCGGCTGGGCCAAGATTCCTGTCTCTTCCATGCCCACACCTCCCCCTCGCAGCCCCCAACCGTCCCCCCTACAAGTCACTGTAGGAAACCTAATTCATCCTTAAACACATCCCTTCACATCTTTCCCAAAATATGTCTGTGGCAGGTGAATAAAAAGAGTGAAATACCTCTTAGCCAGAGAGTTTCCTCAGACACCTGAGCTCTCGTTCAGGAAAGCCCTCCTTTGGGTCTGTGGGCTTGTGCATGACAGCGCCCAGGTGAGCATGAACGGAGGCATTTGTCACTTAAGCCAGGTGTGCCCTTGGCCTCAGGGACCTGCCAGGGCGACAGCAGTGACAGAAGCAATCAGGGAGGAAGCATGCAGGCTCCTTCTAAGGAATCAGGGTACTGCTGTTTGAGCTCCACATTTTTTTATTTTTTATTGTTCTTTTTGGCCAATAACTCAGTGGGCAATCTTGAGCCCGTTTCTTTCCCTCTCTGAAACTGAAAAATGTAAGGGCTGGACCAGGTGACCTCTGAGGCTCCTCCTATGTTGAGTATGGATTCCCTGATTGAATTGCCAAAGCAAAACAGTGCCAGACCACAGACTGGGAGCAAGGTTTTACCCAAGTGTATCTGAGGAGTTCTTTTGTGTCCTAATTTAAGAAAGAAAAGAAAGAAAGAGGTAGGAAGGAAGGAAGGAAGGAAAGAAGGAAGGAAGGAAGGAAGGAAGGAAGAGGGGGAGAGGGGGAGAGGAGGGGGAAGAAGGAGAGAGATGAGAGGGGGAAGGAGGGAGGGACAGAGCAAAGGGGGAGGGAGGAAGCCATCTCTTTGTGCTAAAAAGGACTTTCTCGACCTGACAGGAGGTCACCAGGCTTCCTAGTTCAGCTTCCACCCTTGGGCTCCTTATCGGTTGGACTGTGTCCGGTCCCCCACCCCACCCCACCCCCCACTGAAATTCACATGCTGGAGCCCTAACCCCCAGTCCCTCAGAATAGGACCATATTTGGAGATGGGGTCTTTACAGAGGTGATCAAGTCAAGGTGAGATCATGATAGGATGGGCCCTAACCCAATATGACTGGTGTCCTTATAAAAAGGAAATCTCCAGACACAGGGACACATATAGAGGAAAGATGACGTGAAGAGCCACAGGGACAAGACAGCCACCAGCAAGCTGAGGAGCGAGGCCTGGACGGATCCTTCCCTCGGGACTCTCAGAAGGAGCCGACCCTGCCCACACCTTGATTTCAGACTCCCAGCCTCCAGGACTGAGATGACAAATTTCTGTTGTCGAAGCGACTCAGTCTGTTGTGCTTTATAATGATAGTTCCAGCAAACTAACACAGGGCAGAAGGTCACCGTGGCTTATACCATGAAATTTTGTGCTGGGAAGCACCTCCAAGAGCTTCTGGTCCACGCCTCTTCCTTCCCCAATGGTGGCGCAAACCCTGGGCTGGCAGGTGGTTTGTGCCAGAATCGGGGGGCAGACCCCAGGCCTCCCCTTGGCCCCATCTCCCCCACATGTCACACATCTGTGAGTCCTTAATCATCCTAAGCTGTTGGATCAGAGTCACAGCCTTGCAGCTCAACCATGAAAATGATTATTTTAAGCAAAACTACAGGGACATGGGTCAGGATACCACAGCTAATAAAAATATTTCAGGTCCTTTCCGGGCATACTGCAAACAACTGACATTCCCATTCTGTGTCTTAACACATCCCCAAAGCAAGAGTGTGGAATACTGTAGCTATTTTCACAGTAAGAGTTCTAAAATTGTATAAAAATACTACATAATTGAGAGGCGCCTGGGTGGCTCAGTCGGTTAAGCCTCTGCTCTTGATTTGGCCACAGGACACGATCTCGGGGTCCTGGGATCCAGTCCTGCCCCCAGGCTCTGTGCTCAACGGGGAGTCTGCTTGAGGATTTCTCTGTCTCCCTCTCCCTCTGCCCCTCCTCCTGCTCTCTCTCTGTGTTTCTCTCAAATAAATAAATAAATCTTTTTTAAAAAGAAGTAGTTAAATTTTTTTTAAAAAATATGATGTAATTGAAACTTTACACGGATTCACACTGGTCTTTTACCTACAGTGGGCATAATTGGCAAAGCTTTATAATCTTGCCTCACATTCAGGAACTGTCAACGGGGATCTGCAAGAATAATACAGACAGAAAGCCCTTCCACATAAAAGGCACTCGAATAAATCATGTGCCTAATTAAACGGAATGATGGAGGCTCACATATTACCTTGTGCCTTCTGCTCCTGTTAATGGGGTTGGCTCATCAGTATGATTTCTCAGGAACTTCCTTAATAAAACTATTTAAAATTACAGACAGAAAAAGATATTGGTCATCCTAATGCTCAACAAAAAGATAAATTATAGAACATAAATGCTGTAGACTTTCATGCGGTTAGTAAAAACGATAAATATCATGGCAACATGGGAAATATTTATGTCATATTTTGCGATAAAAGCAATAGACAAAAATATGCCACTTTGTTATCACACTAGTAAAAAAAATACACAAGTAACAGAAGACTAGTAGGGAATTCATACTAATTAGTTGGGGCACTGGGTGATGAGAATGTAGAGCTTTTCCCCCTTTCTGTAATGCTACGTTCCTTTTATAATTTAAAAATATTTTAATAAGGTATAAAAGAAAGCGAATACAGGAAACAAGGCTCACTGAGCTTAAACCATGACACCGAAAGCCAGTAGAGGAACCCCAGCCAGGTTCTACGAATTCTCAGCAGAAGACTATCTATCAGTCCATAAAATAGATTCTGTGCTTGCATCCCAAGCCACCTGGATGTTTAAAACACCCAGGTCTTTGGAAAGCCAGGTTCCCTGGAAATTTTCCACGATTTATTTTAATCAGTCATTTCCAAGAATTGTCTTCACCTCATTAGCTCTTCACCAGGTCAGCTGCAGAATGAGGTAGTCTCTGAGTGATGAGAACCGAAGGCCCAAGGAAGGTCCCTCCCTCCCTCCCTCCCTCCCTCCCTCCCTCCCTCCCTCCCTCCCACATGCACAGGCGCCTCCTGGAGCCCCTGGGGACCGCCTGTCACTACCAGGCGGGCCTGTCACACTCTTGCCTTCCAGTTTCACAGACAGATGGTTGGCGGCGCCGCGGCTCAGAACATCTGAGCCCTGAGGCGCCCACAGACGGGTGAGCTCCCACTGCCCGCCAGAGGCCCTGTTCCTCTGGCCATCCCAAATGCTCCCTAGGTATTCCCAGGCAAGTACCCATAAGTATGGGGCAACTGACGCTCCCGTTCTCCTCCCTCCAGCTCCACGGAAGTACAAAAAGAGGCGCTTCATGCAGGACCCCTGACACATACCCAACTGCTGTCAGGAGGTCACAAGGCAGTCGGACTTCAGAATGTCGTCCCCTGAGGTGCCTCCACTTGGGGTTGAGAAGGCTGTTCTGAGTTCTTCCAGAACCTTCTATAGCCATGGTGGGGAAAGCACTCTCTGGTCCATGTTCATACCAAAACCTACTTTGTGTTCACTTTAACAAGCATTGATTATCCAGTGTGTAACTATCTCTGTGCTGACTAGAAGCTACCTGTTATTATTTATCCAACCCCATCCCCCCCAAAGCAGTTTAAAAGAATTTCGTCAGCCAAATGATGTTAAGCCAGCGTTATTTTCCCCATTTTAAAATTCATTAAAGACACACTGATGTAACTACTGATCAGAGCTTCAGATCGACATGAGATACCAGAGCTACAGAGCTGAGAGGCTATCATTCCAGCCCAAAGCAAAGAAATTAGATTCTAATTTGCCTTTGCCTCGTTTGGCTTTTGGAAATATTAATAATTGATAAACACGATACTAGGTAGCTCCTTCAAGCTCAAGAACCCCAAGCTGGGAATCACAGCTGTGGAGGGGTAAAGAATAAATGAAACACACAGTTCCTGGCTTCCAGAAACCAGGAGAACAATGTAAATATATCGATGCAAAACAGTTAACGATGTGAGCAGCTCCCAGCCCTTGTCCACTGCTGTTCTAATACATACGCCAATTAGGCTTTTCAACTCTAAAGGGAATTCTAATGAATGCGTGCTATCCCTCTGGTGAACAGAGAAAATAATAAATAATTGTCAAATAAATGAGGGGTGACCTACTATTTTCTAAGACTCTTCATTGTTACAGTACACACTCCTAGGCAAGACTTCCCGAACACGACCTCAGGAAAACCCCAGAGCACAAGATTAATCAAAGAAGAAGTGCAGCAGCCGCCCCAGGGGGCCCATGGGGCTTGAGGTGACAAGCCTGGTGGGGGGTTTGGGGAGGAGCTCACCCTCAGATAATCTCCCCCCCATAAGTGCTAATTCATCCTCTTCTCTTGGAGGCTTTCCCATCTCCGAACCCTCATCCGTCCAGGTGGTGGTTACTATCAGCTGGAAACGGGCCACGCCGATGATGCCGAAGTCCTAGAGCAGAGGTCGTTAAGGGCTGGGAGAGTGGAGGCGATGGTGAGGGCCGGATCCTTATAGGACAGAGAGCGATGTGGGTAGACAGGGAGGAGAGGAAAACACAATCATGATGGGGAGACCAGTTTAAGCAAATGCCCAGAAGCAGAAATTAACCAGAGTGTTTGGCCAACTCCCCGGAAATTGGCCAAACCATAGTACTGAGGGTTTGGATGGCGTGCGTCCTGAGTCTACCCTAATTCACCTGCAAATCCACATCAACACAGACTCTATGCTCCATGCAGCATGGGAGCTCTTTATTATATAAAATCTCAGGCCTTTTTAAAAAATAAGTCATGTGTATTTGTCACCCATTGAGAACATAAGCTACTTAAGAGTTTGGAAACATCTCACACTTTCTACCCACCGCAAAACTTACTTCCTTGTGGGCAAAACCCTCAAGAACTTTATCAGTCAGGAAAGACTGGAAGTTTGACACAGGGGAATGGCCTGTTCCAAGGAGGAGGTAGGGAAGAATCTAGAAGCAGGGGTAACAGGGATGGGAAGAAGAAAAGACTAGAGGCTGAAAGACCTTTCAGAGAACAGCACATTTCACAGACAGAGGATGAGAAACACAGTTCCTGGTGATACCAAAAATGTGCCCCGATGTCAAGCAGCTGGGTTTCCTGACTCATACCCGCTTCTTTCCCCAGAATGGGAGAGAGACTAAAATACATAAAAAGCTTCCCTTGAGTTCCCACTGCATGGGACTCAGACCTTCCTCGTTAAAGGAAATCTGAACGGTCCAAACTTGTCCTTCCCCTGGGGATATGGTGGGGCTCATAGAGTGACCAACCGTCCTGGTTTCAAAGGACTGGGGGGTGTCTCGGATGCAAGACTTCTGGTTTTCTTCAGAACGGTTCTGGGTCCCTCCACATCACATCACACACAGGAAGGGCAGCTGAAGGCCGTCAGTACCTGGCTCCTCCAGGTGTGAGCCATGCACCTGCAGCATAGGCCCATCTAGCAGCTCCCAGGTGGGGAGCCTGGGAGGGGTGCAGAATCCCAGCCCCCATTTCGACCTGATGAACCAGAACAAACAGTTTAAGCAGAACCCCCCTCCCCGGGGGGATGTTCCTATATACACTCAAGTGTCAGGAGCATGAGATTTTTGCATAAAATTTGTTCCTTAAACAGTCTGTGAGTCTGTGCATGCGCCGTTTCTTTTATTGTTTAAATATCAGGGGAAACCATCCAAAAGTGGTGCCAAGTGAATTATAGCTTTTTATTAGCAATTACAGCATCACACAGCAGGAAAGCTGCGGAGCGATGCTGCCTAAAGAATCGTTTTATTTTCTCTCTTGGTTCTCTCCTCCAAATTTCAAGGATAATGCAACAGTCCAGCACAAGCATCTTGGATCCAGTGGTTGCTTTATTAGGCAGGCATTTTTCCACCACGGCCTTAGTGACATTTGCCACTTCATTCTCTACAGTGGGGGAAGCTGTCCTGTGCATGGTCAGATGTTTAGCAGCATCCTTGGCCTCGCCCCACTAGGCGCCAGGAGCGCCCGCTCCCAATGTGACAACCAATAATGTCGCCAGTCATTGCCTGGCATCTCCCTGAGGGGCCGAACAGCTCCCAGCTGAGAACCACCATCTTAGACAAAGAAGAGGCACTCTTAGGGCAACAGGAAGCGAAGGGAGATGGTCTGCCTGCTGGGGAGCTCGTTAAAGTCTCAAAAACCAGGCCAAGCTGATCCCTGCAGGCCCCTGGGGAGAACCAGCTGGGTGGCCTAAGGGCCTACTCACGTCTAAGGCAAAGCTTTCTGTAGATGACATTAATGAAGACAAGCAGCCCGACTGCCATCAAGTTCATGCTGCCTGCCTCTCTGCTTACAGCTGCTCTTTATTATTTAACTGGCAGAGCACAAGGAAGGCCCTTTTCGCCTTTTTATTGGAATGCCATGCTGAATGATACTGGAGGGTTTCTAACAGCACTGTTAACAACAACAAAAAAATGCTGGCTAATGTATGTTAGAATCACCAGAGTAAATAAGCCATCTGGCCCAGTCCTCAGCCCTGGTAACATAAGGGGGACCCTACTGCTGGCAATGCTGTTTTCTGTCTGAGTAGCCCCAGGAGGCTTGGGGACAGGGGAGAAGCTCCCACCTCTGGCTCCAGGCCGGCCTGAGCCTCACCCTCACTCAAGGCATGTAGACAGGGCTAACTATTGTATTGTGTTGATTCTAAGATGCACGCACCACCACCCCACCCCCGTTTTGGCCTCTCGGAAATCTGATTCATTTTGCCATCAGCCAGGTGGCAGGTGGGAAGCAGTCATCAAAGCCTAATCATGCGCCCACATTGGAAGCGGAGGCCTGAAACGCTCAGTAGGACCTTGCAGGTGGGGAAGAAGCTGAGGGGAACTCTTCTGGCCCCTAGGAGATAGACGGTCAGGGAGCATAGAGGTGGGAAATCGGATGTCTTCAGTAACATTCCTGGAGGGAGCAGAGTGGCCCAGTCCTACACGAGTCCCTGGATCAGCATATGAGCATCACCTGGGATCTTGCAAGAAATGCAAATTCTCAGGCCACATGCCAGACCGATTGAGCCAGAATCTGTGAGTGGGGTCCAACAACATGTGTTTCCGCCAGCCCTTCAGGATATTCTGACGCTGTTCAAGCTGGGAAGCACTCCTCCACGCATTTGGCTTAAATATACAAGGTTGGCTTACATCAAGAGATCAGCCCCAATGGCTTTTATTTCTTTATGGATTCTTTTTTTATTTTATTTTATTTATATATTAGAGAGAGAGAAAGCACGTGAGAGAGAGCACAAGCAGGGGCGAGGGAGAGAGGGAGAAGGAGAAGCAGACTCTGCTGGGCAGGGAGCCCAACACGGGGCTCGATCCCAGGACCCTGAGATCATGACCTAAGCTGAAGGCAGATGCTTAACAGACTGAGCCACCCAGGCGCCCCTTCTTTATGGATTCTTTTAAGAAATTCTACAGCAGCAACACTCTAGATAGGGACTATACTGTATATGAGGGGAAAAAAATACATAACCTGAAAAGGGGCTGAGAAACATCAGTCTCAAATATGAAGAAGTTTCAAGAAGTGATTCTTCCTGCAATTAATTTTAATTCTATTCCTTTATATGTATCTATAATATATATATATATAATATGTAGGTATGCATATAGGTATTTTTTCCTTTACGTGTATTTATAATATAAAACTAAGCAGAAAAGAGTTCTTTCAATGAGTAAAACTGAAAATTTCTCAGTATAAGTAAGTCATATTGGTTTTGGCAGTATGCTTTTCTTTTTCTTCCCTGATGCATTCCTAGTGCATCCTTGGGTGACTGGAGTCTCAGGTTCAGTAAAATGCAGTATTGTGCGATCTCACTTTGCTTGGTCCACCTGAAATCTCTTATGATGCAGTTTAAACCTTTTCTTCAGCATGGCTAGACCACAGGTAGTCACTACCTTCTGTACAATGATGTATTACATGCTCAAAGATGATGGATGGACCTTTTCTCACCTTTCCTATCTTTCGTTGGGCTCTCCCACTGAACCCTACATCAGTCCCATGTCCCCATCCTCGCAGCACTGCTGTGGCTTCCTCTGAATTCCCTCCAACCAATCGAGGCCCCTTTCAATGACAGAGGGGCTACAACAAAGTGTGCAGTGAGCTGCCAGGCCGAGTGAGTTAGACATCTGGAGCACAGCTGGGTGCTGCTGGCAGAGGCTGGCTTCCGCCCCTGAAGACGAGCTGAGTTGGGGCATCTGTGAGGGCCTGAGAACCAGGCACGAACCCCTCTTTAGGACCCAGAACCCCAGAGTTCTCAAGTGAGTCAGGAGACCAGAGAGAGCACCAAGCACATCAGCATGATAAGCAGTCCTAGATGACATTTATGCAGCCAGCTATCTACTGCCCAACCTTTCAACCAGATTTCTCTCTTGGGGCCTGTGGGAGCTCTGAGGTCCCTTGGTGACCCAACAAGAATTGACTAGAGGCTAAAATAATTGCTTTACAGCCAGATCAGGACAACCTAGAGGGAACTGGGGCATGAGCCCAGTGGCTAATGTGTCATGGGGAGCAATAGACGGTTGAGCCCGCTGGCCTGGCCCAGAGGGAGAGGCGGCCCCTTCCTTTTTGCTGGGCTTCAGGGAATTAGGATGTTCAGCAGCAAGACAGACTTCAAGAACCTGAGGCATCCATCAAGGCTGGGGGCTCGGCAGAGGGCACTGCACATCACGGTGGACTGTAAATACTTAGAGGCGATCATGACATAGTCATTGAATGAAGGGAGCACGGATAAGGGTGGGGATCTTGGGATCAGCATACGAACACTTAAATCACTTGCAACATGTAATTGATCTGTTTTCAGCTGTGGGGAGCCAGGGGAAGGGTTATTGTTGTGTTGTGTCTGATTGGTGTGTGTCTTCCTTACGAGAATCAAAGCTCCAAGCACACAGCCTTGTATCACCAGCACCTACGGAAATGAATCTGCACAGTAGGTGCTCACTAAATAAATCTGCTAAGTTCACCAATGAATGCATTGGTTCAAAGACCTCCTTCCAGCTTAGACTGGAGATTCTTGACCAGTCAGGTTGGGGATGGGGTGGAGAGGGCAGGGAGGTGTAGCGGGACCATCTTGGGAATTTTTCTAAATTACATATAAGAGCTACCACGTGACCTTGCACGAAGTGCCATTCTAAGTACTCTACCTATTGCAATGTATCTGATCTTCAGAACCACCTTATTCATCTGTACCATGCCCACTTTACAGATGAGAGACTGAGACTGAGGCATGATCCCACACTAATGACCAGAGTGTCTGAGATAACCTCTCGATTGGCAAGATCCTGTAATTGAGAATAACTGCCCTGGGGACGCTGTTGGGGGCAGAGGGCCACAAATCCTTTAGTGTGTCAGGGCAGAGACAGAGGAAGAACCACTGCCTTAGTTTATCTAAGTCAGTGGCTGAACCAAATCAGTGGTCATCTCTTGAGCTGCGTGGCACATCAAAATGCACCAGCATCCTCTACATCATCCCCCAAAAGTTCACATAGCTGTACATGTGTGTGTATGTGTATATATACGTAAGTACATAGATATATGAAAAAAAGTATATATGTATCTATATACCTACATGTGCATTTTCATATATCTATATACTTACACAGATATATACATACAAACATATATATACATATAATTTCAAATTATATAATGTTATGTATATTTACGTGTATTTTCTTATATAAAAAATATATAAATAGTGCCTGGGTGGCTCACTCGGTTGAGCATCCGACTCTTGATCTCAGCTCAGGTCTTGATCTCAGGGTTGTGAGTTCAAGCCCTGCGTTGGGCTCCATGCTGAGCGTGAAGCCTCCTTAAAAAAATGTATAAATAGGGGCACCTGGGTGGCTCAGTCAATTAAGCATCTGCCATCAGGTCATGATCCCAGGGTCCTGGGATGGAGTCCCAAGGAGCCTGCTTCTCCCTCTGCTCCTCCCCCTACTTGTGCTCTCTCTCTCTCTCCCTGACTGATTGATAAATAAATAAATAAATAAATAAATAAATAAATAAATAAATAAATATTTTTAAAAAATTGTGTAAATAAAAATACATTTATATACTGGGCGCCTGGGTGGCTCAGATGGTTAAGCGTCTGCCTTCGGCTCAGGTCATGATCCCAGCGTCCTGGGATCGCGTCCCGCATCGGGCTCCCTGCTCCTTGGGAGCCTGCTTCTCCCTCTGCCTTTCTCTCTCGCTCTCTCATGAATAAAAAAAAAAAAAATCTTAAAAAAAAATTTTTTTAAATAAATAAATAATAAATAAATAAATACATTTATATAATATATAAATATAATGATTATGTAATGATTGATTATTGTACGATATCATATATAGTTTATCCTACAACTTTTCTCACCACAGACCTCTCCCCAAGCCCATCCCACATAACTCCACCTCTTCCTTCTGTTCCCTGCAGCAATTCTATTGAGGAGATGAACTGTATTTGAATTGACCTCCTGAAGGACTTCTAGGATGTTCCTAATATTTTGCTAGGACAGATGACGCTCTAACAATTCCTCTCGTGTGTTTAAGCGCCGCTGAGGACATTTCTGCAGGAGCCAATCCTGGAGGAGCAAGTCGGGACATAGGGTATGAGCATGTTTTATCTTGATGGACACAGCCGAACTACACTTCTGAAGGGGGTCTCCAAATTCCACTTCCATTATCAGCCAGTGGGAATTCTTCTGTTGTTGTGGTTGCCAAATCGGATAGACAACGATGGCCCGTCGTGTGGCACCCAGTGTGTAGGCCCTCCTCTGGGCTCAGGTGTCAGCTGGGTCCTCAGAGAGGCATGCGGTGCAGTGCTGGAGGGTGTGAGACCCGGTATCCCACACCCAGGATTCCCACCCACCTCTACCTCTCATGGACTGGTGGCTCTAGTTCATCATCTATAAAATGGGAGAACTCAAAGCTGCTGGGACGCGGGAAGGGCACAGGGAAAGCCCTCGGCACAGAGCCTTGGCCCACTCTTGACATTGAGGCTAGCCTGTGGAATCCCACACGCTCTACACAAGCCACCTCTCTCTCTCTCTCTCTCTCTCTCTCTGTCTCATACACACACCTCTCCCAGCAACCTAGTTCACTTCTGGTTCTCCCACTATTTTTTGCCTTTATATCTTCCTCCTTAATCCTCTTGATCTTCCCGACCACAAATCCTTTTCCTCATCCTGGCGACCCATCTTTACGTGCTGATGCCCTTCCCTTCATTTTCACCCACACCTACCTGGGATGTGGCCCCTGTGGGCAGCTCTCGATTCCCCCGCCCCCCCACCAGCTTGCCCGAGCTTCAGGCCCACATAGTGAATGCCCTGTTAAAATCCCATGATCCCAGTCCACAGCGTATCTACCAAGTAAGCCAACAGCGAAAATAAATGGATAATGTCAATGCAGCTTCCTCTTTGTAGCTCAAGTCTTTCCTCTCTGTGCACACAAACCATCTGCAGTTAATCGGTTCTAAGAACACACCCCGAGCCTGGCAGTAAATCAACGAGCCTTGGTTTGAAATCTTTTCCTTCTTTACCATTTGGAAAACACAGACAAAGGTGAACATCCCTGGTCTTTTGCCATAATCTCCCTTCCTTGTGTTCTTGCTCAGCAAACCCACGATTTCATCTACAAGTCTGGAGGCATCCAATTCATCTAGGCCAGGAACACAGTTGTTCAGGAATGCCAGCCAGAACTTGGATTACTACCTAGTGATTTCTGGAAATGACTTAATCCCCATTTCCTGCCCCCACACCTTCGCCCACACTTCCATAAATAAAGATTCGCAGCGAGATTTGCACCTGTTGCCATCCAACTGCTAGCCCCCATCCCCAAATCCAGAGCCGAGAATCAAAGGGCAACACAATTAGCCACGTACAACTGAAAGAACAGGCTCTGCCGGAGAGGAGGTCCGCATTAGAATTGGACAGGACCAAAGCCGATCTTTCCACTGGGTGCGGTGACCTTTCTTTCCATGTTTATTTGGAAATGACCTTTAAGCAGCAATCAACGAAAATGAAATGCTTCAAAGGAATAAATTAGATAATGCAGATGTTCCCCAGTGGTAAGTTATGCCCGAGGAAAACAGGACAACATAAAAGCAGCTCTGCCCTGGGAAGCCACCTTCCAGTCTGCCCATTAGACTAATAAGCAAATACAGAGTTCTTGCAACTCTTGTCAGTCAGACTGTTGAGGACCTGAAGGCAGGCTGACCTGGGCAGGAAACATGATTGTTTCCAGACCTGAACCCAAACTACTAGTTGACATTTCATTTTGATTCTGTTTGGAGCAGAGGTAACTGTGTTACTTGCTTGCCCAACAGATGAGTTACCATTTCGGGGCGGGGAAATCCAATGGTCTAGGCCAAGGTGGGAGCTTGGTCAGCTCTGCGTGCCCCATCCTAGCCTCATCACAGTTATAGTAATTGACTCGTTACTGAGCATTTACCACATGCTGGGTTTTTGCTGAGTGCTGGGGAGGCTGAAACACTAGAGAAAAGTCAGCCCCCTCAAGGTCAAAGACGGAGACAACAGGGCTACTGAACCCATGGAGGGCATGACCCTCTCCACCATCGTATGTTTCTCTTGGGTGTGTGTCTTCTCCTACTGTGCATGCTCTGCTCTTTTCTCTCTCCCACTCTCCATTTTCCGTCTTCTGGCTTATATCTAACCCGGCCAGGGATGGCACTCTCAGGTGTCACCAAACAGTGATCCTTGGAATTTAACAAATCACTCAACCTTGAAACAGAAGCATTTAAAAAGAGAAGCTCAGAACCAAGGACTTAGGCCTCCTCTGCCACCTGATTAGAGAATCCTGGAATCTTCAGAACCTCAATCTCAAGATAAATATCTCTTCCCTGTCCTGGGAAATCCGGGAGGGGGGGGGGCGGGGAGGGAGGCAGAGATCCAGTACAGCGAGGGGATCCACCTGGGGGGGGGCAGGGCGTGCTTTCCTCCAGGGGGAGGGGCTTCCACAACATCCCCTGATCCTCTCCCCTGGCCCATAACATCTATCACTGCCCCCAAGCAAAGGATGCCTCACAAAAGGACTTATTTGGGGGCAGATGTGAAGTCACCCTGGAGGATAGCCTGGTCCTACCTCCCGTTCCCTTGGGAACCACAGAGGGAAGTCAGTGCATCAGGAGACATCCGTCCCTGCAAGGCCCCTGCAGAGGCTGCAGATGGGGACCAGGCGGCCAGAGTGGGCAGGGCCTTCTGGGGCTCCAGAATGGCTGACCGTGGATTGCTCTTCTCTTTGAGTAAAGGTGGCTTATGGGAGTTGGGGACTGTGTGAGGAGGGCAGGGACTTTTCAAGATTCAGAGCAGGAGGGAGAGAATGAACACCAGCCCAGCCAGGAGGGAAAGGAACGGAAGTAACAAAAGTGTAGCCCGGTTCCCGGTTTCCCACCAGCTCCCTGGGGCAGCTCACGCCATCGCTCTGCTTCCTATCATGGGATGGAACCTGAGTGGTCACGAAGCTGCAAATATCTGTGATCCCTCCCTCCCTCAAAATGAAAACAGGCACTCAGACAAATCCTTGTACAGAGAAGTTCACAGCAGCACTATCCTAGGTGGCTAAAAGGTGGAAACAACCCAAGTGTCCATCAGTAGATGAATGCATACACGAAATGGGTCTATCTATACAACAGAATGTTATTCGCCCATTAAAAGGAACGAAGTACTGAATCATGCTACAGCGTGCATGAAACTCAAAATATGAGACTAGTGACAGAAGCCAGACATAAAGGATCACATATAGTATGAGTCCCTTTATTACTTTTTAAGATTTATGTATTTATTTTAGAGAGAGAGAGAGCACAAGCAGGAGGGGCAGAGGGAGAGGGAGAGAGAGAATCGCAAGCAGACTCCCCACTGAGCGTGGAGCGGATGGAGGGGTGCTGGATCCCATGACTCTAGGATGACAACCTAAGCCAGAATCAAGAGTCAGTTGCTTAACCAACTGAGCCACCCAGGCGCCCCAGTATGAGTCCATTTATATGAAATAGGCAGAACAGGTAAATGCATAGACACAGAGAGCAGATTGGTGGTTGTCAGGGACCGGAAAGAAGGGGAATGGGGAGTAACTACTTAATGGGTATAAGGTCTTGCTTTGGAATGACAAAAATGGTTTGGAACCATATACAACTGGCAGTGCCCAACATGGTGAATGTACTAAGTGCCACTGAATTGTTCACTTAAAATGGTCAATTTTATGTTACATGAATTTCATTCCAATTTTTTAAAAAATCTATGGTAAGTAGGTTTCCCATAGTTAAGCTCCAACTGTAGGCTTCTGCAGATGCATTTATTTGGCTAAGGAAGAGTGAGTGGTAAGGGGGTCCACCCCCTCCATTTCTTTCCTGGAAGCCCCAGTGCCACTCCCCCCTACCAAAAACGGCAAAATTAAACTTTTCTTTTATTTCACTAGTGGCAGCATACGTCTATTAGTTATTGACTGTCTCTACAACCAGACTGGAACACCAAGACAGCAAGGATTTACCTGGTCCAATACTGTACCACAGTGCCTAGCCATGGGCAGGCTCAGTAAATATTTTTAAATAAAAAGATAGACTATCCCACTTCCATTTTTTTCCTTTCAAAAAAAAAAAAAAAAAAGCTCGGGCGCCTGGGTGGCTCAGTCGGTGAAGCGTCTGCCTTCGGCTCAGGTCATAACTTCGGGGTCCTGGGATTGAGCCCCGCATCAGGCTCCCTACTCAGTGGGGAGTCTGCTTCTCCTTCTCCCTAGCCTGCCACTCCCCTGCTTTTCACTCTCTCTCTCTGTGAAATACATAAATAAAATCTTAAAAAAAAAAAGCTATAAATATGTTGCTGGCAATGTAAACTGGTACAGCTGTTATGGAAAGCAGAGTGGAAGTTCCTCAAAAACATAAAAACAGAATCAGCATTTGATCCAGCAAACCCTTATATCCACTTCCGGGTATACGTCCCTAAGGACGGCACATAGGGTCTTGAAAAGATATTTGCACCCCCATGTTCACTGCAGCATTATTCACAACAGCCAAGAGGTAGAAGCAACCTGAAGGTCCATCAATAGATGAATGAGTTAAGAAAATGTAGAACATACATACAATGGACTATTTTTCAGCCTCCACATGAAGGAAATTCCCCAGGTTACCCACAATATCCATTTGACTTGGCTGCAAATTGGGGCTCCCCATGACCTCCTCCCCCTTTGGGCTCATGTAATGTGCTAGAGGGGCTCACAGAACTCAGGGAAATGCTTAACATTTACCAGCTCCCTAAAGGATATAAGAAAGGATACAGATGGACAGCCAGGTGAGGAGACACATAGGGCAAGACCCAGGAGGGTCCCCAATGGAGGAGCTTCTGTTCCCATGGAGCTGAGGGTGTGACCCGGTACGAGGATGTGTTCCCCCCACCCGGAAGCTCTCCAAACCCAGTACTGCCAGGGTTTTGGGGGGACTTCTTCATATTGACAGGATTGATCATGAATCCCATGCCCAGCCCCTCTCCCCTGTCTAGAGAAGTGAGAGACGGGGCTGGAAATAACAAGATTTTTTTTTTTTTTTTGAAATACCAAAGCTTTTAATCATGGCTTGGTCTTTCTAGCAACCAACCTCCATCCAGGAGCCATGCAGAGCCCACCCAGAGTCACCTCATCAGAACAAAAGATCCTCCTAGTGCTTAGCACTTAGGAATTCCCAAGGGATTCAGGAGACTGTGTCAGGCACAGGGCCAAAGACAAACATTAGAATAAGACATGCTCCTAGTGTTCTTATCACTTAGGAGACTACAAGGATTTTGGAGCTCTAGGCCAGGAACTGGGGACAGATACCAAGATATATATTTTCTATTATCTTACAGATGGTAAATTTGATGTTAGATGGTTTTTACCACAATTTTTTTTAAAGATTTACTTATGTATTTGAGAGAGAGAGCACAAGCAGGGGGAACAGCAGAGGGAGAGGGAGAAGCAGGCTCCCCGCTGAGCAGGGAGCCAGATGCGGGACTCAATCCCAGGACCCCGAGATCATGACCTGAGCCGAAGGCAGACGCTTCACCGACTGAGTCACCCAGGCGCCCCAATTTTTACCACAATTTTAAAAAGCTATAGACACGTATATAGATGAGCATGTAATTACATATATTCAATTTTTTTTCATAAGTGGGCCTTGGAGGGAGTGGCTACAGTTAAGAAAGCCTCGCTGCCTAGCTTTGAGTTCGGACCACCCTGGCTGGTGAGGCTTTGGACAGCAACGCCCTTGAGCCTGAGCTCCATCTCCTGCCTCCAGGAGCCCATCAGCACAGACTGGAAAAATGTTATATCACTGGATGGAGTTGCAGGGGGACCATCCAAACAGGCTTATGAAACCAGAGTTGTTAACAAGAAGAGTCAGCGAACACACTCTTTGCCAAGAACTTGGCTGCAAAAAATGCCACCCAGAAAGAGTCAGGATCAATTTATAATCAAAGTGGGTCTCTCCTAGAGGGCAATGGAACCCAGGAGGGACTGAGTGGGGGCCACGGTGGCATGCTGACCCCCACTATTTGAAACTTCCAAAGGGAGGGAGGAAGCAAGGGTGAACTGGGCCCTCATACACTTTAGTTCATGGGTGAGCATCCTGGTCACTGGGCAAATCTGGTCACCACCTGTTTTTGTAAATAAAGTTTTATTGGAACACAGCCACGGTCACTCACTTACATGTAGTCTGTGGCTGCTTTTGCACAAGTAAGATGGGGTAGTTGCAACCACATGGCCCACAAAGATGAACACATTTACTCTTTGACCATGGGCAGAAGTTGCCTGGCCTCTGCTCTAGGGAAAGAAATCAGCGTGCCGTGGGAGGGGAGGGTATATGCTTCACTCCTTCTTCCAAGACCAACAAGTCCACTGCTCTCTTTTGTTTTCTCTGATGTTCCACGTCCTAGTTCAGCCAACTCCCAACTGTGCACGCAATGGCCCAGAAAATCCCAAGCTGCAGATAACACAAAACACTTATAGTTGGTTTCAGATGCCAATAGGAGTAGGCCATCTCCCTCCATCCCCCAAGCAGATTTATCTTGCTAATCATGTATGACTTAGGCTGATGTTAAGATGCATCCACACTCCCAGAGCACCCTCCACCACCCCATGGATTGCAAAGTGGGGAGGCAGAGGTGAACTCAGAAGGGAGCTGAACTCCAAAGGAATGGGCCGCACCATACAGGGCCCGGCGAAAGTTGAAATGCACATAAGAAATAGGAGTTGTCCCTAAAAATAATCACTTAAACTGCTTTAGGTAGAGACTGCTTTGAAAAGCTGACAAAAATTATGGATGCGCTCTCCAGAACGGTGCAAACATATATACACATCCCAATTTTGCATATAAATTCAGGGGATACACGGTGCCTTGAAATGTATCCATAGACACCAACCAGATGGTTAACGCTTCATCTAGAACAGAGGCTTTAATTTTTCCTTTTATTCAGTCAAGCAACCCTTTCTTCAGTTAAGATGTCACAGAGAGGCTCAATATTCAAAGTATCTTAAAGCAGGGCTTCTCTCCCTCCTTCTGCTCCCTCCGCCCACCATGGCACCTTCTGAGGTCATTCCTGCCAGAGCCATACAGTGGGCTGACAGCTTTGTGATCAGACCAGGGGAGGCTCCACAGCACCCCCCTCCACCCCAGTGGATGCCCAGGGAGAAGAACATTGGGGGCGTGGGCGGTTGAAACTTATTCTTCACCCAAAGACTTGAAAGATTGGTGGGGTTTACCTCTTAGGAAATGCCCAGGCACCTCCCAGCTATTGAACCTGGAAGGGCTGTTTCTCAAGGACTGTGGTCCACGGCCCTGGAATGCAGGAGGATTGCAAACAAGGAGGGGAGACCACAGAACATCAAATAACAATGCAAGAGCTCAGAGAGAGAGAGAGAGAGAGATAAAAGAGCCGTGCCAATGCAGTCAATGAGAAATTGCCAACTAAGTTACCTCAAATCTTGTATGGAATGAAAGGTGTTAGGACTTTTTTTCCTAATGGCAAAAGGAGAGGTATTAACACATACCATGAGACCAAAGCAGGAGGAGAGGGCTTTTGGTCAGAGTAGCCCAAGAAGGCTTTCTAGAGAAGCAAGAACCGGGACTAGATCTTGGGGTGGGCAGGACACGTCCAGTGGCCACTCCAGACACCTGTGTCCATCTACTCGGTCACGGGTCCCCCAGCATCACCCTTTAGAAGTTGTTCTGCTGGGATCCCTCAGCCTCTTCCCCAGCAGAGCTCCCCCAGACCTACGAGCAGAGGCGGCAGCAGTATAACTAGTCAATAAGCTCTGATCCTGGGCCAGGCCTGGCTCTTTACGTGAGCTTTCTGGTCTAACCCTCTAATGACCCCATAGCCCAAGTTTTATCACCATTTCTAGAACAGCATACAGCATATAGTAAACTCCCAGGGAATATACATTTGTTTGTGAAGTTGAATAACTTCCATTTTACAGTTGGGGAAGGGGTGATGGGGTCGCTAGACAGAGCAAATAAAAATACAGGACTCCCAGTAAAATTTCAATTTCAGATAAATAACAGGTTTTTTAGCATAAGCATGTCCCAAGTATTGGGACACCAGGTGTCCTGTATTTTATGCAGCAATGCTAGGAAGCAGGGGTCGGGTCACACAGCTATGAGATGTCAAAACAAATTCAAGCCCAGGTGGTCAAGTCTAAATCAGGTTTTGTGGACCTCTACCCTATTCCACGCTGCCTCTCCCTTCTTACCTTCCCATAGTCCTTCGAATACATCACTATTAGCACATTTAATACATTGCATGGCAGTCAACAAGTGTACGTGATGATTTCCTTCCTTAGGAAAAAAAACATTCTGTTCTTTGTTTAGCTGTCTTCAGGAATCCTTTCTCCTCTTTATCCTCAGTTACAGAAACCCCAATTCTGGGTCACCTGGGTGGCTCAGTCGGTTAAGCGTAGGACTCTTGATTTCAGCTCAGGTCATGATCTCAGGGTCGTGAGACTGAGCCCCGCATCAGGTTCCATGCTGGGCCTGGAGCCTGCTTGGAATTCTCTCTCTCCCTCTGCCCCCACCCTCGAATAAATAAATAAATAAATAAATAAATAAATAAATAAATAAATAAATAAATAAATAAATAAATAAATAAAATCTTAAAAAGAAATGCCAATTCTTAGCTGGGAACATGGCCACCTGGGATAAAGACTACATTTCCCAGGATCCCTTGCAGCTATGTGAGCTCATCTGACTATGCTCTAACCAGGAAATGTCCTGAAAGGAGGAAGCTTCCTCTTTTCCTGCTGGTGGAAATGCAATGCAATGGCTGTCACTGTGGCAACTCTCTTGGACCACACGGGACTTCAGGGTTGAAAGCACCCCCAGCAGAGCAATAAGACATGAGGAGACTGGGTCACTAATACTGTGGGACACAATATCAGCCCTGGACTACTTGTAGATAGACCTTTTTCTATCTAATTTAAGCCACTGTTCTTTAGGGTTTCTATTACTTGGAGTTGAACTTAATCATGTTATGCCTGACCTGAGCACCTAGAGCAGGGAGGTGCTGAGGCATTCGAGAAGGACTCAGGGGAAGTTTGTTGCAGGGATGCTTGCTGCATATACGAACAACTCCCTACATTCCAGAGTCTAGCCCATGAACTTCCTCCCCTCACTAACCTCATGTAAAACCCCAATAAAATCGTGGTTAAAAAAACCTCACAAAATCCTTGACCTAAGTACACCTAAATGTAATTTTATACTTTTGTAAGGGAAGGAGAGGATAGCTAAGAAAAGAATATTGTCTTTTCCTTGGATATCCCCCAGATACTGAGATTTCAACGGTGTGCAAGGATGAGTTATTAATAATATGGTATTGGACTAAATGAGTTGGCATTGCCGCAACATAGAAAATCAAAAGACTTCATCACAAAACTCCCACTATTATGTAAATGCACCACCACTTGGGAAAATGACGAAGTATGAGATTCATTATAAATAATGTTTTCATCCCAACCTTCATGGCTCTTGGAAACTTTCAATACATGACCCAATTTATTGGCTAAAAGAAATAAGATCCCTCTAGAATACTTTTCAGGGGCTACCATAAAATCTTAAGTTTAAATCACTCATCAATTACAAATCAGGCAAATATCTTTTATTAATTTTTAAGGCTCCAAAATTTCAAAAAACTCTCTTGGTCCTTAATGCACTTCCCCACTATCATTTTATTGCATAAAGCATTAGATTAAAAATATACATGGTAAATATATGTAAGTAAATGGTAGCATGTGTGTATCCATCAGAGTTTTTATTTGCATGTAACAGAAACTAACTCTGGTTTATTTAAACAGAAATAAATTTTATTGAATGGTTATTGAGTTGCTGGCAAAATCCTCAGGAGGAACAAAGATTAAACAGCCAGGCACAATCCAATAATTACACTATAGAACTAACCCAGTGAGGACAGCCATGCTGCAACCACCAGGGGTTGGACACGGCCATGTGTATCACCAGAAGAGCCCTGGACACCATTTCTAGAACCTGGACATAATCACTGCTGTTGTTACCACCCTGGCAAGAATGGATTCAGCATGGTCCCTGCTTTTTTCCGTCACCAACTTCTCATCCAAACCCAGTGTAGGTTATATGATTAGCATTTCCCATACCACAGCACCCGTGCCCCAGTCCCAATGAAGTCCCCCATACTTGGTTGTTCCAGAGGTGAGCTCTGTCTCGTAAGGCAGAAAAGTCCCCATACACAAAGCAGTTCTCATGGTGGACAACCACAAAAACAAGTATCCATTTCAATGTGATTTGGATATATTTGAATATAATTTTGTCAAGATACCAATCTGATCCAAATTACTGCCCAAAGGCTCCCCAGTATTAGCAATTCTGGAACACCCTGAAGTGGTTTTATGATATTTTATAACATTTTATTTTTTCTATAATTCCATTTTTTCTTACTTTGTGGTTTTTTACTTCTTTTTTTTTTTTTTAAAGATTTTATTTATTTATTTGAGAGAGAGAGAATGAGAGAGAGCACATGAGAGGGGGGAGGGTCAGAGGGAGAAGCAGACTCCCCGCCAAGCAGGGAGCCCAATGCGGGACTCGATCCCGGGACTCCAGGATCGTGACCTGAGCCGAAGGCAGTCGCTTAACCAACTGAGCCACCCAGGCGCCCTGGTTTTTTACTTCTAATCTATTTCCAATTCACTATTTCCAGCTCTGTGTACAGCACGGGGAGAAGTTACAAACAGACTAATGTCCATCAATTCCTAAAAACAAATTAGGGTATGTGACAAAGTGAGACGTATACCAAGATAAGATATAAATACATACTTGGTTATTGCAATAACTTTGCAAAATTTTAAAACTGATGGGGCATGACCAAAACAATGAAGTATGAATAACTGGATGAAAGTGGGTTGGAAATTTTTAAACTCCCCCTGGTCCAAAAAACTCACGCTCCCTTTTTTTTTTTTTTTTTTAAGTAGGCTCCATGCCCAGTGTGGAGCCCAACGTGGGGCTTGAACTCACAACCCGGAGATCAAGACCTGAGCTGAGATCAAGAATCTGACACCTAACCAACTGAGCCACCCAGGCACCTCAGATTCTTTTTTTTTTTTTTTTTTAATATATATTTTGGGATATTTTTCCCTCTTGTGGAAACAGCATGTGCATTTAAAAGTAAGAAAATACAGACAACAAGACGAATCTAAAAATGCTCCCAGTCTCACCACCCAGTGACAGGCAGTGTGAGCTCGAGGACAGTGACTTCAAGCCCACATTCTAGGTTTCAACTGCCCGAGTAAAACCCCCACAACCTAAGGCACGTCCCTTGACTTCTCTGCCCTCCATTTTCCCATTTATTATTAAAAGAAAACATTCATGGGGCGCCTGGGTGGCTCAGTAGGTTAAGCGACTGCCTTCGGCTCAGGTCATGATCCTGGAGTCCCGGGGTCGAGTCCCGCATCGGGCTCCCTGCTCGGCGGGGAGTCTGCTTCTCCCTCTGACCCTCCCCCCTCTCATGTGCTCTCTCTCTCTCATTCTCTCTCTCTCAAATAGGTAAAATCTTAAAAAAAAAAAGATCCCAGGGTTCTGGGATCGAGCCCCGCAGCGGGCTCCCTGCTCGGCGGGAAGCCTGCTTCTCCCTCTGACCCTCCTCCCTCTCATGCTCTCTGTCTCTCATTCTCTCTCTTGCAAATAAATAAAATCTTAAAAAAAAAAAAAAATTAAAAAAAAAAAAAAAAAGAAAACATTCATGTCCTTTCCCTCACAGGACTGTATGGGTTAAATGAAACAAGACCTGCCAATCCCTGAGCAGACACCTGCTATAAAATAAGTTTCCAAAACACTGGCTGTTATTTCAGAATCTTGCTCATGCACGGATCTAGTTATTTTTACAAAAATGGCACATTTCATCAAGCCTCTGTTATTGAACACCTAAGGGTCTCCAAGTATAATGATTACCAAGAGCACAGAGCAGAAGTTATATGCCCAGAAAAACCCCAAAATTATTTGTAACCAGAAATTTTTAAATAAGGAGGAAATCATTTTAAAAAACCTCAAAAGACAAAAATCTTTTTCAAAAAAGCTTGTAAAATATTGTGAACCTGAGACCATGGTCCACCAAAATTACTGACTCAAACACATTCCACATATATCACACATGGTACTTGGCGACGATAATCGTCCTGTTAATCAAAGTGTTTCTCGGGGTGCCTGGGTGGCTCAGTCGATTAAGCGGCTGCCTTCGGCTCAGGACATGATCCCGGGGTCCTGGGAATTGAGTCCCGCATCGGGCTCCCTGTTCAGTGGGCGGGGAGTCTGCTTCTCCCCCTCTTCCCTGCTTGTGCTCTCTCTCTCACTCTCTCGCTCTCTCGCTCTCTCTCTTAAATAAATAAAATCTTTTAAAACAAACAAACAAAAAACAAAAAAACAAAGTGCTTCTGATCACCTCTCCTGTGATCAGTTCAAGGAGTGGAAGAGGCCTGCTGTCTCTGACCTGGCATAGAAACGGGCCCTGCAGCACATTGGACGGAGATGGGGCTTTGCAGTAGCTGAGTTCAGATCTGTGGGAAATTCCTCCAGGGTTGCCTGGCAATGCTGCTATGATCCTTCGGGTCCTGCAATCACCTGCTGGCCAGATACATGGCCAGGGCTTGCATATGCAAACAGCAGCCTGGCACCATGGACCACAGGAGGTGACCCCACAGTGAGTGCGGGTGGTAGGCGGGGCAGGCGAATCACGGACTAGAGACGCAACCCTCAGAGCCCAGCAAGCCAACACCTGCTTGACTTGGAATTCTCTTGCTGCCCTCTCTACCCCCATGAAGACCCACCATCATCTGGCAGTTGGGGGGCGGGGTGGGGGAAGGGAGGAGGAGAATGAAAAGCAAATAAGTTCTGGATGCTGAATTTCTCTCCTCTCCTCATCTGGCCTCTTTCCAGCCTGGGGTGCATTTTCCTAGTGACAGCTGGTCAGGAAGATGAAGTGAGGCCTGAGCCATCTGTTGGCCGTCACCCCACCAGGCTCTGCCCCCCTCTTCCTGGGCACTGCCCTCCTCTAGAAGCACCTCTCAGGTCTTAGTCGCTTTCTGCTCTGCTTCCTGAAAACCCCGCTCTGGTCCCAGGTAGAGTTGGGGCTCTTGCTTTGAGATAATAGCATCCTCTCTGAGCTTCTGGGGTAACCTTGACTCTCTCTCTGGGCTCCATCCATCGGGATCAGGGGAAATGAGCAAGAGCATGGGAAGAGAGCTCCAGCTTCGGCGTCGAGTGGTTCTGACTGCACCATTATTAGCTGCAAGAACTGAAGGCAGGCACTGACCTCTCTGGAGTGGGATGGGGCGTTCATGTCTCCCGGGGCCATAAGTCCCTGTGTTGTTTTGAGGATTCGCCGGTCTTCTGTGCCTAAAGCAACATCACTGGGGGAGGTGCAGAGAGAACAAGAGCAGAATTTGTATGCCCTCTTCCTTCACCCAGTCTCTGTGCCCTTCAGAGTTGAGACTCCATAAAGCCCTCATTCTGCCCGCTCTGGAAGGACTCTTAATGTAGGGATTTACATACGACTTCAAAATATGGCTCTGCAGACAATGTGGAGAAAGCAAGAGAGCCAGTGGCCTGCCTTACATTCTACAATCCCTCACCACCCCGCCCAGTTTCCTGCCTCCCTGCCACTTCGGGGTTCAACAGCAGTAGCCTCGCACCCGAATCCCTGAGATGCAAACCTTTTCGACAGCTGCTTTGATCACTCCCAGGATAACTCTGAAGAATGTTCTGTCAAAGGGAGCAATTTGCTGGGAAGAGCAGCCCCCATACTCTGTCCTGGCAGGGTTTTATGACAAACTACATTTGCATGGAAACAGGATTTGTTCTCGGTTCCAAAGCAGCTCATGTTTATTACCCCCAGATAAAACCATAACTCTCTCCAGGCACTTGGATCCGGTGACTTGATGGCAACAGTAGACACACGGATTGTAGGGGGCGGGTACTGGCCTCTGTGCTCTCAACAAGAGATTGGACAGAGCCTGTGTATAGACTTTAAGAGGACAGCTCTGCTAAAGGAAGAGAAGGACAGAGGGAACCCCCCTGCAGAGATGTTTAATTCTCAATTAGCAGAGGGAATACCTAGGTCTTTGACCTTTTTCACTTGCTATGACGAAATTTTACAGTATTAATATAGAAGATGTCTCCCACCCCCACCCCCCAGTCCATGGGCAGGGAGGAGGAGGAGGACAGGAGAAGGGAAGGCAGTGTATCAGGTACTGTCAGTAAAGCACTTGGCATCATCAGCTTGCGATGTGTCCCCCAAAGACAGTGATTCCTATGGAAGGAGCGAGCGAGCAGAGGAGCGGGCAGCCGGCGGATGGCCCAGATGGGTCTGAATTCTAGAGAAGCGAGTGGGATGCCAAGGAGAGTGGGGAGCCTGGGGAAACCGAGCTGCTGGATGAGCTTGGAGGAAGAGGATGTGTTTATGTGAAGCTACACCATGCACCGAAAAGACTGGAAGGCCATGCGTGGCATTTTTACAGAGGTTGGGTCTGGGTAAGAGGATATCCCGGGTTTCTTGGTTTGAGTTTTTTACTCTCATTTTCTGTGCTTTTAAGGTATTTTCATTGTGCACACAATTCTTTTATACTTAAAAATTAATAATAATTTGTTTTTGTTTTTGTTTTTAAGAAGAGATGTGCTCCTGTGAGGAAACAGGAAAGTGAGTATGAGCGGGAATCAGGGCTAGGAAGGAGGAGGGCAAGCGAGGACTCTTTTGGAAATGTACGTGAGGGACAGAACATAAGACTGGATTTTCCCACCCTATCCCCCCAAAATGGCCCAAAGCTTCATTCCCACCTGGAGTGGTACATGGACTCAATATTTGTGTGCCCCCCAAATCCACATTGAAGTCCTAACCCCCAATGTGATGGTATTAGGAGGTAGGGTCTTTGGGAGGTGATTAGGTCACTCCCTTCAGGAATGCGACCAATGCCCTTAGAAGAAGAGATAGAAGAAAGATGGGCTCTCTCTGAGTGAAGACATAGTCAGAAGGCAGCTGTCTGCTTAGAGCCAGGAGAGTCCTCGCCAGACACTGAACCTGCCAGCACCTTGATCCTGGACTTCCCAGCCTCCAGTACTGTGAGACCATAAATGTCTGTTGTTTAAGTACCACCACCACCACCACCACCACCACCACCACCACACCCCCAAATACACACACTGTGGTGCTTTCTTACAGTCCAAACAGACTAACACAGGCGGCAAGATATGGAAACAGGACTGGGTGGAGTGGAGGCTTGCATCCCGCCCACAAATGGGAACTGACGCAAGCATGGCTCACCCACCCAGCACTGCAGACCATGAGCCAGCTCACCTTAGAGAAATCATTTGGGGAGATGATTTAAATGCAAATTCTTGGGCCCCTCCCCGTCCACTCAATTATGTCTGAACCAGTGTCCCAGGCCATTCTTGTGCACGCTGATGTTTGAGGACTAGCGGAGAGACAAAAGACATGAGAAACAGCCTGTTGTGAAGGACCCAGGAGCAAACCTTGTTCCCCACACAAAAGAGGAGGTGCATTTCTGTCATGAGGGGTCAGAAAGGCTTCTCTGAGAACTGGTGTGGGGTGCGTGCTTCAGGGACAGACAGGCCTGGCTCTGTCACTTACTAACCACTAAATTCGCTCATATATCTTTTCAGACATTTTTAATCTACAGGTTTCCCCTCCATCTTGTTCTTGTATTCCTTGTAGAATATTTGTTGAAACAGACTGCTTGTCCCATAAGATAGATGGCCTTTCTTAGGCACCATCTGATGGCGTTACTCCCTTCCTTCAAGCCCTTCCCTGATGCCCCACGAACACGGTCTGGAATTTCAGTGAGCGGAAGAATCACCTGAGAATCTTGCTAGAATCCAGGTTCTCCAGCACCCCCTCTGGATTTCCAGTTCCAAGGGTTGTGCAAGGGGCCTGGAATCAACATCCTCAGGAAGTCCCTTGGTAAGTCTGAAGCAGGTAGCCCACAGACCACATGCACGAGAAACTCTGCCCCTCCCCAGTTAACATGCCATTGGATACCCACAGTAGTTTCCTAGAGCTGCTATAATAAGTACTACAAACTGGTGGCTTCTAGCCAAAGAAATATATTTTCTCATGGTTCTGGAAGCTAGAAGTCTGAAATTAAGGTGTTGGCAGGAACATGATCCCTCCAAAGGCTCTAGGGAAGAGTCCTTCCTTGCCTCTTCTAGTTCCTGGTGTGGCCCACAATCTTGGTGTTCCTTGGCTTGTAAGATGTGTCACTCCAAACTCTGCCTCCATGATCTCATGGCCTTCTCCCTGTGTGTCTCTGTCTCTGTGTCTCTTCTTACATGGACACCAGTCATATTGGATTTAGGACCCACCCTAATGACCTCATCTTCACTTGTGAGAGACTGAATACGCAAACAGACAATGGCCAGACCATATATAAAAATAGGATTCTGCCCCACAATCTGCAGCCAATCCAGAGAGCCAACCCATTATACGATAGTACCCAAGACCCTTTAAACCTTTTAAACCTTGACCTTAGCCCTGCCTGCCTCTCCTTCTCCTGTATTCTATGTTCCTTCTACACCGAACTACATTCTGTGTCCCCAAAGGACACCCACTCTACTGTCTGAACGTTTAGCACATTACATTGAAACTTGCATGTCTCCTCCACCAGATGTGGTACACTGCTCAGTGGGAGTAGCATCTCATTTGCTTTTACATCCAGGATGCCGGGCACAGTGCCTAATGCGTACAGGTGCTTAGTAAATATTTATGGTTAAACTGCATGGCCAAGTGTGTGCTTCTCCCTTTGTCCACTCGGAAAATTTTCATCCTTTTAGACCTCACTCCAGGGTAGGCACCAGCGTCCTGCCCCCACCCCAGTCCATAGGCGGGATTCCGCCTACATCTCGAACACTTGTCTGTTGACATTGGTCTGCTCCACTAGACAGCTCCCTAAGGCCGGGTAGTTTTTCATTTCCTTATCTCCAGCAAGAAATTCAGTGTCTGGAACTGAATAAATGCTCAGAAAAAATGTTATAGGGATGATTCTTGGACAAAAAATAAAAAGCATCCGTCTCATATTCTTCCTGCTTCTTCCATATGCGCCCCACATCCACACTAACACCTGCATACCTCTGATGCCTGCAGTCACTTCTGTATGAGTGAGCTTTTCCAAACACAATGCAAGAGAAGTCCCATTTGCTGTTCGGGGCCATCCTTCCTCCTATGTCTTCAATCTCCCTCTTCTCTCCCTCCTGTTACATTTAATAACATTTACCATCTTAAAAAAAAAAAAAACAACACTCTTTTCAGCCAGATGCTTTCCTCTTCCCAACTAAGGTGCTGAAAGAACGGAATGCACCTGTCATCTCTACCACCTCTCCATCCATGCCTCCTCCCTCCTCAACATGCTGCCATCTGCCTTCTGCCCACACCACCTCCGAAGGCACCAATGACTTCCTAGGTATTCAATCCAACATGCATCTTTCAGTTCTCCTCTTCATAACCCTACTTCTTTAGCCCTCCCTGCCTGGGAGACTCTTTTCTTTACATCCAAGACAATGATTAGGCTCCTTTCCTGCTTTTCTCTCTCTGGCACTGGTGCTCCTCTCTCTCCCTCCCTCCCTCCTTCCTTCCCTTACTCTCCTGGAGGACTTGTCTCTTAAACATTGGCATTCCCCATTCTCTTCTTGTCTCATCCTTATATTCTCTCTGGATGACCTCATTTACTCCGCCACTTCTGACTATCACCTTAGAGAATAACTCTCAAATTAAATGTCTAGCTCAGTTTCTCTCTCCCAAGGTATCTAGACTCACAGATCAAACTATTCACTGGGCACTTCATCAGCTGTCCCATAGGCATTTCAAACTGAGTACAACCAAAATGGAACTCGCTCTCTTCTGCCCACACTGTGCTCTCCTCCTCTATTCCTCTTCCAGTAACTGGTACCACCATCCATCCAGATACTGAAGCCAGAAACCTGGGATCATCTCCCCATTGCACCCCCCACTCTCACATTCCCTAAACCCCATAAGTCTCTAGCTCTCCAGAGTCTTCCCTCCTAACTCTCTCCTCTGTAGCTGGCTTCACTTCATTTGTTATAGTTCAAGCCCTGAACAACTCTGTCCTGAATCCCCCCAAAAGACTTTTCTGGTACCCTCTCCCCCAACCAGTGTCATCTACCCTTGATCTACTATTCCATACCCAGACCAACTGTCTCATCACATCACACTCATAGAATCCCCAACACCCCCATTTCCTTCAGCATAAAATGCAGACTCCTTAGCATGATGTGCATAGCATGGGCACCATTGCCTCTGTGAAAACATCATGATGTCAGTGTTTGTATCTTATCCAGACAGGACCTGGCACATAGCACATGCTCAGAAGTACTGGTTGAGTGAATAGATGGACAGATGAGGGATCAGAGAGTCAGGAGAAAGAAAATAAGAGAAGGTAGCTAGCTAGAAGGACAGTTCAAGGAAGAAAATTCAAGAAGTATGCACTGGTCAATTATATTCTTTGGCCCTGAAGGCCAGTGGATGATCATCTACCATGTGGAAGTGTCCTAATTAGAACAAAGTTACATTTTCACAAATCTGAGGGAGCCATTCTACTTTGCCAGTCATAGTCCCAACCAACCCCAGCAAAGGATATGTTCATCAGAGATTAAGTCAGTCCAAAGGGAAAAAGCATCATGGACACCATAACAGTTCTGCTCTGGGCTGGAGGCTTCAGTGGCCACCATCCCCACCACTACCAGATGAATGAATGCAGAACAGAGTGGGTAGCAAGTCATCCCGTGGGTGACGACCAAGCAGGGAGCTGATCCATGATCAGTAATACTCAGTGAACCACAGCAATAACCAAGTCCAAAGCTAACAAAGTCACTAATACTTAGCTGGTTAAAAACAATCAAACAAACAAGAATGAAAGACATTCACATATATAAACAAGATAAAACCAAACAAACAAGTGAACAAAACTCCAGTGCAGACTGCCCGTGAAGGCGTCTGGTCAAACATGGCAGATTAAACACATGCAGTTCCCTTCTTCGCTTCCCGATTCCCCTAAAGTGATGGTAAAGAAATTTTAAAAAGCAAAAGTTTGTAAAGAGAACTACAGTGGAAATTACAATACACAAGAAAATGACAGTACACAAGTGGAAATGACAATACACAAGAAAATGTCAAAAAAAAAAAAAGGAAGTTGGAAAGGGGCCAGGAAGGTAACTGACTCTATAGGATAGAGAAAATGAAATGTAACCTTGAATGGGTAAAGCCAACTAGAAAGAAAGCCAATTCAAGCTGCCGATCTCCAGAAAGATCCAGGAGTCAGAGGCTCCAGGTAGGGTTGGAAAGAAGAGGATGGTTGGATGACTTTGTAAGACGTGTTTAGACATCACAAAAAAATTTTTTGTATGGTGATGGATGTTAACTCGACTTATGGTGGTGGTCATTTTGTAAGATCTCCAGGTAGTGAATCATCATATTGTATGCCTAAAGCTGATATGATGTTATGTCAATTATAGCTCAATAAAAAAGTGCTCAGAACCTTAGATCCCTTCCCCACCACTGTACAGCCTCCTCTAATCCAGTTAAAAAATAAAATGATGATGTTTACCCAGGGAAGTGGCTGAAACAGCCAGGCTCTGTATTTGGGGACGTCAGGTCCACAGAAGGGTCAGGATATGGTACCATACTGCCAACAGGGAAACTAAACAAATGTCTGAATGTCTAAATCTTAGTAAAATCCTCAACCATCTCCTTCATGGCTCCTAAGAGCATGGTTGCCAGGCTTATTAAGCCCTTAAGATCTAGCTTGGGGTCTTTCCAGAAAGCTGGCAGGCTAACGAAAACAGTCTACAGATTAGGGGTGATCCTCAACCAAGTGACCTGGTCTCCCCCACCTGAAAATTCTACAGTGAATCCACCACTCGACAGCCATGCCTGTGTACAGAGAGCCTTCAATAGGCATTTTAATGTTTCACTCTTAAATATAATCAATAATCACCAAGGACACCTGCAGAAAGCCTTGAAATACAGATAATAATAAATAAGGAAAAGGAATCTATGGGAAACAAATAAGCAAGAAGTAGAAGAAAACTGAAAATAAATAAAATCCTTAGAAACTTGAGAGTAAAACATTGCACCCATGAACCATGAACATAAGGCTATTAAAGAGAGCATGTTCGGGCGCCTGGGTGGCTCAGTTGGTTAAGCGACTGCCTTCAGCTCAGGTCACATGATCCTGGAGTCCTGGGATCGAGTCCCGCATCGGGCTCCCTGTTCAGCAGGGAGTCTGCTTCTCCCTCTGACCCTCCCCCCTCTCATGCTCTCTCTATCTCATTCTCTCTCTCAAATAAATAAATAAAATCTTTAAAAAAAAATTAAAAAAAAAGAGAGCATGTTCAGAGAAGAGGACCAGCTCCTAGAAATTAAAAATACAACAGTTGAAATAAAAGATTCAACAGAAGATAAAAGATCACTCAGAAAGTAAAACAAAAAACAACAAAGGGATGGTAAATAGAGAAATACCAAGAGAATTGGAGAAATGGTCTATCTGAACAATAGAAGTTCCAGAAAGGGAGACCAGAGCCAACAGCAGTGGAACAACTTCCAAAAAATGAATGTAACAGCATCTTTCAAAAACAGGAACATGAGTTTTCAGATTAAAGAGGCTTGCTGAATTGAGGCCAAACACAACAAATGGTAAAAACGGAAGTAATTTACACCAAAGCATAACCTCATGAAATGTCATAACACCTGTAATGAAGAGAAGATTCAAAACAGTTTTGGGGAAAAGTCGGAAGAGGGAAGACTGACATCCACCCTGGAAGCAAGGACACGATATATGACTGCCTTCAAAATTCTGAGGGAAGGGGACTTCCAGCTGTAGAATGGAGTTCTACACCAGTCAAATCGTCAGTTGAAAGTGAGGATAATTTTAAGATTATCAGTATCCAAAAAATTTACCCCTGTCTTATCTACTACTGCAAAACAAATCATCCAAATTTAAGTGGCTTAACATATTACACATGTATAGTCTCCTACTTTCTGTGAGTCAGGAATTTGAGAATGGCTGAGCTGGGTGGTACTGGTGGGGGGGGTTCCCATGAAGGGACCGTGAAGGTGTCAGGTACACCACAGTCATCTGAGACTTGACTGGAGCTCACTCATAGGGTTGTTGTTTCTCACCACGAAGGACTGCCCGTGACATGGCAACTGGTTGTCCTCAGAAAGAATGATCAGAGAAAGAGAGAGATAGAGGAAGAGGAAGACAAACAAGAAGGAGGAGGAGGGGAGGGAAAGGGGGAGAGGAATGAAAGAAGGGGAGGGGAGGGCAAGCCAGTCACTAGAATAGAAGCCACAGTGTCTGGTATCCCCTCTAACGTCCCAAGTGGCATACCGTCACTTTTGCCATAGTCTATTGGTCGCGTAGACCAATCCCAATACAATGTGGGAGGGGACCAGGAGATGGGGATTACTGGGGGTTGTCTTAGAGGCTGGCTACCACATGCCTTTCTCAAGAAGCTCCTGGAGGAACTGCTCCACTAAAATGAAGAAGCAATCCAGACACAGAGTAGGGGAGAAGGAACAGAGAACTAACACTGGAAAGCAAGAAAGAAAAGCCTCAGGATGATGGTGAAGAGAAGTCCCGACATGGGAGACAGGCGGCTGACATCCAGGACAATCAGTCCAGACTGAGCAGAAGGACCAAGAGATCCAGGAAGGATGCCTCCAAGCCAAAAATAAAACCAACAGGCCAAACACCTTGAGGGAAGACTTTCAGTTCGGCCAGAATTTGAGGATGAGTTATGGATAGTTACATAGAAAAGTGAGCAAGATTTTTCATCTCTCTTTAAAAAAAAAAAAAAAAAAAAAAAGAGGTAATCATTAACTCCATGGAAAACATAGGCTCTACAAGAAAGAAGAGACCGGCAGAGAATAGTGCTTGGGTCAGCTTTAAGTAATGTTTACATAGTTATAACAATGCAAACACTGACCACTGATTTGACCAAAAGGATTGTAACTATACCAAGAGGGAAGGGGGCCGGAGGGAAATGCATTGTTTAATGGTGACTTGGGGATCTTTCCTCGGAGGAAGTCAAAAGAATCGAAAACAGGAAAATCAAGAAACAGAAGGGTGAACATGTCATTTGTAAACATGGAGGTAAAAAGTAGGGAAAAAAGCCAAAAAGGAATGAAAGCGGTCACCCTCCGGCAGTGTATGAGAAATGGAAAAGGATGGAGCAGCGATCTGTTATTCTACTTTAGAAGCTTACTCCTACCACTTGACTTGTTGACCACGTACGTATCGGACTTGACAAAAATTAAATTTAAAATAAAAAGATGTTACTGGCTGAACAAATCCTTCTATCAGCTGGAACCAAAGATCAGCCTATTTTGTCAGCCTATCTTTTACTCCCTGGACCTCAAATTATAGGCAGTGATATCATTTTGGAAGAATTTAGCCAGGATGAGTAACTCCAGCCCACTAGGCAGCCTCTGTCTGCTCAGGGCTCCAGCGCTGCCCCCCAATCCACTATAGAAATGCATCACATGCTCGTTAAGTCATGCACCACTAATTACTTTTTGATGGACTGCCAGCATCGTGGCAACATGCCAAGAACGGAGACAAAGACGGTTTTCGCCTCTCTCCTGTGTGGGATATAAGGGACCGTGAAAAAAATACCTGATTTCCAAAAGGTCCACAGAGGCACCTCAAATGCAATTCTTGCCCCCCATGCTTCTTGAGCACTTGCTAAGGAGCGAGGGCCTGAGGTGGGCATTGCTGAGCTTCCTCACCATGAGAGGACACGATCAGAAGTCTGATCACAGAGCTTGGGAAACAATCTTTCTCCCCTTTCCTCTGACTGGCTCTTTTTGTTTATTGAATGAATGGGTGGACGGAGGGATGAATGAGTGAATGAAAATGTGTATCTCTGTAGGAGGTGCACGTGCAGGTGTAATCTTCGGAAGCATGATCACGTGGCCAGTGCCAATCACATCAGAGCTGAACGCCAAAGTGAGGATTGGCTATTCCCGAACAGTCTGACGATCTAACAGCGCTGAGAGGTGCTCCTCTTGGAAAACGAAAGACACACTCAGTATCACCACTGCCAAGCCATTTTTGGAACTCTTCTTTGAAAATTCACTTTGGAGTCCAAAGCACAATGTTTAGAACAGACCCGCTGGTGCCAAATCATCATTTTTTTTTTAGGGATGGTCTGATATTTGGAACCAGCAGTATTTTGATAAGTAACTTAAAATTTGTGTACACCGTGTATACATAGAAGAGTTGTATAGAAAAAACATTTCTGAAGTTCTGTTTAAGTGAATCCACGATTGAAAGCACCCTAAAGTGAGTCGTTCTGTAGCATCCTCTGGTGAGGTCAAGTCCTATCTCCTCTGTCACCAGCTCGGTCTGCCTGGGCTCGGGCCCCACCGTGGGCTTGCCCACCTCTACCGGGAGCGAAGACCCCTCCTAAGCCCTGACTCCGATTACTCAAAAGGGTCCCATGTTCCAGCAGGCTAGAAACAAAACCCAGGAATTGTCACGCTTCGTACCCTCTAATAAAAAGGTCTTGCCAGGGAAAAAGATTGAGTGTCTAAAGTGGCACTGAGAAATTAGTTTTTGGCGGCAGCCACAGGGACAATCTGTCAGAGAAGAGAGCTGGCTACAGAAGGTGAGCGGGGTGGGAGAGGGAGGAGGGGGAGGTGGGGAAGGAGGACGGGGCAGAAGCAGCCACTGGCGGCTATGGGGGTGACGGGGGGGGGACACACGCTGTCTCGTGGGGACATGGAAACCCCCGGTCCCCCATCTCTAGCCCAGCCATCTGCTCTGCTCTGACAGGCAGGCAGGCAGGCAGGCACCATGAAGCTTGGGGACTGGCAGCGGGACCAGCAAACAAAACCAACAGGCTGCCTCCCCCACACAAGGGAGAAGCCCTCAGTCAACTCTCGCTTTCGGAAATGGCCAAGGCTCATCGCTGGGGCTTCACCTGGCTCAACGAAGCCCCTCCTGCCCTTGCAGCTGAGACCCCTGTCAGTGCCCACGAGCCTGGGGAGAGGAAGGACAATCCGTCCTCTTTGCCTTGCAGAAACTTTTGCGCTGCTCAATGACAGCCTCACCTGGGGCTTCAGCACGCAGCCCAAGAACAGGCATGAAGCTCCCCGAGACAGCTCTTCAAGATCCTTTTCCAAATCCATTCATTCGGCTGTAAAAATTCCCCGGGCACAACCTGCATTGGTCCTCAATGCCTCCTCATCTCAGCCCAGCCAAGGCAGCAAGAAGCTGTGGCTGCCTCACTCCCAGCCAGGCCACCCTGATCTGGCACAGGGGCCACGGAGAGAGGAGATTTTCCTCGTCAGTGATGCCGGAGGGGACACACCGAACGACGACGGGTCCAGGCTCTGCAGTCATTTTGATTCTATCCGGGCTTCATCCCTTCCCCGGATTGGAGGAGGGTGCAGAGGGAAGGAGGGGGGTGTGAGAAAAGTGGAGAGGTGGGCTTTGGGGCCCCATCCTGCAAGGCCTGGTGCCCAAGTGCACAGAGGCCCGATGGGGCGGTGAGTTCTGTGCGCTCACCCCACCCTGAGGCCAGCCGAGGAACTGCAGCCTTTCTGGAAAAAGGATTTAAATCTATTACCTGCAGTTACTGGATTAATTCCGCAGTTACTGGATTAACTCCGGGCGGCTCTTGCTTCTTGGGGAACAGAGGCCCTTGGGCAACAGAAATTTCTGACCTTAGAAGAGAGAGCTACTGCTTTGCCGTCAGAGATGCTAGGAGTGAAGACCCCGCTGCCAACATCAGGCCAGATCTCCACTCGGAGAGCCTCTCCTATGGACCTGTGCCTCCCCCAAATCCTGTTGAAGTGTAAATATTCTATGCCCCATTAAGGAAGAACTATCATTTTAGCCACTAGAGCAGGGAGAAAAGGACAAGGAGAATGTCCAGGGCTGGCAGGAGTTATCGTGCAGAAAGGACCCGGTGGGATTCCTCGGCAAGATCCCTGGCTGCTCACAGGTGCACAGACCTTGCTAAAGAACATGCCAGAAAGAAGAGTGTGATTCAGTGCGGTGATTCTAGCACTGTGGCCAGGATGAAATCTGGCTCTGATCTTCCCTGCTCTTAATAAAAATGAAACCACTGAGACCCATTTGCTGGTTCTGACCCATTTGCTGGTTCTGGCCCATTTGTGAAATCGCTGCCCACCTCTCATAGCTGCAGAATACCCATTCCTACACGAGACAGTGCATCTGCAACGGACACTCGCCAAGGGGAACTGAGGTGCTCCCCCCATCTCACCCCGACATCTCACCATGGGACGAGAGCTTTTGCCACCCGACAGGGTGTTTCCTCATGACAGGGACAGCTGTGATCCCATCTGCCGTCAGAGCTGAAGCTCCCAGGCCCGAGCCTACACAAACCCTGCCCAGTGCTTCCTCTAGCCACGGAGCAGGGTTCCTGGGCTTAGGGGGTGGGTTGTGAGTCCACAGTGGCTCTGGAATAAAGAGACCGAGTGGGATGTTGTCTGACCCGGGACAGACTTTTCACCCCCCCCGCCCCCCCATCCAAAGTTCCTCTACCTGTGAAATGAGAAGGTGGTATTATCCGTGGTGCTCAGCTCTAGCTGACATTAAAATCATCTAGGGAGCTTTGAAAAACTATCTGGGCCCATCCCAGCTCCATTAAAGCAAAATTGCTTAGGATGGAGCCAGGGCATCTTTAGTTTATAAAACTCCCCAGGTGATCCTGGTGTGCAGCCTGGTTATAAAGTCCTGAGCTAGGTGCTCTTCGAGGGCCAATGGGCTTCTGTGAGTCTATAAATCCAACCCTAAAGGCAGCTCCCCTTTGCCAGGAAAGGGCTGCCCCAGGAGCAGGCTAATCGGGCACTTCGGCATGGGGAGCCAGGTCATGCACCAGACAGCACCAGATACCCGTTGTTACCTGGCTCTGTACGGAACAGGGAGGAAAAACGGGTCCTTGGAGGACTGGATGGTTGTCGGGGCCTCAGAGAACTTGGAAGAACTCACCAACACACATCGTGAGATTGTTGGCAGTCGGTGGGGGAGAGGTGGGGGGAGGGGTTATAGTGAAAGGAAAAGAGCTTAAAACAATCAAGGCTATTGATGGGGGAAGGAGAAGTCCCTCCCCCACCTTAATCAGCCTCTGAGAGCGACTACAGGTGGGAAGGAGCCCCTTCTCCAACACATTTGGCTCTGCATAACCATGCCTCAGCACTTGGGAAGGCAGAGTGGTTAAGCTCTGTCACTTGGTAGCTGTGTGGCCTCGGGCAGGTTACTTAACCTCTCTGAACCTTGGTTGCTACATTCACCAATGGGGATAGTAATAATGGTGATGTGCTTCATAGGGTTGCAGTGAGGATAAATGAGTAAATAACAAAGTGTCTAGTACGGTGCCTGGCACACAGTGAACACTTAATTAGTGCTGAAAATTATTCACAGGCAAAGTTCCCATGGCTAAATAAATCGAGGAAACACGGAGTTTGAGATAGATAGCCTCCTTCACTGCAAGCTTCTCAAAAATAACAATATTAATAATAATGATGGTATGCACCTCAAAAATTGGGAGGATTACGTGAGATAAAGAATGCACGAGACCCTCAGCCCCCACCCCCATGCACATAATGGGTACTTAAGAAATGTTACTTATGAGTATCATTAATAAAGCACGGTGGATCTTTAAGAGAAGGAGGAGCATCTTCCAGACTTGTGCTCTTTTTCTTTTTTTTTTTTTTTTAAAGATTTTATTTATTTATTTGACAGAGAGAGACACAGCGAGAGAGGGAACACAAGCAGGGGGAGTGGGAGAGGGAGAGGCAGGCTTCCCACGGAACAGGAAGCCCGATGCGGGACTCGATCCCAGGACCCCGGGATCATGACCTGAGCCGAAGGCAGACGCTTAACGACTGAGCCACCCAGGCGCCCCCTGTGCTCTTTTTCTACAGAGCATCTTGCCGAATCAGTGCTCCAGGAAACATTCTGGAAAAAAAAAAAAAAAATCACAGAACAGGGTGGCCACACGTCTTCCAACCCTGTTGCCAAGGGATTGAAAAAGAGGAGCCCGGCCAGGGTGCAAGCAGCAGGGATTTGGTCATCGGAAGTAATGTCCTGCTGGAAGGGAGGAGCTGGGGATCGTCTCCTCCAGCTCCCACACACCATGTGCGGTGGGGTGCCTGGGGAAGGGGCACGTGTCTGTGACCCAGAAGAGCTGATTCGACTCGACTCTGCCACTCTCTAGCCTGGTGAGCCCGACAAGTCACGGTGCTTCTTGGAGCCTCGGATCTTTCCCTGTATCAACATGGGAGGTGGGGGCGCGTGGGTGGCTCAGTCGGTTAAGCGGCTGCCTTCGGCTCAGGTCATGATCCTAGAGTCCGAGGATCGAGTCCCGCATCGGGCTCCCTGCTTGGCGGGGAGTCTGCTTCTCCCTCTGACCCTCCCCCCTCTCATGTGCGCTCTCTCTCTCTCTCTCTCTCAAATAAATAAATAAAATCTTAAAAAAAAAAAAAAAACATGGGAGGTGGGCTATAAACTTGAGAATTCCTCAACTCCCTTCTGGGTCCAGGATTCTGTTTCTGTGCATTTCTGTCAAAATGGAGGAGGCATGAGAAAAGGGAATAATGTCTAACCCGTGGTGTCTTCTACCCATGGTCCCTGATGCTACATTTATTTACAGTGGTTTCCACCGAGGTTCTGTTGCCTGCTCACTCACTCTGCCACTGTATTCCGTATGGATTGAGGATGTGAATAGAGAGAAAGGGTGAAGTGTCGAGCCAAACTGCACCTGTCAAGGGGTGGGAGAGAGAGAAACGAAGACTGGTCCTCAAGTTAACCCCTTCTGTATCTGAAGAGACCATGAAACCCGCTCTGCCAAATGGCCAGATTTTTAAAAGAAATCTGGTGACCATATTCCATATTTTCCAAACTAAATGTCAGGACCACAATGTCGGAAAGGATTTTTTGTGGCACCCGGTAGAAGATGCAGTCTTAGCAACAGGATGTGGAAGCTGACATAGCAATTTTGGGGGGAAATGCAGTTGGTTTAGGGTTGACAAGGGACAGAACAGCTGAAAACAGGAATGTCCCTCCAGGTAGTCAGGGTAATATGATCATCACACCCAGGAACCTTCTCTTCCTCTATACATCAGTATGTTCTCCACAACAGGAGTGTTGATCTTTCCACAGAAATAGAAATGGCAAACTTCATCCTCATCATTCCCACGGAGATCATAAAAACCATACTGGATGCTTGGATTGGCATCCACCACTCCCAACCAGGTCCAACGCTTCTATCTCCTACTTCTCCTCCAGGCTTCATTGAGAGACTTCCGTCCATTAGACTGATTGCAGAGGACTAATTTCCCCCATTTAACTTACTAAGCCGCTAAGAAACATCAATGACGTACTTGGGATTTGCATCCACGACCGTGTTCCTCGACTGTGAACTTCTCACCAAAACAGCGAACGGAGCAGCATCTCCCCAGGTTACAGGCTGAGCACCCGCCTGGCCCTTTGTCGTGCTTCTGTTCTTGATTTCCTGTTGTCTATTGTCTCTCTGATAAGTCCTGACAGAGGGAAGGGTATTATTTAAAAAGATATCAAACAAGCCAGCTCCGGGGTTATCTCCTCCCCACTCGCTCGGTTTTCCTGGCTCAAGGTTCTGTTACTTAGTTACTAACTGAGCTGCAGAGAAGTAGAGGCAGCCCCAGCTGGGGCGGTGCAGACTTCATTCAGCAGATGGGGAGGGGGGGAGTCAAAAGAATGGCCATTAGGAGTCAAACAGGGACCCGGAGCCTCAGGGTGGCTGCTGAATACAGGCGGCAGCAAAGCCAAACAGGCATTCAAAGCGGGGAGGGGGAGGCGTCCATTATCTAGACAAAATCAACAATCATTCTTGATTACACGTTTTCTGCTGTCAAGGTCAATGCTATTCAGTCCCCATTCACCCTGCCCCACAGAAGAGACAGGTGCACCTGAGATAGATCGGGCCAGTATTTTTTCCAGGACCCAACCTGACTTAGGCAAGGAGAGGAGACGTCACTAGAAAAGGACTGGAAGGGGCATTTCACTGGTCCATCTCCAAGATAAAGAACACTGTTGGAGGAGGTAGGTCACCGGGAGGATGTGACTGCCTGTTGACCAGAAAGCTGGCCTCGGGCAACTGGAGGCCCATTACCCTCCTTCCCTGTCCTTGGAATGTACATTCCACACATTGTTCCCATACTAGGAGCCACTTCCAAGATGCAGCCTTGAGAGAACAACGTATCATTGAGACCATCTGGCCTTTAAAGCCTCTATATAAACGTCTAAGAGTTTTGCCATGGGTGCAGAGATGTACTCATCTTACAGTACCTAAGACAAGCCTCCTAAGTAAATTCTGTTGCTTCCTAAAACTGCCACCTACCAATCTGGAGCGGCCTGCCTATTTCTTCAGTTTCTCTTTGTTCTCCGTGTACAGGGACCAGTTTCAGATGTCACCCAGGGAACTCTGAGGTTGCAAACCAGCAAGCACACGGAGGGGTGCCCATGAACCACCCAAGCAGCCTTGAAGGAAGATGATCTTGATCTTTTGGAAGCAGTTTGCTTTTGCTGGTATCATACTTATACTAAAATAGAAATAAAAACAAACCAAGCATCGTCCCATCAGGGTCACTTTGTCAGGGCGGTGGGGGGGCGGTGCAGATCGGGAAATCGAAGGCCAGTGGTTCATTTCTTGTGCAGGTTACAAAACTGTGCTTACTTTAAACAAACAAAAAAAGACATGTTCAAGACTTTTGAAAAGATAATATCACAAGGAAAGACATCTGAGAGTGGAGTGGGCACTTTATGGGTCTTCCTTTTCCTAGAAACCAGTTGAGTCACTGGTTTTAAACTGGAGATGACAAAAGGTATTGCAGCAGTAACTGTGTGCCCTGAGCATGTGGAGTTCTGAGCCCAGTTCCACTCTGCCCTCCTGGTACTCTCACCACCCCATCTCTCCCAGCCGCTCGTGAGCAGGGGCACCCCCCTCGAGTGAGCGACCTGCCCCAGCCTCTCTACCCTACACAGAGGAGTCTAAGGAGAAGCTGGCTCCCAGATGGCTTGGAACAAGAGGCAACCACTGGCTCAAATTCTGTCTAGCTCCTCAGCTCCAGGATGAGGGATGCAAGCCCCATCATAACCAACATCTCAGAAAGAGACAAATCCAATGAAAGGCCCTGATCCCCACCCCCAGCAGTGGGTACCCCAAGACACAGAGTAACCTAGAGAGAAACCTGCAGCTGACTCCTACCTTCCCTGGTGGTTTCTTTCCCAGGTCACTCACCCATCTCTAGGGCTCACCCTACCTGCTAAACAGCCCCTGGACTTTAACTTTTAACTGGGGAATTTGGAAGTCAGATAATAGGATGGACAGTCCAAGGCAGCTCAGCCTATAGAGAAAACTGGAATTGCTGTTTGCTTTCCATTCCCCATCTTCTAAAACTGGACCCAGGATGGTGAGTGTGTGCATGTTACTTGGAGGAGGATGAGGAAGGAGAGGCTGCAGGATTATGACTTATTAATCTATTGGAACAGAGGCTGAATCATCACAGTAAAAAATGAAATCGCTTTAACTGGGGCGATTCAGCTCCCACTTCCTGCGTGTCCCCTTTGCTCGCACACAGCACGTAGCAAGGGGAGCCGAGCTGAGTCGCACCAGCAGGTGCCCACCAATAGGCTTACAAAGCCGGGCGACTGGCTGTATGGCCGGGGCACCTCTGAGCACGGACAGCTGGGAGAGGGCAGGAGTCGCTGCTCTGCTGAGCCTCTGGCTGCTCCCTGAACCGAATTCTGGAACCCATGTGTGGCTTCGCTCACTGGGTGGGTGGGTGGGGAGGGGTGCGGGCCACTGCGAGAAGTGCTTTGCCCCAGACCCATTTCCTCCCTTCTCTGCCCCAGCCCTGCGTCCTGGGACGACCAATAGTAGACACAGCTTTGCCAGCTCCTTTGGCGGAGGAGATGGCAGGGGTCCCGGCGCGAGTCTGGGTCCCCCGGGGCCGCCACCCCAGCTGCCTGGAATACGCTGGGTGAAACACAACCGATTCTGTGAAAGCGGTAAGAGGGAAAGCAGCGCGTGTCCCTGCCACGAGCGTGAGTGTCGGGGCGGCCGAGATCGCTGACCCTGCACGCCCCCGCAGCCCCCCGCGGATTCTCCACGCGGCTCAGCCCGGTCCTCCTACCGACCGGCGGGCGGAGCGAGGCTGCTGTGACGTAACCCGGGGGGGGGGCGTGGGGAAATGTGCCGAGGGGCCGGGGCTCCGCGGGGCCAGTCCCGGCGACGCAGCCACCCGCGCGCGCGCGCGCTCGCTCGGCCACCCGCGCCCCGAACCCCAGTCCGCGCTCGGCGCCGGGGGTCTGCGGGCCCTTCGGGCTCCCGGCGGCGCGAGGGGCGGGCGGGAGCCGGCAGCGCAGGACGCCGAGCGCCAGGTGCCGGTCAAGCTGCGGCGCGCCTGGGCGCCCGGCTGGGTTGGGGACAGTCGCTGGGTGCCAGCGAGCGGAGCTAGCGGATTGCAGCGGAAAAGCAAAGGTGAGGCGTGTGGGAGTGTGTATGTGTGTGTGTGTGTGCGCGCGTGTGTGTGAGAGAGAAAGAGAGACGCACTTGAGCACCCACCCGGCCGCATCTGCGCTGCATGGTGGTGCGCGCCTCGGGGTGCCCGAGAGGAGGCACGGTGTGTGGTTCTCAGCCCTGTGCCTTTTGCGGGGTGATTTTCGTGGCAATGAACGACAGCGGCTGTCCCGGCGTGAGTGGGGGCTGTGGGTGGCGTGTGCAGGAACGGACGTGCCCGCACCACCGCAGGCTGGTGTGCGTGGTATGCGCCCTTGTCCAGTCCTCGTCCCCCAGCCGACTCGTCCAGGTGGTAGCTGCGACAGGGACAACTTCTCTCCCAGCCACCTGCAAAAGAGCCTCCACGCGAGGAGAGCGAGACAGCTGGGGCGGGGAGGGGGGGTGTCCCTGCTGGGGCCTTCTGCGGGCGGGTGTGCATCCGGAGAGCCGAGGCTGTGAGGGGCAGGCAGCGGAGCAGAGAAAAGGGAGCGCTTCTCTGTTCCTCCTTTCCCCGCCTGGGAGACGGATGCCTAAAGGTCTAGAGTCCGCTCCCCCAGCGCCCAGAAGGAGAGGACAGTTTGCCTATCTTAGGAAAGACTGAATCCCTGAGTGGCCCGTGCCCCCGAGGGGCTGGCCAAGTCCCCAGGCAGCTGTCCCCTGCTCCCAACCGTCCCTGATGTCTCGACACCCCCCCCCCGCGTTTAGAAACTGGGGCGCTGACCGTCTTTAACCTCCCCCATTGTCCTCCTGGAAATAGGGAATTCTTTAGGAAACCGTTGGATCTGAGAGCTAAGTGATGAGGATTTTCTGTGCCAGTCTGGGGAACTGAATGAGTCTCACCTCTCCCCCATGCCCTTTGCCAGCGCTGCTTGGGCTTTCCTTAGGTGCTCTAGCGCCGCGGTGGCTCGCACCTGGCTATTGTCTCTCTGGCAGGTGGGGCTCAGTTCTGGCGGCCTGAGACCTACTCGGTTTAGCAGGCCACTGGAAAAGTGGCGGCGGGGAAGGAATGGGGGTGGCGGAGGGATGCGGGGGTGGAATGCTGGAGAGAAAGGAAAAGCTAAAGTCGAACAGGATTTAGCAGGGTTCCTGATGCCCAGTCCCCATCCCCACGCTCAATTCTTCAGCTCTGGGAAAAGGAAGGGATGCTCCAGACCATTCTCACCCTCCTCTCCAACACAGCCCAGACTCAGTCTCAGAGAAAACCAACAACCAGCCATTTCCAGGGTCTGTATCTCTTAGGCTTGAAAAATACAGCAAGCAGAAAACCAAACTTCCTTGTGCGTTTAACCAAACCACAATCCAAGAAATATTGATAGCCTGGCATTGGGCTCCACTTTCACTGGGACCCAAATGAAGCAGAAGTCACCCGGAGACCTCAGGCAGCAGGCTTCATTGTTAATGAAATCAGAGTCACTGTGATTTAAACGTATTTCTTCCTTGGAGGAGCCTCCCCACTCTGGACTGGCTTTCCAGCTTACCTCCTCCGCCACCTTCACTGAGCTCTGCACGCTCTCTATTGCTGCTTCTCAGCCTGTTTAGAAAAACATTGACCCCATGCAATTCCATGCCACCGACTGAGACTCCAGCCAAAAAGGCAGAGTTAGGGCTGGAGGTCAGCATTTGACTCTCCCTCACCCACCTGCACCATCATCATCCCTATCCCAAAGCTCTAGAGCTTCTGCCACCCAGGGTACTTCAGACTCACGCAGATATTGGAGTGTGACCTTGCATGTTACATAGACGGGACCCTGGAAATGCTAGTGATTAATGTGCACTCCAGTGCAGGCGGCCTCAATGGGATTCTGGGTCTGTAGAATTAAAGTACTGATAAGACAGCTAGAAAAATAGTGGGAACAACCCAAATTAATCCAGGGATACCAAAAATGGTTTCTTCGCCCCTTTTCTTTTTGATAGCTGCCAGTTTATGCTTTTTACCCAATGCAGACATTAAATCCTGGGTCCCCAAAGTACTTAGCAGAAAGGTCAGCCACAAAGCCCAGACCCCACTTTACAGACGGTTGTCTGGTAGGGAAATTAGCACAGAGAGGGTAAACAGTGCGCCTGGCAGTGCAGAATGAATCAGAGGCAAAGGTGGGCAAGGGTCCTCGAGTACTTGTTGCTGGCGAAGTCCCCCCTAGCTAATTAGCAGTCTCTCCAAGCATAAAGGAGCAATCTCTAACCTTCACTCGGGCACCGGGGAAAGTGCCCTGGCTCAGGAGAAATGTGTCCGCCAAGTGAATTATTCCCACCGTGTGCTGAGTACACTACCTCTTTACCATCTTCTCTCTTTCTGGAACGACCTCTTTCCTGCCCTCCCTGCTTCACTCTTCATATATTCAAGACCCAGCCCAAACACTCCTCTTATGAAGCCTCCTTGGAATCCTCCAGGAAAGGAGGGCATCCTTAAGCCCTGTGTTCATTTCTCCACGGATTTCACACCCTAGATGAGCTGGCTTCCTCTGCCTGTCTCCCCTCCTAAATGGTCACCTCCTAGAGGGCACCAGCCACGTCTCCTTCATGCCTGTATCCCTGGTGTGCAGAACAAAGAAGCCCCCCAGCACTGGTTTTTGCATGACCGTAGATAAATCATTTACTTATGTGATGAGCTATTGTTTTAGATCTTAAGCCAAGCCAGTAGTGTTACAATTACTTTCCCAGCATGATGGTAAAACAGGAGTCAGCTGTTTTAAACCAAAGCCCAATTCTCAGTCACTCGTTTTTCCAGCCCACTGAGCAGCAGATAGGATGCTGTGAAAAATGCAGAAGGGTCGGGTGTCCTGTGTTTAAATCTCAGCTCCACCAGTTATATACAGGGGATGGAAGCAAATTACTTAAACTCCCTAAGCCTCGGTTTCTCATCTGTAAAATGGAGATGGTTATCCCACATCATAGGACGGTTGGGAAGATCAAGGGGATAATGAGCGTGAATGAGCTACGGTCGTGGTTGGAATTCACTTCTGTGCATGAGTCTGCCTCCCTCACGCCTGGTTCCTGTTTTCCTCCTTCATCAGGGGGATCCCAGGCAAATCCTCTGGAGTGTTAGAAGATGAGCATCCTGGAGCAGCATCCCCCTGAGAGACTCTCTGAGGCATGTGGAGGTCAAGCACTGGGTATTGGAGAAACAAAAACAGAAGAAACAAAATAAACTAAATCATGCATTTTAAATATAAAAGCAAGCTAGATCTTTATTTTTAATATTTAAGACCATAAATTTGTTCATTCTGTGGGCAGCTTTCAGTAGATTACAGATAAATGAGATGGCAGAGGAGAAAAGGGGGAAATATGAGATTTGCTTAGTCCTGATCATGAGCCCTGCACAATGCTAGGCGCTTCCACATATATATTTCATCCCTTAACCTTCCGGATGCTGCCATTTTAACCAATGAGAGTCAGAGTGGTTAAGTGCCTGGCACGAGGTCACATGGGCTTCCTGGTGGAACCCTGGCTTGTTTTACCTCTAAAGTCTGGGATTTTTCCACTCTGGGGCTTTCAGAATGGAAAGACTCGGAAGCAGTCAGCAGGTCAGCGGAGATGTCCTCACGGGGAGCAGGCCAGGAATTCTGGTGTCAGATCCCTCTGAGTCAGGGGCTGGACCAGTCAACTTCTTAGGAATCAAAGTATGGGTTTTGTTGGTTTTTTTTTTTTCTTTTTTTCCAGCCACAGCCATCTCCCACATGTGCGTCACCAAAGATGACAAGATAAACTATGATGACTTAACCCAAACCTTTCCCCCCATTGGAAAAACAACTCAAACAGTCTGCACACTGATGAGAATGAGCTGAAGGCTCTAACACTGAGGTTGCAAGATAACACACTTTTCAACTGAAGAGTCTGTCTGAGAGGGTAAACCAGAAACATGGAAGGCTGGTGAGCGCTTAAGTAGCCTCTGACTGATAGGCCCATCTTCCTTTTCTCCTTGCAGATGTCACAGTGGATCCTTGGCCTCCAGGACACATCAAGGTGAGAATAAGATCTCTGGCTGGCTGGAACTAACCTAAGAGGGTAAGGCAGCCATGGATATGGAGTATGAGCTACTCAATGAGAGCCGCACTTGGCTTTCCCCTCCCTTTGACCTTGATGGCTCTGTGGTGGCGGCCAACAGCTCAAACCAGACAGAGCCATACTATGATCTGACCAGCAATGCAGTCCTCACATTCATCTATTTTGTGGTCTGCATCATTGGATTGTGTGGCAACACACTTGTCATTTATGTCATCCTCCGCTATGCCAAGATGAAGACCATCACCAACATTTACATCCTCAACCTGGCCATTGCAGATGAGCTCTTCATGCTGGGTCTGCCCTTCCTGGCCATGCAGGTGGCTCTGGTCCACTGGCCCTTTGGCAAGGCCATTTGCCGGGTGGTCATGACTGTGGATGGCATCAATCAGTTCACCAGCATTTTCTGCTTGACAGTCATGAGCATCGATCGATACCTGGCTGTGGTCCACCCCATCAAGTCTGCCAAGTGGAGGAGACCCCGAACGGCCAAGATGGTCAATGTGGCCGTATGGGGAGTCTCCCTGCTGGTCATCTTGCCTATCATGATATATGCTGGGCTTCGGAGCAACCAGTGGGGGAGAAGCAGCTGTACCATCAACTGGCCAGGTGAATCTGGGGCATGGTACACAGGGTTCATTATCTACACCTTCATCTTGGGGTTCCTGGTGCCCCTCACCATCATTTGTCTTTGCTACCTGTTCATTATCATCAAGGTGAAGTCCTCTGGAATCCGTGTGGGTTCCTCCAAGAGGAAAAAGTCTGAGAAGAAGGTCACACGGATGGTGTCCATAGTGGTTGCTGTGTTCATTTTCTGCTGGCTTCCCTTCTACATCTTCAATGTCTCCTCCGTCTCTGTGGCCATCAGTCCCACCCCAGCCCTTAAAGGCATGTTTGACTTTGTGGTGGTCCTCACCTACGCTAACAGCTGCGCCAACCCTATCCTGTATGCCTTCTTGTCTGACAACTTCAAGAAGAGCTTCCAGAATGTCCTCTGCTTGGTCAAGGTGAGCGGCACAGATGACGGGGAACGGAGTGACAGTAAGCAGGACAAATCCCGGCTGAATGAGACCACGGAGACCCAGAGGACCCTCCTCAATGGAGACCTCCAGACCAGTATCTGAACTGCCTGACAAATAAATAAATAACACACCAAGCTCTGCCAAGCAGCATGTGCTCCCTGCCCCCACCCCCTTCCTTCCTCCCACCCATCACACCTGCCTTCTAGAATAGGGAATTGCTCAGCATGAGTCCAATCAGAGAACAGAGCTTGAGTCGGCTTGTCTGAGTGAATGATAACGTATTAAATTGATTACACCATCCCCCCTTCCCTTAAAGTGAACATTTAAATGCAGGCAGACAATTCCAAGTCAGGAGAAAAAGAGATCATGCTTGGGTATGATCTGTAGAAATGGTGAAGCTCAACAAAAATAGAAAAAGTATATCTGTGTGTTTAAAACCTAATATGTAACCTTGTGGTCTTACATTTATATTTATTCTACTCCTCTCTAGCCCCTGTATAGTCATTACCTATGTTTCCAGTGTTCAAAAGTACACGAGTAGCAAATTGAAGTGTGACTAGTACAGGTGGACGTTTTTTACGGTATGGTACCTGCAGAAATGGACTTGCCATAAAGCCAATAAAGTTTAAGCTTCAGGGATCTCTCATGCTTGGGCAGTATTTTCACATGATCACATGCTTTTGAAAAAAAATTATAAAAGTAAGATATTTTTGTATTCTTTTTCTTAAAGAGGTCTCCTTAAAGCTTCTAGTCTCTCAAACCCACCTCTGTCCCTGGGTATTGGCCTTACTAATTTCAGGCAAGGTAGATCAAAGGAAGAAGGGAGAGGGAGAAGATAGTTGAGGACCCAGAACATAAATTCGTATGTTTTCTTTTCTTGGATATAATCAAAGAATTACTCATTTCCTCAAAACGACATAAATGGTTGGGCCATTGATTACTGTATTTATCAAAACAAAGCCTGCTTTGTTATAAGATCGCATTTTTTTCCTCCTTAATTTGCTTTAGTCTTTCTTAGGGAGCCATGGAAGGGGAGAGTGGACGAAATCACCAACACAAAAGGCAAAAGAAAAAAAAAAAAAGGACCACAATTGTCATGGGGAAAGCATTTTATTTTTTTCCCCACCGTGAAAATAAATGAGTAAGAATAAAGCAAAAATATGCCTTTATGAGAAACCATGAGATTCTTTTTTAAAAAAAATGCCAGGGACGCCTGGGTGGCTCAGTTGGTTAAGTGTCTGCCTTCGGCTTGGGTCATGATCCCGGGGTCCTGGGATCGAGTCCCATGTCGGGCTCCTTGCTCCGCGGGGAGCCTGCCTCTCCCTCTGCCTCTGCGGCTCCCCCTGCTTGTGCTCTCTCTTTCTGACAAACAAATAAATAAATAAAATATTAAAAAAAAAAAAATGCCAGATATGGCTTCCTAATGAAAGAAACTGGAAATATAGTTCAATGACTCCTCCATGGTTTTTTTTTTTTTTTTTTTTAAGGAGTTGATACAAAGCTAGGCACTAAAAAATTCACAGTGTACTAAAGACCTGAGGACCCTGTTCCTAACACGTGAGCACGTGCACCAGCCCGGCAATAAGTAGCATGTAGCAGGTGCACGAGGAGGAGTGTTGGAGGGAGTCCCGTCCCTCACAGGTATGCCTGTACCACCTTCCTTGCCCAGTAGACACATTAAACATCCACCTTTAATGCCACTGACTCTCTGAGCTATTCCTCAAGCACGGTTATAATAGACAGACACTTCACACCGTCAGTGACACTTTTCTGTTCCTGAAATGGTAGATGAGCTCACCTACACACAATAAGATAAGAGATGATGCCCATTTCACCGATCACCAGGGTCTGAAGAAATATACACTTGGGTGTTTGTGAGGATGCCATCATCTCTGGGTTCCTATGGAAGCCTCACTCTTAGTGTCTCACATATAGATTTGACTGTAAAAATGAGTTTTCCTCTTCCGGCTCCCCGAGGAAGGGCTGTTTGACACAATGACTAAGAACTCCACCTGTGGCGCCCGCTGTTAATGGGCTGCCTTCATTCTGTCTATATTATTCACACCACCTCGTTCCCAAAAGTACTTACTGAGGCCTAGAAAAATGTGTTCGGTAATATTATGATAGATAAGTAAATCCATGCAAAAATTAAAAGAGGTACAATTACAAAGTGAGACTCTAAGGAAAGCTGTGACCCAAAAGTGCCCGCAGTAAAATCTCCCACTGTTACTAAAAGGAAAAGTCAGCTACAAGTTCGCTCAGGACTTCCTAGCAGCCACAACTGATAGAAGGTGACCACGCCCCCTCCTCCTCCCCCGCCCATTAAAAAGCCCAAGCAAAGATTTGGAAGGAAATGCTTTAAACCCAACGTTACCATTACTAATAATATGAAATGTTCCCGGGTCTTTGAATAAAGGCTGATTTTTTTACTTAGGAAAGTGATTCCAAGGGACCAAGAACGGATGGACATAATTTCAGGGAAGACAGACTGACTGTGTAGCACTCAGGCCCCTGCCATCAGACGCTGCCTCCTCCAAGGAGGCCACGGCCCACAGCAGCCATCTGGTCTTCATGCAACATGCCTATCCAGGTGGGCGGTCGGTGCTCATCAGTACGATGATTGTTCTAAGGGGCCTTGAAGACTGAAGCTATAATTCTGTCCATATCAGCCGGCAGGTTGCTACTCTCTGAAAAGGAGTTCTCCACTTTTTTGAAATATCTCGTTCAAGGATAACTGGCTCTCTGGTGGTTCTCGTTCTTCCAAAAGAGGGAATGAACGTTTTGATTCCAATGGTAACACAATTTTAATTCCGAAATGTAAGCTGAACCTCCACTCAACATTTAATTATGAACATAAATCTGCTGGATGCTGGGTGAGAACAAAAAGTAAGGCCACTCCATTGATTTGAGGGCAGCTGGTCATTTGGATTATGCAAGCTACTCTTTAACCCACCCATTAGCATGGGTGGTTAAGAACTGGTTGCACCTAAGTGGGTCTGGCGAGAGAGGTATCAGGAGAGAGAATGTGACACTGTGGCCTGTGTTGAATGGTGTTAGTCTGTGTTTCAGTAACACAGAGAGCTGAATATGGAACGTGGAGTTGGATCTTTGGTGGAGTTTATGCCATAGCTTGGGACAGTCTAGGCAGACAAGGAGAGGGACACTGCATCTCCTTCTTCTGTTTCTGGAAGAAGAAAGAGGAGGAGGAAGAGGAGGAGGAAACATTATTCTTCATTAGTGTGGCTGCTAGGAAGTCCTAGGGGAACTTGCAGCCAACCTCTCATGAAGTAAGAGTGTGGGATTTTACTGCATGCACTGTGGGCTCACAGCTTTTCCTATAGTCTCATTTTAAAACTATACCTCTTTTTATTTCTGCATGGATTTATTTATCTATCACAAATGGTAGGCAGAGAAGAAAATGCTGGCTGGTGGTGCAGGACTTCCAGAGCTGCCCAGGAACCAGAGTCTGTTTGCTTGCACTGATTTAACCTCCTCTCTGTGGCCAAATACAAGTGTTGATGGCTAGTGAGGAGCCCCGGGCCAGAAGAGTGTACAGTCTGGTCATTGAGAGCAGTCAGAAGGAATGTCTGTCGGGATACGTGTTCCTAATCAGCTTCGAGAGTGACTGTCCAATCAAGACAGCTAAGTTAGGAGGGAAAGCAGAAGTGAACTTTGGCCTAGTTGAAGGAAGATGGCAAGAGAATCCCCAAAAGGCTCCATAATATGGTTGGGAAGGTCCCATTAGTGTTTCTGGACCATGTGGCATCATAAAAAATCACCATAGGTGGCAAGCCAAGCATTTGAGCTTTATAAGTCATAATTTATATTTGGTCACTTGTCTGATCCCCACTTTTGCCAGATTCAAAACCAGCAAATTTCCTATCAAATGTTCTAGCAGAGTGAACCTTCACCTAAATGGGTTGTTCCCTTTCTAACAGTGGATTTCTTAGAACATTCCCATAGGCAGAGTCTCACATTTTTTTTCTAGCAGCTCATCTGGAAAGTCGGCACCAGGGATTATTTTCCATTTACCAGCTGAAAAGCTTTCGTGGGTCCATGACCCCAGTCAGCAGACCATTAGGGTTGGGAATAGCAATTCCGGGGCAAGTGTCCATGCCTCCCACCCCCACTGGCCACCACACTTCCTTTAACTCTGCAGTGACCAGATGTGTCAGCCTGTGGGCCGATCACCTAGTTTTCCCCCTTAGATGTGTCAGGTTGTATGTATCTGGGCTAGGCTTCAAAACAGAGTTAAATATTAGCCAAGACCTAACCAAGCTGAATATAAAACTATTGATTCCCCTGAGATTAAAAGTGAGTATCACAGTAAATGAAATGCTGTGGCTTGCTCACTGGGTTCCATGGATGTCTGCCTCCCAGTGGACAGAGATTTTCAGCAGGAGATGGATCACACAGACCCAACCTCAAGTGGGTGGAGGGGAAGGGGAGATGTTTTCGGTTTTCACCCCTCTTCTTCCCTGGCATTATTGAGGGGACAGACGAGGGAGAGAAGAAGACCTCTTTGCCAGGATACTGGTGTCTGGTGAGGGAAGGTGACTCCCTTCTGCCCCTGGGCCTGCAAGGGCTGGTCACACATACAATGGCCCTGTCCTTGTAGAAAAGCCTGTGGAGGAGCGTGACTCCAAAAGAAATCTGAAATGGCATCCCACAGCCTCGCCCACTCCCATTATTCAGTGACTGGAGCCTCCAATCACTTAAGCCACAGAGCAGGTCCCTTGCAGGGCAGTCACTTGTCCTACCCAATCAGACAGCTTTAACCCTGGGCTCAGGGGGAGACACAGTTGTCCCAGGTCCTTACAAAGATCAGATTGCAAAGTGGCCAGAACAGGGCCCCACAGAGAAACTGCCAGGCTCGCAAGAGGAAGCCCCATGGTCAGCTCTACCTGACTACCTGTCAACTCACCAGGCCAGCTCTACCGGACCACCTGTCGATTCACCAGGCACCTCGGAGGAGCTGCAATCCCACTCCTGGGCCATGCTCCCCCCACTTCCTCGCCAATGGCTGGGGTACCAGTCCCTGTGGAGGTTCCTGCCCCCAGGCGAGGGAGAGTGGCCATTACTGAGAGGGCGGATATTTTTCCTCATGGGTATTATTTTTAACAAGAAACCTGAGTGGTTCTCTCATAACATAACCAAGGCTTGGTTGTTTTCTCAACGTTCACCAGCATCTTACTTCTCAGGACAAAGGGACGTTCCCCTAAGGCTCGCTACGCTTTGTGCTCCCAAGCACACGCGCCCCTGCGATGCAGGGCACACGGGCGGCACCATGGAGTACACGCGTGGCACTCACACGTGAGGGGCACGTTCACTGGTGTGCATGGTACACGCTGTGACACGTGCTCACACGCGAAACACCTTCTATATCTTGTAGGCAAGACTTCCGATGCAGAGATTCTCCAGGGCTTTCAGTGGAGGGACGGAACTATAATTTGACTAATGCATTTGAAGTCTAGGGATATACACTGTCTTTTTCTTTTTCTTCTTTTTTTTTTATGGGGAGGGGGACGTTGTGTATAAGCCAATTTTTCACGGAGAAGACTCCATGCCTGACCACTGACTGCATTCCTGGCCCCACCCTGCTGTCTGTCCCTGCAAATAACAGTCCACCTCAATTAAAGAGAGAGAAAAAAAAAAAAGGTACAGTTGGCAAAACTACAAATCATCCCCACTAGTCCACCTCCTGGAAGCACGTGTTCTGCTAACAGCAATAGTTCTGCATAAGAAAAAACACACAATTTCTTTGGAGAAAAATCCCTCAAAATTATTTTCAAATGGATGCTCACTGAGGACAGATTCTAACAGTCGTTTCTCCCCTCCCACCCCCCGCCTCCCCGTGCTGCTGGCTTTTTTTCCATCGAGGTCTAACTGAGAGACAACATTATATTCGTTTCAGGTGTACCACATAACGGTTTGATATTTGCACACATTATGAGATGATCACCACAGCAGGTCCATTGAACATCCATCACCATAGGTAGTTCTAGAATTTTCTTTTTCTTGTCATGAGAACTTTTAAGATTTACTCTCAGCAACTTTCAAATAGGCAATACAGCATTATTAACTACAGTGGCCGTGCTGTACCTTACACATCACCTTGACTGACATTATAATTGGGAATCTGTATTTTTGAGCCCCTTCATCCATTTCGTCTACCACCGTCCCCCCCACCCCCACCATTTCCCACCTCTAGTAACCACCAATCTGTCATCTGTATCTACGAGCTTGGTTTTGTAGGTTTTTTGTTTTGGATTCCACATATAAGTGAAATCATATCATATTTATCATTCTCTGATTTATTTCACTTAACATAATGCTCTCAAGATCCAACCGTGTTGTCACAAATGGCAAGATTTCATTCTTTTTTATATAGCTGAATAATATTCTATTGTGTGTGTGTGTGTGTATGATATATATATATTTATATCACATTTTCTTTATCCATTCATCCATTGATGGTCACTGAGGTTGTTTCCATGTCCTGGCTCTCATAACTAATGCTGCCATGAACATGGGGGTGCAGATACCTCTTTGAGATCCTGTTTTCATTTCCTTTGGATGGATAAATGCCCAGAAGTGAGACAGCTGGATCATAGGGTAGTTCTATTTTTAATTTTTTGAGGAACCACCATACTGTTTTCCAAGGGACTGCCCCGATTGACATTCCTACCAACAGTGCAAAAGGGTTCTCTTTTCTCCACATTCTCGCCAACATTTCTTCCTTGTCTTTTGGATAATAGCTATTCTGACAGGTGTGAGGTGATATTCTCATTGTGGTTTTGATTGCATTTCCCTGATGATGAGGGATGTTGAGCATCTTCTCATGTATCTGCTGGCTCTCTGTATGTCTTCTTCGGAGAAATATCTATTCAGATCCTCTGCCCATTTTTGTTGTTATTAAGTTGTATGAGTTCCTTATATATTTTGGATGGTAATCCCTTATCAAATAGATGATTTGCAAATGTTTTCTCCCAGTCAGTGAGCTGCTGTTTCATTTTGTTCTTTGCTCTGCCGCAGCTTTTTACCTTCATGTAATCCCACTTGTTTGTTTTTGCTTTTGTTGCCTTTGCTTTGGGTGTCAAATCCAAAAAATCATTGCCAAGGGGCACCTGAGTGGCTCAGTTGTTGGGCATCTGCCTTCAGCTCAGGTCATGATCCCAGGGTCCTGGGATCAAGCCCCACATTGGGCTCCCTGCTCAGCGGGGAGTCTGCTTATCCACCCCACCCCCGCCTCCCGCTCTTGCTCTCTCTCTCTCTTTTCCTCCCTCTCAAATAAATAAAATCTTTTTAAAAAAATCATTGCCAAGACCAACGTCAAGGAGCTTACTGCCTATGTTTTCTTCTAGGAGTTTTACGCTTTCGGGTCTTACTTTTAGGTCTTCAATCCATTTTGAGTTGATTTTTGTGTGTGGTGTAAGACAGAGGTCCAATTTTATTTATTTATTTTTTTTGCATGTGGCTGTCCAGTTTTCCAAACACCATGTATTGAAGAGATTGTCCTTTCCCCATTGTCTGCTCTGGGCTCTTTGGGCATAGGTTAGTTGACCATATAGTCGTGGGTTTATCTGGGGGGTCTCTATACTGTTCCGCTGATCTATGGGTCTGTTTTTATGCCATTACCATACTGTTTTGATTATGATAGCTCTGTGCCCCCATGCTTGATACAAATCTGAGGTTGAACACTTTGGGGGAAGCGGAGATGCTTGGCCACCAAGAAAATGAACTGCAGTTCTCTCCCCCAGGCATGAAGCACCTCCACAAAGAGGCTCTCCAACATAAAAGAAGTCTCCCCCTTGTCCATCATCCCGCTACAGGGCAGTTCCGGGGTTCGGGATATCTATGTCAGCTCCTTCCGTGTGCTTTTTGAGTACCTGCCGGTATGTGATGGGGAAGAGAGCTGTGCCACCATCTGCAATCCAGACACTTCTGGAGCAAAGACTCAGCTGGATAAAGACTCACTCTGTTTGCCTTCAGCTTAAATGCTTTTTAGCAGATTAAAATAGTCTCCTGAATCTCTCTTCCTAACTCCCAGGTGGATGGGCACTGTAGTATTTATCAGGCTTGCTTGGGGAAGCAACAGACCACAGATGGTTCATTTTTCCTCTCCCCTGCACCTTCGCACAACCACCTTTTGCATTCTCCTGGTTCCAAAGGGTCCACCAGCTAGAAGGTGATGGCATCGTATCCTCAGCCCTGCTGCATGTGGCCTCTGCTGGGGGCAGTCTTTGCAGCCGAGGAAACCCATCCCTCCTCAACCTTAAACAGAACATTTCTAGTCCAACGGAGCAGATGCAAAATCTGGTTTGCCATCAGCAACATGGTTCTAGGCTGTTGGGTCAGCATGGAAATGGGTTTTTAGAGGATTTGGGATTTCACGGGCTTCCTTCGCTGCCTCCAGGATCAATGAAGTCAACCCTCATTGCTGGACAAGCACCAAAGCAAGACACTGAAGTGATAGACTGCATCAGCAGTGAAGCCTAACGTCAGAGGTGGGCTTCGCCATCCAGAACGCCAGGTCAGCTGAGGTCCAGAGGTCCTTGGGTAGTGTCAACATAGGAGATGGGCACCTTCGAGCAGGGAGTCTCACTCTGTAAAAATTTAGCTCATCAGAGTTCACATCCGTTAGCCGTTCCCTCCATCTGTCTTTCAAAAGAGTGTTCTCTAATGTTTATTGAAAGATAGACATATATCGAAATTTTAAAAATGCCTTCTCTTGGCAAATCCACAATGCCCCCCTTTAAACAAGAGAAAGGCATGCTTTAGTTTTCACAAAATGAGAAAGTGAGAAGCGATTTTGAAGGAAATAGTCTGCATTTAATCCTACGGATGGATGATGCAGAGCCAGGCCTCATTCCTGTCCCCATCAATCCCGGCTTCTGGTCCTGGCCTGGCCTCAGAGAGAAGCCGTCCACTACGCAGCTGAACAGGAGAAAACAGTCCCTGGTTAGAACAACCAGCTCATGGAGGCTGCTTTTCCATCTGTTTGGAGGAGGAAATCAGCCAGCCCAGCCACACAACCAAATGCCGTGAGCAGCCTCCAAGCTCACCCTATCCGATGGCAAGCAAAAGCAGACGATTCGACTCTCCAGAATGATTCAGAAGCCTTTTCTCCAGGAAAAAAAAAAAAAAATCTCCATTCCACTTTCCAACAGCCTGAGAAACCACATCAATAATAAAGAACAGAGTATGGAGCTGACTCTGACAACGTGTTCAACGACAGTTTAACGTGTATGGCATCTTTCCAAAAGTAGACTTACTCCATGTTCCCTAATCTGTCCGTCACCCCCTAGGAAATGACAATGGGTTTTTACAAACAGTCTATCAATCATTCTCACAGGAGACTGAAGACTCGTCCTACGAGGGCACTCACACTGCATTTCACTCCTCTCTGTTCTTCTGAGCGGTGCTGGGTGCGGACATTGTTGCCGTCCCCCTTCCTAGGGGCGATGGAGGTCATGAAATCCAAGCCTTCAGACCCCCTCCTACCACGTCTGTGAAGGCTTCACGGAGTTCTCTTTCTCCTTCCATGCTGTGGACACAAGGAAACCAGGAAACATCCAAAAAAAGCCTTCAGCAGCCCCAACTCCAAAACCAGTGTCGATGCTATGATGTGATGGATGGTTTTAACATGTCAAGACTAGGTATGCATGCAAGCTATTTTTATTATTCCAGTGGTATTGTGAATGTGGTTATTCTTCTTAACATGTCATTCCTGCATGTCCAGGATTGAGATGAAATTGCTAAAACTGCCTTTGCCTTCAACGCTAGCTATCTTTGTGAATGTGTCTGTTTCTCTGTATGTCAGATAAATTGGCCTCTATCTTTGCTGTTATAATTGACTGTGTATGCTAGAAAGCAAAAAGCAAACATTGCTTTTTAGTGACTTTATTATTTTTTTTTATTTGCAAGTGGACTGCTCTATAAACTATTCCCATGAAATCATACTCCCCACCAAAGGGACTCAGACTGAAGTTTGTTCATTAGGCCACCTGTGTGGGCTCACCTCTGCTCCCATCTACCTCTGAAAAAGACTCTACACATACAGGAAAATGGGCCACGGTCCTAGGTCACAAGATAACCCACACTTTCCAGGTTTCCCAAAACACTGAACCTGGAAACTTTAGGATTTTTTTTTTTAAACTCTAAGCCCCAGGAAAAGCCCACAAGACATTTTCTAGATGTCTTAGCAATCATTTGGTAGCAAAAGAAAAACAACACTTTGAAATAGACAACTAAGTCTATTTCTGCTAAGTCCCATTTGGTCCACAGACTGATCCTTCATGAGCCCATGTGATGGCTTCCACATTCTGGAGCCCGGTTGGAAGAGCATGGCTAGGTGACGGTAAAGCATGGTGAAGGGGTGGGGGTGGGGGGTGTTCTCAATGTGCCATGAGGACTTGCCCGGTCCTGCTAATGGCAAAAGTGATGATAGGGAAATACCAAGTGTTTTAAAATTAGGTCAAAGAAAAGAGCTTTTTATCACCTTCTCATCTTTTCATTCACTCAAAATCAAAACATAATGAAAATTTCTAGCTGCTGAAAACAGGGTCTTAAGCTACAAATCTGCTGACACCAGAAAAGAAATGAGTAATATCTGGAGTGCTCACAGTGGACCAATCTCTGTGCTGGGCACTTTTTAGGCGTCATCTCATTCAGTTCCCCCAGGAGCTAATACCCGCTCAACAGACGAGGAAACTGAGGCGTGGTGGACTTGCATCCCTTGCCCAAACCTGCGCTCTGAACCGCTCTACCGCATCGCCCTGCTACCCACAAGATGTTCCTGACCTTCCCGAGCCCACGCTCAGGGATAACACCGTGAACCTCACAGAGTTGTGTAAGAGACTGGATGAAAGAAAATATTTTTTAAAATGTATCACATTATCAGGCAGACAGAGGTACCCAGTAAATATTAGGTTTCCCTCGCCTTCAATCACAGCAAAAAAAAAAAAAAAAAAAAAAGACCAGAAACTTTTCGGTTGTTAAACAACTGACCGTTCTCCAAATTGGCTAATATTAAACTATCGCTTCTAATCCTGCCATTAGTGGAGAGCTTAGCTGGTGCTAACATCAGCACCAAGCACGTGATGCAAGATGAAAGCCGGTCTAGGGCAGAAAAGTAAATGCATTATGCGTCTGCCGATAAGGTGTACACACTTTCTATCTACACAGGGTGTTCCTTTCTGGAGAAGGGGCTTTCCTCCCCTGCCAAGCCTAACTAAACTTTGGTCTCCTCCAGAATGGACCGGAGATATAATGTCCCACCTCCCAAAACAGAGCCTCCTCTTGCCAAAACATTCTAGAAACTTAGCAGCTGGTGACATGTTAGAAACTGCTGAGTTCGTTCTTTGTTCTTCCTCCAGTGTGAGACTGTGGTCGGCCCGGGGCCTCACCTTCTTAGCCAGAAGGAGAGGATCATGCTGCTAATCCCGGGTCTGTAACCATCTGTATCGCTCTTGGGTCCAACTGGAAACAGATGGCACACTCAAAGGGGGTTAACTAAAATGAATGTAACGAAGGAACTGTGTACAGAGGTGTGGGTGGATGTAAGGGCATCAGCAAGAGACGGATGAGGCTCCTGGGCACTCCATACAGGCAGAAACCTCTACCAGCCCTCAAGCTGAAGGGACAAGGGGCGGATGATGTCACTGGGGCCCAGTGAGAGCCACAGCCATGGAGAAGGTGGGACTCTACGGGAGATGTAGCTGTGAAGTAATTCAGCCAGGGCCAGAGTCACCGCGGACCCCTCTGATCTCCTCCCACGGCTGAGCTCAGCCCGAGCCAGAGGGTAAGAAAGCCTAGGGAGGCAGTCCACAGAGGCCCGCCTCGGGGCACAGAGCAGGGACAGGGCGGCAAGGGAGGAGGCACATGGAGAATCACCAGCACTCCCATGCACGGGCCAACCCCCGTGTCGGGACCCCAGCACTCTCCAGGCTGCCCACACTCTACTAGCAAAGCTGGAGGGAGCTCAGAAACACTGGCACCTTAGGTATGGGAGCAGCTGAAGGGCCCTGGGGGCCTTCCAGGGTCAGCAGCACTCTCAAATTCCTAAGACGATAAACTGGATTTTCAGAAAATAACCATCGGATGGCTTAGATGATGCAAAAGGGGTCCAGGGTTTGAGTTCCACCCACAGAGCATTCCGGGTGCTCAGCTCCCAAAGATTTAACTCTGCTTGGGACACTCACACTTCAGAATACAATTTTATGGTCTTCCTTTGGAAGGTATCAATTCACCTGCACACAACTTCTCAAATGTCAAGGTCAAGTAGGATACTCTTCCCCTACCCCTACCTACACCAAAAGCAAGTGAAAAAATGAAACTGGCTATTCAATAGATTTTAACCAGTTGTTTGCATGTGCTCCCAAACCATATTTGCAAATACCCAAACTTCACATTTTCTTGTGTCTAAGGATCCAGAGTTTTTTATCATCTAGTCTTGGGCCAAGCAGGGTTGATGTGTCTCTTTACCTGGTAGGACATAAACAAAACACCACACAAACATGCATCCCCAACCTAGGAGAGGTAGAGCCCAGCACAGCTTCCTGGAAACACAGCAACTCCTTCTACCGCTCTGCAGCTTCCCCAGAGCTCTGTTTCCGCGGGCCCGAGTCTCTGAAATGGACATGTCCTAAGCCCACGTCAGCTGATACTTAAAATTTTAGGTCGAGTGAATCCCAAGACAGGGCACAGTCCTACGAGTGGCTCATCCCAAGGAAAGGCAGACTAGAAAATGCTTCTTCCCAAGCTATTCCTTCAGATGCACCCTATCCAAGAGGGAAACATCCCACCAAACTGTATCCTCCCAGCTGAATATTCTCAGGTGGCGGCTGTGCATGCCTGGGAGGCTACTGCTCTTTTCTAGGTGAGGCAAGGGCAGCGGGATTGTAGTAGAACAGCTTCTCTTACTGATCTGCTTCTTCAAGCTGAAGACATTCAACCAGGTCAGCAGTGACCACCTCCCCTTGAACTTCTGCTGACCCCCGGTATCGCTGTCCTAGGGTATTGACCTGTGTGACCACACTCTCACACAGCCCCGAAGCACCAACATAAGGGAACAAGATGGTGAAGATGGAGAGGAGGTTTTGTTTCGTTTTTTTCTAATTCCACAAGCAACCTTCAAAAATGCAAAGAGTTCACCTAATCTGGGGGAGAGGGGAGGACTGATCAGAAGGTGAATTCATTCCACACTTCTGAAATCCGAGTAAAGCTGATTATTTTCTTTCTTTCATAGGAATTCTAAGCTAAGGTGTACTTTGAATACTTACTGATTTGTTAGCATACCAATAAATTAATCTATTACGAAGGTAAATTATTATCCGTGCAGTAAGAACATAGTGAGTGTCTACCATGTTGCCAGACACTGTTCTGGAAGCCGGGAATTCAGGGAGATGAAAGACAGACCAAGTCTTCCCTTCTTGTTGTAAGGGAGACACTCAAACAAATACAACAAATAAGGGAACACGAAGTCGCAATATAGTGACAGATGCTCTGTTGAAAATACATGGACAGTAGACAGGTGGTTAAGCACGTTGGCCCCAGAGCCAGACAGTCTGGTTTATATCTCAGCTCTGCTACTTCCCGAGTGACTTGGGGAAAATTATATAATCTCCCTCGGCCCCAGTTTCCTCCTTGATAAAGTAAGAATAAGAACAGGATCTAGTTCAGAGGGATCTGTGCATTCAGCAAACTGTGAGCATGAAATAAAGTAGTTTGTTCATATTCAGAGTCTGTAACAGTGGCTGACATAAAGTGAGCCCCAGTGAAAGTCAGCTCTTCCTACTTTAGAGGGGGGTGGCCCAGGCCGGCTTCTCAGAGGTGGTGACCCCCATGTAGAGATCTGGTAAAAGCAGCAGCCAGAGGAGGCACCTGGGGGGGCTCAGTCAGCTGAACATCCAACTCTTGATTTCAGCTCAGGTCATGATCTCAGGGTGCTGAGATGGAGCCCCACGTCCGGCTCCACACTCAGTGTGAAACCTGCTTGAGATTCTCTCTCTCCCTCTCCCTCTGCCCCTCCCCCCACCTTGCCCACACTCTTTCTCTAAAAAAAGTTAAAGTAAAAAGAAAAGAAACAGCCAGAGTGAAGACCTTAGGGAGAAGTGAGCCACGCCTTGTTTCTGAAAAAGAAGGAAGGTGGGTGAGGTAGGAGTAGAGGGCTAGGGACAGGTGAGGCCATGTAGGGATTTGGTGGTCTTTGATGGGAATTTGCCTCTGCCCCCAAGGGGCAGAAAGCCATTGGAGGTTTGAAGCAGGGGATGCACTAGGATGGACGTGGATGGACAGGAAGGACAGGGATCTACTGTAGATCAGGGATCAGCAAGCTATGGTCCATGGACCAAAGATGGCCCCACTGCCTACTTTTGTAAATAAAGTGTTATTGGAACACAGCCATGTCCATTCATTTACATCCTGTCTAGTCCTGATTCCCTGCTATGGTGGCCTTGTTGAATAGTGACAGAGACCATAGAGCATGCAAAGCCCACTGACCCTGGTTCTTGCTAGCAAAAGTTCATCAACCCCTATTTTGGAGGAAAAAGAGTCTGTAGGACTTGTAAGTAGGTGGGGTGTGGGTGAGAGAGAGGGTGGTCGAGGATGATTCTGGGTCTCTAGCCATGAATAACTGGGTGGTGCCATTTCCTGAGATGGGGATGCGCTGGGGGAGAGAGCAGGATGGGTGGCAGCCAGAGTTATTATTTTGGACATGTGAAGCTTGAGATGAGCCTGGGGTGTTGCAGGAACTCAGGCTGGAGTCACAAATGCAGGCATCACCTGCAGACACCGTTCCTTTCTCTCCATTTCCACCACTGCAGTGACCCTCTAACTCTTAGGGCCACGGGGCAGGGGTGGGGGGGATCACCTGGACAGAGAACTCGGACCCAGAAGGGACAGGTGCTAAAGCTCGAGCCTGGGCCCATCCAGCATGAGAAGTCAAGCACAGGAAGAAGAGATGGCAAAATGATGGAGAAGTGCCTCATGAGGTAGGAGGGAAGGCCCCGGGGCATGTCGCAGGAGCCAAGAGGAAACAGTGTCCACAGGGGCAGGTCAGCTACGCTGAAAGGCCCAGAAACTGAGAAGCAGCTGAAGCTGGCAAGATGGCCTTCGTCGTTTTTACTGGACGGGGCGGTGATGTGAGAAGCCCTGTTGGGCAGAGCTGAAGAAGAGAACCGGAGGGGCCTGGAGACATCCTGTCCTGATGCGGAGAGGAGAGATGGACAGGGGCAGACAGGAGGCGTGCAGACAACAGAGCATGTTTGTAAGATGGCAGAGACCAGAGAATATTTTTAAGATCCAGGTTTTACCTACCATCCGAAAGCTGAGCGTTCCTACAGAGCCTTTCAGTAACCGAAATGGCGCAAAGAAGCAATTACATTAATTGATATGGGAAAAATTGGGGGCGCTGCCACATCCAAAAAATCACCTCTTTTAGTCTTTTCTGATACTTTGGGACACATCTTGGTGTCCACACAAACGGACACACAAAACCGGTGGAGATATAGCCCAGATGCTCACAGACTCCGTTCAGAGCTGCAGCGGCTGATTGCTGGGATGCTGAGCGTGTCCTGGGGGAGGAGGGGAAAGGGGCTGGGTGCCCCTCTCGCTGCCCCGGGGCGCTGCCTCTATCAGGGCCTGGCTTCTGCAAAACCGACACTGGATGCTGTTTGCGCTTTTCGCCTGTTTTTCATAAAAGTGAAAATCCTCTTCAGATGTCTTTTGGTGAGCGAAAACAGGTACCAGTGGAGGTCTTTCTTAAAAGCAAAGGGGCCTAACGCAAACTTTTGAAAAGCGGGGCATGCCTGTGATGGGAATGATCCGGCTGAGTGGGAGAAACTTATACCGCAGAGAGAAGGAAGTAAAGCCTCTGAGAGGCAGGAAGTGAGATCCAGAGGTCAAGTGGGGAGGTCAAAGGAGCAGGAACACTCTGCTCTAACAAGAGAGCGCGTAGAAGGTCTAAGTATATATTCAAGCAGGCCCGTAGATGCAGCGGATTTCACACGAGGACATTTGTGTCTGATTGCTTCGATTTTCTCAATACAGCCAGGAAAGGCTCAGCAGCTAGGTTGGAACCGTAGGGAAGGGAAAAGACAACATACGGGACTTGAAAAGAAGTCTGAGCCTGTTACAGAACCACCAACTGTTAATCAAATGTCTTCTGTATCCTCCACAGCATCTAGCACAGAGCTCGTGAACACAGTATTCAATTACACACTAATTAAGGACATCACGGGTGCAGCGTGAACTTTTCATCACCTTTCTGCCACCTTTCTTTTTCAGTCAAGGTATTGAGAATGTGTGCAGCCCAGACATTCAGCCTCCTTTCATCAGGGGTGAGGCCTGCCTATTTGTCCAAGGCAGAGTCTCAGGAATCTGCAAACAGTTAAGTCAAATAGCCACCCCTTTGACCACAAATGTCAGCCCCAGCAGACACAGCTGATGAACAGGGCTCTAAAGATAAGACGTCAAGACGACTGCATTAGGCTCTTTATCCCACTGGCATCTCGGCCCAGAGCAAACACCCAATGTCTGAATCCCCCCAGACCGCGGTGCAGCGGAGTCCAAGCTTCGGGCCAGCCCCGGCATTCCTCTTACCGACAGGGTCTGCCCTTTGCCGCATCAAATTCCCCGATCTTTCCTCCCCTCCCGGTTAATCTGTTGTTGCTGCCTCTCCTTCTCTTTTTCTCTCTCTCCTTTTCTGTCTCTTCTAGCGCAGCCAGAGGTGAACCTATTTTAATGTTCCCAGGTAAGCTTGCTTCTTCCACTTGTTCTCTCTTCTCTGGGTGTGGCCAGCCCCCATCTCATCCCAAATCTGTGAGGAGATGCCCCTCCCTCCAACATCATCGGGGGGCCTGGGGTGAGTCTTCTTCAGCTTCGCTCTTCAGACTGAACAGGGACCTGCCCAACCTGCAGCCACCGAACGTCAAAGGAGAGGGACTGAAACAAGTCGGTGAGGAGGCTGTGATATGGGTGAGAACTGTCTCATTGCCTTCAGTATTTTGACTATTAGGTAGTTAATGGTAGGAGATCCTTTTGCCTTTTCCAATGCACCCTTTGAGCTGATACTCTGTGATTCTGTGACACTCTGAAGCATGACACTATTCATTCATCATGCAAATATTTATTGACTCAGCCTGGGAGCCAAGGTCTCCAGGACCCTTTCCCAGATGCTAGACCACATATCGCACAAGGGAAGGAGAATGTGCGGTCTCTGCAAAGACCAGGTAAGAACTCTTCTATTTTAGGCATTATGCTGCCTTGCCTTCTGTATTTCTATTAAAAAGTAAGGACAAATCTGTCCCCTCAATAGTCTGAATGAAACCAGAATGCCAGTGGGCCCAGAGAAAGCAAACATGTCAAGACAAATTCCCAGTTTTGAAAGTGAGCCCTCCAGCACACAGACACTTGGCGACCAGGCCTGACCACGCCGGCAGGTGCCACGTGCCCCCAAATCACACTCCAGCTCAGGTCCCAAATGCCGAGACAACTGCAGAAGGTAGGAAGCAGCGCAGGCACCATTTGAATGTTGCTCAGAATTGTTTGGCCCATCTGTCTTTTTTTTTTTTTTTTTTTTTTTTGAGAGAGAGAGTGAGAGAGAGAAAGAGCACAAGAGGGGGGAGCTGGAGAGGGAGAAGCAGACTCCCTGCTGAGCAGGGAGCCCGATGCGGGGCTCGATCCTGGGACTCCAGGATCATGACCTGAGCCGAAGGCAGTCGCTTAACCAACTGAGCCACCCAGGCGCCCCAGGCCCATCTGTCTCTTGATGTTCTGTGACAAAGTAGAAAGACCAAGGACTTTAGAGTTGGGCTGACCGGGATGTGTAGACAGGCTTGGCTGCTGACTGTGTAATCTCAGGCAGGTTACTTGGTTCTGCCGAACCTGGCTTTATCTATCAAACAAGTATAAGACCACCTATGCTGTAGGATTATTGTTAGGATTAAAGGTAACATATGCAAAGTGCCTAGATGGGGCTCAAAATTACAACTATTGTAATTGGCAGAATGTCCGGGTTTCATTTCAGAAGCCCAGGGTGACCTAAACATAATCTCTTGAATGTAAACACTGGATGTCTTCTACCCCTAAAGATTTAAAGTAAAAGAAGAAAATGACACGAAGACACCCTCCCACCCCCCACACGAAGGGCACGCACTCCTCCCTAAATCAAAACAAAATGATGGCGATAAAACTCGAAGTGCTCTTTGTTCATGTGCCTCCTTGAGAAAAACAAAAAAGACTAGTTTCTCATCTCTGCCCCTCTGTCCCCAGCACTTGCCTTGTCCAGCTGCTGAAGCTCTGGGCCTCCATCCTGGTTTTGAGAGGGCCAGACAGCAAAAACAAACCAAACCAAAACCAAACCAAAACAAACAAAGAAACCACAGAAGAGGAAGGGGACGCGGGACCTTGATGCAGAAGGGAAAAGAAAAGGAGACAAAGAGAGTAAAGAGTCATAGCCACATTACCTCCAGCGCCCAGAGCCTTTCCAGCGCTCTTTCCAGTGCAGGAAGGCTTGGTAACAGCCTCCGTTAGGGGCTCAGTTCCGCATGCAGAAGAGCAACAGTGACATCTTCAGGGCAGCCAGAAGAACTTGGCTGGGGAAGCAGAGGGGACGCTCTCCTTTTAGAACACACCCTGAAGTGGAGATGTCTGTGGCCCCCAGCTGGCCTTTTCTCTACCTGACATGACAGGTGTGTGCATAGTGCAAGCCCCCTCATACTAACCCCCAGGCCCCCCACCAAAACTGACGCCTGGGCATGCCTCCCTCTTGCTCAGCCAAACTCCTCTGGAGCTGGAAACTCAGAAGGGTGTGTTGGTTAGAGACTCTAGGGCAAGCAACCAAAACTGATTTTGATTTTCAAAGAAATGAAATTTATCAGTAAGATACTGGATAGCTCATGCAATCTCTGGGAAAGCTGGAGAACCAGGCTCAGGGGACAGACGGGAACAAAGGGAAGCAAAAACATTCAGAACCCAATCAAAGCATGCCACTGGGCAATCAATTCTGATGAGAGGCCTCACTGTGGTCACCCATAGTTGCCACCAGCAGCACGGCCAGCACGGGCAGCTGGGAGCCCCAGCTGGATTCAATGCCCCTGCTGCCTCTTGACATCACTGGCTCTCCATTTAAAGTCCCAGGCCCACAGGCTTGCACCATAGCTGTAAGGGATCCCTGGAAAAGATCTTGCCACACAAACGTCATTTCCCCAAATACAGAAAAGACATTCCACAGATGCTGGGCAGCCAACATCAACAAAATGTCCCTTACAGAATGCAACTGATGTGACAGCGAATTGCAGACCTGGCACCATGGAGTGTTTTGAGTCCGTGGAAAGCCGTGTGACAAAGCAGAAAAGGCACAAGCCAAGAATTCAAAAATCTCGGTGAGATCCCATCCCTTACTAGCTATGCAACTCAGGTGGGCAAATAAGCTTCTCTGGGTTTTTGCATGGAATATGCACGGAATAGAAATACCCCTACCTACTTCGCAAGGCTGATGTGTATACCAAATTAGTTAATTTTGTATACAGGCTTCGAAAATTATACTATTACTGAGTAAACCCTTTTGCCCGTCGGGGTTCCAGGTTGCCCATCTGTAAAATGCAGGGCTATTGTGAGGTACAAATGAATGGTTTGATTTACAAATTGAAATCGTTGCTGTTTGGGATTTGCCTCAAAATAACAGAGGCAGTGGGTAGGAGAGGAAAGGGTAGGAATACAGAGATGGCTGACCATGGGTTAGTGTTAAACCTGGAGGGTGGGCACATTACACCATCCTCTCCATGTTAGTTTGAGTATGAACTCTTCCATAATAAACGGTTTTTTAAAACGAAGGGTCTTGGAAGTAGTAGAAGAAACAAGCCCCACTCTCCCCGCCCCGCACTCCCAGGCGCTGTTTCTCAGGCACTGCGCCCCTTCCTCTAGGTCCACCACCCTCCACCCCACGCGGGTGAAAGTGCATCCTTCGTGATAAAAATACGCGCTTGAAATAACGAAAGCCCCAACGAACTGATGGACATCAAAAGAAAAACCGAAGCAAAACGAGCGGACGCGCGCCTTAGGGAAGAGCCAGTCAGGAACAAGTGCGAAGTTGCTCTCGCCCATGAACACGAACGGACCCCAACTCCACCCCGGGCACCGCATTCGGTCATGGGCCCAGAAAACAACGGTAACAACGATGCCACACAAGGCTGCACGCCCGGGGCCAGCAGGCGCCGCAACGAGCGAAGCGGTCGAGCCGTGCGGGGCCCTCGGGCGTCCCGAGCAGACGGCGCAGTCGCACCGCGGGCGCAGGGCTCGGACGCCGCGAGGCTGCACCTGCACTGGGCGGGACTTTGGATCCCGCGACGCTGCGCGCGCAGACCGCCAACGCCAGCGATCTACCCCACCCGCCCCGCCTGAGTTTAAACAACAACAACAACAGGGCGCCTGGGTGGCTCAGTTGGTTAAGCGACTGCCTTCGGCTCAGGTCACGATCCTGGAGTCCCGGGATCGAGTCCCGCATCGGGCTCCCTGCTCGGCGGGGAGCCTGCTTCTCCCTCTGCCCCTCCCCGCTCTCATGCTCTATGTCTCTCATTCTCTCTCTCTCTCTCTCAAATAAATAAATAAAATCTTAAAAAAAAAAATAAAATAAAATTATAGTAACCAGGGCGCCTGGGTGGCTCAGTTGGTTAAGCGACTGCCTTCGGCTCAGGTCATGATCCTGGAGTCCCGGGATCGAGTCCCGCATCGGGCTCCCTGCTCGGCAGGGAGTCTGCTTCTCCCTCTGACCCTCCCCCCTCTCATACTCTCTCTATCTCATTCTCTCTCTCAAATAAATAAATAAAATCTTAAAAAAAAAAAATAAAAAACAACAACAGCAACAACAAAACCACCGCCCATCCCACCCCGGCCCCGCCCCTGGGCCGCCCGGATGAGCCCCGCACGAGCATGGCCGGCAGCGGGGCGGAAGTGGCCCCGCCCCCAACATGGCCGCCGGGCGGGCCTCCGGGCGGAAGTGACCCGTCGGGAGCCTGACGGGTCCGTCATGGCAGCCACGGCCGCCTCCCCCGCGCTGAAGCGGCTGGATCTGCGCGACCCCGGGGCGCTTTTCGAGACGCATGGAGCGGAGGAAATCCGCGGGTTGGAGCGCCAGGTTCGGGCCGAGATCGAGCACAAGAAAGAGGAGCTGCGGCAAATGGTGGGCGAGCGGTACCGCGACCTGATCGAGGCGGCCGACACCATCGGCCAGATGCGCCGCTGCGCCGAGGGGCTGGTGGACGCCGTGAAGGCCACCGACCAGTACTGCGCCCGGCTCCGCCTCGCCGGCCCGGCCGCCCCGCGGCCGCCACGGGACCCGCAGGTCAGCCCCGCACTCCCGGTCCCGCCCCAGCCCCGCTGGGACGCGGCCGCCGGTCGGTCCTCGCCCCCCGCGCGAGCCTCACCTGCCTCCGGGGAGAGCCTGCCGCCAATTTCTGGACTCCCTTCCTCGGGGGAGGGCGCCGGCGGTCCTTTCGCTGGCTGCTGGCCCGTCGTTCGGCAGCTCCCTTCGGGAGCCTCCCCTGACTTCCGGGCCCTGACTCCCTCACCTCTCTCGTGGCTTCGCTGGGCTCTCCGAAGTTGAGATGAAGACGCCAGGGGTCTCGCTAGACAGTTCGGCTCGCCGCCTGTGTAACGTTCCCTGACACTTAACACCTTCCCCTCATACCGTTCATTCCTCATCCCAGTCTTTTCCCCCCGCCAGTCCCAAGAACAACCTCCACAAACCCAAAGCGCTCTTCTCCCTTTGGTGGAGTTGTTGAATGACAGTTCCAGCCATCAAGCCCCCTTCTTTCAATAGCGGAACAGTTTCATTTTAGGCAACTAAGGTTATTCTCATCAAGTTACCCTGTTTTTTTCCCTCCAAACCCTAATGATCAGACCTGGTGTGCAAGGATTCAGCCCTAAATACATCCTAATACTCGAGCAGCATTTTGCATTCCTAAAGAAGGGGATGACTAAGTGAACGGGTAGGGAGGATGAGAAAGGTAAACCTGGAATTTGTTCTTAACGACCCCGGGGAAGAACCTTATAGGACGGGGAAGAACTTGCAGAAGTACAATTTAGCTCCCGTTTGTAACTTTTTAATACAACCTGTGTTTTAGAAGAATCCGGATTAGTAGGCAGGGCTCACACAACACAACCACAGAAGGTTGGAAATACTTTTTGAAACGAGAGACCTCATCCCTCTCCTCTGTAAGCTGTGCATTTATACCTGCCCCCTCCTAGGTGGCCAGCCTTTCCTATAACTGAGTCTTGCTTCATGGTTTATTAAAAAGCTAACTTGTACCATGCCTGACTTTAGAAATGTATGTGTTTTTTATACTCGTTATATCTGACTTATTCTCCGTCAGACCCACAAAAATTTGAGTGCCCTCTGTGTGTTCAGGCACAAAGAGACAGAAGCCCCCTAATTCCTGCTCTGAAGGAGCTTACAGTCTAGTCAAGGAATTAAATCCATGGAAAGTTGATGAGAAAAATGTGAATAATTCAGAATAACAGTAGAAAGCATTTTAGGATACTGTGTGATTGATTCCAAAATACTTCCGTACCTTTACCATAAGAATTCTGAAGGAAGTCACTTCAGGCTTGAGTCCTTCTCAGTAAGGAGGGGCCTTCATGACAGATGAGATTTGGAATATGGATCTGGAGTATGAAAAGACAATTAAAAACAGGTAATCAGTTTAATTAAAGCAGGAGTTCTCAACCTTGGTGCTTTTGACATTTGGGGCTGGATCATTCTTTGTTGTAGAGACTGCCCTGTGCATTTTAGGATGTTTATAAGCATCCCTGGCCTCAACCCACTAGACACCTGTAGTACCCTTCTTCCCCGTCCTCATGTCTCCAGATCAGAACCATGGGAAGGATATGAATCTCCTGGGGACTTGGGAGCAGAGTGGTGGTATGCTAAGATACATATAGAGGTCAGATGACTAAAATTTTTGGTAGGGAGATGAATTTAGTTTTGAACATACTGATTATGGAATGGCAGAGAAGCTTAGCAGGGCAACAGCAGAAAAGGCTCCAGTGGGACTCGGGAGTGGTGAGGACTAAAAAAGAGGTGGGAGTGGTGTTCTGCTAAGAGGTGAGGCTGGAGGGTAGGAGTCTGGGAGTAGGAGGGTGGACTGAGATGGGGAGAGGCGTGAGGACTGCACCAGATGAAGATCTGATGGACGAGTAACAAAGAAGTCCATCAGGCACTCAAAGAAACAGGTGCAAATGTAGGGATGCTGAACATCAGAACAGGGAAGGAGAAAGCTCACTTGAGTGGTGGTCTGTAGGGCTCCATGCTGTGGAGACATCTCGAGGGTCATAGATAACCAGACTGAGATGACCAGATTAAGTTTGCATCTCCATATGACTGGGAGGACAATCCAGTGGGGCTGTCCAGCGCTCCTGACTCCAGGCATCCCACTACACCTAACTTGGAAACCTTGCCAAGTGGCATCAAATCGGGCATAATAAAAGCTTTGTACCCTGCAATACCCCCACATTTCTCCCCAAGCCTGCCAGACACTGAGCTTGCAGTGGTTCTGCGTTCGTTCTGTGCCTTTCCCTGCAGCCCCAGCAGCCATCCCAGGAGAAGTTCTACAGCATGGCTGCCCAGATCAAGCTACTCTTAGAAATTCCCGAGAAGATCTGGAGCTCGATGGAGGCCTCCCAGTATCTCCACGCCACACAGCTCTACCTGCTCTGCTGCCACCTTCACAACCTGCTCCAGCTGGATTCTTCTAGTTCCCGCTTCAGCCCCGTCCTCTCACGATTCCCCATACTCATCCGGCAGGTCGCAGCAGCCAGCCACTTTCGGTACGTAGATCCAGCATAAAGATCTGCTCTAGGGATGGCTGCGCTTCACCCTGACCGGTTTACGGAATGTGTCTTTTATCCTCATGTACCAGGGTTCTTCTTCCCAAGATGTTAAAAAATTCCCCATTGCTCTTTGTCATCATCTTTCTAGGTCAACTATTCTGCATGAAAGTAAGATGCTGCTCAAAGGCCCAGCCGTGTCTGACCAAGCTGTAGCGGAGGCCCTGTGCTCCATAATGCTCTTAGAAGAGAGTTCTCCCCGCCAAGCCCTAACAGACTTCCTGTTGGCCAGAAAGGCAGCTATTCAGAAACTTCTCGACCAGCCGCACCATGGTAGATCTGGCTTCTTTCCAACATATGGTTCTTAAGAGAATGGAGAAGGGGGAGCCGAGGGAGCCTGAAGCACCTAGAGAGTGCTCTTGTTTCTGACTTTACTAAAGGAAACTGTTCACAGGAGGATGGTTTCTTCTCATAGGTGCCAGCGTCAAGGCCCAGGTTTGCTCATTAGTGGAGCTGCTGGCCACCACTTTGAACCAAGCTCATGCTCTTTTCTACACTTCACCGGAAGGTCAGCTGCCAGATCCATCCCTGCCGTGTGGCTTGCTCTTCTCAACTCTGGAGACCATCACAGGCCAGCATCCTACCGGTGAGCTCTTAGCCAGCCTTTCTTACTTTCAGATTATTCAGCTGTTATTTACTGAGCACCTGCCACCTGCCTGCTGTTGTGCTGGTCTCTGGGGATACAGCAGTGCCCTGGACAAATAGGGACCCCACCTTCGTGGCGGTCACGGTCTAAGGGTAGAGACAACTACTGAACTCACAAATACATACCTATCTATTGAAAAACAACAGTGGCAACTACTATAAAGGCAAAGTACAGGTTGACTTGGGAGCATTGAAAGGAGGGACCTCACCAGTGAGGCTTTCCCTGGAGAATGATATTTAAACTGAAACCTGAAAGTTCACTAAGAGTTAGGCAGGTGAGGAAGGCAAGGAAAAGAGTTCCAGGCAAAGGGGATGGGATGTGCAAAGGTCTTGAGGCAAGGAAGATGTTAGTATATTTGAGAAACTAAAAGCAAGCAGGTGAGGCTAAGGGGTATTGGGTGGAGGAAGAGCAGCATGAGAAGAGATAATGGCCAGTCTATTGGATGTGACCAGATAATGTAGAGCTGTGCGGACCAGGCTAGGGAGTTTGGACTTTATCCAGAGAACAATGGATAGTCTTCTAGGACCTTCCAGGCTTGTTCGTCCTTCTGTTCTATGTCCCCATACATCCTGTGCTTTTATTTAATAGCATTTATCCTAATTGGAATTAAATACCATTGGCTTTTATGTGGCAGTGGATCTTCATGGGGTCTGGAGTGGATGCTGAGAGCTCACTTGGAAGGCTGTCATCATGACCTAGGTGGCAGACGATGGGGGCTAACTGGACAACTTGGACATCTGTTTAGCAGGGGATTTGGTATTGGTGGGGAGGGTATAGGAAGGAGGTGTCCAGGTTTACTAGAAAAGCAGCTGGTTTGAAAGGGCTGATAATGAGTTCGCTCTTGAAAATATTGCTTTGGAGATGATTGAGCCCTTGGAACGGGAATGTGGAGTGGGCAGGTGACTGTGGGTCCAGAACAGAGCAGTGAGAGGTCTGGCTGGAGACACACATCTGTGCATGTGGCTGTTGTCTGAAGCCATGGGGATGGGGGACATCATCAGGAAGAAGAGAGGATGGCAGAGGACTGTGCCTCAGGGGACTCCAGAACTCAGGGGTCAAGCGGAGGAGACACAGTCCCAAAGGTAGAAGAGAAACAGGTAGAACGTGGGGACAGCCACCTGGTCATTTTCAGAGAGAGAGATGTATGATGTAGCCTCTTCTTTTTTTTTTTTTTTTTAAGATTTTATTTATTTATTTGACAGAGACACAGTGAGAGAGGGAACACAAGCAGGGGGAGTGGGAGAGGGAGAAGCAGGCTCCCTGCTGAGCAGGGAGCCCGATGCGGGGCTCGATCCCAGGACCCTGGGATCATGACCTGAGCCGAAGGCAGACACCTAACGACTGAGCCACCCAGGTGCCCGTATGTAGCCCCTTCTTGGGCTTATTTATCTTTCAACGAGGGTGCCACTCCCTTATGCCCTGGCTTTCTTCTAGGTGCTTCCACTTAATGCTTTACCTCCCTTGTGAAAGGTGAGTACAGGCTAATGTGTCATGGCTCTGGACAACAAGTGCAAGCGACCTTAGAAGGACCCCTGTGTTTCAAGCTCCGGGGGGTGCTCACGCACAGAACACGGTGAATGGGCCTCCCAGAGTTGCCCCACAGATGCCTGTGTCCTTCTTGGGAGGTCACCTCTGAAGAGCTACAATTCACCGATCAGGATGAGTGGTCTTTCATTCTTTCCTTAGCTCTTCCAGGTTGGTCGGAGGATGGTGAGGAAAAGGAAACTGTCACCTTTTACTTTGTGACAACGTCGAGGGCCGCACAGCGCTCAGTACTGCTTTCTTTCCCTGCCCCGCCCCCACTCCCTTCCTCCCTGTCCTTCGCCTTCTCTACCAACATGGTGCCCAGAGTTGGCACGAAGCTGCCAGCTCCCCAATGGGCGTACAGTCTATACTTTCCTTTTCCCCCTCTCTCGGGGGTCCAGTCTGACCTGCCCAGAAGACCAGATGATTTTTGGAGGTTGCTTCTAGGTCCATTTTTTAATATGCCTTTCAAAGGATGGCCCTGATTACTTGTCACTTGGCCTTCTCTTAGGAAAGGGTGCTGGCGTTCTGCAAGAGGAGATGAAGCTCTGCAGCTGGTTCAAACACCTGCCGGCGTCCATCGTCCAGTTCCAGCCGGCTCTCCGAACCCTGGCGCAGCCCATCAGCCAGGAGTACCTGAAAGACACGCTGCAGAAATGGATCCACATGTAAGTAGCCAGAACTTTCCTGAGGTGGCCAGGGACCACCTGTGTAGCCACACCAGGGCCAATGAGGGCCACTGAGGAAGAAGGGAGAAGCCTCATCTTCTGGATGATGCTCTGCCTGCTGCCCACTGGGTCATGCCAGGCACTTGCTCAGCCACTGGTCACTGCCTTCGTGGCAGGTTAGCCCCCACTGTGGGAGAACCAAGAGGGAATTCGCCTTTCAAAATACTACCTACAGGATTTAAAATTCTGTGTAAGAGTTCTGCCACTCCTAAGCTTTTATTTAGTGCAGTGGTTTTTGAAGCCATTCTGGGGGGCTCTAGCCTTCCTTCCAGACAGATAGCTCAGGGGGCAAGGGTAGGCCCCACCCCCCCATGTAGCCGGAAATGCTGTTTATACATATTTATAAAAACTCCGAGAGATAGAAATATTTATATTGGGACCCAGGTAAGAGGTTTTCAAATGGAGTGCTGCTGTTTTTCTTTTTTTTTTTTATGATTTTATTTATTTATTCATGAGAGACAGAGAGAGAGAGGCAGAGGGAGAAGCAGGCTCCCCGCTGAGCGGGGAGCCCGATGCAGGGCTCGATCCCAGGACCCTGGGATCATGACCTGAGCTGAAGGCAGACGCTTAACCATCTGAGCCACCCAGGTGCCCTGTTTTTCTTAATAAAGGTGTGAAAACCATGAATCTAATAAGGCCCAAGAGAAATGATTTTGTTGCAGGTGTAATGAAGACATTAAAAATGGGATCACCAACCTGCTTATGTACGTGAAGAGCATGAGAGGTCTCGCAGGGATCCGCGATGCCATGTGGGAATTACTTACCAATGAATCCACCAATCACAGCTGGGATATGATATGTCAGCGGCTTCTGGAGAAGCCTCTCTTGTTCTGGGAGGATCTGATGCAGCAGCTGTTCCTTGACCGATTACAGGTGAAGAGATCACATGGTCCAGTTGTTTTCTGGCCAATCCTAGCATGGTCTTTTGACTGTCTGGGGGGAATTCTGTCACTCCTGAGTGTACTCTTTCTCTCCTTACTGACCCAGGGATGGCTCTTCTGGAGAATGAGCCCTAGACATGAGCAGAGATCCAGACTCTGGTGCAGAAAGAGACCAGGCCTCTGTCACGTGGTCGGGAACGTGTCTGTGGCCATCAGTGACGACTCTGTTCTCTGCTAACACCATGTCATCCTCCTGAGCATCCTGGAGAACACGCAGAGTGCCAGGATGGACTGCCACTTGGGGTTGTTGCTTTCAGATTTCCTGACAGGAGTCTTGACTGGAACTCTTCTCTCGCTTCCTTTCAGACACTGACAAAAGAAGGCTTTGACTCCATCTCCACCAGCTCTAAGGAACTGCTCATTTCAGCCCTGCAGGAGCTTGAGGGCAACACCAGCAACTCCACTTCAAATAAGCACCTCCACTTTGAGCACAACATGTCTCTCTTCCTCTGGTCCGAGAGCCCCCAAGACCTGCCTCCCGACGCCGCCTGGGTCAGCGTGGCGCATCGGGGGCATTTTGCTGCCAGTGGGCTCTCCATGAAAGCACAGGCCGTTAGCCCTTGTGTCCAGAACTTCTGCTCTGCCCTAGATTCTAAACTGAAGGTGAAGCTGGATGACCTCCTGGCTTACCTTCCCTCTGCTGACGCGTCCCTGCCCAAGGACGTCTCCCCTGTGCCAGCCCAGAGCCGTGCCTTTGACAGGTATGCGGATGCCGGGACTGTGCGGGAGATGCTGCAGACTCACTCGGTGGCGTGCATCAAGCACATCACAGACCACATCCGGGCAGAGCTGCAGAGCATCGAACAGGTGGTGCAGGGGCAGCAGGATCTCCTCAGTGGTGTCAAGTGGCATTCAGTCCTTTTCATGGCCAGACTCTGCCAGTCTCTGGGAGAACTGTGTCCCCACCTGAAGCAGTGCATCTTGGGAAAGTCGGGAAGCTCCGAGAGACCAGCAAGGGATCCCAGGGCTCTGAAAAAACAGGGAAAGGGGAAAGCGCGGGAAATAATTCCTATGCAGGCGAAATGGCAAGAAGTTAAGGAACTCCTCCTCCAGCACAGCGTGATGGGCTACCAAGTCTGGAGCTCAGCAGTTGTGAAGGTGAGTGACACGCACACAGTCTGCCCGTGCTCACCGCGCAACCCCATCCTGGCTCCTTTCCATCATGTTCCAGGCTGGCCAACCTCAGAGAGGTCTTGTCTTGTCTGTCTGGTTTTTTTTCCAAGAAAAATTTAATAAAACTTATTTTATTTTATATCTCTATCATGTACTTGTAAGTATCAAACTAGTGAGAATGTCAGTTGTAACAAGGCATATCCTTCAGGTCTACGTCTATTAATTTTTTTTGCATTTGTTTTCTTTAATTCAGTTGATTAACATATAATGTATTACTGGTTTCAGAGGTACAGGTCTGTGATTCATCAGTCATAGACTACCCAGTGCTCATCACATCACATGCTCAGGGAGGTCTTTTCATAGCAAGGGAATAACAGTTCTTGTTTCATGCAGTTACTTTCACTTCTCTGCGATAGTGAGATAGCGCAAATGTAAAAGTTTTTCCATTCAAATGTTTAGCCTAGATTTTATAGACACAAACTCTGGGTTTTTGTCTTTCCGTCTGATAAGAAGGAAAGACCTCCCTGGACAAGGGTCTAGATTTCCTGCTCTTCCACCCGAATGTCATATTCCCTACGGTTTCCCCTGGGGTCTTAAGAGGTGGCCCTGGATGTTTGTAAGGTAGTTACAACAAAATTCCCGTGGCTGACATGGGTAATTAGCCTGAGAAAAGTGACGTTTCCACTTGCCACCCCGCACGTGACCGACGTAGCAGAAGCTGGGCTCAAGATTACTCAAGTGGTTTGAAACACTCTCTAAAGGAACTAAGTGGCCTATTGGATATTTGCTTTTTATTACCAGGTTTTGGCTCATGGATTCACCCAGTCGTTAGTTTTAGATGACGCCGGCTCAGTGCTGGCCACAGCCACCAGCTGGGAGGAGTTAGAAATCCAAGAGGAAGCAGAGTCTGGCAGCAGCGTCACGTCCACAATCCGACTCCCTATACAGGTGAGCAGGTGCCCCCAGGAGAGTGCCTGTGGGCTGGACCGAGCCAAACAGCCCACTCTGCAGAGAGGAGAAAGACAGGAAAATCAGCCAACATACAGTTCCGAGCAAGAGCCAAACTGGTGTTGATAACTTTCTACCACGGGGGTAGAGTAGACATAGGGCCGAGTAGGTAGCAGACTGTTTGAGAAGTCAGCTAATGATTGTTTTCTGTGCAGCCTGGGCTCTGCTCATTGGAGAGCTGCTCACCCCAAAGTGAAAACAGCATAACGCATAGTGCCACCTGCCAAGTCAGCCCCCAGCCACCAAACCAGTGACAGCTATGGTCACTTTCATCTATTAACTGGCCTGCTGGAAGGGGCTGCCTGGGGAGGTCCAGGTCCTGGTGCATGAGCCTAGTAAGGATATATGGACCCACTTCTCACTCAGTCGGCACAAGTCGCTGACTCAACATCCTTTGTTCTCTTAGCCATCCTGGTATGTCCAGTCCTTCCTGTTTAGCCTCTGCCAGGAAATTAATCGGGTTGGAGGCCACGCTTTGCCAAAAGTGACGCTGCAGGAGATGCTGAGAAGCTGTATGGTCCAAGTGGTGGCTGCTTATGAGAAACTTGCAGAAGGAAAACAGGTGAAGGTAGGTGTTTGAATTTTTTCCCACTAAAAACAGAAATAAAAACCTGAGGTTTTTTTCTCGGGTTTGGGCAGTTCCCAGCAAGGATGCCAAGTGTCTGCCCTCAGTGCCGGCTGAGTGGTAGTGGCGTCCCGCTCTGCGAGTTCATCATGCCCCCTCTCGAGGGTCAAGCGGGTCTGCACTAAAGGGCAGTTCAGCAGGAAGCGGAAAAGGCCTGGCGTCCGACCCCAGCACTGCCACGTGCGCGCTATGGCTTTGGGCAAATCACGAAGCTCTCTCAGTTTCTCCGGGGTCAAGTGTGGTCCCTTGGAGAACTGCTTGGGAGGAGTGGGGGGTGAGCATGCCCAGGGCGGCATGTGGCACACACAGGCTGAGGGAGCTCCTGTCTCCCAGCCCCCCACCGCCCTTGCCCCTTCCCCGAAGTGTTTTGCCCTTGGTGGGTGTTCCCATTTCATCAGTGACATATTTAAGACAGGACCAGCTCCTGATTTGGGAAAGAATTCAGGAAAGTCTCCTGAGCTTCCTCAAAATGACTCTCCTTCATGCGAGGAGCTTTTCTTCTTCTAAAAGGGCAGTCTGCAGCACCCGAGGCCTTTGTTTGAAGGTTTTTAGTTTGGTTTAAGACCAAGTTTTGAATATAACTCGTTGTTGTGACATCAAACAGTCCTTGTTGAGTATACAAGGTGCTGCTTCTGAAGCAACAAGCTGTATCTCAACCAAACAGTAAGCTGTTTAACAAATCCTCTCCCTTCATGGGTGGGGATGGGACATTCGTTTACAGAAAGAAGGTGCCTTCCCGATGACCCAGAATCGGGCCCTGCAGCTGCTTTATGATCTGCGTTATCTCAGCATTGTTCTGACAGCCCGGGGTGAGGAGGTGAAAAGTGGCCGCAGCAAACAGGACTCCAGGTATGCTCACCCCAGCGGGCTCTCCCAGTGCCACCTCTGCCGAGGGCACACAGCGCCTTTCCAGAAAGCCACCAAGAGATAGCCTCTCGTTGTGCAGTAGCTGTTAGCTTTAACCAGGAAGTGCTCACATTACCAGCTAGATCAATAATGGCCACCTGTTGGATAAATGCCATGGTCAAGTGTGGTAGGTGGAATCTCATTCCACTCTCAGAATTCTGAGTCCACCTATCTTGGGTTTAATTTGAGCCTCTGGCGCTGTCCCTGACAACATGAGGAAGGAAAGGACTTCACTCAGAAATCTTAGCTGGTTAAAACTCTTGAGGATTACTTAAGCACCATGGGCAGTGACAAGTGGTACCAAGCCAGCAAGTAAGAATAAATCCAAATCTGGGGTTTCTTTAGCATTGAAATGCCATAAGGTTGGTTTTTGACCTAAAAAATGTGGAGAATAATCATAATTCTTTTTCAGAATTGAGAAAGTGGCTGACTATCTGGAAGCACTCATTGACCCATTTGACCTGGATGTTTTCACACCACACCTCAACAGCAACCTTAATCGCCTGGTGCAACGAACTTCTGTAAGTCATGTGAGAAATGTGCTCAGGGTGAACGCAGGGCCACAGGCTCAAATGACAAGGTAAACCCGCTCCAGCACTTAATACTCTAGGAGGCAGTTGGGAGGAAGGTGGGATGCAAATAGCTCAGTTTAGTTGTAAGGGCCGAAAGAGGATTAGATAAAATCTCACTCCGGAGGCAACCGTGATCGCACCCCTCTAGTTGTAGATAAGGATGATTAACGGATTAAGGTTTTATCAAGGCCTCAGAAAGAGGAATAAAACAAAAGAGCGCCGTGACTCTGAGATTCTGACCTGTGGGCAGTGAAAAAGGTAATTCTGAAGCATAAACACGCTGCAAGGAACATTCCCCCAAAGGATGGTGAGAAACAAGTAAACGGATTTTCTCTTTTAACCTGACAGGGACAAACCCAGCCTGTCACTGTGCCCTGTTTCCTGTCTGCCAGGTTCTATTTGGATTGGTCACTGGAACAGAGAATCATTTCACCCCCAGGAGCTGCACATTCAACTCCCAAGAACCCCATAACATACTGCCCCTGGCGTCGAGTCAGATCAGGTAAGGATTCTAAGATGCTTTTGCTGGGCCCCGGAGCTTCCTGTTCATGCCACTAACACTCTTCATCTGGTCTTGGAGGTTTGGACTTCTTCCCCTGAGCATGACAACTACCCGAAAGGCCAAATCAACCAGCAGAAGCATCGAAACAAAAGCCCAGGTTAGTGCAGAGAGCAGGGGGTGCACCCGGATGGATCCTGTCCCCGTCTGCCACCAAACCACCCAATTAGCTCCCCTTTAAATAACCGATAAAGAACCAAATGACAAAATGCACTAATGCTGCTTTTAATGGCGGCGCAATATAGAAGTACAGGGTTTCACTAGCTTGAGCTGAGAGGAGTTTTAAAAGATGCCCATTTACACTATCCAGTAGCCTCATAATAGAAACGTTATCTCAGGCTGCCAAGGCTGTAGAAAACAAGCAGGACAGGATGGAGACTATTTCTTGTTATTCGTAGGGTGGAAGAGTTAACCACTTAACCCAGCACGACGACTGTACTTGTTTGGAAAAAAAACTTTTGTTCTGGTGGTGGTTTCATCTTCCATTTCTTGGTTGGGTGGGAAATAAAAGGGAATTTGCTTCCGCAAGTTTGACATTTTCTTGTTAATACACGTTTTATTTCAGTCGACTGCCATCCATTAAGCCCGCAGGAGTCCTCCTGGGTATTTCTGAGTTGTGTTGTGTACGTGTGTGCTTGAGCCCCAACAGCTTGTCTCCTTACAGCGTTTAGTTCTGTTTGCTTTCTTGGTGGACAAAATATTAGCAACGTGTCCTTTCCACCTTCCCTGCCATCAAACCCAGTAAGACCAAAATTCTTAAACCTCTGGTTGTGCATCATGGGAGGCGGCAGTGAAAAGCACAGCTCCCGCACAGGCCCTCCCCTCCGCAGGCTGGGACTCTGAATCTCTACTTCAAGTAACTGACCTGTACGTTCTGTCCGTAGGAGAGGCTCAGACCGCAGAAAGGAGGTACCTGTGTTTACCCTTTTCCTAGGATAGTCCTCATCCTCAGATGTTAGTTCTGTCCCATAAGAAGATCTCATCTTGTCCCCTATGTCTTTTGCCAGTGTTGACAAAGGGCAGAGTCCCCTGACTAGAGCTATCCGTGCTTCTGAGATCTGCTTGTGTGTGCCGTGCGGACTCCGCGTGCCGTGGCGGGTGTGAGCAGGCAGGAGGGTCTGGGTAGACTCTAAGGCACTTTCCTCTACATGCATGGCAGGTTGTCCCCCCGGCACTCTCCCGAGCAGGTGACCCAACGCAGCCTGGCTCCTTGTTCCGACAGCTGGTCAGTGAGGAAGAAGACGCGTCCACGCCTTTGTTATTCAAGCTAGGTTGGCTCTCTAGTATGACTAAGTAACACGGGAACATATCCGTCTCTCTCTAAATAAATACTACATCATTTCTGCTAACGGTGCCTCTGCTTGTTTGTTTCTAAGCCACCAGTCTTTCCAGTTTCAGCGGTGGAATGTGGGCCCCCAGTTACTGTTAGGGGTTCCTTTAAGCATACAGTGAATCCTTGTCCAACGGTTCCACAATACTTGTGACTTTAGACAGCAGTTCAGATAGCTTATACTCGGCCAGCATTCCTCAGCGCCTTAATTCTTGAACCCCAAGGCGGATTCCCGGCGAGATCACGGAAGCTGCTGATAGAACAAGTCTATGAGTGAGACAAAGGTCATTACATACTTCTCTACTGTCAGAACTGTGCCGTGTTTCCTACTAAGTCTGAGATGGAGGCTTTGGAGGAGTAACGGTAGCAGAAGTGAGCTGGGTATACAAGTGTGAAAGACATTCTCTCTGGAAATACAAATATATAACAAAGAGAGAAGACAGTTAGCAAGGCTGCTTCACTGACACAGTCTAACTTGGATCTGATTGTTCTCCTGTTACAGAGGAGAGAGTACTTTCAACAGGACATCTACATACTAAGAGGTAGTATGGCAATTAATTTCAGTGCAAGACTGAATCAAGCTTTCTATATTTTGGAAAACAACTTAGGTTTTTTCATGGAAACTAGATACTCTTTACTAGTTTATTGAATTTAAAAAATTGAAGATCCCGCATTTTTAAAAGGCCTTTTTACATAAAGTAGAATTTCTAATTGACAGATTTGGAAATCATTCGGAACTGGACAAACTATGGATTCAACACGTAGATGAGATTTCCTCATACCATTACCTCGACATGGATTTGATACCCACCCTCAAAAGAATCCTATAAAAAATTGCTTCAAAGCCCCTTTGAAATTGCAATAGTGCAGCAAAACCACAAGTAAACAACTGCCTGTCAACCCGTTATTTCAAATATAGACTGAAAAGCCAACAGGCATATTTTTGTGCAATTTTTTAAAACATCCTAAGTTGAAATATCAAATCTGCACAGCGCTGTCCCTTCACAGAAGGCAAGAAACTGGCGGCACATCATGTCGGAGGCCGTCCTCGGTGCTGTAGGCTATGGAAGTGGGCCTCCTTCAGGGTCTGGTTGATGTGGAAGTAAGGGCCCTGGCACAGTGCAGACTGCTCGGGAACAGGCTGAGGGGTGTTAGGGCCGGAGCCGGCCGCCACGTGGCTCAAGCTGCTCTCCGGCCCGCTTGCCCGGTCCGGGCTGTTGATGCTGCTCCCGCCGCTGCTCCCGCCGCTGTCGCTGCTTGAAGACTGGAAGGGAAAAGAAACAGGGTCGCGATTAGGCAGTTTGCTTTCTTAAGAACTTCACTGTGGTTTCATTTACAAGACCCCACGTAAGAGCGTTCTCCCCATTTGGCTTGAGGAGCACCGGCATCAGAACGTCCAGTGAGTGGGCTTTGCAACTTTACAAAGTACGTTCACCTGAGACATTTCATTCTATGCTCATGACTGCCACGGGAGGTTGAGCGGCATTCTGATCCCCAGTACCTCCCCAAGGAGCGGCAGGGTCTAGGTTCAGGCCTTCCGACCGCTACGCCCTTCAACTACATCCTAATTCCTTTACACATCTTCTCTACCTGCTTTCATCGTTCATTCCAGTAATTTCCAAATAATCATAGGAGGAAGTTCTCAGCCTCCAAGGGAAAGTATCAATCACGGGTACAGGGTGTAAGTGTCCTTAACACATAAAATGGCTTCTGGCCACAAGTTTTTAAAAATCTGTGCAATTTCGTGGTTCTCACCTCATGGACACAAAATCGTATTCTCTGCAGAACACGTATCTTGCAAGAATACAACATACTTCTTATCAAGTTACATTAGCAATTTTGCAGTTTGATCTATGTGTGCACAAGTGTGCCTAATTTTTTTTTTATGTAACAAATATGATTTGGTGTCTTAGTTGTCTTGAAGAAGCTACTCAGAGATCCCTAAGAACTAGGGTTCTCAAAAGGGAAGGCAATGGTAAGAATCCATTTCAGAATTACGGTATGTTACAATTTAAGTATTGCACTTCAAATAAATGAGCAGCACCCTTCCTCCATTCACAACTCAACCCAATACCGTACTGGAAAGAATCGATGCATGAGAAAGTTAGAATTCTAGTAATTAACAATCTGGTGTATACTTTTCTTAACTTCGCCCTCTGATCTAATTCATGCTCCCTTACACAAAGACATTTGTTTCAAAGTCTGTACACAACTATGTAAAATCTACACGTAAGAAAAAAGACTGGAAAAAATCTGGCCATAGTAGTTATGTTAAAAATGGAGGGATTAGGGCGCCTGGGTGGCTCAGTTGTTAAGCGTCAGCCTTCGGCTCAGGTCATGATCCCAGGGTCCTGGGATCGAGTCCCACATCGGGCTCCCTCCTCGAGGGGAGACCTGCTTCTCCCTCTCCCACTCCCGCTGCTTGTGTTCCTGCTCTCGCTGTGTGTCTCTCTGTCAAATAAATAAATAAAATCTTTAAATAAATAAATAAATAAAAATGGAGGGATTAAGTTGCTTCTTTTTTTCCCCTACCTTTTACTATAATATTCTTGCAATGTGGTTATTATGTATTTTACTATAAAAATAAACATATAAATAATGTTTCCAGATAGATACTTTAAAAGTGATTTTTTAAAATACTAGTTTATTCATTTTTGAGTAAAAGTTGCCCCTAACAATATGTACAGAAACATCTGAAACAGCAAAGAAAGCAATGTCCATGAAACTTAATCCATTTTTTCTTTTTTTAAAGATTTTATTAATTTATTTGACAGAGAGAGACACAGCGAGAGAGGGAACACAAGCAGAGGGAGTAGGAGAGGGAGAAGCAGGCTTCCCGCGGAGCAGGGAGCCCGACGCGGGGCTCGATGCCAGGACCCTGGGATCATGACCTGAGCTGAAGGCAGACGCTTAATGACTCAGCTACCCAGGCACCCTGATAATTCATTCTTAATAAGACTTAAAGGAAGGATCATCATGGTCCATAGGTCATCTGGAGCTACTTAACAGGTTACATAGCCCAACGCCCACAAATAGTAAAAGACAACCTGTCTTTCTACAAAAAAACACAAACATGAAAAGCATTATAATGGGCTGAATGGAGTCAGACGGCAGGGTTAGCAGCAATAGCAATTAAATTTAAAGACGGGGGGGGGGGGGGCGCCTGGGTAGCTCAGTCGGTGAAGCGTCTGCCCTTGGCTCAGGTCATGATCCCAGGGTCCTGGGATCGAGCCCCACGTGGGGCTCCCTCTCCCTGCTGGTGCTCTCTCTCAAATAAATAAAAATCTTTTTTTTTAAATGTACTTCAAGACTTAAGAAATCAAATACAATTCAAAACCAAAAATTGTTTTCCATAAAAGCTTCTCCTAACCTAGAGGGGAACAGCCCAGATGTGTGGCGCTCCTGCACCTAGTAAGGTCGTGAGTAGTTAACGAGTCAGCTACTACACTAGATAAGAAACCCACCGCGCAGAACGCTTTGTTTCCTCTTAGTCTGTTTTCTTTACTGTTTTTCGTTACAGGTACTGTCTGAAAATTAAGGCAAGAACTAGAATCAGTTTCTAGTAAGTCAAGTTTCCATCTCAAATTTTATTTATTTCACACTATAATAGCAAAGATGACACTAATCTGACAAAAGGTAAAAGTTCTTTAAAATAAACAGGTTAGAAAAGATTTCTGTACAATACTGTGAAAAGACATACCTGTGATTTCTAGCCCATTTTAGAAACTTCATGTAAAAACATGGTTTATACCAATTTTATAAAGACAGGTACACAAATGTTTAGTGTGGCCTTGTTTATAATAGTGAAAAAGTGAGAACCACCTACATGTCTAGCAATAGGGAAACTGGTTATAACACGTGCATATAATACTCCGTGAATTATAATTTTAACAATGAAATTCTACTCAGCTATTAACACTAATGACAGAGATGTATATATATACCAAGAAAGAAGGCGTCAACGTTTTTTTACAGGTTGCAAAACCATATGTACAGTATGCCAACTGGTTTTTTAAATGTTTTCAATTAGCAGTAATCGCGCCTCGGATAAACCTCATTGGCTATGATACCACCACTGCGCAAAGCTGAATGTTCTTCTTTAGTATAGACATATGTGTACACCAAAAACAGTCTGGAAGAACATATATATATATATATATATATATATATATATATATATATATATGCCAGAATATTTAGAATTTGGACCTTCCATTTTTTTTATAGTATTTTTGTATATATAGCTTCTACACAAAAGATTTCTGTGCAAAGAAAATTGATCACAAGTAAGGCAACTAAAGAATGTTGCTACAAAACAGACCTTCAGGTACTTCTAACTTCAAGACGGAGACTTAAAAACTATACTGATCTTGTCAATACGATGTGCAGAAGACTTGCTTATCTCTTTTAAGAACCTCTAAAACTGCTTCAGTTACACGGACTTGCATTGAGGGGGCCGATGCTACTTTTAAACTAATGAACGAGAGCCCGTCTAGAACCTGGGAATCAGGGTGGATGCCCCTTAGGTGGTATTTTAATATTTACAAAACATTACCTATGTAGTACTGCTACCATCAAAGTGTAAAAGCAAACATCTCTGTCAAAGATGCTGTGGTTCCTATCTTCTGCCACTTGTAACCAGTCTTCTCACTACCAGGGAGGCTTTCAGGAGTATCTCACTCTCTAGGGATGAACCAGGGGTTTTGAAACTGAGGGGAAACCCATTAGCAGCCAGCATAGAAAAAGAAAACAGAGCAGAACATGAAAAGGGTAACCGTTCAGTGAAACTTGTTTTACTGCTCATGAATATATTTGGTGTGTGCTGGGTCACAAAATAAAACATCCCTATGGGACAGAGTCAAAAAGTTGGGAAGTTAGTGTTGTTGGTCTGAACACTGCCCGTGAGGTCTACTTTGTGGGACAAGGGAAAGACCATTATTTCCTCCTAACCCTAAAAAGTAAGTCTCCGTCAATGTTTTATAATCTGCACAGAAGTCAATCATTTTGTTATAAAACAAAAAAAACAAGATGAAAAGAGAAACTGTATTTTCCCCACTTAGTGGAGCTTTTTAGTATCAAATTGCTTGGGAGGGGGCACTCCTTTATAGTACACGGTTTTAAAAATTACAACTGCCAAACTAAGACAGAAGTGTTTACCTTGTTACTAGCACTGTTCTTAAGAATACTTTTATCAGACTTTGGGACTACGAAAGAGTCCTCAAACAGGAACCCCATCCCTATCCCCTGCACCTCAGAGAGACCACTCAGGAGACATTGTGTCCCAGTGGGCAGTTACAAAGCTCCTTCTCTTTCCTCTGGATTTTCAGTTTAGGCTTCATGCTGACATCTGACCCAGGTATTTTCAAGACAGATTTATATTACAAATCAAAAGAGAATAAGGCCACACTCTGTGAAATAAAAACCCCTTGCATATCCATGTGTACAAGCACAATAAAGTTAAATTTATGCCAATTCCAACCAACAGGGATCTCTCTAAATACACCAAGGCAACTCATGTCCCCGTGGAGAGGATGTGCATGCAAAGCAAGGACTCTAGGTTAGCTTAAGCACTCATGAAATGTACTAGTGTGTCTCTGTAAGTACGGATGCCGGGGAAGGACAGAGAAGAGAACTATCACGATTCGGTCTATTCAGGAATCACCTGTGGGCTCTTTTTAAAAAGTGCACCTGCCAGGGCCCCATGTGGCTCTGGAAAACGTGGCTTGAGTATGCACAGACTGTTCTGATGGCCAACCACTGTCCACACAAATGTTCATCTGCCCACTGTGTACAAGATGGCATTTTCACTAGGGCGACTTAATCAGTCAACAAGAATGTGTTGGGCTTAACCAAGAATATGGTGGCAACCCAGCCATGGAGACCGATCATCCCACCACTGCTACTGTGGGGACGGGAATCTAGCAACAGGGGCTGAGAGAACTAGGAGAGCCGCCGTGAAATGAAAAGTATTTGAACCGGGCCTAGAAGATTGAGGAAGAGTTTTAGTAAGCGGGAAGTGACAAACTGGGAGCGCGGTAGGAGCAAAATCAGAAGAAGGAGTGTTTGGGGAGGTAAAGCTAATAGTGTGGTGCAGTGGGCTACTCCAGGCACAGTCGGTCCGACAAAATATCCAGGAGAGGTTATGGCTCAATGATCAAGTGCTCTGAAGTCTGCACCTAAGCCCTGCTCAGATCACACAGGAGTGAGGGTTCTATGCATCAGGCAGGAAAGCAGGCCCACGGGAGGACCACAGCAATGTGAATCCAAGGGTATGTGTCACAGCCCAAGGGGAGACAGAAGAAAGGAAATGAAGGAGACAACTGAGCTGGCAAGTACTGGGTGCTCAGTGCACATCTGCTAAACGGAGACAGCACTGGTGAGCCTTGAGCAAAGGTTCAGGGGTGTTGGGAAGGAAACCGGGATCCAGAGAGGGAAGGAGGGAAGGCAGGTGGGACACCAGCCAGCTGGGCTGAAGGGATGGGCCAGCTGCTGGGAAAGGGGGAGAAAGCCTGCAGATGGGCTGGGCGGCGCAGAGACCCTCGAGGAAGGGACAGGCACCTCCGTGGGCTCGTGTCCAAGGGACACAACACTGGGGAGACTGTAAGAGAAGGGAGGCATACTTGGGAGGCTTTCAGGGGCCTCGACAAGGAGGGAGAGTAGACAAAGAAAGGCGGAGGGACACTTCCCCCAGCAGAAAGGAAGAGCACATGTATATATAAATCCTGACGCAGAGGACAGGGACGTTAAGGAGCTCATGTTCTCAGTCCACAGGGCTCAAATTACACAGCAGAGGTCAAGAACTCTGGGCCCCTCGGCTCGGCCTATACCCAGTTCCATTTTCCCAGGGGGTAAAGTCAGTTTAAGAGAGGGCCCGTGTATATCCACGGTCGAAACAAAACAACTCTAAAGACAATTCCTGCTAATAATCTTTAGAAAGCCCTCCAGGTAGGAAGATTAATTACAGAGTCTCTCTGCTTCGTAAAAGGAGAGCCAGAGTATATGTGTCTATTACCCAGAGTTGGATGCTTTCTCTTCTTAATTAGAAAAGCAGACTGGCAGTGTATCTCATTTTCTCTCAAACCCCAGCTTCCCATCGCCTCCAGCCCCCCGTTCACTGGTGCTTTTACGTTTATGCGAGCCTCAAAAGACCCAAGAATTCCGGCTCCCCGACCGCACATGCCCTTCCTGGGGTCACGATGAAGTACCGTCTACATCCGCGGCAGAGTCTGGAGTAAGTGCAAGAGATGACCCTAGCCAAGTCTGTCAGAGCATCTAACGGAAAACTCTGCTTCCAAAGTGCCCAACAATTTGAGAGAGCTCCAAGTCCGCTAGTATCAGCGAGGCCGTAAGATTCCGAACGAATTCAGTGGGCTAATGAAAATCTCTTCTAACTATGCAAGGAAAGACAATGCAGGTGGTCACTCTTCTGTGTCCCTGAGTAAACAACCTATGTTTCAGTTTCCCTTATGAGATGAAGTAGGACTGCACAATGGTTTAAATTCCTTCTGAACTAAAATGTTCTATGATCAAGCACTTCATTTTGTTTAAAACCAACAGGCCAAAAAATAATCCTGACCTGTAGAAAAACGTGTGTACATACACTCATTTCTTTCTTTTTTTTTTTTTTTAAAGATTTATTTATTTCAGAGAGAGAAAGAGAGAGCAGGAGAGGGGGGAGGGTCAGAGGGAGAAGCAGACTCCCTGCCGAGTAGGGAGCCCGATGTGGGACTCGATCCTGGGACTCCGGGATCATGACCTGAGCCGAAGGCAGTCGCTTAACCAACTGAGCCACCCAGGCGCCCCATACACTCATTTCTTAACAAACTTGACATTCAGTGTCAATAAGAAACCACCTGGTGCAGCTTTTTATGCTGTGGGCTGAAGCGATGTATTACTAACACTTCAAGGACTTACACCATGAGCACAGTTTCTTAAAACATATGCTAAAAATCAGACTAATTTTGGAAAGGCCTGTTCCTCCACTTTGAATGGACCATTTTAGAAGGTAATTTCAGAGTTCATTTGCTACAGGGTTTTTAAACACAACACATACCCTAATAGTTTCACCAAAAACAGTTCTGTCTCTTAGGATACACCTACTACCCTACAACAGACTGAAGATGAGAATGGGCAAAAACTGGGAGCACCTGGGTGGCTCAGTTGGTTAAGCATCTGCCTTTGGCTCAGGTCATGATCTCAGGGTCCTGGGATCAAGCCCCACAGCAGGCTCCCTACTCAGCAGGGGGCCTGCTTCTCCCTCTGCCTCTGCCCCTCCCCCCTGCTCACTCTCTCTGTCAAATAAATAAATAAAATCTTAAAAAAAAAAAAAAAAGAATGGGCAAAAAACTAAGAGCCTTAATAGACTTTTTAAAAGATTATACTCAATATTCCCATTGTCATCTAAATTCACACTATTAAAAAAAAAATCACCTGATATTCAACTAATTCTTAGCAGTTAAGATACATGGATTTAGAGAACCCTAATTGTAATGATACATGGGTTCCCTGGTTATTTTTTTGTCAGGTCTCTGCAATCACACTAAGAATACCCTTGGAATTTTAGGGTTATGACATGAAAACTTTCCCCTTCTAGCAGAAAAAAAAAAAAAAAAACAGGCAGAGGCTGCTCGAGGTAAGTCACTCCTGTTTTTTCTCCACATTCTCTCACTCTTTGTTACTTCATAGTGATCTGAAAAATTAAAATGGTCTCAGGAATGTTGAAAAAGAAAAGCAATGCTGGCGGCGTCACAATTCCGGACTTGAAGCTGTATTACAAAGCTGTCATCAAGACAGTATGGTACTGACACAAAAACAGACACATAGATCAATGGAACAGAATAGAGCGCCCAGAAATGGACCCTCAACTCTATGGTCAACTAATCTTTGACAAAGCAGGAAAGAATATCCAATGGAAAAAAGACAGTCTCTTCAACAAATGGTGTTGGGAAAATTGGACAGTCACATACAGAAGAATGAAACTGGACCATTTCCTTACACGACACACAAAAATAGACTCCAAATGGTTCAAAGACCGAAATGTGAGACAGGAGTCCATCAAAATCCTAAAGGAGAACACAGGCAGCAACCTCTTCGACCTCAGCCGCAGCAACTTCTTCCTAGACACATCGCCAAAGGCAAGGGAAGCAAGGGCAAAAATGAACTATTGGGGCTTCATCAAGATCAAAAGCTTTTGCAAAGCAAAGGAAACAGTCAACAAAACCGAAAGACAACCGACAGAATGGAAGAAGATATTTGCAAATGACATATCAGATAAAGGGCTAGTATCCAAAATCTATAAAGAACTTATCAAATTCAACACCCAAAGAACAAAGAATCCAATCAAGAAATGGGCAGAAGACATGAACAGACATTTTTCCAAAGAAGACATCCAAATGGCCAACAGACACATGAAAGAGTGCTCAACATCGCTCGGCATCAGGGAAATCCAAATCAAAACCTCAATGAGATACCACCTCGCACCAGTCAGAATGGCTAAAATTAACAAGTCAGGAAATGACAGATGTTGGCGGGGATGCGGAGAAAGGGGAACCCTCCTACACTGTTGGTGGGAATGCAAGCTGGTGCAGCCACTCTGGAAAACAGTATGGAGGTTCCTCAAAAAGTTGAAAATAGAGCTACCATATGATCCAGCAATTGCACTACTGGGTATTTACCCCAAAGATACAAAAGTAGGGATCCAAAGGGGTACGTGCACCCCGATGTTTATAGCAGCAATGTCCACAATAGCCAAACTGTGGAAAGAGCCAAGATGTCCATCGACAGTTGAATGGATAAAAAAGATGTGATACACACACACACACACACACACACACAGGAATATTATGCAGCCATCAAAAGGAATGGGATCTTGCCATTTGCAACGACGTGGATGGAACTGGAGGGTATTGTGCTGAGCGAAATAAGTCAAACAGAGAAAGACATGTATCATATAACCTCACTGATACGAGGAATTCTTAATCTCAGGAAACAAACTAAGGGTTGCTGGAGTGGGGGGTGGGGTGGGAGGAATGGGGTGACTGGGTGATAGACACTTTGAAGGGTATGTGCTCTGGTAAGCGCTGTGAATTGTGCAAGACTGTTGAATCTCAGATCTGTACCTCTGAAACAAATAATGCAATATATGTGAAGAAAAAAAAGAAGAAGAAGAAAATAGCAGGAGGGGAAGAATGAAGGGGGGAAATCAGAGGGGGAGACGAACCATGAGAGACGATGGACTCTGAAAAACAAACTGAGCGTTCTAGAGGGGAGGGGGGTGGGAGGATGGGTTAGCCTGGTGATGGGTATTAAAGAGGGCACGTTCTGCATGGAGCACTGGGTGTTATGCACAAGCAATGAATCACGGAGCACTACATCTAAAACTAATGATGTAATGTATGGTGATTAACATAACAATAAAAAATTTTTAAAAAGTAATAAAATGGTCTTGGTAGGTTAAAGATCTCTAAAAAACAACTCCACAAACTGAGATTTTCGCATTTAAAAAATGTCCCGCTTCTATTTACTCAGGTAGCAGCACCTTTTCCAAGGCGTGCACCTTTGTAACAGACGCCACATTTATGTGGAAACGTCTAGGATAGTCTGCAGATAAAGATATTAAAACTAAAAGCAAAGAGCATTCCTCTACTACAAATTAAGATAAATTCAAACCAATAAGACCACCCCTAAGAGAACAAATTTAAATAAAGCTAAATCTACCTAGTTTTTCCCCATCCAAATACCTGTCCAAGATCAGGGAATGTCATTGCCTTTGTACAGGACCCAACAGGAAGACACAAATTGATAAATGATTTCACTTTTTGCTCAATGAAGAGAAAAATGAGCCTGACTTATACATTCATCTAGCATGGTGTTACAAAAAAATTTGTTCCCATACCAGTAAATTATATCTCAACTTTAAAATAGTATCCTAAGGCTCACAACTGATTGAATCTAAGTCACTGGAGTTAAAATTAAAGGTCTTTGTTTCAAACACCAATTAGAGTTTTGAAAAAAACCTTTAGACCCCAATTTCTTCACAAATCTAGCTAGAGATCTAAAATTGCTTTCAAGCTAATACTGTATCATAACATGTACTCGGAAAACTATTTTCCAGCTAAAAGATAGGAGGAGGAAAATTATTCTTCTCTGTTCCTATGATTTGAGAGAAGTCTAGAACCTAGCTGCCTCTGGATATATTTAGCAAAATCTCTCAGAACTTCCGTCCTGTATTCTGTGCAACTGCACATACCATGGTCAGGAGCAAAGAGCTCACCAGCCAAGCTCTGGGCTCACCAACTCTGCCTCTTATTAGTTGGGTATCTTTGGGCAAACCACTTTACTTGTCTGTGCCCCAATTTTCCCATCTGAAAAGCAGAGATAATACCGCCTACAAAAATGACAGGAAGAAAATGCACAAGTAGATTAAAAGTTTCTCTTTATGTAACTAATCGGGCAAGTCAGTTCACCTTCTTCACCTTCACAGTATCTAGGAAAAGAGGTATATACTATCTCCATTTTATAGGTAATTGTGATTTACACGTGGCATACATAATTCAAACACCTTACATCTTATTTCCCAGTACTTGGCAATATTATTACATTTAGGAGAAAAACGTAACTTTTGGAAATTAATTATAAAAACAACTTTAATTTAATTATCTCAGAATTAAAGCAAACTCCTTCCAAATGAAAGCTCTTCAAGTCACAAGAAAAAGAATTCTAAAATTACTTAAGTATTTCAGGAAAGACACAAGAAACAGTTTCTCTTCACTGAGCTAGGCTTAAGGAAACTTACCTCATTGGCCCTACCTTAGAATTAAAAAAATAACATTTTCATTAACATTTGATTATGTAAATTAACAAAAATAATAATCCACTAATAATGAATCATTTTATTATTTTCCTTTTTATACACAATTGTCAAAAAGCAGCCAAGTGCCCCTAGACTTGATATTTTTGTGCTATAAACACAATGATCTATTCCAATTGTTCAGGGCTTAACTTTCCATTTTAAAGGTTTTCCCCTGCTCTTTGCTTCTCTAGCCTTCCCTTGGTTGACTCGGCCTCATTACTGGTTAATTCCACCCCTGGAGAAGCACAGCACAAGAGGCCACACATTCAGAGCACTGGGAACCGGTCAGTCAGCAAGGCTGAAGGGGATGGTCCTAACCATCCACGTGGGGTCTACCAGTGAGTCCAGATACCACAACAAATAAAAAGTGCCTGCGCTGCTTGTTAATTGTAACACAGGCAAGCTAGTCCATCTTTCAGACTAATGATTACAGAGTGGTTTAGCCGCTCTGTTTCTTTGAACAAGGAAGAACGAGACACATGAACCAAGAAGTTGAATAACAATACATCGTTTGCTTCTGTGGTATCAATGCACAGGTTTTAGAGAGGGGGTAAAGTGATTAAAACAAAACTATTAAGAGTCTTACTGAAAATAAGAGAGCAGAAGTGTTGCATTTTTTTTTAAATGACAATTTATAATCCTGTTCTCAGGCATCACAACTGGAAACATAAGGCAAGTAATCAATACAAAGAGTTAGACCGACTGAGCCTCTGAACTAATGTAAACATCACTTAGCAGGATCTGCACAGACACACAAGTAAGGAAACACTGATATGGTGAAAGTAATCACTGCACACGTTTTAACAGACTTATAATCCAAAAGAATAATGGAAACTCAATGACTGTCACAGTTTTATCACTGGATGCTCATGGAAGCCTCTAATCTCTGCTTTTCTTTCATCCCCCAATCGTCACATTAAACAAAAGCTCAACTGCTTTTTTGTTAATCATTTTTTAAAACATAAGAAAAAGGAAAAAAGCATGAGAGAAGATTTTTAAAAGGGGGATAGGAGTTACAGAAACTCAAGTATCCACACAGAAGAAGCTAATCTGCACTTATTAACAACCGTCCCTGAATGTGTATGACCTATGTGAGAGTTAACTGATTTCTTCCCCCCTTGGGAGGAGTAACTTTGGATTTCCGGTAAAGACTGGATGTAGGTCAAATCCTATTATCGAGAACTAATTAAAGTACGAATTATTTTGGTTGTGCAAAAACTGTGATACACAGAGTTCTGTGACACACAGAGGTCTGCTCTAAGTTACAAGGCTCAGGCTTAGAGATCTCTGCCAGCTAGGAGCTTCTCAATCAGGGTGACCACTCGTTACGGGTCACAATTGTCCAGTAACAGAGACGTCATTTGAAGGTTAGCCTCCTTTCCCTCTGTAGGCAGCCCTTGGAGTGCACACAGAAACTCTGCCACCTGTATGCACACTGAAGCTCTCTTTTCAGAAAACCAAAACTTCAGGAGCTCTTTCCCCCTCTCCCCGCTTGCTCCCCTCCACCCTGCCTCCCGCAGGAGCTCTTTTAGAACAACGTGATAAGAAAGCAGTAATGCTTAAAAACAGGATTTTGTGTACACATGCATTACCTATTCTGAATGTTTATATAGTTCCTCATAAAGACATGTGAATGAAAGCAACAAAATATACTTGGCTTAAGGATAATTAATGGCTCATACACTATTAGAAAACCGTTCGTTTCCGAAATTCAACTAGACAGCTCAAAGATGAGTTTTCAAAGGTCCATGAAACTTCTAACAAATTCTGGGCTGTGTGTATGTATTAGTATGTGCAGACATACACCACTTCGCTGGGGAGAAGGTACATAGCTTCCTCAAAGGGCCCATGACTCAAAAGAAGTTGAAACCACTGCAATCAAGTAAGATCACTTTTATTTATTCGAAGAATAACTTTAATTACATGAAGAAACTGGGTCATTTAGCTCAAGTCAATGAAAACAGCAGAGACTCTGAACACACTTCCTACCTCTGTGTCCCAGGAATCATGAAAAACAGGGTTTCTACTACTCCTTTTGGTCTGGGGGGGAAGATGATGGTCTTCTTCATTGCCATTCCTTCTCCTTTTCCTGAAATTAAATCACAAGAAGAAAAAAAAAAAATCCAACAATTGATCTTTTAGACGCTTAAAATTGTAAATCATGACAACAAATTTGCCCTCTTGCCTGAGAAAACAGAATTCATCATATGCTATCCCAATAGGTAAAAAGTTAGAAGTACACCGTCGCTGGGCAAAAGAGTGAAAATATAAAATAGCAGCAGTAGGGGCGAGCTTAAATTAGTACAAATGATTTCTAAAAAGAAGCTTGGCAACTTTAAATGCCTACTGGGAATAAGTAAGTGCAGGGTGATGCTAATGACTAAGCCTCCAAATTCCACCTAATTAAGGTTATCTTCCCTCTGCATTTCCTGAAATCACAATTCCAGGTTACCTCATCTTACTCCCTTCCACAGGACAACATGTAAGACAGGAGTGGCTGCCTCTGCCCACGTACCCCTAAAATCCTAATGAAAATGGTGCTACACAGGGATATCATCAGAGGTTCATGTGGTCTCTAATCTGCAGTTTTCTTTCATCCCTGATTTCCCCCCAATTATCACATGCAACAAAAGCTCAATGCCCTCTAAAGCATTAGATCACCCTTCCCGACCATCCCCGGAGAGGCTGCTCTGAGACACATTAACTCCATTATTCTCTCTACACCACCTAGTATTGTATGTTACGTCACCAGATGGTTACTTTGAGTTTGCAGCACGAGCTGCTCAAAATTTTCAGGTTTAAGGAAAAACTACACATTAAGAATTAAGTGTTCCCAGAAGGACTTTTTTTTTTTAAGATTTTATTTATTTATTTGAGAGAGAGCGAATGAGAGACAGAGAGCATGAGAGGGAAGAGGGCAGAGGGGGAAGCAGACCCCCCGCTGAGCAGGGAGCCCAATGTGGGACTCGATCCCAGGACTCCAGGATCATGACCTGAGCCGAAGGCAGTCGCTTAACCAACTGAGCCACCCAGGCGCCCCCCCAGAAGGACTTCTATGCCCCCCTTTAGAAGACATAAAATAGAAACAAATTAGAGGAGGTATCATTTGAAGGCAAACTGCCTGGAACTGTGCTATCCAATACGGTAGCCACTAGCCACATGCAGTTATTTACATTTAATATCCAGTTCCTTAGTCACACCAGCTACGTTTTCAGTGTTCAAAGGCCACACAGGTAGCTAGTGGCAACTGTACTGGACAGCATAGACAGGGGACATTCCCATCGCTACAGAAAATGCCACTGGACCGCATTGGCAAGAGACCAATTTATACAAAGCAGCATAATCTATTATAATGAAAACTCTTAAAGATTCAGATTTCTATAGCTAAAGGAAAAAACAGCTTTGGGGAAAGTATTGAATTTGAGCACCCGGTATCTTCTATAGAGTCGTATATTTTCTATGCGAGGAGTGTGGCATAGTGGGGCAGGCCTATAATCCGAAGGTTTTGAGTTGAGGTCTTGATACTGGAGAAAATTTAAGTTATCACCCTGAGCTCAATTCCTTGTATTCTGCAATACTCCTGTACGCTGAATACATGCAACTTTATTAATGAGTACAGACCCAGTTTAGGCTTGGAATGATAAATTGGGAGTGTATGGTTCTGATCAAGCATTAACCAACCTGCAAAGGGCTATACCACTGACCTCATTCTAAGACTCAGTTGTTTCTAAGATCATCATTTCTGCTCCCTAACCTTTCTCTCAGGACATTAGATCTTAACCGCATATTACTGTGAAGTATGTAGAGGTTAAAAACTAGGCGAAAAGCAGGTTTAATACTCACTTAAATGGATGTGCTATTACCACAGACTTGAACCAAATAATTATTATTTTCACCATGATATGATCAGAGAATTTTTTTGGAAAAGAGCTGCAGTTACAGAGCAAGGTCCGACAGAAGACCAGTTGCCACCCCAGGGAAACTCCCCAAATGCTGGTCCCCAAACTCTTCTCTTATCAATATGCCAGCAGCTGACTGTGCTCTGGGCTGCTGAGCCACTCTAACCACTTATGAGCCTGACCCAAACTTTCCAATGTCCTCGTTTATAATCCACGGCATATCTCTGCAGTGAAAGAAAATGAACATCAAGGAGGCTGTCGGGCCAAAAGGTTGTGAGAACAGAGGATGAGCTGGTTTTGCAGATTTCAAGTAAACTCTGGGAAAGTCCCATGAAATATCCCTGCCTCATAATCAGCTGCTTTCTCAAGGTACCCCAATCAGCTCCTGTAGGAGGCCCTCTCCTTTGGATGGTACGGAATAAGAATGAGCCCTCCTGTTCTTCTTTTTCTAGGCTCTTTGTAGATTCTATCCTTGAAACATACTTCTTTCAACAGTATTGTTAATAATTGCCAAGATTATAGCTTCATGTTCAACCGTATCCACAAAGTCAGATTATAGCCTTCCCCATTAATGCCATAGACCAGGTTATAATTTTAGCAGCCACCATATAATTGATTATGTTCTCCCCAGGCATCTAGTTACAGATTGTTGTTTAGCATCTGTTACTTTTAAGGATGGCTGATTACATCACTGCTCATCATTTCATTTCTTTCCAATCTTCCTGTCATCTAGAGACTGAGCATAGAAGAAACCTTAAGAGTATGGAGACTAGTGTTTTTCAAACTTTTTTTTTTTATAGTAACAGAGCCCTTTTTTTCTATCAGGAAAAAAAAATCATTCAATATATATATGAAATAAAGGACTTGTTTTGGTTAAAGTAGGGGTTTCCTTGGCATACATCTACCCCTCTATGGCCACCTCAGTATATTTTAAAACAGTCTGAAAAATCACCATCTCAGACCAACCCCTTATCTTTTTTTTTTTTTTTAAGATTTTATTTATTTATTTGACAGAGAGAGACACAGCGAGAGAGGGAACACAAGCGGGGGGAGGGGGAGAGGGAGAAGCAGGCTTCCCGCGGAGCAGGGAGCCCGATATGGGGCTCAATCCCAGGACCCTGGGATCATGACCTGAGCCGAAGGCAGACACTTAACGACTGAGCCACCCAGGTGCCCTAAGACCAACCCCTCTTCTTAAAATTGAGGAAAGAGATCCAGAAAACTGAGCTGACTTGGAGATATGATGACAGCGAGAGCTGGCAGAGCTGGTCCATCATACTCCACCGAACATGGGGTGAAAAATAGGTAAGAAGCCCCTGTCCAAATCACATGGGTTTCCTTTATAGCAATGAAGTTACCAGTATAAACATGTTGAGGTTATTTGCATACCAGATAAAAGGCATCTGCTACCAGTATAAGCCCATTCACACTTGCTTATCCAGTGATGGATAAAAGGAATCTTTCTGCAGAAAATATCTAGACTTTTTCAAATATGAGACATCACAAGAGACTATCAGAAGTATAAACTGGGTTTGGGAAGGAAAACAATGGCAGTTGGATCTGGTTTACTACACCTAAGGATCTTGTTCCTAATTCCAATAGCAAGTCGGTAACTGGGCCCCTAATTTCAAATCTAGTCCACTCTTATTTTCTGTACAAGCAGGCTTTATGCCCCCACTGACTATATACCCAAATCAATAATCCAATGCAAAAGTATGGGTGACCCTAGATTTTCACTACCTGACCAAATAACCTCAGGATGCTTTCCAGAATCTTAATCCCTTAATTGACCATCCTCCAGAGCACGATCTTTGTGGGAAGACTGTCAATCACATTCAGAGCCAATGAAAATATGGAATAACAAGAAAAAAATCCAGCATAATCTACCAAGGCAAACCTATTTTATTCACTTGAGCTTTAGTGAGACTATCGGGAAATAACGAAAGTGCAGTGAACCTAGAAAGACTCGAGTAAACCAGCTGAGCTCTCTGTTTCCTCATCAGAAAAATGACAGTGTTGGACTTGGTGATTTATAGGTTTTCACTTCAAATTCCACGATGAGGGGTTTTTCTAATTTGAAGTAAAGTTGCTCCTTTTCATTTGGGGTACCCAATCCTAACTCTCTCCTCCTCCAACTTCTTACAGGAGGAAACGAGGAGAAAAGAAAGGAAGAAAGAAACTGCAGCTTGATCCGGACTCTATTCTGCACTCGTCAAACAAGCACAGCACCCCTGGGTGAAGACCCGGGTCGAGGCCAGGCTCAGTGGAAAAGTAGAGCATCGCGATACAGTCCTACCTCCCGCCTTCGGAGTCAAACGGCTCCGCATCCAAACAGTTTAGAATCCTGCCTGTTAATGCTACAAGCCACTTTAGTCATCTGCCCTTCTACGTTCACAACCGTCCGAGGGCACAAATTCTTCCATCTGTCCCCATCCTTCCCTGCTACAGAGTTAAATCCAATCCTTCTTCCTGACCTTGGGAAGACGGCAGCTCCCCGTCCCTGCCCCTCAAAGACGTCCTAGGGGCTCCCTCTCAAAGATCAGACATTCCTCCCATCCCCCACCCTCCTAAATTTAGGACAGGGAAGCTTTAGGGCCACGGTCTCTCTTCTCGGATCGTTCAGTCTGCATTCCAAGTAGGGAAAGACGAGGGAGGGGGAAAAAAGACGGGGTTGGGGTGGGGAAAACGTGGACCCCGGCGAGTCACTCCTCCAGCACCTCAGGGACCAGGTACTTGCGCATCCCTCTCCCTCCTCCCCCGGGCCGCAAAGCACCCAGATGGAGACCCGCAGGGCCCACGCTTGCTCGGACCCCCGCTTCGCGCGCCCCTTCGGCTCCAGCCCCCGGCGAGGGGCTGGGAAAGAAGGGGTCCCTGTGGTCTCACCTGGGGCGGAGGCGCTCGCTCATGGCAGCCGGTGGAGGGGAGCGACGCGGCGCCGCTCCGCGAGAAGAGGGAACAGAGGGTGTTGCGTTCCGGCGGCCACCACGCCCACCCCCTCGGGCCTTGGCTTTAGCCGCGGCGCGGGTGGACGCTGCCGGCGGTGAGTACCCCTCGGTGGGACCTGTACCACCGCTACTTCCGGCGTCTGCTCCGCGCCCCCCCATGTCGCAGCCGCCGTGGTACCGCCCTCTCGCGGCTGCGCACTGGCGCGACCCCGGCCGCGCCGACCGGTAACCCCGCCCACGGGAAGAGGCGGGCTCGGGGTGGGGAGGAGTGACTGAGAGCTTCTGGGAGAGAGGACCTCACGAGAGGCGGCCTGAGCTTTCGCCTGTTCGTAGCCGAGCGGGGACGGCATAAAATTCAAGCCAGGTTTAAATTAACTTAAATTATGTCATCATAATACGATACAAGTATTTGAGTTAGGCCTCTGTGCGGTACAGTTTTTTTAAAAACACAGCTGAGAAGCATCAGGCAGTGGCGCAGACGGCCTGCAGCGCGTGCCGCCGGGGAGTTGGGAAGAGGCTCGAGGGCTGCGCTGGGGGGCTTGTCGCGGGGGCTTCCGGAACTTCCGCGCCTAGGGAGGTGAGGATGCTGCTCTGGGCTAGTCGCGGCTGGTGGTGCTGTGTCCTCTGGCCCACGCCCTGGGTCGGCGATGGGAGAGTCTTCCCCGGATGAGAGAGAGTCAATTGGATGGCGGGCCAGCCGGGGGGGGCGGGGGTTGCTTCCCGGGGCGGCAGGACGAGCCCCCTTCGGCGTCTGTGCGGTTCCGGCGCCTCCGGCTGGGGCTGCAGGGGAGGAGAGTTCGGAGCCTCAAGCTGCCCCGCGGTCCCCGCCCACTCAGCGGGAAGCAGCTGCTCCGCTTCCGGAAAAAGCGGGGGAGCCGGGAGGAGGGCGGGCCAGGTATCGCGGCTGTGGGGGGGTAGGGGTTGGGGAGTCCGCGGCGGGGTGGGGGGAGGGGAGGCGTTTGGCAGGAGTCCCACGGGCTCTGCGCCCGAAAGGCGGGCGCGGTCTTAACTGTTCGCTTTCCGGAGCGCCGAGGGGGACCTGTCCTGCCGATAACCCAGTTAGCTTGTTCTTGGTTCAGTGCCGCGCCACATCCATTCACTGGGTGTGCTGTCGAGTTACTTTTCTGATTGCGTCTCGCGCAGGCTGACAGTTAAAATCGAGTTTGTTCTGCCGGACTCGGAAACTGCGATCGTGAGGCGTGGAGATCCAAGAGAAACAACCACAAAATTAGCATTCTGGTGGAGAAGCTCCAGTAAGAAAGTAGTCCGTCACCCACGGTAAGACGTTACCACGTGAGGGTACAGGATCTTTCCAGTAGGATTAAGTGTGGTGGAGTAATGTAGAGGCAGACATGTCTAAGAGGTCCCTGGCCCCTTCTAAAGTTATTAGTACTAGGCCCGTGGACTGCCTTCAGTTGTGGGTATTTTTGTAAGTCAGCGGCCCATAACTTTGATTACATTGTCAAGGGGGTACCTCCAAAGTAAGAATAATTAAAGTTCTTTAGCCAGGAACAGCTTTGTTTTGCCTGAGCTTATATAGGATCCTGAATGTAGAGGCAGATATGTCTAAGAGGTCTCTAGCCCCCTCTAAAGTTATTAGTACAAGGCCCGTGGACTGGCTTCAGTTGTATTTTTGTAAGTCAGCGGCCCATAACTTTGATTATATTGTCAAGGGGGTACCTCCAAAGTAAGAATAATTAAAGTTCTTTGGCCAGAAACAGCTTCGTTTTGCCTGAGCTCATATAGGATCCTAAATGGATTGGCCAGGATTCTATGTATTTATTTTGTAAATGGCTTTAGTCTCATTTTTTGACCTATTCAGTAGTCAGAAGACATTCACAGTTAGTCATCTGTGATGATAGCATTTGCATATTTATGTCTAGAAAAGGAATTCATTCAACTATCCTATGTCAGGCTCAGTGCTCAAAGAGGTACAAATGATACATGGTATTATTTTTTCATGTTTTTACATGGTATGAATATCACAAAGATTTCAAACAATGAATTTGCTCATAGTCCATTGTACTTACTCCTTAAGTCAAAAATTGGGGACTCTGTCCCCTACACGTATGTATCATTTGTACATCATAAACACTTTTACATATACACGTATATGTGTATACACATATTACTAATATGGTGTTAGAGCTTCATTTCTCATGCTGAAATGATGGAAGGTCTTGCACCGAAGTGGATCTTCCATATACAACTTTGAAAACCATGACTCTAAGCAACAGCCTTCAGATCCTGGCCTGAGTTTTTACTCTTTACCATTTTTTCCTTAAATGATGTGTTTAAGGGGTTTTAACAATTTCTTTATTCTCCTGTAATAACCAGTTGACTTGCTGTAACCTTAAACAGCAAACATTTTAATCTGACTGGTATACCGAAGTTTTATTTATTTGAAGAGCGAGAGCACGAGCAGGGGGAGGGAGGGGGAGGGCCAGAGGGAGAAGCAGACTCCCCACTGAGCAGGGAGCCCCATTCAGGGCTCAATCCCAGGACCCTGGGATCATGACCTGAGCTGAAGGCAGATGCTTAACGACTAAGCCCCCAGGCGCCCCCTTACTGGTATTTTGTACAACTTTTTCTTCCATTAATTTAACCATTAACTTGTTAGATTTAAGTCTTTTGGCTTTCCTCATCTACTAGTTAGGGATGTTGAAAATCCCTTTGGTTGTTTTTTTGCTAACAGTTGATTCTTGGAAGACTTTAAGAAATGTAAACAGAAGTGAAGCCAGGGATATTTATCCTAAAACCATGTCTTCTTATTTTCTACCTCTGTAAGAAAAAGTCAAAACACAGTTCTTAAAACTTCTTTCAACCTAGGTTCTTCCAAATGAAAGGTACACATGTAAATGAAATGTTAGTAATTACTCTACCAACTATGTGCCCCTCATAATCTCCCATTTACCTTTTTCAGGAATAGGAGAGTGATACTCACCCAGGATGGAAGTGTGTCCTTACTGTAAAAAGCCATTTAAACGATTAAAATCCCACTTACCATACTGTAAGATGATAGGACCAACTGTACCGGCTGATCAGAAAGCTTGTCAGTCCAAGCCAGCTACACGCCCACACGCTAAAAAAATGAAAGGGCCCATCACAGACTTAAATAACACTAAAGAGAGAAAGTTGGAGACGGAGAGTAAGAAGAGAAATACCAACTTGGTAAAAGACAAACCAGAATGGACAACAAAGTCTTTTCCACTATTGGCTTTTGGTTTGGAAAGAGCAAGTAATACAAAGGCAGATAAAGACATCCAGAATCAAGTTCAGTGCTCCATCAAAAAGTTGAAAAATACCGAACCAAAGATTACTTTCCAGGGAGAAACAGAGGCTCAGTTTTATGCGTCAGAGGACACCACTCCTAAAAAAGAACTTGCCAAATATTTGCCTCCATCAGGGGAAAGTAGAAGTAACCTTCCAGAAACTGAAACATCTTTACCTCTTGGCCCAGTAGAACCTTTTTTATCAAATCAAGATAGAAAATATTCTTCAGCTTTACCCAGTGATATTCGGACCACTTCTACTGATTTAAGATTGGACAAAATTGATCACCCAAGACAGAAGCTTCTAGTAAATTTATCAGATAAGCCTATTGGTGATTATCACAGTTCTCCCATGAATCTCAATTATGGGGTTGAAAGAGTACAAACATTGTCAAGCAATGAGAGACAGTCCAAGGCCAGGGACCACCTCTCAGAAGTCTCTTCTGATGTTAGAGACTCTGAGACTCAAGAAAAGAACACGGAGTCACAATTTTTAAATTTTAAAGTTAGCCCAGTAGGAGATATCCCAGTCAGGGAGAACCAAGGAAAAGGACTGAACCTTGGAACAGAGGCACATGGGAGCAGAGGAAATGCAGAGAAAAGCGTATCTGTAAAAGCAATCCAGGAATGGGCTTCTGTGAACGGTGATGCAAAGAACATCAGTAGTGATGATTCAGCCACAGAGAAGAAAGGTCCAGATGAAGGTCCCAGTTTAAATTTGTTCACTCCAAGAGAGACAACCTGCAGTGAGCTGCTTTCTGTGTCACAGTCATATAATCAAAGCCTTGCCTCTCTGGCTGTCAGATTTTTTCAAGAAGAGAAAGCAGAAGCCTGCAGTCCTAACCGAGTCCCTGTTGTGAAGGTGTTAACAGAGAGTGGTGAAGGAGCCTCTCTGCAGTACAAATTTGGCTGTGGGCCCCAAGTGTCACACCCTGGGTGCCAGCAAACCTTACATTCAGTCCTGCCTCACGCCTCTTACAGCCCCTTCAGTCCGATTGGCATTGCTGATAGGAAGACCCTTTCAAGCTCCCTGGGGCTGGAGTGGTTTCCAGAGCTCTATCCTGGTTATCTTGGACTAGGAGTATTGCCAGGGAAGCCCCAATATTGGAATGCAATGGCCCAAAAGCCTCAGCTCACCAGTCCCCAGGGGGAGAGACTCTCAAAAGGTAAACATGCTCATTTTCATGGGCCATCCAGCCCATCCATATAGCTCTGTGACTTTTGAATTAATAAGGCTCAGACTACTCCTATTTTTGCTCATTCAGCTTATTTTTACCTAGGCACTCCAGTATACCAGACTTAAAATTATTCTGAAAACATTAATTCTTGCTCCAGAATTAGTACCAGTGGTGTTGATCATTCTCTCTTCCCCTCCAAGCAGAGTTGAAGGTCGGACTAGGCCAGGTCAGCCGGTGACATTGATCACTTGCGTTTCCGCAGCAGGAGGAGGCATGGCCAGTAGATGTTGGGCAGGTGTTCAAGCTGTCTTAAGAGATCTAGTAAGAAATCGTGGACAGAGACAGACTGTGAGGCTGTCTCCTCAGAAGCCGTCCGGAGGCTCCTTGCCAGTGCCTGGAATGGTTTAAGTGGCCCCACAAGAGCTGGGAAGTTCCTGGCATTTCAGGAAATCCTTTTTCCTGCACGACCTGACCTTCAGTTGTTGGACTACCTCTAGTTACAGTACATAAAGTTTCTTCATTTTCTTCACCAGGAAGCTTTAGATTTTTCTCTTTTTTTCAGGTTTCTAGAAGCACAGTTGGTTTAATGAAGCATTCAGATTTCATGTGTGTATATTATTTACTAGTGCTTTTAGCTTCGACAGGAGACCTGTAGCAACTCTGAATAGCTTTGCCCCTGAAAAAGTTGTAACCTCTCTTCTTAAAAGGGACATATTTTCCTTCTCTGGTATATTTTATAAATTATTACATATTCACTAAATCCCAGGTCTTCTGGTCTGAAAAGCATTTTTTTTTTTTTTTGGTACGGTAATTATTTCTTTCTAAAGATTTCAAAACAGAAGTGTAGTAAGTGAAGAGTGTTGCTAGCTGAAGCTACATCTTCGACTGCTTTAGTGGTTACCGGTTTTCCTACAAACAGACCTAACCTCTAGGCCCTCTTTACAGAGTTGTAGTCTGTCTCAAGTTCAGAGTTGGGTCCCCAAGCCCCTTCTCCATGTTGACAGAATTACTGTTAACATCTGTGTTGCTTTGTTTTCAGAGTGCTTCCATCCGTTTTCTTATTTCAGCCTCACCACACTGAGAAGTGGGCAGCGATTTCTCTGTTTGGCAGGTGATGAAACAGGCAGAGAGGATAAGTGATTGGTTCAAGGTCATGTTGCCAGTAGGTGGTAGAGCAGCAGGTAGAACGCAGTCTCTTCAGACCACATTTCGCGCTTTCCACTAAACCGTATTGCAGAAAGTGCGCCTTAACTAGAAACATAGGTGGTTGTCAGATCTCCACTTCTCTGTGGTTTACAGTGGCCCGTGGCAAATCTCTGGCAAGTGGGACTTCTGTATTTCCTGTACTGTCTTTAATAGTGCTGAGGAATGTCTCTGATATAGGCACTTGTCATTTCAGAGAAGGGGAGGGGACTAACATTGGTCAGGTGATGACTGTACCAGACACAGCTAGGTATGTGGCATTATTACCTCATTCAACCTTGATGACAACTCAGGTGACTGTCACTGAAGTCAATGCCCCACCTTCCTTTATACGTGAGGAATCTGAGCCCCAGACATGTTAAGTGATGTGCCCATGTTAATACAGTTAGTGGTGGTCAAAGAGAGAACCTTAAGCAGGCTCCACGCTGAGTGCGGAGCCTGAGCTGAAATCGATTCGGACGCTTAACCAACTGAGCTACCCAGGCACCCCAGGCTCAGAGCTCTTCTGTTCTCTTTTATTGGTTGCAGTCTGCAGTACTCTGATTAGTTTGGCAGACTGATAGTTCTGAGGACACCACAGAGTTGGGTTTCAGTAAGTTGGGAACGAGAATTAGGCTTATGGAACTCGGCGGCATTAGGAGCCGTCTTGTGAGGTTTAATAAGGATTTTCACAGACTTACTACCCAAAAAAAGCAGTTCTCCCAGCATTAGCAAAAATAGATTTTAGAAGTTCAGGATTTAACTCCCTGGAGACTCAGCAAATACAAGTGTCTTAAGAGTCCTCAGCAATAGAAATTGGCTTTTGTTCAAAGGAAAGCCTTGCACGCGCTTAGCTGGGGATGCTTGGCCGAGCCTTGGCTGAATTCAGGTGCCTAGGCTTTCAGGACTCGAGTTGAAGAGATCTAGGTCTTTGGGTCCCAAATCTGGACAACTGACAGTTTCACATAGGATTAAAGATTCCTGGACCTCATCCCCAGAGACTGGTCCCGAAGTAGGGTCTAACAGTCTTGTTTGCAAACATGTCTTAAGTGTTTGTGCAGAGCAGCCAAGTTTTAGAGTACCACTGGTATTGGGGAGGCCACTGGAGCGAGGAGACGCAGACCCAACATAGGGGATTGGGGGTATTGGCAAATGGGGGAAGGGAGGGAGAGGTTTGAAAAAACAGTTCATTGAACTACAGAAAGCAAAATTTGGCTGGTGGGGATAGCAGAAGGTAAAATGAGGAAACTTGGGGCGCCTGGGTGACTCAGTCAGTTAAGCATCTGCCTTCAGCTCAGGTCATGATCCCGGGGTCCTGGGATCAAGCCCTGCATCGGGCTCCTTGCTCCGCGGGGAGCCTGCCTCTCCTTCTCCCTCTCCCTGCTTGTGCTCTCTCTCTGTCTAATGAATAAATAAAATCTTAAAAAAAAAAAATGAAACCTTACAAGGTCATGGGTTTGGATGTTTTGGTTTTTTTTGTTTTTTTAAGATTTTTTTTTATCTTAGAGCACAAGTGGGAGGGGCAGGGAGAGAGAGAGAGTCTTAAGCAGACTCTGCACTGAGTGCGGAGCCCCATGCAGAACTTAATCCCACAACCCTCAGATCACAACCTGAGCCAAAACCAAGACTCTGACACTTAACTGGCTACGCTACTCTGGCGCCCTGCATCATGGGTTTTTAAAGGCCATTCTCTCATCAAATAGCATTTCCAGAAATAAACTATCCTGGTGAGATGCTTGAGACGGCACATGTGGGGCAGGATCAGGGCAGAACAGGAGTAGCACAAGCCAGGATGAGTCTGCTAGTAGAGGAGGCTGTGAAAGGGGAGGTTTTACATAAAAGAACATGTGACAACAGCCAGAGAGACCTGAGGGGTGAGTCAAGTCACATGTCCAGAGTTCCAGCCAGGCCAGAGAGGTAATAGGAAGTATTAGAGGTACCCAAGGTAGGGACGGGACGGTTCCAGCGTTTCTGTGAGCAGAGCTGTTGTCACTAGGTATGGGATGTAAGGACGTCAACACTGGCAGGTCAAGGACAGGAGATGGCAGTGGGTGTTAGCATTCCTGGGCCCACAGCCAGGCCGAAAGGGATGTAGACCAGAACCCAGGGTCCCTGAGTAGCAGGAAGGATGAACTGGAGAAGCTCTAACAGAACTTCTGTGGGTTCTGAGCTGGCCTCTCCTGGGCTTCAGGCTATTTTACACCCAAGCTTAGGGCCAGAACTGATGATGTTCATAAAAGTTTGAACTCAATGAAGGAGGCTGCTGGCTGGAGAAGGAACAGTTGAGGGGACACCCCGTTCCTGACACGGCAGGGGAAGTGGTTCTATAATTGGGAGTTTTCACGAAAGTGTCTCTTCCCATCTTTTTCCATTTTTTTCCAAGAAGAATGGATCATGTCATGCTTTGTTTAAGAGATTAATCTTCACCTTGGTGAAATAATTATCTTCCGTGTAATTTCTTGGAAGGCAGCGTGGTTTTTCTCATTGTTCCTTAATGTAACGAGTATTTGGGTAGCATTTTTATGTCCATAGCAACTTTTAACTCTTCTGCTAAACCTGTCGTAAATATTTGCTTCATTTATCCTTTATCCCGTTGAACCCAAGACCAGAGAACCAGCAACAGTAGAGATTCCGTGCCTATCATTAAACAAAAACAGGTGCAGGAAAGCTGTAAATAGATAGCATTAAACCCTCCCTTCTGATTCTACATTCGTTATTCACGTGTTAAACATAAATGAGAAACGTTGCCTGGTCAGTAGTAGTGGGGCTCATAGGGCACACATGTCGATTCTAGTACATGTAGTAACAAGGAGCAGTAGGTATTACGATAGTAGAAAGTCCTGCCTTCTGCTAAAATGTTTAGCAAATGGTGGAAAATGTAGACAGGTCATTTCATTAAGCATGTACACCTGGATCAGCTGCACAGTATGTTCATCAGATCAAAAAACATCTCCGGGTCCTGATCCCCAGGGGCTCCTTCAGCCTTTTGAGGAACCTCTTTCTGACTGGGAATCACCGGCTTTGACTTTGGGCACTTAGCTAACCGCAGCCCCACACAGCCCAGATCCCCTTCCTGCAGCCTGGCCCTGGGAACCGCAGGCACGGAGTGGCGGGAAAAAGCCTGAACCTAGATGAACGATCACAGTGCCTTCTGTTTGGAACCGTAGTTCCTTTGTTGGAAAGAAGCTCGACTGCTCTCAGGAGTTTGGAACCCCCGACCAGACTTACAACCTCCAACTTGTCTCTGATGAGGCTCTTGGGAGCTGTCCAGAAAGGTGAGCTGGAGTCACGGACTGTTGGGTTGTGTTGCTGGTTCCAAGCATTTGGAGAAGTTTCTCTTACTTTAGCCATGGCTGTTACAGCAGGGCTAAGGGAAAGAGAGAAAGAGACCAGTGCGTAGGCTTCCTTCTCTTCTCTTTGTCTGTTTTTGCCCTGGAATCTGACATAATCGAGAGCACCAAAGCCGGCAGAACAGCTGCTGCCATTTTGGAACAGAGTTCATTTCTGTCCTGTCCCCCCTGCCACCTACCCTCATCTCTCCCTTGCCCACCTTGATCGTCCCAGAGCCAGGAGAACTCTACACCTCGAGTTAACCAGTCTGTTTTAATCTCCCCACTCAAGATTGCGACTAAACTCTCCAAACAAGAATAACTAAATGTATTAAAATTGTGGTCTTCAGGATTTGAGCCTTTTCATCTGTTTAAAAAATACCTATGTGGTGGTATGTCAGTTCTGTGCATTACAAGCCCATCACCCAGGCTAACTGGGAGAACTTGCATAACTGGCAGGTCGAGGCCCCTAGTTACAGTTCACCATAGCAACCAGACATGTTTCTTTTTAAACAGGCTGGATCAGGTGCAGCACCACGGTGAGGAGTGGAGTTGGGGGCATCACCATGCTCTTTACGGGGTACTTCGTCCTGTGGTGCAGCTGGAGTTTCAGGCATCTGAGTAAGCCTTTTTGATATTTTTAGCCAAAATCCCAGGTCATGTCCCACTACAGGGACCTCCAGGGGACTCTCTGAATTGCTTTCTATAGGACAGTGTTGCATTATTTGACATGCCCTCGTGAATGAGCCACTGCCTTTGGTTTTTTATTACAGATTATGGTTATAATGAACTTTATAAGATTTGACTAGAATTTACATAATTGCTCCTGTGCTCCACGTGAGGTTTTTCCTGATGATCTGGTGGTCTTGTGCTTTCTCCTTTGAAAGTCGTTTGCCTGCCAGATCAGCACCCTTCTTAATCCCTGCCTTAGAACTTTTTAGCATTGAAACCAAACAGCTCTATACCCCAAGAGTGGAGGAAAAACCATACAGCTCTCATTCATGTGTCTGAGGGTCACAGAAATCTTAGTTAACGTGACTTTCACCACATAAAACAAAAACATCCTTCTAGTTGGGAGTTTGAGCTTGCATCAGGTCTTACCAGGAGGAAAAATATCTGAAGTTCATTTCTCTTTTAGTCCAAGATGACTTTTCTCATTTTTATAAAAATGTTTTTATAGTTAAAATGTTTAAAAGACATTGTATAGAGGAGAATATCAAAAAAGCCCAGTATTTTTCCACAATTAAAAAAAAAAAAGCCCGGGGCACCTGGGTGGCTCAGTCATTGGGCGTCTGCCTCGGCTCAGGTCATGATCCCAGGGTCCTGGGATCGAGCCCCGCATCAGGCTCCCTGCTCCGTGGCAAGCCTGCTTCTCCCTCTCCCACTCCCCCCTGCTTGTGTTCCTGCTCTCGCTGTCTCTCTCTGTCAAATAAATAAAATCTTTAAAAAAAAAGAAATCTCAAGAAAAATTAAAAAAAAAAAGCCCAGTCGCTTTCTGAAAACTTTTGGTGTAAAAGTACAGGATAACCATTAATACCAGTGTAATTCACAAATGGTTAATAGGACTTCTAAAATACCAGGACTTGGGGTGGCTCAGTCAGTAGAGCATGTGACTCTTGATCCCAGGGTCGTGAGTTCAAGCCCCATATTGGGTGTGGCGCCTACTTAAATGAAAAAAAAAAAAAAACAACACAGGACTTGACTCTAATTGGATTTTTTGACTGATTCGGTGTCTAGTAAGTGGGAGAACAGGTCAAGTAGCAGAAATGGGACTGTGGTAAATTCCTACACATGGCTGGTGGGGAGCTGGTAGGTGGTGTGTGATCCATCCACCCGTCTGTTCATGAGAAAGAGGAGTTCCTTTCTGATCAGCCTGGCATACATGGAGACTCCTAAAAACCTTGACTGACTTCTTTCCCAGGGACAAGGCCTCCCCTTAAAGGCTTACCTGTCTGAAAGGGCTCAGTTGGTTGATACCTGAGGTTTGTTTTTCACATCTTTGAATTGAAGACAGTGAAGCAGAAATTTCTGATTGCCCCTAAGACTTTATTTCTGAATCTGTAAAACAAAGGGGAAACGGAATGATCTCCACAGGCAAGAGACAGAAACAGTCTTTAGGAGTGGCCTCGTGGATCCTTACACTTCTGTCTGTTTATCCAAAGAGCTGCAGCGCTGGCGTAAGTGATGACCTGGACACCGAGTACGGAAGCTTGGAGCCTCCAGAGAGCGTATGCTGGGGCCACCTGCAGTGCAGATTTAACAATTTAAAATGGTTTGGGGGAGAGGGAGTGAAAAGAATAAAATTACTGCAATCTAAAACAGTTACAGAGGAGGTCCGTTTTTTTAATGTGGACAGGTCCAGTTCTGGGTGGACATTTCTTTGGCTGGCTCTCAAGAGTGACAGTGGTTGAACAGACTTCTGTGTGCTCGTAAAGGCTGCTGGTTTTCAGGGAGGCATGAAGATGACAAAGGTCATCACTAAAATTTTTTAAATAATTATTTCTTAGTTCTCAGTAAATAATAATCTCACTTTTAAATATTTCTCCCTAAAATTATTCTCTAAGCTTTGGCATTTTATTATTCATCCATACAATATACCAGGCTACATGCTTACTGATCCAGAAGAGTATGTGTGAAGTGGCAGAAAATGAGCCTACATCAGGCCCTTTTGGGGTCCCTGACCAGATCTTGGCAGGCGTGAGAAACAAAAGAAAGTAAGATGGATCCAGAGTTGCAGGTGAGCCTATGAAAAGTCCGTAATATAGTTTTAAGTTGGTTAAAATGAAATCACACACTAAACAGAATTTTAAATCACTTTTTATTCATCTTAAGTGAGTATAATAGTGAACAAATGGTTTCTGTTTATCATGTCCTCCTAGAAACTTCCAGAATCCCACCCCATCCCTTCCTAAGAATTTCTGTGAAATACTCTGACATTCTTTTTACTTCGTTAGGACTGTTTTTGGCTGGTGGGTTTTCCGTGTCTCTTCCCCCATCCAAATATTCAGTGTTGTTTTCTAATTTTATGGCTTCTGCTTTGGCCCCTAGACAGTAGCTCGTTAGAAAAGATAGATAGTAACTGGATAGCACAGGCGGATGACTTTTGCTCCAGTCCCTTTTCCAACACAGGGATTGATTATCTATCATAGATCTGTTCATATCTACCTGTTTGCTTTATATACACATACACACACACACACACATATTTTAGCTTTGCTTGTGATATCCTCGCCAAATACATGAGCTCAGTCCCTGTTTTGTCCCAGCTCCTTCAAAACCACAAACAAGCGGGTGTGCTGTTGTAAGGCAAGCATGCATTTATTTGTACATCTCTTCTGTCTTCTCAAAACTTGAATTTTGGCTCTATCTTCTGCTTTATCTACCTTTTCTATCCCAGCCCCCAGTCTCTCTCCTTCTCTAATTATCCCCAGTGGGAGTAATTTAATTCTGCATCAGTTGCTCATGGTTAGGGGAAAGGTATACTAGAATTCTCCATAAGGAAAAATTTACGGCTGAGGAAGAGTACTGCATTTGGCTATTTTAGTCTAATATTACTAAGAACTTCATTGAAATTCCAAAAACTGTAGCTTTCATTTTGAAAGGACTTTGTGCCCATTCTTTGCAAATGCCCTTTAAAAGAGGCACTTAGGGAGGGATTCTCCCTGCACTTCCCCCTTGGTCCTTAGTCTAGGTCAGAAACGCTCAGGCTGCCAAGGTAGAGGACAATGCTGTCTATGATGGCCTCATTGATGGCCTCCTGCCCACTTCCCCAAACCCCTCAAGTCGGGCTCAGCAGGCTACAGTGGCCCTCTGCACAGGTCAGCCCTCTCTCTGTTTTGTAAATAGCCTTCCCAGAGCACAGCCTGCTCCACACTTTGACCACTACTGTAAATAAACGTGTCGCTTGTCACTTGAATGCTAGAACAATGAAAAGGTTTCACTTAATTTATATGTCACAATAAATATTTTACATCCCTGAAAATAAGTTCCTTAACGAGGAGAGTGAACTGCATAATGATCCCACCAGTCCCTAAAAGGAGAGCTGCTTCGTTTTGCCACGCTTAAGACAAAGGTAGGATCCAGCATTCAAAAGAGGATTTTTAATCTGACGTGATCAATACCAAGAATCTTAACTCACAGGTAGCAGGAATGAAGAAAAAGAAGAGTCTTAACTGAGGTCTTTGAATTTGATACTGAGCATGGATTCTTAAATGATCGGGGGACTTCGCAGAAGCCATGGGCAGTGTCTCTGGATTCTGGAGTTCCTTGGTAACGGCCACCGCCAGACAGGGAGAGTTCCTTTCCGCTCACTGCTGCCATCTGGGGTAGGAGTATGCTTAAAGACCTTTCATCAAGTCTTTTAAGGATTTCTTCATAATGTCCCAAATAGTCTTGAGTCGTTGAGGTCAGCTGACAACTGTGGATTCTTTTCCGGGATTCGGGTCCAGACAAACTCGCATGATCAAGGGATACACTTCATAGCTCCCACTTGCAAGAGTAATGTAACTCTGGTTTATGAGGACACATTTATTACTTGTACATGCAAATATCCCTACAAGATAAGTTCATTTGCACAGCCAGTCCCAGTCATGCATGTGATCTGGCGGATGCAAGGCTTCATCCGGCAAGACTAGAGATTCTTTTCCAAACTGGAAATGTAGACAAGTGAACCTGAGCTCCTGAAGCCAGCGCCCTGTAGATATGAGGCAGGAGTAACTGCTCTTCTCTTCACAAAGCCAAGAAAAAGTCAGGAATGCTCGTAACTTGATGGGCCATGTTAAAAACAGCCTCCTTGATTTTGTCTCCCCAAACGATGCTCTGTACCTTCCGCGGTCCTGGCAGAAGCCCCTTGGGTGAGCAGCAATGCTTAGGTTTTGCTTCCAGTTCAGCAGCGTGAATTTGCCAACACGTCTTCCAGCAGTGGGCAGAGAATCCATACAAACAGTCCCCATCCGCCTTCCTGTCCATCCAGCAGCAGAGTTATGTGATAGCCAGGCTCCTCTCCACCTTTGAGGAGACTCGCAAGGAGGGTCTCATTCTGGAAGGCTGAAAATCCTCGCAGGCAGGCCGCAATGCCCTGGCTGCACCCTTGTGGTCTGCAGGGTGGGTTAACCCTGGCATTAGCTCCTGGAATTTAAGCCTGAGTGAGAATATCTGAAATCCTGAGTGTACTGGGGAAAGTACTTTTGTCTAATACACATTAAAGTGTTTACCTATTAAAGATAATCATTTGTTCTATTAGCAAAGGGGTGTTTTACTCCTTATGAGAAACTATCTGCTGCCATTGTTCTTAGTCCTTGTTTGTCCTGATTTACAGATTATCCTAATTACCCTGTTCCCTGTGCTCCTCCACCATGGGATCACCACCACTCTTCAGAACAACAACATTTATATATATATACATATATATATATATATATTTTTTTTAATTCCCCTCTTACTATCTGCCTCTTCCAGCCCCTCACCTTTGAGTTGGGTGGGTGTGGCCCTGGGCAAGTTATCTAACTTACTGGAGCCTTTCTGGTCGGTCTGAACTATAAGGTGGGGACGATCATACGTACTTTGCAGAGATTCGGGGAGATAAGAAGTCCCGCATCAGTAAATTCCAGCAAAGGCTGACATGAAGCAGGAATTAAATTATAACAGCTCTTTTGAAACCTCCGTGGCGTCATCCCGTGTTGAGATTCTAAACTTGAACCAAGCAGAAAGACCGCACCACAATGCACACGGCAGTCCGGCTGCCGTTCGGGTGCCTGCTCCGTCAAAGCCAAGTGCCGTGCCGAGTTCTTTACCTGCGTGCTCTCGTTCTGTCCTTCGGGCCACTCTGTGAGGCGGGTGCTCTGCTCCTTTTTCACCACGAGGAAGTGGAGGCTTGACGTGAGGCGGTTTGCCTCCAAGGCTGCGTGGTGTGGGTCTCAGCAGCCCAGTGCTGCTGCCGTGCTGTGGGCCTGCCCTGGCCCCTTACCCTCCAGCTCCGGGTGGGCCAGCATCTTCCAGGCTGCCCTGGCCCCTTACCCTCCAGCTCCAGGTGGGCCAGCATCTTCCAGGCTGCCCTGGCCCCTTACCCTCCAGCTCGGGTGGGCCAGCATCTTCCAGGCTGCCCTGGCCCCTTACCCTCCAGCTCCGGTGGGCCAGCATTCTTCCAGGCTGCCCTGGCCGCTTACCCTCCAGCTCCAGGTGGGCCAGCATCTTCCAGGCTGCCCTGGCCCCTTACCCTCCAGCTCCAGGTGGGCCAGCATCTTCCAGGCTGCCCTGGCCGCTTACCCTCCAGCTCCAGGTGGGCCAGCATCTTCCAGGCTGCCCTGGCCCCTTACCCTCCAGCTCCAGGTGGGCCAGCATCTTCCAGGCTGCCCTGGCCGCTTACCCTCCAGCTCCAGGTTGGCCAGGCAGCTGGCTCCATCCGCCAAAGAGCGTAGGGAGGCTGGTCCTACCACACACCTTCTGTTTTCCCCATTTCCCCGAAAGGCTTGGCTTAGCCTCCCCGCTCCTCTCCCCGTGGACTAACTCACAGTGGCCTTTGCCTGAGGCATCAGCATAGATAGTACTGCATTAAATGGGCCGCGTCACTCCCTTGCCTCCCCAAGGTCAGCCCTGTTTGTAGCACCTCCCTCCCCGTAGCTCCTCACATGAGGCACGGGCCAGACAGGGAAGCAGCTGCTGTGCTAAGGAGACCTGTTGGGTTTAATCGTTGAGAGCAGACGGTGAGACGGTCCGCACAGAACCGCCGCGTGCAGCCGGGCTTTGGCGGCCGTGCACTAACCGCGCAGAGCGCGACACCTGCACTTGCCACGCACCTGACCTTGGGGTGTACGCACATTCTGCTCCCCCATGTTACGGGTACCGTGTCCTACCACAGTCCATCTGCCTCCAGTCCTGTTGTGTTTTTAGCAGCTCGCTCCCTCACAGGATGAGAGGAAATAAGCCTGCGTGCGGCGGGCTGCTAATCCCGCATCCCCTGCCCCGTGGAGGCCGACACGAGGGCTCACTGGGCCCTGGGACCAGAGGATCCCACCGAAAGGCCATTGGGTGTCTTCACTAGAAGGTCTTCGGTTAGCCCACAGAGCAGGGCTTCCTTTTTTGATAACTCCTACCTGTTGGGCGTCTCACTGCACTGGCTGGCATAATGGCCCACGCTTCGACACTAAAAGGAAGAGATGAGTGGTGTGACTTTCTGTAAATTCAAATCCCAAGAGGAATACCCTAACCTGTCTGGGGAATCCTGAGAGCTAGTTTAGCTGTCATTCTAAGGAGTTTGATGGATGCTCTCTTAAATGAAGCTCCATCTCAGGCCTGAAAGACCTTGAGATTCAAGCCAGGATTTCTGTCCCAGAGAGCAGACCTGCAGATGTTCAGAGGCCCCAAAATCAAACGTATGAGAAAGGCAGCTCTGCACCCTTCCCTCTCCTGATGGAGCCTTCTCTATCAGTATAGAGGAGTCAGAAGCACAGGACAATGTAGACGTTATCTCATGAAGTTACGTTTTTCTTTCTGATAAGCCAGAAAATAGCAAAAACACAACAAAACCAGAAAAGGTGCTACGTTCCCTTCCTTACCAAATCCTGCCCCCCGAATCTTCATGTATGAACTCAGAATTCGTAGGCAGCAAAGGAGGAGGTGAAAGCTGTTTAACTTACTAGCTTTTAAAGAAAGAAAGTCTTGTCTGGCCGGAGATGTACGTCAGTTGAGGTCGTGGAGACTTAGAAACATTGGGGTTACCGCTGCTCCCCACCCCCCTCATTTGTACCCCTGTCCCCCAGTGTGGTGGTCTTACCTGACCAACGGCAGCCACTCCCCCCTCCCCTGCCCTCAGCGGGGCAGTGGCCTGGTCTGTCCGCAGCGACTCACCATGTAGCCCGGGCCCTGCTCCAGTGCCCTGAGCCCCGAACGATAGGAGACCAGGGGCTCCTGGGGCCACCTGAGGGTGGAGAAGCAGGTACTCCGTGGTCGGGGAATGGGGCTTGCGAGGCTCCCAGGCAGAAGCAGGAGGTGCTGAACCCCATGGCCGTTTGACGAGCTGCTAAGGTCAGGAGAAAACTGCAGACATGGTGGCTTTACACCAAGGGCAGAGGCTCTGGCCAGGTGTTTCGGCGGAAACCTGGTTTCGAGATGCCCTTAGTGACAGCTTTCATTGCCAAAACATGCCTCCAGATGAGAGTTAAAATGGGCTTGGGAATGGCCCAGAGTCATGGAAGAGGCTTCCCACCTTCTAGCAGAGATCCCACTCAGAGGCAGCAGGGGGCGCCTCCCGAGCCGGCGCGGGCCTTCCCTCCTGCGGAGGGGCCGGATGTGGGCGCGCTGATGCACGGCGGCGGAGCAGAGGCCTGTTCCCACGCCTGTTCTGGCCTCTCTGACCCCACCGGCCGCCCAACATTGAGTCATCCAGGCCAGGGGTCAGCAAAGGCTTTCTGTGGAAGACCAGCTAGGAAGATGTTTGGCTTTGCAGGCCATCTGGGCTCTGTGGCAGCCACTCAGCCCTGCTGCGTAGGCCCGAGACCGGCTCTGGAGGATGCGGAAGCCGTGAGCTTCGCCCCGATCCAGTAAAACTTCCAGAACGGACATTCTCATTTTCCCGTGTTAACAATATGTTCTTTTGTTTGCCTTTTTCCCTAAGCTTCTTAAACAATCGTTCTTGGGTGCCAGGCTGTACAAAGACAGCAGTGGCCAGATTTGGCCCACAGGCTGTAGTTTGCTGACCCCTGATGTGGGGAGGTGCTCTTCAGTGCTTGATAGCAGTAAGAAGGGTATATGTTCCCAGAGAGACTGGGCACAACCAGGAGGGCCCGGATGCGGAATAACACCTTTGGACCACAAATACGGAGCTGGGCCCCTCATTCTTTATTTTAAAACCTCACCCGTTGGGCACCTGGTGGGCTCAGTTGGTAGAACATGCAACTCTTCATCTCGGGGTTGTGAGTTCAAACCCAGTGTTGGGCATAGAGATCACACACACACACACACACACACACGGGGTCGTGAGTTCAAACCCCATGGTGGGCATAAAGATCACACGCACGCACGCACTATCCAGCTAAGGAGAAGGAAAGCCTCAGGGGCTGATAAGCTGAGCAGTCCTGCAAGAAGCAGAGGTTACAGAGGTTGGAGGGGATTTGGGTGGTGGCGTGTGCCTTTCCTGGGGTGGGTACTTGGAGCAGATTGTGTGAGAGAGGGCAGCTGGGCATAGTGCGGTGCCAGAGAGAGAGAGAGAGAGAGGGAGGGAGCTCCCCAGGGAGCATGCGCAGTAAAGAGAGCCAGACACACCTGCCCCCTTCCTGCCTGCACTCACCTTCGTGTAGCTCGAGTTGAATAAAAAGATTCATCTTGGGACTGAAGGAAGCAGAGAGAGATGATTACAGCCTGGCTCCACCCACCCCACCCACCCCACCCCACCCTCACCCCCGTCACCTGCTCATTAGCATGCTCCGTGTCAGCCTGCTGCAGATTTCCCATTTCTGAACCCTGTGGGAAAGGAGCCCATACCCCAGCCAGGGGGATGAGGGAGAACTGCAGAGGGTTGGGGTGGGTGTTAAGGGTTTCTACTCATTTCTAGAACAGTTTGTGAAGAGCTGTATGTCCATGCCCAACACGAATACACATTATCAGCCTGGGGTATTCAGTGCAGCACCAAGTGGGGGAAGGGGGTGTGGGTGTGCCGGGTAAGCTAGCAAGGAAAACACTGGGCAGATGCTCACCAGACACTTCATTTCCCACCTTGGGCCAGTGAAGGTATGGAAGGATCTAGATCTAGAAGCCACAGAACGGACCCCGTACTAAGTGGGATTTGCTGATCCAGGGGTCATACTTACCGTGCAAATTGGCAGTGGGGGCCCTCGGGGCAGAAACCCACTAAGTAGTTAACACACATTGTCTTATGGACATGGCAGTGCTTACAGAGGGGACCTGCTGGGCAAAGAACAGCCAGAAACACACATGACAAAGCTCAGCGGAAGGGTATGGCAGTCACAGGCTCTCCACCTCACAGGGTGCATAAATCTCCCTGTCCCTTCCAGACCGCCCAAAGCACCTGCTTCCTAGCCGCGTGACTGAGAGGGGAAAGGAGACCTCGGAATATGTTGGGGTGGGTCCCGAACAATGGGGTTGGAAGCGTCCCAGCACACTGCATCTTGGTGAATTGATGTGGTTGAGGACAGTCATGTGCCATCTTTATTTAGCTCCAGAAGGTACAGCTGGGGAAAGGCTAACCCCACAACCTACTTATTCTCCCCTAAAATCCCCCAAACCAACACTGCCAAGGCCTCAGAGCAATTCGCCGGAAAACAAAGCACGTAGTCCTCAGAGCAGAGGGACTGTGATGGGGGGAAGCTGCTTCTTAGTGGGGTAGATGGAGCAAGCTTCAGTGACAGCACACCCCCGGGGCAGGGGGGGTTAAAAGAAATAGAGAAGAGAATGTAGATGAACTGTCTCCTGTGGGCCCCTATGCCAAGGGCTTCCCATGGGGTCCTAGATCTGACCAACTCCGTAACCCTACAAGGGAGGGGTTTCCCCTTTTCATAAGTGAGGAAATGAGTTCAGCAACTAGTTCAAGGTCACACAGTTGATGCACTTTGAAGTCACCAGGATTGGAACCCAGGTAAGCCTGCTGCAAGAAGCCAGCTCTGTGCCAGTCCTTGCATTGTTGGCTGAATGTTAACAATGTCACAGAGCGGGCCTGGGGAGAACGATGGAAGGACCTTCTGTTGGGAAGGCCCCACGGGGCTTCATCAGGAATATGCCTCCTTCCCCTGCCAGGGACCCCCCCACACACACATCCTGATCACCTAGTGCTCCCTTTCCATTGGGGCCTCACCATCCTTGCAGAAACCTTGGTCATACCAAGGACAGTCTCGGGTCTTGAAAGCTGGCTTCATGTGGAGAAAGGCACGTTCCTTGTTGTTGCAATCACCTGAAAAATCCAGCATTCTTTAAATGTAGGCTCATCTTTATTGTTACTTCCGCCCTCCCCAAACTGGACTGACCTTGCCCCTTGCACAGAAGCCACTTGCTTGCCGTCTGTCATTGGCCACTTTTGCAAGACAGCAAGGTTTTTTGGATCCTTCCTGCAATCTAAGGGGGTTGGACCCCAATGCTACATGCCAAGCAGGGCTTGGGTGGGAATAAACACATCTGGAAGAGTTGGGGCAGGGCCAGAGATCCAGAAGGAGGGGCCGGAACTGAAGGCATTTGGAGGCCACCAGAGAGGAAGGAACGAGAGGAGAGGCGGGGAGGGGAGACCCAGAGTGGGCAGCGAACGATCCAAGAAGACATACCGTGGATGCTGATGAAAGCCCCCTCCTCTTCATCACGACGACATCTACAATGTTTCCAGAACCACGCACAGTCCTTTTCGGTGGAAATGCCAAGAAGAGCAGAGTAGTGCTCCCAAGTTGGCACCAGGATGATGTCAGACTCGACATGAGGGACACCTGTAGCTTCACAACGCCTGCGCTGTTATCGGTCTGTGGGTTGGCCCAGGACTCAGGTCCCCTCGAAGGAGCCAGCCCTGTTGGACAGACCACGTGAGAGTTGTGGTAAGAACCCCCTTAGTTTTCTCTTAGGGGCCCAGGGGCTTTGAAGGAGCCATGGGGAAGATCCGGCTCATTTTTCACCTCTTGAGTAGAGAAGCGGTGAATGCCTCCAATCTCATCCTCCTTAAAAATCTACAACTTGGTGCTTCTCAGAACCAAAAGGAACTTCACGGGGTTCACCCCATTGGCTTTCAAACTGCTCCAGAGATCTATTTTCTACACTGTGCTTCTGCAAAGCAGGTTTCACCTGGAGAACAGTGCACGGATACTGAAGAGCTTTAAACCACTATTCCCTCCAACCCTCCCATCTCACGAACGAGGACACCAGGGCTCAGAGAGGGGAAGTGCCGCGGCCACGATCACCGGGCTTCCTCGCATTGACGAGGGGTTTACGTGCTCGGCGTCTGTGTGCAGCCCTTGGCCGAGCACTGACTCTGAGCTCCGGCCTCCTGAGGAATGGAGTGACATACCCCAGGGCTGGTCAGCATTTGACAGGTCAGGCGGTGGGAAGTCACCTGTGCCAAGCTCCCTTTCTGCCTCGGCCTGGATGCACGTCTCCGCGTTCCTCTGACGGCCAGCAGGTGGCACCGCACCCCACCCTCCACTCCGCGTTTCGGAGCCAGCCGCAGGGCCCAAAGCCCCTGGCCCCCTTCAGCTGCCCCTTCGCGCTCCACCACCTCCCAACATAATGTTCCTTTTTTTTTTTTTTTAAGATTTTATTTATTTATTTGACAGAGAGAGACATAGCAAGAGCAGGAACACAAGCAGGGGGAATGGGAGAGGGAGAAGCAGGCTCCCCGCCGAGCAGGGAGCCCGATGTGGGACTCGATCCCAGGACCCTGGGATCATGACCTGAGCCGAAGGCAGACGCTTAACGACTGAGGCACCCAGGCGCCCCCAACATAATGTTCTAAATAAAACAACTTACTTGCAAGAAGAACGATAATTACTTTGATAGGATATTAGAGATATTCATTTACTCCAAGAGCAGAAACAGAGGTTACAAACTACCATCAATGATTTATATGGATGCCCCTCACAGTGAGAGGTATTTGAGGGCAGAAGGGAACCTGGTCCTATCCCTGTGACCGTCCCCAGCACAGTATCCGAGTCCCCAAAGAAAACCAAACCAAGTTTTACTGAAGGAATGAATAAGAGGCATTTTTAAATGAAAGAGGTTTAGATGGTGACCAAGGGGAGCCGGAATCCAGATAAACTTTGTCTTTCCTTTCAAAAAAAACACAAGCGGGCAGCTGAACCTCAACTCCGAGCAGGCAGGACACAAACTTTGGCCTGGGAGGAGCTCTTTGAGGATGCTTTGCTTTCTCCCCACATAACCCGGGACTGCCCCCCACCGCCCCCCACCATTGGCACTAATGAAGGACAGCTACTCCTGGAGCTGTCTCAGAGAGGTCCTTGCAGACTGGGCCAGCTCTCTCCCCCCAGGTCACTCTTCTGGAACACAGTTTGAAAAGCACTAGACTAGATAATCCCTAGGGCTCCTTCCAGCTCCTGAAAGAACTGAGCTGTAGAATTTTATTGGGAAGATATTTTATGAGATCTGAAACACTCGCAGACCATTCTTAAAGGAGGTGACTAGTGGCTGTGTCTTCCCCCCCTGCAGCCCCGTGGATGACAAAAGGAGGTCCTGGGGCCAGAGGGCAGGAGAACACGGTCCAGACCTGACCACACAAGATAACTTGAGAGGCTAGGGCCTCTGAACCTCACGACTGTGTGTTTACAGTTACCTTGCACTGCCCATCAGAGATGCTAGCTTTCCACTTACGGAAGCAATGTGAAGTTTCCTTTTAAAATAAGACTTAATAATAGCAAGACAATGGAGAGAGCAGACAGGTCAGTAGCACGCATGGGTGCTCTGTGTGTTGGGCAAGCATCGTGAAAGTGACTTCCAAATGCCAGTTTGGGGCCCCCTGGCCCTGACCCACCCCGGCACTGAGAGTTGGCCCGTTCCAGGCTTGTTTCCGGACAGTCAGTCCGGGTCTGTGATGAGGGAAACAATTCAGCCTTTGATTCCAGCCACACCCTTCCCTTCCCTGGGGGCCGGGTAGGGGGGGACCTGCGGGGCAGTGAACAGGGACGGACCCCAGAGTACAGCTCCCCTGCATCTAGGGGGCTGGAGAAGCGGGCACCCGAGGCTCAGAGAGGCCTGGTCTGCCCCCCGAGGCATGCACAGCCTCCTTTGAGTGCCCCCCTCTCAAGACCTCGGCCCCTCTCACAGTCCCCACTGCCAACCTCCGGGGCAAGGCCTGGAGCCAGGAAGGGGCATTACCGAACTTGGAGTAGAAGTAGCACTCGGGCATCCTGGTGATGTCATACTGGTCCCAGAAACTGCACTGGTCGCTCTTCTTACACAGGCCCCAGAGCCAGTGCTTACCATCAGCTCCCCCCCCCCCTCCCCCGTTGTGCCGGAATGGGCAGAGCTTCCCTGGGAACACCAGAGCACCCAGCTGCCCACAGCCTGGACCCAGCTCAGCCCTGAAGGAACGCCCCAGGAGAGGCTGTGGATCAGACCCCCGCTGCCCTCCCTTGATCCCATCACCTGACCCCTGGTGGAGCTGGAAGCAGGGCCAGAGGCAACATGGAGGATGCTCGGTAGTCCTGACAGGTGGCTGTTGGCATGACCACGCCTCTGCCCAAACTCTCCTCTCTGCCTGGCTTGCCGTCGCCCTTCTCCACCCCCGGGGAGCCCCAGGGGGTCAGGGAAGCTCCTGGGAGGGGGCTCCACGGCCCCCTCTCCTCCAGGCTCATGGTGGGGCCCCTACCAGAGAGCAGAGCCACGGTTCCAGCCCGGGGCTCCCACCCAGCACGGTCTGGGGCACCCAGTGCTCCCGAAGGGCCTGTTAAAATCAGGTCTTAAAAACTCCCACAGGGGCGCCTGGGTGGCTCAGTCAGTTGGGCGTCTGCTTTCAGCTCAGGTCATGATCCCAGGGTCCTGGGATCGAGCCCCGCATCAGGCTCCCTGCTCAGCGGGGAGCCTGCCTCTCCCTCTGCTTCTCCCCCTGCTCATGCTCTCTCTCTGTCAAATAAATAAATAAAATCTTAAAAAACAAAAACTCCCCCAAAGGTTATGTTTCTTGAGTCTGGAGACCTAAGGTGCTGACCTAAGAGCCAGCTCTGTAACAACTTAGAAGGAAGTGGAAATGTTCTATGTAACTCTGTTATCCTCTCACTGGGGTATTGCCAACTGCACGAAGGATGCTCCAGTTCCTAAATTCCTGAGCAGGACCAGCCTCAGGCTTGGCGGACTCTCAGATAGAAGGGGAGGGAAAGTGTGAAGGGCTTCTTTGTACATAGTCCTCCCGTCACCCGGGCCTGTGACTTGCTCGGGCGTGACCTCCCACAGGAGCAGTGGTATTTCTTTGCAAGAGGGTGTCACTGTGAACCACTGCTTTGGAGGAAGGACCCGAGGCCGCATCTCAGTCCTGGCTGCATAGAGCCTCGAGTGAGCAATGAGCTGGTTTCCCTCTCACCCCGTCATCCAGAGCCAACACGCCAAATGCGGTACGAGGTACATGGCAATAACACCCCAGCCCCTCCCTGCCTGGGCCCCTCCTGGCCTCCTGGCTTCCCAAGAGCAGGATCACTTAGATCCGAAAAACTGGTCCTAAATTCATTCACAATAGCAGGGTTATTTAACCTGGATCTCTAGGGGGACTGGGAACCCCCAGATTGAGGACAAGACTTTTTGGGCAACTGTGTATTTCTACAGGAAGGGGCTGTGAGTAGTTCATGAGCCAAAGGTTGAGAAAAACCCTGGTTGGATTCAGGCCTCCTGTACCAGGGGAGAGGGGCTTAGAAGGAGGTATCACTTAATCCAAGTTGGGGTGGGGGAGAAACAGATGACACTGGTAGCATTTCAAAGACGGAAATGGCCACAGCTTAGGACATAAAGACTACAGAGAACAGCTGACCAGGTCCCATATTGATCCAGAGGGTGAGAAGGGGAGGGGAGCGGGGAGAAGGGCACTGCTTTCCTGGCTGGGAGGAAACTCAAGAAGCCCGGGGCCTCCTGGGAACACACAGGCTGAAACCCCCAAAACACTCACAACCCCAGTAAGGTGGGAAGAAGGGAATGTCCCCCTCCAGGTAGCCGTAGGTACCCTAATCAATGCTGCTGGGCCAGGGAAATCCTTAGTGGGGAGGGGAAGGCTTCCTGAGGGATGTACCCACCCACCTGCCCTTTGCCTCCTTACAAGACAAATTTGACTCCATTCCAACCTCCCCTCCCCAGGTGCAGATTCGACACCCCAGTCCAGGCCAAGCAGAACCCACCGTAGTCTAGACTGCCCCTGCACACACAGCCCCCACCGCCATGTTCTCCTGCTGACCCACCTTTGTCACAGAGCCCTTTAGCGAAGAAGCTGCACACAGCCGAGCCCAACTCTAGAAGGGAAAGAAGGAAGGTAGCTTCTTCAGAGGCTGCAGCTGCTGGAGGGGCTTTTCCTACTCAAGAAGTGCCCCCCCACCCCGAACTTCCCCGAGGCTTGGGCCTGGGGGCCCCCAAGTTCCTGGCTTTTTGGATGCTGGCCTCCAGAACCAGCCCTGAGACCTCAACACCTAAGCCCCCCCAACTCTGAAACAGAGGGGATGGAGGGGCACAAGGGAGTTCAGGGGGCCAGTGTGGAATTTCCTGGCTTCTCACAATTCACCTTCTGTGTCTCTCTGCTTGCCCAGTCTGGGAAATGGGCTGCCTGGAAGTCAGCCCCATTTTCCTGGAGTCCTGGAGAGGATGTAAGAGGGGAAGCCTGAGCCCCTAAGAAGGGAGGGACTAAGCTGGGAATCACAGGTGGCCGGCCCCAGCCCCACTGCCTCAGTCTCCCTGGCGAGCGGCAGTGAAGGGGCTGCCCCCTCAGGAGCTGAGCAGAGAAGCCTCCAGAGAAGGCTGGGGAGAGGGGGCCTGGCACAAGTTCCTCCAGAAGGATGGCTGACACCCTGTCCTCACTCACTGTCCATGCCCTGGAAAGGCAGGAGGCCAGTGCCCTTCGGCATCTCTACGTCCTTCTCGAAGGTGAAGGTGAGCTGCTCCAGCCCAGCAATGACCTCTTGCATCTTCCACCTCCTGCCGGGGCTGCTAAAACCTGCTCAAGCCCCTGCAGGTGGACCTTATATAGCTCTTCCCTTAAGGGGCCAGGCTCTGATGCCGCGCCCCTCATCCCCGGGGGGGCCAGTGGCCAGGTGACATCGGGGCTACGCTCCAGGCACAGATGTCTCACCACACCCACCGGATGCAGGTGCAGAAGCCCCAGGGCCCCATGCCCCCGCACGGAGTACAGGACATCCCGCTCACAAGGCGCGCTGCTGGGGAAGAATTAGCAAAGGCCCCCACGCTGCTCATCTCTCTGCGGGTCCTCAGACATACACACAACAGATGCGCAGACATTCCCAAACCTGTGCTCATTCTTTCAACATGAAGACAAAGCCACAGGTCAGAAGAGTTGCATAAACCAGCTCCCATTCCCAGGAGCTTGGGGGCCAAAGGGTAAGGGGGGGGGGCGGGGCAGGGGTGCTTCCCTCCAATCAGATCCTAGCCAACCCCTCCCTCTGGGACTCCTGACACCCCTTTTCTGGCCTGAGTGACAAGCCCTGAGTGAGCTCTTCATGGGAGAGGGGAAAAGGGACGAAATCCAGAGGAATCAGGAACAGTCTGCTGAATAGCGCTTTGTTTCCGCACACACAAGCACACATCCCCGAGCTGGGAGCTCGGCTGGGGTTGGAAGCAACCAGAGGCCGGCCTCCCCGCCAGGATTCCACAGGCCACCCGAGCGCCTCCCACCCCTGAGAAAGTGCTTTGTAAATGAAATCTCTATGCAAATGTTGTTTTATTATTATTACGCCACCCCTGCCCCCAGGGCCTGGGACATCTGAAAGTGCTTTCAAAGGAGCGCATTAGGGCTCTAACTAGGACAGGCTGCCCCTGGCCCCCACCCCCTGCACTGGCCTTCCCTCCCACTGGAGCTGATGTTTTCCGAGTCTGAGTCTCGCACTGGAACCCACAGGACCCGATGCCCTCCTTCCCGGATGGAGCAGGGAGAGGTGGGCAGCGCTCTGCAGGCCTGAGCTGGCCTGCAAGAAGGAGCCTGCTGGCTTTTGTTTTCCCAGGGCTCCTGCTCGGGCTGTTCTTTTGAACTCTGGATCCCAAAAGAAAATAGCTGGAGAGAGAGCGACACCTGGAGCCGAGGCGGGGCGGGGAGGGGATCCAAGAGTTTCCAGAAGCCTGGGCCTCCCCCCCCAGCTCCAGCATGCTGAGCTGGGGGCAGTGGGAGGCTGGGGCACCAGGGCCCCTGGGGTAGATGCCCTATTCCTATGCATCAATTAGGAGTCCCAGAAACACATTTGTCTGTCAACATACTAACCCGGCAGGCCAGGGAGGCAAATGAGGACATCAAGCCTCGGCGAGGCCAAGGGCACACAGTTGGGAAGGTGGGGAGGAGGGAATTCAAATCCGGGTCTCTTGATGATTTCCTTCCATAAACATCCAGAGAGCATCTGTGTACTAGGGACTGGGGCCCCCGAAACGAAGGACTGTCTTCCTGCCCTCAGGGACAGCCCAGTCAAGTGGGGAGTATGCGATGGTCCAAGGGGATGAGAGGGCCTAAGAGGGTGAGAAATGGTAAAGGCTGGGGTGGGGGGGCGGTAAGCAGGGGCAGCGAGGGGCAGCAGAGGAGTATTCCAGAAGGGAGGCCAGCCATAGGAAGGCACAGGGCATGAGGTGACATGGCAGGGGGTGGGTGGTGGTCAAGGTCAAGGTGGTCAAAGGTCAAGGTTAGACCTTCTAGCAGAGGGATGTGGGTGACAAGGTTGGAGAGGCAGGGACTTGAAACTCCAGTATCTCTTAGGGCTTGGTTTTCTCTCATGAAGCCAGCGGAGTGCCCCCTGAAGGGCTAGGAGAGCCACATACAGCACCCCGGAGAACAGATGGAGGAGGAAAGGCAGGGCAGGCAGCTATGTAAGGGATGATAAAAATAATAATTAGACCCCCAGAGTTATCTCCAGGGATGCTTCCCTGCACTCCCGTGGCCAGAAAGGGTTCATTGGCAAGAGCCGAGCAGTAGAGGAGACCCCAGTGCAGACTCCTCCCTCCATCCACCACCAGCGTCCCCTCCTCTTCAGGTCAAGGTCCTGCCCACCACCTGGACTCCCTGTGGCACCTCCGAGCGCCTGGCCGGACAGAGGGTGTGCTGGGATGTTGCGAAGACGAGTCCCCCACTCCCGGTGCACAATCGTTGATTTGGCATAAGAGTGGCAACACCCGGCATTCATGGCTTTTGCTTCCCGCAAATGCTTTCTGGGGCGGGTTGAATTGTCTCCCCCGAAAAGGTAGACCAAGTCCTAACCCCTGGTACCTGTGAATGTGACCTAATTTGGAAATTGGATCTTTGCAGAGGTAATTAAGTGAAGGATCTCAAGGAGATCAGCCTGCAATTAGGGTGCTCCCAAGAGAAGAGAGGGGGTTTAGGACACGCAGGGTTGGCAGAGAGGTGGAGAAGGAGCTGTATGAAGACAGAGGAGGAGGCGGGATTTTGGCAGCTGCCATGGGGCACCGAGGTTGGCCAGCCACTCCCAGAGGCCCAGACAGAGGCAGGAGACAGTTCTCCCACAGAGGCTCCCGAAGGAGCCTGCCCTGCCCACACCACCGTCTCAGACTTGTGGCGATGGGAGAGAGTACGTGTCTGTTGTCTCAAGCCACCACCTCTGTGGTAATTTGCTGTGGTGGCCCCAGCAAACAGAAGAGCGAATAAACACACAGGGAAGTGGGTGACCGCCAAGGTCCCACAGCTAATTGGTGTCAACTGGGGGTGGTCTGGGTCTCCCACCTCATAAGTCCTTTCCTCGTCTCCTTGTCAGTCAGACCGGGGGGCTGTCCCCCATGTATGCAACCAGGCTCCCCAAGTGGACCAGCACTCCCATTGTGCAAAGATAAAAATCAAGCCCCAAGCCACAGAATCCCTGGTGATACCCCGGAGAAGGGGCTGGAGTGGGGAGCCGGGTGCCCCAGCTCTGGGAGGTCCCCCTCTCGAACCTCCTAGTCCTCTCTCTGTGCCCTGGAGCATATCCCCAGCGCCCGTGTTTACATCGTTTCATTAATTCATGGCTGCGGAGTGGACGTGCATCGCTCTGCAAACAGTGGTGTTAATTTTTAATCACCATCATTATGAGACGCTCATTTAACTCCGGCTGCAGATTTCCTGAATCATCATCACCCTGCCCCTTTTCCTCTATAAATGCACTGCTCTGAAAAGCGGGAGTGCGGGGAGCTCTAGAATTCTCTGGCTGCTGGGAACTGGGGGAGGTCCTCGTGCCTGTTCGTTAGTTTGTACTAACGTTAGTACAGTTGTTATTGCTTCTGCACCCAGAGCCCCTCCTAGGCTGAGCAGAGGCCCAGACCGCCAGCAACTATGAGTTAGCAGTAACGACCCATTTGGCCAATGGCAGCCCGTGCTTTTCTGGGCTGAGTGTGGCCAGGTCCTCCTCCCTGGTGTCTGTACATCTGCCCCACGCCCCACTCGGGCACCCTGAGTCTGTGCACAGGGCATTGGGTTCAAATCTGGACTCTGCTGGCCCCCAGCCTGTGATCCTGGGCCAGTCATTTAAGGTTTTTTTTTTTTTTTTTTTTTTTTTAATTTGAGAGAGAGAGAATGAGAGACAGAGAGCATGAGAGGGAGGAGGGTCAGAGGGAGAAGCAGACTCCCTGCCGAGCAGGGAGCCCGATGCGGGACTCGATCCAGGGACTCCAGGATCATGACCTGAGCCGAAGGCAGTCGCTTAACCAACTGAGCCACCCAGGCGCCCCCCTGGGCCAGTCATTTAATCACCCCTCTGAGCCCCAGATTCTGCACCAGTGAAACGGGACCCCCCAGCGTGACCTCACCGGGGGTGCCAGCCGCGAGAAGCGCATGTGGGTGCCTGCTACCAGGGGGCAGCTGTATCAGAGTCGTCCTCCCAGGTCGGTGCCGTAAGGAACGAGGACCAGTGTCCTGCCCCCAGGTCCGAGGTCACCCTCCTCAAGCTTATTGTTCCTAAGGGCCCCTGATAAAAGCGCTGGGGGAGACAGGGGGCTTCATGCTGCTCAGGTGCTGCCGGAGGGGAAGCTCTGAGTCCAGTAGGGCGGGGCTGGGTGGCAGGACAGCCATGGTGTCGGGATGGGGTGGAGGTCAGAGGAACCCCCCGTGGCCCCCAGCTGCGGCTGCTCAGCCCCAAGGACAATGAGCCAGTGTGCTCTGCCCTCTCCACTGCTCTTTGTGCCCCAGAGATGCCACTTGGCGGAGACAGCTGTTGGCCTCACAATAGCCACTTGGAGTGCAGGGCAGGGAGGTCCAGCAGCCGGGATGGTCCCGCTGTGACCTTGCCTGAGAACTTGGTCTCTGCGAGTCTGGTGGTTCTGGGAACGCTACACTGGGGAAAGCATCTCTCTCCCCCAGGGGCCTGGGCACAGTAATGGGACTAACGACCCACCCACACTTCTCATCAGCGCCTCCTCCTATCCTCACTTGCAAATGTTTGAGTTGCTTCTACCCATTTTACAGATTAAGAAACCAAGGCTGAGAGGGGCGAAGGACTGCCTAAGCCGACAGAACTGGTAGATGTCGGAATGGGACGAGACTCCGGACCTTCACTAGCAGTTCCTAGGACTTAACCGGTTGAGGTCCACCGTGTACACCATCTTTTCTCTAATTCCCACAAAACCCCAGAAAGAGAGCCATTATTATTATTATTATTATTATTATTATTATTATTATTATTATTATTATCTTCTACAGTTAAGAAAACAGGCTCGGGCGCCTGGGTGGCTCAGTTGGTTAAGCGACTGCCTTCGGCTCAGGTCGTGATCCTGGAGTCCTGGGATCAAGTCCCGCATCGGGCTCCCTGCTCAGCAGGGAGTCTGCTTCTCCCTCTGACCCTCCCGACCCTCCCCCCTCTCATGCTCTCTCTCTGTCTCTCTCTCTCAAATAAATAAATAAAATCTTAAAAAAAAAAAAAAAAAGAAAAAGAAAACAGGCTCACAGGCTTACTTACGTGAGCTTCCCAGAGATCCCAGGCTCAGTCTGCAGGGCCCACAGCCAGTCCACCTGGCCACAGTGCAGAAAAGCACCCAGCCCCGGGGCTGGAAAGAAGAGGGCGTGCTCGGGCCACGGGAGGCTGCACTTTTGGCCTGAGAGTCAAGGAGACAGGACATTTGGGGCCCAGGGGTGTCCTGAAAGCTTTCTTCCTCTGCTGTTGCCGCCTTCATGTGTCCTGGTCGTCAGGCCTCCCTGTCCTCTGCTTCTGCACCCAGAGCGCCTCTGGGCTGAGCAGAGGCCCAGACCACCAGCAACTCTGAGTTAGCAGAAGAGGCAGGAAGGGGGCCGGCTCAGGCTACACTCTGGTTTCTTCCTACTTACTCACAGCCCCTCCAGCTTCGCTCAATGGCTTCTGCCCCCGCCCAGCCTCTAGGGAGCCGTTCATTCATTCACTCACGTACTCACTCAGAAGTATCGTTGAACTTCCATTCATGCCAAAGGACACAGAATGAATAAGACACAGCTTTTCTGAGCAGAATAGCAAGCAGAATAATGGCCCCCAAAGATGCCCACGTCCTAATCTCTGAACCCTATGGACATGTTACTTATGTTGCAAAGGGGACTTTGGGGAGGTGGTTGAGTATCCTGAAATGGGGAGATTATCTTGGATTCTCTGGGCGGATCCAGTGTCATGACCTGGGGCCTTATAAGTGGGAGGTAGGAGAGCCAGAGGGAGGGAGGAAAAGAGAGAGAGAGAGATTTGAAGATGAAGATGTTACTTTGCTGGCTTTGAGGATGGAGGAAGGGCCATGAGCCAAGGAGGGCCGGTGGCCTCTAGAAGCTGGAAGATGGGAGGAAACATTCTCCCCTCGTACCTCCGGGAGAAATGCAGACTTGCTCACACCTTGGTTTTAGCTCAGTGAAAGCCACTTCGGCCTTCTCACCTCCAGGATTGTTAAGAGAATAAACGTGTGGTGGTTTAAGCTACTAAAATCGTAGCAATTTAGTACCAAAGAGGACACGAAGACAGGGAGAAGTCACCCATAAACAGGCAGTGGAACCCTGCCAGGTGGCCAACAAGGCAATTACAAAGCTACCACAGAAACACCTAGCTCTCTGGTGGGTGGTGAGGAAAGGCTTCAGGGAGGACGTGCAGCAAAGCTACGGACAGGTAGAGTGTCATCAGGTGGTAAGGGGCAGCGTGGAGCCCGGCCTCAGGGAGGCCACTGAAGGAGCCAGCCTCACAGCACTGGGTCTGACCTGCATTTTATTTATTTATTCTTTCATTCATTTATCATTATTCTTTTTAATAGATTTTAAAAATATTTATTTTAGGGAGAGAGAGAGAGCGCGCATGTGCGTGCGCATGAACGTGCGCATGAACGGGGGAGGGGAGAGAGAAAGGGAGAGAGAGAATCTCCAGGAGACTCCTCGCTGAGTGGGGAGCCCAATGAGGGGCTCAATCTCACGACCCTGAGATCATGACCTGAGCTGAAATCAAAAGGCAGATGCTTAACTGACTGAGCCACCCAGGCGCCCCTTATTTATTTATTTGTTTGTTTGTTTATTTATCTGTGTGAGAGAGAGAGAGAGAACAAGCAGGGGGAGCAGCAGAGGGAGAGGCAGAAGGAGAAGCAGGCTTCCCGCTGAGCAGGGAGCCCGATGTGGGGCTTGATCCCAGGACCCTGAGATCATGACCTGAGCGGAAGGCAGACACTTAACCAACTGAATCACCCAGGCGCCCCCCCCATTATTTATTTTTATTATTCTACCCCCAACCTGAGCCTTGAACTCATGATCCCGAGATCAAGAGTCTACCGACTGAGCCAGCCAGGCACCCCTGGTCTGATTTTAGAAAGAGCCTCGGCTGCAAAGCTCTGGGGCCACTCTCCGAGGAAGGGCCGGAAGAAGGCCTTGCATCAGCCTGGATGCCAGAATCCAGCAGTCCCAGGAAAGGGGGTCCTCTTCCCCACAGCCCTAAAGCCGACTATGCTTTGTAAAGGAGAAAAACGTCCACGGTCAGGATCAACCATAATTATTAGCAAAGTTCTCCTATCTCTTCCTGCATCCCAGGAGATGGTTTTGTGTGCCTCCTGGGGTGGATGCGCCCCCTTGTTCCCCGCTTGCAGGAGGGTGAGGTAGGTTTCTCTAGGACACAGAACTGCCCACTGACTGTTGACACCATGATGGATTAATTCTCCCAGCCGCGGCCTGGGGCACTTACTTTGATGGATGGGGGTGGGGGGTGCAAGGTCATGGGTTTGATCTGCCTCTGGGTCAGTTGAGTCTGGAAGAAAAACTCCATTTCCATCCCGGCAGACTGCCCTCCAGTCTGTTACTTCTAAATGATTCTTGGGTCACAAGGCAGACAGACAGATTACGGATGGAAAAACCCTCCAGGCCCCAACTATTGATGAGGAGGAGTCAATTGTGCTCACTTTGTGTCCAAGCCCAGGGGGTGTGGGTGGCAGGAGAGGCCAAGCAGAGGACAGCCCAGCCTCACTCCCAGCCTGGACGAACCACCCCACCCCTGGGTGCGGGGGCTGCTGGGAGACTCAGTGGTGCTGGAGGGGAGAAGCTCACCAGTCCTGACCTTGCCTCCGGTCTGGGGTTCATCAAACCCATAGCTCTGTCCTTGGTCTAACTTCTTGGTTTGGCTTTGAATTGCATCTCTGGGCCACGCCTCCATCTAGATGAGCAACTGCTGATACATGGGGGGTTGCCCACCATCTCAGTCAGCTTGGGCTGAATTTCTCACAGTTTCTGGAGGTTGGAAGTCCAAGATCAGGGCACGGGCTTCCATATGTCTGAGACCAACCCTAGCTTTCCTGAAATTGTTGCCACTTTCCATCTCCTCTCAGGAATGTCACCACCACCAGATGCTCAGGCCAAAGCGAGCTCACTTTCCCAAACATGCAGCTCCCTCTCCTCACATCATAGGTTCCTCTCATCCCTGGGTCTGATTCGAACTCTCTTCTCTCAGGGAGAGCTCCCTATTGCCTTTTCTAAAGTAAGACCCAGGTCATCCTCTGTCTCACTACCCACCAGTTTATCCCTGCAAAGCCCTTGGTGCCAAGTGCACTGTTGGGCTTATTTTCTTGCTTGCTGGTGCTCTATTTAGTACCCCTGACCGCCCCCCCCCCGCCCCTCCGCCTCACCCCAAGCCCATGTTCCCACTGTGGGACTTCTCCATCAGACCCAGCAGGTGCGGTGCCTGGGCCCTCGGGACCTCCAGAGGCCCATGAACATGTTTTAATTTCCTTAAAATCAGAAGAAAATCTGTGAAAATCTCTTAGGTCAAAGAAAAGTTTCAATATATAATATTAATGCATGCATCTTTTTCCTAACGCAGTCATAAATCTAATTCAAACCATGTCTATGGCGGAGAGGCCCAGGAAAGCCGTAGTGCCGTCCTGGGACTGTGTCCGATTGTCCACTGCCTTGCATACTCTCACCGTCCCTGTACCTCTCACAGTGCTAGGCATACAGCAGGTGCTCAGTAATGGCTGGAAGAATCCATGCCGCCCATTTCCGTCTTCAGAGAACACCACCTCAGCCTTGCAGGCAGCCCTGATTTGACTTTCTGGGGGCCGGCAGGAGCCCCGGTTGCGAGAAATTACACTGAAGGAGCATTTTCCAAGTCAGCTGGGAGGCGACACGGTCCACTCGCCACCCTAGATCCGTGGAGAGCCGCCCCGGCCGCAGCCACCTTCCCAGTGCATTGCTCGGTCTGGCCCCACGGGGGAGAGAGACCAGAAAGCTGTATGGTACTTCTCAGATACAACCTTTAGAGTAACGATCTGCTGGCTAGAGACCTGCCAGGCTGCTCAGGAACGTGGGTAATTTAAGATGCAAGTAGATACATTTTGTTCCCCACGGGACTCCATAAACCTTTTTCCGCTTTGAATAAAAAACACAAGACCTGAAAACAGTTTTGTCTTAAATTGGCCATTAAGGAAAAAAAGAAAAGAAAAAGGTGTCTCAGCATTCCTGTAGGAGCAGGGATTTTCAGTCCCCGACGGGACTTGTGGCAATGTCTGGGGACATTTTGGATTGACATAGTCAGCTGGGGGGATGCGGCTGGCACCTAGGGGGTGGAGACCAGGGATGCTGCTCAGTGTCCTACAGGACAGTTCCTAATAACAAAGAACGGTCAGGCCCCAAACGTCAACAGTGCTGAGGTTGAGAACCCCTGCTTTAGAAGAATCTCAGTAATATGTCTTGGATGAATCACTTGGATCACTTAGGTCTGGTCCTCTCCATAGACTTGATTTTATTGATCTGCACCTCGGCATCAAGCGCTCAATTGACACTGAACAGAAAGGCAGCCTGATGGGGCTTGTGTGAGTGTATGGGGTAGGAGACTCTTGATGAGGACATTGCCCGAGACGGTGTTCCTGGCTTCTTCAATGATCTCACAAGAATCCCTCTCAGACCTTAGAAAAAGCAGAGTCGTTTCTGGGATCCCTTTAACCTTGTGGACTTGTGAGTTTTGTAATGGGTGGATTTCCCTTTTCACTCTGACTGACGGGAAGCTCAGGGTCCAATGTGCAGCCCACCTTTGAGAACTGTGGAGCCCCACCCGGAGAACATTTCTGCATACCACCCCCTTGGTTCACTGTACTGTTTGTTCCAGCCCTGTTTTCGCTCTGATCTATTTTTACCCTATTGTATTTTACATATTTTTGTAAGCTGCCTCCAATCCTTTTGGCAACAAAGCAGAAAAACAAAACAAAATTCAGCAGAGCCCTGTGGCCTTGGCGGGTATTTTATAATGTGCCAAGTGGTCATTTCAAGGCTAGAGTCCTGCTGGGGAAGGCAGCTATCCCGGGCTCTGCTGGTCCCCTCCTGGGAGTTTCCCTTCTTGGAGAACAGCAGTTCTGTGGATTACAGCAACAGGTTTTAGAGCGAGAGCCGCTGATATCCATCTGCCTGCAAATACCTCCCCCTCCCAACGCTCTTTCCAATCTCCCATCTGGCTGTTGCCAAGGGGAAACAGCTAGACAAGCTCTCCCATCACTCTTCCTAACTTGCCTTTCCCACATCTTCGGTGGGGGCCTTCAGGGTCCCGGGATACTCTGCATCAGTGCCGTCCAGGGGCGGGGGCGGGGTTGGGGGGGGGTGGGGGTGGGGGCTGCCCCAGTATGCAAAGGCGGGGCCCTTTGGGAGGCTGTTGTGAGGGCTGGGGTGAGCCAGGGATGGGTGGGGTGTGCCACCTACACCTGAAAAGTTCAGCCCCCCCCCAGCCACCCCCACCACTAACACACTCCGGACACTGAGCACCTGCGCCCACACGATGCACCAGCTCGGCTTGCCCCTCGTCTGCTGTGCCAGAGCCCGTCCAGTCCAGTCCACCTCAGTCTCTGCTCTGCTTTGCTCACGGGACACAGCCAGCTTTCTTCCCTGCAGCCTCTGTCTGCCCATCTGTAAAATGCCGGGCGGAGGTGGGTGGAGAGGGAACCAGGCCCTACAATTCAAAGATCTTAAGAACTCCTCCCTCATGTGTTCTGACACGCTCTATTCCTTTCGTCCACTTTCTTTCTTCTGGAAGCATGGTGTAGGGGGGGAATGGCTTGTGCACATGGGAGAACGGAGTCAAAGGTGAGCTTGAACACCAGCAAGAACCCAGGCCCGAGGCTGCAGGCTTGTGAGGCCTGGTCCTGCCCAGCTGAGACAGAGGCCAGCCCTGAGGGGCCCCAGGAAGGACCTACGCACTTCCTGGCGGGCCCTTTGGATGACGTGAATCAGCAGCCGCCAGCTCCTAACCCGGCAGCAAGCAGCACCCCCTTTCCCTGGGGCACGCAGCCCAGGCGAGCCAGGCACACCCCGACCAGCTCGGCGTCTCCCTGCGCCGCTCTGCTCAGCCAGCTCACTGGCCCCACTGGTCATCCCGGGTCCCGGAGTGCAACTCATCAGGTTGGGACAGTGGTGGGGAAGAGGGGCTTTGGAGACTGTGCCCAGGTCTGTGCCCAGTCGCCTTCGTGTTCTCGTCTGTAGAATGGGGGTAATACAGACAGAATGGGCCTCCCAGAGTTGTCATGAGGATAAATAGGGCCAATACAAAGGCCCATGCTGGGCACAGGGCGGTCCTAATGGTTGACACCCAGCCCTCACCGCAGTAATGGGACAGAACAGCGTGTGCCTGAGAAGATGCAGGGCACAGGGGTGGAGGGGAAACACCCCAATGATGGCCAGACCAGGGTGGGCTGGTGCTCATGCGCCTTAGGCTAGGATTACAGCCCTGCCCAGAGCAGGAGACTTTGGGGGCCCACCACATTTTTGGAAATGTTAGCTGTGACCTGAATTAAAATGACGAAATTATTGCCCGGACGCAGTTCCTGGCCCCTGCTTTGGGTTCCTGGCGGTAGAAGGGACCCCACAGCACATCTTTAAGGGGAGAAATGCTCTGCAGGGGACCTGGGGTTCTCAGGTGAGCCTCAGAGATCAAAGGGGAGAGAGTAAGGACGCCCCCCCACCCCAAACCCATCTGGGGAGTCTCTGGCTCAGTCTGTTTATGGATAGGGGTTCAACACACGATCTCATTGTCAAGTTTCCGGTAGAAAGTTGAACACAACCGAGCTGTTGACTAACTTTAAAATGGAGAAACTGAAGCCACCCAGAGGGAAAAATCAGTGGCCCAACGCCACACAGCAAACTGGGATTAGAGCTGGTGTGGCTAGGCTGGTTCTGCCCGGTTATCCCATCCTCTGGTGGGTCCACGGAGCCCCAGCTAGAAAGCGTGCTCCTAAAGGTGTGGGTCCAGCCAGCTCTCTCCATAGGCCCCTGGGTCTTCCTGCCTGGCAGGCACTGTTCTAAGAGTCCAAAAGCAGGTCTGTGGCCTCAGGGTGGCTGGCTTCTCTCAGGCCCTCAAGAATCCTGGGTGACGGGTTGCGGGTGGGCCCAGGGGGTTTCCACGGTCTGGGAGGCACCTGCCTGGCTTCAGTGAACAGCACATTCCTCTCCCTAGTAGTCCTGCGGCTGGACTGCAGCCCCCAGGGACCCTGTCCCCCCACCCCACCCTGCTTCTAACCCCCACCCTCAGCCACATCCCTCAATAGCTGAGAGTGAGCCCCCGAAGGGGCAAAGGGACCCGGGAGACACTTTAATTATGCTTCTAATTGCTTCCCAGGGAGGATGAGCACAAGCCCAAATCTCTCTGTGGCTGCTCGAGGGGAGAGGCAGGGTTTCCAGGAACTCAGCCATACTGGCCCCCAGGTGGGAAGGAGGGTGAGTGGAGGGGAACACGGGGGGAAGGCGGGGGGAACGTGGGTGTGGGCAAGGGAAGGTGGTAAGGCAGGAGCTGGGCCAGCATGCCGGAGGGGTCACGAGATCCCCACCCAGGACAGACTCACTCCCCAACCTCACTTCCGGAAGGAATGAAGCTTCGAGGTGCCTGTGAGCAGCGAGGTACAGGGTTTTAAGTCCATGATGTTCGGATTCTACTACTTCGTGTCTTGGGGAAGGTGGCCACGCAGCCTCTCGAGCACATTCCTTCTATAAAACAGGGACAACAGTCCACCTCGAAGGCCACGAGGCTGGACAGAGAACAGGCTGCCTGGAAGGTCATTCTCCAGGTCAGACAGTACAAGGCCGGGAAAGAAGGGACGGCAGCCCCTTTCCCGGCCGTGGCACCCGCTGTGCCCCGGGGGTGACCACTCCCATGTATGTGGGCACCTGGGGGCTTGGGGGGGCACACAGCCTCCCCTGGTTTAGTAACAACTTTGCCAACCCCATTGCAGTGACTAGGTCTGCAGCCCAGCCCTGTTAAGAGAGGCAGGATTCCTGTATCACAGATGAGCAGCTAAGGGACTAGGTAGCCAAGGTCCCCCAACTGGGAAGTGGCAGGGGGTGGGCACCACAATCCCAGAGCCCCCAGGGCCTGCCCAGGCAGACGGGCACATGAGCCCTGTGCTTCCAGAGGCTGGGGAGCAGCGCAGGAGGGGAGGGCCCCAAAGGGACAGGGAGAGAAGCCACCTCAGGCCCCGAGTGCCATGAAAACACAGGTAGCCCAGGACCCCCCCTCCAGCACCCTCACCCCCACCCACCCACCTCTCGAAACAGCTCTCCCCAGAAGCAGAGACAGACACCCGGCGTGCCACAGGGCTTTTTTTTTTTTTTAATGTTTCCTCACTGTTTTAACAATACCATGAAAAAAATATACAGTTTAGAATCTGGAACTGACCACTGGGTCTGCATGGGGTTCAAGGGTAGCTGGCTGGGGCTGCACGGCCCCTTCTCATTCCTCCCCTAGTGGGAGCTGCGCAACTAGAAACAGCGCTGGAATCAGGAACTAAGTTAGTGTCTGGATCAGGATCTGACAAAACACGGCAGACCAGAGCAGCTACGCCCGCCGGCCCCGGCCTGGGGCCCGTGGTACTTGTGTCTGTCCCCTCCCCACACCGCTACAAGGGGACAGGAGAAGGTGGGTTAGCTTATTCCGGGGACAGGAAAATCAGCATCCGTTAACCCTGGGCCACACACCCAAGCTCCCACTCAATCCCCTGGCGCAGGGTGATAAGGGCCAGAGTGAAATTCGAATTTCAAAAGAACCGATCATTTTTTTTTTTAGCATAAGTATGTTCCAAACGTGGCACAGGGCATACTTGGATACTAAAAAATTATCCTCTGTATGCCCGATATTCTAATTTATGTCAGCATTCTAGTTTTGTTCTGTTGTTAAATCTGGCAACTCTATACCCTCAGGGCCCTCAGGAGTGGGGGAGGGGGTCCTGCCGGCAGAAAAGGCCTGAAGGAAGAGGGTGTGTGTGTGTGTGTGTGTGTATGGGCGGGGTAATCCAGTCAAAAAAGCTTTTTATCCCTCCATAGGAATGATATATTTAAAAAAAAAAAAAATCATCTTCCAGAAATTTTCTACACCGGCTGCCTTCAATTGTTAGTAGCTATGGGGTGGGAGGAGGGACAGACATGCACGGACACCCACCCCATACAGTTCTAAATAAAGTTTGGAAGCACTTAGTATAAAGGTTTTCTAAAAGGATCGATTTTCCTTCTGGCGGCAGACCTGCTAACACTGTTCCAGATACCGCTCTGGAAGGATTTAAACAAGAAGAACAAGAAGAACAAACAAATCAACAGGGGCCGAGCTAGTGAGCGCCCAGCCTGTTCCTAGTGTCATCCTGGAAAGAGCCCCTTCTAGAAAATTCAAGAAGCCCGGGGCCTCCTTTCGTTCCCCGTCCCGTTCTTGTCCCCTGGAAGGGGCTGCGTTTAGTGCACACATCTGGTCCGGCTTTGCTCCGAGGGGCTCCAGGCTTGTGGTGCAGGAGCTGGGGATGAAGGACGGAGGGGCCGGGGGCCGTGACCACCCTTCCTCCTGCCACACGCCACCAGTCGCAGCAGAGACGCCAGGAGAGGGAAGGTGAGCCGAGCGTCCTTAGCCGTGGCCCCCGGCCACCCCGGGGCTGAGCTGCGGCGGCCAGACGAGGCAGGAACTTGGCCGCCAGTGGCATCCACTGAGGCCGGGGTGGAGGAAAGGGACGGCCGGTTCCTGTCCCGCAGCGCTCAGCAGGGCTGCGCCCACCCTGCAGCCGCCGCCAGCTCCCCGCGCCCGGGAGAGTCCAGGGTTCTTGGCTGCCCTGCACGGGACGGGGCAGGGAAGGGGGCGGCGGCCCCGGGGGCAGGGAGGAGACGGAGCCCCGCGGGAGCCCCTCACTCACACTCGGATCTCCTCATCCTCCTCCTCGTCCATGAAGGAGAACTCCTTGTCGGGCTGCCGGGCCAGTGGGGCCCGGGCCCTGTCGGGGCCGCGGGAGGCCGGGCTGCGCTCGTCCAGGACGCCCGAGGTGCAGCTGGACAGGGAGCTGCTGTCCCGCGGGGTGTGGCTGCCCTCGCTGCGGGCCGAGGCCGGGCTGGGGGCCGCCGCCCACCCCTCGTCCTGGGGCAGGTCCCCGCCGGCCGCGCCCTCCTGCCTGGCCCGGGGAGGGGCCGCCCCGGCCACCGCGGGAGCCTGCAGGGCGCCGCGGCGGGCCGCGGCCCCGTCGTCGAGGTAACCGCCATCCTCCTCCTCCGGTTCCCACTCCTCCTTGTCCATGATGCTGAGGACGTCGCCCAGCATGGACGGCCCCAGGTCAATGTGGAAGGACATGATGGACTCGGCGTGCTTGAGCCCCAAGCCGGCCTTGGGCACGACGGGCAGCTCCGTCAGGTCCCCGAAGGCCTGCTCGTCCAGGAGGGGGTCCGGGGAGTGGGGGGCGGCGGCCCCGTTCCGCCGAGGCCCAAACTCGCCCTCGCCCGCCTCCTCCTGGCCGCCCTCCCCGGCGCTCGCCTTCTTCACGGGGCTGGACGACAGGCTCTTGGGCAGCTTGCCAGAGCCCTTCTCGGCCGCCTCCTTCTCGTTCAGCTGGGGCAGGGACATGGCGTTCTTGACGAACAGAGCCGAGTCCCGCAAGGAGCCCAGCATGTCCCTCTGCTCCCGGTCCCCCCGGGTCACCGACTGCGACCGCTTGCTGCCCCGGAACTTCCGCGACAGGAGGCTGCGTTTGGAGGACGAGGAGGAGGCCTGCTCATCCAGGGACTCACCGTCCAGCTCGCCGGCCTTGCTGTTGAGGAAGGAGGTGTCCCCAAAGGCATCCCCCGCCCGGCCCACGTGCATGGTGTGCCGGAAGTCGCCCAGGGGGGCGCTGATCATCTCGGCCGTGAGGTCCACGCGGGAGCGGCGCTTGGAGTGCACCGAGCTGGACACGAGCTGCTTGAGGATAGGCATCGTGCTGGGGGGCGGGCCTCCCGAGGGCGGCAGGCGGGTCGGGGGTCAGATCTGAAGTCCGGCGGGTGGAGGGGGTGACAAGGAGGAGATCATAGGGCTGCAAGGAGAGAAGAGCAGGCAAAGGGTTAACCCTGGCTGGCCACACAGCACCAAAGCCCACCGGCCTAGTGGCTGCTACTCAAACCTCAGCTCTCCCACCAAAACGAACCACCGTGAAATAAGCCGGCAGTTGGTGTCATAACCCTGCGTCCTTCTTCACGCTCAGGCACTCGGGTTAGGGGAGCGCTTTCTACAAATCCGGGTGGAGGTCAGACACGCTCTCCCTGAACCCGGGAGAAGGATGTCATCTCCCCCCAACCAAGATGCTGCCAGAGCAAACACAACCACATTGAAGGATGTGGAGGTACACAAGCGAGTCCATGCGGCAGCTCAGGGTTGGACACATGCTGTAAGTTCTTCCTGCCGTCTGACCTCAATCTCTGAAGTCAGTGGACACCTTAACCTGAGTCACAGCCCTCAGAGGAGGGAGCCAACAGGACGGGCCCCAGAGATGCTGCCCAGCATCTCCACAGATGTGGGTGGCCAGGCTCACCTTCTGAATCAGAATTGGGGTGGGGTTGCTGGGACCCACAGAACCAGCTCCCCAGCCTTCCAGTCCTTGCTGGGTGTCCCATAAATGAGGACCCCGCCTATGACTTCTCTACTGTGGGGCCAAGCTCTTTGCCGAAGACTCACTCTGTGCCTCTTGGGGATGAAGAGGACTGCCTCCTGATTTCTTTAATCATTAAGGGTGTGGGAAGGCAGGGACTAGGTGGTCTGGCCCCCGAGATCTGCAGACCCAGGCCAGGGGGGGGAAGCTAACCAGAACAGAAGATCAGCAGAGGGGACCCCAGGAGAGCCTGGGCCGTCTGAAAGTTTGAGGTACCACACACACAGCTCCTGGCAAGCACCGAAATGAGGTCCCGTGTTGGAGCCAAACCAGCCCCTTCCCCTTCCGGAGCGACCTGCCCCAAATGCTAAACCCAGTAGTGCAGGGCTGAGCAGGGTGGGGAGACGTGGTGTCGGCCACCAGTCTTGCTAACGATTCTCAACTCTACCTTCACGGCAGGCCCACCCTTCCCACTGCAAAGCACAACCTATGGGAACCCCATTGGTTTCTTCCTCACCCCTAAGGCTGCCTCCCACTAGCCCACCACATCCTGCCTGGCCCCTGACACCAGCCCAGCAGATCCCCATTTTTCCCCTTCTGTCCCTCTCCAGACCATTCATCACCTTTTATCTAAAACAAAACCCATCCAGGACTCCCCAGTGCAGACCCCTGGATCTGGCCACCAGTCCTCGCCTCCCTCCCTCCCTCCCTCCTCAATGCCATTCCTTGCTGCCCCCCTACCTCTGCACTCGGCCCCAGCCCCTGAGCGTCTGCCTTCTGGACTCCAGGACTGGACAAATGCAGGTCCCTGCTAGAGTACCCTGTCACCTGGCTCACCCAACGTCCTTCCGGGCTCAGTGGAGACGTCACTTCTGGGAAACGCCCTCTCAGCCACCCAGCACTCCAGATGCCCCCTCTCTCGCAGGCACTGCTCCCTCCTTCTATTCCCACCCACGGGGCTGTAATCTGCCCACTGGACTCTGAGCTTCCAGAGGGGGTTCCAAGGGGCCTGCTCACCGCTGAAGCCCATCTAGCAGACCTTGTTGAAAGGCAGCACCTCCATCCTGCCCTCCGGGCTTCACTTCAGCCTACAGACCACTCTGGGGTTCCTGGCCCAACCTCTCTGTGTCCTCCAACCACCACCACCCCCCCACCAGCCCCAGTGCTCTCACTCCTTGTGAGAGAGCTGCTGACACCCAGTCTGATGGCTCCCAACCCCGTGCCTGCCCCAGGCAGACCTATGCTCGTCACTCCGGCAAACAAAGTCCTGTAGGACGTGAGGCGGGAGCCAGGCACTGGGGCAGACCTGCCACACCAGTGACCTGGGCTGGGCTCCGAGCCAGGGGAGGACTCTCCTGGATGGCCTTGAGATGACCCACTATGGCCAGTCAGCTCTCCCTCCTCATGTTCCTCTTTCTCCCCACCAAACCCTCAGGCGACTTAGCTTCCCTTACCCCTAACCTGAATCCTCCCTCCAGACCACGTCCTGGGATCTAACCTCTAAATAATTAGACATGCATCAGCTAGACCAATTGGCCAACATTTTCTATAAAGGGCCAGAGACTCAAGATTTCTGGCTTCGTGGAAGATACCGTCTTTGTAGTTAGTAGGAAAGCAGCAACAGACCCTATGTAAACAAAGGGTATGGCTGTGTCCCAATAAAACTTTATATATAAAAACAAGTTGTGGGCCAGATTTGGCCCATGGGCCATAGTTTGCTGACTCTTACACTCATGGAAACTACTGGCCTCAGGCTCATCCCCTCGCCACTTCTCAGAAGAGGGTCACCCTATGTGACCATGAGTTCACAGGCCAACTTTTGGGGGAAAACTTTCTTTGGCTAAAAAAGAGAAAGGGAGTCTGCAGTTGGCCTCAGACTTGCTAGGAGCAGAAGGAAACCAAACCAGGTTTCTAACGACATCTTGATACTAGGGAATCCCTCAGGCTTCTGTGGGCACCAGGCAAGAATGGAAAGGGCTCATGTCTGCAACCTGCCTGTAGTCTAGCGCCTGCCTCTGGTCACAGAGTCCTGGGATCTCAAAGAGCTGGGAGGAAAGGGACACCCAGGGCAGCCCCAGAAAACAGGTATACTGAGGGGGGTGCAAAATTGCCCCGGGTCGAGAACACAGCTATGAAACTAAAGCTTATGCTATTTACCAGGTAAACAAAAAAAAAGAGGGGAGGCAGGGCAGGGGACATAAAGGGCTAGAATCGTGGGAACACATGACATGAATTTCCAGAGCTGCGTTAAGGGTTTTGATGTAACAGCAGGAATCCCCAGACCCACTGAGCAGCTTCCATCCAGCACTGTGGTTTCCCGATCTGAAGTGGGCCTCACAGAGAAGAGAAATACGAACCACAGACCCAACTGCCAGGGCCTCAGCAGACCTGGTGAAGAGCCCTGTGGCCACTCACAGGGACCTGGTACTCTGGCCATCGTAACTACGGGACAGAAGGGTCCCATCAGCCCCCACTTCTATCCTGGCGGGTAAAACAGAAGAAGAGGTAAGAGAGGCCAGCAGGGAAATCCGCAGGCCAGCCCCCAGGGCCCCAGTACCCGGCTTGGCCCTACACCCCAGAAAGAAAGCGAAAGTCTAGCCAATGCTATCTGCTGCTTGTGGTCTCACTCCCCGGGGGTAGGAATGAGGCTTTCTGGCTTATAAAAAACCAAACCATCTCCAATACCCAGCATGAAAAAGTCTCGAGAGAGTTGGGGCCTGTATGGAGTCACCTACGCATCTCACTTGTCCAGCAAGGAGTCCTGGAGCCGGGCCAAGGTCTGGGTCTCTGGAATCCTAGAGCTCAGACCAGATGGGGCAGGCTTCAGGGCTGGTGAGAACACTAAGCTTTGAACACAGAACAATGTGGGGGTGATAAATACCAAGATTAAGGACCAGCAGGTGGCCCGGGGCCAGTCCTGGGGGCAGGTCAGGAGACCTAAGAGCCCACCAGGAAGGGGATCGTGCCAAAGAGAGCTGTGTCTTTGGCAGGGGGCGTTGCTAAGTGCAATGACTCAGCTCTGGGGAAGTGGCTAAAATAGGCTGCCCGATGACAGGGCGGCCACTCCCCACCCCACCCCGGAAGCATCATATCCCACTTTCCTGGCAGAGCAAAGGAAAACCGAGCAGGAACTCATGGCTCTCCCTCACTCTCCCCAGCCTCTGATGGAACTGGACTCCTCTACCCTTGACCCCACCAACCACAGAACATTCCTTTAAGGCAGGCGCAGTGAGCCCTCCCTGGAAGGCCAGGCCCCCGGTTGGTTGAGCCCGACCACACCCTCAGCTCCGCTCTGTTCCTGGGACTCCAGGGGACAGCCCTTGCCTGGACCCCTCACCCATGCTTGCTGGCATGCTGCACACAGAGCACCGGCCTCCCAGATCAGCCAGTCCAGCGGCAGTTGGACGGACAGAAAGACAGGCTGGACAAAAGCACTCCCAAAGCCCCAGGCAGTGGCCGGTGGCTGACAGCCTGACCAAGGCAGGAGAGAGAACTGGGCTCTCCCGGGGCAGGGCAGGCTTCCCACTCTGCAGCTGACCTGCAGCTCACCCTGCTTCAGAGGACGCACGCTTCAACGCTCCCCTGCACGGCCACTGGGGAACTGCCCCTCCATCAGCTCTGCTGAGCTGTTCTAACACCCATCCGGGCCAGCCCCAAGCAACGTGGCTGAACAGAAGGGGGTATGTGGTGAAGGACAACCTCAGTCATGGCTAGGAATGGCTACCGGAGGCTTGTTCATTTACTCATTCATTCATTCATCGACTTCCTGCACACCCACCAATTTTTCCATACTCTTTTAGGCCCTAAAGACAGGGGGGCAGTGAGAATCACAAGGTGGATAAGCTCCCCTGCCTTCCGGGGGCACATCTGTAGTGTGAATGTGGGTGCGAGGAAGGGGCTCTGCGAGCCAAGAAGTGGATGATGCGAAGGAACCAGGCAGGTCAAGGGCAATCCAGGACGGAACAGCAAATGTGAACACCCAGAGGTGGGAAGAAGCTGGTGGAGTTTGAGGAACAGAACGAAAACCCAGGGGCTGGGGGCCAGGTCCCACAGGCCCTCCCTGGAAGACGAGGTAGGCGTTCAGACGGCATTCTAGGTATGAAAGGAAATCAACGGCAGCTCCCGAGCAGGGAAGTCATCCAATCTGTGCGTCTGGAGGTTTCCATAGCAGCTGGGGTTGCAGCCATGGACGAGGGCAAGCAGGAGCTCAGGGCAAAGAGGATGGAGGCCAGGAGACGGATGATGGGGGGTGCCCATTCAGGGCATGTTTTGGAGGTAGGGACATCAGGAGCTGCTGAGGCCCAGGGCGGGGGGTGGGGGTGGGGGAACAGAAAGGGCAGAATCAAAGGGGACGCCAGGCCTTCCAGACCCCACGCCAAGCCCCACAGGGCTTCTGCAGTGGCAGGTCTCACCTGGTGGGCTATGGGCCTTTGTCCCAGGCATGCAACCAACATCCCACCACCCAGGAAGAGCTTCACTTGGCCGAAACGGGGGAGGCACCCTGCAGCCCAGCGTCCGCCTGCTGGAGTCACACGGAGAAGGGCTTGTGCAAGAAGCTCTGGGAAACGCGGGCCGCACCCCTCCGGGGGCCGCTCCCCTCCGGAAGAGGTTAGGGGGCTCTGGCTTTTGTGGCGGGAGAAAGATTCGGTGCTTTCTGGAACACTTGGCAGCCTTACCCTGCAAAGATAAGAAGTGCTGGCGAAGGCCGGAGAGAGCTTCCCTCCAGCCGTGGGACAAGGGCTGCCGTGAATGGGAGCGAGCCGTGGACGCTTCGATCCACACTGTTACATTGCGGGAGGAACCTCAACGGGGGCTGCGCTGCCGTTTTAGCTGACTTTCGTACTACTTGGAACCTTCTACTTCCTTCATGCGCGTTGCCAAAAGCCCTTGGGTTTGAAAGTGTGCTGTTTGCACTGGGTGATTAAGACGCGCGGTCTTAAAATAATCTGAGCCTGAACGGCCACCCAAAAAAAAAAAAAAAAAAAAGTGCAGGATGGGAAGATGAGCTTTCATGACCCCTCCCGTACCACGTGTGTTTCTGTGTCAAGTAATCTCCTTAAAATCCTGGGTATGGAGCGACCACTGCCTCAGAGATGCTGAAGCCAGAGAGGGACTCGCCTGAGGTCATGGATGGGAGCCAGGCCTCTGTCCCCACACCAGGGCTCCAGCCAATAAGTTAGCCACACACGACCCGAAGTGTGGTCTTGGGGCACTAGCCACCACGGTGGTTTCTGTAAATAACGGCATTCAAGTGAGTAGGATTTAGCAACTTCTCCAGCAGGAACGATGTCAAAGCAGGGGAAAAAGTCACATACCCAGATATTCACAGCAGCCTTCTTTATCATCTCAAAAGGCTGGAAACCACCTAACAGCGAGGAATAAGGAACTAGTTGAGAGGACGACGAGCTGTTAACTGACGGACATGCTGCCACGAGGAGTGGGGGCTTACGAAGACCAGGCTGCCACATGGACCACTGGTGGCCACATGTCATCACATGGGGTGAAAAAAACCGGCAGGGCTTCCGCTCGTTTATACAGAGTGATCACAAGTCTACATGAATAAAGGCTTAAAGGAGTTAGGTCAGGCTGGAGAGGACAGAGGTATTTTGTTTGTTTCCTTTAATGTGGTAATGTTGTTTTAGTAATAGTAATAATAATAATAATAATAATAATATCCCAAAGCATCAAAGGCTTAAGGAAAAGACATTAATTTCAACACCACCTTAGAACAGTCTGGTTCTCAGGCTCAGTGCAAGGCTCCCACCTTGGGTCTTGGGTCCACTCTCTGTGCCAATATGCACCCCCCATGGATGTCTGTTCTCCCTCCCTCTATCCCTCCCCCCAAGCTGGATGCATTTTATTCTAAGTCGTGTGGGAGGAGAAAGTGGGCAATCTATAGCAACCTGGAATCAAGGGGAGATACGGAGATTAGGACTCCCCCGAAAGAACTCACTCCCCAACAGCTGCTTCCTGACGCCTGAGCCTCTTCAACTGAGCAGGAGAAGATAACAGTCATCCCCTCCACACCGTCCACTGGAGACAGGCCAATTTTCTGGTGCCACTAAAGCTCCAGTTGGAGGCCAGCCTCCCACGTGGGTGATCCCACAGTGGGATCCTATCCAAGATGCCCTGGGCAGGTGAAGCTTCTGCTTCTGCTGTTTCTACAGTCCTAGCTCAGCTCTTCTGGAGGCTGCAAGGGAGCAGAGAAAAAGGCTGAGGTCCTGCAGGACCACCAGCACCACAATGCTCCCACAGTTAGCCAACCATCAAGTCCTGTACAGACAGAGCAATCCTGTCATTTACCGGGGTCTGCCGCATGCCAGGCATCGTGCTAGGACAGGGGAAACTTGTGCCCCTCTCCCTGCAAGGAGGGTGTCGAGATGGCCCCCATTTTACAGAAAGGGAAACTGAGGCTCAGATGGCGTGAGCCTCACCCCACACAGATCACTCTCACCACTACTCAATGCTGACTTGAGCCAACTTCTGGCCGACCTCAGACACACGGTTTTCTGAATGAGGTGATGTCTCCCGGCCCATTCAGATGTCCCCAGCCGAGAATGTCCCTGTGGGGGTGGGATGGCACTGGGGAGGCTGCTTCTGGAAAACCCTTGGAATCAAGACTCCCTTGGATGGACTTCCCATCAGAGATCTGCTCTCAGGGATGGCTCAAATGGGCTCTTCCTTACTCAGGATCTCATTCCAGCTTCCTGCTCGGAGGAACCTCCCCATGTTCGGATTCCCTGGGAGGGGAGAGGTGGGGGGTAGGGAGGACCACCCAGAAGGACTCCCCTGGCATGTTTAGGAGTGGGCTCAGGAGGCCCTGCCTCCAACGTTTCTCATGCCTGCCCCGCTCTAGGCCCCATCTTGTGTTTCATGGTTGTTCCAGCCACCAAGAAGGAAGACCAGAACCTTGACCCAAGCTGGGCGCCCTGTACTTGCTCCACCACCCCTGCCTTCCTGCCCATCCCGACCAGGCTCACTGACCCAAGGGTGCCACTGCCCAGCCACGCCCGGCCAGATCCCACGTCCTGCAGATGGACACTCCCTGCTTCCTGGAAGAAAGGGAAAGTGAACAAGGCCCTGTTCCAAGACCTGCTTCCCCTGGGGATCCCTGATGGGGTAGTGGGGAGCAGGGTGAGCCCGACCCAGCTCATCAGGACACCAGGCTCTTGCCAGAGCAGGGCTCACAGGGTGAACTCCACATACTTTGCACCACGCCTTCTCCGTGACTTCTGCCTTCTGTTGCCTCTCTGGGGGTTATTAAATAATTTAGAGCTACACTGTCCAACGTGGCAGCACCAGCCTTATGTGGCTACAGAGCATCTGAAATGTGGGGAGTCCAAATCAACACATGCTAAGGGGTGAAATATACAAAAGGACTTCAAAGATTTAGGACGAAAAAGAAAATGTAAAATAGCTCATTATATTTTGCTATTGATTACATGTTAAGATGATAATATTTTGGGGCGCCTGGGTGGTTCAACTGGTTGAGAGTCCAACTCTTGATTTCGGCTCAGGTTGTGATCTCAGGGTTGTGGGATCGAGCCCCGTACTGGGCTCCATGCTGGGTGTGGAGCCTGCTTGGGATTCTCCCTCTCCCCCCTCCCTCTGTCCCTGCCTGCCCACCCCGCACACCCCCCCGGCCTCAAAAAAAACCCACATATTTTGAATGTATTGGGCTAATATGTTAATCTCACCTATCTCTTCTTACTTTTTAAAATGTGGTTATTAAAAATGGAAATGATATATGGAACTTGCAGTACCTTCCACGGCAGGTAGATAAATAAAGCAACCCACTGTTCACATTTGGGCGAAAATATTTACATGTTAATAACCTTTAAAGTTCTTTTAAATTAAGTACTAAATCTCTAAATTTTACACCCAGTGGGCCACGAAGGAATGCCAGGTTGTTTCCGTTTTGTCTGAACTCTGTAACAAAAATCCTTCCGAGCTAAATTGGCGCAAGTCCTTATTCCAGAGGATACATGTGAATTAAATAACTTTTGTTTCTTACTGTTAACTTATTCTCCAGAAATTTCAACCAAGTTAGTCCCACTAACGCAGGACGATGGTGTCCAGTACCAGGTGTTACACCTTCTTTAGTTAGAAACACAAAAAACACAGTAACCAGCACACTTGCAAACTTGTGATTTGTATTTCTTTCATTATTAAGGACGGTGAGCATTTAAAGCCTGTTATCATTGGCTTCTGCATCCTTTCTCTTGGGAATTGCTTGTTGAAATCATTTGCCCGTTTTTCTGGGGAAGGGGCTTCACCTTTTCCAATGGATTTGTAGGACTTTTTAAAATATTAAAGCAATTACATTTTTTACCATCATATTTTTCAAATATTTCTGCACATTTCTCATATACCCGTTTACACTGGGATGATTTTGTTTTCTTTTCCAGAGTGCTTATTAATTTTTACGTAGCCAAATTTGTTTCATGGTTTGTGGCTTTCGAAATATGAAGCAAAGACCTTTCCCACTTCTAAGAGTATGAAAATATTCACTTCTTCTAAAGCTACCAGGTATTAATGAACAACTATTCATAGAGAAAAATGCTAGAAGAAAATACAACAAAGTAAAGAAGATTGTGGATTATTTAAAATAGAAAAACAATTAAAATATAACAATAACGTTCCTGATTCCATATAGGATTGTTATAAAATGTGGGTAAAGCATTAAATGTTACCTTCATCGGATAGCAAAATTCTTTATATACAGATACTTCCCACTCACGACTCTATCTCCAGACTCCCCTTTGTGTTCACGGGTCTGTTGATTCCTAAACCAGGTCTACACTGCCCCTCTGTAAAACATGTGTGAGCATCTAGTAGTGTAACATCCCTAAACTTTTTTTCCAAATTTTTTTTTTCTAATGTTGTTACTCTTCCAGATGGACTTTAAAAACAATCAGTCCAAAAAGAAATCCTGGTGGGATTATGTTGGAACTGAAAGGAAGTAAGAAATTCATTTGCGAAGAATAGACTTGATCACCACATCAAATCATCAGGCCATTTATTTAAGTCTTCTGGATACCCTCCATTAAATGTGGTGGGTTTTCTTCCTACAAGTCGTACACGGTCTTGGTCATGTTTATTCTGGGTCATTGTTGTCTTGGGTCTTGTTGTTGTAAGTGGGTTCTGTCTCCTCCTGTTTCTCCATAGCTGTAGTTTCTGACCATTATAGCTGGTAAACAGGGAGGTTACAATCTTGATTTATATATATTTAATGTCCACCCTACTAAACTTGTACTGTCTCCCACACTTGAATCGTTACCGTTGAACATTTGGGCCTTGTAAGTAGACAAGCCCATCATCTGCAACTGATAATAATTCTGTCTCATTTATTTCTTAATCTTATCTTATTACATCTGCTACAATTGCCAATATAATATCGAATAACACTGCTGACACAAAGCACCTCTGTTCTTGGCACTTGACCGTAATATACTCAACCTCCGGCATCGGATACAGTAGCCACTGGCCACAGAGGGCTGCTGAGAGCTTGAAATGTGGCTAATGTCACCAAGGGACTCAATCCTTTATTTTAAATATTTAAACTTAAAAATTGATGCTAGATGCAGTTTTTGGAAAAACTTATGTTTAAAACACACTTGAGTTTATGAATCTGCTTTTTCAACTCTGAATTTTCGGAGACTCAGATTCAGATTAAATATCTGTGCAATTTAGCATCCAAATGAGGATGTGCTACAGGAATAAAATACACACTGGATTTTGAAGACTTTCTATGATAAAATAATGTAACACATCTCATTCATTTTTTATGACTATGTGGTGAGATGGCAATCTTTTGGATATGTACTATGTTAAATAAAACATTAAAATTAATCTCACCCATCTTTAGTTTTTATTATATTATTATTTTTTAAAAGATTTTATTTATTTGACAGAGAGCGAGATAGCGAGAGCAGGAACACAAGCAGGGGAGGGGGAGCGGGAGAGGGAGAAGCAGGCTTCCCGCGGAGCAGGGAGCCCGACGCGGGGCTCGATCCCAGGACCCTGGGATCATGACTCGAGCCAAAAGCAGACGCTTAACGACTGAGCCACCCAGGTACCCCCCGTCTTTAGTTTTTAAAATGTGGCTACCGGAGGACGGAAGGTTAAATACGTGGCAAGCAGGGTACTCCACGGGCAGTGCTGTTCTCGAGGGATCTCTGCTAATCGTGATGCTCACCACCGGATTCATTCTTGTTCATTTTAGAGAATTTATAGTTCTTAAGAGTTTATAAGAAAATGAAGCCAGTAACGTAGCCAGCCAGGGAAAACTCACTACAGCTTAATTTACCCTTTAATGGCTGGAAAACATAGAAGCAGCTGTCCAACCTTGCTCAGCGACTTGTGATCAAGGGAACTGTGGAATAACATGTCTCAAGAGTGGGCTGTGCCAGCTCTCAGGCCGGTGCCTAGGAACCTACTCTGGGCAGGGATATCCTAGCCCCAACCTGTGGATCTCAGGTGGACAGGCCCTTCCTGGACCATGGTATGAGAAAGGGAACTCACATTCCCTGAGCTTTTATTCTGCACCAACCAGCTGCTTTATCTTGACCACAGTGCCTTTAAAAAAAAAAATAAATAAAACAAGTAATAACACCATCCTGTCTTCTTCCCCACAATCCCATTGAGTTATCATCATCCCCATCTTGCAGATAAGAAGACTGAGGCTAATATGGTGAGCACTGTGAAGTGTGCAAGACTGTTGAATCACAGATCTGTACCTCTGAAGCAAATAATACATTATATGTTAAAAAAAAAAAGAAGATAGCAGGAGGGGAAGAATGGAGGGGGGGAATCTGAGGGGGAGACGAACCATGAGAGACTACGGACTCTAAAAAACAAACTGAGGGTTCTAGAGGGGAGGGGGATGGGAGGATGGGTTAGCCTGGTGGTAGGTATTAAGGAGGGCACGTACTGAAGGGAGCACTGGGTGTTATACACAAACAATGAATCATGGAGCACTACATCAAAAACAAATGATGTAATGTATGGTGATTAACATAACATAATAAAAAAATAAAGAGTAAAAAAAAAAAAGAAGACTGAGGCTAAGAGACAGCAGTGCCTCACCAAGCCACACACACTTGCTAGGGACAGAGCAGAGAGAAGGGTCTCAGGATCCGCCTGATTTTGAACCCTGGGCTTTTCCCCCCTCCACCAGAAGGGGTACCAGGGAGGGTCAGAAGCCATGCTGGGATCCCGGCCTCTGAGATCTGAAGATTCTGGATGCATGAACACCCAAAGGATACACAGTTCTTTTTTTTTTTTTTTTTAATTCATTTGAGAGAGAGAGATCACAAGCAGGAGGGAGACACAGAGGGAGAGGGAGAAGCAGATTCCCGACTGCGCTGGGAGACTGACATGCAGTCAACACGGGGCTCGACCCCAGGACCAGGAGATCATGACCTGAGCGGAGGGCAGACGCTTAACCATCTGAGCCACCCAGGCACCCCAGGATACACAGTTCTACACAGGATTTCAGGTTAAAATGTCTCTAGCCTGGGCACTCCATTCCCCACCACTCCAGGGAAAAGTACAGATAAATCCTGGGAAACACAGACCACAGCCTGCCACCAGAACCCCTGTCCTGCTCCCCCAGGGCTGGGTACACGCCACTCTCCCCAGCAGCTGCCTCACCTTTATCTCTGCATTCACCTCCTTCCTAATCCCAGAACTGTGTGCTCTGGGCCCGGGGAGGGAGGCGGTGAAGGCAGTGGGAGTGGGGAGGAGAAAGCCTCCTCACCTCCTGGGAGTTAAAACAGCCCTGGAAAGAAGGAGAAGGCATGACCCGTGACCCTTTGCGGGGGGGGGGTGGACAGGAAACTACAAGGGAGTCAAGAAGATCAAGAGCCGGTGACTCAAGGGTATTTAGCAACTTTGCTTGTTTACAGCGCTCTTCCTGGAGACGTGTTTCCCCTAGCCTGCCACCGGACAGACAGACGGACAGACACAAGCACCCGGCTGCCATGGCAGAGGGAAGAGCTGGGAGAGAGGAAGAGGTGCGGGGGGGCGGGGGGGTGTGAGGTGGAGTGGGGGCCCAGCACGGGGCAGGTCCCCCTCACCTGGGAGTGGCCCTCTTGCTCCTCCCTCCTGCCCAGAGCTTCTGCCTCAGAAAGCAAGCAGCTGGGCTTGAAATCAGATCTGCCAGGCCCTGTTTGGTTTCACTTCCCTTCTCCTGAGAGTGGGGTGCTCAGTGGAGGAGTGGGGACGGAGAGGACACTCCAGGCTCCCCAGAGGGAGCGGGCGGATCTGGACTCACTCCAAATGGTCTTGGCCTTGCCGGGGCATGCGGGGCAGAGGTGAAGAGCATGGACCCCAGAGCCATACGCGACCCCCACCCCACCCCAGCCCTCCCCCGGGCCTGGCCCTCAAGAGCTTCTAGCTTTACGTACTTCCCAGCGTCACTGCGAGGTTTAAATACGCTCCCACAGGCCAAGCCCTTGGCACCACACACAAGGTGGCCGCTCACCTATGTGCTATGAAGGTGCTGAGACGTGTCCTCTGGCTCTCAGTGGACACCCCCTGTCTGTACCTGGAGACGTAGGAGGAAAATTCCAGCAGCCCCAGTGACACACATCCTGGCCAAGTTCAGGACGACCCATGATTAACCTGGGACACCTACATCAGTGCCACCTGAGGATACCCCATCCAAAAGGCTCTAGGGCTGACCCTTTTCAAAGTCCTTGGAGGGTCCCTGGGATGAGGCGTTGCAGGGGGGAGGGGTCCTCCAAGCTTCTGAGGCCCAGGGGCAGACTGTAGTACCCCCACCAACCGCGGGTCCAGCAACCTGAGACTTGGTTTCTAAGCCCATCTGACTTCCTCCTTCCAGATCTTTCGTGATGCAGGAGGGAAGAGCCCAGCTTCTCTCAGACAGGACTTATACTCTTTCTGATTTCAGCTTGATTGGGGGGGGGAGGGAATGAAGCGAAGGTGGGACAAAAGAGCCCCCTGCCCTTCCTCTCTAGGATGAGGGCTGGATAACTCAGGAATCTGGGGCGCTCTGGGTGCTACCAGCAACAAATAAGGCGCAAACCCTCCACACCCTCCAGCCCCGATAAAACACCGCCTGGTTCTTTGGACCTAATCCAACTCTCAACAGAGGTGTAGAAGCTGCAGTGGAGCCCAGAGAAGGCTCCTTTTGTGTTCTCCCGGGGTCAAGGCAACAGTGTAAGGAATAGAGAAGGGTTGCAGGCAGTGGGCCCCTGAGGGTACGAAGGAGGGGCAAGGAGCAGAAGGTGGAGGGCAGAGCCTGGCTTCACGGTCAGCCCGGGAAGACCTGAAGCTGGGGTCCGGTGGGCAGCCCACCTTCAGTCACTGCAAGAACAGGGTAGACACAGGTGTATGGAGAACCTGGAGACTCCCCCAGGGAAGCCGGAGGCTGGCCCCAGCCGCCCACCCCATGGCCAGGGCAGAAGGCGGTAGCCTGAGCGGACCTGGCTGAGCGAGAGAGGCTGTTCCCGAAGACACACTCAGGCACTGCTGCCTTGCCGAGCTGCAAGCGGGCAGTGCCTAGGGGAGACTCTGATGTACGTTTCTGGAAGGGAGCCCAAGGCTCCACAAGCGGTGTATTTTAAACTGGAGCTTCGAGGACACACTGAGTGGGAATGTGGGAAAGTAACAGCTTCAACTTCCTTGGCCGCTCACCGCGAGCAGACAAGGGCCACATCCAGCCACACACCAGTCCCTCCCGGCGCGACCATCCAGCTCCCTGTCCAGAGAGGGCTGGCACGGGTCTGTCCTCCCCTGAGCACCCCAGAAGTCTTTACTAGAGCAGGACTCTGCCAGCTGGCTTCAAAGTCTGGTTCCTTTTCCCAAGGTTGAGGGAGGAGGAAAAGCCTCCAGTACATAGGTCAGAAGACCTAAGCTTGGGTCAGCCCTCTCTCAGCTTCCAGGGCAAGATTGCACAAGCCCCGTCCCTCCGCCCCCGAGCCTTCCTTATCTCTGGCATCAACCCAGATCCTGCTCCTCCAAGGGACAGACTCCTCCCTCCCCACCTAGGGCCAAGCTCCTCTGAGCCTGTGGAACGTCCAGCCAAAGGAAGCTGGACACGCTGCCCGGCAGGAGTCCTGGGCTCTCCACTCCCACCAACCCAAACCAGCGAAGGGAAGAAAGACTGGGTGGGAGAGTGGGGGAGGGGGAGAATGAGAAAGAGAAAGCAGACGAGGGAGCCCGGCCAATATCAAACACCTTGCCTGCCACACCGGGGCACAGCCTGTCCCGGCCCACAGAAATCAATCAGCCCCTCCAAAGGTGGAGGGGGTTGGAATCCTTGAAGCAGAGCCAATCCGGGGCCCTTCTGGGAAAGCGCCTGACTTGTCAAGAAGGGTCTAAGATTCCTCTCCCAGGTTGACATCCGCCCGGGGTGGGGGTGGCGGATCCAGCCCATTTTGTAAATAAGACTCTCCTTCGCTTGGGACTCCGTGGGCTCCAGTCCTGTTGAGGGCTGGACGGTCAGTCTCTAAGAGGCAGCAGGGACAGAAGTCATTTGGGGTCTGCACACTCGATTGGGAGGAGCATCAGTGGGTGGGCACGTGTAAGAGAGAAATGAAAGAGAAAAAGAGGAGTCAAGAGAAAAAAGGGCAGAAACCTCAGATAATGGAAAGAATGTTCCAAGCAGAGGCATGAGCTAGGGAGTTTAATATGAACCCTGGCTCATCAACGAGCAAGGGTCTGTGATCTCAGGGAGACATCAGGGGGGCTGGGATTCACCCCAAATCGCCACCTCTTGGGAGCAGACTCACTTTATCACACCAACCCACTCCCAGTCCCTGCGTGGGTCACCAGAGACCCCTGGGAAGACCAGAACCCACTGGGATATCTCCCCTAGGTTCACCGAAGCCCCCCGCTGTGGAAAGCAGCTGCTGTGCTCAAGGAGGAGAGGGGCGAAGTCCACATTTGGAGGAGATAAACCACCCTAATCAGTTAGTCACATGGGCAGCTCACACAGGGCAGCTGGTGAACACTGGAGCCCACATGGCACCCCCACACTCGGGGCAGGGTCCTAGCTACCGCACAGGGATGGAGCCTCCCAAGACTCCAGAGGATGCCCCATTCTTGTTCTGGGAGCCTCGGAGCCACCTAGAGGCCTGGATGGGCCCAGCCTTGGGCCCGCAAACTCCCCATTTCTGGGGGAAATCCACAGCTCGGCTTCCCCTTCCTTTGTGCCCTGTTCTTTGTTCTCTTAAAATTCAGTCCATCCTGCTGGTGGTCCCCTCCTCCACCCCAGCCTCAGAAAGGGGGCGGAGGCGGCGGGGAGTTATTAGAAAGCCAGACTGTTCGAAGAAGTTGCATTATAGGAGGCCCTCCCGCACCCGGGCCCCTCATTGTTTACGCTGGCTGCAGGGGGGAAGCTTTCCCTGGTCCAGATGGCTGCTGAGGGTAAGGATGAGGGAGAGCCTCCCTCCAGCACCACAAACCCTCAAGAGCGGAGCAGCAGGCTTCAGCGGCTCGGGGACCCCTTCCGCTTTCAACCGCTCCGATACACACGGGCAAAGAATGGGCGCCGTGGACTCAGCGGAGGGCGTGGGAGCCAGTCAGATTGCAAAGGGTGACAAGAAAAGAGAAAGCATTGTATTTCCCCTCCATTCTCCCAGGGACAGAAAGAAAACTGCCCAAGCCGGGGCTGCAGTATCTCTACGGGAAACACCAGGAATCTGGTTTGAGTTAGCAGAGCACCCCTCCCCCAGCCACACACACACACGCACACACGCACGCACACACACACACCCCGCTCCGGCTCAGTCCTCTCCCAGGAAGCCCGCCCAGCTACAGCCAGCCCTCCAACCCCGGCTCCGGGTTCCAGCCCGGCTCTCCCGGTCCCGCACTCACCCGCGGCGGCCCAGGCCGCAGGGCAGCTGGTGGGGGACGCACCGGGGACAGGGGCAGTTTTGTACCCCCGGCTGGGGGCGCTCCGGGGAGGGGGCGGAGCCAGAGACGGCCGACCGCGGCTCCACCGCCCCCGGCGGGTGATTAAATCATTAACCGACCGCTCGCGGCCGCCGGCCTCGCCAGCAGCGCTTGGCCCCGGGCGCACCCGGCGCGCCAGCCCCGCGCGTAGCCCCTTTCCCGGGGCCGCTGGCTCGGCTGCGCCCCACCCCGCCCGGAGGCGCCGCGGCCTCTCCAGCCCGGGCCTCTCCCGCCGCGGCCTCCAGGTCTTCCGAGGAGGCGGGCGGGGGCGGGCGGGGGCGGGGGAGTATTTGTTTCCTCGGCCGGTCCCTTCCAAGCAGCTCCTTCCTTCTTTTCTCCCCGCCCGGTGACACTGGGTGGCGTGTGCTGCAGTGTGTGTACGAGAGCGAGCGCGTGTGTGCACGCCTCCGCCACTACAGGCGAAGAATTCGGTTCTTATTCACGGAGAACTCCGTGCGCACACACGCCCCCCCTCGCGGAAACTGCGGGCGGCGCGCCGCGATGGTGGTGCCCCTGCCCACCCCGGCGCACACCCCACTCCCCGGCAGCGGGCAGATCTTTAAAGCCGGGGACCCCCCCCCCGCCCCGTGTCACCCGCTCCAGCAGCGCCTGGGGCCGGACGCCGAATCCCAGTCTGCGCAGAGGAAATCGAGGCGGAGCGCGGCTTCCCCGGCTCTCGGCCGCCCCTCCTCCCCAAAGCCCGATCGGCTCGGACACGGGGTGCGCGGCTCCGGGTCCCAAGCACCCGGGCCGCCCCGCACGCGCCCCGGCCCGACCCTTCCACTCGGGGGCGGGCGCAGGAGTGTGTGTGTGGGGGGGGTCTCTGAGCCCTCCTCCCCGCCCCTCGGCCCCCTCTCGAGGCGTTTTCCATCCTCTCCGCCCCTCTGGGGGCTTCAAGCCCACCCAGGCCTCGCAGGGCGCAGGCGGCTGTCGCCTACCTGGGTCCCCAGAGACGCGAGCGCCCGGCCGGCGCGGCTGCGCTGTCCCCTCCGTGGGCTCCGGGCGGCACCGGGGCTGGAGGCCCATGTCAGCGCCGGCGTCGGTTTCCCTCTGGCTCTCGGGCTTTCTGGGCGGCGAGCCTCCCGGACACTCCCCTCCCAGGCTCCTCCCGCGCCCTCCCTCCCGCGCCCTCCGCGCTGAAGTCACGGCGCCGCCGCAGCCAATGGCGGCTGCGAACCCCCGCCCGGCCGCTCGGCCTCCGCGGTTCAAATCGGCCAGTGTGAGACCGTCGGAGCTCCGAGTGGGGCGGCCGGGGCGGCCGGGCCGGGGTGGGGAGGGAGGGCGGCCGGAGCCGGGCCGGTGGGGTCCCGGGGAGACCCGGCGGTGGCCAGGAACCAGTGCCCCCCGCCCCCTGCCTGCCGGCCCGGCACCGACGGGAGAGCGGAGCCCGGCGGTCTGCGGCGCCCAGGCCGTGGATTCGGTCCCGGACTCTTACTGGAAGCGAGAGGGCCGGGGAGGGGGCGGCCCCAGGCCAGCCCCGGAGCCGGTGTAACAGGGGCTTTGGGCGGGGTCACCTGGCTTTGATCGGCCAGCTTTCCGGAGGCCTGAGTCCTGGGCCTCCTGAGCATCCGCGGAGACTAAGTTCTGCTCGGAGTGAACCTGTAGGACGATGAACTCCTGAGTCCCAGAGGAGCAGGCCTTGGGCTCGATTCACCGAGGAATAGCTTCCCCTTGTAAATGGTTATTACCAAAGTAATAAACGCCAGTGGGGAGGTGCTGCCCAGGAAAGTGGACGAGGCGCATTGTGGCAGTTCCCTTGCTGTGGCAGCTAGCTTCCCTGGGTTTTAAAGCAAGTCAGGAGTGGCGGCGGGGGAGGGGGGGGAGGGTGGCATGCGACTCTTGATCCCGGGGTTCCACCTTGGGTGTAGAGGTTACTTAAAAATACTTTTTAAAAAAGTAAAAATAAATAAAGCAAGTCAGGCCGTGGTAGTGTGAGGGCTGCAGACTCCCTCCGCTCCCAGCCCACGTGGCTTTCCGTGGGATCCTGCCGTGGGATCCTGCCGTGGGCCCCTTTGGGCTGGTGCCTTACCCCACACTGCTGACAGCTGTAAGCTCTTCAGCCCCGCTACTGGCGGTCCTGAAACCACAGCTTAGTCTTCTCTGTCTGGAGAAAACTTACCTGATTCGCTGGGGCACCGCCCCCGCCCCCTCCTTCCCTCCATTTTTAACACATTATTTTGTCTTTTAGGGTCAGCTGTTCAGCAATTTGTTGTCCTTTTTACAGGTGTCTGGGGTTTGCCCTTCCCAGTTAGATTACACAGCAATTAAGCATACCTCCAGGACAAAGTCCTCACCCCTTTGTAATTCTGCCCTCCTTATCAGAATTCAGTGCGTGCGGTGCCGGGGAGGCTCCTTCCTCAAGCATTTGCCATTCATTGTGGTTTGCCTTTGGGGCAAAGATGTGTAAAACCCAACCCTGCCTTCAGGATGCCCACAGGGGATGTAGGCTGTCTCTCCGCCTGCCCCCCACCCCCCACCCCAGGAGCGTGGTAGGTGCTGCTAGACGGTGGTCCCCACTGCACTGCCAGGACCCTGGTGGGGAGGCTTGATTGAAAGACAGTGTTAATTGTCCCTGATGTTCATGGTCCCAGACCTGTGAATTTCTAGGGGCCTTTGCCTCCTAAGTATCTACTGAGGCTAAGTTTTGCTCCAACCTTTCAGACCAGAGCTGTCTACTGATAATCCGTGCGCACAGCCCGATCGGCTCGGACACGGGGTGCGTGTGAGGAGGAAGTTAGCAAAATGAGGAACTTGAAGCTTGAATAGCTACCTTGAAATTTCTGGCAAGCTCTAAGCCCCTGACTTTGGAGAGGGATTTGAGGTCTTAACTGCACCTTCGCTGTAACTTGACCTATAAGCTTTTAGGCCTGGGCGTGTGTCTCTGCCTGTTGGAGCTGCTGGGACCTGCGCTGAGGGTTTGTGTTCACGTGCTCCTTAAACTGCATGGGCCTGCCCCACCGCCGCCTCCCAAGGCACCCACCCATCCCAAACACACACCTCCGTGCTTTATTAACATTGGGTTCTGGGCATCTCAGTTCATATTCTTTTTTTTTTTTAATTTTTTTTTTAAAGATTTTATTTATTATTTGAGAGAGAGAATGAGAGAGAGAGAGCACATGAGAGGGGGGAGGGTCAGAGGGAGAAGCAGACCCCCTGCTGAGCAAGGAGCCCGCTCCATCCCAGGACTCCAGGATCATGACCTGAGCCAAAGGCAGTCGCTTAACCAACTGAGCCACCCAGGCGCCCACAGTTCATATTCTTTTGCCCCAGCTTTCAAGAGAGTACGTTACATTAGGTTGCTTAATCCTACTTCTGTTACTCTAGTCAGGTTTGCCCTAAAGTATGACTCTGGGCAGGTCATTTTACTTTCTGGAGGGACCTGACCTATGGCCTCCCATCTATATCCTGAGTCCCCTCACCATTTTCCCCCCACTGAGGTTAGCCAAGGTGGTCCAGGGTGGACCCCTCAGCGCATCACCAGGGCCTGAGGTGGTCCAGGGTGGACCCCTCAGCGCATCACAGCTTGGAGCCTTGGTGATCTGAGACCCTGCCCACCCTTGGCTATTCCTGCCCACCTGGCTGGGCCGGGGCTCTTTCATGCCTTGGTTCCCTGCGCTAGGGAACCACCTGGAGCCCTTTCACAGGGCCGGGGGGAAACTCTGCCATGCAACCTGGCAAGATCCCCAGGATACCAGGCTACTGGCAGAGAGCCTGCCGTCAGGGCAAGGCCCTTCACCACCTTGGGGGAAAGTCTGCCTCTGGGGTGGGGGCTCTTTTGCCCCAGGCTCCAGGGGCATAAACCCCCTTCTGAGGGATTTAACCCACATCCGGGCTTTGGGGCAGCCAGTGTACCCAGAGAGGAAACCAGCAATTCATCCCCACAGGCTCTTGGGGACAGGATGGTGTCTGGTAGGTGTTGGAATCTCCATTGTGGGTTGGCATACGTACATTGGGCAGATGCATGGATGAGCAGAGTCCAGAGCCCTGTATCCCTCTCTTCTCCCACCTGCAACCCCAGCCTTGAACTGAGCTCTGGCTGGTGACCCCACGGTGACCTCGCTGGGCCATCCCCAGGGTCAGGGATCCTCCCAGGATGGCAGGTCCCAGGGCTCAGGGGCTGAGGGAGGCGCTGTATCTCAGAGGCCCCCTGGCCCTCCTTGGTGAGGGAGACACGCTGCTCACCAGGCTGGGGACTCTCTGGAGGCACGAGGTGGCAGTCGGCTTGAGCTGGACCTGAAGAAGGTGATGAGGTGCGGTCAAGGGGTGGGGACAGAGCAGAGAGGCCATGGAATTTACTGGAAATGAGTCCAGATGTGGGGTCAGAACATCAGGGTTGTGTGACCTTGGGGGAGTCACTTAGTCTCTTTGAGTCATATCTGTAAGGAGGGGACAACAACAGTCCGACCTCAGGAGTTTATCAGAAGGATGGAAGGAGATAAAGCATGTGACCTTGCTTTGTGAACTGTCAAGTCCAAAGTAAGGGACCCTGGTTTCTCTTATTGTTGTTAAGTCAGACTTTAGCCTCTGGGTCCCCTCCTCTATCCTGCCACGGGAAAAGACAGAGAGCGCCCCCCTCCCCCTACTAGGGGTTTTGTATGTCACTGTGCATTGTCCGGTTATTAACATGCTGCCCCTGACCACTGAGCTGGGACATTTCCAGGGAGGTGGGAGATGATATGAAATACCTTGTTTATCTGGGAGGGAGAAAAGGATGGGCAAAAAAGATACAGTCAGGGTTGCCGGTTCTTCAGAAAATGAGCATAGACTTCAGCTAAAGACAGTGAGTCTCAGAAGCAGGGACCCTGGAAGGAATGTTTCATGTGGTCTCCAGATTTCTGAAGCCCAGCGCTTCAACCACCAATGACAACCCCCCCCTCCACCCCCGGGGAAAAGCAAGAAACGGAGGGCTCCTCTCTTGGCGCTCCGAGGACCTGCAGGTCCCGATTGGGAAAGCAGATGCCTGAGGCCCATGTGGGTTCAGATCCCAAATGTCACTGTATGACCTGAAAGAAGTCACTTGAGTCACTTGGAGTTGGCATGAGGTTGGTAGATAATGCAGGCCAGTGTTCAGCATCAGGCTGGGGCCCCACGAGGGCTCCCAATGTGGACGCTGGCTGGTCTCAAAATGCAGGGCTCAAGTTAGACCTCTGGGACTAAGTTTGTTCCTGAGCGTCTTCCCCCTTGAGCAGAGAGTGGGCCCATTCCATCAGTGTTTCCCAGAATCGAGCTAACAGAAAGAGAATGAATGACATTATCTATAAGAGGCAGTCTTGGACTTCTGATAAAGGAGTCGGTCGGGCTCGGGGTGGCCGGGGAGGGGCTCTCCCAGAGCTTTCTCTAATTGTCTCTGGAGAGGGGTGGGCAGACACCCAGCTCTGCTGGAGGGCAGCCCCTGATAACCAGAAACCCTCCTGGGCCCCTGAAAAGGTGGAAAGAAAAGCAACTGGGGGGAAGGAAAGAGCTTTTGTCTGTGCCCAGAAAAGGCTTGTCTCTGCCTCAAGAGCCCAGATCAGAGGCAAACTAGCCTAAAGGGGGCACTTAGAAAAGACAAGGTCGCTGTCACCTGTCGAGTAGTTTACTCTGAGTTAAGAATTCTACATCTCTGTCCTATGGAGTAGTTGCTATTACTCCCATGTATCAGATTAAAAACCGAAAAGGCTAAGCAACCTGCCCAAGGTCCCACTGCTAGTAAGTCCGGATCCTAGACTGGAAAAAAGCCTAAGCAGTCAAGCCTTGGAGCCCAGGGTTCCAGCCACAAAACCACACGACAGCAGGAAAGGAGACAGATTCCAGCTGAAGCATGAATGGTCCTGTGACTATACTGGGTCACAGTGGGCAAGTGAAAGTCGCTAGGGGAGACTGGGCACCCATCCAAGCAGACACAAATCCCTATCAAGCCCAGGAAGGTTCTACATCGTTAAGGAGAACTGACACTCCTTGACTCCAGGCGGTTCTTGGGAGGCCCCAGCCATGTCCTCTTCCACCTCCCATACCCTGTCTCTACCAGCCCACATCCACACCAGAGACCCCAATTAAATTCCTTCCTGGAGCTCAGTGCATGGCCCAGGGGTGAAGAGGAGGGTACCCAGAACCAAAGGCGTCACTCAGCATCTTCTCTGCCCCTATGTGATGTGACACGTGGGCCCACATGTTCCAAGCGCTTAAAGGAACAGCCCCGTCAAATCAGGAGGTCCTTGTGCTTATGCCTCTGGTTGGGGCCCTCCTACCTCCTTCCCTCCCTTTGCATGGAGCCCCCCAGATCCCAGATCCTTGGGTTGACCTGAGGCTTGTATACTTCTTTCTGACCCCGGGATTTCCCTATACTTTCCTAGCCCCCATGGGCACCCGGAGGGAGGTTCCTCTGGAACAAACAGGTTGTAAAAGATCTGTCTCTCCTCTGTCCTCTGTCCCCACATTCAAGCTGATGTGACTATGTCTTCAGCCAGTGACTGCAAAGAAGCTGCAGGAGTGGAAAAGGGTCTGGCATTTTGGTGTCCCTTCTTGTGGGGAGAATGAGGCAGAGGTGCCAGAAAACGTGTTTCTGGGCTGGGCGTAATTGTCAAAGCCCCTCATTGTGGCTACGGGGTTGGTTCTCTCTAGAGTTTTCCGTTTCCTATAAGTGTTGTCTTGCATGTGTGTGTGTATGTGTATGTGTGTCTTTCCTCGGGTCCTGCAAAGCCTTTGAGTCATAACAATAACTCAGCCTGATGTCAAGGCTAATTTATTTACACTTCCCGGCCTGATGCCACAGGATGCTAGTTTTCTCCTCTCCCCAAGTCTTCTGTCACGTTCACAAGCCAGTTGTGGCCGAAGACAGTGGACATGTTAGGTAAGCCAGCAATGAGGACTGGGTTTCAGGCAGCTGATAGCCCCAGGCCCAGACCAGTGGAGTTTCTGGGGTAACAAATGAAGTCTTGGCGGAGTGGCAAGCAGGGATTCCTCCAGCAAAGCAAACTTCGCTCATGCAAAGGCCATAAGATAACCGAAAGAGAGAGCGGGATGAGGAGGCATATGAGCCTTGTAATTAAATCTCTAATAAAATAATTGCATGGAAATTTGCACGAGAGAATATTTTCCCCTTCTTTCCAAGCACGTAGTTTGGCTACTTTAGGGCTAATGATTAGAATGCTAGCAATCACCTAGGCCACCCACTGTACAGAACAGAAAATAAAATCCAGAGAAGTGAACGGACTTTTCCAAGGTCACACAGCCCTCTACTAGCAGAACCTGGGGCAATGCATGAGTTCTTCTAACCCTGGGCCAGCACTTGTCCTGCTGCATGGGTGGTTTTCAAAGATTTTGTTTTTGTAAGTAGGGACTCCTCTCGACCCAAGTGAAACTGTACATGATCTAAAACAGATCGAGGTGGTCCTCCTACTGAATTTGCAGTGGGTTGAGGCTCCCAGAGCCCCACCTGCTTTACCTCTTGAGGGTCTTCTGGGAGATCCCAAGGCTTCAGGACACTGAAATTTACAACACCAATCCTAACCATAGTAAGCGCTCGGGACAGGTCAGTTTCCACAAGGTTCCAGGCACTTCTCTGGGGGTTTTGCATATATTAGTTCATTGGATCTCCAGAAAGCCCTGTGAGCCCATACCCCAATGGGGGCTGCAGGTGCTTTGCAGAGCTCTGTCTTCTACACAACCAGGCAAGCAGCATCTGTTGGAATCTGGGATCTTGACATGGGATCATTGCTAGTTGAGGGTGACTTCTTGCACACACACACTCTGTCCCCACCTGGATGACCCTGTCCTAGCAACCCAGCTCATCCCCATTCTTTTCTACCCTTTTCATTTCATTTCGTGGCCCCCTTTCCCCAAAGGTATGGAGAAGGCATGGCTCCAGGTTGGGCAACTTTTTAGGCTTGCGGAGCCCACGACAACCTTGTGATCTGATCCAAAGGCAAACTGGTGTCCTGTGGGTTGGATGCAGCCTGAAGATATAGTCTGTTTGCATGCACAGCTGTTCTGGTTACTATTATTGCAAAACAAACCCCTTTCAAGCAGTCGTTTTATTATGCTTCTAGATTCTATGGGTCCCGGGAATTGAGACTAAGCACAGAAAGAGTGGCTTGTTTCTGTTTCATGATGTAAGAGGTATCAGCTGGGAAGACTGAAGACAGGGTTGGGGGGGGGCAGGTAGAAGTGGGTGAGTATGGGTAGTGTGACTCAGTGGTTGGGGTCCAGAATCAGACTGGCTCACCTTCACTCTGGTGGTTAATTCTGGCTAACAGCCAGAACTCCTATGTATGGCTTTTCCACGTGGGGTAATTTGGGCTTCCTCACAAGATGGCGGCCAAGTGCCAAAGCTCAAGCATCCTGAAAGAACCAGACAGAAACTATATGGTCTTTCATGACTGTATTGGTCTCCTAGGGCTGTCATAACAAACTACACAGGTGATTTAACAGAAATTAATTCTCTCAAAGAAGTTCAAAATCAAGCTGCCAACCCAGTTGGTTCTTTCTGAGGCTGTGAGGGGGAAGCTGTTCCATGCTCTCTCTTAGCTTCTGGTGGACTCAGGCATCCCTTGGCTTATAGATCCATCACCCCTAATCCTCTGTCTTCCCCTGGCCCTCTTCCTGCATCTCCACACTGTCTTCCTTCTGTGCATCTCTCTCTCCGTGTCCCATTTCCCCTTTTTATAAGGACGCCAATCATCTTGGATTAGAACCCACCTCATCTTAACTTGATCATCTGTAAAGACTCTATTTTTAAAGAAGGTCACATTCACAGGTCCTGGGGGTTAGGACTCAGACATCTTTTGGGGTGACACAGTTCATCCCATAACGACGACCCTGAAAGTCACATAGCCTCATTTCTGCTCTAGTCCTATGCCCCCCTCAACCAGGTTCACAGAGAGGGAACATCGGCTCCATTTTTGGATGGAGGGGTGTCAGAGTTACATTATAAGAAGAGCACATGAGATGGGAGATCTTTTGCAATCATTTGGGGAAGATTTGATCTGCCACAACAAAGCTTACTATATATATATGTACCTATAGTTGTTAACATTTAGGCATAAGGGAAATTCACATAAAGTTTGGGTTTCTGGTTCTTGAAGAATCAGAAAAGCCTGGAACATGGGCCTCTCACCCCACCTCACCCCCTCCCAGTGGCAGCAGTCAGGGAGACCTGCCCCTTTCCGGAGGGCAGCGGGTTCTGCCGCTGACCCACTTCCTGAGTCTCCCTTCTCTGAGGTCCAATGTCAGTTGTCATCTTGTCACCGTGCATCGCTGTGTGTCCCTTACACTCAGCCTGCTTCTCTCCTGTATGGCCTTGCAGCCCTGGTCCAGGCTGTGCAGAGGAAACTCCCTGGGGCAGGACCCCAGGAACTCCCCCTCAGGTGCAGTCACGGTGTCAGGACGGAAACAATTCCACCCCCCACCCCAAGAGGTGACAGAAGGCCACGGAAAGGAGCCGGCCTCTGATTCAGGGCCCAGTGTATGCAGGATGGGTCTAGGCAGGAGGACAAGGCCGGACAAGCACAGACAGCTGGCTGATTGCAGAGGGCAGGGTGAGGAGGAGTGGGGAGGTGAGCTGGAAAACTGCAAACAGATGTGGTCATTCGCCCGGCCCCGCCCCCACGGGTCACCCCGCCCACCCTCCGCCTCCTTCGGCCCCGCCCCACCGATTTCCTTCCAAGAAATGACGTGGGGACCACTTCTGAGGTGGCTTCTCTGACTTCCCACCATTCCCATCCGTTTTCTAGAGCCCTCCGGATCTTCCCTGCTATTGGCCAAATCCCTTTACAACCCATGCCACCAAAGTAAACAATCCAAGATCGCCAACTGTAGTTCAGGGTCATCCTGGGAGCCTTGAACTAGACCAGTGATTTTTCTCTGCAGAAGGGACCATGGATGGGAAGCAGGCCAGCACTGGGAGTTAGGGGACAGGCTCTAGCTCCGGGTCTCAGGCAGGAGTGTGGGCAGCTCCCTTCACCCCCAGGGGCTGTCTTCAAGCTGGAACCCCTGGTGTTTTGGCTGGGGCAGTCCCCAGGCATGGGGGGCATCCCTGGGGGCCCTGGCCCTGTCACTTCAGGCGGGTTACTTGGACCCTCTGTGTTTCAGTTCCTGCCTTTGTGACACAGAATGAGTTAATTTGTGCAAAGTGGCTAGGAAAGCGTTTGGCCAAGGGTGAGCTCTTGTTCGTATGTACCCATGTCCTTGACCACATCCGGGTGTCTTCCATCTGGTGATGTACTGTTGGGTCCTAGCAGAAGTTGGGGAATGTGGAGCCTTGCTTTGTGAGGGTATGCGGTGTCCCCACCTACCAGGCACTGTGCCAGACCCAAACAAGCAGGTAGGTCCTGCCACTCCCTCTGCACTTACCCAGCAATGGCCACAGAGGGAGAGAGCCTCCCCGCCAAAGAATTCTGGTCACCGGCGTCTGTGATTAATATTTTGCAGATTGGTGGCGGGTGAGGGTTTTTCCTGACCTCAGGGAATGACTGTTATTTGGCTCTTACTGAGAGGTGGAAACAATTTAAGAAGGGGGGAGGTTGGGGAGAAACAGGAAAACAAGCATCCCATAGTTGCCAATTTAATTCAGGGCTGGCTGGTGCTCTTCTACAGAAAGCTAAGACAGCTGGGGGTGGGAGCGGAAGGGAGGCCTGAGGTCTGGGAGGTGCCTGGTCCTGGGACACTGCCAGCCTATGTGAGTCTGTTGAACCTAAACCCTCCAAGATAAAAGGCACACACTGGAGCTCCAGGGAGAGCCGATGATGCGTTCTCCAGGGCTGCCGTAACCAAGTACTGTAGACGGGCGTTGGCTGAGACCAACACAATTTTATTCTCTCCGGTTCTGGTGGCTGGAAGTCCAAAATCAAGGTGTCCGCAGGACCACACTCGCTCTGAAGGTTCTAGGGGAGCCTCCTTCCTGGCCTCCTCCAGCTTCTGGTGGCTCTTGCAGTCCTTGGCGTTCCTTGCCTTGTAGACACGCCACTCCCATCTCTGCATCTGTGTTCACATGGGCTTTCCCGCGTGTGTGTCTCTCTGTGTCCTCTCCTCTTCTTATAAGGACACCACTTGTTGGATTTAGGGCCCACCCTACGCCAGTATGACCTCATCTTAAATAATTGTATCTGCAAAGAACCTACCTCCAAATAAGGTCATGTTCTGCGGTTCCAGGTGGACATGGATTTCAGGGGTTCATAAGTCAACCTACTATGGTACCTTTGACTCCCTTATCTGGGGGTCATGCCACAGAGCTTCCAGCAAACATGGACTTGACCAGAAGCCACTTTAGAACAGGGGTCAGCAAACGCCACTTGTTTTTATATGACCCATGCGCTAAGAATGATTTTTACATTTTTTAAATGATCCAGAAAAAATAAAAACCAGAATGATATTGCAGTACACGTGAGAATTACAGAAAATTCTAATTTCAGTGTCCCTAAATAAAACTTGATGGGAACACAGCTACCCATTCATGTATTTACCTTCTCTGGCTGCTTCCTTGCTAGGACACGGACCATGTGGCCCGAAAAGCCTGAAATATTTACCACCTGGCCTTTTAGGGAAAACGTTTGTCCACCCCTGTGAAGGTCGCTATCTTGAAACAATGTTTCCTGCCTGGCCTGCATCCTTCCAGAATGTGGAGGCCTCCCCAGACGTCTAGGTCGAGCAGTGTCTGACCCCTGGCTGGAGGCTGCTTGGTGGTTAAGGGACGGTGGGGGGAGAGGGGTCGTGCGCAGGGAAGCCAGGCAGGCCTGGGGTCCAGTTCTGGCTCTCACACTTACCTGGCTTTCCACGTCTGGGTGTCCTTCTCTGGTAAATGAGCAAGAGGCGAATTCCTGCATCATGGGGCCGCTGTGAGGATTAATGGAGTGCAGAAAGGGGCCTTCAGCACAGTGCTCGGGGGTGGGATGCGGTCAGTAAAGGTCAACTGCTCCTCCGGCTAGTGCAGGCGATTGCAGCCAACTGAAAGTCAAAGACCTTTTAAATTCTAGAATATGCCAGAAAATCCCACCTATTCTGGCGGAAGCTCCCAGCAAGCCTATTTGGGTCTAATTCCACTCTTCAACGTTGAAAAAAGAGTAAGAGAATTGAGTGGAAGGGTGGAACTTCCACGGGGACATGAGCATCAGAAGACACACCTAAGCGCTGCTGTGGGCCCGCCAGCCACTGGGTGACCTTCCTGTCCACCTTTCTCTGCACCCCCGGGGGGAGGCCGGCCCACATGGACTGCATCCCATCGCCCTCTGACTTCCTGCTGAATTTGGATCATAAGGAGCCCAAAAGGGAGGCTGGAGGACGGACGGAAGGCGAGCCAGGCCCAGGTTGGGAGGTGGTGCTTCTCCGGCTCCCAACTGGCCCCTGTGCGGCATCTCTCTCTCCATCCAGCCTCCTCTGTCTGCAGGTTCCAGTAACTTCCTCTTCCGTCCTCTGCAGGCCTGGGCGGGTAATGGCACCAGGTGATCTTGACTTTGGGTCCCGTGGTGTTCCTTGAGCTCCCCGGCGCTTTACTGCAATTTTGCAACATTTTCCTTAAATGGCCCTAATTAGAGGATCCTGTTGGTTTCCAGCATGAGTGATACACTCTGAAAAGCAGGCTTCACTCTCCTCCCAGGGACGCCCCCCTCCACCCAATGTCTAAGATTCAGGAGTTTTCTACTGATGCGTTTTCCAGCTAGGTGACTTCCAAGCTCCCTGCATGTGGAACTGGACACTGCAAGTCCTCAATCCATAATTTCTATACATTTTTGCTTTCTTTTAAAGAAACAGACTGGAATTCACTGATGATCCATGATAGATGTGATTTATGTAAGAAAAGCAACAAAGAACTGTATCTATGGAGCGCATTCTTGGGAAAAGAAAAACGCCACGGCCCAACATGAACAGATTGGTGAATGAATTTACATGTGTGTTTTAAGAAAAAATAGCGCGCAAGGGTGTATATATGTAGATTTTTAAATTCCCTGCTTTGTTTGGATTAGTTGAGCAGTCTCTGTGGGAGTGTCTGATGTACATTACACAGTCGACTTTGTAAAATAAGTCTGCTCATCGAGTGGCCTTCCATGAATATTCCCATCGTTTGTCCTTAGTTCCCTTTCTATTTGAATCTGACTATATGTGGGAGAAATGTGGGATCGTGTAATACCAACACCACGGTACTCAGAAACTCAGCCATTCAAGCCCTCCCTCTCAACCCAGGGGGACTAACTAGGTTAATTCCACCAAGTACCACGGTGGCTCCTGAAACACCCACATCAGGGTCTGCGGTGCTGGCTTGGTAGGAATGAAGATGAACATGGGCAAGGAACTGGCCTTAAAATATCACAGAGGCAGCCAACACCTCTGGGGCCAGACGGCTTTAGGGCAAACCCCGGCTTTTCCAATTCTCAAGGAAGCCACTTAAATTCTCCCTGATCCGGTTTCCCTCCGGAAGGTACTGTCAGGACTCCCCGAGGTAATCAGTGTAAAGCGGTAAGAACAGTGTCTGGCCGACAGTGAATGGCACACAAGTGTTAGCTAATGTCATCCATCAGTGCCGTGTTGCCTCTCATTTGTTGTGATCTGGGTGGCTCTTATCCTCAAAGCGTAAAATAAATAAAATAGCGCGCTTCATTTGAAGGCATGGATGGCCACTCACCTACGAATTGAGAAGGCAAGTGAGTGGGACCCCTGTTGCTACAAAAACACAGCCTGGCTAACACTGGATTGCTTCAGCATGATGCGAGGGTAGCAGTCCCCACTTAACCCTCCAGGGAGGAGAAGAATAAATAAATGTCACTTCAGAACTCCAAAAAAAAAAAAAAAAAAAAAAAAAAAAGTTTATTTATAAAATACTGACAAGTTTGACAGGCCATGGGACATCTCGTAGTATATATTTCAAATCAATTTCGTTCTTACCTTTCATTTAAAAAATAAACCCGCTAACAAGCTATGTGACGTATAGATATATATATTTTTTCTTACAGATAGAGACACCTGCCACAATGAATACTCTCCCCATAATTTATTATATCTTTTAAATCAAAAAATAAAGATTTGTGTTGGGTTTTTGTTTTTGGAGTCTATGTGTATGAAGAAAGGTAACAGGTTTGAATGCTTTTGGTTATTCTTACGGAAACAAAGAGAAGGGGGTGGTCCCAAGAGAGGGGCAGGACCTGGGCAGGACCATGCAGAGGCACTCGGATCGGGCGACTGCTGCTAGGGTTGGGGTGGGGGGGGAGATCGCCCCCGTTCCTGTCCTCCGGCCCCTCACGCCATGGGCACCATGGGAAGGTGAGGGGAGCCCCTGCCCCAAGTGGGCTCTGGGAGGCTCTGGCACCTTTAAAAGCTCTGCCCAGGGAGGTGTGGGCAGAGACAGAAGGCCTCGAGCCAGCGGTGCTCTGGGCGGGGGCAGCCAGAAGTGTCCTTGTTCCTTCTGAGTCACGGCAGTGTCAGGTGAGGGGACGAGACAGGCGGCCTGGGTTTGCAAGCTCCCCGGGGCCCTGGGAGAAAGGTGCTTCTGGAACCGGAGCCGCTTTCTGGTTCGTCTTGGCAGCCTGGGTGCTGAACGGCTTGCACGCTGGAGGCGTGGCCGCGAGGGGGAAGGGCGGCGCTGGGGGGCCAAGCGCAGGTTGCCGGGTGGACCCCAGGTTTCCCCAGGGGCACGGTGAGGCAGAGCCAAGGACACAGAGGGGTCCTGCTGTGAACCTGCTGCAGGTGATCACGCAGACAGGGGCCCCGGCATCATCGGCCCAGGGAAGTTCCCTGTTACCCACGGGCAGTGCCCACCCAGCACACCGTTCTCATGCGGCCGGGGGTCTGGCCGGGGGGTGGAGGGCCTCCACTGCCCCAGCAGATATGTAAACGAGGGCAGAGATGTCCTCTAAGAACTCTAGAGCTCCACGGCGGGAGACCTGGGCTTCCCGATGTGGGTGGGGCAGCGGGGCAACATTTTGGGTGGGTGGATGTGGACTGAGGGCTTGGATGTTCACCTTGGGCCGTGTCTGCCTTCCGGCTTGCGCAGTGTCCTCGCCTGAGACAACCGATCCCGGCTGGCTTCGGGGGCAGGGACCCCGGCTGCCCGGGCCTCACGGGGCACAGACAGCTTCGGCCATCAGAAGGAATCGCAAGCCTCTTTGTGAACACACGCCTGGATGTGTGTGTGTGTGCGTGTGTGTGCGTGAGCCCAGGCGTGCACGGGCACCTTGCTGAGTGTGCATGGGTGTGTCAGTGTGGGCGTGAAGGAGCGTGTGGGGAGGGGAGGGTGCACATCTCAGTGCCCCAGGCGATCCATGAAAGGCAAAGGAAATGTGGCCTCGTGTGCAGTACACACATGCGCGTGCACAAACACACACACACACACACACACACAGGGCTTCACTCGTCCCACCTCCCCCCACCCCACACACACACCCAGAGCCCCCCCTGCGCTGGGCTCAATTCATTCCCCAGTGCAAACTGGGAACTTCCATAAATGGCTAAACACACAGCAGATAAGGAAAAGGATGAGGTTGTTAAAAAAAGATGAGATGAAAAAGGAGGAGGAAGCGGGAGATCACACGCCAGCCGATGTGCTACCATGGAGACATGAGCTGTGTGTACAGGGCAGAGCTCGGGCCTGTGTCCTCACAGCCCGGGCCAGTGAACTTCCCTCCCCAGAGCCCCCTCAGCTGGTGTCGGCCTGTGGGGCTGGGTGCAGACCCTCGCTTTCCTTGGCTTGCTCCCCAAATCCCCCTCTCAGGCCTCCCCTAACCGTTCCCCTCAGCCCCCGAGATGGGGCCTATGTGTGGCACCCCCAGAGAGCCCTGTCCCACGGAGGGCCCCACGCGGAACCGAACAGGTCCCTGCAGGACCCTCTCCTCTCCTGGAGGCAGCCGTCCACCCAAACCCGCGGCGCTGGGCCTGCTGGGGGCACTTGACTCTTTGTAAACCGGGTGCTGGGCTGACCAGGCAAATTCTGGGAGCTCTGGTTTCTAGACCAGGGGCTTGGCCCACCCCTCGGGGCTTCTGTACCCCTGTGCTTGGCGGGGTGGGGGGGGGATGTGTTTTAGATGTGGATCGCTCTGGGGTGAGAGTGAGAGGGACCACACATCCCGTGTGTGGAGTGAGTGTCCCGTTTGGCTAGGACCCACAGGGATTTGTCTTGGAGAGGATCTCTAGACCCTTCTCCCTGCCAAGTGCATGGGGGACCTGTGTGTGTGTCTCAGGAGGAAGGGATCTATCTAGGGACAGGGGTGTGTCTGCCTAGATGGCCATTCCTCACCCTGCCTAGCTCCCCAGTCCTGTGCCTGCCGAACTTCCTTGTCTAAGAAGCTTCCTTTCAGGAGGGAAGAAAGAGAGAAGTCAAGCTTCTTTCTTAACGTTCTTCATTTCCTGCCTTAGGGCCCAGTTATCCCAGTGATGCCTGGCCAGTGCCCTGTACCTCTGCCCCCCGGGTTCACCTCTCCTGGTCTGCGCTCAGGAAAGTGAATTCAAGTAAAGCCATAGCTGGGTTCAGTGGTGCTGGGGGGGGGGCTCTCCCCACCCTCCCCACCCCCAGGCCCCTCTTCCTTGGATTCACCACAAAAAGAGTGTATAAGAAACAAAGAGCTAGCTAGGCAGACTCTCACCCCTTTGTTAGTTTCCTTTTTCTAAATAAACCAGATGCTTGGTGGAGACGTTGAGCCAGGGAGGGGACAGCAGAGTGTGAGGAGCAGGCCAGGGGGCCGGGCCGTCCATCCGTCTGTCCGAGGCCTGCCAGTGATGCATGGGGAGGGGTGGGCGGGTGCAGAGAGAGAAGGTGAGCTTTGCCCTCCCACAGGGATGCCCAGCCTTGCACACCAGCCTTGCACACCAGCAGTCAGCCGTGGGCCCAGGGCCCCAGCACATATGGAAGGGGCAGCTGTCAGGACTTCCAGAAGCTTCTCGTCCCCTCAGCACGCTGCCCTACAGCTCTCCTGGCCTCAGCTTTCTCGCCGCCCTGCCACCTCTCTCAGGCCCGGTCCAGCAGCCCCGACTCTGAGCACAGTCTGCAAAGGGATCAGAGAACCCCACAATCTGGAGCCGACCAACCGTCGGCCACGCAGAGCCTCCCTCATGGCTTCCTTCTCCTCCTTCTCAACACCGGCTTTGCTGGCCCTGGAATCTCTGGAAAAATAAACTCAGGAGGTGAAAAGTTGACTTGGTTTCTTGGTGTTTTTGTTTTCTGGCAGGCAGTGCGGGGAGGGGCGGACGGGGAGTTTGGTGCCGTTTTTTTTTTTTCTTTCCTTTCCCCCTTCCGACGTCAAACAAATGAGGAAAATCCTGCTATAGGAGCCCGGGAGCCGGGGGTGAGGCTGCTGGGGGGGCGGTAGAGGGTGCTCTGCTGACTCGGGGGGTTCGGGGGGTTCTGGGGCGTTGGGGTCCGACTGGCCTTGGGCCGGAAGAGGCTGCCCTGCTGGGCGCTGTTGCTGTTGGCCACGGTGTTGGGGTCCGGCTCGCCCGAGTCGCTCTCCGTGTAGCTGTAGGCCTGCGCCCGCGAGATCCCCTTCTGCTGCCGCCGCCATGAGTTATAGTATGTGGGGTCGCTGATGTAGTGGTTGACAAAAGAGTGGGCCTTCTGGTGGGTCGAGTCAGCCTCGTACTCACTGTCGCTTCCCTGGGAGGACAGAGAATCGGGGAGTCAGGGGCCCCGAGGGGCCAGCTTGCAGCAGGTGCCCCAGTCTGAATCTCCCAAGCCCTGGACGAGGGGCCACCACCGTCCCCTCACCACCAAGGGGGCCCGATGCAAAGTTGGGCCCACCTCCCCTGCCTTTGGAGTGGATCGTGGGGCCGAAGGGTCTACCGTGGGGCTGGCACACGGCCTGCAGGCACCTGACGTGAATCTGAACTCGGAAGACCTGAGTTCTAATCCTTTTTTTTTTTTTTTCCAATTGAGGGGAAATTCATAGAACATAAAGTTAACCGTTTTAAAGCGTAAGGTTCCGTGGCTTTTAGTCCATTCACAATGTTGTGCAGCCATTGTTCTGTGTGGTTCCAGAACAGTTTCATCAGCCTCTGCCCTCATTCCCCGTTCCTTCCCCGCCCCCACTCCGGGTGACCACTGACCCGCTTTCTATTTCCGGGGATCTACCTACTCTGGGCATTTCATACAGATGGGATCGTACAGTATGTGGCTCATGGGCCTGGCTTCTTTCACTTAGCGTAATGTTTTCGAGATTGAATTCATCCTGCCTTTTCATTTGCTGTATTTCTGATGCTCTGGCACCTGAGGCCTTGCTGACTCTGGAGAGGAAATGGGCTCCCGGGGCTGGTCGGTCCCTGCAGCTAGCGATGCCTTTTCCTATCACACTGACTCACTCTCCCCTGCCCCTCGTCACCCCAGGGCCGGGTACCAGACAACCAAGGGACAGCCCCTCTACCCCAAAGCCCACTGAATTTAGTCAAACAAACCCAAGCCTGCTCCCACAATGAAGGCTCCTGCCCACATGTCCCTCCTGTTCCCTCTGATTCCTGGGGACCCCGGTGCCTCCCCAAAATGGCCCTGCATGGTGTGATATGTCCCCTCTACTTGGGAACTGTGAATAATTCGATTTTTCAAGGGCGGTCATCTCCTGATCCGTTCGTGCATGATATACTGAGTTCCACCCTTGGTCTACCTCTGACTTACGGTGTGACTGGGGACCGAGCCAGGGCCAGACCTGCAGAGGCTCCTGGCTCCGAAGAGAGATGCTGGTGCCCACCCATGTGTGACCCAGGATAAAAGCAACCCTCAGTTATAAAACGAGCATGCGAAAAATAGCAACAGAAGGTCCGAATTTCACACGATGACTGCCCTGTGGCTTTTTCTCCTAAACGCAAAACATTAAATTATTCCTAAAACTGTCACTACTTCCATGTCCCACCGTTGCTTCATCTGCCTATGGGGGAATCAGCAGGAGACAAGAGTCAGGCTGGGTTGTGAAGTAAAACAGCCTTCGCTCGTTGGGTCGGATCTGCATCGTGGAGCTAAAAATATCAAGCGCCCCTCCCCCACGCCCGGCTCCCAGCACTGTTTTGAGAACCAAGAAGAGGACAGATGGGAACACCCTTAGAATGCTCTGGAAGAGACATGCTCTGATTTGAGCGAACAGTACACTCTCAGGGCAATGCAGCTCCGAAGGCCTGCGTCAGGTTACCACGTCCCGGCCCGAATACACGGAGACAGTAAACGCCATCAACCTACTTCGGATAAAAACAGCAAGAGAGCCCAGTGGGCCCAAAGTGAACGCGTGTGTGTCCTTCTTGACAGGTAGAGCAGACGGAGAGCTGCTGACCTTGCTGCAAGGTGTCGGAGCCACGGGGAGTGCAAGGTGCACCTGCCCTCAGGAGCCCGAAGGCCCGTAGGGCGTCGAGCCCCTCTCGGCAAAGAGCTCCAAGGACAGAACTGCGGCAATGCCAGGTCGGGGAGCAGGCCCTCTGCCAGGCGGCAGGAACCTGTGGTCAACTTTCACACCTCGGGGTGGTGGCGGCTACCACTCCGCGAGTACGGAGAACCCCAGTTCTCTCTCCTGTGCAGAGAGGGTGAGGGTTCGCCCCGAGACACACAGAACCGAGGGACTCGGGTCTGCCGGATGTTCCAAAGCCCACGCGTGCTCTGAACAAACCCCCTCCTGTCTGGAGACGGAACGAGAGCCCTTCTGCCCTCCCAGCAGGGATTGCGTACTCCCTCCTGGATCTGCAAATTCCTGTTGTCTGGCCCCTCCCCTCCTCCACCTCACCCCTCCACAGTCCTGGCTGCTCTCCTTACCACCACCCTGCACACCCTCCCAGGACCTCAGTCCTCTTGGCAGCGGAACTGGCTGCCAGAGACAATGGAAAGTCCCTCGCTCGTCCCATGACGCAGAACAGCACAATGCGAGCCCCTTTCCTTGCCTACTGCCCAGCTGCTGGCCCAGGAGGGAACAAAGGGGCCATACAGACAGGGGCTCCATATGCCAAACGTGGGGAGGGGGCTGAGGACTGGGCACCTGAGGCCTGGGGCTTCGAGGTGGCGGCCCAGAGGCAGGAGAAGTCTGAGCAGGCTGTGGTAGATGCCATGAGGCAGGGGGCCGGAGAGGGGAGGCCCTGGTCCAGGAGCAGCAAGGGTCTGTAAGTGCGGGACATGGGAGAGGGCCACCTCACAGTTCTGCCTATGGGTCAGGTCTTTCCAGAAGGGCCTCCACCAGCTGGCCTGAATAGCTGCTAGCATCCTTGTTAGAGGTTCTAGAACTCTGGCTAGCCCCGCAGGGGAGTCCCCATCACTGCAGCCCCATCTAGGAGGTGACTGCTGTGTGGCCAAGTTCTGACTCTGTCCCTTGCTAGCTAGATTAAGTTTGGACCCATCACCTGGCCTCTCCCAGCCTCAGTATCCTTGTCTGTCAAATGGGTAGATACCTGCAATTCACAGGGTGAAAAAGGCTTGGAAGCGGCCCCCCAGGAGGGATCAGAAGGAGCTGGGGTCACAGAGGGTGACTCAGTGCTCAGGCGGCCGGGAAAGGGGAAGGATGTTCAGCTTCTGCCCTCCCCTCCAAAAGTAAAGCATCACTAGAGTGGCGATGGGCCTCTCTGGCCCTCCCGGGGGCCCCAACCCCAAAGCCCATTCATGCACATCATCACGGGTCTGACGGCTACCAACTGCTGAGCACCTACTGTGTGTGGGACACTGTGGGGCGGCCTTCCTGATGCGCACGGAAAAGCGGGGGAAGCAAGAGTTGCGCGGGGGGGGGGGGGGGAGGAGCAGGGGCTTAGAGATGGGCCTGCCCCACCCCCAGCTCTCCGAAGCCTTCGGGAGAGGGGGGTGCTTTGCCTCAGCGACTGCTCTTCTGCCGCCACCTCCTCCAACATCTGTTTCTTTTCTGCATGGGGGTGGGGTGAGAAGGGGAGAAAGCAGGCAAGGGGGGACCCAGGGCGCCCATTCCAGCTTTCAACTCTCACGTGGGCCTCGGTAATTGAATGCAGCTTCCCAGTAACCGACCCAGCACAAAGGAGACCTTTCACGGGGCAGTCCCGCCAGGCCGCCAGGCAATCAGGGGACTGCTCCAGCTCTGGGCCTCTTAACAGCTCCTCAAAGCCACTCACTCAGCAATTACCAGGCTTGGGGAGGGGCGCGGGGAGGGGGCCAGTGGGAGGGGGGACCCCGACAAGAGCCCGCAACAAAAGAGGGGGGGCAAAGGAGAGCCTCTTGTTCTCCTGCTGCTGCCAGCATGGGGTGGGGGGGGGTGGGGATCCTGCACCAGACTCAGGAGGCGATGGGCGTGGGACCCGGGGCCCAGGCAGGGTGCCCTCATCTTGTTGAGGCTCCTGAGGTCTGGCAGGAATGTGTTGCCCCGGTTGACAGGAGGTCCCCTGTACCCGCTCCTTTGGAGGCTGGAAGCTGGAGCCCCTCCCTCACCTATGGCCCAGGGGCTCTCCGCGGGGGTCTAGGCAGAGAGGCCAGCCCTGCACCCTTGCCCTTGAGCCAGTGGGCCTCTCCTGGGCATTAGAGGTGGGGGTGAGGATGTGCTGATTCTCCCTCCCTGGAAGCCCCCTTTACGCACAATTTTGTTAGGGATCTGGGCTTCTTGTACTAAAACAGCTAGAAATCTTCTCCCAGGAATGTCCTTTTAAAAATGTCAGCTCAGGGGTGCCTGGCTGGCTGAGTCAGTTGAGCGTCTGCCTTCGGCTCAGGTCATGATCCTGGGGTCCTGGGATCGAGCCCCGTGTCGGGCTCAGCGGGAAGTCTGCTTCTCTTTCTCCCTCTGCTCCCCCTTCTTGCTCTCTCTCTCAAATAAATAAATAAATCTTTAAAAAGTGTCAGCTCAGACACAAGGTTACCTGTGCCCCTGACAGGTGAAGTGACAGTCAACATGTCCCCCACCCACCCCGCTGTCAGACATGCTTGCATTTGGGGGCCTCATGGGAGGTCACCAGGATGGGAGGTGTTGGGGTCAGTGAAGACCTCTCTCTCCTTCCATCTCCCTTCTGTGCCAGGCATCTGGGCAAGGCCAGGCTGTCGGAGCCGGCCAGACCCAGATTTGAATCCCCACTGCCTGCACTTCTGAGCCCTGTGATCAGGGGCACGGTGCTGGACTTCTCTGAGCCTCAGTTTCCCCCAACTGTTAACCAGGCGTCCTGCAACTTGCATGATGGGACGGTTAGATTTTAAATGAGAATGTGGACAGTGCAGGGCCCAAGAGGTAGCTTTGCCTCCTTCCTCCCGGACTCCCTCTGCCCTGCCCGGAGTGTATTTCTAGTTTGGCACAAGCTCGGGCTTCCTCAGCCTGTATGGGTCAGCCTAAGGAGAAGCAGGAGACGGGCCTCAGTGAATCTCTTAGACTCATGGCCCAGCTCAATGGACAAGAGGCAAACACGAACACAAAACCAGACACTCGGAGGGGATGACAGAACCACTCAGCCAAACACGAACCTATAAACCCTTACCACTCCCTTCTATGCATGACCCAGTCCTGTTCACACTTGGAGGCCCAGCTGAAATGCCACCTCCTCCAGGCAGCCCCCTGGGACCTTCCCCCAAGATTCCTCACAGGGCTTTCTATCCATGTGCCATGAGAAACAGGAAGCCTTCTGCTCCCCATTTTTCTCCTAAAGTTAGATACTGTGGTGCCATAAAATTTTAATGAGAGATGAAAACACGGGGTTATTTGAAACATGTGGTCTTCCCTAATGGGTCCTAACATACCATAATGCAACATTCATTAAGAGCCGGTCTTGCTCACTAATGGGGCTGCCATGTGTAAGCCATGCTCGGTTCTGTTTAGCGGGTGCAGAAAAAATAGTTGTTGAATAAATGCACCGAGAAAGGAATGAACAGGTTCCAGGGAGGACAAAACCAGCCAGGTGCTGCCCAGCACCTGATCCGAGCATGACATACAGTAGGGGTACAGGGGGCTAAGGTGGGTGGGCCTGGCCTCGTCGTCGTCGGAGGCTCCCTGACTCCTGCAACAGAAGCCTGACTCAGGCTTCCCAGAGCGCTCTGAGGGCCAAGCCGTACCATTCTTGAACAATCCTTAGGGTCATTCCTGGCCGCCCATAAGGGCTCATAAATGTTCACCCTTATGACGGGGTGCTCAAGAAAGCCTAATTTGTCCGGTGTATTTTACTTTTCCACATAGGCTTAATTTCATTACAATGAGCTTCCCAGGGCTTCCCAGGAAATCACAAAGACTGAATACTTATTCGTAGAGACGTGCCATTGGCTGGGAATTCATTTTCCATTGAGATTTGCTTGTGCACTATGTAATTTTTCTCCCATACTTGGGCTCTTACTTTGAAAATGACCTTGGAATGCAGCCATACTTCGTTTTCAAAAGTTGCATCAAACAAGCCCTGGGCTCTTCAAACCTCAGCCTTTGTGTGTCCCCTGCCTGGAACCTCCTTCACCAGCACCCCTCTGGGGACCGCCCGCCCCCCCTCAGTCTTCCCACAGCCCCGTTATGGCCTTGCTCACATCTTATCATGTGTGTTTGTTTATAAGCAACGTGGACTCTTGTTTATTACCATATCACAGGAAAAGGGCTGGGCAGATTTCTGCCAATTTTGGAGAGTCCGTTTTGGGTGGTCTGACTTGGAATAGAAACCAGGCAGCCCATGCAGAATTCGCTCTCAGAGGACCTAGGGGGAGGGGTACTTCCACAAAGTCAGGCCATCATTCTCCAGAGCCGCTGAAAAGCTGGGGACCCCGCTGCTGACCCCCAGGGATATGCCGCTGCAGACGCCATCCCGGGCGGGGGGCTTGCGGGGCATCCGCCATGAGCCCCAAACGCAGGCTGCGATGGCGGATGCTCTCCATGCCAGAGGCTGGCATGTCGCTCTGCTGCCTCCCACGGGGGCCAGTGAGGAGTAATAGGATCTGCTTCTTTAGGTCTTCAACAAGGGCATCCGAGGGAGACCAGCTGCTCTGTCTCCAAGTCTGTCCCCTCCAGCCCACCAGGAGCTCCTTGGAGGCAGGGTCATGTGTCCGTCACCCCTGTGTCCCTACAGAGTCTACGCTCAAGGAACGAGTGTTGAGTGACCCCTGAGCCGTGCACCTCTGAAGGTGCCAGTGCCCCGGCAATGGCCTCCTGGGTCCCAGACCTCCTGCAGTGGCCCCAAAGCCACCTGCCTGGCTTTCAGGAACCAGTCCAGAGCGAACAGACCCAAACGATCCTGCCTGCCTTGTCCCGGGGCCCCGTGACGAGCCTGGCACCGCACGGGCCCGACTCCATCCCCCGCCACGGACTCCGAGAACAGCCGCTTGGACCGGGTGCCACGGTGCTGAGCGGGGGTGGGGGGGTGGGGGGGTGGGCTGCGAAGGACCCCTCCCCATCCCGTAGTCAGGGAGGGGAGGGGCCGGGATTCAAGCCCAGCGCCGGACCCAGCCACAACTACGCGCCGCCGCTTTTCAAACGAGTGTCTCCCTGCTCAGAGCCACCCTCCGACAGGGCCGGCTGATCACCTGAGTGACCCGCTGGGCAAAGCTCCTAGGGCACCCTTCTTGGGGACGACCTTAATGCCTACGGCACTTTGCTCTGAGCGTGCGTCTTCATCCTTTGAAGACGAGCTTGGGTTTTGTTTTTTTTGTTTTTCTTTCAAGAAAACCCACAGTCACTTGTTCTCGAGAGTGTCTCACTGGCTGGTTCTGAAGGCCTTTCCAGAAAGGTCTGCTGTGAGGGTGGCATCACGGGCTTTGGGACAGGGGAGGGCAAGGAGCCCAGCTGGGCTCTGGGTCGGAAGGGCCCGTGGGCAGGGTCTGTATGCTGCACTTCTTGGCTCTAGGGCCTGAGCCAACTCGGTAAAGCTCTTTGAGCCTCAGTTCCCCATCTGTACAAAAGAGAGGACACTAAGGGCGCTCGGAGGGTCACTGTGATTATAAAGTGGTAAGGCACGTGGGACGGTGAGTGCAGCCCCCAGGGCGTGACCATGGCCATCGGAGTTACTGTGAAGGGCCACGCCTCTCCGAAAGTGTGTGTTCTGACCTTGGTCCAAAAGGAATGGCTTGACAACCGTGAACATTTGTTTGTCTCTCCTGCTAACCTGCTTGGTCTTGACTAGCTTGACCAGCTTCTCCCATGACCGACCCTTCCGTGCTTTAACGACAGCGTACAGAATGCCACGCACCACGGGCCAAGACGGACACTGGGGAGGTGACTGACCTCAGGACTGTCACAAGACAGGACGGTCTTCATGGAACTTAGCTTAAAATAAATAAACCCACCCGAGCTCCAAATCAAACCTCAAACCATCCCCAAGCCCGCAGGTGGGGCTCTAGGCCTGGGCTGGGCTCCCCCGCGCCCCCTGAAAGGGGACGTGGGAGTTCTGCTGTGACAACTGGCTTCTGGAACCAGGAGGCCTCCCCTCCCCAGGGCATGTGTTCCCCGTAGGTGCCTGGTTCCAGATTGCTATGGAAACGGCATTCAAGTGATGGGCTTGTTTTGGACAAAAGACACTAGGGGCAAAGCGGGGGATTCCAGGGACTCTGCCCGCCTTGGTGGTGACTGAAATAGGATGGTCTCAGGATGAGCATTCTTCTCTCAGTGCTTTCTCAAGGCTGGGGTCCTGGCCTGGTCTCAGGGACCAGCTCTGCGTCCTGCAGGAGGTTCCTCCTGACTTATGTGGAGATGGCCACGGGCCATCTGAGGACACCTGGGCAGGATCTCCTGCACTCAGAGGGCTCCGTCCCCGGAAGGTCAGTGCCCAGCCAATGAGTGTGCAGGAGTAAGGCCCTCTGTGGAAGGTTGAAGGGGGCTGATCGGAGCCGCACGGGGAGTCCCTTCTGCTGGCCACTGCTTCTGCTCTCCATAGACGGCAGCGTGGCTTAAGGAGCCCCTTGTCATAGCCTCACGAGCACAGGGAGTCCCTTTACTTTCTTTGAACTTTCCCTTGAGTTCCTCGAACCTAAATGCTCATTGCCCTCTTTGGGGAGAAAGAAAGAAAAATCATGTTTCAGTGAAGCATGGCCTTGGAAGTCCCAGTACGTATATGGCTGCGAAGAGTTAAGTACTTAAAACAGGAAGCCATAACCTGAGTCATGTGAGTTCCTGTGTTAGCCAGGCTAAGTTGGGGTCTCTGTCCCTGCCAGGTCTGTCTGAGCTGGGGTGTTGCTAGCTCCAGGCTTGCAGGCTCTGCCAAGCCCATCAGTAACCCTGGAGCTGAACAAAACAGTAGTGAGCCAGAGGCCCGGGCTCCACCGGGCCCACGACCGGATCCCGGCATGCTGGCACCTCCTACCCAGCTGACAGCCTCCCTGCTGGCATCCCTTGGCTCTTGTCCTCTCCCCACACTGGGCAGAAAGGTCTAGGGCGTGGGACGCAGTGGCCTTTCTTGGCCCCTTCCTGGGCAACCACCAGGCTTGGCTAAGGCCAGGAGGGCTGGGTGGGAGGCCATGACGTTACTTCATTGGAATGTGCTCAACCCCCTCTCCCCATTGCCTGGGACAGTGTCCCCGTGTGGCCCACCTAATGGCAGCCTCTCTAAAGCTCTGTGTCGCCCAGAGGCACCATCTCCTTCTTCACATAAAGGCTGACATTTATCGGATAGTTGCTGTGTGTGCTTGCTAAGCTTCTCTGTGCCTCATCTCAGCAATCCCACTGCCCCATGACAGAGCCTCTTACTGTCCCTGCCTCTTCTGCAGATGGACAAACAGGCTCAAAGAGGTTGCCTACCCCACCCAGGATGCCCTGGCCTACAGGCAGCAGAGCCGGGATTCAAACTCAGGCCGGAGCCTCCAAAGCTTAAGGCCTCGCTCGTCGGTACTACTCCCCCCATCCTTGGGGCTCCAGGACTCACAGCTCCCAGTTTCTGGAGCTCACTCTGACCCGAACTAGCTAAGCTCAGCCGTGGCAATGCAGGCCTCCTTGTCCTCACCTTCACGAGCTCCTCTGCAGGCCAGGGCATGTGGGGAGACTCCGGACACTCTAGAGGACTGAGCTGTTGGGGGCTCTTCTCTGGTCAAGGTTACAGGGCCCCCATGAGCCCTGAAGCAAACTCTGAGCAGAGCTTAGGAGGGCACGGCGGGTCCCCATATGACTCCCGGCTAGTTTCCTGGGCCTGATAAAGGCCAGGAGGCAAGGAAGCCCAGGTGATGGGCCACCACGCAGGCCTGCACTCTGGCAAGGGGCTGCTCTGGTCCCCTCTCCAAGACGCTTGGCCCTCCCGCCCCTCACCTGAGAGTCGGAGATTTCTGAGGGCTTCTCGGTCAGGCTGCTGTTCTCTGCCGGGATGAGGTCGTTATACTTGGTGACATCCTCGTCGGAGTAGTGGAGGCTGCCTGGGCTGGGCCGGGGAGGCGACCTAGAGGGAGTGGGGGTGCGGCTGAGTGGTGGCCTCCCCCACAGCGGCCGGCCTGACTGGGGAGGCCGCAGCGGGGCCTGGAAGGGCACCGACCCTCGGTGCCTCCGTTCTACAGCCCTCCTCTCTGTCTGGTCCCCACAGGCCTGGGCCTTGAGCAGCGGAGCCTTGGGCGGGGGGCCCCTCAGGGGTGGGAGAGGCTCAGCTGGACCAACCTCCTGAATCAGCTTCAGGGAAATGGGGGGCAGCAAGCCACGTCCCACTGGATTCTCCACTCGTGGTTTTAAGGCCTCAGGCACCGGGATCACTTGGCAGGGAATGTTACAAAGCCCCTTTGAGCCCCCCTGAGACCTCCTGAGTCAGAATCACAGGGGACGCCCGCATACCCGCACTGTCATTCTTTTTTTTTTTTTTTTTTAAAGATTTTATTTATTTATTTGACAGAGAGAGACACAGCGAGAGAGGGAACACAAGCAGGGGGAGTGGGAGAGGGAGAAGCAGGCTTCCCACTGAGCAGAGAGCCCGATGCGGGGCTCGATCCCAGGACCCTGGGATCATGAGCTGAGCCAAAAGCAGTTGCTCAACAACTGAGCCACCCAGGCGCCCCCGGCACTGTCATTCTTGACAAAACCCCCACATCATTCTTGAACTCACCAAGGGAGCTTTAGAGGGTTAACGCAAAGGGTTAAGTGAAAAAGGCAAACCACTGCCTCCTCCCTCCAGATCTGCTCAGAGACCAGAAACGAATCTGGAATCTGGCGCGGAGTCCTGCCCTACCTTTGAAAATTAGCCTTGGAGAAAGCACATTTCCCACTGAGTTAGACACCCGCTCTGTGTTACCTGCACAAACACGCAGGACAGGGCGCCTCAGCCCTCCACCTGCCAGGGGTGCCCGCAGGCTGGAGGCAAGGGCTGTGCATTCTTGGCACCACCTGAGCTGAGGCTGCGGAGAGCGGGCTGGGCAGGCTCCTGGGGGCACCGAGCAGGTGGCTGGGGTCTTTCATGACCCTGCCTGGTTCCTGCTTCCTCGGGACCGGGCTCAAGGGGGGGCACTGCCCAGGGCCTGGCGCCCTGAGGTCTGCCCAGCCTGCTCTAGGAAGAGGCTCTGGGACCGCGGCTCTGAACGCCAGCTGGCCCCACTTGGGGCCAGCAGTGCTTTGCTACAGAAATGCTGTTCTGGGAACAATCCCACGGCCTGGGAGCATGTCACCAGCAACCTCCCCGCCACCTCCGACCTCTTGGGACTATATTCTGCACTGATTTGATTCCAAATAACAAAGCTGCATCCTTAACTACTTAAAAATAAAACCATAACAATAGTGGCAGTAGCCTCGTGTAGACAAGATGGGCAAAAACGTGACGCCGGGAGCAGGGAGGAAACGGGGTGTCAGGCTCAGGCCGTCTTGGCCACAAGCAGGGTGAGTGGGGGGCTGAGGGTGTCACCAGGGCTGGGTCAGACTCCCGGAGTCTGGGGCTGGTTTGTTGCAAACAGGGTTTCTGTGTGTACACAGCAGGGTGGGGGACACGTGGGGGGCCGCTGTGTGTGTACTCTGGGGGCGTGAGAGGCAGGCGAGGCCGGGCCATCCGTGAAGCGCCCCCTTGTTCCATGTGGCAGGGCCCCGGAGCCAGCCCGGCGGGGCTGCGGCGGACCTGCTGGGCCCACCACCTCGGCCTCAAATGGCTCTTTCTTTGGAAAGCTAGCTTTGGCGGGGGATGAGAGGGGGGCCTGCCGGCCTGCGTGCCCCTCCCTCTGTCCTCCTGACAAACACACACATCGCCTCCTCCCTCCAGGACGAGACAGAGAGAAGCTTTGTGAGCTGTGCCTGGCCACCGTGCCCCTCCGATGAACTGGGAATGTTAATAGGGCTGAGGCCAAACAGACAGGCGCTCCCGGGCTGCAAGCCCTCCCGAGCTCTCCTGAGCTCCCCAGAGCATAAAACTGCCAGGTCACATCAGGGGAGGGTCAGGTGGGCCCCAGCAGCTGCCCTTGCCCTTGGAAATGGGCAGCCCAGCCCGCCCCAGGGAGCGGGGCGGGGTGTATGTGTGTGGGGGGGAACCTAGGGTTGAAGAGAAGTCAGGAAGAAATAGGAGTCGCAGGCACCACCAGCCAGGACCTTTCCTGGTTGGCTGTTCTCAGATGTTGCCCTTTGAGGACAACGCTGGAAGCACAGACTTGTGGGGTGAGTAGGAGAAAACTGCTCTATAAGAGGGGTGCTTAAGGACCCAGGGGAGAGGGTGTCCACACTCTGAGTGCCCTTTCTTTCCAGAATGGGGAGGAGACAGGTTAAGGCATAATCCATGATGGGGGCGGGGGGGGGGCTCCTGGCACCTGTCACTCAAGTGTGTCGGCCTCGCCTACCTTGGCCGGCCCCCCCACTGTTGGGGCGGGCGGCGCTCCATGCTTCAGGCCTGCCCCTCCAAGCGGCTAGCTCCCAACAATAGTAGGCTGGGTCGCAAAATTGTACAAGGTCTTTGCATTTGGCTGCCATTGGCAGAAGCCCTGTGTCCTCACCTCCTTGTGACTTCCCAGCCTGGTTGTGCTGCTTGGGCCCTGCTGACTGTCCCCAGCCCGAGCCCGAATGCCATCGCTGGGACACTGAGACCAAGTGGGCACTGGTTCTGTGGCCTTTGCCAGGAGTCCTCCACACCCCGGGCACTGCTGGCCCCCAAGCCTCCATCCTCTGCTCCCCCGCCCGTGCAGAGAGCTCTCTACCTGGTATACAGGCCATTCTTCCGGCAGAAGGAATTCTTGACGGAGAGCCTCCGGTTGTTGAGTTCCAGAGCAGGGAAACTGCTTTCATCCAAGCTCATCATCTCCGCATGGCCAAGGGCACCAGACTTGGCATTGTTCCCTGGGTTGGGGCAGGGGGTGGGGGACGTGGAGACAGAATCCAGTCACTCATGCCATCCCTTCAGACCTCTGGCCTCCCCTCCCGCCCTGGCCGAGCTGCTCTCTTTCTCCTCTTACAGGTTGAGACCAAACAGGAGATGGAGGTTGTATGCCGGGACCCCGGGCTGCCCCACCTAGCAGAGCAGGTGCCTTCCTAGGAGAGAGAGGGAACCCCCGACCCCCACCTTGCCGAAAGGGAGGCAGACCCGTCTAGCTGGTTGGGCTTGGGGCCAGCTCACCAGAGTCTGTCTTCTTGGCATATTTCTTGCTCTGGCCTCGGATGATGAGCACAAAGACCAGAAGGAGGATGAAGATGAGGCCGACGAGGGCAATGACCACCAAGAACCACCACTCCTCGTAGAAAGGGTTGGCTTTCTGGGCTGGAACAGGAGTGGGGGTGTCAGGTCCAGGCTGCTCAGCCGCCTCCTGCCTCCACACCTCCCACTCTAGCTGGGACCCTACCACAGACCCCAGGCAAGGTCTGGGCCATCTCAACGAGGTAGAGCCTAAGACAAGGTTGGCAGGGACAGTTTACTCTCAAGCGCCGGCTCTCATCCTTCAGTAAAGGGATGCCTGGAGGGCTGCTTGGAGTTCTGAGGTTGCTTCTGGACTCACCAGGAAAGAGTGCAGGGATTGATTAGTGATGTCCGCCAAAGACACAGGACGGAGAAGCCGCAGTGTGCGTGCTATTTTTCGTCCCCCCCCCGCCCCTTCTTGCCACCCATGGCCGAGGGGCTACCTTGACAGGCAGGCCCCAGATTTGTATTGGAAAAGTACCCGTCGGGCCCATGGTAGGTCTGGGAGAATTTCTCCCCAGGGATAGGATTCAATCTTTCTCCGGTAGCTGAGAGCGAGGGGAGCCAGGAGGGTGGACGTGAGTGGTTCTTTAGAATGCTTCCTCCAGCCAGGCCTCTCCTTCCTTCAAAGCCCTCAGTACCATGCTTTTTGCACGTAACCACTACTAATCCAGGGGGCTACCTGACGAGGGGCTGGCTCTTCTCTCTCTCATGATGTTGTTCGATCAACTGGGACAAGGGAGAATGTGTGTAGGAGGAGGGAGGCAGTCAGGTTTCCAAGACTCACCCAGTGGGTTACAATTCTGAGCTATGTTTCTGTCTTGAGGGGAGGGGCATTGGTATTAAAAGTTGGTTAGTGATTGGATTTGGGGTCATGGGTTTTGGCATTAGAGTCCTCTGTGAGTCCTCCAAGACATGCTGGATGGGAAGGATGAGAGGAAAAAGGGGAGGGATGGCAGTCCTATCCCCTCCAGCCCCGGACACTGCTTCATAGGCCACTGACTCTGTTTTTTGGGGCGATTTCCATAGAAACATGTAGTTTATGGCCTGGGTGAATCTCTTGGGTGATGAGCTCACAGAAGTGCTCACCTTGGGCCCACTGATTTGTCCACAAGCAAGCCCCACTAAGCCCCCCGTCCAGGGTTTCTGGAATCCTTGCAAAGGAACCCCAAAGATGGACCGCCCCCAGCTTCTTCTGGAGCTCAAAGCTGACCCAGGCCCTGGCCCAGAGTTCACTGCCTGGAGAACTGAGAGGACAATACATTTTGGTCCCCACCCCAATGCATCTGCTGCCCTGCTGTCTGCCTCGGTCTTCCTTGCCTGCCACCAGCCTCTGCCACAGGGTCTTCCATGGGGTGCCCCCCCCCCCCACTGGCGGTACCTGGCACAGACTGGGAGGGGCTGCTGGGGGTACCGAAGCCATAGTCATTGACGGCGATGACCCGGAAGTCATAGCTCACGCCTGGCTTCAGGATGTCCATGCTGAACGTGTAGGACGTCACCTCCTTGGGGATGTCTTTGATGAGGATGTCCCATAGCCCCTCGTCTGCAAGAGTGTCGAGAGGGAGATGCCCCATGAGGGGGGGCCCCCTCCAATCCCGCCCGTTGCCCCCTGAGAGCAGAGCCTATCTGGTCTGCCCTGTCAACACTGAATCTCAGCAGAGAGTTTTCGAAAGATCCCTTTTGGAGTCTCTGACCCTTTGTTCCCTTTATTAAAATGCCTGTAAAATATTAAAAAACCCTGTAGTTTGCAGAAAGTACAGTACCAACCCCATGCCACCACCCGCAGGAGGAGACTCAGCATTTTGGCAGCCATGTAAAAGTAGGCAAGTCACCTGTTTTCGCATCCTTAAAAAGTGCTGGTCAACGTGACTTCCCCAGGCTTCCTATGATTGTAGCACATGGGTATACCCTCCTTTCCTTAACTGGGCCCCTCTTTTTCTCATCCCCCTTCCTATTCAAAATATACACGATGGTGGCATCAGATAAAAAGAAGATCCTTTTTTTAAATAGCTGCAGGAGGGGCTGGGCTCGCCTGTGAGTACGTGGACCTACGGGGCCCATCCTCAGTGGTCTCCTTGCTGAGCAGCAGAGATCTGAGGAGAAAGAGCTCAGACAAGCCTAGAGGGGTCTCCCATCTGTTCTCCACCCACGTTGTCCCCGACCACCCCCACCCTTTGAGCTCCTGACTTTCCTTTCAGGCCTGCTCCTTTGTCCGCGGCTCTCCGGCTCTCTGGGTCTTGCCTCCTTGGGGCCTAATTCATTTCCACCTCATTCAGAAGGAGCGGCGAGCATGCTGCCCCACACAAGAGAAGTGCAAGCACCTGCAGGGCCCTGTGATGGGGAGGCTGGGTGGGGGCCCCGGCCAGAGGCTCCATGCGGGGCCAGCGGGGATGGCATGGCCCTTGGAAAGACGGTGAGTCCCCCTGCCTGTGCTGGGGAAAGGCTGATTTGGCAACTAAAGCGTCAGGCCACCCTTTTCACATGGCCCAGGTGACCAGAGATCTTAGAAGGACCTCGGTGGGCTGGGCTCCTAGGTCCTCCATACTGTGCATCTAGGAAGGTCACCTTGGGGCCCCAGACGAGCTCCTGCCTCAGCCTCAGCAAGGCACTATTCCTCCTCATCCGTTCCTGAGCTCCTTCTGGGAAGAGCCGCCTGCGGGTCCACGGGCTACCCCCTAACTCCAGCTTGGCCCTTCCAGCCTCTTCCAGGGGCTGATGGATTCGGTTTCCTTCACCACGCTTGTTACCGGCCCACTCACGTCAGGAACTCTAGCGGAGGCACCATCACCCCCCTCGTCACCTCTGAACTGTGGACCAAGAGTGTGCCGGCACCTTCCGAACGTTGTCCTACCCGTCCAGATCCCTCCAACTGGAAGGCAGCCGTGGGGCCCCGTCTATGTCCTGAAGTCCTCACAAAGGCTTGGGGTCCTGAGCTTGGCCTCAGCTTCCATCTCACGTCTTTGTTTTGGGCATCTGCCTCATGCACCCTGTGACTCTCCCCTGCTAGGCTGTGCCGTCTCTCCAGGGCGAGGACTGTGCCCGATTCACCTCTGCAGCCCAGCACCCAGCGCCCAGCACCCAGCCCAGGCGTCCCCTAAGTGCTGGTGGGATGGCTGAACGAAAACCTTCTTCCCCGACCTTCTCCGAACATCACGTGCTCCGATTTCAGCACTGCATGCCCCGAGATCCGAGTTTTGGGGTGCAAATCCATTCTCCTCCCATGCCCCTGCAAGCTCTCATTCCCTTTCAATGACAGTCACAGTGACAACAACAATCATGGTGACGACACTCCCTCGTTGAGCACTGTGGTTCTAAGGGCTTTACTTTCCACACCCATGGCAGTGCCGGGGAAAAGGAAGAACCACTGTGCCCATGTTACAGATCAGAGAGAGAGAGAGAACCTGTCCTCCCAGGCTCCGGCAGCCCTAAGTGGCAGAGGTGGTGCTTCAGCCTAGAGCTGTCGGGCTCCCCCCAGCACCGAACGCCAGCTGGGTGTCCAGGATGGTGCCCTTCGAGATCCGCAGCGGATTCAGTGTTGGCTGGGCGGGCTCGTCCAGGACCCTGCTGCCTGGCAGAAGATGGGGCCTCCGGCCGGCTGTCTGACCCACCTTGCTCTGCCCTGTGCAGAAACAAACGGTGGGGCCCCGGCAACGGGGCCAGGCCCGAAGCTGCTGGAATGTCATGCTGGGGCCCTGGCCTCCAGCCCCAGGAGTGGGCTGATGCGCACGGCGGGTTCCACGGGGCCGGAAACCTAGAGTGAGCCCCTCCCCCTCCTTGCCCTGCGGGGGCCGGCGGTTCCCGGTGTGTAGAAGGCGGGCAGGTTTGGCGATGCTATCTGGCAATGCCGGGGCGGGGCTGGCATGGGACAAGAGCAGTTTCATCTTGGAGATGAGGAGGATGTACAGCCCGGGGGCACAGAGGAGGGGAGATGTCTCCAGCAGCCCCAGGGAGAGGCCCGGCTTTCCCCTTGCCCTCCACTCACTCCATCCTCACAGCCTTCGATCTCTGTCACAGCTCTCGGGCACTGCTCCCCATCCCGACCCTTTAGGGGGTCCTGCCTTGAATCCATCTGTGCGCACCAAGGCACAGCCCCAGGTCCCATGCTGGAAAATCAGCAGGCCCGGAGTCTGGAGCCAACATTCCACAGCCGGGCATCCCGGCCTGCCGACGTGGATGGAGAGCAGAGGCATGGGCCCTGGTGGGAAGAAGCACGGGGCGCTCTCCTGGCCAACTCAGCAGCCCGCACCGGAGGGCCGGGGAGGGACCATCTGGGGTGGGGGGGGGAGCCAACCCCGCACACACCTTCCAGCTACACACTGGATGGGAGTTGCTAGATGAAATAGCTGTTCGCGCTGCAATTATTAGCATAAGATGAGGGCAATGGGGGCGGGGGGTGGTGGCTGCTTCCTGGAATGGCCGGCATTAACTCTCGGCTATTAAGATATTAGCGCTCATACCTGAGGTATTAAGCTTGCCTTCGGGATCCTTCGATGCTCTCATTAGAAGTATTAGCTACTGATATGCCTGACTACCTCCCATTCTGATTATTACTTGCTATTCGTGCTGTTTGCCTTTCTCCACTTCAGCCGGCTAATCACAGGACCGTGGGGTACCAAGAACAAGCCTCCAGCTCTCCGTGGGCTCTGGCGCCTCTGGTGAACTGGGAAACCTAGCTGGCAGGGAGAAGCGGGCGTCACGGCGACCGACAAGGATGAAGCGGGGAGCGCGGGGAGCAGCCCCCTGGAGCGACTCATCAGTCGCTGGTCTCCTGATGGCTCTGGAAGCTCTTGTGATTCGATTTCAGGCTTGACCACCCCCTGATACCGTTACCGGAACTGCTGAGATCATCAGGATGGCAGAGGCGGACCTCAAGGAGGCGGCCAGCATCCCCGGGGGACAGCCGGCCTCCCGACGGGACACTGGTCAGGGGGGTTTCATGAAAGACTTGGCGGTTCATCGGGGTGGGGGGTGGGGGCAAACTTTGCTCCTCTGGTTTCTGGAATGATCTTCCATCCGAGTTGGTCCTCACCTGGTGCTAAGTGCCATTCTCCAGGGAACCCCGGGGTGTCCCCCACCTGAGGGTGCGACTCTCCATTTCCCACTCGCCCCAGGGCCCCCTCTAGCTTCACCTGGGGTGAAGCTTCACCTGGAGGTGCCTTCTCAGGAGGACACAAGGCCGCCAGGTGGAGGGACTCCAGCGGGAGAACGCGAGACCCGGAACCCGCTCCAGAGGGAGGCACTCAGCCTGGGGCAGCGCATACCTGATGGCCTGGCCTCTATTACGTAGCGGGTGATGGGCCCTTTGCCAGGGTCTCCGCTGGACCAGTGGATGGCGATAGCAGAGCTGTACCGCACGATGATGGGCACTCCAGGCGGCCCGGGGGCACCTGCAAAGCACATGGTGGGCAAGAGGAGGTACGGCCCCCCAGCCCAGCTCCCTGTGCTCTAGCAGGGGGGCTGGGCAGCCAAACAACACCCCCCGCTCCGAGCCCGGCCAGAGTCTCCGAAAACCCTGCGAGCGCCAAGGCCCGAGGAGGGGGTTTTAGGCCGGGCCTGCTGATGCAACTGTGTTCTCTGGGTCACCTACACCCCCTTGTTCCAAATTCAAGGCCAGGAGAAGTATATAGGGTAATGCCAGGAAGATCCCTGGAGCAAAGTCAGGAGACCCGAACTCACTAGATGGGTGAATTTGATCAAGTCACATAGCCCGCCAGTGCCTCAGTTTCCCCATCTGTGAGACCCTTTTGGAATGTAAGGCTTGAAGGGATGTGTCCTGGGGGGATGGTGGTAGAGGTGGGTGTGATGATGGTGGAGTGGGCCTAGGATAAGTGGGGGGTTGGTTTTTGGGGGGCTGCAGGGCTCCCTGACATCTTGTCTCCTGGCCTAGGATGGCAATGTCCTCCCTACTTGCTGCCTGAAATACGCCCACCCTCACTGGGCCAAGGAGGAGGCTAGGAGTACAGGAGGAGGGTGGAGTGGGCTCTGCCGCTGGCTGTCCTGGCGGGTCCGTCAGAGTGGCCGCCTGTCACGTCAGCCACCTGGACACCAGCCCCAGGAGCCGGAGCAGGGGAGAGCTCACTTGCGTAGCCCGAGGCGTGAGCCAGTTCTAGCTCTGGAGGGTCCAGAGCCCCGCCTCTCTGGGGCTGCCCGTCCCCTGGGCTCTGACCGTCCCCAGAGCCCTGACCCTGCGGTCCATCTCCTATATGCCTGTTCATCACTGGACCTTAAGCCTTGCACCTGCAGAGCTGGGCACTTGTGGGACGAGGGGAACAAGCTGGTGAGTGAGTGGGGGGGTGATCGCTGGGCCAAGTGAGCGCCGAGTGTCGGCTACGGACGCCTACGGCAAAGGGCCTGGAATCCAGCTCCAGACTGAAGATCCTCCAGGCCCAGGGCAGTTGGCAGGCTGGACAGCAGGCCGGGGACTCACGACCAGAGCTTGGCTGCCCACCGCCCGGCCCGTGTCCAGTCCCGACCCGTGACCTCAGAGAGCCTCATCTTCCTTCCTTCCTTCCTTCCCCAATGTACATCCTGCCTACAGCTCAGGGCAAAGGCGGCTGAGGGGTCAGGGGGTGTGGGACAGAGCCCAAGCGGGGTGTGAAGGGTGGGGGGTGCTCTCAGGACCCCGAGTTCTCATTCCGCACAGGACAGAACTCAAGGCTGAGAGCTGTCATCGACTCCTGGACTAGAAGCTTCTAGCACTTCTGGCGACTGCCTGGTCTGGATGGAAGAGGATGCGTGATGGCACGTCCTTTCCTCGCCCACGCTCACCGGGCACAGCTCTGCTCTGTTTCAGAGGGACCCCCACCGCCTCCTCCGAACTTCCTGCCTGCCCCCTTCCCACGCCCCGCCTGGGACACTAGAAGCCTCAGGTTAGAACAACCAGTCCTCCAGCCTTCTCCTGTCCCCGCCACTCTGCCTCCCTTTGTCCCTGCCAGCTCGCTTCCTGCTTTTGTTTCCCAGGGAAGTTGGCTCAGGTGAAGAGGCGGCACAGGAGGGCTGGGGGCAGGTGCAGGGCAGGGGGGCGGCTTCCTCCGGCGGCCCTGCAGGCTCCGTTCCGCAGGAACCTAGAAACCAGCCGGCTTCTCTGTAGAACCCGGGGCGGAGAACAGAAAGTGCCCACAAAGAGAAAGTGCAGGGTGGCCAGCCCAGCCCAGCAGGGGAGAACGCATCTGCCCACAGGTGAGCGGCAAGGACAGGCCCCCTGCTCATCTCCCACAGGCCTAGCTAAGCTGCACTTCGGCCCACAGGGCAGGGAGTAGGAGGAGGAGGAAGAGGAGGAGGAGGAGGAGGAGGAGGCGGAGGAGGAGGAGGAGGAGGAGGAGGAGGAGGAGGAGGAGGGATTTCAGGGAAAGTCTGAGATGGGCTGTGTCCTTTCTCAGGGAAGAAGGGAGCAGAGGTTGGTTGTGTTCAGCAGAGGACATCCTGCCTGGGTGACAAGGACTTCGGAGAACAAACCTCAACCACAGCAGGCGGCTGAACAAGTCCCCCAGCTCAAGGCTGACCCCAAGAAGTGTCACAAGCTCAGACAGAACCCTCTGCGGTCCTGGTCCCCAGCGTCCCCCTCCCCATCCCCCTCGGGCCCAGTGCGCTGCCTGATCTCTAACTGCCCTGCTCCTTTCTTCCCTCTGTCACCTCTGTCTAGGGAGGACGCAACCTGGCAGGTCCCCCTGCCTGTGGCCTGGATGCCCGCCCCCACCCCCGGGAGCAGGGGTGCTCAGAGCACTGGGCAAAGAGCCACCCCAGCTCTGGTTCAAATGCACGTTCCCAGGGTGAATGGTTGGAGATTCCGATTTCCTGGGGCTCAGGGCCCAGAACCCTGGAGGGCTCTGACTTATGTGGCACCTCAAGAAACCCTCTGATGACAGGTGATCCTCCAGGGCCCAGGCCCGCCTTCCCTTGCACCTGGCCGCCCAGCCCTCCCCCTTCTCCTCTGCCAGAGCTGCCTTAGGATACTCCCAATGCTGGCTTGTGTTTTGGTGTGTCTGTCTGAACGCCACCCCCCGATGAAGTCCTCCTTAATCACCTCCTTTAAATGCCTCCCTCGTCCCCCTTCCTCCCCCCCCAGGCCCCACCCCTGTACTCTCTCAGGCTGTGGCTCTGTCCCCTCTAGACCCCGTCTCCCTCATCTCTGCACCTCCAGGATCTAGCACAGCTCTGGATAACCCCTTCTGACTCAGGGGCTGAACGCGGTGTGTGGACGGCAGCGGCCCCCTTGTCCGTCCTGCGCTCCCCTACCTTCTCCTGGGCCGGTGGTGACGTTGGCCTCGATCTCTGGCCCATAGGTGAAGGTCTTGGCTCTGATGCGGAACCTGTAGGTCATCCCCTCGGCCAGGTCCTTCACCTTCAACCACAGAGGGCTGCTACCCTTCACGTCCACTGTCACGATCTTACTGACGCCTGGGAAGGAAGCACAGCATGTGGTGGCTGTGGGGGGCCTTCAAGTCAGGCCACGCAGCCGTGTTTCCCAAACATGCAGTCCTGCAGGCCGTTCTCGGGAGAAAGGGCTCCTTGGCAGGAGAAGTTTGAGAAGAGCCAGGGACGATCTGTCTGGGGAGGACGCACAGGGTCCTTCAGAATCTGGTGGGACATGACCCCCCCCCCACCTGTTTCACTGAACCATTGTACCCCAAATGTATTCTGCCCCCCGAATTCCACAGAACTGGAATCCCAAGGATCACAGGGTCCTTCAGCATCTGGTGGGAAATGACCCCCCCACCTGTTTCACTGAACCATTGTACCCCAAATGTATTCTGCCCCCCGAATTCCACAGAACTGGAATCCCAAGGATCACCTTCTTCTACAGAAGCCCTGAGTCCAGAGTTGGAGGGGAGACACCTGCAGCCAGTCCCTACAGCTGAGGACAGCCTCGGGTCCGTCAGCAAGGGCTGGGGGCTCACAGCGGGCCCTCCATCAACTGCACCCCAAATCACAGCAACTAGAGGGGAGGCTGGGATGGTTTTCAGGAGGTCGAGGTTTGTGCTCCATGCTTCATGGCTCAAATCCTCCCGACCACCAGCCTCCCCAGGGGTCGGGACTGGGGGTGATCTCCCTTGTCCTCCCAAGCACGGTGGTGGCCCCTAGGAGCTGGGCTTTGCAGGTCACAGCCCAGTGCGGGCCCTCCCCTGCCATAGCTTTGGTTTGTTGTTCTACTGAATGAGGGTATGGATAGCATCACAGACAGGATGTTATGAGGCTAAATAAAAGAGCACCTGGCACCTGGCATCTGCCCAGACTATCTTACGAATAAATAAGTACCCAACGACAGAGCGATGGCTGCTCGAGGGGTCCTTCTGAAGGAAGGAAGTCACCGCGGGGCACCCAGAACAGCAGCGCTGGGTACCTGTTCCTTGACATTTCTGAGCAAATCCCTCATCAGTCTGGGCCGTGGTTTTCCCAGCAGGAAAGGGGCGGGGGTCATCGCTGGGTTCTTGTGAGGCCTGTTTGCTGCTGACTTGAACCCTGGGCTGAGGCATGGCACAGTGACACCCAGGGCCTGACGGTCTCATCAGGGGCCATCGCAGAGTGGATGGGACTAGGCGAGCGCATGAAGTTAGTTAGGCGGCCAGACCGTGCCGGACCGAGGAACGGGAAGGCCAGGTGCTCACACCTCTCAAGGGCTGGGAGCCCCCTGGGTAGGTCAGGCAGAGGCCACTGTGAGGAGAGCCTGTCCTGTCCGCCTGCATCTTGTGCCCGTGACCTCTGCCCTCTCCTTCCTGTCCGAGGGAGAGACGGCCCCTTTCCCGGGGCCTGCACCTGACCACATCTCCTGGCCCGCCCCCCCCGCCAGAGGCCCAGAACACAGTGCCGCTTTGCAGAATGAACTAGCTGCTGGTAGGCAGGTGACGGTGGGAAGACTGAGGGCCATTGTTCCCTCGGCTGGCCCGGGACTGCTGGCCCCTGTGGCTCTCCCAGGGCTCCGCCCCTCGTTCTGGCCAGGCTCTGTAGTCAGGGAAAGGTGAGAGTGAGGAGGTGACCTCAGGCCATCAGGCCACCACCTGTGAGCCAGCCACACCCCCCGAGTCCTCGCTGGGCTCTGAAACTGGACCCAGGCAGCCAGAAGCCCCTCTAAGTCGATGGCCGTGCTTTCTGGGCTCGCCCTGGGCTCGCTCACGTCAGCGTGGGGCCGGAGCGCTGGCAAGCGTCTAACATCCACGGTCAGGGTTAGCACAGCCTGGCCTGGGCGCCTGGGAGTGGGGAAGGGTCCCCCCAGGGGCCTGGAGGAAGGGGTGGGGCAGGGGCCACTGGGGGCTCTAAGGACAGATAGACGAATGGGGCTCCCGCTGAGAGGAAGGTGACTTGCACATCGGGGTTCTTGATCGGAGGTTCACAAGGGAACAGGGGTGCAGCGACTCCCCCCAACTTGTGCTTTCTGGGGAGAGGCTCAAACAAGTTCCTGACCCCACGAGAGGCAAAGACCTATCCAGAATAAGGCTGACACCCTAAATTTTGGGGGGCAGGCACGGGAGGGGCCATCGGGGCTCCCCCATCTTCCTGGGCCTGACAGCAGCCTGGCCACCAGGCGGCGCCATAACTCCTGCAGGCTCCCTTCCTTTCCTCCTCACTTCGGCCGGATTTGGGAGACCTAGGGTGCTGCTCAGCTTTGCCCCCCGCTCGCTGGTGGGGAAATGCTCCTTTCTCGTCTGGCCCCCGTGTCTCCCTTTACGAGCCAGGGAGACGCTCACTGCATCTGACTCTGTGCAGTGACCCCGGCGAGAGAAAGGCCTTGGGAGCCGGGCTAGGAGGGCCCCACTCACCGTCCACTGGGGTGCAGGGCTCGTACACCAGCCGGTAACCTTCCAGGACACCGTTGGGGAACTGCGGGGCCTCCCAGGACACGTTCACCGAGGTTGTGGTCAGCTCACTGAACTTGACCGAGCCGGGAGCACTGGGGGCTGCAGGGAGACAGCAAAGGGTTTGTTTTGTTCTCACATGGACATTCAAAGCCCTGCTCGGCTTCCAGAAACCAGCAGGGGTGGTTGGGTCTGGGCCCCAGGGAAGAGAGCGAGGACAGGGGGTCGTCAGAGGTCATCCGTGCCCCTCCCCTCCCCCACTGACACTGCTAGCCTCTCTTTCCAATACCAGAGTCCAAGAACGAGGAGGAAAGAGAACGGCCTTTTCCCTAAAGTTAGGAAACTCAGTTTCTTCCTGCTAAGTGGTCCTGAACCTCCAGGGTCGCTGTGGGGCCAGGCGAGGTCCTAGCTTTGTAGGGCTTGTCTTTGGCCTTCCCTGGTGGAGAAGGCAGGGCCGCCTGGGCCTCAGAGCATGAGGCGGGTGGTGAACAAGAAGATGACGGAACTGCAGCCGTGTGGCCTTTCTCCGGTCCCTGGGGCTCCAGGGCTTGTCACGGAGAGACCACGCTTGTCAGAAGCAGCCCATAATAGGGACGGTCAAACCATCTGGAAGAGATGCTTTCTTGGCCGAGAAGCCTGGAATGACCCTGAAAGCCTGGGGGCCGTGGGGGACTCGGATGGGGAGGACAGAGAGGAAGGGAAGGAAGCGCAGAGCTGGCTTCAGGCGGGATGACCACGCTATTATTATTGTCCGGTGCCGCCCCCCGCACTGAGCCGAAGCTAATCTGGACCCTGCTTCCGCTCCAGCTCTGGGAGGCAGCCCCAGCCCGCAGTCTTTGAAGGAGGGAGGCGAGCTCCAGGGGCCTTTCCTGCCTCCCCTAAGCAAGAGGGACATGGGTCAGAACACTTTGTCCTGCTGCCGGAAGCTTCCAGGCTCCCAGGGGCTCACATCCGCCCCATGACACTGACGGAGAGTGGTCTGGACAAGCAGGCAGACAGACAGATCAGACCCTCGGGAGCCAGTGGAGGAAAAGGGCTGCCCTAGAGCCATGGCTTGGCCCCAAAGAGAACAATGCTTAAGAACTGACTCCACGGTCTGGTCTTCTCTTTAAGAGAGAAGCTAATTTACAGGCTGGGAAGCAGCAGGCTGGGAAGGATGCTGGGGGGGTGGGGGTGCTCAGGACAAAAGGCTTGCATTTAATGCACCAGGAGGGAGCTCCATGACAGGCGAAGGAGTTGCCGTTCAGTGAAGACAGCCCAGGACCAGCTCACCTGCCCTGGCCTCCAACCTCTGCTCCCCGACTGGCGGGCCGGGGGGTCCTGGGCAAGAAGCATCACTGCCCAGTCCACCCCTACTCACTGAAACGGGTGACACCTGCCCTGCCCATGCCAGGGCTTCTGGAAGGAGCTAGCGTATCACTGCCCGAAAAGTGTCTTCGGACTCTGTATATAGGCCCAGCTCTGCACGTGCGGGCAGCAGGGTTCTGACCATCACCATCCAGCCTTCTAACCGGCCTCCCTGCCTCCCTCCTCTGTTGGTCTGTCTCCCACACGGCTGTCAAGCAAGTTTTTAAAAACATAAGCCGGATCCTGTTGCCCAACTGCTTAAACCCACCAATGATCCCCCAGTGCTCTGAGAATCCATCCCAGACTTTCTTCCAAGGGTCCCTGACCCTCTTGGGCCATTTCCTCTCAAGCCACACGGCTGTTCCTTTAATCCCCTCCGGCCTCGAGGCCTTTGCACCTGCTGCTCCCTCTGCCCGGAACCTTTCCTCCAGAGCTTCCCACGCTGGTCTCTTCCCACTCAGGTCTCAGCTGTCAAACCTCAGAGGCCGCTGCAGGCAGATCTGTCCAAGGCCACGTGTCCACCCCTGCCCCCGTCCTTCTACTGCTCGCACTCACCGCCACCTGAGGCCGATTCACCTAGATATGTGTTTATGATCTGTCCCACTCCCTAGGGTGGGGACCTTGACTGTTGTGTTCCCAGCATCTAGCACAGTGCGGGTCCCTAGAAGATGCTCAGTAAATACTTGTAGAAGGAACAAAGCCGGCACCGTATAAGAAAGCTGGGTAGGAACAAGGTATGGGCAGACCTGGGCTGGCGGGCTACAAGATGTGGGGAGGGCTGGGGACATCTGGGGGCTCCCTCCAAGGCTCTCTGGGGACAGCCTCTGTCTTCCTAGCCCTCTCATGTAGGCCCCTCTTTTTGGGCTGTGCTCCCCACCTCTGGAGGCCGTCTCGTGGGGCCTGGGTGTCCAGCCCAGACATCTCAGCCGATAAGACAGCTACTCCCACCACACCCCCCGCCCCAGGAGCACAGGGGCCCCCCACCGCCCTCCCCTCCTGCCTCTCTCCCCCACCTGCTTGCTGGGTCTGGCCCCGGGTCGGGGGGCTCCGAGGCCCATCCCCCGCGGCGTTGAAGGCAGCCACGCTGACCATGTAGGTGGTATAGCCCGTCAGGTTCTTGAGCTTCACGCCGTTCTCCGCCAGGAAGAGCGTCTTCACCCGCTCCGTGAGGTTGCGCCGCTGGGCTTCCCAGAAATAGATCTGTGGGCACAGCCAGTTGTGGGAGCGAGGGGGACACACTTGACTCTCCTCCTGCCCCCGCCAGCCCCAGGGTCGCAGAGGCACCTTCGCTCATACCGTCCACACCCCCCACAACGGGCGTGAGTCACGCAAGGAACAGAAGTATTTAAGAGCGGTTTTAGAAACCCTTCCAGAGCCTTCCTTTTCACAGCGAGTACTTCAGTCTCTGCCAGACTAAACCCCAGGAGAGCACAGACCCCACGTAGCTGTCTGCCATGGGCCTGGAGGGTTTAGCACAGCACGGGCCCATCGGCCCTCGGAATACGGTTAGCGGAGGAAGAAGCCAATTCTGCCCCTCCGGACCCTGAGCCGGGGAGGGAAGTGCAGGGTGGGTAGACTCCTCCCCAACCAAGAGGAGAGTGCAAGGACCAGCTCATGGCATCACCTGGGAGCTGGTTAGGGATGGGGAATGTCAGGCCCACCCGGCACCTGCTGCGAAGCGCCTGCCGGTTAAGGCCCCTGGTGATTCACCTGCCCGGGAATTCACCTGCAGGCCAGCCTGGGGCTGAACCCCAGCGCGCCATTCACGAGCACGGTGACTTCACCAGGTGACACCCCTGAGCCATGGATTTGTCGGCTGACTAGTGGGGCTTAAGACACCCCACTTTCCAGGACCAAGGTGAGGAGGAGCTAGGTGGTAAGGAGCGAAGAAGGTTTTAGTCCACCTGCTGCGCTCCACATGGTTCTGATTACTTAGTGTTCAGGGGCAGCGAAGCTCAGATTCCTCACTGGTGTCCGGAACTTTGGGAAACCCGTGGGGAAGCTGCGAGCCGCAAGCCCCCGGGGACGAGCAGCGAGTATTTGGCGCCACCTGCTGGCCAAGGAGGAGGTTTCTGCGCGCGAAGGCCGTCAATTTCTCAATTTAGCTTCCTCTGCTAAATACAAGGGTCCCCACCTGGCACTCAGGACATCTTGTCACCCAGAAATCCTTGCTTTCATCTAACCCCGCCCACTTTGGAAAACATTCTTCTGATACGAGTAGATATCAGAGAGAAAGCTGATAAGGTTGTTCATTAAGTACTGTTCACAGGGATGGGCACACAACAGTGGACAAAGCTCCTGCTGAATTTGGGGCGTGGGGGGAAAGGCCAAGGTGAACGTCCGAGATCTGGGTGTCATCAGCACACAGATGGGACTTTTTGAGTGCACATGGAGACAATGAATGTAGAAAGTCGCAAGGGGACCTGGGGGCTTCGATGTTCAGGGGTTGGGGAGAGGCTGGGACAGCTAGCATGGGAAGCGGAGAGAAGAAAGCATTTCTTGGAGGAGGGACAGGTCTGCCAGGTCAAACTGGGGTGCTGAGCCAGGTAGGGTGAGGCTTGCCTCTGACTTCCACCGAACTTAGTAATCACTGAGGCCTGGACAGGAAGGGCTTTCGTCGGGGGTGAGAAGCTACTTGGAGCTGGTTGAAGAGATCCTGGGAGGACAGGGATTGGAGGTGGCGGGCCCAGAAGATTGTTTGGAGGATTTCTGCCATAAAGGGACCAACCAGAGACACGGCTGCCAGCCCAAGGGGCACGCGGCCGTCATGGTGCACACCAACAGGTAGCCAGGTGTCTACTAGGAAGTGCACTCCGCAGAGGGCTGCCGTCCTGGTGGGTCGGGCTCCCTGGCGTCTCAAGCACCTAGAATCGTGCCTGGCACACTGCTGGGGCTCCACAGAGGCTTGCTAATGAATAAGCACCTCATGCAGGCTGGAGCTGGTGGAGGATTCCAATCCCCTGCCCTTCGGGCTTCATCGGATCCAACAGGCCAATTGCAGCCTCAGTTAAATCAGGTCCACAGCCACACGCCGCAGCCGACTGGGAATTCACACTTTCAATTTTCACCGTGCTACACCGCCCTGGTCCACTTCCCCTGCGCGCATCTCCTGCATCCGGGTCTCATCCACTCCTCCCCCACTGCCCCTCCCCTCCTCACTCCTAGCTGAGGCTCCTTCACCGAGAAGCAATCAGATGAGATTTTCTCCACAATCTCCGGGCGTCTCCTATACCTCCCCGGGTCTCTGTGTCCACTCCTCTGCCTGCCTCCCTCCACCACGTCTGCACTGTCGGCTCCTCCATAAGACTATGTTACATTCGAGCACGAAATCCCAGCCCTCTCACTTCCTCCAGGACCTCATCCCCCACCCCCCCACAGCTTCCGCTCTTCCTAGAATCACATTTCTCCTCTTCCTGGGATCATTATCAGCACATCCACTAGCTGTCATTTCTTCTGTCTTAAAACTCCCTCTGTTGACTGTTTCTAATTCCTGTTTTTCTTTTCCCTTTAAAGCAACACTCCTTAAAAGGGGTATCTGTACTCGCTGCCTCCCCTCATTCTTTCTTGAATCCCTCCAAGCCGGCATCCCCGGCCCCCAACCCTTGTCAGAGTCACCTGTAAACTTGAGCTAGCTAATGCAATAATTTGGGGCTCAGCAAGCTCTCTGTAAAGGGCCAGGTAATAAATATCTCAGGTTTTACAGGCCACACATCTCTGTGGTAACTCAAAAGCAGCCTCGGGCAATTTATAAACAAATGAATGTGGCTGTGTTCCAATAAAACTTTATTTACAAAGACAAGTGGGGGGCCAGATTGAGCCCTTGGGCTGTAGTCTGACAATTCCTGCACAGTTGCTTCCTAGATTTCATCTTACTTGAGCTCTCAGTAGTATTTGGTACATCAGAGTCCTCCTTCCTCCAGGAGCACATTCTTAATGTAGGTTCTGGGACTTCAGTCCCCCCCCCCCTTTTTTTTTGGTCCTAGGTCTCAGTTTTCAGTCTTCTTGTGGTTTCTGTCTATACGTGTCTAATCTCTGGTCTTTCATCTATATACTGAGGACTCACAATTCACATCTCCAGCTTAGACCCTCTCTCTTGAACTCCAGACATGTAAACCCAGCTACATTTGGTGTCTCCCCTTGGGGGTCCAACAGACGTCTTGAGCTGACTCCAGCTCTCCCCCAACAAGCCTCCTCCTTCCACACTCTTTTGTCTTTTCCTGCTCTGTGTCTGGAAGCTCCGTCATCGAATTGCTTGTAAATCCTCTCTCACACTCCACATTCGATTCAGCAAATTCTACCAGCTCCACCATTCAAATGGAGCCAGAGAGCAAACACTTCTCCCTGCTGATATCGCCTGGCCTAAGCACCACCATGCCTCACCTAGTTGTTTCAGTCCCCTACTTGTGGTTTTGTGCTTTCCCCATTTCAGGTTGCTCTCAGCACAGCCCTTTAAAAACCCAAGTCACCTGTGGCCCTCCTTTGCCCCAAACCGTCCACAGCTGTCCTCTCATTCTGAGTGACAGCCAGTCCTTGAGGGCCCTGGGTGATATAGCCCAGGTCACTGCTTGGACCCATCTCCCATCATACTGCCCTCCACACACACTCAGACGCACTGGCTCTTTGTTGAGCTTTGTAAACGCCAAGCACCCACTGACCCCAGGACCTTTGCTCTTCTTTCCCTCTTTCTGGAATGTTCTCCTCCCAGAAGAACATGTGATTCTCACCGTGTTCTTCATTTTTGCTCAGGTGTCTGCTTCGCTTTAATCCTTTCCTAACGACCCTATTCCCTATTAAAATGCCAAACCTCGCCCTGGCTTGCTTTCTCTATGCCCTTCATCTGTGTCCTTTGCCACCCTCTGGAGGGGCTACTTGTTTTGTACATTACTGGTCTTCTTCCCCTAAAATTTAAGCTCAAGTTGCCTCTCTGTTCACAGCTTTATGTCCAAACTGAGAAACACCACTGGGCACAAAATAACAGCTCAATAAACACACACGTCCCTGAATGACTAGCTGCATGGGCGTGCCTGCCCGTGCACACGTCACAGCTCAGTCCGATCCAAATCAAGCTCACTGGAGCTGTGCTCACTGGCTGGTGACGTCTGCCCACCATTAATGTCCGTGCTAATTACCGTGCAGGTTAATGCACGTCTGGGATGCAGCCATCCCGTGTCCCCAGCTAAGAATGCCCACAGTCTCCACGTTTTCCAAGCACGCAGACACCAGCCCTGGGATACACGCGGTCCAGGCATCCGCACGTTTCCTGGGGCTGCACGTTTGCTGGACACTTCCACACCTTGACAGTCTGGTGGCTACCTAACTGTTGCAGGCTCCGCCCGGGCTCCTCCTCCTTCCCATGGGAGGCATATGCTAGGGGTGCAGTACTTAGCTCTTCCCAGCGGGCACTCCTGGGCAGGCTTGCGGGGTGTCATCCCTCTTTAAGCTCCCTTGGCAAGATGCCTTTCCTCCTCTCTCCTGCCTCCTTCACCCCAGGTGGAAAGAAACTCCTATGTGGGTTTCTGTCTTCAACTGGGGCCACCTCTGTTACCAAGCTATGTGACCCCGGCAAGCCCCTGGCTTTTGTGGGAACTCGGTTTCTGCCTGTGGAATGACGGGGCTGAGGCAGGTAAACTACGAGGCCCCACACTCCCCACCCCGTCACTGCGCTGGGCTTCTCTCTGGAATAACAACCCCCCACAGCCAACGGCTCCGACCAAGGAGACACAGTATTACTGTTCTGTCTACCACCTCCTCTGGGGATTGTGTTCCGTGCCTCCCCCCTGCCCTGCACAGGGTGAGGGCTAGCAGACCTGGCGTCCGACGCTCTGCTATCTTTGTGATCTTGCCAGACCACCTAAACCGGGTCTCGGTTTCCTCATCTGTACAATGGGTGCAAACGTTTCTAATCTGCCCGCTTCACAGAGCATTCAAGAGCATGAAGGAGTTCTACAGGACTGTGAGAATACTGGAGATGAACTGAATTCTGTTCAAACATGTGAGATCCTCTAAGATCTGGAAATAATTTTAAACAGAGATGTCCACATCCTTAGCCAGGGGTCCTTTGCCGCTTGGCCAAATCAACGGTGTAATTAGAGTTGGCCAAATGACCACTTCGAGGGGTCTTTTGCTGGCACTGGGAGCTGGGGGACTGGGGTGGAGGGTTTTGCCTGAAGCAAGGCCTGAGCTTCTTGCATCTGAGCTCAGCCTGGCTAGGATGCTGCAGAGGACAGGTGTAGTTTTGTATCACTGCACAATATTCCGATGCATTGGGTGCAAGCAGCCGAGGGAGCAGGTGCAGACCTGCCGACCTCTCCCTCCTACCACCCAGGGGTCACTCCCACCCCCAAGCTGGCCCTTTGACCCCCGGACCCTCTTCTCTGCCGGAGCGCCCCATACCTTGTAGCCCTGGATGTCTCCGTTCTGGCTCTCCAGTGGTGGTGGCTCCCAGGTCACATCAAGCTGTGTGGCCGTGGCGCCATGGACAGCCACGTTACGGGGCGTTGCGGTGGGCACTGGAGGGAGTGAGAGGTCGTGAGCGAGGGGCACAAGTGGGCTTCAGGGAGGAGGAGGTGGGTTGGGATGGTGTGGGGCCCCCGAATCCCGTACGTCCTCTAGCTGGACTTCTGGGTGGGGAAGGCTGAGGCTGCAAGGGCGGGCAGGCTCACCTGCCTCCCCGACGAAGACTTCCTGGGGGGGGCTTGAGGGCCCCTCCCCCACGGCGTTGTACACGCTCATCCGTATCTCATACCGCCGGTGTTTGTTCAGATCTGGGGGAGGGGGGGCACAGAGAGGTCACTGGCCTGCAGGGGCAGAACCAGCATGGGGGGCGGAGGCTGTGATGATGCGCCCGGGATTCTAGTTCCTGCCAGAAGTTCAGGGAAGAAGAGGTAAGGAGTGGGGTGGCCGGGAATCGGGATGCCTGTGGTTGGCTTCCCGGCCAAGGGAGAGCATACTAGACACTTTGGAAACTGAAAGAGACACTATGCATATTTATGCAGGGACAGCTAGTGTGAACCAATACTGTCCTCCCGGGCACACAGGTCACGCACGGGTCACCCTGTCCCCACCATGGCAGATGCTTGAAGTTCCCAGCTGCCCAGGCCCCATCAACCAGCTCTTCACACAGGGGGCTCACCCCTCAGGGAAGGGGCTTATTGGATGTGAATTCTGGGCTAAGAAACGCTATGTTTTTGCCAAGTTTGGGGGTCCTGGGTGGAGATACCTGGACAGAAGCTGAGAGACAAAGGGCAGCTGCAGGAAAATGGGCCGCGAAACCTTGGATGGGAGTTGCCATCCCTGCTTGGTCGGGGGAGGCTAGAAGGTTCTCCCACCGTTCTCCCTGGGCACCCTGCCCTTCTCTCCTTCCTCGGGGGGAGTTCTGCCACTCAGCTGGAATGTGGATGGGGGAGTCACCCTCATTTAACCGGCCACACAGACCATGTGGGCCACTGGCCGATGAAGGAAGGAGAAGGACAACATGGTCTCACACTTTGCTTCTGCTTCGTACAGAGAATGGGGCCCCTTTGCCCTTCCGAGAATCACAGACTTTAGAAGGAGAGCGAGACTTGGGCCAGGCACCCATCAGGAACATTCCCAGGTCCCTGGGGGGACAGAGGGGGTCCTGCTCACTCTGGAGGGGGGGGTTGGCCTGGAATACAGAGCCATGCAGAAAAGTGCCTTCAACGGGACGAGGGGAGTGGCGGTGTCGTGGACGCCTGCCCTTCCAAGCAGCAGACCCAGAGCTCCTCCCACGGACCTCCTGTCATCCCCCCAGCCACCCCACAGAGCACAAGACCGGAGCTGCTCCCTCTTCCGTTCTGTACCCGATGGATGCACGCTTCCCTGGTCACCCTCTACATTTCTGTGTGTTTCCAGAAAGTCACGTGTGCTTTGGGTGATCCCATTCTTCAAGTGGCCTGAGGCGGGCACGCCCCTCAGCCCGGACTCCGGTGTCCTCAGAGGCCCCACACTCCCCATCCCTGTGGAAGGCCTGGGCCCGACTCGGGAGCCGCCATGCAGGGAGACTTACTGTCCAGCTCGTACTGGGTGAGGCTGGGCCGGCTCAGGTTCCGCATGGAGTACATGGCTACGGGGCGGGAGGCCGAGGGGGCCAGAGGGAGACAGCAGACAGAGGAGGTTAGTACACACACACCCTGCTCTGCTGGGACCCCGAGGAGAGGGGCGGGATGGGGGAGGGGCCTGGCAGTGCACATGCAGACGGAAGGGGTGTCCGGGTGTCCGACGCTGAGTTAGGGGTCCCGGGCAGGAGTGAGAGAGGGTGCCCATGAGGCCGGGGGGACACAGGGCACCGCGAGCCCCCTGGAGCCCAGCACCCCTGAGGGCAGCTCTGGGGGACCCTCGGTCCCCAGTCGCTCCCTTGTCTGAGCTGGGACTTCGATAGAACCATCCTGAAACTGTGGGGTGTTAATTTTCCCCTCTTAAAAGAAACCCTTTTACTTCCAGGAAATAGGCCGGCATTATCCAGAGGCAGATAAAATCACAACCACAAGCACATGTCTGCCAAAAAATAAAAAAAATAGTGCAAGCTGCTGGATCAGCTACATCCGAGTTGTTCTGTGAATATTCCCTTGCTCTGCGTTCACTCATTTTGTTGTCTGCTAGTATTCGTTAGAAGCCAAGGCACGAAAGCCTTAGAAGAATTACGGGACAGCACTTTGCATACTCTTCGTCTCCCACCCACCCGGGGACCCCAGGCCCCTGGGCTCCTCTCTCCTGCCCACTCCCCGCCCCTGCGTGAGCTGGTCACGGAGCCCACGGCCTCTCCCATCCTGGCCCTCAAGTCCAACCCGAGCCGCCGCCTTGGCCCCAGCCGCCTGCTTTCGGTGACCGCAGGAGCCTCTAACTGGAACCCCTGCCTCTGGTCCTGCCCCGCCAGCCATCGCCCTCCTGCCCCAAAGGGCAAGCACGTCATCCTCCTTGGCTGTGACTCTCCCTGGGATTCCCACCAGGCTCCTGGCTCTTTCCTTCCGGCCACCACAGGCAGGCCAGATTCCAAGGACCCTGGGACAGAACAGTGACCTCCAGCCAGCAGGTTATTGGGGTGAGCAGGCTTGACTCTTGGCCCTTTCCACCTCAGGCCCTTTGCTGGGCTTTCCCCTTAGCTTTGAATGGGTTGACTTGGGATCATCCATCAGGGTCATGGCCAAGGCCATCTTCAGGGAGGCCTTCCCTGACACTGACTCCCCTGAAAAAGGCCCCCAAGGCCGTCATGCCAACTGTCTTAGACATTTATTGTTAGTTTACTTCTTGAGTGCAGGTTCCTCCTTGAGCCCACAAGCTCTGAGAGGGCAGGGGCCGTCTGTCTTGTTCACTGGTGTGCCCCAGTGTCCGAGGGCATGTAGAAGGTGCTCAATAAACACCCAGTGACTGAATGGAACGGGGGTGGCGGGGAGGGGTGCACTCGGGAGAGGTGCACTCAGGACAGGGCGGCGGGTTTCAGGTCAGGGTGCCTCCAGGAAGCTGAGAGCTCCCAGGCAGGGAGGGGAGTGTCCCCGGCCCCACTGTCCCCTGACCCCTGTGGATGCCACTCACAGGTAAGCTCAGCCCACTTGGCCCCCGGGTTGTTGATGCCACGCAGTGTGAAGCCCCTCAGCCCCTCGTAGAGCAGCTCCCGGTACCGGATCCGGAAGCCCAGGAGGATGCCGTTGATCTTGTCCTCTGCTGGGGGCTGCAGGGAAGGGAGTGGAGAATGGGGAGGGGCAGGAAACCCCGAGGCTCACCCGCTTCCACTCCGCCCCTCTCCCTTCCTCCCTCCCCATCCTGCCTCCTGTGACCATAGGGCAGAGCCTGAGCATCCACCAGGGAAAGAAATCAAAATGACACTGAGCATTTTTAACTTAAGAAGCACATCCAGTGAGGTTATTTCAGCTCTGCAACATTCTCTGTGGGGCAGGGAAGGACTGGAATCTCCATGCCATTCCCATTCCCAGAGCAGGAAGGTGAGGCTCAGAGAGGGTAAGGCATATGCCCAAGGACACACAGCACCATTGGGCTCTCCTCCTAGACCATTCCTTGCCCAGGGATACCTTCACACAGCACCAGCCTCCCTGGGCCTGGTGATCCCGCCACCTCCCACCAGACCAGCGTCTCCTGGGGTTTCTGCGAGGCCGTTCCCTATCCCTGAATGCACTGCCCCTGCTCTACCTTTTACTACTTCTTCGCTTTCTGCTCCCATCCACAGCCCAGTGGGAGAACAGGCTTTAGGGGAAGGTGAAAACTACTTTTTAGGATACCTCTTTTTAAAATCCCGCTGAAGTGCTTCACCCTTTTATTAGATCCTTCACTGTCTCCCTGGCTACTGACACCTCCCTGCCCCTTCGCCAGGATGGCCCGGGGCTCTGCCGGCCTGGTCCTGGCTTCGGGCCGCACAAGGTCACTTTCACTCCAGGGAGGGTCCTGTTGCAGTGCGGCCTCGGGTTGGGGAGGGGCTGCGGGGCCCCTTCCTGTTTCCTCTTAAGGGGTCTCCCGTTGGGGACGCTGTGGTGGACAAATGCCCGCCCCTCTGATGCCAAAAAGCGAGACAAGGGTTTGCTGCTTTGGGGCCCGTGTGGGTGACCTGCCGAGTCCAGAGGCTGGACTTGAGAGCGTACAGGAGGGTCCCGCAGGCAGAGACCGGCAGCCTGGTCTCAGATGCGTCTGGTGGTCTTCCTCAGACCATGGCAGGACAACAGTGCCCACCAAGGGACGCTTGGGGAGCTCAGTCAGTTAAGCATCTGCCTTTGGCTTAGGGTCAGGATCCCAGGGTCCTGGGCTCAAGCCCCGCATCAGGCTCCCTGCTCAGCCGGGAGCCTGCTTCTCCCTCTCCCTCTGCCCCTCTCCCCTGCTTGTGCTGGCTCTCTCTCTCAAATAAATAAAGAAATAAAATCTTAAAAAAAAAAGTGCCCACCAGAGAGCAGGCAACGGGGGGAGGGGGTGGGGTGTGCAGAGGAAGGGGGTTCTCTGTCCCCGGACGATGGGTTCCCACTTGGGGTTCCGGCCAGGTATGTACACCTGTGTTTGGTTTGATCAGGAATCCCTTCACTGATGGTGGGCCAGGATTCATGGGGACTCAGGGGGCCCTAAAAGCCCCATGCACTTTTCTGTCCCAGGATTGGCAGCTCGGAGGGCACTAAGCCTGACCCTGCCACTTACTAGCTGTGTAACCAGGCCCGTTCATGTCACTTCCCTGAGGACTGGGTTCTCGTCTGCAGGAGGGGATTGGAACAGCGCCTGCCCGAAGGGATTATCTGGAGAGCAGAGTGAGGGCATGTGTGTATGATGTTCCAGCCTTGCTGGGGGCTGTTGCCTTTCTGGTCCCTGCACAGGGTGTGTCTAAGTCCTCCTAGGACATGGGCCCCTCCCCGCCTGCTGGCTGCTGGCCCGTACCTGCCATCGAATCAGCACGGAGGTGGTGGTGTGGGGTGTCACCGACACAATGGTGGGTGCTTCGTCGGGTGCTGGGGAGAGAGACAGACAGGTGAGCTCTGGGGACTGGGCCTTAGGCCCCCTGGCAGGCCACAGGGAGCAGATTCTTCTGCAAGTGTGGAGGGAGGGGGCCCGGAGCCCTGACCCCAGTCTGCACCCAAGAGCCCAGAGCCCCCCTCCTCTTTGTCCCTGGAGCCACAGGTTTTTGATGTTGCTGCTGCTGAGGCCCCCCCCACACGCCCTTTCACTGGTTTTCTGGGGTTCGCCACGAGCTTGGGGACAGCAGAGAAGGAACACACTGGGATGCCGGGCTTGGCATCGGTGCCCGAATCATGGCAAAGGCCCCTCTGGCCCAAACCTCCTTGGGACTCTGCCCAGGGAGCCAGACACAGGGCCCGGCGGGCCCTCTGCCCCTCCCACCTTTGGGGGCCCCTCCCCTCTGAAGAGAATGCCCAGTGCCCAGGAAGCGCCAGTGGGCCAAGAGAAAGATCCGAGTCGGAGGGCAGCACTGACCGGCCTGCAGAGTGGTCAGTGGCTCTGACTCCTCGCTGAACTCGCTGTCCCCAATGTCATTGGTCGCCTTCACGCGGAACTTGTAGGACGTGAAGGGCTTGAGCCTATGGGCACGATCGGGTTCAATGAGCAGGGGTATCCCCTAATGCCTCACCCCACCACCTCTGCCTGGGAAAGGTGGGGGCAGAGTGTGCTGACCCGTTACACAGATGGGAACACCAAGGCTCAACAAGGTATGTTCCAGAGGGCACACGGGGCCCAGGCCCTCTGGGTCCTGATGCCTGTCTGGGTGTGGCCCCACCTTCAGCCCCCAGGTGGCCCTGTCTACAGGTCTCCCGCCTCACAGGGGCGAGCTGCTATGAGAGCACGGATAACTCTCCCTCTGAGCAAACGCCTCCCCCCAGAAATGCCACCCCTTTCTAGAATTTAGTAAACTTAGGAAGGGTCCCGGTTCTCAAGAGTCAACCACCACTTCACCTCTATAAGCCTTGTTCCTCTCCAGGCAAACGTCTTCCCTTTTGATTTGTTGGGGGTGGGGGGTGAGGAGGAAAGTATTACTCAAAACTCTCGGTCACGTCAACCGGAATATAAAAAAAGATGACCCTCTAGGAATTAAACTGAAGCCAGAATTTCGGAGCAAGCTCCGCTCCCCTGTTCCAGACGGAGAGGGAGATGCCGTCTGGCTGGGAGGGACTGCTAGTGAGGAAGGGCAAGCGCCTCGCTGCGGGGGCCTCCAGGCTCCAGAAATAGATAATCAAGAGGCAGCCCTCACAGGGCTCCGGAGAGCAGGGAGGGAGGTTAGGACAGAGCCGGAGGCGGGGGTCCGGGGGTGGGCAGGCTCCAGGAGCGTGCTCCAGAGCCCCCCCGCGCCCCCCGGCCCCGGCCCCCCAAACCGGGAGCCCCATTGGTGCTGCCTGGGCTGGCAGGGCTGGGGCGGAGCTGCTGGCGGCCCGGGCCTCACCTGTCCACCACCCGGGCCTCACCTGTCCACCACCCGGGCCTCACCTGTCCACCACGAAGGCAGACGCGTTGTGGCTCACGGAGGCCGAGTGCAGCGCCCACCGGCCGCTGGGCAGCTCGCGGGTCTGGACCGTGTAGTAGCGCACGGGGGACAGGCCATCGCTTCCCGGCTCCCAACACAGTAGCACGCTGCGAGCCTTCACGTCCTCCTGCTGCACCACCGGCTTGCTGGGGGGCTGGGGGCGGTCTGGGAGGTGGCGGAGGGGGACAGGAGCAGGGAAGTCAGCCGGGAAGGGGGTGGGGGTGAGCTTTTTCAAGGAAGAGAAGGAGATGCTCTGGGCTCAGGCCTGATGCCCGCGGCCCCATCCCCTCTCTGTGCACACAGGTCCCGACAGCGAGCACCCGTGGCTCCGTGGCTCCTGGTCCACGACCTGTGCTCAGGCCATTAGAGGCCCAGGTACCTGGGAACTTAGATCTCCCGCGGGCAGCCCGACCAGGGACCGGCAGGGAGGAGGTCCGAACACCCGGCTCCTTTGTCCCCCGCCTGCCCCAGCGCTGAGATGGGGCCTGCGCCGTCCCTGCTTGAGTGGGATGGAGCCCACGCTTCCCTCGGTGGGGCTCTGCCGGATGCCCTGCCCACGCCTGGCCTCCTTCTCGCTGCCCCAGGCCCTCCTGCAGGAGTTCTCAGCCTCAGCACTCCGGCACTTGGGGCGGCCGATTCCGTGTTATGGGGCCGTCCTACGTGCTGTAGGGTGTTAGCAGCATCCTGGCCTCCACCCCCTAGATGCCAGTCATAGCTCCCTCTTAGTTGCGACAACTCAAATGGGTCTCCAGACGCTGCCCAATGTTCCCCGGGGGGCGAAGCAGCTCCCGGTTGAGAACCGCTGTCCTACTGGTTTTTCCTGGGAACACTGTCTAACGAACCACTTTCATAGGAATCGGGGTGTCAGCCTGCTTCAGGGGAGCCCGACCTCCGGTGAGTCACCGGCTCAGGGCCACAGGCCCTTGGCACCCAGGGCTCCACGCTGCAGCCCCACCCACCACCCAAACGGACACCATCTTCACTGAGGGCAGGGGAGAAGGGAAGGAAGCTGGTCTCACCAACCCTCCCTCTTCGGAAAACCAGTAGCTGAGGCAAAGCAGGCTCCTTGGGAGGGGGACTCGCAGCCCAGCTTCTGGAAGTCCACTGGAGCCCTTGCTGACCCTGACCCCAGAGATCTCAGCCCACCTGCCACTCCAGGTCAGGGCAACGCGGCTCTTAACTGGCTGATTCCCAGGCACCTGCGAGGTCAGGTGGGGGCACCTGCGTTGGCCGGGACCCCCGCCCCCGCCTCGGCTGCCCCCAGGCCTCCCCAGCCCCAGTGGGCAGTCACCTCTCTTCTCGGTGGTCACCACCAGGGCCTCGGCGGCCTCTCCCCAGCCCTTGCGGGTCTGGGCCGTGATGCGGAACAGGTAGACGGACTCCGGCTTGAGGCCGGTCACGGTGTACTGGCGGGTGCTGGGTGTCAGCACCTCCACGGTGGCCGTGTTGGCCGTGGTGGCGTTGAGCCGGTGTGTGACCTGGTAGGCTGCGGGAAGGAAGGACATGGGCTGTGCTGGGGGGCAGGGCAGTTGCCCTCGGTGCCCGGGGAAAGGGTTGAATCCTTCCCGGGCCACCGCAGTGTCTGCACTTGAGCTCCCCTGGCTGTGGTTCGTCAGCTTAGAGCCCTCTTGGTCATTCTTGTGTCCTCAGCTGCCACGTGGGGAGTGTGGCTGTGGGGGGCACTCCCTCCATGGGGGTCACAGAGTCCGTGACCCCCATGGCAGCCTCAGGTGAGGGGGACAGGGGCTCAGAGGGGCCAGAGCACCTGCTAGGAAGTGCCTGAGCTGGAATCCCAGCCCGTCTGTCTAAGTCCAAGGCGCCGGCCCCTCCCGGCCTCCACTCTGCCTTCTGAGGAGCGGCCTTCCTCTGGGGCAGGCACTGCGGGCTGCCAGCTCTGAGAGCCCGCACTAGGCACAGGGAGTGCCCGCCACGGTTTCACGGGTGAGGGGGCTGAGGCTGTGAGAGAGCCCGCTTGCTCCAGTTCAACCCCGTGAGCCTTCCCCCGAGGGGCTGCGTGTGTGCATGCGTGTCTATGCGTGTGTTAGGGGAGGATCCTTGAATGTGAAATGGTGCTTCTTGAGGAGATGTGGACACTTCCTGGGCCCAGTCTCCCTCTGGCCTCCTCCTCCTACCTGCAGCCTCCGGGCACCGGAGAGGGTAGAGGCTTACCAAGAATGATGCCGTTGGGGGCGGTGGGGGGCTGCCAGATCAGTCGCACGGACGTGGTCCTCACCTCTGGGAACAGGATGCCCATGGGCGGCCCCGGGACTGCAGGGGACAAAGGAGAAGCAGGTGGCCGCCCAGCTACTGCTCAGCCCCAGCCCCACCCCAGGTCCGGCTCCGGGAGAGCACGCAGGCAGGCTGCGGGGAAGGGCACACTGAGCTCAGTGATCTGTGGAGTGCGGCTCTGTGCCTGATGCTGCGATCCAACACGGGACACAAAGATGCTATCAGGGAGGTTTCTGTCCTCAAAAAAAGGGCATTATTTGGCAGGAACCAGAAGGGACCAGGCTCCAGTTCCTTTGGCTCAGTGTCCATGTCCGTGTGCACATATACGTACATGCAGGGCTGCCCTCAGAACTGGGCAACGGGGCCTTGTCCTGGGTCTGTGCTTTAGAAGGCACCACTCTGACTTCCTTCCACCCATAGGGTGAGGTGGCCACAGGGCCCACCCTGAGCCTGAAACACTCCTTTTCCAGGGTCTGCATGGGCCAGTTCCCCAGGCCCACCCTCCAGACTTGCACGTCCGGACTGAGGGATGGCCGGGGCGGTGGTGGTGGTGGTGGGGCAGCTGTTTGGGGTATGTGGACGGAGACTGAGTACCATGTGTCAGGGGAGAGAAGGGGAAGGGAACAGGGCAGAGGGGAGGATGGCTGGGGGTGGGCAACACTTCCCGTGCGGCCTCATCCCAACAGATAATCCCCCAAAGTCTGAGATTTCTAGACTTGAACTTGGCCTTCCAGGTCAAGGCAAGAGGGTCAAACATACTGAATTTAACAGATCAATTGCTTGATTTATAACTTTAGAATACATGGACACACGGTGTTTATGCTTCCTTTTGCACTCTTGTCTGGACCCCAGCAATGTTTGTGGTGGGCAGTCAGAGTACGCGTGTGGGGAGAGGGGAGGGAGCCAAGGACCTGTCGGTCAGCCTTTGACGGAAAGTTCTGCTGCAGGGATGAATGCCTGGAGCCCTGCTGGCATCGCTCTTTTGCAAATGGGACCAGGAGGCTCATGCCCAGGAAAAAGCAAGCCTCTTCCTTGCACAGACCTTTACTCCAAGTGCACCTGCCCCAGGCAAAACCCAAATCAAAATGGGTGCCAAGTCTCTATTCTGTGCACTTGTCCCAGAGAGTGCACAAGAGACTGAATCCGATGTCAAACTGTCCTTGCCTTCCACTTCTTCCTCAGGGACGCACAGTCTGGGTTGTGTATCCCCTCGCAGTGGGTTGGTGGCCCTCGGTGACCTGTCCCCCACAGGAGAAGCCTGACGCCACGGTTCCCTTTGGGGCAAAGTGCGAGCCCGGAGGGGCAGGGCCGGGCAGGCAGGAGGGAGGGGAGCTCCCAGCCTCTTCAGGCGCGCAGGGATTCAAACTCACCATCATCCAGCGTCCGCTCCAGGATGGGAGGGTGGCTGGGGCTGCCATCCCCGATGCGCGTGAAGGCTAGCACCTGGACCTCATAGAGCACGTATTTGCCCAACCCTGTGAGCTGGGCACTGCGTGACGAGTTCCCCTCCACCAGCCAGAACCGGGGCTGGGAATCCGAGTCCTTCTCCTTATACATCACCTGCCAGAGCACAGTGCAGGGGGTGAGGGCCTGGGGTCTGGGTCCTGCGTGCCAGCACCTTCCCCACGTCTCATCCCCGGAGCGAGGCAGGCGGGATAGAGCTGCTGGACCCTGGGCTCCTTGGAGTGGCTCCCTGCACAGAGCTTTACTCAAAGTGAACCTGAGGGGCATGGGATACGGTGGAGCTTGGGCTCTGGGAGAGCAGGGGACACAAAGATGCACCGGGCCAGGGAGCTGGAAGGTTCCTTAGAGAGCATTCAGCTAGGAAAACAGGCCCAGAGAAGGGGCATGACTGGCACGAGGTCACACAGCCAGTAATGGGGGGGCACGGACATCAAGCCACGTCTCCCAACCTGTGGGCCAAGGCTGAACCCTGCGGTTAGGCGCAGCTTTGGGAGCAGTTCTGGAAGATGATGGGAACTGGGCCCGTGGGCTGAGCGAGGCTGGGGCAGCCAGTGGGGCCTCCTGGGGGCTTCCCCAAGGACCTGGGCCCCCCTGGAAGCCTCCAGCCCTGAGGGAGGACTCCTTGGTTGCCGTGCCACCCAGAGCAGAGACGCCGGGAGCTCTTGGGCATCCATTCCAGAAGGCGGAGACATGGGCCCCAGGGGTCATGAGGACAAGGCACCTTGGATGGGGACGCGGGCGACCTTGGAGCCAGGACTCACCTTGTAGCCCAGCACGAGCCCATTGCGGTCGGCCTCAGGGATCTCGTCCCAGCGCACTAGCATGCTGCTGGAGGTCGTGGCCAGTGCAGACACGTTGGTGGGGCCAGAGGACGGCACTGAGGGGGAGAGGGAGCAGAGAGGAGGAGCTTAGGACCCAGTCGGCCCTACAGAGGAAGGGGGTGTGACACCCTGTCCCCAGCAGCAGATTATCCTGCAGTGATTCCTGGTGGCTCTGGAACATCGCAGATGCTGCTTCTGGTTTCAGAGGAGCCTCCCCGTTATCCTCTGCTTGGGCCAATGGGAGGATGAATCCCCCTTTCCTGTCTGTGCAGCAGTGAGGGCTGGGGAGGGGCCGGGATGGGAGGGGACCTCCTTCAAAAGGGGCCAGGAAAAAGCCTCAGAGTGGTGAACCACATGTGGATGCACGAGGGCTGCCTGAAGGCTGGGGGCTCATGTTCTGTGGGTGACCCCTTGCCAGGGTCCCGTGAGCTGCTGGTTCTGCTTCTGGAATGTTCTGAGAACTGATCCAACCTCCTCATCTCCGGTTCTTTTAGGCACTACTGGGTATCAGGGTTAAAGGTGAGGGCACAGAGACATGGGCAGTTTGTAGGGAAAGACCTCCTGGCTAACCTGCAGGGGTGGGGATCCCCCCAACCCCCCGATTTTGGGAGCAGTGGGAATACGCTGGGGGACACGGCAACAAGGTCGGGCACTCTGCCGGGATGTTGAGCATGAGCGGGAAAGTGAGTCTGGGCTTATTCTGAACAATGGCTCCAGCCTTTGTACCCTTGGAAGGCTGTGAGGGCAGAGAGACCAAGGTGGGGGGGGGGGTCCCCGCCACAGGCTGCGGGGCCCGGGGGGGGCTGGTACAAGGGCCACAGTACCTGACTCCCGGGTCCTGCCCGTCACCATCTGGCTCCAGGGCCCGCTCCCGATGGCGTTGAAGGCCTGGACCTGGACGTGGTACTCTGTCCACTCCTCCAGGTCTTCGATGGTGTAGTCACGCTCCACGCGGTCCTGGACCACGTGGCTCAGCGTCTTGCCGTGGCCGTCTGCCCGGCTGTATTTGATCTTGTAGCCCACCGACTCGGGGTTCCCGTTGTATTCCATCTCCGGGAGAGGCTGCAGGAAGGTGGGGGTGGCAGAGCGGCTGTGAGGCCAGGCCTACCCCGTGCGGGGGACTATCTGGCTTGTGCACCCTCTTCCAGGGAGCCCTACAGGATTATCATACCCACCGTCCAAGCTGTCCGTGCCCATGTGAGGTGCTCTCGCCAGGTGGGGCTTAGAATGTGTGAGTCTATATTTCTGGAGGCTTCCCCCCCACTGCCCCATCTCCTCTCTGTCTGTGCCAAGCTCCCAGGAGAGATGGCATCCATTCTCGCACACGGGGCAAACTCAGTACCCGGCCGGGGCACTGAGACTGGAGAGGAGACCCACAAACCTGTCTGTCCAACAGGCAGATGAGCACAGCACCCCTGGCCTCGGCTGTCTCTACCACTTAACTCCCTCGCTTAGGCTGCCAACACACACTTAATTGCCTCTAACATGCCTGCTCCCAGCTCACGCCCGCCGCCCTTGGAGAAGCAAGTGTCTCGGGCATGGATGGAGTGAGTACCAGTCACTGGCAGCAGTCCTTCCAGCAGGAGGCCTGAATCTCTCCTGCCACATGTTCAGCCGCCTCCTTCTGGGGAGTTTCAGCCGACAGAAAAGACAGATCCCTTTCCTAGGCGGCTGGGGCTGTGGCTGCTGGCTCAAGGTCATTTGGATGAACCTGGGCAGTGTTGGTAAGCAGTGGGGGTGTGTGCATGTTGGGGGGACCTGTGATCCGGAGTAGGTGTGAGCTGAGGACTCCGCCTTAGGATTCTCTCCAAAGAAGAGGCACCCTGGGCCCTCACCTCCCTGCCGTTCTGCGTCCCCGGGCACGGTTCACAGGCTCCTCACATTCTGACCCACTTCCTCCCGTTCCTCGGCCTCTGCCTCACTCCCTGCATACTCACTGCCTCCTGTTAGCTCAGACACTTAGTGAAGCCGACCAGAGACCATTAAGACAGTTAATCAATGGGCCCGGAGTGCACGCTTCCTTACCTGCTAGGGAAAGGTAACAGGCCGTGCACCATTACGCGGGACTGGAGGTGCCTGGGGCCCTGTGCGGTGCATCAATTGCCTTTTTATTCCTCCTCCAGCCCCCCTGGGCATCAGTCAGTCTCTAGTCTTTTAGTGTTTGGAAACCTTAAAGTGAGCTACAGGAGGAAGGCAGGGAGCCGGCCCGGAGGGGGCCAGAGCTTAGGCAGGAAGGGGCCAAGCGAGCAGTAACTGGGGCTGCACACGCCCTGGGGGGGGGGGGGCCTGCCCATGGGGCGTGGGGCCCCTGAGCTGGAGGGAAAGACAGCTCTGCTCAGTGCCGGTCCCCTGGGAGGGGACTCATAATCACGAACTACCGTATGTCCATGAGCTCCTTCTACCAGGCATCCAGCTAAATGAAAGGGGGAAAGGGCTTTCCAGTCAATCCCACAGCATGGTGTTTTGCAAATTGTGTTTTGTGCAAGTAGTAAGAGGTCTCACGTGGAAACAAAACCAAGTCGCGCATGGCCAGACCGGCCAGTGAAGCGGGGTCAGGCAGGCTCTTCCCAGCACTAAGGAGAGGAGCCAGGCTGCGGGGTGCTGTCCCCCACATTCGTTTGTCTCAGAAGTCCTGTACGCGCCTAGCTCCTCTTGGATGGCTGCTGTGTGGAGCAGTAGTCGGGAAAACACTGTCCTGGGGGGAACGGCATCAGGCAGACACATTTTCTCCCGATCCCCGGAAGATGGGGCTGCAGTGTGCTCCGTGGTTAGGGCTGTGGATTCTGGGGGAATAGACTCCCCGGGTTGGGAAACCCAGCCCTGCTGTTAACTAGAGGATGTTGGCAGGGGCGGGTGGGTGGGATTTGGGCCAGTGATTTGACCGCTTTCTGCCTCAGTTTCCCCATCTGTAAAGTAGGGATCAGGATCACTCTGCTGTCACAAGCCTGTGGAGAGGGTTCTGGGCCTTACCTGGGGTAATGGCCCTTGACATGCAACCCTGACCTGGAGGGGTGGTCTCCCGCACCTGCCCCACAACCTCAGAAACAACCCTTCACTCTCTGACTTGGTGCAAGGGATGACTTACATCTGAACCCCAGGCCCGCCACTTGGGAGCTGTGTGGACATGGGCGAGTTCCTAACTTCTCTGATCCTCAGTTTCCTTAGCTGTAAATTGGGGTCGCAATGTGCCCTTTGCAGGATGACCGGGAGGATTAAATGGAAGAAAACATGTAAAATGCTTGGCACCTGGCAATGCTCACTAAACAGCGTTTTCTAGTTCCTTCTTACAGAAGGCATTTGTTCATTTGGCTAAGATGAATTATCAGGCACCTTAAAGGTGCTAGGTGTAAGGAAAAGAGAAGGGAGCTGTGGGTATTCTGGTGACCCCCCTCCTTGATGTGGCCCTCTCGGAGGCAATGACCGTGGTAGGGTGACAAGGACCAAGGAGCCATTCCACCCCCATTGCCCTCGTGGGAGCCTCACCATCCAGCGGAGCCACAGGCTGGTCTCACTGGCTGTGCGCAGGGTCACGTTGGCAGGGGCCATGTCAGGGGGTGCCTGGAGGGTCTGGATCTTTCTAGAAGGCTGGCTGGGTGGGCTGGTGCCCACGATGTTCACTTGGCGCATTCGGAAGCTGGAGTGGGGGAAGGGAGTGAGCAAGGTGATGAGGGCAGGACCCCAGGCCAATGCCCGTCTGGGTCTGGGCAGCCCCCCGCATTCTGCCCTGTTACCTGTAGTAGGTGAAGGGGTTGAGCTCGGGCACCTCCATGGAGCGGGCGTCGGGCTCGTTGGTGAGCTGGTGAACCAGAAGCCACTCCTCTCCCTCCCCAACCACGCCCACCTGGAAAAGGGAGACGCTCTTAGACCCGCTCAGCTTGTGGGGCTGAGATGTCCTGTGCCCCAGGTTCTCAGGGGTAAAGCCCTGCCCATGAAGATCTTGATTCCATCCTGGGGCTCACCTGGAGAGCCCCACATGGGGTCACCACCTTTCCAGGCCCTGAAAATGACTTCAAGCATGACCCCGAGCCGTCTTGCGTAGAATCTGGTGGAATGCTTGCTAGAAACCCATGCCAGGGCCCTGCCCTAGACCGAGCCCATCAGAATCCCTGGGGGTGGTACCCGGGAATCTGGCTATTTACCAAGCTCCCCAGGGGATTCTGAACACCCTGGCATGCTTCTCAAACCCCAGCTTCATCAGAATCTGAATTTCTGGGGGTGTGGCCCAGGTGTTGGAACTGATGGATGCTCCCCGGGGGCAGCCAAAGCAGACTCGCCACTTTAGGGGCTGTGGGCGGCAGCTGTGTATTTCTCCAGGCTGGCCAGTTCCTGCCCGACCCACGGGGACTGCTGTGTGTGTGTGTGTTTCCGCACGTGTGTGCATGTGCACACGTGTGTTCACGCGTGTGTGTATGCATGTGCGCGTGCATATGTGTGTCCATGCACGCACACAGTGGTCAGGTGAAGTGGAGGCAGAACTGGGAACGGTGGGCATTTTGGGGTATTTGGCCACATGACAGTTGCATATGAAAATCCCCACAGGTGTGAACACACGTATGGTTTGCTCTCAAGTGCGTGGCCGTGCGCCCATGTCTAGGAAGCAGGCTGCATGGGCTGCGGGCCCCCCCGGCAGCAGGGTTTACCTGAGCCTCCACCAGCCAGCGGGAGATGGAGGTTTTCCCATCATAGCCTGGCCTGAACTGCAAGGTCACGGAGCGGGGGCCGATGTTGGAAATGCCCAGGTTGGTGGGGGCCCCTGGGAGTTCTGGAAAACAGGATGGGAGAGGAGATCCGTTGAGGACAAGGTCCTCCTTCCACATAGACTAGGCCTCTGGGTGGGGGGCTATGTCACTCTTCTAGAAGTTTGGTAGGAGGAGCTGGGCTGAGGCTTCCGCCCTCCAACTCAGTCTTCTTCCTGCATCCACAGCTCTCTGTGTCCAGACCAGGGGCCTGAGGGGCAGGGTCGGGGGCTGGGAGGGCCTCCCAGGGCCACAGGGAGGTTGGAACAGGGAACAGGGGCTGGGCATGCAAGGGCTTCCCAAAAGAATCTTCCTCTCCGTCCACACACATAGCTCCTTTCAGCCCTCCCAAACCCAATCATGGCTGAGGAAGATCAGAAGGAGAGCTGGGGGGGGGGAGGGAGCCCCTAATTTCTGACCAGGAACCTTGGGATTCAGGATGAACAGAAAGAGTATAGAGTCTAGAAGTCGGACTGTCTTGAGCTGGAATCTAACCCCACTGTTTCCATGCTGTGTGTCTGTGGGCAAGTCACCTAACCTTTCTGTGCCACAGTGTCCTCCTTGGTCAAACGGTGACGGTAGTATCACCAACCTCAGGGTCGTTGTGAAGACTCACTGAATTGATGTAGATACAGCACTTAGCTTCAGGCACAAATATGTGTTGGTGTTATCAGCTGTGGTTGAGTCAGCTGGGGTGTCTCAGCCATCTCGGGAGCAGAGTGGGGGGCGCAGGTCAAGGGATTCTAGCTGGGTCCCGTAAGCATAGACTTATAGACCCAGCCAGGACCATGTGGTTGTCTAATCGACCTCCCATAGATACAGATGGGGAAACTGAGGCACAGAAGGGACACTTGACTTGCTTGAGGTTGCAGAGCTTGGCAGAAGCAGGGCTGAGAGTAGGTCTCAGCTTGCTCTTTATACCAGATTTAAGATGATTCCCACCTTACTCTACCCTTTCCCAACCAACACTTCCACTGGCTGGAATCCCATTTGGACTTTCTGGGAGACAGTGAGAATTCTTCCCCTGAATCAGAGATACTATTGCTCGATGCAGAACCTGGTGTGGCATGGGGGTGGATGAGACGGGGGCGGGGGAGAGTCCTCTGGGGGACTCTGCTTTTCTGAGAGCCATGGGAGGAGGCAGCAGTGGGTCCACTGAGCCTCCAAACAGAGACCTGGGATTATGAGACGTAAGCCTGCTCTGGGGGAAGCTCAAGGGACCATGGACCCAAGGCAGGGGAGAGCTCGGGGGGGAAGAAAGCCAGTATTCCTGAGAAAAAGGTAAGCTTCTTGGTCAGGAGGAAGACCACAAGAGGCCAGGAGTCTTGCCCTGCGAGTGGGCACCCACCTGGAGGCACGCCGGAGGAGATGGTTGACGCGGACACCTGGCCCTGGCCCTTGGCGGTCATGGCGGCCACCTCGATGGTGTAGGTGGTAAGCGCAGTGAGGCCCGTGACGCGGTACTCCAGGGTCACGTTGGGCAGGTAGTGGGTCACGCGGGTGTTGGTTCGGTTATACTCCTCCCAGGAGATCCGGTACCCTGGGGGGAGCCCCCAGTTGTGCATGAGCTTAGCTGTGACCAAATGCTGGCTTTGGCCCTTCTGTTCTGCTTCTCCCTTTTTCACTAGTCTGGGTTGGGAGCAATGGGGCCGAGGGAGCTGGGAACCTCGTGCCTGGGGCCCCAGGTATAACTTGGGTGGGATGCCCCTGTTGGGTGGGGACTGTAGGAGGGAGCAAGTCATTATGGTGGGTGCTTGAGGCCTGTGGTGGAGGACCTGGGATGTGCTACAGAGCAGAGGGGCTGAGAACCTCCTCTGAGTATGTTCTAAGAAAGAGTGGCCTGCTGGGAGGCTTTGGATGAACATCAGTCAACAGGATGGACTGGACGACCCTGTCTCGCCCCCGGGCTCAGGAACGCCCACCCATCACCCTTACCTGTGAGGATGCCATTCTTCTCTCCTGGCTCTTGCCAGCTGACCTTCAGCGAGGTGTCCAGGATTTCACTGAAGCTCAGGTGTCCCACAGGACCAGGCACTGTACCCCAAAAGGGCCCCCACCCCACCCAATGCATGTTAGAGCCAGAGAGAGACCACTGTCTGCAAGACAGCCCGCGGTGCTCCAGGGGCACCCCAGGATGGGAGACAAGGCTGGGATCGCCCCATATCTGGAACGCTCAGTCTGGCTCTTGGGTGGGTGGGTGGTGAGGGGGGCAGGGATGGCAGGGGCTGGGTGGTGCCTACCATCCTCATGGGTGCGCACCAGCTGGGGGGTGCTTCGAGGCCCATCGCCAGGAGTGGTGAAGCACAGCACGGAGGTGAAGTACTCGGTGAACTTCTTCAGGCCGGACACGAAGCCCACGTGGATGCTGTCTTGAAAGTTGGGCCGGGCAGTCACCATGGTAACCTCCTCTTCCTGCTCTGGCTCCCAGGCAATCAGCTGGGGAGAGGCCAGCAATTCAGGCAGGGCAGCAAGAATGTTCCAGAAGAGGCCGAGCGCTCTCCCACAGTCTGGGCCAACGGACAGAGAGCGTCTAGGAGCCCAGCTCCCTAGGGTCCCTCCTCCTAGGAAAGGGATGGGTGCACGCACACCTCCAAGCCACGAGCGTCCGTCCTAGGTGTTCCCTTTGGTGTGCTGGCTGTTCATTGAGCAACTTACTGAGAGCGAGGCACCGGGCTCATTGTGCTCCATGAGGGGTCTCTCACCAGGGAGGTTTTCTACCAAGATTGGCTGCATAATTTGCAGGTTCAGTGCAAAATGAAAATGGAGGGTCCCCTTGTTCAAAAATTTTTAAGAAATGCAAGGTGACGGCAGCCGAGCATTGAACGGAACGGGGTGGTGGTGGTGGTGCTGGTTGGGGGGGTCCCTCTGAGCGCAGAGCCCGCCCTGTGTGTTACAGATGAGGACCCAGGCTCAGAGAGGCTCAGCGACTCCCACTATCCACACAGCTAGTGCGAAGCTGAGGGGCTCCTACAGCTTTCTCTGTCTAGGCTGGGCAGGGTCTCCCTCGGAGTTTCCCCTTAGAGCTGCCACTCCCGCTAGACTTTTCAACTTGTTCCAAGCTGGGATTTCAGTCTGTGACCCAACCTGGAGGCAGGGTGTCGGCGAGAAGAGCCCGTCTGGAAACGCAGCAGGGCTTTCCTGACTTCCGCTCTGCACCTGTAACCCACGCCCTTCCTGCCTCCCCTTCCTTCTCTCCTTGCCTCTTGATCTGTCACCCCACACTCCTGCTTTCTGGGCCCTTCATCTGTCTCCGACAATGACAGCTGGTCTCAGAGACTTCCTCGTTCATTTGAAGTTGATTAACTAGCAATTAATGGTGAAAAGCAACACTTGATGAGTTTTAATAAGTACGGGTATTTATAGATATAAAACAATAGCATGCTGATGTCTCCTGATTAACTCGCCCCTATAACAATGCTTCATCTTCTCCTTTTCGGAGCTGTGTGTTTATAAAGGATGTTTGGAGATTTAATTGGTATTGTGAAAAGATAGCCTATAGCAAGTTAATTAGACACTAATTAGACCCTAAAAATACTAATCAGAAATACTAAGTGGCATTTAATAAGTATGTTAAATATTCTCCTTATTTTGGTTATCTTGTTTCAGAGCAATTAAATTGCTGAACTTCTTTGGAATAGATAAAGAAACAAGTTTAATGTTTTAATTTAATTTAATTAATGTAAATTTGAATTAATTACGCCAATAGAAATAATTGTGTGGTGTGTTCCCCAGCAAGTGCAAAATCTGGGTAAATATTATTTTATTGGGGGGGCGCCTGGGTGGCTCAGTTGGTTGAGCGACTGCCTTCGGCTCAGGTCATGATCCTGGAGTCCCGGGATCGAGTCCCGCATCGGGCTCCCTGCTCGGCGGGGAGTCTGCTTCTCCCTCTAACCCTCTCCCCTCTCATGTACTCTCTCTCTCTCTCTCATTCTCGCTCTCTCAAATAAATAAATAAATCTTTAAAAAAATATATTATTTTATTGGGTTTAGGCCAATTATAATCACTACCATTATTGTAGGAATAAAGGACAAAGAATATCTTTACAGGTGCCCTAAAAGAATATCACTGGCAATTGGCTTCAAAAATGACCCAGAAGGGGCACCTGGGTGGCTCAGTCGTTAAGCGTCTACCTTCGGCTCAGGTCATGATCCTGGAGTCCCGGGATCGAGTCCCACATCGGGCTCCCTGCTCAGCAGGGGGTCTGCTTCTCCCTCTGCCCTCTTCCCTCTCATGCTCTCTGTCTCTCATTCTCTCTCTCTCAAATAAATAAATAAAATCTTAAAAAAAAAAAGATTTTAAAAAAGGGGCGCCTGGGTGGCTCAGTCGGTTAAGCGTCTGCCTTCGGCTCAGGTCATGATCCCAGGGTCCTGGGATCGAGCCCCGCATCGGGCTCCCTGCTCGGCGGGAAGCCTGCTTCTCCCTCTCCCACTCCCCCTGCCTGTGTTCCTGCTCTTGCTATCTCTCTGTCAAATAAATAAGTGAAATCTTTAAAAAAGAAAAAAAGAAGCAAGATGGAGAAAGTGTATAGAGTGGGCTGTCATTTATGGAAGAAGGGGACGACACACATTTATATACGTTTGCATTTGCTTATATTAAAGAAATGAAAGGAAAAAAAACAAACCAAGCAAACAAAAAGAAACCGGGCGCCTGGGTAGCTCAGTCGTTAAGCGTCTGCCTTCGGCTCAGGTCATGATCCCAGGGTCCTGGGATCGAGCCCCGCATCGGGCTCCCTGCTCGGTGGGGAGCCTGCTTCTCCCTCTCCCGCTCCCCCTGCTTGTGTTCCCTCTCTCACTGTGTCTCTCTTTGTCAAATAAATAAATAAATAATCTTTTTTTTTTTTTAAGATTTTATTTATTTACTTGAGACAGAGAGCATGAGAGGGAAGAGGGCCAGAGGGAGAAGCAGACCCCCCGCTGAACAGGGAGCCCGATGCGGGACTCGATCCCGGGACTCCAGGATCATGACCTGAGCCGAAGGCAATCGCTTAACCAACTGAGCCACCCAGGCGCCCAATAAAAAAATCTTAAAAAAAAAAAAAAAGACCCAGAAGTGCACAGGGCTGTGGTTTTCTGCGTAACGACTTTGTCTTACGGCTCCAAGCCTACGATGGCAGCAGGATTGAGGTAGCTTCAAAGTATTTACTCTGGGATGTCATCCACTTGTCATTCTCTAGCTGCGTCTAAAGAGGAGGAAGCTTAGGGTTCAGAGCTTTCTCCCCCAGGCCAGGAAGACTACAGACTTGCCTTCTGCACCTTCCGTTCCCTGAAAGGAGGTGGGCTCTGGGCAGGCCTGGGATAGAATCTGTGCTTGAGTGAATGCACCCCAGGGCTGCCGTCTGATGTGCTCGTGCTCTGCGTCGGGCACTGGGGTGAGCCCGTCGCTGAGCAGTCCCACTGCATGATCATAGTGAGGACTGGATGTGGGCATCACTGCCCTATGCTGTTGCAGGAAGGGAACGGAGGACCACAAAGGTTGAAGCCTGGCTGGTGCACATGGGCCTGCCAGGGGCTGGCTTCAGATCTGTGGACCCCCCCTCTGCCCCGCAGATCCTGGATGAAGGCCTCTGCCCCCCGAGGTACACACAGCTGCTAGGTGAGCATCGGAGTTTCTCTCTGCTGTCTGCATGCCTGCTCTCGTTAGCCAGGCTCAGCACTGATTTACTCTATCAGGCCCTCAGTCTCAGAGTCTAAGCAGACTGGGCCGGTGTGAGCATGGTTGGGGGATGCGGGTGCCTGTGGGCTTGAGGAGCAGCGCCAGATCGAGGTTCCTGGGCCAGGCAACTCTGCCTTGGAAAGCAGAGGAGAGGAAGAAGAACAGAACCCAGCTCTGCTCCTTGCTATGTGACCCTGGGAAAGTCACTCAGCCTCTCTGAGCCTCAGGCTATTATAGGGGACAGTGATGGCTGCCTTGCTGGCTGCCAGGAGGAGGGATGAAGTGACGTGCCTTTTGTTTCTGGAGGGGGCAGTGTGTTATGGGGATGAGAGGGTGGGGGGTATACACAGCCTGCTAGCTGCTGGAGTTAACAAAAAATAGAGGAAATTCCCTCTTTCCTTCTCCTTTTGTCTTTCCCTCTCTCCCTGTCTATCTCTTTGCATGTGTACGGATTCACATAGAACATTCTGGAAGGATATGCAGGACATTAACAACAGTGGTTACCAGGAGTGGGGAGAGTTTCGGGGTTGGGTGGGTGGGACAGAACCAGGCAGATAAGGAACTGGAGTGGGATGATTTCTGCTACACGTTTATCTTTTTACTTTCATTGGTTTTTGAATCATGTAAATACGTTTCCTGTTAAAAAATTAAATTAAAAGACCTTAAAAATAATGGAAGGATTTGGCAGTAGTAGGAAAATTATATATACATTTATCCGTTGATCCAGCAATCTCCTTTCTACGAATCTATTCTAGAGTGAAATGTGAAAAATATGAAAAAATATATGCACAAAGCTATTCACTGTAGAAATGTTTATTATAGTAAAAGGCTGGAAACAACCCAAATGTCATCGCTGGGAAGCTGACTGACCAAACTATGGGAAAGCCACATAATGGAGTCCAGTATAGATGTCAAAAAGGGAACCGGGAATCTCTATATTCCTATGGAGTGATCCCCAGGATATAATGCAAATAAAGAAGCAAGATGGAGAGGGGCGCCTGGGTGGCTCAGTCGGTTAAGCGTCTGCCTTCAGCTCAGGTCATGATCCCAGGGTCCTGGGATCGAGCCCCACATCGGGCTCCCTGCTCAGCGGGAAGCCTGCTCCTCCCTCTCCCACTCCCCCTGCCTGTGTTCCTGCTCTCGCTATCTCTCTGTCAAATAAATAAGTGAAATCTTTAAAAAAGAAAAAAAGAAGAAGCAAGATGGAGAAAGTGTATAGAGTGGGTTGTCATTTATGGAAGAAGGGGACGACACACATTTATATACGTTTGCATTTGCTTATATTAAAGAAATGAAAGGAAAAAACCAAACCAAGCAAACAAAAAGAAACCGGGCGCCTGGGTGGCTCAGATGGTTAAGTGTCTGCCTTCAGCTCAGGTCATGATCCCAGGGTCCTGGGATCGAGTCCCGCATCGGGCTCTCTGCTCCTTGGGAGCCTGCTTCTCCCTCTGCCTCTCTCTCTCTCTCTCTCTGTCTTTCATGAATAAATAAATAAAATATTTAAAAAACAAAAAAAACAAAAAAAACCAAAAAGAAACCAAACCTACGGGGGAGGGAAAGGACCAGAATTCAGGCTGATTTTCTGTGAATTTACTTTGTATGTTTAATTTGGAACCATGTAAATATGTTCCATAATTATAGAACAAAATTAAATTAAAAAATCAATCCCTAAAATTCAAAACCAAAATGAAAGAAATGAACCTAATGGTGGATTGAGCTGTAGCAAACTTACACAGAGAGAAACTATTTCAAGAGACTTTGTAGCCCAGCCAGGGGGAGGACATCCGTCGTGGGGATACACCCTAGGAACGGAAAGCCCTGTAAATAATCTGACACGATCTTCGGTTGTCACCGTGGTGGGATGACTGTTCTGAAACTGTTGTGGGTGTTTTTGGGATAAAGGAAGCAGGTGATTACATTGGTGTTGTAGGAACTGGATTTTCAGTATGGAGAAAAGAGAGACAAAAGACCAATAAGATGATTAAAGAGCTTATAGCCCTGAAATTGAGTTGGAAGAATCCCTATGTGTCTTACCTGAAAAGAAGGAGAAGGAGAAGGAGAAGCATTTATGAGCTGTCCATTAACAGAGCCCAGAAACAGCCTCCAGTGCTGGTATAAGGAGCACCCCCTGTGCCTGGATTGCAGTGTCCAATTATTATTTCCGACTGAAAAGAACAAGATTCCCTGAAGACATGGCTGATCCCAGGGACGGCGCAGGAACTGGTCACAGCTTGGACCATCCTGTCAGACTATAAGGAAGCTATCGGCCTACAGGGGCCCTGTCAAAAGGACTCAGCAACCAAAGAGGCCAACGATGGGTCAATCTGACATCAACACGAATAATAACAGCCATGGGTTGAAACATACCAGATGAGTTAAAAATCCTCGAGTACATAATAATACATCAAGAATAAAACAAAAAGATGTCCCCCCTCCCCCACCCAAACTCATCTGTCACTTTAGAAGATGCTAAGGAATGACATTCATTACTCTGAAAATTGGTAAGTGATGGAAAAGGACTGAGTTTTGACCATGCTTTTCCTAGACGAAATGAACCTTCAGGTAACCAAAGAGTTGGTAAGGGGGAAATTCTTTTTATTGGAAAACGTTTCTGCTAATACACCAAGGAGAAATTATAATATTTGACTGTCCCCATTTTGCAACCCTATTGAAATAATAGATCACACAGGGTGGTCAATGGTCACCACACGATAGTAAGAGAGACAGCCAGACTTTATGCTTTCTGATGTAAATGCACAGCACCATCTAGGAAATAATATTTGGGAAAAAACCACAAAATCATCAAACCTGAATCTGATCAAGGCTCTAGTTCTAAGTTCCAATTTACTGCGAATATAGCATTCAGAGGCATGTGTTAAATGACCCCACAGAGAGGCAATCAGCAAAATCTAGGCTGTGGAAAATTCTATAGGGCAAATGATTAAGTTTCTTGACTCAATAAATTACAAGAAAGAGAGGGGCGCCTGGGTGGCTCAGATGGTTAAGCGTCTGCCTTCGGCTCAGGTCATGATCCCAGGGTCCTGGGATAGAGCCCCGCATCGAGCTCCCTGCTTGGCGGGGAGTCTGCTTCTCCCTCTCCCTCTACTGTTCCCCCTGCTTGTGCTCTCTCACTCTCTGTATCAAATAAAATCTTTAAAAAAAAAATTACAAGAAAGAGAGAGAGAGAAAGGAGGGAGGGAGGGAGGGAGAGAGAGAGAGAATCTATAGATCAGCTGAGACCTAAAAAATACCCAATCAATTGCAGTCGTGTGGACTTCATTGGGATCCTGAAGCAAATAAAACAACTAGTCAAAGAAATGTGAGTGCTGACTGCATATCTGATGACATCAAGGGGGCTGATGATATTTTTAGGCACGATGATGACAGTGTGGGTACTGTGGCTGTGTTTGAAACAGAGGCTTTACAATACTTCTTGGCAGAAGTATTTACAGATGAAATGATACGATGGCCTGGGATTTGCTCAACAATATTCGAGGGCAGAGTCAGAGGGTTGGGGAATGGAACACATTTGGCCATGAGCTGGTAATTGTTGAAGCTGGGATACATTAGGTCTTCTAAAGTTATTATTGTTTTCGCTCTACTTTGGTAGATGTTTGAAAATTTTTAACAATTACAAGGGGGTGGGGGGTCCATTCTCATTGGAGGAACGCAAAGACCATGCACTGGTGTTTTCTCCCTGTGATGCTGAAGCCCAAAGCAGCAAGAAACAAAATCCCTGCTTGAATCCATTTGTACTTAGAAAAAAAAAATCAAGGCACAGTTATTATTTTACAGTTAAATCACAGGACACATTTTCTTTTTTTTAATGTTATCTATTTACCTATTTAGAGAGACAGAGACAGAAAGAGTGCGTGAGCAGGGGGAGGGACAGAGGAGAGGAAGAGAGAGAATCCTTTAAGCAGACTCCCTGCTGATCCCAAGACCCTGAGATCATGACCTGAGCCAAAATCAAGAGTACAACAATCAACCAACTGAGCCACCCAGGCGCCCGACGCATTTTCTTTTTAATGCAAGAAAAGGTGTAGACTCTGAAGTTTGAATCTGAGCTTTGCAGTTACTCTGACTTTGAACAAGTTACTTGCCTCTCGTGCCTCAGTTTCCTCCTCTGTGAAATGGGGTGAGGATAAAAGACTTCCTTCTTCTGGGAGAAGAATGTGAGTCAAGCCTCAGCCTCCTGCCAGGCTTGCACAGAGTGCCCTGCCAAGTGTGAAAGTGCCCTCCTGCGCTCAACATATCTGGGCAGTTCATCCCGTGGAGGTCTGCAGGGCAGCCACGGTGCTAGGCGCCAAGCAGACCTGGCAGTCAGGTGGACCTCTGCAGCCTCCTCCTGCTCTGTCTGGGTCGTTGCCCTGACGGTCCTGGCCACTTGGCCTGCCAGGAGCCATCTGCCTTAGAAGTCTGCAGCCCAGCCCCATCCTCCCCACCCCCAATTTGTGAAAGAAAACTCAGAATTGGCAGCAAGAAGCTAATTGTTCCCAGCTCAGCTCCTCTGCCTCTCAGAGCTATGCAAGCCTTGCCTTCCCTCCCCTGCCTCCCCCAGAGTCCCAATTAGGAGGCTTTTCTGGCCAGCCAGTCAGCTGCAGCCCCCTGCCCCAGAACAGCCCCGCTCGGCCTGGTGCCCTGCCTTCCTGGGAGCGAGAGGGCTGTGGCAGGGCCGTACCCAGCTCTAGACCGTCCCTCCTTTCTTTGCAACACCAGCAGAAAATTCTCCTGGTGATTTAATCTCAGTCCCTTTCTGCCCAAGCCTCCTCACCCCCACTCGCAGGAATAACGGCTAAGGCTGCGAGTCCTAGAAATCATCTCGCTTGTCCCGCACGTGCACACATGGACCAGAGCGAGAGCAGGAGCCTTCTGGAAGTGTCGGCGGTCATCACAAGGTCACCAGATCCCTGGGCTCAAAGCCAGAGCTTGTGGTGTTTCTCTCTCACGGCCTGCTTCCCCAGGGCACACCCCTCAATGCACTGCTTGCCCTCCCACATCTGGAGGGGGCCGACCGCATCCTCCCTCCTGCCCCAGCTGCACACCCCGCACGCTGTGCAATCTGTCTCCTGTTCTCTTAGGGGAGCTTGGCAGGGTGCTCCCTGTGGGGTGAGAGCAGAGACCCAGACATGGGAGGAAGGTCTGGGATCTCAGAGGGTATGGCTGGGAAGGCCTGACTTGCAGCGCGGTTACAACGATAGATTTACCACCGCCGCTGCCCCCGTTACCAATACCAGCAGCTGAACGACACCTGCTACTATTATTGCTATGCTAGTTGTCATGGACTGATCTGCGTCCCCCCTGCAAACTCACATGTTGAAGTCCTAACGCCCAGGGCCTCAGGATGTGACTGTATTTGGAAAGAGCGTCTTTAAAGAGGCAGTGAAGTTAAAATGAGGTCAGTAAGGTGGGCCGTAGTCCTGGCATGCTTAGAAGAGGAGATCGGGACGCGCGCAGAGGAGGGACCACGCGTGGGCACGGGGAGAAGGGGGCACCTGTGCACCAAGGATGGAGGCCTCGGAGGGAACCAGCCCTGCCCAAACCTGGATCTCAGACTGCCAGCCTCTGGGAGTGGGAGGAAATAGATTTTTGTTGCTGGAGGCGCCCAGACGGTGGCACCTGGTTAGGGCCGCCTGATCGGGCGAACGCATCCCTAACTCTGGCTACGATGGCTCACAGAGCACTTACGTGTCTATCACTGTGTTCAACGAGTTACGAACATTCTCTCATTTGATCCTCACGCAACCCTAAGGAATCGGCGTTCTTATTACCCTCACTCGCAAATGAGGGAATGGGAGTTTAGTCTGGTTTTCCGGCAGCTAGAACGGTACACACAGGAGGGCTCAATCAGCGTTTATCGAAGGAGCAAGGCTCAGACAGACTGTAGGACGTGTCCAGGGAGCCAGCGAGGGGCAGAACCAGAGCCAGGATTCAAACCCACATCTGTCAGGGTCCCAGTCCCGTGCCCTTAACCACACTCTCTGTGGGGTCAAGGGCAGCCCACGGACATGTGTGGTTCTAAAAGAGCCACAGCTTGGCAGGAAGAAGTGGGTTCTGGATTTTTCTGAGGCCACGGCTATGCCCAAGTATTCCTGAGCCTGAAACAAACCTGGTTTTGCTTATAACCCAATCTCTCCGAGAAAGTTCCTCTGCACTGGGTCACAGGCTGGGCAGTGTCCAGACCCCCCTCGGTCCCCCCGCCCCCCCAGCCTGGAAGGGGCCTGAGAGAGAGCCTGCATGCCTTTCACCTTGATCACGTGTCCTCTGCTTGGCTTGAACCAATGATTTCAGAAGCACAGGGGGTCCCTCACCTCCTCCCCACTCCTCGGCCTGCAGCCTCCCTCAGAGAATCCCCAGCCTTTCTCCTGGGGCAGGGCGAGGCCTCACGTACCTTGTAGCCCTGGTTGATGCCATTGATGAACTGGGGGCTGGGGGCATTCCAGGTGAAGCGGATGGTCGTGGAGTTGGTGGCCTCCGCGTGCACATTGCCAGGAGGGACGGTGGGGACTGGAGGAGAGCAGAGGGATGGGGTGAGGGGGGCGGCGCAGGGAGCGAAGTCAGTCTTGCCCAGTTAAGTAGAGAAAACACAGGCATGGGGTCTGCAGCTCCTGCTTTGTGCCGCCCCCTCCCCCCTTTGCTTTGTGGACTTGAGGCACCCTCTTTCTCTCGATTAGTTTGGGTGTAATAACACTTGCCTGACCCATTTCACAAGGTACCAATAAACAGAAGTGGTGGATAGGAACGTGCTTGGGGGAGGTTGTTACGCACAATCCTGGACACGAGCCGTTTCATGATTCAATTAACACGGACTCCGAAGAAGGTCCCCATACCCCTGAAGCCTCTGCCCTCATCATGCTCCCCCCCACAACTCCTCTGCCCCTTAGCACCCTCCTGCCCTACGGGGTAGCCAGGCACAGCGGGCAATAGCTCAGGACTGGGGGAAACAGGTACAGGCCCGACAGATGCGGGCCGGGGAGGGAGAGAGAGAAGCGCCAGCTCCCCCGCGGTCACGATCCCCACCCACCTCCCTGCAGTGTCCACTCGGTGACTTTCCTACTGTAGACACCCAGCCCAGCGCCGTTGTAGGCGGCCACCTCGATCTCATAGTTGGTCCAGATGATGAGGTCCTCCAGCAACAGGTTGTTGATGTCAGCGTCCGTGATGTTCTTAAACTGGTACCCGACGGGCAGCCCGGCCAGGCAGTACCTGAGGGGAGGAAGGCAGGACGTGGCCCAGGAAGCCGCGTGTGACGCTGCAAACGTTCCACACCCGGACCGTCCAACATGGCAGCCACGCGCACGCAAGGCTGCCGAGCACCTGAAATGTGGTTGGTGCAGCTGGGAACGTGTACTTCTATTTATTTTAAATTAAATAACCCCAGGTCTAATGTATCATATGATCTCACTGATATGAGGAATTCTTAATCGCAGGAATCAAACTGAGGGTTGCTGGAGTGGGGGGTGGGGTGGGAGGGATGGGGTGACTGGGTGATAGACACTGGGTATGTGCTCTGGTGAGCGCTGTGAATTGCGCAAGACTGTTGAATCTCAGATCTGTACCTCTGAAACAAATAATGCAATATATGTTAAGAAAAAAAAAGAAGAAGAAGGTAGCGGGAGGGGAAGAATGAAGCGGGGGAAATCGGAGGGGTAGACGAACCATGAGAGACGGTGGACTCTGAAAAACAAACGGGGTTCTAGAGGGGAGGGGGGTGGGAGGATGGGTTAGCCTGGTGGTGGGTATTGAGGAGGGCACGTTCTGCATGGAGCACTGGGTGTTGTGCACAAACAATGAATCATGGAACACTACATCTAAAACTAATGATGTAATGTATGGGGATTAATATAAGAATAAAAAAATAAAAAAAAATAGTTTTAAATAACCACAGGTCTAGAGGATGTGTCTGTTCTTTTTGATGGAGTTGGACATTGGAGAGATTGGCTAACCATGGGCACTAAGAGTTTCTGGGCAGATCACATCGGTCTCACCTTGGAGGGGTCATTGATGGAGAGCCACGTCCGAAGGTTGGGCCCATTTTCTTTGTCCCTCCAAAGGAGTGGCTCCCTCTTTTGACAGTCACTCACTTAGGGGGAAAGAACAAACTTGAGCTACCTACTTTATCAATTTCTACCTTCCACTGGAAAAAGAACACGTGGTAATACAGAAGTGGGGTCTGTATGGGCAAAATATGGGGGGACGGATAGCTCATAGGAGAACCACAACACACACGTTATTGGAAAATTAGAGGCCCCAGATTATTTTGATGTGTTACAAGACCCCATAGCAGTGGTTCTCAGAGACTTACCATGCATCAGATATACCCAGGGGGCTTGTTGAAACCCGGGTTGCTGGGCCCACCCCAAAGTTTCCCACGATCAGGGGTAGGACTTGAGAGTTTGCATTCAAACTGAGGCCACTGTTGGTCTAGGGACCACCCTTCGAGGGCCACTCCCCATTAGGGTTCACCAAAAACCCACCACAAAATTAGCGGATCATGGAGCAGTCAAGTCAACAATAACTCCCTCCAGATCTGGGCAGAGCAGTGCTGGGAGAGTATACACATACAGGAAAGAGACGTGCATTCTGCAGCCAGCCAGAATTCGGAATACTGATGGACGCTCAGTAACTTTAGTCTTATGCTAATTTGAATTTACGACACCAAATTAGTAGCACTTAATAACTCAGTTTGAGGTTACTGGTGAAGTACCCTTGGTCAAGTGTAGACATAAAAGTCTCCTTAACTGGGCTTCATTTTACAATGAGGACCAACAAAAGGAGGTCCACTGTTTGACTGTCCTTGGCCCAGGAGGCTCAGATGGAGCATTCCTGGTTTCCCGGATGGTTGGCCCCTCAGATAGTTACCCATCTCCCTATGCCCTATCCTGTGGAGCCCTGACATGTGGCCGACCTGCCGATCCACACAGCCTCGAGGACATTACCCTGTACCTCCTCTCTCAAGCCTTCACGTTGTTTTCCAAGACTCTGCCTTCTGGAAGTCCCTCTGTACGTCTAACCTGAGTCCTTCCTACCAGGGCGAAGTCATTTCTTGTTGCCTGGTCCTTGTGAGATGGAGAAGGACCTGCCGTGACTTGGCTGTTTTCCGATCCACTCCCAACCCTTCCCTTGGGTGGGGGCTGCCCCTCCTTTCCCCGGGGAGGCAGGGGGCACCTACCTGATGATGTAGCCCTTGAGAAGGCCATTCTGGTGGCTCTCGGGAGGCGGCTGCCACTGGATCATGATGGACTGATTGGTCCGGCCGCTGGCGATGACATTCTGTGGGGGGGCTGTGGGGGGCTCCTCAGGGAGGGAGACCCTGGATATGAAAACATCAAGCGTGGGTGGGCCTTTCCACTCTTAGCCTTGAGGGCAAATACAGGAGTTTGATGGGATACGAGGAGGCTGCTCTGTTTCTGGATGACTCTGTACAGCTGCTGTGTGCTTTTGGGCAAGTCGCTTAACCTCTCTGAGCTTGTTCTTTTATCTTTTAAAGGAGTGTAATAAAGCTCCACTTGCTGCTTTCTAAGACTGGTTGAGGCTCAAGGAACACCATGTATGGATGAATCCTTTTACAACACCACAAAGCCCCAGATGTGTGTGTTGTCTGTGCTGTTGAGGGACATGTGCCTCAGTTTCCCGGATGTCAGAGAAGCTGCTGTGGGGGCTGATGATGTCATAAGTCCTCAGGCATTTCAGAAGCAGGAGTGTTCAACAGTCACTTCCCACTTGCAGGCTGGTGGTGCCCCGTGACGAGGCTTCCTTTCCTGCCCAGCTGAGCCCCAGGCTGTGAGCAGGGCAGGCCAGGTGGGGCTGGGGAGGCACGTGGAGGGGGGGGCCCATCCCCCGCTTCCGGAAGCGAGCGTCACTGCATTTCTTTCTCTGGCATTGCTAGGGGACGCAGTGTTCCATTGCGGTGTATTGTTCGCCTAACTGACATGCATCCATTAAAAACAGAAGTTAATTATTTTTGATGGATGTCTCTCCCTTTCAGTTTATTTTTATGTTTTTGCTTTCTGATGGCTAGCTTTCCAAAATGTACTGCACACTCCCATGTCTTTGTAAAGCCTGCGAGCGAGGGTGATTTAACCTTTTTCTTCGTGACTCAAGGCTATTAGTAGGATTCATCAGGAAAGATGAATCGGGGCTTGAAGTGAAGCCCAAAGACCTGGAGAAAGTGGGGTGGTCTTCCCGGCACTTGGAGGATTTCTGTTGTTGGGATTTTGTAGTTCTGGAGGGCTGGGGCTGCATCCACTTTGTTCCCCGTACCCCTCATGGTCTACACACAGCCCAGCACATAGTAGGTGTTCAACGAACAGCGAGGGAATAAATCCTCCTGTAGTTACCCTCCCTGCCAGGCTGTTACCTGCCACCTCGCTTTCCGGTTAGGGTGTCACGACCCCTGTGGCATTCCCCCTCGCGAGAGCCACAAAGACTTAAGCTCACTGGAACTGTGGCAGAACCAAATAATCGATTTAAGCCAGAGGTCTGCGTACACACACCTAAGAGAATCTTTTAAAGAGCCAAGTACATTCTTGGTTTCTTTGTAAAAATATCAGTTGACTATATATATGAGTGTTTATTTCTGGGCTCTCTATTCTGTTCCATTGGTCTTAGTGTCTAAATTGACTTTAGTGTCCACAAAATAGATCTTAAATGTCCTCACCACAAAAAAGAAATGGTAATTTTGTGATGGGATAGAGGGCTTAGCCAACACCATGGTGGTAATCCTACTACATTCTCTAAGTGTATCAAATCGCCACACTGTCCACCTTAAACTCACACCATGTTATGTGTTAACTGCATCTCAATAAATCTGAAAGAATTAAAAAGAAACATAGAAAAGGAAAGGGGAGCACACAGCTTGGGGGCATGGGATTTGTGTCGCTGTCATTCTGATCTTTCATCCTACAGGCCTGAGGTGGCCCAGAATCGCCTCCTACATAAGTGGGTCTTACCGGGTGGTGTTTGAAAATGGATGACTCTCTGTTTTTACTTAATTTTCATCATTTTGTAAAAGCTCTGTTGAAAGCTTAATGGACCCTGACATCATGCAAGTCACTGGATACAGAGAGCTGTGTGGGTCCCGTGGTCCCTTACACCTCACGTCCACATGAGAGTAACGGCGCCCATGAGGAGGGAGAGTGGAAATGAGCTAAGTCTGAACTTGCCCAGCTCCCAGTGAGAGGGACCACTAACTCCGGTGGGTGCTTATCCCACATCAGGCACTGCTTACGGCACCTCCCGTGTCACCCCCTTGTCATCCTTACGGCGTCCCCGTGAGGCAGGCGTGAGTGATGCTGCCCCATTCCACAGACTCAGACACCGAAGCCCACAGGCCTCACGCTGCCACATGGGACTCTGCTGGACGTCCCCTCAGCCCCTCCCTCCGATGGAGTCACCCACACCCCTTCTGGAAGAACACCTGCTCCCCTCACCTCTCTGTGTCCTTGCTGAACTGTCCCTTCCCCACGTCGTTGACTGCACAAAGGCGGAACTGGTAGGAGCGCGCAGGCACCAAGCCCTTGACCATCACCGAGGTAGCCTCAGGGTCCACACTGGCCAGGAGCACGGTCCAGGGTGCATCTACCAGGACAGAGGGTGGAGGCGGAGGTGGGCATCCCGGGAGGCCACGCTCCTTACCCCCATTCCAGCAGAGGCCCAGTGCTGTTTGGGCCAGCAGAGACCCTCCCCCACTCGGTCCAGTAGAGGCTGGTCACGTCATTTTTCTGGGTCCCCTTAGCCCACTGGTCCGAGGGGGCTGGAGCGTCCTGGCGAAGGAAGCAAGGGCTCACGGGAACTGAGATGCACATGTCTTTTCTAGGTTTTATTTTTTCCCCCCTCAAATTGATGAGCTCCAGGCAAACTGTATTTAAAACACCGTTCAAAGGAGGCTGCTAATTTTGGAGTTCACAGCTTGGGGTCTTGGAGGATAAAAAGCAAAAAAGTCACCATCACCTGGGAGGCTCTGGAGTGGCAGGCCCTGCGTCCCGCCCCTCACACACCTGATCGTGTGCAACTGTTACAACGACCGGGGAGGCACATGCCAACGCTCCTTTTGCAGAGAAGCGGGAGCTTCCAGAAGGTTTGCTCCAAGGCACGGGACTTGGAAGAGGGCGGAGCCAGAGCCGGGGCCCCGGGCCGACTCCCCGAGTCCATGCTCCCAGCCGGCCGGGGCGGGGAGGCTTACTGTTCTCTGACATCTCCAGGACATAGCGGAGCAGGGGGCTGTTGCCGTCGAAGGGCTTGGCCCACGTCAGGTTGATGGCCCGCCTCTCCGCGGTGCTGAGGGTCGCCATGGGGTGCTCGGGGGCATGAGGCAGCTGCCTGGAGGAGAGAGATGTGGTGGGGCCACCTGTGAGGCCTGCAGTCAGGGGACACACGGGCGCCCAGGGCTCAGCCTGAACCTCGTGCTCTGCCGTACGGCCATCTACCTGGAGGCTCTTCTCTCTGGGTCGGGGGCCCCCCTGCCCAAAGCCATACCCAGACTCCGCTGCTCTTGACAGAGGGCCTGAGCTGGGGCAGGGAAGGCCTTGGAGGAGGCTTGGGTATGTTCCCAGAGGGGAGTGGTCCCAGGTCACATGTGGCCCGGGCATCTGCCAACATAAGCCTCCTGTTGCGGCCTAGGCCCCCCTTTGCGGGGGGGGGGGGGCTGCCCTTACCTGACACGCAGGTGGGCACTGCGAGAGTCATTGCCTCCGGCGGACAGCACCCGGCAGGTGTACGTGCCGATGTCCCCCGACCACGTCTGCGAGATGTGCAGGGAGCCGTTCTTGTCGAGACGGATGCGGGGGTTGCTCTCGGTGCCCAGGGCGGCCCCATCCTTCTCCCAGACGTACCTAAGGGTAAGAAGCAGCAGTGGGTAAAGAGAGGTCGGGAAGTAGGGGGGCTGCTGGGGCTCAGCCTGGGGCTGGTCTGCAGGAGAGCTCCAAGGGTGGCAGGGCACTCCCCAGGAGATGTGGGGCCCCCAGGGCCGGTCCTGGGCAGGAACACAGTGGGGAGGGGAGCACCCGCGCAGCCGGCAGCCCCCCATCGCTGTCGCAGGGTGCTCTGTCCAGGACGGGTTAGCCCACGAAGCCATTATACCTCCAGCTCAGGTCTCGGTCAGAGCCCTGTTTCCTTTGCCAAGCAGCCAGCATGAAAGAGACGGCAAAAGGTAATCTTCCAAAGATGTTAAAAGATTACAGCTGGAAAAAGCAAGTTTCCGGACAGACTGCATTTTGGAATTAGTTTTATGAGGGGAATCATTAGATCAATGCATCACTGTGACAAATTGACTTTAGTGTCCAAAAAATCACTTTAGCTTCGGTCAGTTGGTACAAAGGGGGACTTGAGAAATTACACATATGCCCGTGCCTGACAATAAGAAGTATCTCCTCTGGAATGATCCCAGAGGAAATACAATATTACCGTCATCCATGTAATGGGGGGTGGCAGCTCTAGGGGGCATGCCATGCTCATGCCCGCCCCCCTGGCAAGGTTGGCCAGGGCGCCGGGAGCCAGGGCAGGGAGCAGGAGGGGGGCTGAGCGGCTTTGCACATGACCCGTCACTCACTCAGCTGGGGACTGTGTGGCCTGAGCCACGAGGTGTGAGAACTATCTGTGTTAGAGAATCTAAGGCTGCTAGGGAGGATGAGCCTGTAATATTTTTAAGTTAAAAAAAAAAAAATCAGAAAATTGCAATTACAAATAGGAAAAAAAAATGCAGGGCAAGAAAACTGAAAAGCTTTCCCATCATGGGTAACATGATGCGATGGGAGCATCTCCCTTCCAGACTTTTCTCTCCTGCCCCAAGGGGCATGGTACCACAGTGGTGCTGTGTTCTGGATTCAGATTCCCTGGGCAAGTGTTAACCTTGGCCACTTACCAGCTTTGTGATCCTGGGTATGTTTATTTGGCCTCCCTATGCCTTTGTTTCCTCATGTGTCCTGCGAGAAAAATAATACCACCCACCTTTTGGGCTGTTATAAGGATGGTGTGAGTTCATGTAAAATGCTTCTGGTAGTAAGGGATCAATAGAAGTTAGTCATCATTATGTATTTCGACTCTCAGAGCACATGTAGGTAAACAACAGCTAGCTAGCTAGCCATCCGTCCTGATTTTATGTTTGTTTTTTTTTTTTTTTTTTAAAGATTTTATTTATTTGACAGAGAGAGACACAGCGAGAGAGGGAACACAAGCAGGGGGAGCGGGAGAGGGAGAAGCAGGCTTCCCGTTGAGCAGGGAGCCCAATGCGGGGCTCGATCCCAGGACCCTGGGATCGGGACCTGAGCCGAAGGCAGACGCTTAACGACTGAGCCACCCAGGTGCCCCTGTCCTGATTTTAAAGCTGCTTTCCCCACCCAACAGAGTATCATAAACTCTTTGTAATGTGACACTTCCACGCCCTGGTTTTTATCGGTGGCACACCGCGTCACATATAGTCACTCTGCAACTATTCCCGCCACGTTGGACGGCCGGGGTAGCTCCTTGTTGTCTGATATTATAGTTAATGCTGCGAGGAACATCCTTGCAGCATATTTTCATACATTCTAAATCATTGCCTCAAGGATAAATTCTCAGCAGAGAAATTGCTGAGTTAAATTTTAAGGCTTTTTATATACATTTACAAATTGTCAGAAGTAATCACCTTCAATTCATCTCCGTAGCTAGGGAAGAATCATCCTTGCCAGCGCTGATGCATGTGTAGAATTTTACTTAAAAGCAAATGGAGGGGCAGAGAGTAATTCCTGCTTAAGAAACAGCCTATGGCAAGCAGACATTCTTTGCCCCAGGACGTGGTGTTTTAGGAAGGGTGTATCACCAGCTGTAAAGTGTTTGCGCCCAAACAACTAAGCCCGAATCTAATCAGCCAGTTCCTTGAATCTAACTAGAAATACAAGGGATAGAAGAACAAGTGTACTGCACTGTGAAAGAGTAGCTGGCCAAACCCGGAATGTGGGGTCTTCCAGAGTAGGGGTCAGCAAACTGTGGCCCCCTGCCTGTTTGTGTAAATAAAGTTTTATTGGAACACAGACAGGCAGACTTGGAGAGCCGTGACAAAAGCTATCTAGCCCTCAAAGCCTAAAATATTTACTCTCTGTCCCTTTATAAAAAAAAGTTAGCTGGACCTTTGTCCTGTAAAACCTGGTTTCTCCAACTAATTAAACGCACGTAAACAAAGCAGCAATGAAACCGAAAATAAAAAGGAGGGGGAGGGGACTGTGTAGAGCTAAGGAGACACCAACCAAACGCCACGTGTGGACCTTGTTTGGGCCCCGAGTTAAACCAACCAACTTTTAAAAAGACACCTCTCAGACTATCAGGGATGTTGTAATATGGTATTAGCAGACATCAAGGGATGGTTCATTGTGTTCCATGTGACAGGGACATGGTTGTTATGTTTAAAGAAAAGTCCTTTTAAGTAAGAAATGCACATTGACATATTTAAAGGTGAAATGTCATGCTTGAGATTTGCTTTTAAAATAGTGCAGTGAAAAAAGTGTCTGTGTGTGGGGGGGGCAGGGCATGTATAGGAGGAACCAGGTGAGCCAAATGCTGACAATTGCTGAGGCCAAGAGATGGGTACAGAACCAAAGATACAAATGCAGTGATCTGAAGGGGCACCTGCACCCCGATGTTTATAGCAGCAATGTCCTCAGTAGCCAAACTGTGGAAAGAACCCAGATGTCCATCGACAGATGAATGGATAAAGAAGATGTGGTATATATATACAATGGAATATTACTCAGCCATCAACAAATGAAATCTTGCCATTTGCAATGATGTGGATGGAACTAGAGGGTATTATGCTAAGCAAAATAAGTCAGTCAGAGAAAGACAATTATCATATGATTTCACTCATATGTGGAACTTAAGAAACCAAACAGAGGATCATAGGGGAAGGGAAGGAAAAATAAAACAAGATAAAGTCAGAGAGGGAGACAAACCATAAGAGACTCTTAATCATAGGAAACACACTGAGGGTTGCTGGAGGGGAGGGACATGGGGGGATGGGGTAACTGGGTGATGGACATTAAGGAAGGCACGTGATGTAATGAGCACTGGGTGTTATATAAGACTGATGAATCACTGAACTCTACCTCTGAAGCTAATAATACACTAAACATTAATTCATTGAATTTAAATAAAAAAAAGAGATGGATATGTAAGGCTTGATGATCTGGGTCTCTCTACTCTGGGCTATGTTTGAAAATTTCCACGTAGAAATTTATAAAAAAAAAAAAAAAAGAAAGAAACAACTCATGAGTCCATTTAATTCAGGGTAGAAATTTTCCAAAATCATCTGTAACTATATAGTTGGCTATTAAACAATTTTGATGAGCAATTTTCAGGCCTCCTTTCAGTTTTAAATAATATTAGATAGTCCTCAGGAAATCAAAGAAGTGCAAAAATATTTAGTTGCAAGGACATTCATCATGATGTTTCTTTTTTTTTTTTTAAAGTAGGCTCCACGCCCAGCATGGAGCTCAACATGGGGCTTGAACCCATGACCCTGAGATCAAGAGTCAGATGCCCAACTGAGCCACCCAGGCAGCCCATGATGTTTCTTAATATTAGCAAAAAATTGAGAAACCATCCAAATATCCGGCATTAGGGAATTGGTAACAGAAATTGTTACATCCACACAATGGATGAGTGTGTGGATGTATACAAGAATATTTATTGACAGGGGAAGAGATTCACAATGGGTTCTTAAGGGAAAAAGCAGACAAAGAAACTGTGTTTCTAGGTTTTTTATAAATGACACTCGAGTATTATTATCTCTAACTGAGAGAAACAGATAAACCTACTTTTCTTCTTTCTCTCTCTCTCTTTCCTTCCCCATTTTTTGAGGCTTATCTAAATTTTCAATATTTCCCTCTTAAAAAGGATATCTATTAGCTGTGTAACAAAGAAAGCCAATGGAAATATTGATTAGTATTAACAGTGGCCACAAGTGGATTGCTCAGAGTGGGTCTAGATCTGGGCTCAAATCCAAACAGAAGAGTTTCTCCTAAGGCAGTTCTGGAAGCTTTCTGGGCAGGCAACCTGCACCTGCTCAGGCCATGACCCCTGGACCCTGGCTTGATTTTTGAGGATGGCACAGAGCACAGAATTAAGTGGCCATCACTTGAATCTGACTGGGTTGTTTGTTGGGTCCCTTCTAGCCTGTCTGCTCAGGGAACCCCTGGTCTGTTCCTAAAACTCCAGCAGAATTTTCAAGTCCAAGGAAGGAGTGCGAGATATGCAGGTGCCTTTGGCCCCAGACTGACAATTTTGGGGCCTGAGGGACCAATTCTGTTCTCTCTCCCCACCGAGTAAAGATTGCCCTAGATGGGGAGTGCCATTCTAAGGCGAGGACCCCTCAGTGAACTGGAATAGGGTTTTCCCATCTGTGGGTCCCTAGGGGTCCTTGGGAGGTGGGTCTGCAGCTATATTGCAAGAGGTCCCTGAATCCCTTTGCTCATTAAGAATTGTCTAGAGAATGAATAAAACGTGCAAATATTCTCCAAATGCTAGCTGGATAATATTTTAATAAATAAAACACCAATTTATTTTAAAGTGTTGCTGAATTAATATAGCTTTTTATTATTATGAAGTTTTTCAATTAATAGGTGCTAAAATTATAGCTACCACTTAGGTGTGGGTCGGCAACCCACAGCGATATTCTCTGGTGGTGGGGGGGATAGGCGGGGGTTCTCTTGGAGAACATTTTTATAGTCGATATATTTTTTTTTTTACAAAATTTAATAATCCCAGGAATAAGCATATTCTATTTCTCATGTTGAGAGTATTTTAATGACATCTACGTGATTTCAAGGCTCCTGCTTGCATTTATGCTGGCACCACATGATGACTGTCCTGACGGGTCAATGTTTAATGTGCAAGGAGGTGTTTCTCAAACTGGGGGCCCGTAATGGATTCTCGGAGAATGGGTGTGGGTCTAAAAGTCTAGTTAGTCCTCTTTATGCCAACCCTGGCTTCCGGGGGAAGCCCATTCAGTGTGGCGGCATAGACTGTCATGTGCCTAACGGCCACCAGATGGCGCCCCAGGCTACAGCTGCCTCCGGAGCGGTGGGGGCCCAGCCTCCCAAGTGCCATCAGTGCCCGGCCCCTTCCAGCCTCGAAGCCAGTTGCTCTGTCAGTGAGATATTGGCCATAAAACACAGAAGCAACATGGAGGGGATATTTGTTTCTAAGGAAGCAGTTGCATTTTTTTTTTACTCAGCATCCCGGAGCAAGGGAGAGCCCCGAAGGGACAATTTTCTCCTGGTCTTAGTCCCCGAAGCCTTTCCTGGGGTGGGTCCAGGTGTCCGCAGCCCAAGCTTGGGAGGGGTTCTGGCTTTTACACCCTTCTTGGCTGCTTCTGACCTGTCTCCAGTGGCTTCCCCAGGGGGACCGGGTTCCCTTCAAGCCGAGTAGCTCACCAAGGTCCCAGCTCCCGGGGTGGGGGGGGTGGCTCCATTTTGGGGCGCTTTCCTCTCACACGTGTCTCCTGCCTTGGCCTATATCTGCTCCCACGCCTGTTTACCCAGACCCGTCTGCTGTCCACCCGGTGGGCAGAGGGTCTAAGATCTGGGTCGAAGATTGCGCTAGAGTGGGGTCCTACGTCACAGCAAGAGCACCTCAGAGTCTCCACATGTCACCAACCAAAATGCCTCTTTCTTCTCCTCCGCTCCCTCCTGCATCCCTCCCTCCTCCGTTTTTCCATATTGACCCCCCGCCCCCCCCCCCCCGACTCGGCCCAATTCAGTTCAAGCTAGCTCAGCCCTGCACTAGCTCTGCAGGTGGTCCCCCCAAGGCCGTGGCTTGGCATCCATACTTGACCAGCTATCCCTAAAGCTGCCCTCCCCTTTTGCCTCTGTGGGGCCATAGCAGAGGGAGTACCTGACGGTCACTCGGGGGTCGTGGGTCACTCCACACACCATGGAGGCCTGCGTACCCTTGATGACACTCTGGTCCTGGGGAGGCTTGGTGATGCGGGTCCGGGCTGAAAGACAACAGGGAAACAGGGTGGTGAGAAGGGGAGTAGATGCAGAGGAACAGGTGAGATGCAGGTGTGTGCAAAAGGCATCTTCAGGTGACCCGGGCCCGTGTGGCTGAATTCTATGGGCAGGGGAAGGCAGACCCAGCACGTGGATGGCTCTACCGCGGTGGGTGACCCAGAATGCTAACAAGAACAACGTGCCTCTGTGGTACTCGCATTCTTGGAAGCCACGTTCAGAGTGGGGACTCATTTAATCTTCCCCCAGAGACCCTTGGGAGGGATGAAGAAATGGAAATCAGAGGATGACCAGCACAAGAGTGGTCCAGCCAGGGTAAAAATAGGATCGTCTGATTCCCCGTCTGCTGCGTCGCATGCCAGCCCACCGGTGCTCAGCCTCCCCAGGGGGCCCATGGGCGTGTCTATCTTGGGTGCGGAGCCCAAGTGGTGCAATCTAACGATGCTAGGGGCTTGAGAAGTTTCCTGAAAGCTGGGCTCAGCACCCTAGCGTCTGGGGTCAAGTCTGGCTGGTAGCCTGTCCGGGTAAATTACACTTGCAGTGGAACACGGCCGTGTCCGTCGGCTGACGTATTATCCACTGCTGCTTTTTTGATGAAAGAGACAAGTCAGTCGAGGAGTTGGGACCGAGGCCATCTAGCCCTCAAAGCCAAAAATAGTTACTATCTGGGCCTCCACGTGGCACCGTCTGCAGAACCCTGGCCTTCCCGTGGCCCCGCTCCTCTGGATTCATTTGGCCCTGTCCTTCTTACAAGAGGCGCCCTGGTGAGACAGCCGTGCCGATGAGGAGGCACTGGTGGTGAGAGCCCGTGCTCAGCACACACGCACGCACGGACGTGTGAAGTGTTCCCACTCTGCACACTCACCCCACACGACCAGGTCAGCCGAGGCTTCGTCGACCCCCCGAGAGTTGGTGGCCAAGCAGGTGTAGGTCCCGGCATCGGAGATGTGCGTGGGGCTGACGAGCAGGCTGCCGGACTCCAGCAGTGTGAATCGAGGCAGCTGGACAGAGCCACTGGCCAGGACGCGCTCCCCTGGAGGCGACACGGGGTGCGCTCGGGGTGGGCTCAGGCCGCGGCACGCAGCCCCTGGCTCTCTGAGACCTCGCGTCTCCCGTCCCCGGGCGGCTCTGGGCCGGCGCTCTCGGGTGGGCCCCCAGCTTTAGAAATGCCGGGAGGGCCAGGCCGGGGTCGGGGCTGAGGCCCAGCTAGGTCTCTGACATGGAGATGGGCACAAGGGCACTCGGTCACAGAGCCCGGGTCTCCTGGCGTCTCTCCCCACACCGTGCCGTCTGCCCTTCACCCGAGAAGGCCAGGGACTGTCTCCTGATGCAGCCAGGCACAGCTCTTGGAGACAGCTGGTCCCGGGCCGGGGGGGTAGGGGGGGCAGACAGCTCTAACAAGGTGGTGACGGGCATCCTGCCGCAGGATGCTTCTGGAGAGTCACCTTCAGGAGAGCAGAAGAAAGTGACAGGAGCGGGGGTGGGAGGGACGGGGGCGGGGGCAGCATTCCCTTGCGGTGGGACCTGGGGAGGCCTGGTGCCTGGGGCTGGGGTGTGGGGATGTGCCCCGTGGAGGAGCCCCAGAGTGCAGGTTTTGGTCACTGTATCTATTTTATTCTATTTCTTTTTTTTTAAGGTTTTGTTTATTTGGGGGGGCGGGACACAGAGGGAGAGGGAGAAGCAGGCTCCCCGCTGAGCACACAGCTGGACTCAGGGCTGGATCCCAGGACCCTAAGATCATGACCTGAGCCGAAGGCAGATGCTTAATCGACTGAGCCACCCAGGTGCCCCGATAGCTATTTTAAAGAAACTCCCCCTTGTCTGTACAGAGGGGCGTTTCCATGTGCAAGCCTGTGGGTGTGTCCATCCGCACACATGGCCAGGAATACCAAACTAGTGAGTGTGGCAGGTGATGGTGCCTGTGTCCATCTGTGTGCTGGCTGTGCTTACACTCATTCCACACTCACCGAGCCACGGCCATGTGCCAGACCCTGTCCTAGGCCCAGGGAGACAGCCGCGGACAAAGCTGAAACCCCTGACTTTGGGGGGCGGGGGGGTCAGGCAGTAGGTGGCATGATAGGCAGGTAATCTTGTGTATTAGAAGGTGGAGAAGTAAAGCGGCGGGGGGAGGGGGACGGGTCATGGGGAGGCCTGTGTACATGGGGAGAGCGGGGAAGGCAAGTTTTGGACACAGGAGTGGAGAGGGCACATGGGGCAGGACCGCTTCAGCTCTGCTGGTGCAGAGCCCTCTGGAGCCCTGTGTCGCCGGGGAGGATGGACGCCAACCCCCCAACCCCGCCACCTGCAGTCGCGGCCACCACCACAATATGATCAAGCAGCTGTCATTCATCGGGCTTCCCTGCTGCCTGGGCACGGTGCAGGCTCCTCACGCGCATGCTCCTGTTTCGTCCTCATGCCAGCCCGGGGTATGTGTACTACAGTCCTCGGTTTACAGATGGGGACCCTAAGGCTCGGAGTGAGTAAATAATTCACCCGAGGTCCACAGGTGTCAGAAGATGCAGAGCTGGGCCTTGAGCCCAGCAGGGTGGCATGCGGTGCATCCTGTGGTGTGAGAGATGGATGCCCTCCTGGAGTGTGCAGTGCACGACCTTCACAACCGTACACAGGGAACCCGACCTGGCTGGCTCCAGAACGGAGCTCTGAGGACTGCCCTAGATGGTCACAGGGTCACACCCTCCAAAGGAGATCAGCCCTCTACCTTTCTGCCAAGTGATGGCCGGCCGGGGCGCCCCCGAAGTCTCACAAGCCAGGACCACTGACATGCCATCGATCACTGTGCTGTCCGAGGGGCCCCTGGTGATGTTGGGGGCGATGCCTGCAAAAGGAGACAGTGGAGCCTCTTAGCTACACCCTGGAGGAGCCCCCACAGCCAGAGGGCCAGGTCCTTGTCCTGCCCCTGCTACCCTGGCTGCTGTGGGTCCCACCGCAAACAAGGTCGCAGGTGTCCTGATGGGGCCCCTGAGGGCTCCCTGTACCCCCTGCCCTGTGGGAGGACCCAGGCTACACTACTCCCCCAGCCTTGGTTCTTAGGCCTCTGTTTGGGGGAAACCGAGGACCCTGAGGGCAGCTCCCACCCTCCATGACAAGGTAAATGGGATCCGTCCTTCACCAAACATGACGTCGAGGCGTCGAGGCTCCAGTTTCTTAAGAGGAAAAGTGGTTATGGCCAATAGAAGAACATGACCCACTCTGCACAAGCCTTGGCCCTGGAGAGTCCACAGCCCGGCTGAGCTGTGGTTCTTCAAGGCTAAGCGCAGCCTTCTTGCTCTGGGCTTGCCTTCCCTAGTCCAGCCCTCAGGGAACCGTCTGGTCGGTCGTGCATGGGGGCGGAGCTTAGGGAGGGACGAGCACCAGCTTCCCCGGCACTCATCAGAAGCAAGAAGCAAGATGGCAGCCCTTCTGCCCTGACTCTCGCCCTCTGCTCCGTGGCTGCCCTGTTTGGGGGCCTCTGTGGGTCTGGGTGATGAGCCTGGAGGGGCTCAAGGAGGCCCATGACCATACGTCCTGCCTTTGGTGGCTGAGACAGGGAGCCCAGCGTCGCTCTGCACGCGCCCAGAGCCCGGCTGTCTACAGTGTGACCACTCACGGAGCATTTCGAGCTCATGCAACTCCATTAAGAGGGCAGGAGAACTATTATAACCACCAAAAGAGACTCCAAGAGGGCAAAAAGTCCGAAGTGGGGACTGAGATTCAAGTTCTGGCTCCCTTTGGGAATTAAGTCTCTCTGCTGGGACGCTGGGACGGGGCGGCTTCAGCCCTGCCCGGGAAGCCAGGGACAGCTTGGATGACAGAGCGGGGCCTGGGGTTTCACAGCTGCTTCTCTCAAAGAGCCGGCGAAGTCGCCCTTGGCTCACGGTTCCGAAGCACCAGACTGGGGCTGTGAAAGCCGGGGACAGCCACCCCGGCTGCCCAGGGACGGTCTTCTGGCATATCCTCTCCCTGCAAAATGCAGCATCTTTTCTCAAGAGGCTGCTGGCTTGGAGGAAAGCGGCGTCCTGGGTGGGAGGGACACAGGGGCAGGGCAGGGCCAGCTTACTGGTGACAGCCAGGTAGGTGGAGGTCTGCACCTCGCCGGCTCCGTTGCGGGCAAAGCACTGGAACATGCCGGTGTCGTCGGGGAGCAGCCCGCTGATCTGCAGGCCCCCGTCACCGAGCCGCCGGAAGCGGCTCAGCCTCTCCACCTCCACCACGGCCGCGTCCTTGTACCAGCTGATGGAGGGCGGAGGTACGCCTGGGGGGACAGACATGGGCCCACAGTTAGCCCACCTCCTGGCTCCCTCCATCCTGCCTCTGAGCCTGGAAGTCGGCAAGGGGTGTGTGTGGGGGGGGTCCCAGTGTGTCTTGGTTTCTAGAACCTTCTCAGAGGTGCCGCTTAATGGTCTTGGAAGAGGTGAAAGATGTTCTCAGCATGGCATTTCTTAAGTTCTTTATAACAGCAGGGGTTCCAAGAAAATTTAGCTTGATTAGTTTAGCTTGGAAATGCTGGACAGGACACATTAATTTTTTTTTTTAACTGCCATTTAATTTAGCAGAACTTGTGGTATGTTCTGGGAACCTCCAACTGGGGGTTCGTTTCCCAAACTCACATGACCACAGAGTCCCATGTCAAAGAGCATGAAGAAGGGGGTAGTGTTCCTCAGGCGGCCCTTGGGAGCCCCCTCCTACCTGGTCTGCAGAGGGAGGTGAATGGGGGCTCCCTGTCTCTCAGCCTTGCCCAAGTCATACACCCTTGGCCCAGCATGGTCTTCCTGCAGGTACCTCCAACCTCCCCCTGCCCCGGGGCTCCGCTCAAAGGCGACTTCCCCAGAGGAGCTCCCGCTCTCCATTCAAAAGAGCACCCCGTCGTTCCAAGTCCCCTAAGCCTGCTCGCTTCTCCCTTCTTCTTCCCAGCCCTTCTCCACGCTGACATTCTAGGACACTGCATTTCACTATTCCACGGGGCACACTCTTCCACGTAACACCTCTGTGATCAGGACATGTCTTACTATCGAAAGCATGTCATAATTTCATTGACAGTCTTTTTTCTTTCTTAGTGGCACATAAAATCATGGGGCACCTCACAACCCATTTTCGATGAAATGAAATAAGGTATCTTTGTTTATTGGTTCGTCTGCCTTCCTCTTAAGAATGTAAGTTTTGGGGTTGCCTGGGTGGCTCAGTCGTTAAGCAGCTGCCTTTGGCTCAGGTCATGATCCCAGGGTCCTGGGATCGAGCCCTGTATCGGGCTCCCTGCTCAGCGGAGAGCCTGCTTCTCCCTCTCCCTCTGCTGCTCCCCCTGCTTGTGCTCACTCTCTCTGTCAAATAAAATAAAATGTTTTTTTAAAAAAAGAATGTAAGTTCTGTAACAGCAAGGATTTGGCTGTTTGGTTCAGTCTACACCTTCCTAGCCCGAGAGGAGTATCCGCACTTTGGTAAAGCCTCCAAAAAACGTTTGTTGGGTGAATGAATGGAGCTTTCCCTTCCCTTTGTGTGGTCTCAGAAAGGGAGTCCTTACTCACGCCCTCCACGGACACTCTCCTCCTGCCTGAGCTACATTCTGCCCCTTTGCTCACAATCAGACCACGGGCCATGGTGCATGCTCTCTACCTCCCATGCGATCACCCCAGACTTCACCCTGGTTTCAGGCTGTCCTGTAGCTCAGCTGGGCCAGAAAGAGGGAGGCTGGGGGTGGGGAAAGAGGAAATTCTTCAGGAATTCTGACAAAGGGGGGTTAAGTAGAGAGAGTAGGGGAGGAAATGGAGCAAAATGACCCAGAAACCAGGCGGAGCTCATGAGACCCATCTCAGGCGAGATGTACCCAAGTTCTAGCAGTTCTGACATTACGGTAATTTGGCATTGTCTACAACTCCCAAATTATGGGCAATTTCAGTCTGTCACCTATCCTGAAATTATGGTAATTTGGATTCATTTGTAACCCTCGAGTTATGGTAACGTGGGTTGATTTCCAGTCCTGAGATTATGGTAATTTGGCCTGTTTGTTTCCTGGGGTTTCTGCTCACTGCCAGACTGGCTTCCTGCTCAGTGATGCTCCCTGGAGAAGGAAGTGGAATTTAGAAAAGTTTTGGGCAGGGACAGGGAGGGCTAGAGGTCTGGGGCGGGGGGTCCTTGTTCCCCTTTGACTCTGCCACTGTGTTACCTTTGGCCCGACAGGGAATGTCCACCACTTTCTCCATCTCCGCTGTGATGTGTCTCTCTGGCTCCTTGACAAACTGAGGCGGTTCTGCAGGAGGAAGGACCAGGGGAGGGGCTCAGTGCCATGCTCCTCTTGATACAACCACTGCTCGGGTCACCCTTAAGAAGGCCCCAGCCCATCAAACTCAACACCCAAAGAACAAGTAATCCAATCAAGAAATGGGCAGAAGACATGAACAGACGACATCCAAATGGCCAACAGACACATGAAAAAGTGCTCAACATCACTCAGCATCAGGGAAATCCAAATTAAAACCACAATGGGATACCACCTCACACCAGTCAGAATGGCTAAAATTAACAAGTCAGGAAAGGACAGATGTTGGCGGGGATGCGGAGAAAGGGGAACCCTCCTACGCTGTTGGTGGGAATGGAAGCTGATGCAGCCACTCTGAAAAACAGTGTGGAGGTTCCTCGAAAAGTTGAAAATAGAGCTACCCTACAACCAAGCAATTGTACTACTAGGTATTTACCCAAAGATATAAATGTAGTGATCCGAAGGGGCATGTGCACCCCGATGTTTATAGCAGCAATGTCCACAATAGCCAAACTATGGAAAGAGCCAAGATGTCCATCGACAGATGAATGGATAAAGAAGATGTGGTATGTATATATATACAATGGAATATTATGCAGCCATCAAAAGGAAGGAAATCTTGCCATTTGCAATGATGTGGATGGAACTGGAGGGTGTTATGCTAAGCAAAATAAGTCAATCAGAGAAAGACAACTATCATACGATCTCAATGATATGAAGAATTTGAGAAACAAGACAGAGGATCATAGGGGAAGGGAGGAAAAAATGAAACAAGATGAAACCAGAGAGAGAGACAAACCATAATAGACTCTTAATCTCAGGAAACAAACTGAGGGTTGCTGGAGTGGGGGGTGGGATGGGAGGGATGAGGTGGCTGGGTGATAGACCCTGGGGAGGTTATGTGCTATGGTGAGCGCTGTGAATTGTGCAAGACTGTTGAATCTCAGATCTATACCTCTGAAACAAGTAATGCAATATATGTTAAGAAAAAAAAAAGAAGATAGCAGGAAGAGAAAAATGAAGGGGGGAAATCAGAGGGGGAGACGAACCATGAGAGACGATGGACTCTGAGAAACAAGCTGAGGGTTCTAGAGGGGAGGGGGTGGGGGGATGGGTTAGCCTGGTGATGGCGATTAAAGAGGGCACGTTCTGCATGGAGCAATGCAATGAACCATGGAACCCTACATCAAAAACTAATGATGTAATGTATGGTGACTAACATAACATAATAAAATAAAATTAAAAATAAAAAAAAAATTAATTAAAAAAAGAAAAGAAGACGACCCCAGCCCTACGGCCCCTTCCCCCTGGGCGGGGACCCCCAGCAGCCCTGCCCATCTCACCCAGCACAGACAAGTAGGCTCCTCGGACGACGGAGGGGATGCTACTGCTGCGCAGGAGAGCCTCGCACTCATAGTAGCCGGCGTCGCTGCCCGTGGGGCTGGGGACGGTCAGCCGCCGGTTGTAGTCGCTGAGGCCGCCCGACAGCGGCACCCCATCTTTCTTCCAAATGATGTGCAGCTTGATCAGGGGCCTGGAGGGTGAGAGCGAAGCGGGCTCTCAGCCACAGGGGCCCAGGACAGGGGTGGCTGGGAGCGCAGGCCAGGGCCTCAGCCCCCGCCCCTTCGAGGTACAGCACTCCGGACCTCGGTTTCCTCGTCTACAAAATGGGACAGCTGTGCCCCCGGGGGCTTGTGCTGCGGCCGGATGCTCTAATGCAGGGGAGGCACCGGGAGGCCAGGCCGGCACTAACTTGGTGCGCGGGGCCCCCGAGGACAGGAGCTGCCGGAGCCGTGCGTCTCGCTCTTCTGTCGCCTGGCGCGGCGCCCCGTCCGAACGGGAGCCAGCGGGCAGCGCAGCGTTTCAGGCGCGGTGACATGACGAGGAGGAGCGCGAGACGAACACCCAAGGTCTGAAGAGGGAAAGGCAGGCAGACGGACATACCTGCCCCCCAACTTAGAGGGTGAGTCGCCACCCCCATCACCGACCCCAGCCCTTCAAGACCCCGAGACTGGGTTTGGCCTGCTCTCCTGTTCATCTTAGTTTTTCTTTCTTCTTTCTTTTCTTTCTTTCTTTCTTTCTTTCTTTCTTTCTTTCTTTCTTTCTTTCTTTCTTTCTTTCTTTCTTTCTTTCTTTCTTTTCTTTTCTTTTCTTTTCTTTCTTTCTTTTCTTTCTCTCTCTCTTTCTTTCTTTCTTTCTTTATGAGAGATAGAGAGAGAGGCAGAGGCAGAGGGAGAGGGAGAAGCAGGCTCCCCGCGGAGCAGGGGGCCCGATGCGGGACTCGATCCCAGGACTCTGGGATCATGACCTGAACTGAAGGCAGACGCTTAACTGACTGAGCCACCCAGGCGTCCCTCATCTTAGTTTTATATTTTTAAAAGATTTATTTATTTGAGAGAGAGAGAGCACTCATGCGTGAGCACGAGCAAGGGGTGGGGGGCGGGAAGAGGGAGAGGAAGAATCTCCAGCAGACTCTGCACTGAGTGTGGAGCCCAATGCAGGTGTCGATCTCACGACCCTGAGATCACAACCTGAGCCGAAACCGAGAGCTGGAGGCTTAACTGGACGCTTATCCGACTGAGCCACCCAGGTGCCCCATGGCCTGCTCTCCTGTTTAGCGCTGGGCGCATCCTCAAGCGGTCTGTGTTAGCTGCACAAGGTGTGCAGAGGGGTCCCGTGGAAAAGGGTCCCGTGGTTGAGTATGTGTGGGCCACACTGGCTTGAGGGCCATTAGGCAGGTTCTGGGCTGCAGGTCTTCTCCGCGCCCTTAGCGAGCTCCACACCAAGGCCTTTCCCACCCTCATGGGGAACCTGTGTCTCCAGGAGCGCATGCATAGGAATGCTGCTACAGGGCTGCTCTCTGGGACTCTTCAGCAGGAGGTGACCTCGGGGCCCTTGGTCTGACTCCCCACCTATCACATGCGAGCACCTTTCTTGAGTACTTACAAGGTGGGTTCAGCACTCCACCTACACGCCTTACCGGGGAGGTGCGTGCTCGAATCATTCCCATTTTACAGCCGAGGAGACTGAGGCCCAGATCATGGCAATGGGCCTGGGCCTCAGGGGGGTGACCTATTCTATTGCTACCCTGCTGTTGGCTGGGTGACCTTGGGCAGGTTGCTTGCCCTCTCTGGGCTTCGGGGTAGTTGTGGGAGGAACAGAAATCATGCGGGAAGTACAGTACAGCGCCCACATGTGATGAGGCTCGGTAATTACTGAACTGTTTCCTGCGTAAGGGAAGTGAGGGTCGTGTGTGGCCAGGAAGGGGCTGCAGATGGGTCTGACCCCAGGTCTTCCCTCCTGCCAAGGCCCCCACACGAGCCCTCTCCCAGCCCTGCGTCCCTGTCATGACTGCCTGCACACAAGGACCAAAACTGCCCCTTCCAGATCGCCCTCAGGGCCATAACTGAGGCGTCGATACCCCGAGCTGAGATCTGCTGCCCCGTAACTTCCCCCGCCCCCCCAGGCCCGGTCTCTCCCCTCAGGCCACGGAGAACGAGCCAGCCCGTCCATGGGTCACCCCTCCTCCAGGGTAAACGCCCCATCTCCTTTCCTGGGTCCTCACGTGACACTTGCAGACCTCCCTGAACTCGGGCTGGTCCCCTTGGAGCCCATAGGTCAGGAGCGCTGGCTGGAGTTAAAGGTGCAGGGGAGCGGGGGCGGGGGCCGTGCTACCCACCTGGCATTGGCCACACACTCCATGGTCACCTCCGAGGTCCCGGCCACCACGCTGGTGTTCTTGGGAGGAATGACGATGGTTGGGGCGATGGGGTCTGCAGGCCCCCCGACATCTGGGGAGAGGTCAGGGGATAGCTGGAGACAGAGGGCGGAAATCCTGTCTCCACTCAGGAGACCTTGGTCCTCATGGAGTGGGACAGGTGACCACGGGGCACCAACCCAAGCAGCATGACCCCGGGGTCCCTCTCACCTCTCCTCCTCCCTCTGGTCATGGGCATCTGCAGTGTCCAGCGAGCGCCCACTGGAGACCTCCAGAGCCCTCCCCACCTTCCTGTCACATAACATACCCTCCCCCTTAGTCCCTTGTCCTGTCCGTGCCTTCAAAATCCTTCCCTCCATCCACATTTATCTTATTAGCTTACTTCTTCACTGGCCCCCTCTTCCACCCGAATGCAAACTCCCGGTACTGGGTTGAATAGTAATCCCCCCAAATTCATGTCCACGGCAGCTGTGGATGTGACTTTCTTTGGAAATCGGGTCTTTGCAGGTGTGATCAAGTCAAGATGAGGTCCTTCTGTATCCGGGTGGGCCCTAAGGCCGATACGACATATCCTTACAAGAGGAGTGAAATGGAGACACAGACACATGGACATACAGGGGAGGCCAGGTGAGCACGGAGGCAGAGACCTGGAGTGATGCATCTCCAAGGCAAGGAGGAATGCAAAGGATTGCCAGCCACCACTAGAAGCTGAGAGGCAAGAAAGGATCATCCCCTAGAGCCTTCCGGGAGCACACAGGCCTCCCGACACCTCGATTTCAGACGTCTGGCCTCTAAAACTGTTAGAGAGTACATTTCTGTCGCCACAAGCCCCCCCAGTTTGTAGAATTTTGTTACAGCAGCCCAAGGAAGATAATACATTCCCCGGGGCAGGAACCTCACGAATCCTTGCCTTGGGCTGAATTAGGTCTCCTCCAAATTCGTATGTTGAAGCCCTAACCTCCATGTGACTATTTGGAGTTGGGGTCTTTTGTCGGTCATCGGCTTAAGTGAGGTCATAAGGGTGGGGCCTTAATCCAACAGGGCCAGTGCTCTGATCAGGAGAGAAAGACACACCACAACTCTGTCTCTGCCTACGCGAGGACACAGCAAGAAGGCAGCTGTCTGCGAGGCAGGAAGAGAGGCCTCAGCATAACCCAACCATGCTGGTCCCTTGACCTTGGACTCCCCGAACTGAGAGAGGTCACCACTGTGCTGAAGCCCCTGGTCGGGTAGCCTGTTACGGCAGCCCGCGCTGAGACAGCCTTGCTCCCGCCTCCTTCTCCAGCACCAGGGAGACTTCTGGCACATAGCAGGGGCTCACGTATATTTGTTCGGTGAAGGCACGAATGGCCCAGGGCTAGCCCTGCACCAGTTCAGGATCGGTGACTGAAATGCAAGAGAACATATCACGAGTGGGCTTTGTCAACACAATCCCCCGAACTCCTCTAACAGAGGCAGTAGCTTCGCCTTTTGTATTTTTTTGAGTTCTTTAAGAAGTGGCCAGGCTCTTGGTGGGTCAGCACAGGCCCGATATTGGCAGAAACTCCAATATTCTCCATGCACCTGCTCCAGGGCTCCTGGAAGTAGAGCCACAGAGGGCTTTTTCTCTCACGAAAAATCCATCCAGTTGGCTCCTTCCCAGGAGGTTCTGGAGGCAGCCGACTATAATGACCTGCACGGCCCTGGGGCGGGGGGGGGGGGGGCGCGGTGGGGAACAGTGACAGGACATCCTTTATGGGGAGAGCATGTCACGGCCCCACTGCCGCTCTGGGCCACCCCGTTCAGCCCTGGGCAGGTTTTCTTGCCTGGACTTCAGGCTTTGCTAGAAAAGTGAAAAAAATTTAAAAAATAAAGTAAAATGAAGAAGGAAGAAAGGAAGCATATAAAGCAAAATAATTGCAACAATATAAAAGCCTCATGTAGGTGCCATAAAGAGCGATCGGATTGAAAGCTGCTGATATAGCTGAATCCATAAAAGTGTGCTCTAAGTTGTTTATTACACGCCAGGGCGCACAGGTACCACAGCCCAGATTAACGGGGCAGGAGGAGGAGACAGACAGTTAGAGCCCAAGCGACATGCCCCACTGTGGAGCCAGGTAAACAGAGCCCTCAGGGTTTAAAAATAGGAGGGCCACCCCAGGACCTCAGGGCAACTCGTTGGGTGGAGGGGAGACTGACACCCATCCGGGGACCCTGGAGGTCATGCCTTGGTCCTGGCAGCGGCCCTGGGGCTCGAGGGTAGGGACCAGCCGTGGTTGGGGACCCCTGGACCCAGTGATGGAGGGCTGGGGGGTCAGGAAGACCTGGTTCAAAACCTTGCTCCGCCCCAGCCATCCTGCAGTGGTGCAGTGAGGGGGTGGTGGGGGGATTGGGGGTGTCTCAGCTGGGTCTTGATTTTCTCCGGGGCAATATGGGGATAAAAATGACCGCATCACAGGGTTCTGTGAGTTCAGCCCCTTGCTCAACAGATCTTCTCTGGGTGAGGGCTCAGTCCCTTCCAGACTGTGCCTGGTACCAGGGATTCCCCACTGAGTGAGGCGGATAGGGGTCTGTCATCATGGAGCGCACGGTCTGGATCTCAGATCAGTGCTTAGACATTTATCGGATTAGAGCTGATGGGATGGATGCTGGGAAGAAGGGCCTCGGTGGGGGTGGCCAAGCTTGTCTGGGGTGAGCGCAGAGTACCCGGTGCTGAGTAAGTACTCAGTAAATCATAGTCTGTCCTCCTTGGGGTGTACCTGCCTATGCTCGGGGACAGCTTCCTTGTCTCCCACCCTCCACCTGCCCAAACCATGTGATGGACCCAGAGACCACCAGCAGGTGAGAGTCCACAGACCCTCCAGGGCCTTCCAACTGAGGGTAAGAGTTCCCACCCATCCGGCCCCTTCTCTGCACTCTGCTGAACTTTACTCCCTCATCACAACGGCTACCAGCCACCGGACGCTGGTCATGATTGTCATCCACAATTTACAGATGAGAAAGCCAGAGACATTAAGTAGTTTACTTCCCAGTGACAGTCGCTAATGAGGGACAAAACCAGGAATGGGACCATGTCTCCGGGGCTGCAAACCCGCGCCATTAACCACTCCCCAGATCATCTCTCTGGCTCAGTCCTTGCTCGGGCGCAGAGGGAAACAAATCTCCCTTTTGGCTGAGGTCCGCTCTGCTAGAAGTTGTCTGAACTACCTCTGAGCAGCCCCTCAGCCCTGGTCCCTTTCCCCCTGGCCCCCATGCACGCCTTCTCCTTTCCCTGCCACCCGTGACCTCCTGGTTGCAAGTCCCCTTTTCTCCACTCTGATTCTCTTTGATTGCTCTGGACATTTAGCTCTGTGGACCCCTTTCTCCAACACCCCTTTCCCTGAGCTTCCAGGACCCACCAACTACACTGTGCCTCACACAGTTCTCCCCGGCTCTGGTCTCCGGAAGTGAAGAAGCCAATGGTCCTTGTCCCTCCCACCCTCACCCCCAGTTCCCTGGCTCCCCCTGATCTCACCAGCCTCCTATTCTGGTGTGGTGTGAAGGTAGAGAAGGACAGCTCGGGGTGGACTGGGGACGTCAAGACGGGCCTGGGTGGCACAGACTTGGCTCCAAGCAGGACACACCTTGCTGACAGGTGCTCTCTGTTGGGGGCCCTGTGCTGGCAGCTCCTTGCTCGCCAGGTCTTCGGATGACCAGCTGGGGTGAGGAGGACAGCGGACCATGCTTGGGGATGGAATGTAGGACATCTGCCTCATCGGACTCATGCTCTGGGCAGTGGGGTGAATGGGGCCCAAAGGTCAAGCCAGAAAATCACATGGAAAGCAGAGCAAGGAGGAGAGTTATCTTCCATGTGAGTGCCTGCCATGGACAGGACCCAGGGCTGAGAAAGCACAGAGGCTCTCCACACAGAGACAAAGTTGGATCCTGCTGCCCTGGGGTGATTCTGGTAACAGGCACCAGGAGGAGACACCACTGTGATGCATTCTCCTGGGGTCATCTCATCGAATCCTCCCAACTACACTTTTGCCAGAGGTACCAGGAAACAGACTCAAGGACCAGGTAACTCATCTGGGCCACAGGTCAAGCGTGTGGGGGGGTGGAGCAGGGAGGTGAGCTGCTCCCCTCTCCTGGGTAGGCATCCAACATGGGGGCCATGAACCACAGGTGGCTAGGAGCTCTTAAAATGTGACTGGCGCCCCTTTGATTTAATGGGATTTAATTTGATCTAATTTACATTTAATTAAAAACAGATCCCCAAATCAGTTATTAGAACACTTTTAAGTATGTGTAGAACAACTCGGGTATCCAACATCACCTTTCCAGCTGTAAATTTGATGAAGTCTAAATGCAGATCACGTATTTCAGATGAAAAGTGAGCAACCAAAAGATGCGCTCCAAGTATAAAATACACAGAGATTTCGAAGACTTAGTAGGAAAGAGAAGCCCAGCATAAAGTACCTCCTTAATATTTTCCGTCGATTATATGTGAAAATGGTAATGTTTTGGATATGTTGGGGCAAATAAAATACGTTAATAAAATTAATTTCCTGTTGCTTTTTCCTTTTTTAAAAATGAGGCTACTGGCAAATTGTAAATTACCCCATTCCTGAGTGTGGGGCCACGGTCCAGGCTTGACAGTCTGTGTGAGGTCATCAGGGTGACCCCTGGGCAGGGGTCAGCTCCCAACTCCAGGGTGGGCACTGGCTTTGTTCTTAACTTCTGCATTTCTGAAGAGCATGGGCATCCCTCCACCCCACCTCCCCGCCCCAGGGCCTCTAAGAAATAGAATTGCCCCGAGGGCAGAGGCGGGGGGGGGGGAGGGCAGAGATGGGGGGGGAACAGAGGGAGGGGCCAGCCTCCCCGAGATCAGGGAGGGGGGCTGGAGCTGGTGGTCGGTAAAGGGGCAAATGCTCCTGGCTGGCAGGCAGGCGGGCTGGGGGATTTTGTGTCAGTGACATGAACAGGGTTTTGAAGTGCAATCACTCGTGGGAGGAGAAATTAGCTGAGAATCAGCTGATTCTGCTCTTAATCCAGCACAAATCGCCGCGTGAGAACAGAAGACAAGGGGCGATGGGGTGGGAGAAACAGACAACCGGAGGAGGCTTGGGTAGACACAGGCGTCCGGAAGGGTCCTACCCGCCTCCCTCGGGCCAGATGGAGGGTTCGGGTGGGGAGCTGAGATGGAGCACAGAGTGAATGACATCCACAGTCCGCCCGCAGGGTTGCTGGCTTAAGGCCCATGAGGAGGAGGTCAGGTGTTGGGGAGGAGCACAGAGTGGGGGGCTCCAACCTCTGGTCCCAGGGTAAATTGAGTCACCCTGACTCAGACCGTGAACTTTGCCTCTTCCCCAGTGACTGAATTCTATTAGACTCCAGGTATCTGATCACTGGAGAATATAGGGGGGCCCAGGTCAATGTCAGAGGTCACCCTTGTGACCCTGATAGGTCAGTATCCTGAATGGAACCCTCCTCTGGGCATTCAGGTGTCTTTCTAGGCCAACTGGAACTTGGGGCTGGGGAAGGGGATTAATTCCGGGGATATGGGAAGGGGTTCTGCTGGTGCTCAGAAGGCCTAGGAATGGACACGGTAGGGCTGAGGAATGTTCTGGGCTTTCCAGACACCGGCAGACAGAGGCAGGGATCAGGGGAAGGACAAGGGAAGGCCCCATGCAGACCCACACCCAGGTCTTGCTGCAGGCGTCTGTGTCCCCACGCGACCATGGATGATAAATGAGACTTGCTTTTGGGGCAGGAGTGGTACAGATGTGGAGGGACGTGAACATCTGGCCCCCCAGCTTGTGTGGTTGTTCGGCTGCTACGGCAAGCTCGGGTAACCACGTACTCGGCGAGGCTTCTGGGCCTGGGCCGGCTGCTGGAGCAACCCCACCCGCCATCTCTCACCCAGGGATGGAGCGCAGAGGGAGGGGGCCAGGCTGGCTGGCAAGAATCAGGCCAGGGAGGGCATCCCAGCATTTCCATCAGGGATCAGAAACCTGCCTTCAGTCTCGGCTAGACGAATAAATACCTCTTTGCCAAAGGAGACCCAAGGAGCCACCCCTTTCCATTCGCTAACATCTGTTCTCTGCCCCTGGGGAGAGCTTGGCCCATCTCTTCCAGCGTGCTGGGTGGTTTCTGGGATGGGCAGAGAGGCAATTTTAGGCAGGAGCCTGGGCGGAGAGCCTGTGTTCCCACGAGTGGAGACAGCCTTGCTCTGAGTAGTGCTTTGATGGACCAGCTGAGTAGAAGCTGTGAGTGCAGTTCTCTTGAAACAAGCTCCCCATCTCCTGCATGCTCTCCCTGTCGGCACCTGAGCCCCAGAGGTGGCCGTAACCCACACATGCATACTCTCTTCCGCATCCCACGCCCGTCTCTGGGCCTCCAGCAGCCCTGCTCACAGCCAGCTCAGCGTCCCCTCCCCTGATGCAGGAACTCAGCTTTGTCATGGGAACGGGGTCCAGCACTCAGCTCCCTCCTTGCTTCTACCCTCACACTCCCAGTGCTGGGGCTCCTCCTCCTATTCCTCGGAGGCCCCTCTGCTGCCCTACTCTAGCCTCCCACCTCTGCCACCACTCCATCTTCCCAACGACCCCCTGGAGCCCCGTTCCCAAGATTTAATGACGCGCTCCTCCATCCGTCCCAGGCCCAGCCGCTTACTTACTCTCCACGGCAAGAGTGATGGGCTGGCTGGTCTTGTTATCCCCGTTCTTGTCATTAACAGCCTGCACGTAGTAGCGGCCTGCGTCGGGAGCCACTGTTGACAGGATGACGAGGGTGTTCTCCAGGGTGATGGCTCTGCGAAGAGGAAAAGGATCTGTCTGACAGGGGCCCAGGGGCTCTGACCATCGGAGGATGGGCGCGGGGACAAGAAGCTGGTGGCCCCCGGAGCCCCTCCTCCAGCCCAGCTCCCAGGACCACTGACTGCCTCAACTTCAGCATGCTCTGTTTGCCGAGAATCCCAACACGCTGCCAGGGCTGGGGTCAGACGCAAACCCAGCATGTGCACATAGGTCCGAGACCGTCCCCGTTGAAGCTTCCCAGCCCCCACCCCACACCTGGCCCCGGGCGTCCGAGCCCCCACAGCCTTCCGTCCTCTCCCACATCACGCCTTCAATGCTGAGTGTGACCCTCTCTACACCAGGAGGGTCCAGCGCTAAAGAAATCCATTCAATGGAATGAATGAACGAGGAACGGATGATGAGCAATGATCATGAATTTAGAAATGAAGAGGATCATTCCAGAATCAATGCCTTAACCTAATTCTACGTTTGTTGGGATTGATTCCAAAGCCATAGGTGGCCTGTAACACCGATGACGGGGGTTCCTCTGTGCCCCAGCCCCCTCTCAGGGTGTCAGGTGCTCCCTTCCCGAAGCTGGTCAACAAGGATGGAGACTGGCTGTGGGCTGAGGGAGCAGGAGGAAGGAGGCCAGCTGGGCGGTGGGGTGCAGGTCCCCTCTGCTGGGGTCCCACCATGCAGCCCCGCAGCACCTGGTCTGCAGGCAGGGAAAGGGGCCGGTCCAGGCGGGAAGCTGAGGACCCCATCTGATGCGGGGGAGACAGCCCCAGGAGCGCTGCCCACGCCCACTCTGCCCGGCTCCCCCTCTCACCCATTCTCTCGATGACAAACAAAACCATTAGTTTGTCAAGTCTATCTCGGATTCTAATGTGATGTGCCCGAGACAGCTGTTAAACATCCTTAATGTTAGTTTAACAAGGACAGACCCAGTTGAATTCTTTTCAAATTTTCCCATTAGGGGAATGTTAGAGTTTAAACAGGCTCTCAAATAAACATCCCCTCTGATGCCTCTCTAGCTGGGCTGTGCTGGTGTCCCCTCTTTCCTGGTTTTGGGGGGTTCATGGGCTGAGTCTCACACCGTCAGTGGAGCTCTGGGAAGTAGGAAGGGAAAGCCCTCTCCCCCCAATTCTTGGGTATCCTAATGATATTTTTTGTTTTTTTCTGGAGGAAAACCCCTCTCCAGCTAATGAGCTGATGGAAAGTAAGATAAAGCCAGGCTAAAATATTTTAAAAGTGACAAGCTGGGACAGGAACAGGGACCGTTTCCCTACAAGGAAGTCTCCTGCAGAGGTCCTTGTCCTTTAGTGCAGCTTGTGGGGCAGGCCAGGGTCGGGGAGGAAGGCTGGGCCATGTCAAGGGCCGGGCGCAGCTCTGGAATGAGCTCCGGCCACAGCCTCTAAGGAGCACACATCCTCCTCCATGCTGAGCCTCAGTCTCCACATCTGTGAAGGGGGTAGAAGAAATGCTTGTGAAGATCCCTCCCAGCCCTGAGGTTGAGGGATTCTGATTCCTGCCACTGCTTCGGTCCTATCTGCATCTGGCCTGAGGCTGTCACCCTCCCTCTCCTGCAGCCCTCACCTGGCCCACAGTCCAAGGTCAGGACTAATGTGATGGGCAGCAGTGCACCTGGACCACTTGACGGGAGCTCCCCACCCTCTCCAACACGGCGGCCCTGGACAAGCCGGCTGAATGAAGTCTCTGGAGGGTGGGCACACTGGGCATGGCCGGGCCCCACTCCCCAGGGCACCTGCCTGCCCTGAACCCCCTCTTGCCTCCAGGGAGGGTTCCCATCTCCAGTGTTTTCTCTCCTTAACCAGGAAGAGACCACCTCATCCCCCAACCCCTCCTTTTGCTCTATTTTATCCACATTACGACGGATCCTTCTAGGTCAGTGGTTCTCAACCGGGGGGTGCGGGGGAGGGGGGCTTCACCCTCCAGGGGACATTTGATAATGTCTGGACAAGTGTTAGTATCACAGCTGTGGGGCTGTGATAGGAACTAGTGGGCAGAGGTCGGGGATGTTGCTAAGTGTCCTACAAAGCACCGGACAGCCCGCACAATGATTTATCGGGCCCCAAGCGTGGACTGTGCCGTGGTGGAGATGCCCTGTCCTGGGTGAGATGGCATAGCGGGTGGCAGTTCATCCACGTAAGCAGGTGGGAAGCCAGGTGGGGCAGCAGGGCTGGGCTGGTGGGATATGGCAGAAGGTATGTGCACCATCTCCAGGCTCAGACCCTAAGGACCCCCCGTGCAACTCCTAGGTTCTCCCCTCTGTCAGAGCTGGGCAACTCTGAAGCCCAGGGTTGAGGACGGCAGAGCTCCTACCAGCCAGGGCCCTCGGATGACTGTGGAGGAGCGTCCTTCCCCTCCCTCGCCTCTGCTGGGACTTTAAATGAGCAAAAAAAAAAAAATACACTTCTCCGGTGCTAAGTCCCTGGCGTTTGGGGGTCTTGTCTGTAACGGCAGCTGGTGTTGCCTTAACTTGCGCTAGAGGCAAGGAGGACACTCTGGACTGGGGCCCTCAGGACCAGGGATGGAGCTCCGAATGTGGCAGAGGGACTTCGAAGCCCTCATGGCCTTTGACCGGCCCTCCCTCTGCCCTCAGCAGGTGGTTACGGAAGGTCCCTGGGCTTCCGGCCTTCTGCAGGATGACCACCCCCTCGATAGATGGTTCTGGAATGACCCTGTACCTCACTTCCCAAGCACACAGAGCTGTTTCTGGCACTCAGAAGGGCTTCTGGCCTGCTGCACCCCAGATCCACCCACTCTGAAAGAAGCTGCTGGAATGCTCTCGGGGCACGGAGGTCAGGGTTCAACTCTCGGACAGGGGCGGGGGTACATTTTCCAGCCACACTCTTCGGGCTCCAGTTGACTAGATCTTTCCCACTTCCCTCACTGGCCCAGCTCCCACCCCACCTTCCATCTATTCCTATTAAGCCAGTCCTTTTTTCCCCTTGGGTCCACGGGGGCCCAATTGATAATTTAATTAAGAATAAAAGAAATCATCCTAGAACCTGCCCAAAGCCCCCAGCATGTGTCTTTGTTGGGCAGCTTGTCTCCTTTTCAACAGCGAGCCCCAGGGCCACGGCAAAGTGTGGCTAATCGGCGTCCCTGCCCCGGCAGTGAGAACAGCCTTGCGGAGATAGCGCGCCCCCGTCGGCGCCCCGCACGCCCCGCCGGCTGATAGCGCTCAGCAGATACGTATCTCTGGCAAACAGACGCCGGAGAATTTGCTTCCAGGGACCTTTCCTCTCAGCCATGAATATTAATCCGCTGTAATTGCGGAGATACAATCTCCACAGCCTTGTCTCATGTGTTTGGCTGGAGTGTTGGAGCGGGTGGGAAGGCGGCGGGTGTGACCACGCAGGCGGGCATGTGTCTGCACGCCAAGATCATTCTGTCCCGGTGCCAGAGGCTGTTGGCAATGGAAAGGGGGTGAGGACAGAGGGCGGGAGTGAGAAAAGGGGGTGGCAAGGGGTGTTAGGCGAGGGGTGATGCAAGTGAGGGTGGAGAGAGGTTCTCATCCCCCACAGCGAACACGGTAGAGACGTGTCCACGAGCCCTCCTGCAGCCGCGGCACCTGCTGTGAACTATCATGGAGCTGCTCTTGCCTCTGAGTCTGGATGGGGCCTCAGCATCCTTCTCAACACAGTATTCCAGGCAGCCTCTGCCAACCAACTGGCCTGCAGGCTGCCATCATGGATATACCTGGAGCTGCGTGATAACCTCAGAGAAGGGAGTTAGGGAGGGCTCAGGACTCACCTGTCTCAGTACCTGTGTGGGGGAGCACCCCCCCTTCTGCAGTTCAGCCTGTCTGTGTTAATGGTAAACCAGGCTCTGCTGGCTTTACTGACCCTTAATGAGGCGCGAGGAAGCCTGAGCCGACTCATACAGCATGAGCCTGTCCACCTGTTAACCTGGGGGGGCCACTCCAATCCTTCCCTGGCTCTGTAGCCACACCCTTTGCCATGTGACTTCGCAGCTCTTCTCACTCAAGAGACAGAGTTCATCCCCTGCTTCTGGAGGCTGAGTTCTACCACATGACTCGCTTTGAGCATCGGGATGTTAGCAGAGGCTTGGCAGATCCATGTTTCTGCTTCCTTCCTGCTCCTCTGCAATGGCCAGAAGAAGCCGGGGCTAGCTGGCTGGGGGATGGGACATGCGGAGCAGAGTCCCCCCGCTAAGCTAACCCGTCAATAGCCAGCCGACCCCAGGCAAATCAGAGAGCCCAGCCCAGGTCCCGATCTGCACATTCATATGACTCATAAATGCTTACTGCTTCTGGTCCCTGGGACTTTTTGTTATGCAGCATTTCTGTATCTGTGGGTAACGGATATAGTCTAGGACAGTGGTTCTCAATTGTGTCTGCATGTCAGAGTCACTGCGGAGCTTTAACCGCCCCCCCAAGTGCCAGGGTACACCCCATTTCAACAAACTCAGAATGTGCAGGCGGGAGGATCTAAAGATCAATGCATTTTAAATTGTCCAAACGATTTTAACAGGTAGTCAGGTTGCGAATCACTGTCCCAGGACCAATTCTCTATGAGAGCAATCACTTTATCCTTCTTCTCTCCTTGTCTGTGTCCCTGTTGGCACATAATTTCCACATAAGACAGAATTAAGGACCCTGACTCTGAAGTCGCCCAGGCTGGAACCAGCTGTGTGAGACCGGGCAACGTGGTTCAACTCCGGGGGTTGGGGGGGCTCTACCGTCCAGAAAGTGGAGACAAAACCAGCCCCTTCATAGGACTATTGTGAGGGTCGTTCCTCCAATGGCCACTATTTGAGTGTGTGCTCTGGGGATTGAAAGGGGAACGAGACAGAGCGTCTCCCTCGTGGAGGTGCACACCCATCGCAGAGGAGAGGACGATGTGGGCAGTGTGCTTAGCCCAGGCTCGAGGCCACAGCGGCCACTCAAGGAACGACAGCTGCTGTTCATGCCGGGACGTTACCATGTTATTCTTGTGAGGCCTCTCTCACCCCAGAGGCAAGAACTGTCCATCTTGGCTCCCGCTTCCCTCAGAGACCAGGATGGGCCCCGCCCACAGCTGACCTGTGGCCTGAGGGGACCAGGACAAAGGTGGTCTTTCTTGTTTTCTGGGGAGTGGGGTTGAGGGGGGAGAGCTGGAGTCCAAAAGGAGAGAGCTGGGGCTGGCTCCAGACCCCGAGGCAGGATCGGGAGGGCCGGGAGCATCCCTGGAGGAAATGCTCTGCCCCTCGCCCTCTGTGAGGTGTTGGCTCCATGGCTCCTGCCCACAAGCCCGGCTGCCACAACCCACGCCCTGGGCCACACAGAGGGGTCCTTGTTAATGCTGAAAGGGCCATGTGTTTCTCTCCCTGCCGGGCCTCCCTGGCTTCCCCTCCTCCAAAACACACATAGCCACACCCTCACCCCACATGGGAAACAGCCGGGTGGCCACCCTGCCAGGGACATGCCAGCACCCTCCCATGGATGGGGATGGCTTCTGTCACTGCCTGTTGTGGGTTTCAGTGCTTTGGGAGGCAGCTGAGAGTGGGGCCGACGCCCTGGGGCTCCCCAGGAACGCCACCGAGCAGCTGTATCCCCAAGTCTTCACACGCGTGTTCCCAGAAAGCCCCTCCTTGTTGGCCACCCTTCTCTTGTCATCCGGGAGGTCCCAGATCCCCTCTCCCACAGGGCGAGCCCCCTGCGTCCCCCTCCAGAGCAGGGCCTCACATGCGGCTGCTGGGCGGGATCTTGCGGCCGTCCCGGAACCAGGTCACCTGTGGCCGTGGGAAGCTGGCGATGCGTGGGGCACGGATTACAGCTGCTTCTCCATGGGAGACACTCTGGTGCTTCTCGCCTTCCTCAAAGCTGCCCATGTCTGCGGGAGGGAAGAGCGTACGTGTGGGTCAGACTGCCCAGATCCCGTGCTGGGAGTGGTGGCAGCAGGATGGCCGTGGGGAAGGAGGCCGCTGGGCTCAGACCACCCACCCGACCCCATCACCCCCCCCTCTAAGCCCATCATCATGACATGCCCTGCTTTGTGCTTTGGGGGTTTCCATCCATACATCCATGAACCAATCGATGCATCCAGCAACCACGAAGAGGTTGGTCATTATTTCACACATTTTACAAAGGGAAAAACTGCCCAAACAGGCTCCGAGAGGTTCCTTGACTTGTCCAAGGGCACGTGGCTAGGAAGGGGGTAGAGCCAGGATTTGAACTCAGATCTGAGTCTGGAGTCTGGAGGGCACTCCCTGTAGGGCAGTCGGGGTTTCGGCGTGAGGAGAAGGGCACATCTTGGGGCTGGTTTCCTAGGTTCTTGGTGGAGGCAAGGTTGGGTACACTGGGGACGGTGGGGTCTTGGATGCTCATAGAGTATGGATATGATTTTCCTCCTCTGCCTTGGGTGGGAAGCGTATGGGGCTGCATGCACGTGTGAATGGAAACACCATATTGCTCTTTTAAAAACATGCCTACCCTGCTGGCAGATAAGGAGGGGAACATTTGTCCCGGCTCTGCTATGCCGGCCCGGAGGGGAAGAGAGCAGCAGAGATGCAGGCAGGAAACTTCTGGTGGCCCACCTGCCGGCTGGAATCGGGGTGGGGTTTGATTCTAGTAGCAGAGGGTTACAACGGGGCACGGGAAGGGGTCTGCGCTGAACGTCATGACTTTTGAACATTAATGTACATCCTTGCTACTCAAAGTGTGGTCCATAGGCCAGCAGCATGGGCATCACCTGGGAGCCTGTTAGAAATACAGAGTCTCAAGCCCCACCCCGACCTACTGAATCAGAACCTGCATCTTCACCAGACCCCCAGTGAAGGGTGCCCATATTCAAGTGTGACAAGCATCACTGTCCCCAACTTGGCCACATACCAGTTAGAAAAAGTGCTGATGCTAAGTTCAAGAACTCACCTGCAGACTTCTGTTTCCACCGCTATGGGGTGTGTGAGCTGGCCATCAGCATTCCCATGTGCAATCAGGTTCCGACCACCGAAAACTGAGCTGCATGTCCCCACTGCCCACTGTCCCCTCCCTGGCCAAGGCGGCCACGTCCCAAGCCACCTGGTCTCCTGCTGCTTTCACCGTTATTTCTCAACCCCTTGAATATCGCTGCCTCTTCTCTCTTTCCTTCAACCAGGCATCCCCCAGCCTGGCTAAACGTCAGAATCCCCCGAAAGGGTGGGCGGGACTCAGATGTGGGTATTTCTAAAGCTGCTCAGGTAGTTCCTACATGAGCCAAGGTGGAGAATGACCGTCTGGGCTCAAGCTAGCAGCTCATAGTACTTTGGTGGGTCTCAGAATCCCCTGGGAACTCGGTAAGCCCATAGATTTGTTCTCATCCTTTGCTCCTCCCCAGGGCATGGAAAGGCCCTGATTTGATGCACCTGGATCTCTGAGTTCTTGATTCGCTCTCTCTAGGACACTGCTGCATGCCAAAGTTTGAAAACCACGGGCCTATCCTCTCTTTTTCCAAAGTCCTGGGTTCTGTTCTCCTCCTGGCCCCACTGCCCCCTGGGAGGCCTCCCTTCATCTAAACATTTTGACCATAGTCTCTCTACAAAGACTCTCATATCTGCTCTGGCTCTTCTCTGAGCTCCAACACCCAAAACTCGATTTCCAACAGAAATGTTGGCATTTCTTACCTCCTTCTTGCTTTCTTCTGTCAATAGCTCCCACCTGCACCTGCCTGCAAATAGCTCCCGCTTGCACCTGCCCTGGAGCCTTTTGTGGTGCTTTGCTTCCCTTCCCTGTACCCACAAAGTCCTCTGACTCTTCCTCTGGTATAGCTCTCTCATTTACCAAGCCCCCCGACCCTAGTTCCCACTGGCCCACCACCAAGCGAACCCCGTTATTCCAGCCGCTCTGACCACCCCCCAACAGGGTCTCCATAGGCTCCCCCCCCCCATCATCTCACACTCTTCCTAATTAATTTTTTCTGGACATATGGCTGACTTGCTCAGAAACTTTGGGATCTCCTCATTGTCCCAGGAAAGTCTAAATCTCCTTGCTTGATTCAAGATCCCTTCCTAATCTGACCCCAATCAACCTTTCCTGTCTTAACGCCCACACCACATCATGTGCCTTCCTGCCACGCTGAATTACATCCTGCTTCCCATCTCAGGCCTGTCCTTGTGTGGGGCCCCTTCCTAGAAAGTCTCCAGAACAAGCCATGATTCACCAAGCCATGATTCAACAGCATCTCCGAGGGATCCAGCCAATTAAGGATCTCAAGAAAGAGAATGTGCTCTTGGCATCCTTGTTCTACATTTGGCAGGCAGTAAATGTCATGGTAATGGCTTTGGAGTCAACTCTGAGACTTGAGTTCAAATCCTACTTCTGTCACTTATTAGGCATGACCTTGGGCAAAATTTTGACCTTGCTGAGCTTTAATTTCCTCTTCTGTAAAATGGAGTTATGAAGAGTATGTTCCTCATAGGTTGTAGTTAGGATTCGGTGAGATACTACATGTGTGTGTGTCAGGATCTATCTTTCCACAGACGGCTGCATCAATATTTATCTCCCATCCAACACGCCCTTCTTATGAATGTGCTGGCAGTGATGGTGTGTAACTTTCAAGGCTAGGTCATCAAAAGGATGCAGCTTCCCCTTGGATCCATCTCTCTGTCCAGACACATCTACTTGGAATCCAGCCACCATGTTGTAAGGAAGCTCAATCTGGCCCACACAGACATGGGAAGGGTGCATGAAAGGAGGAGCTGAGGTCCCCAGAGGACAGCCAGAACCCACACTGGACATGTGAATTGATGTGTGCCTCGACGCCTCACATAATTTCAGTCCCCAGCCTTTAAGTCTTCCAGCGGAGACCTCAGTCATATGGAGTGGAGACGAGCCATCCCTACTGTGCCTTGTCTAGATCCAAGGCTCACATACTCGGTGAGCCTAATAAATGATTGCTATACACCACTATGCTTTGGGGTAATCTCTTATGCAGACACAGAAACTGGAAGAATATATTAAAGTGCTAAAAATTATATCTAATATTTGTAGTATTAAAATATTAGAATCGTATACGTTTTTCACAGCTTAGCTGAAACATCGACCTCTTCAGCAAAGATTACCCCATGCCACCAAACAGAATTAAAGAACAGAGATTGCTGCACGCTGACCCTCCATTGGATTTCTTCCTAGGTGGACTTCACATGCATGTAATCCTCATGCTACCACGGCTAGCTTGACTCTAATAAATACACATTTTTACTTATTTATTAATTTCCATTACTTGGCTCTGTCTATAAAACATTATGTCAATAAATCACATTGATTTCAGTTCTCACAATAATTTTATCTATTTAAAAAACTTTTCACAGAACTCTGAAGATATATTTGAACAATTTAAAGCAATTTCATGGTAATAGTGTTTCTTTCTCCCCTCTTGAGTTTTATTAGCTCCATTTCGTCAGTGAGGAAATTAAAGCTCATGGAGATAGAGTGGCTTATCCAATGTTAAGCAGTCAGGGCTGGGCAGGGCCAGCATTCAAATCTGCCCCCCCGCCCCCCGCATTTCCTCTCTGCTTCTTTCATAACTCATCCCCTACATTAACGTGCTTCACACACATTCTTTATCTCTCCCTACCATACTGTAAGCTTCAAGAGGCAGTTGCGTTCATCAGCAAGTCCCTACAAAGCACCTAGCCCTGGACTCTGCACCCAGTAGGTTCCTTCTAAATTCACCCAATGCCATCGTGCAATGACTCTTACTGAGCCCCTACTGTGGGATGGATGAATGGAGGGTTGGAGGAAGAGAGGAAGAGATGAATGGATGGAGAAGGAGGGGATGGATGGAGGAAAGGCGGGCAGGAGGATGAAATGACTATACACGGGTGCAGGTATGTAGGTATGAACGGTGAGAGGGATGGAAGGAAGGGCACAGCTGGTCTTGGTCCAAGTTTTGCAGCTGATGTTCTCCTCCACGTTTCCATCCCACAATCTCCCTGCCTCACCATGGCTCTCAGGCCCCCCAGAACCCTCCCAGTCTCTCCACTGCACTGAGTCAAGTGGGCTTCTGGGACCTGCTCAAGGAGCCCCCAGCTCTGCTCACGGGCCCCAAGGCACAGGCATGCACACACTGACCAGCAGCAGCAAGGGGCCAAGGGGGCGTCCACTCAGCCGGTCAGTGCAAAAGGGAGGCTAGAAGGAGGAAGGCCACACACTGGCAGAGCCTGGGGAGCCAGGAACCCCTGGGAAAACTCAAGCACACTAAGGCGGAAACAGATAAGGGTTTTCGCTTATTTCGCTCCCCGAGGCACACACTTGTTAACACACCATGTTATGCCTGCAGCGCTGATCTACCTTTCCCAACGAATTCCCCGAAGAGCAAAGAAATGTAAGCCTGGGGCACAGCTGGAAGTGGCCTCGAAATTCCTGATGTCTTTGTTACATCTTAAAAGGTCTTGTGAAGTATACATCCCACTTCAGAATACACTCATTGCTTTTATTTATTTCTAAAACATTTTTTTAAATCATGAAATATGTCATGCATACAAAAGAATGAATATAATTATATGTATACTTTACAGAAGACTAGAACACTCCCATACCCACCACCCAGCTTAGGGAACAGAACATTAACAAACCTGCCGCCTCCCCGCAAGGTGTCCCCCACCCCAGGCATTCCCCCCTCCCCCACCGAGGTAACTGTTGCCCCAAATGCTGTGGCAATCATGCATGGCTTTCCCCCCAAGTTTTGCCACACAGAGATGCATCCCTAAACAATTTAGGGTTAATATAGTTTGGTTCCAAGCCCTTATATGCCTGGAATTATTTTGTATGTCGTTTACCATGATTTGGGGGTTTTTTTTGGTGCTTTTTTTTTTTGAGCTCCAGCTATGTGCTTACACTTAGTTCAGTCATTGTCACGGCTGCCTGGGTGTCCACATGATGAGGTAACACAGTGCACCTGCAAAATGGGTCTGTTTCCAGCGTTTTGCTGTCCTGCTAAGAACAGTCTCATGCAGATCTTCTGGAGCACAGGGCTAAGACAGTCTCTAGAACATGAGCCTAAGCATGGAACTGCTGGGTCGCAGGGTATGCACACATTAATTTTACGAGATAATGCCAAACTGTTTCCAAATCTGCACCAATTTACCACTTCACACTCCCGCCAGCACTGATGGGAGTTTCTGGCAACTCTTGGTCTTGCCAGACTCGTTTTTTGCCAGTCTGGTGGACACGAGATGGTGTTTCATTGTGGTTTTGTTTATTAGAGAAACAGTGCTTTCTCCCTCCAATCAGATCGTATGATGCCTCTTCCCCCACCAGGCATATTTATTTCCAGTGCACTGTGAGTAACATCAAAAGTGCCGACCACTTCTTGAATGCTACCATCTGTCCCTACTGCCCCACTTCCTCAGCTACATCTCCTTCCACTCTCTCCTTCCCTCACTCTGCTCCAGCTACCTTGGCCTCAGACACCCAAGCCTACCACAGGGCCTTTGCACTTGCTGTTCCCTGGCTGGAAAGACCTTATCCCTTTGTGTGACTCATCCTCTTGCTTCCTTTGAGACTCTGGTCAATGTCTCCTCCCCAGATGGCCTCTCTCAGCCACTATATCAAATAGGACCCCTGCCCCAGCCTCCATCCCTCTTAACTTGGCTTCATTTTTCCTTAGAGCACTTTATTTTTCTCCATGGGCCTTCTATGTTCTGCATTCTATCATATATTCACCTTTTAACTTTTATGGCACCCTACTACTTTCCTGAGGGCAGGAACAGGTGTCCCCGTTTTGTCGCCTGTGTCCTTACCGCCTAGAACAGAGCTCAGCACGCAGTGGGCCTACAACAATAGTTGCTGCATGAGCGAATGAAACAGTCAGGCAAAAAGACACCATCATGTTCTCTAGAACTGTAGATGGCCCCTAAATAGTCCACATTCAATGCTCACACTCAGGTTAAGAATTAAGAAAAACGGGCTCATTGGTGGCATCTTGGGCGTCAGTCCCAGCAACGGGCTCGATGCCCTCATGTCCCATCTTTTTTTTTTTTTTTTTTAAGATTTTATTTATTTATTTGACACAGAGAGAGACAGTGAGAGAGGGAACACAAGCAGGGGGAGTGGGAGAGGGAGAAGTAGGCTTCCTGCCAAGCAGGGAACACAATGTGGGGATCCCAGGACCCTGGGATCATGACCTGAGCAGAAGGCAGACGCTTAACGACTGAGCCACCCAGACACCCCATCTTCATGTCCCATCTTGTACAGGTGGCTTCCACACGGGGCAGGGACCCTTTGCCCTGTGGCCTATGGGTGGGCTTGCTGCCCCCAGAATGTGGATGTGGACAGCCGGGAAGGCTCCTTGACCCAGGAAGGCTCTCCTAAACCCCTCAGCCATTCAGCCAGCTTGCTGCAAGCCAGAAATGTATGGCAACTTTAAAGAAACAAAGAAGAGACCGGGGGTGGGGGTGGGGTGGGGAGTGCAGGCAGAAAGGGAGCTTTGGTGGCAAAGGAGGGGGGTGGACGTTTTATTGACTTCCTCTTAATTGCTGTAATTAAAAACATGTAAAGAATCTTTTTGTAACGACTTTGCCATTATCTTAGTTGTTAGCACAGCTGCCTTATTAATTTCTCGTTAGAACCCAATTCACAGTCCTCTTTGGGAAGGGGGGTGGGAGCCAGAGGTGGGTCTTGCCTGGCCCAGTCCCAGAAGGGGCCTGGAAGGGCAGCATCACTGGGAACCGGCTGCCTGGAGCCCCCAGGGCAAAGCCTTCTGCCCCCCACCCCGGGATGCAGAAACCCACCAGGAGAGATGGAGGGGTCCAGAGAAGCAGCCATTGCCCTCCCATCATTAGACCTGTGGGCATCTGTGTGACTGTACAAGAGACAGGTGGCCAGACAGACAGATGCAGGTCTGTGGGCACACAGCGGGGAGAGCCCCTGGACTGGGACTGGGTGAGCAAGATGGAAGGTTTATGGAGACGCTGCTATCGGTGTCCTGTGAGTGCACGTTGAGTACCTGAGGGGGAGTGCCTCCTTCACTTTTGCATCCTCCATGCCTCACCTGCCTTACCCTAGCCCCAGCTCCGGAGAGCAGACATGGTGGCTAGGCCAGAGTGAGAAAGGTGAGTTTATTCCAGGACGCAGAGGGGAGAGGAAGCGAAAGCACAGAGAAGTTAAGCAACTTGCCCAAGGTCACACAGGTAGGGAGAGGTGAGCCTGAATTTGAATGGGAGGGGGGCGGGGGGGACGGTTCACGGCTAGACCCTACAGTGTCCTGACAGCGAGGCAGGAGAAGGTGGAAGGTAGAAATGCTGGCTGTGGGACCTTGGGCTGTCCTCTACCTTCTCTGAGGCTCAATTTCCCCATCTCGAGATGTGGTTTGTACCACATGCCTTCCTGCCTCTCAGACTTGTCCTGGGAACCCACGGAGGAAAGACAGGCACACAATTACACTGAAGGAGGGATCCTTCTGGAGGCTCTGCCGTATCTCCTTTGGCATCTCCTGAGGGAATCTGCGTCTGTTCCAAAAGGTCTTGGGGCACGTGCTCACCTTTCCGGGAGGATGGAGGCCATACTTCTTCCTTTGTCTGCCCCCCTCCCACCCCCCTGCACGCATACACCAGGTGCCCAGAGTCCTAAGCTACTCAGTGCCGAGGCTGGGGCTGGAAGCCACACCTCCTGAGCCCCTTTCCCCGCCATGGCATGGCCATGTTTTAGGCACAAAAGAACCCAGGAATTCCTTGTAAGCATTTTCATCTACTCGCCTCTGCGGACAGCCAAGAAGAGCACGTCACCCCCACCCCGTGGTGGGAGATGGCGTCCATCCTAGGTAGACACAGCATCCGTTTGCGGCGTTATCTGGACATGGGACAGTCCAGTCCAGAGCACCCACCGGGTTCCCTGGGAACCCTGACCTCAGCAGCTAACCCCCTCTCTCCCCACCCCCACCCCATTTTGATTTTTCTATTCCTGACCTTAGATGGCAGTGTGGCAAGGGGGGTGTTTTGGAATCAGGCAGCTGTGGGTTCAACTCCTGCTCTGGTACTTCATCACTGTGTGACTTAGGCAGCCTTGTGGGATAAGGACGGGAGAGAATGGTGCGCACTGCCCAGCAACAGGTGGGAAAGAGCGAGGTGGGTGGGGGTGGTTTTGCTAGGTCCCCCTTTCCCCAAACCCAGGATCCTGGAAGGTGTTTTGAGGGGTTGGGGGACAGGTTGGACAGCAAATTCTTCAACTTCCGTAACTAGAGAGAGAGACCCCCTCAGATGAGACAAGCGTGTCCAGCAAGGGAGGGGATGGGGAGGTGAGTTCCCCTTCTCCATCCCGCCATGGCCACCGGAGTGGGGTGAAACCATCATTAACTTGTCAGGATGAGTGTTTTTCTCAACTGCCCACTGGAGTCCCAGGGCTCCCCTCACTCCTCTGGCTTGAGGTCCAAAGGGCTGCAAGTAGTGACTTCTGCTTTCGGATGCTATGGAGCAAGGCGTCTCGGTGCGGTTTGAGGAGCGGTTCTCGGGGCTGGCCTGGGGGCTGCAGCTGGTGGTCAGGAATGGGGTGAACCTGGGCCTCCCCACTGCGTTCGGTCCTTCGGGCCCTTCCAGGTACGCCCCTGCTCTCTGCCAGGGACCACCTGTAGCCACATGGGCACAGCTAAGCAGCAGCCCCACAGAACCTGGTGGCAGTGATGGTTGTGACCATGTCCAGAGGCTCCTGAAGCCCGGGCTGACACGTGGCTTTGAGGGGGTAGGGACGCCCCTGTGAGAGGCAGGTGAGGGGCAGATACTGGGCTGACTGCAAGGCCTAGGTGTGACTGTCAGCTCACTGCTCTGCATTTGGCCAGAACAGTGTGTGCCAGGAGCCCTTCCGTTCTGTGGCCTGTTTCTTCTGGCCTTAGCACGATGCTACAGACTATTAATTGCAGCAGTAACTCTCACTGACTGGGCAGGCACTGGCTAGGTGCGTTGGGCACACGAGCTCAAGGAATTCTCTGGACGAGCCTAGACTGTCGGGGACATTGTGTCCTGGATGGCATTTCCAACTGCATGCACACCGACATACGCACCTATGTTACCACCAGCGCCACGGTGAGCAAAGAAGGCAGACCAACCTAGGCATGCACATTTGCATGCATACAAGCACACACATCTGTGGATACGTGCATATGCACACACGTGCACACGTGTTCTCTCCCACATGCAGGGGACAAAGCAGCAGACATGCACACACACACACGCGCGCGCATGAACCCACACTCACGCACGCACACTTGCACGCACACGGGCATACGCATGCACGCACAGTCTCTGGAGGCTGGCCCGTGGCTCTGCCCCTGCCCCGCGGGACTCTGGGCACTGGCTAAATGAAGCTCCCCGGGAGCTCTCCAGCGGCTGACAGTGCCCTGATCCATCATTTTAATTCAGGGCTTTTCTGCTCCTCTGAGTGAGCTGAGTTGCCTTTAACGCTGATTTATGGAGACAATCCGTCCTCCACTTTTGATTACAGTTGTTTTCCATAATTATTATCAACACTCTTTGCCTCGCTTGAGGTTTCCTTTTAGATTTCTCTCCCCTACTTCTGTTCAAGTTACAAGCTCTCTCCTGTGCTAATTCAGAGGCGAGCCCCTGTAGGCTCTGGATGAGAAGGTGTCTTTTTTTTTTTTTTCTCTTAAATTTCAAGGCTCACTAAAGCTTTCCACACTCCCATGTCCCACTGTGCCACCTTGGACCTCTGCCCCTGGAAGAACCCAGAATGAAACAGCCCATAATGAGGCTCATTTCTAGCACACAGCAGCTATTTTAGGATGGGAGGTAGGACTGAGAAGGGGATGCTGAGTCTCAGGGGGAGGGTGTTGATTGGTGCTCTGGGGCCCTGGCCCCTGAGATGCACTTGGGATCTTCTGAAGCTGCCTTCCCTCCTTCCATTTGAGAAAGTCCTTCCGGGGACCGGGGGAGGGACTTACAGGGGCCTACACTTAACTGTCTGCTCACCTGGCTCCTCCAGGAACCCAGACTCGTCACCCCTGCCCCTCCCTCTTAGGGTCATGGTGCCACCATGAGGCATCTCCCAACGACTCCGCAGATCAGGGGACCCGCTTGCTGTTACTGCTCCAGCACTGAGCGAGTTGGAGGATGGAAAGGTTAAGGTCATGGGGGGCACCAGGAAGTCTGCGGAGAAGAGTGTCATAGCTGGAGAGATTCAGGTGGGCCATCATGAAGACCCCCAACTGTGAGGCCCAGCCAACCCCAGAGGAGGCCCTTGAACCGGGTGATAGGGCCCCCTTTTAAAAGAGAAGCAGCTGGAGCAAAATAAGTCAAACAGAGAAAGACATGTATCATATGACCTCACTGATATGAGGAATTCTTAATCGCAGGAAACAAACTGAGGGTTGCTGGAGTGGGGGGTGGGGTGGGAGGGATGGGGTGACTGGGTGATAGACACTGGGGAGGGTATGTGCTTTGGTAAGCGCTGTGAATTGTGCAAGACTGTTGAATCTCAGATCTGTACCTCTGAAACAAATAATGCAATATATGTTAAGAAAAAAAAAGAAGAAGAAGAAGAAGGTAGCGGGAGGGGAAGAATGAAGCGGGGGAAATCGGAGGGGTGGACGAACCATGAGAGACGAGGGACTCTGAAAAACAAACTGAGGGTTCTAGAGGGGAGGGGGGTGGGAGGATGGGTTAGCCTGGTGGTGGGTATTGAGGAGGGCACATTCTGCATGGAGCACTGGGTGTTATGCACAAACAATGAATCATGGAACACTACATCTAAAACTAATGATGTAATGTATGGGGATTAACATAAGAATAAAAACAAATAAAATTAAAAAAAAAAAAAAAGAGAAGCAGCTGGTCCCATGGAAAGAGTGCTGACCTCTGAGCTGGCAGATGTGTGTGTCACTTATCAGCGGTGTAGCCTTGAGAGCACCTGTCCACCACAAAACGAGGGCACTCCCGTGATAGGCAGAAAGGGCCACTGTCAGCACCCAATGAGCATGGAAGGCTACGGCTGGGATTTGGCTCTGCCCAGAGCACGGCGGTGGGTGGGGACCCTGCAGACCCTCTCCCGCTGCACAGACCCTCCTTGCCCCCAAGTCGCCCATCGTCCTACTCACAGGCCACCTGGACCTCGGTTTGTCGCTGCAGCAGGGCGCCCATCCGGTTCCGCACGATGCAGCGGTAGAAGCCTGCGTGAGTGCGGTCCAGGCTGGTGATCATGTACCTGGGGTGCAGACGAGAGAGCCAGTGAGCAAGGCAGGCAGGTGCAGGGATGCACATGTCAGACTGGGACCAGAGGGCGAAGGTGGCCAGGTCACCCTCTTCCTGAATGGAGAGCACCAGGGAGTTCTGGATTCTCTGGCCACGTCTTGGAGTCACAGGAAGGTCCCTATCAATAGACATATCCCTCCCAAGGGCAACCAGGCTTTAGCTCAGGTGCCTAGGGAGTAGCCTGCATTTTCCCGTGGATGGGAAGTGCTATGCCTGAGCCCTTGATCCTGGCTGTGACCAGGCCTCTTCTGCTGGTCCTCCGCTGGAGGTTGCTGTCTTCCCTTGCCTGCGACTCGCATGACTGGAAAAGGTGGGGGCATTCTATTTTGGCCAGGCCCAGGACTGTACTGTAAATACTAATTGAAATGGATGGGGGTGGCAGAGGCAGGAATGTTCACATGCTTCCCCAAATGCTTTGCATCATCTCACCCTTAACATTCGAGACAGTTCCACTGCAGCTTTATGGAGGAAAAAGGCAGAGCCTTCCGAGCAGGACAGGTTGGCTTTCTGTACATGTGGGCCCTGAGGCCAGGATGCACAAACCCGAGGAGGACGCTTGGGAGCCTGCTCTGGGAGCACGTGACTGGCCCAAAGGGCAGCAGAGTCTGGTGTTGGGGGAAAGGTAGCTGGAGAGCAGGTGTGTGGGGCACTGAGCTGGCTGAGAGGCAGGGAGGAGGCCAGGCCAAATCAGGGAGAGGGGCTTCTGGCAGGTAAGACACGGGCAGGTGGTGCTCTCTGGTATGGAGGGGGCTAGTTCCCCTGGTAGCCCCTCTGTGATCACCTTTCCTGTCCCTGGCCAGTGGATGGCCCAGTAGGAACCTCAGAGGATCAAGGGGCTTGTGCCTAGGACACCCCCCCATCCTTGGGTGTCCAAGTGTTTGCCCAGCTGAGTTGGTGGACAAGCTCATTGCCACCTGCCTCTAGGCTATGCCAACCCTGGGACAGAGCAACCTTATTCTCAAGAGTTGCTAAGTTTTCTTTTACACAAGTTCCAGCCGGGGCTCACCACCACCACCTCCATCACCACCATCCCACCATTGTCACCATCTCACGACCGTGAAACAACAACTACCACTTTCTGAGCACTAGCTATTCCTCTGGCCTGGTCTTAAGTACTTTCCCTTCATTTTTTCATTTCACACAGCAGTTCGCAGACTATTGGATATCATGGACCAGTAACACTCAAAAAAATGGGGCTTGACATAAGACTGTCAACTTTTTACTTTGCCAAGTAAGATCATTAAAACCAACCAACCAAAAAGCAAACAGAAAAACAATCTAGCTACCAAAAACTTAAAAAAGATAATATTAAAAAGTGCTAGGCAGGGAGAGAAAAATAAACAGAAATGGTCAGCATTTTATCTAAAAAGGACATTTTGAGGTCATAGAGAAATGTAACCTCAGCATAAAAGCAATTTTAACAAATTTTAAACTTAAATTTTATGCAAACCCACTACACTAGCTTCATTTTCCTTGTCATAGGTGAACGAGGGCAAACTGCTGTGGGGCTATATATGAGAGTCCTTCACATAATCCTTGGAGAGGGTACATTTATCAGCACCCCCATTTTAGAGGTGGGGAGACTGAGGTTCAGAAATGTTCCTCACTGCCAGTCTCATAGGTGGTCTCATAGGCAGGGCCAGGGTTCTACAGAGCCCGCCTGACCCCAAGCTCAGCTGCTAACCAGTTAAACACCGACGTCATATTCCAAAGCACCCCCCTTCCATCCTGGGACTCACAGATGCCCTGGCTCTGCAGCATGATTCAGAACCTTCTGGCTGTCCGAGCCTCTTATCTCTGCCACCAGCTGCAGTTCTTATCTGTCCCTTGCTACTGCGCACGGTGTGATGGAGGGGAGATAGCAGGCGCCCAGGCTCTGGCAAATTTCCCGTTCTCCTCCCACCCCATCCGCAAGCCCATTACCACTCTCGCTTGCCTCGGCTGCAGGGAGAGGAGATAGCTTTAGGGAAATGGTTTGGGCCTCGAAAACGATGGGGTGACCTGAGAGGAGAGATGGAAGGTAAGATTGGCTAGAACGGCTCTCTATCTTTGAAAATGGAATCAGAAAACTATTAAAAAGGTGCAGGGAGAGGAATATGAACAGAAATGGCCCCCCAAACTAACAAAAAGATGCTCAACCTCCATCACAATGAAAGGCCAATCAAAACAAGACAATGTTCACATATCAGATGCCGAAGACTTTCATGTTTGATCACATGCAGTGCTGGCCAGAGTGGGGGCGGGGAGGCGGGCCCTCAGATCAGCTGGTAGAAGTGCAGAGTGGTCCAGCCTCTGGGGCAAAATCTATCAAAATGATAATAGGTAAGCCTTTTGACCCAGAGGCTGCACGCCTGCGAGCTAGCCTCTTAGATACACTGCAATAATGTGGCAAAAAAACCCCCAAAAACAAAAAACAAAAAACCCCCAAAACAGCAGGTGTAAGGATGCTCAAGGTGGCATTGCTTCGAATGGCAGAGATAAACATGCAACTGGAAACAACCTAGACGTCCGTCAAGAATGCAACTGGGTCAGTTACAGATGCTGCAGCCGCAGGATGAACGAGGAGCACCTGTCTGTTTGAGACAGAATGGTCTCCGAGACACACAAAGCATGGGAAGGAAGTCGAAGCTGGAGAAGGGGAGATACTTATGGAAATAACAACACGAGGAAGGAAGAAGCCAAGCAGTATCGCGGCTGGGCGTCAGGGACCAGAGTGATGACGGACGGTTATGGCTCTCAGTAAGGTGCTGTGTACCCACACAGGCTACCAAACCCTTCGTTTGATGTTTAGTACCATGCAAATCGACCCAATAAAAATAACTTCAGTTTGTGGACCAAAAAAAAACCAGTAAAAAAAGAGTAAATGGTATGATACCATGTGGGTAAATGAAATAGTATACACATTTGTATATATTTGCATACACAGATCACACGTATGTAAAATGTGTATATTTGCATATGATACAAGTACCTAAAATGTATATATTTGCATATACGTGATACACATACATAAAACCTCTTCCAAATGGGGATACTCGATGGATACCTGTTACCTCCCTTTCGGGAGAAGTGCTGGGTGGGGAGGGAGGGAAACGTCTACATTTTACGTCTTTTTATGCCCCAGAATTTCTTTTATCGTATGCATATATTGCTTTTATTTTAAAAATAAAATGTAAAAATGCACTTTAAGCATATAATTTAAGTATACATTATAAAACAGACACCAGGGACTCACTGGATGCGGATTTGTTTGCTGATGTCAGTGATGCGTGGTGAAATTTAAACTTTAATAAAAGTAGATTTCTGCAGAAGGCTCTAGGTCTGTTTGCTTCAGCCTGGAACCCCCGGGGCCCCGGGGAAGGTCAACTGGCTGCAGGCCGGCCCCCCCTCCAAGGCCAGAAGAGGACCGCTGGTCTTGGGCCTCCCTTTGGTCCCCCTGCAGTTGAGGCCAGGCGCTCCCTGGCCTGGCAGAGTGGGGTGCAGCCTCCTCTCCATCCTCCAGCCTCCCTCTCCTCCCCGCCTGGGAGACCTATTTCTGGCTGGATGGCAACATTATTTAAAGTAACAGTTCCGCCCGCTGCCTTTCCTACCAGGGAAGCCCGCTTCACTCCGCCCCAATTGCTGGAGTCTCCCTGCCTCCGAGGCGGGTGGACAAGGCAGCTGGCCAGCATCTCAGCTTGCAAATCTAGTGGGCTGTACGCAACCTTGATAATGAGAGTAGCAGCGCTCATTATCCCTGAAATGCTCCCTTCTGGGCCCTCTGGACACACTCAGCCCACAGCTCCGTCTGCCTCACCCACCTGCGGCTGCTGGCCTGGCAGGGAAGTGGATGAGCCCAGCCCTGTCTGGGTCCCCTCCAGGGGCAGGGGGATGGACGGAATGCCCTGCACAGCAGGGCCCACACCTGATCTGCCCAAGGCGGGAGCATGCCATTGAAGAAAGTACTGGAGCTTCTGACTCTGAAAATTAGGCTTAACTTTCCTCTCTACTCTTTCTTAGGAATGTGGGCTGGGCATGTTATGGAACCTTGCAAGCCTCAGTTTTGCTATCTGTAAAATGGGGACAATGATGGATGTCTTTGATGGGCTCATTATAAGAGGCCCCAGACATAATTGCCAGGCATACAGCAGGTGCCACACAAATGCCTGACAAATGAGGGAGCAGGTGTATGAGTCACTGGCGGGGAGTGGAAGGTATGGGGTGAGGTGGGGAGATTCAGAGAGGAGGACAAGCGGGGTGTGGCAGAAACCCCCCACCGGAGGGGGGATCCATGAGGGGCTCCACACCAAGCATCAGAGTCCCTTGCCTGGCAAATTCTTCAGCTTCCCCATGGACGTGTGAACCCCAACTGTCCCCAGCCACCAGCGAAGGACCTGCCATGCCCCCTTGGTTACCCAATCCTCTTCACTGGTAGAGGGGATTCACCTCAGTCCCTCAGCAGCCAGTACGGGAGGTGTCCTCCTCTTCTGCCTCCTCGGGGACACTGAGGACAGTGAAAATGACAGAGCCCCTTCCAAAGGCTGCTCCTCTCGGCTTCCTGACCCCAGTGAACTTCCCACCACCCGCCTGACCTCCCAACCTCCTGGTCACCTCAATTTGTGTCCTCTGGGTGCAGAGCCTGACCCTGGCTTCTCTGGGGATGAGGAGCAGCGACGGTGGGTAAGGGGCACCTCTTCCTGGCTGACCTGAAACTTTATTCTCCCTCCAATGACAAAGAGTCACAGGTCATGGCTCGAGGGACTGGGGGACACCCGGAATCACCCACCTCGAGGCCCCCTCGAAGGATCACTTATTTATTGATTTCTTCTAGGAAACATATTCACAGGATGCAAAGACTAAAAGAAAAGGCACACAGGAAACGTCTCTCCCATCCCTCTGCCCCAGCTGCCCGGTCACTCCCAGCTCCACACGCACACACAACCACGGCGACTAGTTTCCTGAGTAGCTTTTCAGAACTTCTCAATGCAAACACAAGCAAACGCAAGTTCACGATCCCTCCCCTTTTCAGCAGGAGACTCGGGGCCTCCTGTCGGCTGTTCTGGTCCTTGCTTTGTGCATGTGACAAGGAGATCTTTCCATAACTGCACGTGTGTGCATGTAACTAACTTCCTCAGGCTTCCTAACAGTGGCTGAGTGGCCAGTGGTGAGGAAGCCTTGCTTCGTCCCCGTCAGGCTGTCAAATGGAGCAGGCAGGGGTGGGGGGCTGGTGGGGGGGAGAGCCTTGGGGCAGGGCTTGGCCAGGGTGGAAAGAAAGGAAGATGCACTAAGGATCCACACGGTTCTCCCTGCCCCCTCAGAGTGTCCTGATTTGGCCGGCAGGAGCTGCCGGCTCAGTCCACTCCTCGAGATGGAGAGATGAGCTCAGGGTGCAGGGCGCACGGTGAGGCGGGGAGGAGCCAGGACAGATAAATGGACTTTCAGAGACACGAGCTGGGCAGGGAGCAAATGAGGACCTAACAAATGTGGCATCTTCTCTGGCACACGAGGAAACACACAGTGCCCTTTCTGGTTCGAGTCCTTGAGTGTCACAGTTGATATTTAAAATGATTCTTACTCGCATTAAATAAGATATTTCAATTCCACAAAGCTGTCAGGAGCTGATGCGGACACCAGAAATAATAGGCACACTCTCCTTGTATTGTCCTCGTTAATAAATCAGACGCCTGGAGATGCACGTGCTGATGCTGACACAGAGGAAGGGTGTGTGTGTGCACGTGCACACGTGTGTACACGCATGCACCATTGCACGCCCACCCATGCACATTCATGTGTTTGCACCCATGTGCACACTTACACCCACGTGCATGCACATTCATGCATATACGCACACAGTTGTGTACCCACAAGTGCACTCATGCTACTCCACACACACACACGTGTGCACACACACCTAGCACATGAGCACTCATGCACACACTGTGCCCACGGTCCTGCATACCCGCGCACGCTCACACACACACTGTGCCTATGGTCATGCATACCTGTGCATGCTCACGCACACACTGTGCACACGGTCCTGCACACCTGCGCACGCTCACGCGCACACTGTGCCCACGGTCCTGCACACCCGCGCACACTCATGCACACACTGTGCCCACGGTCCCGCACACCCACGCACGCTCACGCACGGTGCACAGTGTATAAGCACATGTACACACCACACTCACAGCCCGGGCACATACTCACGCGTACACACGTGCACGCACTCCCACATGGACATACACTCACATGCTCACACATGCATGTGGGCACACAACAGGGTACACCCACCCACACTCATGCAAACACACTCATGCACACGGGTAACAATCCCGGGGTGACCCCATGTCCAGCCACTCCCATCTGAGGTCACCCAGGGCACCCCAATCCACCCTGCTCGGGTACAGGCACTCTTCCACTCACACTGAGGCCCCGGGCACTGTGGGCTGCCATATTCAGATGCACTCAGGGCACACGGATGTCCGGTCACAGACACACACATTCTCTCCCACCAAACCACATCTTCCAGGGACAAGGGAGCCCCCGGGGACTGACCCCTTGGTGCTAGGGCTTTTCTCTCCAGAGGCGCTGTGTGTGGGGAGGAGGGAAGCTGGACAGGGAGGGAACTGAGGTTTGGGGCCAACAGATCCCCCCAGCTGTGCCCCTTCCCTGGGCTCCCTCACTAAGGTGTGGGCTCTCCGTGACTCACCCGCTAGGCTGCTTTTCCTCAAGTGAGCTGTGCTCAGAGAGAGGGGGGTGGGGGAGCAGCTGAGCCTCTACATCCACTGGGGGGGGTGTCACAAGGGGCTCTGGGCCTGCTGCCTGTGGGTGTCACCACAGATGTCCGAGGCTGACAGGCTGTGGGGACAGCGGCAGGTGGCTGAGCTCCGGGGACCAGGCTTCCTCCCCTCTTCCCACGGGCTTTTGGGCAATGGGAGACACAACGAGTCCTGGTGTGTGTGTGGGTGTCCTCCCAGACCTGCGGACACACGCCCCGCACCCCTTCTTCCTGCAGCAGGTCACCGGGGTGGCGGCAGGCTGGACAAGGGCCCCACCTCGTGGGTTTGCATTTGCAAAGATTCCTCAGGAAAGAAAGCAAGACTCCATCCAGTGTGATTTAAAGAGGAAAGTACATGTACCAGAAAATAGATAATAGTAATGTACCATTATATAATTAAGGTAATTAGCACTAGGATAAAAAGCGTCATGTATCTAACATAGATCAACTCAGCTAATGCTCGCGATCCTGGAGGAGGCTCATGCTAACGGAAGCTCAGTTTACAGATGAGAAAACTGGGCCCAGAGTAATTAAGTAACCTGCCCTAGGTCACACAGCGAACGAGTACCTCGCACAGAGGGGCCACCTGGTATGCAGAGAGGATGGACCTCACGGGGACGTGTACCCAATCGTTTGGGGTCTCTCCTTTCTGGGGCTGGTTTGGAAGCAGGAAGTGCTGACTATCTATATTATTTCCCCTTATACACAGAGAGACTGTTGATGGAGGGACAGGAGGGGCTTCTGGGCAGGACCTAAGGATTTGGTCTGCGGCAAGCTGCAGAGAAAGCTGGTGCCCAGTGCTGGCCACTGTGGGGATGCAGGGGCCCGGGGCGTGACTGCCCAGGGAAACTCTTTGGTGGGACTTTTGGTGATGGAAGGGGATCCGGTAGGAGAGGCATTGGGAACATGCAATCACTGGTGGCATTTTTCCCTCGGGTAGCAGCCTGAGGGATCCTGAATTCATAGGCGGGTAGGGGGCGGGGGAGAGAGAGAGAGACAGAGAGAGACAGAGAGATGGTGGGATGGGGAGAAACACAGAGACACACACACACAGGGGCAGACAGAGAGAACCAGAGAATCAGAGAGAGATAGAGACCCAGGGAGAGACAGTGAGAGAGGGACAGGGCGAGACAGACAGACAGACACACAGAAGCACAAGCTGCCCCCACAAAGGAAGCAGACGGGTCTCGAGGGCGGCTGGTCCCGGGAGGCTGGTCCCGGGAGGAGGATGTCAGGAAGATCCCCCCGTGGTGAGGGCCGGCAGGGCGATTCAGGAACCTTGATGGCTGTTCGTCTATTTTCAGCAGTTTCTGTCCTGTGCTGTAATTCCCCTCCCACACCTTCGCGAAGAGTGTTAAGCTCCCAACTGGCTTGTGCTAATGGTGCTTTGGGGAAGGAAGGGAGCCGCTGTGCTCCGACCCGGGGAGGGGTCGCCCTTGGAAGGGAGGTGGCAGCCTGGGGGGCAGGTGGGAGGTTTGAGTGAGGCCTGAGGGTCCTCTGGAGCAGAAGTAGGACAGGTGGCACTGAGGCCCAGGCCAGGTGAGCATCGTTGTCCCCAGGGACCTCGGAAGACGTGAGATGGTCATGGGCTCACCCCTCACAGACCGCGGACATTTGGAGAGTGGAGGACTTGGGTACAGTGGGTGTCCCCCCCACCCACCTGGAGGGCTGCAGGGTGGAGGGTGCCACAACAGACAGCAGGAGGACCCCTAATTCTGAGTACAGAATATGGGGGGAGATGGACGCTGGGCCACAGGTGTTAGGCCTACGCACTCATCCCTTCTCCTGCCTCAGCGCTTCCCCTGCGGCCACACAGGGGTGGCTGGAACCTCGGGAGCGCCGGGCCCCCCTCTGGGTGCAGGCAAAGGACAGAGATGCGGGAGCAGCCGGGACTCGCTCACATCTGCAGGCGTCTGCGGCACCTGCAGCCTGCAGGGACCGGGCTGGGCAGGTGGGCTTGGGAAGACCCCTGCCTCCAGGAAGTGGGAAGATCCCCGCTGGCCCCACTGTCCAGCTTTACCCGACTTCTGGTGCTTTCTGATGAAAACAAGCTGCCCCTCACCTCTCCATGGGTGGCCCCTCAGCCCACAGGGTCCCTCTCCGCTTTCGCTAGGACTGTAAGCACCCTTGGGCTGGTTAACATACTCCTTGCCTGCTGACCTAAAGCCCTTGATCTGTCACAGAGCTCATTTGCTTTCTTTCGAGATTTGCAGACCACTGGCCTTGGAGAATGAAGGACCAGAACTTTCCTAGGCCACAGAGGCCAGCAAGTCTGTTGAAGCTGCCTGGGCTCTCTGATTAGTCCAGCGATCTTTGAGCAAAATGCTTTTCTTTTTTAAGGTCACACCATGACTTTACTGACCTCCCCTGGCACATCTGGAGACCTTGCCCTCCTTTGCAGAAAGTAACAGACCATTTGTGCACATCACCAAGCTCGCTTGCACACACACCCCTCCCCTCCCCAGGTATCAAGGAACTAGAACTTCTTCCACAACCCCCGAGCACCGACACAACTCTGCACATGGCATCATCAAGTCTGCATGTAATCAAGAAACATCACAGAGCACTCTACTCCCTTAACTGATTAAACCCCATTAAACATCTCTGGGCCAGGCAGAAACCTCGGAGCTGGCCTTTGGACAAGAGGCTACCTTCTCCCCAGGTGGCTGGCCTCCTGAATAAAGCTCACATTCCTTTCCCATCAAAACTCGTCTCTTGAGTAGTGGCTTTTTGAGCGACGGGCAGCCAAACTGGGAACTGGGGTTTCGGTAACAGGATGTCCCCTCCAGGAAGCCTTCCTGAATACCCCCTGTGTTGTCCCAGAATTCCCTCCTGCCAGAGCTGGTGCATTTGTCACAAGTGAATGTAATGTCCTATGTACCCGTAGGGGTCTCCCTGAGCTCATGTCTAGTACACGGTCCCATGTCCCCATGCACCGTGCCTGAAACAACACATGCTTAATGAACATTCTCTGGATGAGTGGATGAGATGGCCAGTGTAGAAGGCCACAGAATGCCCCCTAGAGATGTCCACATCCGAATTCCCAAAGCCTGTGAGGGTGTCACCTTATAGGAAATGATGGTTGAATTGGGTCCTCCAAAAAGATATGGTAATATCCTAACCCCAAAACGTGTAAATGTGCCCTTATTTGAAAACAGGGTCTTAGCAGATGTAATGAGTTAAGATGAGGTGATTAGGGTGGGTCCTAATCCAAGATGTCTGGTGATGTTGTAAGAAGAGAGGCAGACACAGACACACAGGGAGAAAGAAGGCCATGGGTCCCTGGAGGCAGAGACTGGAGTGACGGGGCCACAGGCCAAGGAGGGCCGACCACACCAGAAGCTAGAGGAGAGCCATATGATGGAGCCTGGGCACAGGGGCTTGGGAGCCTTCAGAGAGAGGGGCCCTGTGGACACCTTGATTTCCAACCTCCGGCCTCCAGAACTGAGAGAGAATCCAGGTCTATTGCTTTAAGCCCCCCCCAGTTTGTGGCATTTTGTGACGGCAGCTCTAAAGAACTCACACAGACGCAGCAGGGACTCCGCAGCTGTGATTTAGCTACAGACCCAAGATGCGGGCATGATGCTGGATGACTCCGCGGGGCCCAAGTGATCCCAAGCATCCTGCAGAAAAGGGTGATGTGAGGAGAAAAGAAGAGGCTGGAGGGATGTGGGGCAAGAGCCACGGGATGCAGGCGGCCTCTAGAAGCTGGGAAAGGGGAGGAGGTAAGGGGTTTTCTCCCCTCCTACCTCCAGCAGGAAGGCTGCCCTGTCACCACCTGGATTTTAGGACTTCTGACCGCTGGAACTGTGGGAGAATGAATGTGCTTTAAGTCACTAAGCATGGTTATTTGTTACAGCGACGGTGGGAAACTCATGCAGCCAGATCCCCTCCAGCCCGGGGATGGAGGTGGGGCCAGGAAGGTCTCTTGGACAATGTGGAGGGGGGCGGGGGGGGGGGGATGACGCTGGACGCTGTCCATTCTCTGCAGACCCCTAAGAAGCAGGCAGTGGAGGGCTGAGCTGGGCTGGATGCAGAACTGCCTGAGGCAGCTACTCAGACAAGACACAGCCTCCTGAGCTTGGACAACCACCTTCTGATGGATGGTTCGTTTGGGCAGCTCAGGACCCTCTGCAGGGCCTCCCCTCCCTGTCCCAGCCTCCACGCTACCCCGGGAGCCCTGTGTGTGGCTCTGAGCATCCCTGCTCCCCCTGGGAGAAGCCGCAACGCCCGGATTTATCCTGGGGCCTGTGGTCAATGAGAGGGATGGTGGCATTATCGACTGGAGGCTGCTGACACCGTGACAGCCCAGGCTAGAGTTGGCTGGGGAGCGCATCTGTCCGCCCTGTGACCTTCTGGGCCAATTAACTGCTCTCAATGAACAAGGGAAAGGACTTCATTAAGGGCTGCCATCAGCAGGGTGGTCCCCCCAGACTCGGAGCAAGAAGACAGGTGGGTGGGGGAGGGAGGCCCAACGTGGCCACTCAGCAGGCACAGGTGGGACCGTCACTGTGGCGAAAGGAAGCGGGGACTGCCCCCACTCTCTTGAACAACGATAAGAGCATCCAGTTCCGAACAAACACCTAAAGTACATTATCTGGTTCACCTCCACGCTCACTGCAGAGGGAAGGAGGGAAGGGATTCTTCCGCCTTTTATAGCCAGGGCCCTGGGCTCAGAATGATTGAGCAAGTTGCCTTAGGTCACCCAGCCAGAGGGCAGCAAAGCGACATTAAATGTCAGGTCCATTTGAACCCATACCCGCCCCGCCCCACGCCTGCCCCTGACCTGGTGCCCTTGTGGTCAGCGGGCACACCCCAGAGAGAAATGCCTCCCGGGAGCTGCTGGGAGGTGCCGGAACCTGTCCTGACCCAGGAGCCCCACAGACAGAATCACCCAAGAGCCAGTAGTCACAAGATCTGGGGTCATTTTGCAAAGCGCAGAATGGGACAGGACACCAGGTTTTATTCCGGGAGCAGAGAGACGCAAGACCTGTCTGGGCTCAAGGAGTTCAAACCTGCAGATGTTTCAGGGTGGATTTTCAAAACATGACTGGGACAGAAGGAATCCTGAGGTTTGAGGGGGTCGGGGGTCGGGGGTCGGCTGTGTGGTTATTTATTTATTTATTTTTTAGAAAGGAAAGAGAAAGGAAGAACAGAGAGGCAAGAAGTGGGGCCTGTCTTCTGCTCGCAGTGATGCTCAGGAATTTTCCCCAGGGCGCCCTGCTTCCTCCACCTCTGGGGCAGCAAAGCAGCTCTTTGTCCTGGGCTGTCCACACCCAGCTGAGATTCCTCAGGGGCTTTTTTTTTTTCTTACACCTAGTAACAGGCTGCATGGAAATCCGGCCTCCAGGAGCCAAGCTGTTTGTGCTTCGTGGCCAAATCGTGGAAGGCCTGGCGGAGTAACCTAACCGACCTGCTTTGCTCTCTCCCAGCCTCCCCAGCCTCCCAGGTGCACGGGGGAGAGGTTGCATTTATGGCCTCTCTGGGCCCCTGGCAGAGAAGCGGCCTCCTAATTAGACCCGCTGAAGGGAGGGCTGGAGGGAGGGCCGGGGCGGGGGGGTTGGGGGGGGGAACCCTTCTCCCTCCACTCTGCAGGGACACATCAGGGAACAATGTGAGCACAGCCTGAGTTCTGCATTTGCCTGTGCGTGATTCGTCCGCAAGAAACCCCAGGTAAATGCACAAAACCGCATGCAGCTGACTCACACGCAGAGCCATGCACCCCACGGGTCCCCCAAGCATCCTCAGCTCCCCGGGGTCTGGTCTTACAACTCTCCTTTCCATCTCAGACACCGCTCCCTCCCCCAGCTCGCAATAACTCGGCAGCTGTAGCCCTCTGCCTCCCACTTCCCCAAGCGGACCAAGGGCCCTTTCCCAGGTTGAGTGTCAGATTTATTGTAGTATTTACACATTTCTCACCCACCGAACATGCGGGAGCCTGTGTGACTGTCTTTAGAGGGTTGCTCTCTTTTTTTTATGTGCCCCTAATGAAGTTTCTGAATGCTGTTCCCTCACCCCATTTCCCCCATTAGCCCTGTGGTTTTTATTGCGTGATTTTGCATAGCGTGGTGGTTTTTACATTCTAGCAGAACTGACTGCAAAGCGCTTAGCACGGTGTCTTGACACTTGGGAAGCACTCAAGAAATGTGTCCTTGCGTGTACTATTATTATTAATCATTAGGCCCGAACTGGCGGGCCCACGAGGTGTCAGGCACTGGATTAGGCGCTGAGGATCAGCAGCAACAGTCGGAATAGCAAGGCCACGCGTCCACGGTGCTGGGCTGCCTTGTGTTTAGGAGATGTTATTGCCACTGCTGTCCCCTGCCTAGAAACGCACTGCTCCCCAGCTCCGCCTCCAGTCCATTCCGTTCCTATTGCTATCCCCGCCTAGACAACGTGCTGCCCCCCTGGAGCTAAACATTGGCCCCTGGGCATCTCCGAGTCCCAGAGAACAGAAGGGAGGAGGGACTTGCTCATCTCTGAACAGGAAGGACTCTGTTACATCCCCTTCAACCACCACTAAGGATAATGGCTAATCCACACTAAAGGGGTGGGGGCGCGTGGGCAGCATTCACTTGGGGGGGAGCCCTGGGTGGGTACAGAGGGCAGGTGATGGTGTGGACCCTGTCAGGCCCTGCCCAGCCGAGTCCTGCTCTCTGGGCTTCAGCAGGCTCCTGATTTTCCCAGGCCAGATGTTTGTGGCATTAATGAACGTTGATGAGGCTGCAGGATGCACCCCAGTCTCCCCCGGGGGCCCCCCAGCTGGCCCGGGCAGGTCAGGTGGAGGGACGCTGGGAAGAGGCATCCCCAGCCATCCTGAGAGGGGCATGTGATGAGATGCCCGCTCTGTTCCTCGGTCCTCGGGGAGACCTGGCTCAAGGTCAGGGCCGATGTTCTTCCGCTCTACCTGCGGCCAGGCTTCAGGTGTCAGTGCGCTTCTCTTCCCAGAGTTCCAAGGCCAGGCACCCAGGCAGGGTGCTCCTGGCTCTGCGGTGTATCTCCCCTCGCGAGAGTCCTGGCTGCCCTTCCACTGAGGTCAGAAACATGCCCCCAGGTACCAGCGGCATCAAGTGCTATGCCAGGGGCTGTGGGGGCAAATGCTCTAAGGGGCGGTGGGCACTGGAGAAGGAGGGTTTCTGACTGTCAGCGTTTGTGTGACCTCGGGCAAGTTGTCTGATCTCTCTGGGCCTCCATATCCTCATCTATAAAATAGAAATATAATAATAATAAATAATAACCTAAGCCAAGTACTATCTTAAGCACCTTATATTATGCGAAAGTATTTATTCCTCATTAACTACTCTGTGAGGTCAGAATTAATTTTATCCAAAGTTGGTGGATGAAGAAGCTGAGGAAACCAAGGCACAGAGAGGTTACGTAACTTGCCCGAGCTCACACAGCCAGTAGGTGGCAGAGCCCCAGGGGGCTGCCTCTAGATTTTGTGCTCTTAACCACCAGGCTCTAGTCCTTCCCTGAAGGTGAGGGTGAGGTGGTGAGGATGTCATGACGGGGCACATGTGATGGGCTTAAGACAGGGCCAGTGTGAGGCGTGTGGAAAGCACTCGCTGAGAATGAGCCGCCACTAGGATTATTAATGTTACTATATTTCACTTAGTCATCCATCCTGTGAGGAGGGAGCACTACCCTCAAACCATGGCAGCTTGTGTTAGGAGCTGTGATGGTAGTTGCCCTGAGCCCCGGCGGCCCAGAGTCGCCTCCCCTCCCCAGCCTTCTAAACACCTGCTCAGGCCCCAGGCAGCTGGCTCCGAACGCAATCCCAGCGGCCCTGACTTCCTGGCCTCTGTCCAGCATGACTCACTGCCACCTCTGCCCATTCTCTTTGGGTTTTCTAAAGTCACCCTCAGAAGTGACTTCAGGGAAATGTGGTGGGGGAACCAGGCCAGAACGGCGTTAATGAGGCCCTGAGGACCCGCCTGTGAGCTGCCATCTGGAAAAGGCAATCCGTGTGCACAGCCAGGCACCAGCCAGATCTGAGGCTAGGAGCCTGAAGAGCAGGGCTCTAATATTTTGCAACAGCTCCAGTCAAGTGTGGGGTCTATTCCTCCTGCTAAATCACGGTTGACCCTGTGACTTGCTTCCACCAATAGAATCTGGTGGAACATTCTGAAGCCCAGGCCTTAAAAGCCTTGTAGCTTCTGCATTCCCCTCTCAGACTACCAGGCCCCGAGACTACTAGGCCATGAAGGATGGTAAACCACAGGAAGAAAGACCAGCACCGCAGCTGTCCAGTCCAGCCCAGCAGACGGCCAGCAGAACGTACCTTCATGTGTGCCCAGCAGAAAAATGAGAAATCGTGGTTGTTTAGTCATGAAGTTCTGGAATGTTCTTCGGGGCAGCAATAAGTATCTGACCGGAGGCTGTGGCCGAGGTCAGGCTGAGCATGCTCCTGTGCGCGGGGGACCCCCCATCTCTGTACGTTCCTTAGGGGTCAAAAGTAAAGGAGCGGGTGCAATGGTTGGAGTTTCTGGACGTGTTGCAGGTTGACCTCTAGGGTCTGTGCCCCATCTCCGGTGAGATTGTGTTTCTTGGTTACTATACTCCATTCTGCAGGAAGCATGGCCTCTCCCTTCCCTAAGCCCTCCATGAGCCCCCACCTGCTCCCTGCTGACACTGAGCCCCCAGAGGTTGCCAGTTGGAGCTGAGACCCCTGCTCCCAACCCCCACCCCTCCTCCCACTTCCGAGAGGCTCTGTGTGGCTGACTTGCGCAGCTGGCTGGGAGCACGTCTCTTCCTTGGCCAGGGTGGGAAATTCAAAGTCACAAACACTTCGGCACCCCATTAGTCAGAGAGCAGAAAAGCAGGCCACGGCAGAGACTCCTCTTGGGAGGACAAAGACACAGGGCAGAGACCACTTGAACCCTCCCACGTAGCGATATCCCATGCAGGGGCTCTGAGGGGTATGGGTGGGGGGAAGGGAGTCAGGCACTAAGGCAGCCTCCAGGAAGCAGAGGTCATTACCAACTCCCCAGGCATCTGTCTAGACCATTTGCCTGCCTGAGTGCTAACTAAGTCAAGGTCTAATTAGTTTCTGTGTCCTGGCTGAAAGCCAGAGAAGGGGAGGCCCACAGGAAGATCTGGGGAAGGGGAGTTCTTAGGCCACGCTGGGGTCTCCAGGCCAGCTGTGTGGGAAGAAAGAACATCTCATTTCCATATATTGGACTATCCCAGATAAAAAACCTATGTGCCTCTGATGGAGACCACCTCTCCCTGCCTCCCCAAGGACCTCGGGCCACACATGCCCACCTTGCGCCCCTCTGTGTGCATTGGTTCCCAGGGATTAGGGCCAGATTTAAGTCTGTCAATTTCAGGTGCTGAATGATCAAGCCCTTCCTCATTTGCATGTTAAGTTTCCTAGTGGTAGAAAGAAATAGGCTCCGTTCATCAGAGGAGCTTTCTTTGGGAGCCTTTCATTAAAGTGGCAGCGAGTGCTTTGCCCGCGTGTTCTATTTTGCACTCTGGGGAGTCTGGGTACCTCGGCTCCCCATCCCAGGGCTTCTGGGACTGGCTCCAGAGTCTGTCAGTCACCACAAAATGGGAGGAGGGGAAGAGGGAGAAGAGAGAGTGTGGCTTGTGTGTGCACATCTATGTGTTCTAGAATGTTCTAGCAGTGAAGCTGGCAGCCGGTGCACATCCCTCGCCCCATCCCTAATTTGCAGTGCAACCCTGGACGTGTCACTTTATCCCTTGGGCATTAGTTTCTGCGTCTATAAAACGGGAAGCCTAGTGACTGCTTTGTGGATTCCTCGGGCCGCCTGTGAGAGTGAACCGCGTGGGTACACAGCGTCCGCGCCCGTGTGATGGGTCCTGCAGGGTGCCCACGTGTGGGCTGTGGATGGACACCCAGAGCTGTGTCTACGGAGCGCATCAGCAGAAGAAACACCGCAGCCTCCCTGCCTGCTCCAGCTTGAGGGGGGCCCACGGTGCATGGGCATGTCCTCCCTGCCCCACCTGCAAGAGCCCTCAGGGTCATGACACCTCGGAGCGATGCTGGGAACCCATGTGAACCCACAGGGACACCAGGAGAACTCAGCAGACATCCAAGGGGACAGAGAGGCGAGGCCAGCACCTCCTCCCCCAACACAGCGCATCCCTCCCGCCTCCTGAGGGGTTCAGCCTGCCTGATGGGGAAAAGGTCACCAAATCAACCTGGACCGAGGAGTCTCTGCCTTCGATCATGCCAGAGCACTGCACGACTGCCGGGGGGCGCAGGGGGTCCGGGTCTGAGTGGCCGTTCTGACCCTCACACCCTGTCTGGTCTCGGAGCAAAGCCACTTTCCCCTCTGGGCTACAGGGTGTCCCAGCTGTAGGACCGAGGGCTCAGCCATACCAGCAGGGCCTGGTGTGAGTCCATCAAGGCCATGAGCGTGTGCCCCTAGGCTCCGCGCCCTCAGCTCAGGGGCCGGCAGGGTGACACTCACCATTCATCTCTGGCCTCCACGGGAGTGGGGGGCCCACTTTTTCCCCCAGCCAGGACCCAGTAATGAGAATGTGAGAGCCGGGTTGCTATGGAAACCGAGACAGCCAATGCTTCAGAGACTTTTGCTTCTTGTTTCCCTTTTTCCCCTTACATTTTGAACTTATTCATCTTAATTGACATAATTATTGCAATGTCAGCCTGAGGCACAGGGAGCCAGCGGTGCCCCTCGCCGCCTACCACCTGCCCTGACCTTCCAGGGCTCTCCCTGTCGCCTCTCTCCCAGCTTCTGTCACTCACCAGCAAACCCCAAGGTCACGGCTGGCCCCCTCAGGTCCAGGAAGAACCTGTCCTAAAGCGGGGGCAGGCCTGCACCCCAGTGTTCCTGGGCACCTGTGGGGACGGGGTCGGGGCTGCCATCCGTAACAGAGAGGCCGTGTTCTCTCCCAGCAGGATTACCAAAGCCGATGAGGGTGCCTTAGTGACACGGGGGAGCCGGACCCTCCTGCTGCTGGGTGAGTGAACTTGGGCCAGGCTCTGGGTCTCTCCGAGCCTCTGTCTTCTCATCCGTGCCATGGATTTGTCCTACCCACCCATTCATCCCATGCCTGGGAACAAATAAAGCATCAAAGGGACTCAGCTCGTTGCTACTTGGATTGTCGGGAAAAGACAAAGAAGGGGGGCAGGAGAGCCCCCCACGAGGGTGGCCAGCCCGTTCTGCCCTCGGGTCCTCTAATGCCCGGCCAGTTGTGCTCAGGCCAAGCCAGCCGCTGACTCGAGCATGGCAGGACGCCTGCACACACAGGGGCAGCCCTGGCTCCAGCTGGGAGGGTCTGGGGGGCACGGGTGCCTCGCTCTTGACCACTGGTTCTCAATGGGGCGGATGTGGCCCCCCAAGGCACATTGGGCAGTTCTGCAGACATTTTGGATGTCCCATTTGAGGGGGGAGGGAGCTACTGGCATGTGGTGGGCGGAGGCCAGGGATGCTGGGAAACATGGTGCAGGGCACGAGGCAGCCCCCACAACAAGAAATGCTCTGCCCCCAAATGCTAACAGTGCCCAGGCCGAGAAACCCTGCTCTCGTGGTCTTCCTCGTGGGCGACGTGAGCATTTTCTGGGGGTCCTTCTAACTCTGCTACCTCGCCCGTCGCTGGAAGCCTGCCCTGTGTGTGTGGATGCGGGGCCTGCTGGGCTCCCCGCAGCCCTCCTCCCCTCCTGGGCTCGTCAGGAGCCGGAGGAGGGCCTCTGGGTCAGGGGAAGGACAGCACGCTTGGCTGGGGGCCTCTTCCTCCTCCCAGCCCACTTCCCCCATCCCTCCCTAAGGATTACAACATTTCTAAACTCGTTAACTTTTAATTACTACCTTCCCTCTGCCTGAGTACACTGGCTCTGTGCCACGTACATCTCTATTAAAATTCAATTTATGCCCATCATAACTAATTCCTACACTCTGGCTTTCTCACTGGCAGCCTTCAATTTTCAGACAAGATGCCCAAACTCATGGCCAAATCAGAGTCCATCTCCAAAGAGGCCGGCAAGGGGTGGGTGGGTCCGGCTTTGTCGTGGAAGAGGAGGCTGGACCTCCTAGGAGCACCGGAATGAGACCCTGGCCAGGCAGGAGGAGTGGGGACAGCCTGGCCTGGGGGGTGGACGGGGGTGGGTGGTGTTTACGGGTTGGCTTCCAGGCCACGGTTTCCACTCACACAGCCACCGATGACCAGACACCCTTCTGTACCCTTAACCTCACGTGACGCTCACGACCCTCTGGGAAGTAGCGACTGGTGCCATTATTCCCATTTGACAGATTGGGCAACTGAGGCAGGGGTCCCATTGAGGGTCCGGACTGGGATTCATACTGGGGGGACGCCGGTGCTGAGTTTAGAGAGATCAGGCAGCAAAGGTGCGTATGGACAGGACAGGTCAGGGAGAGGTAAAAGCAGGGTGTACTGAACAGCAGAGACCATCGGAAAAGGGCTCCTTCTGCCCTTGAGCCAAGGGTGTTGGTGAGAGAGGAGACTGGACAGAGGGCAGGACCAGGACACACAGGGTCTTGAGGCTCCCTTGACCCAAATCCTCCAGAGACCACCCACCACCTGCAGGATACAGCCCAGAATGTTCTCATGCTCACCCCTGCCTCCACATCGTCCCCCCTACAGGCCCCTCATCCAGCCCTCCTCTCTCTCCCTGAGGTCACCTCTGTCCCTAAATCTAGCTGACCGTTGTTAAGTGTCCCACAGCAGCTGACACAGCTGGCCACTTGGTCCTTCTCTAAAGCCCCCCACTTCTGTGACACCCCGATCGCCATCGTGGCCTCCTGGCTTCGTGCTGCTGGGCAGGTTTTCACTGCTTTTGTTTATCTGCCTCCTGGGGTTCTGAGGCTCTTCCCCCTGTGCCGTGTCCACTCTCTCATCCCGCTCATTCCCACGGCATCAGCTGTCATGGTGACCTTCAGCGTGGGCTTTTCTTCATTCCTTCCTGCCTGCTGGACGAGGCTGCCTGAAGTCTCACCGAACACCCAAAGGGAGCACGGAGACCTCCCACAGTGTCCCTTCCAGCTTTTCCCCCACCACCTGCCTCTCCACCTGCCTCCCTCCCTCCCCTGCACATTCAGCCCATCGTCGAGGCCTGTCAGTTCAGCCTCTGAGGTAGGTCTCGGACCCATCCATTCCTCTGATCCCCGCTGTCTCCAAGATGGCCCGGCCACCCACCTCCTGCCTCGACGGCCCAGCCCGGCTCCCACCTGCTCTCCTCCAGCCCACTCCCCACCCAGCTGCCTGGCTATACGGTTTGAAAGCAGACATCTGATGGTGTCCCTTCCTTGTGACAAATGAGTCAGGGGCCCCACGTCGCTGTTGGCTTGAGATAAGAGCCCCCTAAGAGAGCCAGCAAGCCCTGACCTAACTGACCCCATCCGTTCCTCCAGGGTCCTGACCTCCTGTCCGAGCTGGTCATCTTTCAGCTCCTCCAGCCTCAGAATCTGTGTGCACGGCTCTGTCTGCAAGCCCCCTTCCACCCCTGCTAACTCTACCCATTCTCTAGGTCTCAGTGTCCCCGGTGACACGTCCGACCTGTGGTTTCCCTCGATAGCACGCGTTGAAACTGGGGTCCATTAATACGTGCGCAGAATGACTGCGTTCTGCTTCCATTCCAGACTTCGAGCTCCATGGGGGCAAGGGCTCTCTGGGCTCACTCAGCGCCCAGTGTCAGCGCGCCGGGGGTGGGGGAGCATCCACACCAATGCCCCTTCCCCTCTCGGTTCAAGTTCAACATCTTCCACAGGTGGCCCCAATCTTCTCTGGGACCCTCTCTTGGTCTTTACACCTGCCGTCCCTCCCTAGTCCAGGCCCTTACGGCTCTTGCTCTTCGGCTAGAACAAAGGTTTGCAAAGGGCAGAGGGATGGGCACGGCTGGCCTGCCCTTCCTTATTGTCCTCCTGGTCTAGCTCCGTGCCCGGCGGGTAGAAGGTCCCAAATCTGTGCCTCGTGACTGAGCAAAGGTAGGCCTCTCCTGACGTTCATCCATCAGGCTGGGAGGGAGAAGATCTTCCACGACTTCAGGGAACTAAGCCACGGAGCCTCACGTCCCTCACTACCAAGATGCCTCTCCTGCAGGAGCTGCTGATGTTCAGGGATGGAGAACAGAGCCAAAGGGAAAGGGCCCAGCACGGGGCCCGGCCCAAGGTGGCTGGTCATTTGGAGTGCTCGTTTTCAAGAGTTAACATATGTGAAACCCTTCAAACAGGGCTGGGCCCATGTAAGTGTCCGTGTTAGCCGTGACTGGCTCTCCTTTGCTGGTTTAGAAGGCTGACTGGGGCCATCCCCAGAAAGCGGGTCCTAGCAGTGCCACTGTCCTGGGAGAGGACAAACAAGGCCAGACAGCCAGCTTGGAGTGGCAGGGGGTGGAATGCAGGCTTGGGGCCCAAAAGATCCTGGGTAAACCTGACTCCCCAGGTCTGGCTGTGTGACCCTGGGCATGTTGCTGAATCTCTCTGAGCTGTGACTCCTAGCTATGAGGCAGAGATAATAATAGCACCAATCTCCCAGAACTGCTGTTGGTAAGAGCTCGGCTCCGTTTCGGGCACCCACGTGGTAGGTGCTCCAGTGCCCTCTGGGAAGCCCGCTGGCCTCTGCGTCCCCAGCCTCTGCCACCTGCTCTCACTTCTAAGGGGAGGCCAGAGGACAAGCCAGAGACAAAGCAGCTGGTGCGGAGAGTTTCACTTCATCCTCTCCTCTGAAGAATTTCAAAGGCTGTGGCATGCCTGGGTCTCTGCCTCTACTGCGGGGCTTTACTGTCTCTGCCGCTGAGCCCGCGTGCAGAGCCCCAACACCATGCTCCCCCCACAAGGCACATCAGCCTGGCAGTGGGGCTGGGGACCCAGCCTGGGGCCAGCCAGATGCCCTGCCTGGCTCACCGGAGGTTCCCCTCCACACACCTGCTCTTCTCCACGCCAGCCAGGGGCCAGCTGTGGCCTCAGGGGCGGGACTCGGCCTCTGCTGGTCTCACTCCCTCTCGCTTGCGTGTCAGGGGGCCTGAGGGGGCCTCTGGCTTCTTGCCTCTCAGGGCAGAAGAATGACGTACAGGGACAGGAGTGTGGCAGGAGGAGCCCGATCTGGACCCCGTGTGCATCTCTACAGGTGGGACAAGAACACACTCTGGGAAACAGACCTCCTGAATCTGCCTCTTGCTCTCTTCATGACCCCGCAGGCAAGATCCAGAAGCCCTCTGAGCTCCAGGCTCCTCGTTTGCAAAAGGAGGGTAATAACGCTGTGAGAAAGTGTATGTTAAGTTAACCATGCGTGGGAATCTGTGTGTGTGCGCGCGCGCGATCCACCCAGCTGCTTTGTTTTTCTGATTCGATTTTAAGGGTGAGCAAAATTATGGGAGACAGCACAAGCAGGGCAGGACAGCAGAATCTGGTGGATGGCTTTGCCAGGATGTGGTCACAAGGACAGGCGGTTCTGGGCCATCCCCCTCCCTCCTCCCCCATTGCTCCTGAGCTGGTGGGTTGTCCCCAGCCATGCAGCCCTGGCTGGTTTAGCGGAAGCAAAGGGAGGCAGAATGGATGCAGCCTGGGGAGATGGCCTGGGGCAGGGGGAGGGGAGGGGAGGGGAGGAGGAGGGAGGGCAGAGGAGGGGGGCTGAGGGGAGGGAGTAGAGGGGAATGATCTGATGGAAGAGGCTCCAGGGGCAACACAGGAGGCCCCGACCTTTCATGAGTTAGCATCCCACCTGGTCAGGAAGTTAGGCTAACACGCCAATGTGTTTTGCACAGACACGGACTCCCAACGGTTACACATGCATACAAGAGCATGAAGGAATCACACCCCCCCACTTACCCACCCCCATGCGCACACTCATGCACAGAGGTTAAAAACACATTAGACCTTAGGCCTCCAACTAAGTATTGTGTTCAGCTTCCTCCCACCCCTCCCACCCACCCCTAACACACACTCCGAGAGTCACTGTGGGAAGCCGTGCACCTGTTCGACTGACAGAAGTGGGCAGGGGGACGGCGCCCAAAGCTTTGGGAGGGTCTTCCCATGCATTGTCCCACCCACATGGGAAAAGAGATCTCATTTCCTTAGAGTCCGATAGTGCTTTGTACCCAAGTGGTACCCCCCACTTTACAGCCTGTAAACTGTTACAGCCACTTTATTTCTCAAACTGGGGGTTCAAGGCTGGTTTACAAAACAGGTAAGATAGGTCACCAACAAGGGGCTCTCACAGCACTTGATAAGACAAAAAGAGTTCTAAGAAGGGTCCCGGACCATAACAGTGGCATTGGAATGGGTGGAGAGGGTCCCCGCGACCACCTCAGAGATGTGCTCACTTGCACGTGAGATCTGGTAGGTTTGTTACCAGACCTGTGCTGTTATTCTGTCGAGACAAACACCCCGTATAATCCTAGCAGGTGCCATCTATTCCATGACATCAGCGACGGACCTCGTCCCATAGAATCTCATTTAATTCTTACTGTAACCTTCTAAAGTAGGCACGTGCCTGATTCCAGGAAAAGAAAACAAGTGCACGGTGGCTAATTCTGCCCGAGGTCACAGAGCCAGGAAGTGATAGGAGCGTGATTATATTCAGGTGGCCCTAACTCCGAAGTCCATGCTATTTGTACTCTGCCCCCCGGGATGGATATGGCCCCACAGATTCATCCCAGACACTCATGCTCAGAAGGATGCACAGGCTTCCCTTTGTGTAGATGTTACACGCACGCGTGCACACACACACACGTGCGTGTACGTGCGTCACGCCCATTTGGCTACAGATCCCACTGAGAATAAAGGCCAGTGGAAACTGGATGTGAATGCAAACTTCTTCCTTTGGAGACGGGGTAGGAAACAGTGAAATTTATGGCGGCACTTCGAATCTTATTTTCTCTTGACTTGCTGAGTAAATTCAGCCATCTTTTTGCCTGAAAATTGGATATTATCACCCAACTCAGAGCCTGGGGTTTGCAAGAGACTAGGAAGTAGAAAGCAGTGCTCAGAGAACCACGGGATGAGAAGCTGGCCACCCTCCTCTGGGATGCAATTTTTGGTGTGCATGTATTTCAAAGGCAAATCTGGAACATTTTATTGAGCCAAAAGGCAAGAGAGTGCTGGAAATCCGGGGGGGGACATGTCCAAAAGACCCAGGATGCAGCTAGAAGAAGCTCCACTGGCCAATTATGGGTTACTACTGAGCATCAAAATGAATAATGACAGGGATAGATCAAGACACATTGAATAGGAAAAATTATCCATCAGTTCATACTGATGCTATATTATTTTAAAGAAGATGAGAAAGGGAAGATCTCTTTTACAAAAGAATGACAAATATAAGTTAAAAAAAATGATAGAAGTAGAAAATCCGCTTATCACCACCACAATGGTAATAATGGATTCAGGTTAGACTCATCCATGGATACTCAACCACCGGGTGAGGGATTCCTGGGGAGGAGACTATTCACAGTTTCCAGTTATCCCCTAAAGGCAAGGGGATATCTCCATACCTTGACAATGGAGAAATCTGGTGCACCTCACCTTGACCAATTCATCAAACCCAAATCACCAATAATGGGGTAAGATGATACTGAGTGCCTTCATGTACGAAGCGCTGAGAAGGACACACATCTGGGTAATACTCTTGCCCAAAAGGTTTAACATGAGTCTAATCATGAGGCTAGAACTGGACAAATCTATACTGGGGGACATTCTGCAAAGCTGGCTGAGGTCTCAGAAATGTCAATGCCATGAAAGATGGGAGAAAAACGAGGGATGGTTCTAGATTGAAGGAGTCCAAGAGTCCTGACAACTAAGTTTACTGTGCGGTCCTTGATTAGATCTTGTATCAAACAATAGTAAAAATAGCTACAAAGAACATCACTGGGACAGAGATACGTGAATATGGGCCGCATATGAGACAGGGGTACCATATCGATGGGACATTTCCCCAGCGTGAACATTGTGTTGTGGTTCTGTAGGAGAATGCCTTGTTCTTGGGAAATTCTACTTAGGGGTGAAGTGACATGATGTCTGCAAATTCTTAAATAACTTAGCAAAAATAAGTGGGATGACCCAAGCTGGATTGATCAGAATCTTTCCCCAGGGCTTCCCATGTGGAACTTCCAGGGACGCTCCTTCTGCCCTGAAATCATGGGACTGTAAGCCTGTGACCGCAAACTTCTCAGTGTCACTAACCACATGAGAATGAAGTCTGCACCCAGAGGTGGTGCCGCTGAGCAGCCCAGGGGAGACAGAGCGCCCGGCAGAACCAAGTTCTTAGTTCTGAGCCCCGAGACCCCCGGAAATGCCAAGGCTCCTGAAGCCCTGACCTCAGTCTGTGGCTTACTTGTAGCATTGCGTATAAATGGTGAGAAGGCAAAATGTATAATGGGATGTATTGTGGACGATCACAAAGGGCAGAGAGAGGCAGACGTGAGTGTGTACGTGTTGTGAGACAGAGACAGAGAGATATTGATTGAGAACACACGTGTGTACTATGAGGAAAGGCTTTCTGAAGGAGCTGGGATCCTGCAGGAGAGAGAAAGAAGGTTCTAGAAGACTCAATATTGCAAGTAGAGGGGACAGGATGGTTTGAACAAAGGCAGTGCAGAGGGCACGGGCAGGGGGCTGCCATGGGGCCCGGGATGGGAGGGTCCTGTTTGGTCTCGGTGTATCACCTCAGATGGGAGCAGCAGGGGGTAAGGTGCGTGCCATCAGGAGCAACCCTGAAGAGCTCCGAAGGCAGTGTAGGGAGAGGAGTTTCCCCAGTGGAAGCTTCTTTGTGTCCCCCTGAAATTGCCACCCAACCACCCAACTGACCTTTGAGTAACCTAAAGAGCCAGGTGCCGACCCCCATGTGGTCGAAAATCCATGTATGACTTTGGACTCCCCAAACTTAACTACTAATAGCCTACTGTTGGCCAGAAGCCTGACCGGGACCATAACCAGTCAGTTCTCACGGATTTTCTATGTTATATGCATTACGTACTGTATTCTTCCAAGAAAGTAGGCTAGAGAAAAGAAAATGTTATTAAGAAAGCCATAAGGAAGAGAAAACACATTTATGGCGCCGTTCTGTATTTATCAAAAACATCCCCACGTCAGCGGACCCATGCAGCTCAACCCATGTTGTTCAAGGGTCAACGGTGTCTGCATTCCCCACTCTGCTCTGTTTTCTAGAACCCGCAGGGCACGGTGAGCGGAGGTTGCTTGGGATGCATATTAAGGAAGCGGTCCTTCCTTGATGAGACGCTGGATGTAAAGGATTTCCAGCCCTGGAGCCAGACGACTTGTATATGAAGCCCAGCTCAACAATCTGACCTTGGGTGAAGTGTTTAATGTCTCTGAGCTGCAGTCTGCCCGTCTGTCAAATGGGACAACTAATTGAACCTACTCATAGGGTTGCTGGCAGGACTGAATGATGAAGAACCAACCCTCCTCCTCCTCCTCCTCCCGGATCCTGGCCCGGCTCCCTGCAGGCAGAAGTCAGGGGCAGGCTGGGAGGCCCTGACACCACTTACACCTGTGGCGTGCTCTACATGCTCCCGGCGTTCCCATGCAGGCATGTCCCCCATCCAAAGGGTGCGGCTCTTCACGGAGGCTGTCAAAACTGCCCAAGGGACGCCAGGCAGCAGCTAGGAGAGCTCTGGGCCTCCAACTGAAAACCGCCATAGGGGCTGCTCACGGGGGCACCCCTAGTCTCCCTCATGGGCTCCCTGGAGACCCAACCCCCAGAGTGGCCAGCACTGGAGGGCCTCCTGCTTCCTGGACTCTCAACATCTAGAGAGGAAGGTGGTCCTCCTGTCCCGGACCCTCCCGTTCCCTTCTCTGACAAAGTGGCCACACCTACCAGCCAATGCAGTCCAGGGTTGGGGCACAAGGAACCTGGGCCTGGGGATGGGGGGGCATCCCAAACTCTGGCCTCCCCGCTCAGCTAAGAAAAGGATGGTTCTCCAGAAAGGACAGATCCTCAAGCAATTAAACACCCTCCTCTCATTTGCCTTCTGGTCCCTGGCGCAGATCTGTATCAACATCCCCAGGGCAAGACAATCTTGTATCCCCAACAAACCCGATTATGCACATCAGGCCTGGGGATTAATCACCATCCACAGGATTGGGAGCCAATAAAAACAGGCAGAGATGAGATGGGAGATAGGAGCCGGAGGGGGGGACTGCCAGGAGGAAAATGCTGGAGGCCCGGCTGGGCTTGGGGGGTAGCTCGGGCTTCCAGGAGCAACAACGCGCTTCACTGAGACCCTGTGCCATTCCTCCTCCACTTTCTCCCCACTTGGCGGTGTCCTGGGGAGGGAAGGGCCAGTCCAGAGCTCCGGGCATGGGCATGAACATGGAGTGGGGACAAGCCCCAAGGCCCTGGGCAGGCCACCTCCATGTCACACCTGCACTGCCCCCAAATACAAGATATTCTCTCACTGAACCCACGTTGCCACATGCCCCCCACCCGTGTGTCGGACCCAGACCCCTCCAGTGCCCCCAGGAGATAGCAGAGTTCTCAGGGGTTGGGGAGGAGGGGCTCTGGTCACAGGCACGACCACAGCCCAGCGGCTGGTGGTGGAGTCCCCTACCCCGACCATCGCCTCTGCTCTGTTCCCTATTGCATGGTCTACTCCGTCTGGGTAGCACCCCTGGCCCGCCCCCTAGACATCCTCTGTTGGGCTCAGCAGGGCAGGGGCCTCTTACTCCTCGGGCAGGGCTGTCTTTGCCCCCCAACTTCCACCACCCCAGCCTCCCAGGAGCGCTGGCATGGGAACTCTTGCCCCCAAACTGCCAGGCAGGCCCCCATCCTGGTTCCCCTGGCAGCCAGGAGGGAGGAGAGGGGAGGGGAGAGGAGGGGAGGCGAGGCTTGCCTGTACTCCAGGGAGAACTTGGTCAGCTCTCTGTTGTTGTGGAGCCACTTGAACTCCAGTGGCCAGCTGCCCTCGGCCATGCACGTGAGCACCAGGCGGTTCCCCTCCAGGTGCACCTGCGTCCGCACAGGCTCCGTCTTGAAATAGGGGGCCACGTCATCTGTGGGAAACAGACACACAAAGCCACCAGTTATCACCTGCTTGCCTTCGGGTGGTTGCTCACGTAGTGCCCTAACGCCCCTGGGCAGACAGAGCAGGTGCATCCAGGTCACTTGCTCAAGGTCACGTGGCCGGGGAGGACTTGAACCTGGGTCGGTCCGACTTCAGAGCTTGATCTTCAGAGTGACTCCTCCACGCCTACCAACCAGTTCCCCGCCTCCCTCCTCCTAGACCACACCAGGCTCACTCCTTCTGCTGCCACCCCTTCCCTCTTTCCGGTACTTTCTGTCTCTCTCCCCTCTGGATCCCCAACCACTGGATACCCTGTGCTTCTGGATTTCTCCCTCCAGGACAGAAGGAAGGGGGAGGAACCTGCTGCACTTCAGTCAAAGGGAATATAAATGTCACAAGGAAAACAGGGGGGTGGGTTGACACAGTGGCAGGTGACAGGTATCCTGGGTCCTGCCCCCGAGGCTGGGGGAGCCCCTCAAAGACATCAAGGGCAGAGTCCATCCGGTGGGCCCCCTCCACCACCAGGCTGCTTGATCCTTCTGTCCTCTAACGCTCAGATTTGGCCAGAATTGGGCGTCTGTGGTCTGCAGGCGGCTTCACATTCATGTCAAGGCCTCACCCTGGCCCCAAGCACAGTCTGACGACTCAGCACCCGTGATGTACGTCTGGGGCCCGGTCAACTGGCTGGACTGCATCGCGCCCCCACCCCACACCCCTGGTCTCAATCTCATGAGTGGATAACTTGTGACTACTGGGGAGAGTCTTCCTGGAAGCCCACCCCATCCCTGCTCCTGACCCTCTGCATGGCTCCTAATAACAGTCACAGAGCTCACGGCCTTACAAAACCCATCAGAAGGCCCTCTCTGGGGAGTGGGCTGGGGGAGCAGCGCCCACCCTGGCCCGGGTCCTTCGCCCGCCTCTGGTGGCAGCGGAGGGCAGAGAGGCCAGCAAGCACCCATTTGCGGGGAGCTGGGAGCACGCTCTGCTGAGGCAGCCGCTCTGCTCCCCATTTGACAAATGGGCACATTCGCACTTCAAAGGCACATTCCTATTCCCCAGCAGCGTTCAAGAGCCCTTTGAATCTCATTTTTAAAAACCCTCTGTTAGTTCCTGTCATCACCCGTTTGTTTTAAAACAATAACACTCCCAGCCCCCAGTGATTCAGTCCCTGGGATGCAGGGCTGACTCAGAGCCAGAACATCAGAGGGGCGGGTGGGCGGGGCGGGCGCTTGCACACGCACACGTGCACACGCGCTCTGCACCCAGACCCCCTCGCCTCCGTACAGCGGCTCACTGGGCAACCTGCACCCAGGTCCGCATGTGCCAGCTCATTCCTCCGGCTCTCCGGGCACCAGCGTGGAGGAGGCCAGCGATGCGCGCAGGGATGGGCTGATTCCAGCAGCTGCCGAGATAATGACGCTGGGAAGAGGAGGGCGGGGCTGCCCTTTCCCCAGAGAACCTGCTGGGTACCACCGAGCCTGGAGCATCCCTGCATCCCTCATCTCACGCTATCCTCACAAGGAGGCCTGGGAGGGGCTCAGGCTCCCCTCCCCCAGGGCCTGCCGTGTGGTGCCCCCCGCCCCGCCCCCGCCATCTGATACAAGGATTTGGGAGGGAGGCCCTACTAGGCCCTGAGCAATGGCAGGAGTCCAGCTAGCTGGTTTTCCTGGATAGGCCTGCTGTCTTCCAAAAGCAGGGCATAGCAGGGCATGTGGGGGCTCTAGGGGGCAAGACCCTGATAGGGAAAGGATACTGGGGCAGGGGACAGCCGTGTGTGTGTGTGTGTGCATGTGCGTACCCATGTGCGTGTTGTGTACATGCCCCTGAGTGTCTGTGTGTATGTGTGTAGGTGTGTTTTCATATGTGTGTATCTATGCGTCTGTGTGTTCAAGTGTGTGTCTGGGTGCATGTGTTGTGTATGTGTTTACCTGCAGGAACAGGTTTCTGTGCCGTGAATGCACGGGGGGTAACACAAATCATTGGCCTTGGGCAACTTACCTACAACCTTTTTGCACTTTAATTTCCTAGTTGTAAATTGGGGGATACGTTTGTGGTGTAGATTAAATAAATTTAAAAACATAAAGAGGTTAGAACGGCGCCTGGAACACACTACAGGAGGCGTGGCTACTGTTACCATTGAATGTATGTGCAGATGGGCAGACTACGGGAGAGAAGAGCTCATGCCCTGTTGGCGGGCACCAGCTGCTCCTTTGTGCAGTATACAACTTGGATAACTGTACACAACAAGCCATATTCACTTTGAAAACACACACACACACGAAAGACAGATTTTTTAAAATTAGACAAAGTGATCCTAAAGTTCACATTTAAAAAAATAACAAAAGAATAACCAAGAAATTCTGAAAAAGTATGGTAGGTAGAGAAGATTAGCCCAGATACCGAACTATATTATAAAGTTGCAATAATTAAAACAGTGCGTTCTCGTACACATAGTCTGATGGAATGACAGACTCAGAATCTAGAAATAGACCCCAATACATATGGGATTATTTGATATATGATGAAAGCAGAATTTCAAGGCAGTGGGGAAATGATCAATTATTCGCCAAACGACTTTGAAACAGCTAGGGAGCCATTTGGGGGTAAAAAAAAAAACAGTTCAATCTCTTCCTCACACTTTTCCTCAAAATAAATGCTAGATGGATCAATGTTTTAAGCATGAAAAATGAAATTCTAAAAGAAGTAGAAAAAAGTCACAGAGGTTTAAAAATATATAATCTCGAGGAGGTGAGGTATTTGCCAAGTACTTTCTAAGTACTACACAAACTCCAGGAAGTCATAAAACAGATTGATACCTTCAGCTATATAAAAATTCTACATGGAAAAAAAAATACCCATAAACAAGAGAGCAACAAATGACGAACTCGGGGAAAATATCTGCAACTTCTATCATGGACAAAGAGTTCACTTTCCCGATATAAAAAATATTCCCATAAATCAGTAAGGAAAAACATGAGCAAACCAACGGAAAAATGGGCAAAGGATATGAATGGTTCACAGAAAAGAATTACAAATAACTCCGAAACACAGACAAAGATGCTGAACCTCATGATAAGAGAAAGGCAAACGAGACTCAGTAAGATAGCGTTTTTTCCTATCACTTGGGCCATGATCTGAAAGCGAGATAGCGCCCGGTGCCAGGCAGCCCGCGGGGACCCAGGCGTGAGCGCATACGGCTTTGTGGGACTGCAGTTCTGCAGAGAGCAGTCTGGTGGGGCCATCAAAATTACACATGCGTTCCCCCTCCCCTATCAGCCAGCTCTTCTAGAGACTTCTCCTTCACACACACACCCGTGCATGGGCGAAGGGACAGCACTTCATAGCGGCATTATGTTTTGTAACAGAGAACACTCAAAAATGACCTATATGTCCATCAAGCCGGTACTGGCTACAGAAATGCTCCCACTTCCACACTCGAGGACCTTCCACAGCATCAGGCTTGGGACGGTTTTAGAGAACTACCGTTACGTGAAAATAAGCAAGGTATGGAACGGACATGTAATCTGCCACCATTTGTGTTCTTTTTCACTGAAGCATAAAAATATATTTGCTTGTCTAGGCAGAGGCTTTTTCTAGGGGGTTACATAAGAGACTGAGCTCAGTGAGGCTTTAGGAAGAAGAACTGGGTGGGAGGGGACTCACTTTTCGCTCTGTACCTTCTGCTAACTTCTGTTGTGTCACACAGGGATGGGTCACTTATTTATAATCAGATCTATGCCCACATCTGCATCTACGTATGTGAGCTCGCAGGGTGAGCAGTCACGGGCCGGTCCTGCCAGGGACAGAGGAAAGGGCAGGCCCTGTGTGTGCATGGGACACGGGGTGTAGCACGGCTGGGGGTCCCTGACCACCAAGAGTGTGAGATCCTTGAAGGAAGAGCCGCCTTCAGAGGCGGACAAGAGGCCTCAGAGTCTTGGGCTTCCTTCTCGTTTCCCGTAACAGCTCGGCGGCCCCTGACTGCCTTGCCCTTGATATTCCCACTAAATACCCCCATTGTCATCCTTCCACTCCAGGCTCCAGGCTCCATGGCCCGTAGAGAAGCTTATCTCAACTCCAACCTCTCCCCTCCCTCCTGCCCCCCAGCAACATAATGCCTTCTTTCTCTGGAGTCCCTCCATTGCTCCTGGGATTTGACTTCCCAAGCCAGCCCAGGCCTGGGACTCCCACGTCCCCTGGAGCCAGGGTCTGGGCGGCCAGGGTGAAGACCTCCGCCCACCACCCGGATGGCCAGGAGATGCCTATCGCCCTCCGGAGCCGGCTTCCAGGGGCAAATCCCCTCCTGCCTCTGAAACGCGCCAAGGCCTGTCTCTTGGCAGCTCCTCTCTGGGCGCACAGGAACTCTAACTGCTCACTCATGGGGCGTCTCTGGAATGCGCGGGAACCGGGGGGAGCTTGGGATTCTTGCAAACCTCTCTCCTCACCATCCCCTGGTCTCTGCACCGTCATCTTTGTCTGGGTTGACCTCCTAGCTGGTCCCAGCTGGAAAGCCTGTGTTCCCTGGAGCTGCCCAGGCCCTGGGTCATAGGAAGCAGGGACTCAGGGCAGCCCCCCCCCACCCCCCCGCCATCACCAAGCCTCACTTCTAGTCCCACTGCCTTTATTTCGTGCTTCTCCTGGAACTTTCCATACGGGGAACATTTTATGTCCATCACCTCCGTTAAGAGTGCTGAGAACTTCCAAGGAAGGTGCTATCATTACCCCCTGTTTACAGATGAGAAGACTGAGCCTCGAGAAGGTTCAGTTGTTTGACTCTGCCTCCCAGACATGGAGTCAGATCTGGTGGATTCCAGAGCTCCGGATCTTTCCATAGCTGATGCTCAGCTGTCATGCTCTTCATACCTGGACCTGTGGACTCATGGGTGGTGAGTGGGGGATGGTGCCTGTCTCTGGGCACTGGTTTCGAAGCCACAAGCAGGGGTCATACTGGTTGTGTGGCGGGGGCATTCCTACACCAGCTTCGAATGGCATGGCCCCAGAATGAGATCCAGGGATGAGAGGCATGCTGGCTGGGAATGTGTCGGGAACAGAACATCCCAGGGGAGACTGGCTACCTCCTCGGGGTGGGGTCTGCGGGATGGGGGGGGCGGCACGAGCTAGTAGGATGCAAGGAGTGAAGCCTGGGAATAAGGGAGGCCAAATGGTGCAGAGGATGAACAGATGCAGGTGTGAAGGATCAAGTAAGAAGAGCAGGGGTTAGAGCTCACTGGGCGCCCGCCCCACAGCTCTGCTCACCACTCAAGCCTCTGGGTGCCAACCTTTCCCAGGTGTCTGGCTGGAAGGTCCCGGCGGGAGAAGAGAATCTGGGTTTCAGTCCCAGTTCCTGTGCTAACTAAAATTTGACCCTGAGCAGACTAACTCCAGAGCCTTACTTGTCTTGCCAGTAAAACAGCTTTTTTTTTTTTTTCTAAAGATTTTATTTATTTATTTACTTATTAGAGAGCGAGCGAGCGAGAAACAGCACGAGAGAGGAGAGGGTCAGAGGGAGAAGCAGGCTCCCCGCTGAGCCGGGAGCCCGATGTGGGACTCGATCCCGGGACCCTGGGATCATGACCTGAGCCGAAGGCAGACGCTTAACCAACTGAGCCACCCAGGCGCCCAGTAAAACAGCTTCTAATGCCTGCCAGTAAAACCCAGAGGCTGCTGGGAAGGCCAAGTGAGCCAACGCACACCATGTTTGGAGTACCATGCTTGGCACCTCCAGGGTGTTCCCTCTGCAGAACAGACCTTTGGAGGTGATCAAACGGGGAGGAGGTGGAGAAATGGGGCGGGGGGGGTGCTATGATCACCACCCCCTCCCCATTTCCTGCATCTTAGAGATCTCTCAAATCTGAGCTGTCCAAATTCAGCTGCCTCATGGCCACGGCAAGCTGGCTCAAGAACTGAGTCTTGCCCAGGATGGCTTGTAAGGTCTTGAGCAAAGGCTCAGGACGAGGTAGAAACGTGGGAACTGCAGGATGTTCTGCACAATGTCAGAAATTCCTGGATGTCCCTCTTCCACCCAAATCCAGGTGGGGAGGTGCAAAGCCTGGAACTGCCGGGCCAGAGAAGGTTCCGGAATACAGTGCTGTGGGCACACGGAGAGGCTGCCATGCATGCTCCTGTTGGAGGCCCTGCCCTCCAGAGATGTCTGGGGGGCACGCCCAGTGGCAGGTGCTGGCAGGCACTCCCTGAATGCCTGATAAAGACCACAGGACCCACAGATGCTCCCCAGGCCAAGCCTGCTCCTACCCCATCCAGCCAGGGCAGCAGTACCCCGGCCCGGCAGGCCCTCCCTTCTGGCTTCCCTTCTGCCTCCCACAAATGAGATGTTAATTTATGCCCCTCCACTGTCTCCTGGCAGCTGCCTGGCCCAGCTCAGCCCCAGTGCTGCCTGCATGCCAAGTGCTTCATTAGCCAGGAAAGAAGGCTCTCGCCCTCCTTAATCTAATCCTCGCCAGTGACCTTCAGGAGCCAGGCACTTTCTGATGCCGGGGCCTGGGAGGGTGGGACAATCAATTATGCCTCGGTCTCCACAACTGCTGCCGAATGGATTTCTCGCTCAGAAAAGCATGTTCAAAAAGCATCTAATGGAACGGATCATCAATTCGTTTGAATACACATCTAATCTGATTAGGGGGGGCCTAGACACCAGGGCAGCCAGTGTGACTGGGCCCCGACATGGCCCTGGGGAACCGTAAGTGGGGTGGAGGGGCCCCGTGTGGGGAAGGAAGGGCGTGGGCCCCAAGCCCACCACCCAACCAGCTTGGCCCATGGTACGTTCAGCCAAAAAGTCGCAGAGAATATGAACCGTGGAGAGGCCACCAGGGCTGGGCAGGTGCCTCCTGTTTTTCTATGCTCCAGCACTAGGCACAGAACCCAGGGCAAAGAAGATGCTCAGGAACTGAAAGAATGAACTCATGAGTAGAGAATGAATGATGATGAGACCCAACATGGAAGCCAAGGGATGCCAATCTTGTCACTTCCAGGGTAAGACGAGTTGATGCCTGAACTGGGTTGAATGGTGTCACCCCAAAATTCATGTCTTAGCTGGAACCCCAGAATGAGACCCTATTTAGAAACGGGATATTGCAGCTGTCCTTAATTAAGATGAGGTCCAAAGGGAGTAGGGTGGGCCCTATATGACTGGTGTCTTTATAGGAGGAGAGACATGGGAATAGAAACACAGGGAGAAGACAGCCATAGGGTGGAGGGGGCAGAGACTGGGGTGGTGCCTCTACAAGCCCAGGAATGCCAAGGATTGCTGGGAGCCGCCAGAAGCTGGAAGAGGCAAGGAAGGATTCTTCTCTCCAGCCTTCAGAGGGAGTGTGGCCTTGCCAACACCTTGGTTTCAGACTGCTGGCCTCCACAATTGTTTGAGTCACTCCGTTTATGGCATTTTGTTATGGCAGCCCTAGGGAACTAATACTACGCCTTACAGAGACTTTTGTCTGCTCATTCCACATAAGTCAGCCTGCCGGAGAACAAAGAGCACTAGGCAAGTGAGTCTGGAGCCCTGAGTCCTGCTGGTCTGGACCACGACCTTCTTCAGACACACCACGTCCGCCATGCCCCAGGGCCTTTGCTTATGCCATTCACTTTCCCTGGAGAGCCCCTTCTTTCCTTCTTTGCTGGGAAAATGGAGGTATTAAATCTGTGTTAGTTTCTGCCCTTTGTCCCTTCTAAGTTCAAATGTCCTGTCCTCTGTCACTTTTCTCCTGATGTCCTCTTCCATATTTCTCAGACTTTTGAGGTTACCTCCCTTACAGCCTGGAAGCTGCACATCATAGTCCCAGGTGTGGTGGCACCCAGGCTAGTCTCCACTGGAAGACAGGGACAGCAGTCCCCTCGCCTCCCCGGTCCCAGAGCCTGGCAGTGCATCTGGCACGCAGGAGAGCCCAGATCCGTGAGTGAAAAAGTGGACAATGAACCTGCCGTTGAACGTGGCCAGGTCACCTCCCTCTTGTCGGCTGACACCGCTGGGTGATCTTTACGTTCCCTTCAGGCTTGAAGGTTGCAAGATCTGAGTAGTGGTGTAGGTTATGACCTTGTTGGGCCCTGGAGTGGGATTCCTTGGATTCAAACTCCGCTCAGCCACTCACTAGCTGCATGACCCCTGGCAGCTCTGAAACCCCTCTGCATCTCAGTTTCCTAACCTGAAAATTGGGGTACGGATAGTGGCTGCCTCCTGGGCCTTGTGAGAAGGCTAAGCGCTTAGACTGGCGCCAGGCACAAATGGCCATCCTCATCTTTACTTGGTGTGACCTTTGCAAGCCAGGGCCTCCCGTGGGACCACACCAGTAGATAACGCCAAAGCATCCCCAGCCTCATGCGGAAAAAAGAGGGTTCTCATTTCTGATGGGTTTATCTTGCAAGCAACAGAGGGGAAGGGAGCCTTTTCTTACATTTCAGCAGGAGGGTTAAGAGATTAAACTTATACCATTGATTAGAATGTTTTTGCCTAACGGTGCTATTATCCTTTTACTGTATTCAGATTCACTTGAGCTATAAAAGCAGCGATAGTAAAATTTTCACTAACTCCTGGAATTCCTCCCAAGAAGCTCCATTATGCTGTGTGGATGATGCTTGTCTTCCCCTCGGTGACCCCCGAGGACGGGACATGTATTTGGAGCAATTCTCTGGTTTTACAGCTGGGACTGGAGACCCCGGGCCATGAAGGGACTGCCACAGCTCAGCTTTGGGGGTCAGCTGCCTGGCCAGGCCTGGGTGACTCCACGGAGACTCGTCCCACTGGCATCTGGCACTCCCACAAGGGGACTGTCTCGAAGATTCCTGGGGTGACCTCTCTCTGTCACAAGGATACCACTATCAGCCTGTCTCCTAAGCTCTGGTGAGGGAAAAACATCCACATCCCACGGGCCTCAAGAAGCCGAGGTACGGATGCTTCCAGGAGCCCACAGCCTGGGGGTCTCCAGGGCCCAGCTTGCCCAGTGATGGCACCACCAGACACAGGGCAGCGAGGCCTGGGTGCCAGGAGCAGTGGGCAAGCGGTCCCAAGCTCTGGCTAGCATGCTCTCCAAGGGCAATCCCCTCCCCTCCTGTTTCTTGCCTTTGAGAAAGGTCATCACCTAAAGGAGATGGTCCATTGTCCCTGAAGAAGGGAGGACAGGAGAGGAGAGAAGACAGAAGTGGGGGTCTGACTTAGCGCTGGCCATCGACTTCCTAATACCCACCAGAGCTAAGGCACACGGCGGGCACATTGGGGGCTCCCCCTTGGCCTCAACATCCCCAGATGGGTGCCTGCCACCCAAATTTAGGGGCTTCTCCTCGCCTTCCCTTCACTGGCTTCACAGCGAGCAGCTCAGCCCGGGGAGAAGGGAAAGAAAGGGGTTTGCCGAAGACTTCATCCACACTGACCTCCCCGTGTTTTCTCATTTAGCCCCCGACAACCCTGGGGGAGAGCATCATTACCACCCTGTATTTCTCTCATCGATGACGCTCAGAGGAGAGCGGCGCGAGGTCACTGGGGTTTCGAACCCATGGCCGCCTGCCTCTCTGCGAGGCCTCCGATCTCCGTGGAGGTCAGCACGGTGTTTAGACCACAGGAAAGGAGGCCGAGCCTGGGCCCCGGGGGAAGGGAAAACCAGAGCGGCGGGTCCGCCTCCACGGCAGAGGCTGAGAGCTGGAACCCGCCGCCGCCGAAGAAGTCCACACAGGCGTTACACGCAGAGGCCACATGTGCCTGCCCCTCCCCGGCCCCTCCCGTGGGCGCGCGGCCCGATCTGGAGGGAGACAGGCCCTCGCCCACCCCTGGACGCTGGGTTCAGCTCCTGCCCCGAAGTCTTCCTTGCCCCCTCCGCTGGCACTCGCTATTAGAGAGCCCCGGGGCCTGGCAGAGACCGAGCCCTTGCTGCCCCCCAGTGTGGGTGCGACAGTCCCTCCTGTTTTAGAAAGGGTTCTGGATCTCCTTGGATCCGCAGTGTGCCTTTGTCTCCAAGAGCAGCCCTGTTTCTCTCCTCCAAACTTCATGGGGGCTGTGGGGGTGCAGTAGTAACTGGGGCCCCTTGCGTGAGGGGCAGCCATTCGCCTGGGGGCTCCACGTCGGGAGCTACTTGGGGGAGGCCCACTGGGGCGCTGGGGCAGACCGGGCAGCTTCCTCTGAGCAGGCCCAGAGATTGCCCAGGAAGAGGGGCTCCGGCCGTGGCTTCTCCTCCAGGCCGGAAGAGTAAAATGAGGTCATGAGTTGTAGGATTGCACATATGTGAAATATCCAGAATGGGTAAATCCACAGACGGGACAGAGACTGGTGGCGGCCAGGTGGCTGGGAGAGAGGAGTGGAGAGTGGATGCTTAATGAGTACGGGGTCTCCTTTTGGGGCAATGAAAGTGTTCCAGAATTAAGCAGAGGTGGTGCTTGCAAGCCACCGTGAAAGTACTAAAGGCAAGTGAATTGTTCGCTTTAAAGTGGCTGATTTTATATTCCATGAGTCTGATCTCAGTTACGAACAAACAAGGAAATCTGGTACAAAAGGTCTTTCCCCGTCCCCCCCATCTGCTTACCCCCCCTCCAGGGCTCCCACTGCGCCTTCTGCCTCCCCAGCCCCAGCCAGTGTTTAGGAGGAAGATCAGAAGATCAAGAGGTTGTACGTGCTCCTTCCTGTCCCGAGGTCACCTGGCTCCCTCCCTTCCCTTCGGTCTTCTCTCACCTGCCATGACACTCAGGGGCAACTTCCTTGTCAGCGGCTGGGACCTCTCCGGGATGCGGAGGGTGGGGCTGGGTTTGCAAGCAGTGTCATGGGCACGGGGCTAGAAGCCCCCTCCCTCGCAGCTGCCCAAGCTGACAGGACATCTGGAGTGAAGACTGGAAGCTCTGGCTTAGCAGGTGGATGATGGGGTGTGAGCCCCATCTCTGTGCTACAGGCTGTGGGCACTGAGGCAGCACCTGGGTCTCCTGAGCTGTCCCTTCCTCCCTTGCACTAGGGAGGGGTCCTGCAACACCCTCCTTGCCCGGGGTTCTTTAGGATCCACTAGACACAGGGAACACAAAGGTCTGGCCAAGTGCTGGCCACACGTGGGGCCTCTGCACTGCTACTGTGCATCCTCTTATTTCTGCCACACAGCATCGCCCTGGGCGTGGACTACTGTCCATGCCATGGAGGCTGGGGGAGCTGAGTCACTGTTACGGTCAGTGGCCTGGGTGGACAAGTGGGCGGCCACTAGGATCTCCTTCCCTTGCTCCTCCCATAGAACGCAGCCCAGAGTGTGAACTCTGAGGATGTGAAAGACAGGGGGTAGGCACAGCTCAAGGGGCATCAGGTTCAACTATAGGCTATCCGAGCCCCCACTGCCCTGGCTGCTGGGCCCACATGGCCTGGTGGCAGGTGGCTTTTCCGGGCAGCACCCGGAGGTCCTGCTTGGGGGAGCAGAGGGAGCCTGTGGAACACAGGGGAGGTGGAGGGAAGGGGCAGAGGAAAAGGGGCAGGCCTCCCTGTAATTTACCCCTGCCCCAGAAGCAGCCAGGTTCCCCGCCCTGCCTCTTCGCTCGGTTGCTTTGAAAACCTAGAGCTTCTCTTTTGTGAGTCATGGTGGCCAAAGCCAAGGCTGCAGGAGGAGGTGATGGCATCGGCGCCCTGCTGTTGATCCCCTGCCAGTTGTCCACCTGGGAGGTCAGGTGGTTTCCTCTCTGGCCAGTAGCACCCCTGGCTTCCCTGGCTCGACACCGTGTTCCCCAGAGCTAATGGGGCTCCAGCCCTCTCTGGAGCCTGGGCCTGGCAGCAAATACCGCAGGACAAATGAGAGAGACAGACAGGATTCATACTAACGAGAGACAGGCCACGATAAACCAAGAGCATGTCCATGGCACCGTGGCTCACACGGACATGGGGTCTGTGTTCCCGACCTCGGGCGTCACCCTTTCTGGGTGCGAGGTCTAGACACCAGGCAAGACCCTGGTTGCTGTGGCCCCCCACGGGCTCCAAGTATTTCAAACAAGAAGCATTTGTAGAACTCACCTAGTCCAACCCCTCTGCTTGGTCAATGGGGAAACTGAGGCAGAAAAGTTTAAGGGAAGACTTGAGCCCAGCCTTTCTGATACCAGGTCACCCCATCTCACTTGATAAGCTCTTGGCCTCATTTTTCCCTTCTATAAAATGGGCTGAGGGCTTTTCCACATCTAGCTTCCACAGCTGGGCTTTCCTGGGGAAGACTGGCTGATGCTAGGAGGGCCTCTTTTCCCCAAGGGAGTCCCAGCTGCCCCTCTCGATGGAATGAGGTCGGGGTGCTTTGGAATGTTCCTCATGGACTCCTGCTGTATCCCTATTGCCTGTTGGCCTGTGTCCCTGCTGTAAAATGAGGTCTTTGCAGACGTGATCAAGTTAAGATGAAGTCATTACGTACGAGTGGGCCCTGATCTGACTGACACAGACAGAGACACGGACGGAGAAGAGATGCCACGTGAGCACAAAGGGTGGGATGCAGCTCCAGCCAAGGGAGAGAGGATTGCGGGCAACACCAGGACGTGGAAGAGGGGAAGAAGGGTTCTCCCTCCCTCTCTCTCACAGCTTGGCCAGCACCCTGACTTTGGACTTGGCCTCCAAGAGCGTGAGACGAGACGTTTCTGTTGTTGAGCCACCTGGCTGGTAGCACTGTGTATGAGCCCCGGGCAACTCACCCACCCCCACCATCGCCCACCACCTCCCCAGAAAAAAGCCAGCATGACTCGGAGCCCATCCTCTCTGAGGGTTTCACAGATGCCCCTCCCCCAGCAGAAGGGAGCCCCCCCCCCCGTGCTCACTGAGCCACGTACACGACCATTGTCACGCCAGTGACCCCTGTGGTACCCCCACCCATCAGAAAGCCCCACGGGGCTCGAAGCGGTTAGAGGACGCATCTCATAATGGCCACCATGGTGCCTTCAGTCCCTAACCTGGCTTCGTGCACAGACGGGGCATGCGACACAGAATGAAGGAATGAAGGAATGAACGAAAGGGAACCTTATTTCCAGGGGCTCTGTTCTGATCCCTAACCCACCTTGCCCCCAACCTGTCACGTCCCCTTCTCTCTGATCACTTCAATGCCAGGCCTCTGCGTGCCCTCCCTGGCCCCCCAGCAACGTCGCGCCAGCCACTCTGTCGCAGGGCCGAGCTCCGCTAAGGATGACTGACGATGCCCCGAGTGCCAGGATTGGCATGTTGGCAGGAGGCGCCGTCGTGATTGATGGCCCTGCGTGGCCATTTCCAATTCACTCCCCGGAAACCAAGCCTTTCTGGGAAGGAGAGCAGCACGACCCCTGCACCACCCACCTGCGCATGGGAGCCGCCTCCCTGCTTGCTGCCTGGTCTCCCCTCCTTCCCCTGATGATGGGGGCATGGCGGTGGGTAGGATGCTTAGCTTTCACGGGCTCAGAAAGTGGAAGAGATGTTCCTTGTGTCCCCCTTTTCCTGCAGGGACACCCCCATCCAGAGAGGGTGATCTGGGAGTCACACACTTACTGTCCTCTCCTTTCTGGCTTGGCTAGAGACCCCTGGCCAGGGTCCCGCACCCCCAGGGCCAGTCTCTGTCTGTGGTTATGAGGACCAGTGTCTCTGTGCACTCTGTGGGTGGTCCCTGAGCCCAGGTTGGTACGACTGTCCCATTGTACAGATAGGAAGACAGATGCTCTGAGACATGAAGCGTTTTAGCCTTGGCTACTTGGCTACAGCGAAGGCCAGGGTGGGCACTGGGATTTGCGTGCAGGGCTGTCCCTCTCCCAAGTCCATGCGCCTTCTGCTAGAACACGGAAAGTGGGTTCGAAAGGTGACAGAGCCACTTGTGGGCACTCATTGTCAGGCACAAATCTCAGAAACAGGGGCAAGTGTTCCATCTTCTATGATAAAGCACAAAGTTCCCATGGGTGTGGGCTGGCCTGGGGTCACAGGGAAAAGGGCAGGGCCAGGTCTCCAGCGGAGGTCAAAGCATGACACACAGCACATTGTTGGGGCTGCCAAGAGACTCACTTTCCCCAGGACCTGTGTGACCCTGGGTGGGCCAGGCTGGTTCTCCAGGCCTCAATTTCCCAGTAGGTCATGACCAGGCTCATCTTTGCCCATTCCTCTCCAGGGAGCTCAGGAGTAAGTGAGAGATGGCAGTTGAGGCAGGAAACCAGGAGGGGTGAAGGTCTTGTCACCAGCAGGGTGAGACCCAAGACAGGCTCCCAGGGGGGAGCTGATACAAGGAGTGGGTGGGCCCCAGAAGCCGCCGTTGAAGGGCTGAGGCCAGGAGGGTCGCAGGAGACCTCTGCCCGCTGTCCAGCCATGCCCGGGCTCGGGGAGCAGGAGGGCGCGCTGGGGGCTGTGGTTTGGCAATGGGTAAACCCAGCATGGGAAAGGAGGGGTTTCCAGGAAGGCTTCACGTTACCGGAAAGGACAATAAATTAAGATAACAGGGCTGTTTGGCTGGTGACAAGGGATAAGACATGTGGTCCAAAAAAGCCCCATGCAAGATGGTCACAAGGATGAATGAGAAGGCAAGATGGAGGGGGAAACAGCGGGAAAGGTGCTCACAGAGCCAGGAGCAGGGGGAGGGAGGAGGAGGCGGCCTTTGGGGTGGCGTGGCACGGTGGGGGGCTCCTGACCCTCCTGCCATCCCCTCCCCTCCCCTCCATCCCCTCCTCTGCTCCCCCGGCTCCATCCTCCCCACCTCCTCCCTAGGTTCTTGCTGCCCTTCGTGCCCACCTCGCCCAAATGCTCTTGGCCTCCGCCACAATGCACAGCGTGCATTTCGCTCATCCACTCGTTCTGCAGATGCCGTCCGGACACCTACCATGTGCCAGGAGAGGTCACGGAGAGCAAGGGGAAAACCTCTGCCTGCCCTCCACCTGCCCGGAGGCACATGGGAGGACGAGCCACCAGACACAACAAGCAAAGCCCGCGATGCATCAGGCCTCCCACGCAGCCCCCAGGCCTCAGTGGACCATCAGGGCAGGTGCCCCCCGCAGTGCTCTGAAGGCAGGACGTGCACCGGGCGGGGGGGGAGGTGGGCGGCAGGCAAACTCACGGGCAGAGGGTGCCATTTGTACCAGCCGTCAAGTGATCGAGGAATGGTGGCTTCTGGGAACTTGGGGTGTTTTGGCATGACGGGGAGAGAGGGTGCAGGGGGTGTGGGCTGTGAGGCGGGAGAGGAGATTGGCTGGCATAGCGGCCGCCGAGGGGGCCCGGGGGGACAAACCTGGACTCGAGCCCTGGCTTCTCCAATGTGGAGCTGCATGACCTTGGGCAAACCACTTAGCCCCTCGGAGCTGCCTTCCTCGTTTGAGGCGAGTGATACGGGATAATAGCCCCTGCCTCACAGAACTGTGGCGAGGGAAGAATGAGAGAATGCAGAGCTGGCTCCCGGCACAACTGCTGGGTTGTGAATGATTGAATGGTGAGGGCCAGGGTCCCAGAGAACGAGGGGCTTATACAGCGTGCTGAGGAGTTTGGGTGTCACCCTGAGGGTGGCGGAGGGGCACGGGAGACTCCGTGCATGTGTACGTCGGCACTGGGGACCCACTTGGGTGCTGCTCTCCCAATTCTAGTCTGTTTTGTTCCCAATTTCCCAGAGGAGAATAGACCCAGCTGGTGAAGACAGAGAAGGGGCAGGTGGTGCTGAATGACCCTTGATGGGGATGGAGGAAGGACCCTCGCCTTCTCAGCGTAGGCAGTCTCAAGGTCATGACTCATCATGCTGCCCTCTCCCGCTCAGTGAGCACTGACTATGGGCAGGCCCTGTGAGGCCCTGCAGGCTGGCTGGGGAGATAGGATTCAGAGGGGCAGCGATGACTAATGGCGTGAGGCATCAAGGAATCCAGCACCTGTGGATGCGAGAACCAGGTGCGATGGGCATGTGGCACAGAATGGGGACGGAGGGGGTGGGGGCCAGGTTTGGGTGGGCAATCAGGGAGCTCCATGGAGGAGGGAAGCATCACGTGAGTCATTCGCTTGTTGATGAATCCAGAGGCACTGGACCCTTAGCTCTGCACTGGCCACCCTGGGACGCGCCGGGACACAGTGGGGAGCAAGGCCAGGCTGCCTTTGAGCTTACGAAGCTTAGATTCTACCAAGACATGCAGGTGTTAAACCAGGGACTACAAGAATGAAGGTTCGTGAAAGCAAGGTGTAGGGGGTGGTGGGCACACAGAACACAAAGCAGAGACCTCCCCAAAGGTGACGTGCCGGCCAAGACTGAAGCCAGCACAAGGGAGAACAGGTGTGCCAGAGTTTGAAGGGACAGACAGCCTGGCCCGTTCAAGTCAGGCTAGGATTAGGAAGGGGGCTCCTGTGGCCAGCACCCCGGAGGCGAGGAGAAGAGGAGAGGGAAATGGAGTGAAGGGAATGTGTGGGCACGGCACCAGCCATGCAAGGGGCCCACGTCCAGAGAGATGATCTCTATGGAGAAATGCCTCCTTTGGGGGACTCAGCTTTCTTTCAGGCCTGGGGGCAGAATATTTTCTGCCCAGAGAGAGATTAGATGTGGAGCAGAGAACAGGGGATTCAGCTTGGACCCTGGTGCCAGCAGTGCGGGCGGAGGGAAGTATGGGGACTGGGGAGCTATTTGGGAGGTAGAATGGCTTTGTCTGAAGGAGAGGGTCAGCGGCGATGGTGCCACCTCCTGAGAGCCACACGCAGGAGGAGAAGCCAGGTGGGTGGAAAGACCCTAACCTATGCGTGTTGTGGCCTGCCGGATGTCCAGGTGGGGTGTCCAGCGCTGGAACCCAGGGCTGGAGCAGGGGGAGTGTAGCCAGGGCTGGCATGCCTCCGAGAGGCAGGAGGGGAGCAGTGGGGAGGGAGCTGTGTGGCCTCTGCCGAGTGGAGCTCCAGTGTCACCAGCTCTGGGCGCCGTGGACCCTTCGCAGGCAGGCAGAACACAGCACAGGGGAAGAACTAATGTGCACGCGCCCGCACGTGGAAGTGCTCGCGTCCTGCCAGGTCGTCCCAGGTGTTCTAGGCGCACATCTCACCAAATCGACGCAATCACCCTTCAAGGTCATTATTGCCCCTCTAACAGATGGGGAAGCAGCAGTGCAGTGAGGCTGGGATCTGCCCAAGATCACGCAAGACTGAGCAGCGAAGGAGGGATCCACACCCACGTCTGGCCAAGTCCACGGCCCAGGCTCTCATCCCAAGGAGACCTACTGCCTCCTTAAGTCCCAGGGGAACCGGGACAGCTGCCTGAACTGTGTTCTCCCAAGACAGTTCCAGAATTGGGAGGGTGCCTCCCACGCCAGCCCCCACAGAGGGCAGGGCTACGGTGACCACATTCCCAGCAGCTCCCTGGCTGTGGGTGCATATGGCAGCACCCCACTGCTCCTGGGAAAACCCCACAGGGGCAGGCAGAGGAAGAGCCCCAAGGGGGACAGCAGGGGGCTCACCGCCCCCAGCCCTGCATTTCTGCTCCTTGTCCCTCCATGGCTGAGTCCTCCCATCCTCTATCCCTCTCCCACCCACCGTCTGCTGGCTCTCGGACGCTGCAGAGTCATCACGCACAGCAGCAGCTGCGGATCAATCTCTCCGTGGCTCACCCATGCACACCACACTCAGCCATCCCCCTCAAGGTCGAAGCTTTTGTTTCTGGGTGAGAGGAGAGCCCCTCTGGCCGTGCCCTGTCCCAGATAACTCACAGACCAATCAGTGCCTCCGTTCCCCTCTGCACCCAGGCACAGAGGGAGGGAGCTGATGGAGCAGCCCTACCCCATGCACCTGTGCCTTCCTTTGGGGGGGTCCCTGAACTCTCCCTCAGGTAGCTCTCCTGCGCCTTGCTGTCTATTTCCCTCTTCTCTCTTGCATGAGTCCTCCTATACCATTTTGTCCACTTGAGCCTTCTCAAGCCACAGAACGTTAAAGATGGCTGGCAATGGACCAGAATTGAGGAGACGCATGGAACAGGTTATCTCAGAAACTCCAGAAGGAACCAACCTTGCTCTTGGACAGCTGGCTCCGGAACTGTGAGGCAATCCATCTCTGTTGTTTCAAGCCAGCAAACGCGTGGCAGTCTGTTATGGCAGCCACAAGCACTGGACCCGTTCCTGCCGAGCTGGCGTGCAGAGGCGGACAGGGAGGGGGCAGCACCATCTTCCATGGTGCCCCATTCGAGCTCGGACCAACACTTGAAGAGAGGTAGGAACGGGTTTCTTTATGCTTTGCTCCAGCTTCTCCCCTCCTCTCTGGATCCATACTCTTGTCTCCAGCATCCGGGGAATACCCCCCCCCCGTAACCCGGAAACTGGGGGAGGGGCTGGAGGGCGGGGGGGGCGGGGCCTACACTGCAGGTTGGATGGGAAGAATGGTGTGAAAAGGGCACCACCATCTGCCCGCCTTTCTCTCTGTGTCACAGTCCTGTTCTCACATAGCTGCCTTGGACCCCTCCCCCATCAGACTCTTACCAAATGTCATGGCGCCATGTTCATCTTCAGAACAGAACCGTGTTTGTCAAGTGCTAATGGAAACAACCACAACCCTGGTAACTCCCGGGAAAGCTTCTGGCTAACAACCACCCAGGGGTAAAGGGAGCCCCGCCTGTCTTCTCTGACCAGGGGCATCAATTCCTCCTTCTCACCATCCCTGGAGTCCCACTGGACCCGCCTACAGCATCTGGCCATGCCTGCCACTCCCTCCCCAAAACTCTGCAAACCTGGGTTTCCATGGCCTTCTTCTGGTTCTCCTCTGACTTCCCTGCCTCCTTGCTTTTTTGTTCTTTTTCTTCCTCGGGCTCTGAAGAGTTGGAGTTCCCGGGTCTCTGTTCTGGCCTTGCCATTCCTCTCCTCTCCTCTTTTGGTGAAAACACCTACTTTTTTTCCTTCTGGCAGCAGCTACTGCTTGGATGCTCGTGCGGCGGATGCCCGAATGAACGAGCTGTATTCTGATGACCTCCAGGTTCAAATGTTTCACATATCCAAAGCTGAACTCAGATCTCCACGAGCGTGTAGTGTTCTAATGCTCTAGTACTATGAGTAGTAGTGTTTGAGTGGTCCAAGCCGGAAGCAATGGTGGCCATCTTTGCTTTCCTCGCCTCCGTGTCCCCCATCCTGTCACCCACCCAGACACCCTGTCCCATCTCCTTTCATCTCCAATCTAGGTTTCGTCTGCTGAGCCCTTACTGGCCTCCTGGCCATCAGTCATTAGCCTGATCTACTTAATTAAGGGGATTTCTAACCATGTGCTTCCTGCTTCAATCCCTTCAGTGGTACCCACTGCATATAGGATAAAATACTCCTTTACAAGGAACACAAGGCCTTTTTGTCATGCCAGACACATGGTGGGTGTTCTGGAAATACTGGTTAAATGGAAGAACTCAGCAACTTGTGGTTTCTTACCAAACCACACATCCTTACCACTGGGTCTTTGCTCCTATTAACCCACTGCCTGACTCCTCCCCGCCCACCTCCGCTGGGCACCACTGCCCCAGCCCCCCAGAGGGTGCCCGTCTCCAGCTCAATGTTATTACCTCCACTGCGTGGCCTCGGGATGATCTCCTTATACATCTGTCTCTCTCTCTAGACCAGCGGTTCTCAAGCAGGGGTCCCACACCCAGGGGACACGTGGCAATGTCTCCAGATATTTTTGGTTGTCACACTGGCAGGGGTGTCCTCTTGGTATCCCGTGAGGTGAGGGTGGGGATGCTGCCTACATCCTACATCGCACAGGAGGGCCCCATGACAAAGAAGGACCCAGCTCAAATGTCAGCAATCCCAAGGTTGAGAACCCCTGGTCTAGAGACGCATCGGGTCCACATCTGCCCATGTCCCCACTCCAGAGCCCGCCCCCATGCCCGCCGTGTTGTAAGCCCTCAACACATGTTGGCTGAGGGAACATCACCGCATGGTGCCCCAATCCGAGTGACACCCAGTGACATCTCCAAGCGTGAGGCCTAGGCCACAAAGAAAGGCTGCCGCTGTCTCTCGGCCCCGAGAATCAGGCTTCGGGGTAGGAGGCAGCCCTTCAGAGAGAAGCAGCTTCCTCCAGGAGCCCAGGGTGGACGTGACCAATTCAGCTAACAAGTTGCCAGGGCTGTGATAATGTTGCCATACAATGAAACCGCCCTTCTTACCAACATTGACTGCCAGGCTGATGAGACAACAAGGCTGTTAATTAGGCCCCTAATGGCAGCCGCAGAGAGGACAATTCTTCCAAGGAAAGAGAGGGCTGGGGCCTCTCCCCTGTCCCACCAGAGACAGAGGCTGAGGCTGGGCTCTGTCACTTTCCAGAGGAGGAAGAAGACTGTCACAGCCTGGGGTGGGGGTGCGGGTGCGGGGGTGGGTCAGACGCTCCGTTGTCAGCCCCAGGCTCCCCGAGGGCAGGGGGTAGACCAGTTAGCTCTCGTAAGCCCTCAGCACCACACTTTGCCCAGACAGGCCCTTGATAAAGGCATTTAATAAAGAGGAGAATAAACATCAAAGGGCCCTCTCTCCCCTTTCGGGTTCTGTGTTGGTCCTTCTTGCCATCTCCCTGGATGTCCCACATTGCTGTCACCTCTCTCAGAGCCCGAGCCACTCCCTCCAGCCCTCAGGGTGACCCTGGTGCCCCCACCGGACCCAGGCAGAACTGCCCTCCACCGAGCAAGGCACAGACCAGTCCTCCTTCAGTATCCCCTTCCATTGGCAGTGCTGACGGGGCTGTGCCAGCCACCACATCCCAGCCCGGTTCCTCAGCTTCCCCGGCCATGCGGCTCTGGGACCCAGTGAGGCGTGTAGCCAGGGCACGCTCTGGGGCCCCATGGCCAACTTGGGCCCACTGGCACGGTGGCCTGGCCTGGCTCCAGGCAGGCTGCCGAGCCCAGAAGGATGACATCCCCAGAGCAGGCGAGCTCATCTCCTGGCAGTCTGTCTGGTCCCTGGGCAGTGGCCAGCGACGCAGGTTTGTGTCCCCAGCAAGAGTGTAAAAGGTCTAGGAAACCCCAAGTCCCTGGACACAAGCCTCTAAGAGCCACGCCCGGCTCCGAATTAACATTCTTGGCCATCGTCATAACCATAGCAGCTCCCTCCATTCAGCAGCTCGCGTCCCAGGATGCTCTGTGCTGCTCTGTGGGCTCCCCCAGCTATAGATGCACTGGAGCCACAGACCTGCCCTCCGTAACAGACACCGGCCAGCACCTCCTCCACAGGCCCCTCGGATCCCTGGGCACCTGCCGCCAGCACGGACCGCCCGGCCCCGCCTCCAGCCTGCCCTCCAGCACCTTCAAGGAGGTGCCTGAGGCTGCACCCCAGAAGAAGGGTCATCATTGCTAATGCCTTTTCTCCCCCATCTGTTGTGATTGTTTACACTCCACTTGCTAATTAGAGACTAATTAGCTGGTGCTGAAATTCATCACTTTCCAAACACAACACGGCAGCTTGAGGAGCACAGCGATTGGGCAACATCTGCACCTCTGCTTGGAGCCCGAAGACAAGGTGCACTGGGCTCCTCCTCCTCCCCCGCCCCTCCCCTCTCCTCCTCCTCCTCCTCCTCCTTCCCCACCTCCCCCTCTTCCTCCTCCCTCCCACTCTTCCCCAAATCTGCCCTTTGATTCGGTACCCCCAAACGGCTCAGGGTAAGGACTCATTCGGGCTAGCGCACGAATGACGACCAAAGCGTTGATGGGACCAGGTGTGTGGCTGGGGGGAGGAGGGCGGGACCAGCAGCTGCCCATGACTCAGTGGGGATAGCTGGGGAGGGGTGGGTTCCTGAGGGGCAGGCCAGAGACCGCACCTCGGCAAGGCCTTTGGGGTACTGGGTGAGGGGGTGCAGGCGCAGAGCGAGACGGGGAAAAGACAGACAGGAAGGAGCATGTGGGAAGATGAAGGCACGAAGCCAGGGGCAGAAAGAGGAGCACCAGGGAGGCAGGGCGGCAGGCGGGTGGAGGGAAGGAGTCTTGGTGCTGGCTCCCTGGCTCGGGGTGAGGAGATGGGATTGCATCTGAGAGAAATCTCTGTGGCCCAAGGCAGCCTCAACTGAAACCATCCATTTGCAAGACAGCCGGGAGCGCAGAGCCTGGGCCCTGACCTCCCTTTTTCTCATCTCAGAGAAAAAAGCTGCTATTCCCCCAAGTTCCCTTCTCCTACGCTGGGGGCTGCGGGGCCGCAGGGCCAGCTGCCTGACTCCTTTGCATCCTCTGGGCCTCCCTAGGGATGGCCACCCCAGGAGATCAGCTGGCTGCCGGCCCGGGGCCCAGGAGCCTCCGAGATGCAGGGTCTCCTGCCCAGGCCCTGGGGTGATGAGCTGGGGCTCCTGCGAGGGAAGCTGCAGGGCAGCCTGGGGTCTGGAGGGGAAAGAGTGGAACCTCATCTCTACCCCTCTCCTGGTGACATCCCCAAAGATGCAGCCAACCCTTGTAGCCCTGGCCAGGGAACCAAAGGTCACCTCAACTGAAAACCCTCACCGTGACAAACACATGGGCTTGCTCTCACTGGTGTACGAGCCGTATGCGTGTCTTCCTTGAGGGAGGGTTCCAGGAGACCCCACAGCCTGGGCCTAAACCGCCCCTCTGCCGCTTTCTTACTGTGTGGCTTAAGGTACACTGCATAACTTCTCTGAGCTTCTTTACCCATCTGTGAAATGGGGATGTCAACGCCTTGCTCACGGGGTGGCTGTGAGGACAAAGATGACGGTTTCCTCTTTTTAGCACGGTGCTTGGTAGCAGATATGAACCGGACTGAGGGCAGGGGGTGGGGGCGTTCTCCAGGCTGGCTGCCTCCGGGAGCGAGCAGACCGTTTCCTTCTTCCCCTGCCGTCCCTTGCGTGCAGTCCGGTTCACAGCCCTCTCTCCGGGAAAAAGAGAAAAGCCTCGATTTGTCATGTTTGCCAAATTTCCACGCTCTAAACACTCCCAGCGCGGCCAATTCCAAGCTCTTGATGGGACACCCCTAAACAGCGATCGGGAAGAGAGGCAGACGACGACGACGACGAGCACCAACCCTGGCCACCAGCGCCTGCGTCTCACCGAAGTAGGACTCGGGAGCAGAAATCTCTCTGCCGGTGGGTGTAACTGGTAGGGGGCTGTCCCGGAACCTGGGCCAGGCCAGGTGAGTCCCTGACACACAAGGCTGCTTTGTCCATAGGTGGCTACTGTCCATGAGTGGACTTAGGCCTCTGTGTGGCACAGAAGGGGAGAGGAGGGGGGCTGCACCCCAGATTTCACTCCTGCTCCCACCCCAGCTGCCCTTCAAGCTCTGGAGGCCTCCCCGTACCCATTAGGTAAATGAAGTGCAGGGCAGTCTTGATCCCTTTGGGAGGGATTAGAGGATGGACGCCCCCTGTAAGGACTATACCATCCACCAGACACACCCTTTCTTCCTAATTCCTCCCCTTCTATCCTGACTCCTTCCCTTTGTACACACAGGATGTACACATCTTTTAACCTCATACCATGTTCTAGGTGCTCTGCTGACCCAGCCAACAGGCCCCAATCCTGGCCCCACAGAGTTTATGGACCTGAGCAGCATCTGAATGCCCTGGAGGGCTTGTTAGAAAAAGATATGCTGAGCCCCATCCAGAGTACCTGATTCAGCAGGAAGAATCTGCCTTTCTGACAAGTTCCCAGGTGACGCTGTTGCCACTGGTCCAGGGACCACACTTTGAGCAGCACTGGCCTGGGGGGAGAGCCAGAGAAGCAAGCAGGCGATCTCCACCCAGGGAAGGTAAGCAGCGCTGGGCTGGGGAGGACTCGGGGGGCTGCGGAGTTCAGAGGCCCTTCGCCAAGCCCAGGAAAAGCTATGACTTGATTTCTTGTTTGCCTTCCACCGCCAAGCTCCCCCCATTCTAGTTAAGAGACAATTACAGGCCTTGGGTGTATGGGTCCCGCCTCCCACCTCTCCCCTCCGTGCTTTCTAAGCCCCCTGGGTGGTGTGTGCCACCCGGGCACCCCACCTCTCTCTGCAACAGGGCCAGGCGTGCTGACGTCTGTTCGGACAAGGGGAGAATGGCCTAGGTAGGCCACAGAGAGACAGACACCCCCCCTCCAAACTAATGAGGGGGTCACAGAATCACTCATCACTTCCTCTCTGCTTCCTCCCACCCAAGGCCTACAGGGGTGTCCTTTCCAGGAGCAAACAAGTGGGGGAACTCGGGGGCACAAAGCTAGTTCCCAGCTCCTACCCCCGCCCTCGTTGGGGGCAGGTGACAAGGGGCTGCTGGGGCCTCTTTGATGTTGGAAGACTATGGAACAGCCTACAGGTAACTGCAGCCCAGCCCTCCTCCTCTCCTTGGTCCCTACCTCCCCCTTCCTGACACCCTAATCCCTCCCAAAGGGATCAAGACTGCCCTGCACTTTATTTACATAATGGGGATGGGGAGGCCTCCAGAGAGCTTGGAGGGCAGCTGGGGTGGGGGCAGGAGTGAAATCTGGGGTGCAGGAGCACCGGCCTACCCTGAAGCTTTGCAGATAGGGGCTGGATCTTGGATGGGTGCCCGCCTGAGTTGGCAGCCTGGGACAGTGAGGCGTGTGCGTGTGTGTGCATGTGTGTGTGTGTGCATGTGCACGCGTGTGTCTGGATGTTCAGTTAATACTCAGCTCCAGATATTAATCCCTTTTTATGCAAAGAGACAATGGGTTGTAAGCCCTGAGAAATCAAACTGAAACTCGGCCAGCCTCCTGCCCTGCTTCCCTCACCCCTGCCAAATGGACCCGCCTGTTAACGAGGGAGATAAACGGAGAGGCCATCAAAGCAGATTTTCAATCTGCCCGTGATTTCGCTCTGGGGCCTTCAGAACTCCATGGCTCCCCTCCTCCTGCCCCAACTGCTGCCTCTCTGCCTTCCGTTCGTTCTCCACTTTGTTCCCCAACCCCCATGCTTTTATCTGCCCAAGTTGGATCTATTGACCCGACTCATAAGGGCTCCTTTGATTGGCTCCAGATCTGATAACGGAGAGCAGGAGGTGGGGGTGGAAGGGGCAGAGAGGGTGGCCATGGGGCCTGGAGGGTAGAGGCTGGGAGAGAAAGGGAGGTTTGTTTTTGGGGGGAGAAGGGCCTTCTCCCTATGGCATCTTTCCCTGGTGCACTGACTCATTTCCCTCTTTATTTTGTTTTTATTTTTTATTTTTTTCAAAGATTTTATTTATTTATTTGAGAGAGAGAGAATGAGAGAGAGCACATGAGAGGGGGGAGGGTCAGAGGGAGAAGCAGACTCCCTGCCGAGCAGGGAGCCCGATGCGGGACTCGATCCCGGGACTCCAGGATCATGACCTGAGCCGAAGGCAGTCGCTTAACCAACTGAGCCACCCAGGTGCCCTCAGTTTCCCTCTTTAAATTCCCTCCGCCCCTCTCTACTGTCTTGCCAGGAAGCACCTAAACCCATTCTTACAAGTACAAATGACCCTGAATCAGGAGAAAAATCCAGCATGTCCATCCACGAACATGCCACTGGCTGCAGGGAAGGGAATGAAGACGTGGGCCTGGCCGGCTCAGCCCTGCCTGGCACAGGGTACCTGTTGCTGGGTCAGCAGCAGCACCATTGAACCCTGCAGGTGGCGTGGCTTATTCCCACCCCGGAGGTGACAGGCGCGGAGGCAGGTACCTTGTCCCGGGGGCAACTGACTGGTACCCGGATGATGAAGACTCGTGACACCCGGGGATGCTGGGCTGGCAGGAAGGGGTCAGTGAGCGCTGGGAGTACAGCACATGCTCAGATGCCAGACAGACTCGTCTCAAGTAGGTACCATGACGGTGCCCATGTTATACTTGGAGAAACTGAGGCACAGACAGGTGAAGCAGCTTCCCGAAGTCACAGCTAATAATCGGCAGAGCAGCCTGTCGGGCTCCCAAGTTGGAAGCCCCTGCACCAGGCTCCTCGCGTTTCTCCTTTGCTGACACCCCCCCCTTCCCCCTTCGTCGCTCTGCCCCCTTGGAGAAGGATCACTGAGGGCCTGCTGCCAGAAACTCATCATGTGATCCTGGGGCCTTGGGACCTCAAACCAGGATTCTGGTTCTAAAATGTGCAAGGATAGCTTTTTCAATAAATACATAAATAAGTCAATGTGCACGGTGACACGTGAGATGATGAGTAGCCGAGCGAACCACCTTCTGGCCTCCTAATGAATAATGTCAAACAAGGTCATGCTCAGGGACAGCCAGGCCTGAGTGGGCCCCACTGGGGCTGCCTCTTCTCAAACATAAACGACTTGGCAGGGGAGGACTTTGGTCATGGCGTTCCCATCTCCTGGATGGGGGAACCAACCAGGAGAAGCAGAGTGGGGCTAGACGCTGGGCCTCCAGGCCACCCCTTTGCCCGCACCCCCACCCCTACCGTGCTCTGGCGGCCACCCCATTGCTGCCCTAACCTCCAGAGGGCTTGCCTTCCCATCCATCAGCCACCATTCTGGTTTCGCTGCACACCCCGGATGTGCTCTCTGGAGCAAAGCGACCCCCCCAAGAACAAAGGGGCAGGTGACCCCAGAAGAAGGCCAGAGAGAGGACAGTTGGGGTGGCCCCCACTGTCCCGAGCACCATCCGCGCTTCCCTGCCTCCTTTCCTCCTCAGCCCCAAAGGGGACAGGAGTTCCGCTTCTACCCCTTCCCCTCCAAATCTCCCCAAGAACTAAGGAGAAGCCTCGGGGACATTTCCTTGTCGCTTGAAATTTGTCTGGCCATCACTCACTGGACAGGCTGAGCAGGCCTCTTACGGGGGAAAAACAACCATAAATGGGAGAGTGAGAAATCACTCGTTTGTCATAGAAGGGAAGTCAAGTCTAAGGGAGGCAGCCCCCTGAGGGCCGGGCAGGGTCAACGGGAAGGAAGGCAGATTAAACACTCAGCCTGCCCGCCTGCCATAGATCAGCCGTGCTCTACTGAGCACCACTGCCTCAGGGAGAGGGTGCTGGGGCCGTGCATGGGGGAGGGGAGGCCGCAGAAGCTGGGAACCGGGTGGGTGCTAGCTGCAGGGGGCACAAATGGGATGGCTGGGCCTCAGGTCACAGCCCCCGGGTTATAAAGCCATTTGCCTGGGTGGGAGCAAGAGTCCTGTTAGGGGTTGAATGTGTCCCAGGAGACAGATATCCTCAAGGCTGCACCCCTGGTACCTATGACTGTGACCTTATTTGGAAATAAGGCCTCTGCAGATGTAACCAAATAAAAATGAGATCACTGAGGTGGGCCCTCATCCAGTATGACTGGTGCCCTTATAAGAAGAGGGGAATGTGGACCCAGACACGCAGGGTGGAGGCCATGGGCAGAGTCTGGGGGAGATGCAGCTGCGAGCCAAGGAATGCCAAGGGCTGCCCAGAAGCGGGGAAGAGGTGAAAAAGGATTCTCTCCATGTCTTGGGGGACTGTGGCCCTGCTGACACCTTGAGTTCAGACTTCTGGCTTTTGGGACCGTGACACAAGAAATTTCTTGTACTTTAAGCCACCCAGCTTGTGGTACTTTGTTACGGCAGCCCCAGGAAACTCCTACAAGTCCCAAGAGCATAGTCTGTCCCCGACCCGATTCCTCCAATAAACTCCGAGCCCAGTAACAAGTTAGCAAACAAGCCCAGTCCACTCCCCTGTTTCACACCATCCCAATTCCCACATGGTCCCGCAACTCCACCTCTGGGGGTGTGCTCTGAAGACCCGAAAGCAGGGGTGTCTAGGAGGTATGTGCACACCCACGTTCACACCCGAGAGGGGCCAGCAACCCAAATGTTCATCGATGGATAAGTGGATAAACCAAACATGGTCTGTCCGTATGGTGGGATATTATTCAGCCCCAAAAAGGAAGGAAACTGTGACAGCTGCTTGAGGATGACATCATGCCTAGTGAAGTAAGCCCACGCCCGAAGGATGAGAACTGTGTGAGTCCGCTCACATGAGGTGGCTAGAGCCGAAACACCCATGGAGACCGAGAGGAGAGCGGTGGATGCCCGGGGCTGCAGGGAAGGGAACGGGGAGCTCGTGTTGATGGGGACAGAGTCTCGGCTAGGGAAGACGAGCACAGCTCCGGGGGTGATGGCGGGAACGGTCTGCACGACGCTGTGAGCGTACTCAATGCCTCTGACCTGTCCACGTAACAAGTGGTTAAAATGGCAACTATGCTTATCGTGGCGAGCTTCTGCACGACGTGCGATTGTCAAACCACTGTGTTGTATGCCTAAAGCTAATATAATATCACATGGCAGGTCTACTCCAATTGGGAAAAAAATGATAAAAATGGTAAACTTTATGTTATGTATATTTTTACCCCACAAGGAGTCTTTTTTTTTCCCCAAAAACCCCGCATTTCCATGGCTCCCTGCTGCCCTTGGAGTAAAACCAGAACCTCTTTCTGTGGTCTGGCACAGAGAAGGTGCCCAGTGAACAAAGGAGTGAAGTGGATGGATGGATAGACAGACAAATGGATAGATAGGTGGATGGACGGAAGGACAGATGGACAGACGGATGGATGGATGGATGGATAGATGGATGGACGGATAGACAGACAGGTGGATGGATGGATGGGTGGATAGACAGACAAATGGATAGATAGACGGATGGATGGAAAGATGGATGGATGAATGGATGGATGGATGGATGGACAGACGGATGGATGGACAATGGACAATGGATAGACGGATGGATGGACAGATGGATGGACAGACAGGCGGACGAATGGACAGATGGATGGACAGATGGGTGAAGCATTCCACTGAAGGATAGAAGGGTGGAAGGAGGGACCCAAGGCAGCAGGCAGGTGCCCAGCAACAGCCCAGCTGTTGAATTATAGCAAGGGAAGGAGTTTCTCGGCTACTTCTCTGGCACGGGGCTGGGCTGCCTGCAGCCGCCGGAAAACTCTGACCAAGCCCTTCAGGACCCCCTCTGGTGGGCAGGCCTTGGGGGGATTACACAGACATGACATGGAAGCAAGGTCTGGGGAAACATTATTGTGACCCCCTGTGGTTTAACACAGGTTAAGTCATATACAAATCTGAGACAGGAAATAGAGAAACCTCTCATTCAGTCCTGATAGAAGCGAGCATTAGGTGGTGGTGGTGCTGAAGGAACCTCTTATTTTGGGGCAGGATAGCTCTAGATTTACAGAAGAGTTACAAAGAGGGTTCCCACTGAGCCCACACCCAGCCGCCCCCAGGGCTCACATCTTACATCACGATGGTATATTTGTCGAGACTAAGGGACAAATACTGACATCTCTTTTATTAAGTACACGATGTCATCCGCATAATCTATAAGCTTCTTTTCTAGGGTTTCCCGCACATCCTTTTTGGGTTCCAGGATCCCGTCCAGGATGCCTCATTATGCTTGGTCGTCACGTCTCCTTAGGCTTGTATAGACTGTGACAATTTCTCAGACTTCCTCTTTTTTGATGAGCTGATAATTTCCATGACCTCAGGTATTTGCAGAAGGTCCCTCAGCGAGGGTGGCCTGGTTTGTTGTAATCTTTAAAGACCAGTGGGAAGGAACATTTGACACACATGTGCCCATATGCACACACACACGTGCACACACACATGCATACCACATACCAAATAAACACGCTTCTTTGTGTCTAACTTCAATCTCTCCTGCTGCAGCCATGATACCACTGTAGTGTCAATGGGGTTTTATCTTTGATAACTTCTCTGATGTCCCTCACAGAATGTGGCACTAGGTATGACATTTAGTATAGCGCCCACTTTATAAACGAGGACGCGGATGCTAGCTGGCAAGGTTATGCTTGAAGACACTCATCCCTGGTAGCAGAGTCCCCGACTTGGGCCCCAGGCCAGGGTCCTTCCTTGTGCCTCTCCGCTCCATGGGACTTCACCTACCCCTCAAGTCAAGCCTGGTCCGGGAGGCAGGGGATGAGCAAGATCCTGGGAGGCCAGAGTCCTGCATCTTCACCAGAGCAGGGGGAAGGGTCATCCCTCTGAGCCCCTGCCCCAGCCACAGCTGGAGGAGCCAAGCTCTGGTTGCCAGTTCACGCCCCAGGCCCGCCCCCTGGGCCCCCCGCCCCACCCATCGCACCACCCCGATGGGTGGTGTCGGCTGGGTGGTGTCGGCTGAGCAAGCCGTCAATGGACAGCCACCAGGGGCCCAGCCCTTGCTGTGGGAAAGCCCCCTCCTTGATGTCCCCTCCCTGCTCCTGGCCAGGGTGGTGTGGGCACGCTCAGAGCATCCATGAGGGCAGCACTGGTTGGGGACAGGCCACTGGGCCGGAGGGTGGGGGGCGCCAGGGAAGGGGATCAGGAGGGGTGGGCTGCAGCACGTGCAGAGACTACTGCCCAGGGCTCTGTGTCCTGCCCGAAGACACCAGCTCTCCCGCCGGCAGAACGGATGCAGAGGCACGGACAGTCCCCACTTTGCAGATGACACCGGAAGGACCCGAGTGAACCCTGACCGCGCACTTAGCAGGTGGGGCACGCTGCTGACTGTCTCACGCTCACCGCCTTCGGCATCCCACCCGTATCGGCAGGAGGTGCCCACCACCCCCATTTCACACACGAGGGGACAGAGGCCAGCTCCGTCCCTCACCCTGCCCTCCCTGTCTCTCCCTGCTGGCTGTGCGTTTCTCCTGGTGGACGTACCTTCTGATTTAGTCTGCTTTTGTTTGATTTGATAGGAAAATGAGCTTGCCCAGAATGCAGAGCTGCAGAGGGAAGGGAGTGCAGGGCGGCCCCATGCTGAGTGGCAGGAAGGCGCGGACGTCAAATTCAAAGCAGACTGTCACTAACGAATCCACCCACGGAACACTTGGGCTGTGTTTAGATATGAGAGTGAGAGCCTAGTCAACGGGGGCTTGTGGTTTGGTGGAGATCAAGTGGGGCTTGGAGTCTCAGATCTGGGGTGCAAGTCCTGGCCTGTTTTTACTATGTACCCTTAGGACAGCCCCTAACTTCTCGGAGCTTCTGCGACTAAATGGTGACAAATGCATCTCTTTTAGGGGTATCGTGAGACTGTGAAGCCCCTTGCAAACTGTCAAGTGTCGTACAGTTGGGAGGGTGTATGTTTGGATTCTCAGCAGCCGGGGAGACTGAGACCCCGTGGAGGGGTCTTGGGGTCTGGGCCTCTGGACACTCGGCCTCCACCCCCAAGCCTGCAAGGGGCCTGAGGCTTGCAGAGCCATGATTTGGTGATTCTCTTTAAGATATAAAATATCAAATAAAATTATGTATAAAAGCCTCCGAGGGGTGTGCAGCTGAGGGGCCCTGAAGCCTCATTAGCTTGGTAGGAATTTGCCTACGACCGCAGGAGGTGCCCGGAGGTGACTGTGCTCCCACGCATGCTCAGAAGTCATGCCACTCATTAGAAACTGCACTCGCTCTGTGCCCCTAGAATGCACAGCCCCGGGGGTCCCTGGCCTGCGAGTGCAGTGGGGCTGACTTGAGCTCCGGGTGGGCAGTCCATCGGGCCACCCATCCCAGGACAGGACAAGCACGTCTCCTTTCTAGGGCTTAGCCTCCTCATCTGCAAACGAGGAGGGGCCTGGTGATCCTTCCTAGAAGTTTTTATTGCTTCTGAGATTTTATGAATACGTTTAATCGGTTCTGAGGGGGCACTGGTGAGGAGGGAGCCCCTGCTTTTCCCTGTCCTCCTGTCTAGGACTCGGGACTCCAGAAGGGTTGAGCAGGGAGGGATGGAGGGGGAGGGCAAGCTCGGGGTCAAGGGCAGTGACGCTGCCTGACCTGAGCCAGCTCTCACCTTCCCTCTCAGGTATGGTATGGGGGGTGTCCTTCCTATGTCCCCAGGGAGAATGCTGGAGGGGTGCAGAGGTCAGCAGACACCCACCACTCGGGAAAGTTTTCACACTCCGAGGACAGATTCCCCGCACAATCCTTTCCCCACCCCACCCCCAACCCTGGAGTGTAGAACCAGAGCCCTGGTTCAGCAACCGTCAGCCAGATTCTCCCTCTCTGCTCCCACTACACAGGGAACCGCCCTGTAGAGGTAAGGAGCAGCTTCCCCAAACCTTTCCCCCGTCCATGCAGGAGTTACTATTCCGGAAGATGACGTGGGCCAGGAAGCACATCTGGTCACAGAGGCACCCATGCACCTGACCCCAGAAAGAGCCATTGATTCAGGCCAGTGTGAGGGGCCACACTCGGCCTGCTCCCCTGCCTTCCGTCACGGAGGCTGGGGATGGGGTTAGCCGGCCTCCCCCCCCTTCCAGAGTCCAGCCTAGCCAGCTTCCAGTGGAGGGTGGGGGTACAAGAGCCAGGCCCATCCTCCAGAAGCCCCAGGGCATAAGGAGGGAGGCAGCCTCTGGACCCTGGGCACTGCCCTCCTTCAGCAAGCATGGACTGGGCGCCTCCTGGGTGAGGCCCTCATGGGACCCATGTGACTGGCATGGCTCACCTGCCTGCCGAGGCTCAAAGCCACACACAAGGGCTTTGAAGTTGCAAGTAGGTAGAACCCTCTGGGGACACAAGGAAAGCTCCATGGAGGAAGTCACACTTCAGCATGGTCTTAAAGAGGAACAGAAAGGTGAGCAAAGGAGAGAAATGCATGTGGTGTGTTTGGAGAACGGGAGGTCCTTTGATGCAGCTGGAGGTCAGGGCACCTGGAGACCAGGAGATGCGGGAGGTCTGTCCCATGATGATGGTCACCTGCACTTATGGAGAGGCGCTCCACTTCCTTTGCTCTCCCTGTACTCATTTAAATTCACACAACAAACTTTGAGGCCTGCCTGGCACCCTCATCCTTCAGGCTGAAGCTTCGCTGACTTCCTTCAAAGCCTCTCCTACTACTCCCCAGCAGGTGGGTTGGGACCTGTCCTGTGTGTTCACATAGCTTCCTCTCTTCACACATCACTGTGTCATCGCCAGAGTCTGCAATAGGATCTGGTATGGAGCAGGTGCTTCTCTACTGGATGGAGGGAGGGAGGATGGAGGGAGGGTGGAGGGAAGGATGGATAGAGGGATGGATGGATGGATGGACAGGTATGTAGGGAGATGAATGGACAAGCTAATGGATGGACAAACAGATGAACAGATGGATGGATGGATGGATGGGTAAATGGATGGGCAGAAGAGTGGATAATGGACGGATGGATGGATGGATGGATAAATGGATGGGCAGAAGAGTGGATGATGGATGGATAAATGGATGGGCAGAAGAGAGAATAATGGATGGATGGATGGATGGATGGATGGATGGATGGATGGATGGATATACGGACAGATAGAGGGGTAGATAGATGATGTATGCATGCACGTTTGAACTGATGGACAGATGGATGTATATACGGATGGTCAGATGAGTGGGTAAATGGATGGATGGATGGACAGATAGAGGGGTGGATAGATGATTCATGCATGCATGGAGACACCTACAGCCCCAGAATCATCATGTCACACTCTGCCGAGAATCATTCCAAGAACCATCTCAGATACCATCTAACCCAAGCCCCTCATCTCACAGGTAGCTAACAGAGGCTCACCGGAGGGGAGGGGGGTGAGGAGAGAGCTGGGGGGATGGCTCACGTGAGACCTTTGGGCAGATTGGGGGACCAGCCAGAGTCGGAGCCCGGGTGCCCATGCCAGGGCCTATCAGTTGCCCAGGACGCAGGGGCAGCAGGTCTCTAGCAGGCAGGAGTGAGTCAAGGTCACAGCCACTGGAACAGTTCACCCATTCTCCCTCCTTGTCCTCCTGCAGAGAAAGGTCTCCGAAGCCCACATCCTCTTCTCAAGGCTGGATGTCACACCCTCTATGTCTGGTTGGGGTTCCCCTCCCCAAGACACCTCTGACTTCAGGGAGTGAGATGCAGAGAGTGCACCCCTACTGGAGTCCCCAAACTTCCCGCCCTTTCTTCCCCAGCGGCCCACCCACCCCCGCTTGTGTTGGTTGTGCCAGCCCCGGGGGTAGGGGGAGGGGGGCTCCGGAGAGCTGACTCTGTCATCCTCTCTCCAGAAGACTTTCTCTGTAATTCATGAATGTGTATGTGGGGGGCTACTGGGAATATGGAGGGCAGGGAGGAACAAGGACCAGGGAAGGGACCGAGGGCACTAGGACACTGAGCTAAAGAGGCTCTTGCTTCAAGTGGGCAAAAGCCCTAGAAGCAGAGAATCCCTCTCCGCCACACACCATCACCCCAGTCCCAAGCCCCAGAGGCTGATGCATATCCCACTGGGAGGTGGTCAGGGGACAGCATTGCCACTTCCCGCTGCTCCCCCAACCTGATTAGGGCTGATTAATGGCAAGCCCCGCTGAACAGGATAATGTGACCACCAGCTGGTCTCGGAGGGGGGGGCGAGGGGTGTCCCTTGGCTCTGCAGGGCTGCCCCATGGACACCAGCCCGGCTCTCTGGACTGGTTCTGGCCTCATTCTTCCAGGGCCTCGCTCCCCTTTCTGGTGGGCCCCTGTAGCCTCTAGGCTGCCCCCATCCCTTCCCTAAAGCTAGGGCTTTCTTAAAACCACATCAGGGAGAGGCCCCAAAGGGATTCTCATGTGGTGGACCTGAGCAGGCTGAGGGAACAGCCTCAGGGTGAGGAGGGGGTCTCTGAGAGGGGCCGGGGGTCGCACCCTTCTGCCTGTCAGGATTGGGCTGGCTCAGACAAGGGTTCTGGAGGTGACAGGCTGCAGTGTGTGGAGCTCGGGTGACCCCAGGCTTAGACGAGGCGGGGCCCCTGCCAGGGACCTGGACCCACCTCAAAAGATGACAACTGTCAACGAACAGACAGGCTGCAGACTGGGAGGAAGTGTCTGCAAAAGACACATCTGCTGAAGGACTGTGATCCAAATTATACAAAAAACTCTTAAAACTCAACAACGGGGAAACTAACAACCTAATTAAAAAAATGGGCTAAAGACCTTCACAGACACCCCACCAAAGACAGACGGATGGCGGATAAGCACATGGAAAGATGCTCCACATCCTTTGTTATCAGGGAAATGCAAATTAAAATGACAATGAGATTGTTGTTTTTAGAATGACCAAAATCTGGAACACTGACCCTCACCACATGCTGGAGGGGACGTGGAGCAGCTGGGAGCTCACCGGTGGCTGGTGGGAATGCAAAATGGCAGGGCCACCTTGGAAGCCAGCTGGGCCGTTTTTTACTAAACTCAACATACTCTTAGCATTCGATCCAGCAGAAATGCTCCTTGGTATTTAGCTAAAGGAGTGGAAAACTTAGGTCCAACCAAAACCTGCAAGTGGTGTTTATTATAGCAGCTTTATTCATAATCACCAAAACTTAGAAGCAACCAAGATGCCCTTCAGTAGGCGAAAAGACAAATACACCGTGATCCATCCAGACAACGGAAGATTACTCAAGGCTAAAAAGAAATGAGCTATTTAGCCATGAAAAGATATGGAGGAATCTTAAATGCATATCACTACATGAAAGAAGCCAATCTGAAAAGGCTACAGCCTGTATATGATTCTATCTGTATGACATTCTGGAAAAGGCAAAACTATGGAGACAGTAAAAAGATCAATGGTTTCCAGGGGGGAGGGAGAGGGAGGGATGAACAGGTGGAGCACAGAGGATTCTGAGGGCAAACTGTTCTGTGTGATACCGTCATGGTAGATAAATGCCATGAGACATTTGTCCAAACCCATAGGATGGACAAGACCAACTATGAACCTTACTGTGAACTAGGGCTTCTGGGTGATAATGGCGTGTCCATGGAGGTTCATGGATTATAACCAGTGCACGCCCTGACTCGGGATGTTGATAGTGGGGAGACTATGCACGTGTGGGGGCACAGGGCCCATGGGAACTCTGTACTTTCTGCTCCATTTTGCTGTGAACCTAAAACCTCTCTAAAATAAAGTCTTAATTTAAAAAAGATGCCAACTGGAGACAGGTTGGGGAAAAGTGGCCAAGAAAAGGTTTCAGGCAAGGGGCAGGGGGAGTCCTAAGGGAAGGGAGAGGGTGGGATAAGGGGAAGCCTGGGTCCTCACCCTCCCCTCCCCAGACTCAGGCAGGGGGCAGGCTGAGGTGTTGGGCTCTCAGAGAGGAAAGAATCAATTAACTCATTAGGCTGACATGTCTGCGAACATCGCTCCTGGGACTCGACGGGCCTGGCAGCCGGTCGTGGTTTAATGGGCCCTTTTGCTCTGAAATGACACCTGGGCCAGCTGCTTCTTCCATGGCATGAGACATGCTTAAAGCTGTAGGGAGGCACAGTGGGGTCGGCCCCCCAAGGAAGAGGGGCAGAGGCTGAGCGGGAAGACAAGGCCAGGTGCCCATCGTTGGGCCAGGGAAGGGCTGGCCGCCTCCTAGGTCATGACTCAGGACACATTTCCTCTGTCTGTCCCTGGGTGACCAGAGGGGAGCAGGTCAGTGTTGGTGGGGAGACCCGCTTCCAGCCTCTGAACCTTAGGGCCCTTGTGGGTCTGTGGAAGGGCCTTGCCTTTCAGTTCTGATATTCTAGGATCTGTGATTTTGAGTGGAATTCACATGTGGGTTGTTTTCTTTTAAAGATTTTATTTATGTATGTATGAGAGAGAGAGAGACAGTGCACGGGAGAGAGTCGGGGGAGAGGGAGAAGCAGACTCTATGCTGAGCGTGGAGCCCGACATGGGGCTCCATCCCACGACCCTGAGTTCATGACCTGAACTGAAATGCAGAGTTGAACGCTAAACCGACTGAGCCCCCCAGGAGCCCCTAGATTGTTTTCAAACACCCAACCACTCAAAGTGTCTCGTGCCAGAGAACAGGACTGCTCAGAGGGGCAGGCATCCTATTATCTCTGGTCACACAGGCTATCAGGGGCACAGCTGGGATGCAAACCCAGTCCCCCGCTCCCACAGCTTACACGGAGCCACCTCCCTGGGCTGTCTCCTGGGGCCCAGGTGCTCACCTCCCCACCCCCTCCTGGATGCATTTCCTGGAGAGTCTATCTGGCTGTGCTGGTCTCCTCCCTCTTAGGGGACCAAGCCTGGCTTTGGCCCAGGGTCCTCTTTTGGACACGGCTGCTGAGTGAAGCAGCCAGACCCTCAGTATCAACCCCTGGAGGCCTGGACAGGTGGCAGACTCTGGGCTTGGTTGGGTAAAAGGCTCTGAAGCTACACCGACCATTAAACCGGGGTGGGGGGGGCAGGGAGCACAATCCTGTCTATGCTGATTGTATGACATGGGCTCAGAGAGGACAGGTCTGCAGTGAGGGGAGCCCCTAAAGAGTGCCGATGGGGGGATGGAGCTCAGCGAGGACCTACATCCCGTTCCCCTCCAGGCCGGAGGGAGGGCAGAGGCCATGAAGACGTCCCTAAAGGCTCACTGGTCTCCTTCAGGCTCTTGGTCAGAAGGGAGAAAAAGAAAAGAACACATGTGTTTTGAGCCGTTCAGCATGCCAGAGACTGTGCTGTTTGCTGTTTACATTTTTTTTTAATCTCAATTAACCAGAAAAGTTGAAGTATTATTGGCCCATCCTATAGAATGAGGAAACGGAGGCTAAGAGCGCTTAGGTCACCTGTCCGGTGTCTCAGAGAGAGGAAATGGCAATGGTGATATTCAGGCCCGGGGCCCGCGCCCTTCTGCTACCCCAAAGTTCGCAGGATTCCAGTGATGCTCCTGCCGGGAGGCAGAGGGCCCCGCTGCGTGGCCTTGGTTTCCCACCTGTCCCCCGAGCGGCGCCCCCTGCCAGCGCAGCATCGCGCCTGGCTTCCCAGCAGCCTCCTCAGTACGGGGCGCTCACAGCCCCTAGCGTGGGCACGGAATTGCCATCCTATTGTGGAATATTTTGGAGTACTGAAACTGATGCCCAAGGTCCACGTGGAGTGGCCCAGGAGTGCTGGGCTTTGTCCACCGCCCTCCCGGCGGCTGCCTCACTGTGCCCAGAGGGCAGTGCCTGCTCCCTGGGGAGGACGTGGCTGCGGTGGACACGGCCCAGGGCCCGGCCCTGTCCGGGGGACCCAGCGCGGAGGGAACTCAGGCTTCCCTCTCACCAAGCCAGAATTCAGCCTTCGTGTGACTGAAGCCTCTGGCCCGTACACTTGGCCCTGCTGCTGTCCCAAGGAAGGATGGGCATCCGGCAGGTGGTTCCCCCACCGCCCGCCCAGCAGCCTCCCCCTGGCCTCGGTGACGGGCCCAGATGCCCCGGGGTGTACCACACACACCAGCAGCTGCTGTCTGCTTTTCCCTTCTCAGCACCCGGCTTTCAATGAGACCCCAGTTGCCTCCTTAAGAGACGAGTCAAGGACTCCTGTCGCCGTGATGCCATCGGCCTTCTCATTGTTCGCGGAGACGCTGGGCACCAGGAGCCCTTGCCCAGGCCCTGCTGCCGGCTGATCAAGGAATGATTTCCCTGCCACAGGGAAAAACCAGCAAGCAGCCGTCTTCCTCTGTGAGGAAGCTCTGAGGCTGACAGGAGAAGTGGAGTAGGGAGCAGGAAGGGGGTAAAGAAGAGAGAATGGGAAGAGAGGAGGTGGCCCCCTCCACCAGGCAGCCTTCTTTGATTACTGCAGAGCAGGGGGCCAGCCACCTGGGGTCGCTTACTGAGAAAGCTTCCTGCAACATCATCACTCAGGACTCTGTAGGTGCTCTTTGCCCTTTAGTTTGTACTTGATTAATTAATTTTTACTTAAGTATTTTGATCCTTCATTTGTTCACCCAAAAACCATTTTCTGGGAGCCTAGCAAGTGCAGGGCACTGTGAGCAAAGGTTAAGCCCCTGCCCTCAATTTGTTCATGGACCAGGGGAAGAGGGTGAACATAAACAGTATCTGGATAAGACACCCTGAAGTGCTACTGGGGGGCAAGCAGGTTAAATCAGCCTGGAGGCATCAGGGAAGGCTTCCTGGAAGAGAGGGTATCCAAGCCCTGAAGGACAGATGGGAGTCAGCCAAGTAAAGACGGGAGCATGCTCTAGAGCGGGGGCAGACACGCACAATGACCCAGATGCCAGAGGGAACATGGCAGGTCCCAGTTGCTGGGGTGTGCGGTGGGGGAGAGTGGCGGGCAGGGATTAAGGGACAGTGGGGGGAAGAGAGGCCCAGGAGGTAGGCGAGGTAATGGGAAAGCAATAAAGGTTTTAGCAGGTGACAGACCAGATTCCTGCACCGGAAAGATCATTCCGGCAGCAATGTGGAGACTGGACAGGGGAGGCCAGCTGGGCCACTCTGACAACGACCAGGCAGGGAGGTGGTGGGTAAGCACGGAGAGGACAGAGAGAGGCTTATGAATTCACGACACCTGGGAGGTGAAGCAGGTAGAACTGACGGCGTTTGGTGGCTGGTTGGAAGTGGCCCAAGACAGAGGAGGGGGGAACGTCTCCCGGGCTTCTGGCTTGACCAGCAGCTGCTGGTACCAACGAGACCGGGAACCCTGGAGAAGGTGCCTGCCCGGGGAGGGAGGCAGCAAGTCCACGTGCTCTTGTCCAGCTTGTACCGGCTCTCCAAAACTCACCCTGCATGCCTCTTCCCAGCTCTGTGCTCAGGGTAGCGGCCTGAAGTCGGCCATGGTGGGGCACTTACGCCTGGAGCCCACTGTTGACATTCAGCAGCACAGCATGGCCCGTTCCCTCCACTCTACCTTCAAGCGGAAGGAAGGGAGTGGGAAGGTGGACGATGGCTCTGTGCTCAGGAGGGTAAGCTGGGCTAGACAGGGCTTATTTTATTATTATTATTATTATTGTTACTGTTCTTATTTTAAAGAGGGAGAGAGAAATGGTTGGGGAGGGACAGAAGGAGAGGGTGAGAATCTTAAGCAGACTCCATGCCCAGTGCGGAGCCCAACCTCATGACCCTGAGATCATGACCTGAGCCAAAATCAAGAGTCAGATGCTCAGCCGACTGAGCCACCCAGGTGCCCCCCTAACCTTTTTTTTTTTTTTTTTTAGGGAGACAGAGAAAGAGAGCAGAAATACAGTGTAGTGATGGCAGGAGATGAGCCACCTGGGGAGTCGGGAGAGGTTTGGGAAGGAGAGTCTGAGGCTTGAGCCCTAAAGGATCCCAGCCTCTGCCAGGGGCCAACTAGCGGACTGTTGGGGATGGCTGGCGAAGCCTCACCCCTCCTAACCCTCACCATGCTTTATCATCATGACTCGCCAGGCATGTGCCTTCCAGGGTGAGCTTTCCTTACTCAACTGCAAGCTCTCTGAGGATGGAAACGAGTGTCTAACTCACGGCTCTACCCCCAGTGCCCTGACAGTGCTGGGCAAACAGGAGCTACTCAGTGAATGTTTGGCGAATGAATGAACGAGTGAATGAATAAATGAACGAGTGAATGAATGACATAGAGGCGTGCACCTGTGCCCCTCTGTGGGTGGGCTGTCTTAGACTCTATGTACGCAGAATCCTATGACTTGACAGAGCAAGGGGCCAGCGCAGGCTACTCAGTAAGTCTTCTGGGAGATGCTCAGGAAGAGGATTAAGTGAAGAAAGGCAGGACAAGGGTCCTCGCTGTGTGACCTTGGGCAAACTACTGAATGTCTCTGAGCCTCAGTTTTGTTAATCTATCAAATGCGGATGGTGATGCCTACTTCTCAGGGTGGAGAGAATTAAATAGGATAAGGTGAAAGTCCCCAGCACCTAGTAGGTGCTCAGCTGACGCCTGCCCTTCTGCTGTTCTGCATGGCATCACTGTGGGACCGTGCCCTCTGTTTCCCGGGTGCCGGGTCAGCTGGCATTTCGCTGCGCCATCTGGCCCCTCTCGCCACGGCTCCTTTCCTCCACGACCTGCCCGAGCTCTTTTCTGGTCTAGTGCCCTGGTTATTTCTCTATCAAGGTGAGCCAGACTGGCTTAAAAATATGACTGGTGGAGATGTGGCTAAAGTGACTCAAGCTGAAACCAACACAGAAGGGGATGGGGGAAGGGAGGTGGCAGGCTGAAGGGGTGGGGGGCCAGGGCTGTCCCTGGCCTTCCAGCCACTCTGCTCTAGGGTTAATGGTTCTGTAATTTATTCTGCTGGATGCTGCATTCCCAGGAAAGGGCCCTAACCTTCTACCCTTTGCCCAGCTGGGAAAATAGCTCAATTATTACAAAATGAGGTACTGTCCCATGTGGATGGACCAGCATAAAATGATCAACAGAGTGGGCGGGACAGGAGCTGCCACTTGTCTGGAGAGACAGAAAGGCACAGTGCAGAGAGCGGCTGGACACAGCAACCTCTCCTGGGCAGCAATCTCTCCCACCCTCATCCCTGTGATGCCTCCGCCACCTGTCTCTTTTCCTGGGACATTCGTAGGGCAGGTGGATAGCCAGAGTCCAACCAGGAAAGCAGAAATGACTTGATGTATTAGCACAGAAGGAATTTGCTACAGGGAGCTGGTTACAGGTGACAGGACAGTGGAGAAGGCAAATGGGAACCAGTGAGCAACCCAGAGAGTAGCAACCCAGGAAAACTCTACCATCCTGGGCTGAAGGGTCCAGGAGAAAAGGGGGGATTATTTGAGCCCACAGCAAATCACCATGGGCAGCTAGGACAGGGCACTCTGTCCACCAGGAGCTGGAGTCATGAATGAAACACAGCTGCTTTGAGGGATGCCAGGGGAGGCAGAGAGAAGGGCGTGCATCCTGGCTTCCCTTCCTTGCACCTGCTATCTCTTGCCCGAGCCTCCCACTGGCCAAAGCCAGCCTGAGCCAGCTGACCTGGGAGCCTGGGAAACCAGCAAGACAGCCCCCTGTGATACAGGACAGAACAGAACAGAGGAAGGACCAGAATGGCATAGAAATGGCACAGTCAAGATGGTCACCTTAAGCCACAGAGCATGCAAGCCAGGGTCTGAGAGATGCTCTCCTGCTTTCCTTTCTGCCCCGTGCCAAGGGCTCATCTGACAACGCTGGACAATGCATTTGGCTCCTTCCCAGCTCCTGGTGCCCTGGTGATAAATGCTCCGAAGCTTCCAGCCCCAGCCCCGTTCATCAGGCTCCCAGTGGCAAGTTGCACTGCCAGAAACCTTGCCCACCAGGAGCTTAATCTCCCAGACAAAGAACAGAAATGCAGCCTGAGCCAGGGAAACATATAACACATCAAGGGCAGGTACCAACTGTCTGAGTCAGCCGAGGAGCCTTGCAGCTCCTGCCAGGAACGGAGATGGAGCCGTCTTTGGTTTGCTCCCTTCCTACCATCCCTGGTACGGGGCGGGCGCCTGTTAAGGAAACTCCCAGCTTTTCCAGGCTGTTCTCCACTCTCCGGTCCTGTTACTCCCTACCTAACCCCACCAGAGCCTTACCTTTCTCCCTCCCACCCTTCCTCAACACGAGTTAAAAAGCTCCAATGCACCACCGATTACACTGGAAGCTATGGATGCAATAGGGAGCAAGCCAGGGATGGTCCCTGCCCTCATGGTGCTTGCACGCACAGCCCCAAACCTTCCTCGGTTGCCCCCACGAGGGCAGGAAGAACTTCAGGAGGTCTGCCCGCCCTGCTGCTTGCCAAACTCGGGTTTCCAGGAAGGAGCTGAGGCCCAGGCATCCCCAGACCCACCTCCAGGCTTCCCATCTCCCCCAACCCCTTCCAAGTGAGGAGGGGATCAGAGAGGAGAGCAGGTGGGAGGGCACTAGATTCGGAGGGCTGTGATTGGCTGCCACTAGGCTGACAGATGACCGAGGAGACCAATCGAGGCCGCTGGGCAGCCAGAGTGCCTGCCAGTCCGGTGTCAGAGGCAGCTGCGGAGTAGGTGCCCCCCCGCCCCCCCCCAGCCAGTCGCCGGTGGGAGCGGGGCTCTAAATCTCTCTGACATAAAATATCGTCGGAGAGCTGTAGCACAGAGAGATTAAAAAACAATAAAGAGAAAGCGAAACTCTCGACTATAATTACCAGCCTCTAGCCGGCAGCAGCAAAAACGCACTAAAATTTTAATAGGAACCACTGCATTTAATTTAACGACACATTTTTTCAATTACCAGAATAATTGTTTTATTCATAAAATGAGTTTCAATAAAGAGGGTAATTTTCCTTTGTTTTTATTATTCATTTGTGCAACATATTTGAGATAGAATTCCCTCATGTTAAGGCAGCTTGGAGAGGACTCAGGACATCTGTGTCATGAGTGAAAATCAGAGGGGGCAAGGGACGCGAGGAGGTGGCCGTCCACCTGGCCAGGCGATGACCGAGAGCGCTCTGCCAGGGCACCAACTTGTGCCCCCAGAGAACCTTCCAGAAGTGCAATCCTCTTCACTTTGCCAGACTCCTCCAACCCCTCCTGCCAGCATCCAGCGCCCGCTCGGCTGAGTTCCCCATGGCCACTGGGAAGGGGAGGCTAGAGATGCAGCTCCTTCTGCACCCGTGGAGGGAAGCAGAAGCTTAGATTCTCCAACAAAATCATCCTGCTACACTGTAACACAACCAAAGCCCAGGGCCACCTGGAGGAGGGATTAAAGGTGGGCGAGACCGCATGCAGAGGACAGCCTGTTGCTACAGAGCTGAGAGCAGGCTTTACTTAAGGACCCCTGGGCCTCTGTCCCTGCCCTCCCACCAACCAGCCAATTATGATGACCAACACTTACTGGTGCCTATCCTCTGTCCCCTGGACTAGCTGCCCAGCACCCAACAGAGCAGGCAATGTGGTCCCACCCACTTTGGACAGGAGAGGCTGTGGCTCAAACAGATTAAGCAACTTGTCCCAGATCTCACCAACAGGACATGGCGTACAGGATCTGCACCCAGCCAGGCTGCCCTGACCCCAGAGCCTTGGAGGATGCAGCCATGGGCAGCATCCAGTGCCATGGGCTGGCCTCGGGGTCTGTTGCTTCTCAGAGAGTCGCCTCGTGTGCACTTCTCACTCTGGCTTTGTTTACATTGTTCTCCAAGTTCTCCCCTTGGCAAGCTCTCAACTCAAGAGCCCTCACCCTGAGCCTCTGGCTGGCACTCAGAGAGATAGCCTGTCTGGAGAATAGCTCTACAGGAGAAACTCAGGGCTGTCTGCATCCTGGGTTCTTGGGAGTGTCCCAAATCCAGCCCGTGGGGTTTGGTGCCAGCTCCCAGGCCACGGCTGATGGTCCCAGCACCTTGCTGCTCCTGTGGATGGACAGATGCAGAGGCTGGGAGTGAAGGGTCAGAGGGTACCCTGCTCTGGGCACAGAGGTGATGCTGAGCACTGGGCTCACTCTGTGGTGTCTGTTCATCCCGAACTCATAAGAGTCAAGAGGGGAGAGACAGGCCACTGGGGCCCAGCGTGGGAACCGAGGCTGCCTTCAGTAGGGAAACTGATAACGGTGCACACTTTTCCGTGTCAAGGGCTTTATGCATACATTACCTAGTTAATCCCCATGGCCACCCTGGAAAGTGGATATTATTATTCTCCTGACAAAGATGAGGAAAGTGAGGCCCCAAAAGTTCAAATGAGTCTTGTCCAAGGTCACTGAGCTAGTGAACAGCCTAGTGGGGATCATCCCCAAGCCTTTGCTGGGTGCACACCCTCCATACCTTGTGGAGCCCCCAAGGAGCTGCCCTCCAAAAAGACAGGATGGCCGGAGGATGGACAGGAGAGGACAGAGGGGAGGGCGGCGGCTCACCCCGAAGCCAATGCACTGGCCACACCACCCATCACACCTGTGACCTCCTTCCTGTGCCCCCTGCTTGCCACTCCCCTGCAGGTGCAGCCCCAGCCCTCTGGCTCCTTACAGCACAGGCCTTGACCCAGGGGCACCAATCACCCCCTTCCTGAGTGGTGCAGGTGCAGGGGCATGTCCCGTTCTGGCCTGAAGCCTCAGTTTTCCTTGAGCCCTTTAGGAAGTTCCCAATACAGGGAGGCAGGAGTGGTGGCTTCTCAGGATGGCTCCCGACTCCTACCCTAAGTGCGGTCTAGTCTCCAGAGGCCCTCTTTGGGGGGGAGACATTTGGGGGTCTCCACATGTCCTCCTAGAACCCCGGCTCCTTCTCAGTGGGGGCACGTCCTCCAGTGGGGGAGGGATGGCAGGGCAGACAGTGGGTTCCTAGGAGTACTGGAGCCCTGAACTCATGTGGGGAGAGGTTTTACATCCTTCATGTAGGGCTGGGACCCCTATGCCTCCCTCCAGAGCAGCCACACTGCTCCTTACTTCCTCACAGCCTTTGACTCCAGGCCTCCTGCTGGTCCTCAGTGTGTTGACTCTTGGTTTTGGCTCAGGTCATGATCTCAGGGTCCTGGGATCAAGCCCCCTATCGGGCTCTGCACTCAGCGGGGAGTCTGCTTGGGATCTCTCTCCCTCCCCTTCTGGCCCTTTCCCCCTTCCTGCATGCTCTCTCTCTTGCTCTCAAATAAATAAATAAAAACAAAATCTTAAAAAAAAAATGCCCTGAGGACTCACATGCCAGCCTGTGGCTCTCATCAGGCTGATCTTGCTGATGCCCCCTCTCAGGTCTTCTGTTCTTCCCAAGGGGGCTCTCCCCATGACCTTGGACAGGACCAAATTGTCCTTGCCCTTGGAAGCTGCATGCTTTTGCAAGATGCTAGGCATGTAGGAGCAGTTAATCAGTACTCCACACAACAGCAGGGCACAACAACTTCCATGCTGGAATGTGCTGAATTAGGTCCCCCCCACCAGTCATATGTTGAAGCTCTAACCCCCAGCATCTCGGATTATGACCGTATTTGGAGACAGGGCCTTTAAAGCAGTGATTAAGGTTAAATGAGGTCATTGACATGGACCCTGATCCAATATGATCAATGTCCTATAAGAAGAGGAGACTGGAACAAAGACACGCATGGAGGGAAGGCCACGTGGAGACATGGGGAGAAGATGGACATCTACACACCAAAGAGAGAGGCCTGGGATAGATCCTTCCCTACTGGCCCCCAGAAGGAACCAACCCTGCTGACACCTTGATCTTCTGAAACTGGGAGAAAATAAATTTCTGCTGATGTTACAGCATCTCTGGCCAACAATTACACACACTTTTGTACCTATCTCTTCCCTTCCTTGGAATTTGTCTTCTTCCTTCTTGGCAAACAGGGCCTCTATATGTCCAGGCCTGACTCAAAGCCCACCCTTTCCAGGAAGGCTGCCCTGATTACAGCCACTCTTTCCCCTGTAACTCTGTGGGGCTCTCAGCGTCCTGTTTGTGGGGGATGGATTTACACTTCTTCCTGGGTTGTTCTGTACGTGTTACTAAGTCGGTTGGGTGTGGGTTTTAGTACAAGATTGAAGCTGTGAGCTTTCTCCTGCCAGGCCTGTGTCTCTTCCATCTTCAGGAGCCCCTCCATGTGCTTTGAACTCAGCCGGGGGCTGAGCCCCGAGACTGGCTGGGGATCCAGGCTGGGAGGAAAAAGGAATGGGGAGCTTTTCTTGGTTTGTCCCCCGGACAGCGCCAATGCCCTCTCGACCCCGAGTTAACACAAGAGCATTTATTAGGTAGCTGTGTGCCGGCCCTCACTTAGGGGTTGCCGGCACACAGTCTTGCCCCCCAGAAGATCTGCATGCAGCAGGTGACACCGTGGGGACAGAGGGAGTAGAAGCGGCAGCAGCTGGGTCTGCAGACACGAGCCAGGGAGGGTCCCATGGCGGACACCAGTGTTAACCTGGCCTTGAAGGAGGTGGGACCTGAACTGGGTGAGGGAGGGAGGAAGCCCATCCCGGGGGGAGGAGAGCAGCTTCTGTGAAGGCGTGGCACAGGGACAGAGGAGGTGCACGTTGGGAGTGGCACGTCGGACCTTGGGCTCCACACAGCCGGTCCCCTCCTCTGTCTCCTGAGGGTGCTAAAGCCCCCCAGAGGAAGGAGCTCGCCCAAAGTCACTGGGCTCGGCCAGGCCAGTGCCCTGGGCCTCAGAGAGCACTTGGAGGTCACTATTCCAGCCCCTGCCATCAGGTGGGCATGGCTGGGCTTGCCCCAATCTCCATCCCCCTCCCCTCTGCCTAAAACCCTGGGGCAAGGAGGGGTGCAAGCGCAAGGAAGAGGGGAGTGGGGCCGCCAGGCGCCAAGATCACATAAGCAGCAGATGTCGGCGGATTAGTGGCTCTGCTTCCCAAAGCTGCCCGAGCCACTTAATATTCTGCAGACAGAACTGCTTCCCGTTCATAAAAAGCAAACACTGAAATGCTGCAGACTCCAAACACCTGGGGAGGGCTGGAGCCTTGCACCTCGCACCTCGGGAAGGGGGTCCAGGGAATGAGGCATAGGGCAAGGGGAGAAGGGGGGCTCAGCCCTCTTGGCGGCCGGAAGCAGCGGGCAGTCCCCACAGGGAGGGAGGCTGTGGAGGTGCCGAGGACCCCGAGCTTCAGAGGCTCCAGGGAAACGCCCAGGGCTCTAAGACACAAGGCCGCTGCCCGTGGGGCCTGGGCATGGGGCAGACGGTTGGCAGAGTGATGGCACTCAGCAGACATCCCGTCCAGGAAGTGACGCATTCAGGCTCCATTCCTCTCCCTCTTTTTTTATTTTTAAAGTAGGCAGGGTGGCTCCGTGGTGCAATGGATAGCGCATTGGACTTCTAAAGTAGGCCCCACGTCCAGCATGGAGCCCAACGCGGGGCTTGAACTCACAACCCTGAGATCAAGACCTGAGCTGAGATCCAGAGTCTGATGCTTAACGACCGAGCCATCCTGGGGGGTGGGGGGAGGCCCTATTCCTCTCCCTCTTAATGACGCCAGACCCTAGGAATGAAGGCACAGTCACTGAGGTGGATCAGCGGATGAGAAGCGGCAGGTTCTTTCCAAATAAACAGATCAACAGAGCAAAACAGCACAGAGCTTTAGTTAAATAGTACGAATAATGCCAAGAGGGCTGCGAGCTTTCACCATGCTAGCTTTTCTTTTTTTTTTTTTAAATAAAGGGAAGCCTTTATTTAAAGGGTAGTTGAACTACCAAGACCCCGGAGGGAAGGCTGCTGGTTGGGGTCTTGACCCTCCCCACAATGGGGGTTCCTGACCCCGACTCCAGAAGCTGTGGGTCCTAAGAGATGAGACCAGGCTGGCCTGCCTCCTGACTCTTCCAGCCTGTGGCCTGGCTCCCGGGACGGGGGTCTCATTTCAAAGAACAGAAACTCAGCCAAGAAACCAAGGGAGACAGGAAAACACCCGTGGGAAGTTCAGTGCGAGCTGCTCCCCTTCTCTGTGGGGAGACAGAGAAGTCAAATGGTGCTTTGGTCTGCGGCTCAACGGGAATCTCCCACCTGCCCCCGGGCTCCGCATGCAAAGGCCATGCCCAGGACGTACGTGTCCCAGTCCAAAGGGGACTTGAGGGGCGTGGCTGGTTGTTTAATCTGCGAGCATCTGAGCCACGGTAGCAACATCTTCGACGTGCAAAGAGGGGCAGAGGCTGGGGGCGCAGAGGCCAAGGCTGACGGGAGACAGAGGGACCCCGGCAAGACAACAGTATGCCCCTGAAGCGCACACACTGAGGACCCTGGGGTGCCTCTGAGGACCAGATGGGGTAACGTATGTAAGGCAGTTGGCACAGTGTCTGGCACAAAGCAAGGAGCTGATAAATGGAAAATAATATAATTTAATATGATATAATATAATGCAACACCATATAATATATTGGGTTATAACATGCGTTATAGTTCTTCGTGTGGGTTCTTGAGCTTGAGAACGTTCTGCTGACATAGGAGGAGGGGAAGGGGTGGGTGGGAGGAGCTGCAGCTCAAAGTCCTGAGCGGGATCGCAGGAAGGTGGCAGGGAGGCAGGTTCCCTGTCCTCTGCCAGCACTGCTTGCCCCCCCTTGCCCTTCCTCCTCTCTATTCTAGAAACTACGCGTTAGCCTAGCTGCTTTCCCACTTGCCAAGGGCCTCCCCATGGCCCGGTGGGTGGACCCAGGGGGATGGTCGGGTTAAGGTCAGCCTCTCGGCCCTTCTTTCTGTGCACACCTCCCTGCCCTACTAGAGACAGGTGTCCCTAAATGTCTGTGCTCGAGTCATGGTGCCACAAAGACTTTGCCTAGAGGGAACACTAGAGAAGGCAAGACAGCTCAGGCCCTTCAGTCATGGGCCTGATTCCCCCAAAGGCTGGGCACCGCTAACCGCCATGGCCCCTTCACGAGCATTTCCTCTTGGTCTTTCGTCAGCATGGACGGTGGGGGAGGGGGGGTCCTCGAGGTTGTCATGCGGGGGAGGTGGATCTATGCCCCGGAGTCCTGCCTTAGCCCTGCTTGAAAGGCAGCGTAACACTGAGCCCAAGCACGGGCTCCGGAGCCACGCAGAGCAAGGTTCGAGGTTCGAATCCAGCCTGCAGCAAATGGCTCAGACCCAGAGAACCTCGGTGTCCTCCTCTGCAGGACACAGCCCCTCCCAGTCCGCCCTGCCCCAAGGCATGACGATAAACCACAGACAGGTGCCCTGAGAATAGCTAATAACCGGAAACAGGCGGGCGCCACTCCACCGGAATGCCACGGGCGACAGGGTGGAGGGGGCTGGGTGCCCCTGAGAGGCGTCTGTGCCTCGGGTTCCCCCTTTAGCCGCTGGAACATGGGGTGTCCCGGAGATGTCAGGACAGCAGCTGTTTCCTGGCTGTGTGAATAGAGAAGAACATCCGGCACGTTGGTGGGGGGCTCTGGGCGGCCACGCGCCCTGCTAACAGGGTGACCGTGCGTGGCTGCTCTCGGGCACACACGCGCTGCCTTGTGCGGAGCTGCCGCTCTCGAGGGGCTGGCTCCCACTCCTTCCCTGGCTCTGATTCAGGAACGCCCAGGCTCCTCCACCAGGGGACCGCATCTGGGCCAAAGCTCCCATCTGCCCACGAGGTCTTGTTGCAGGAGCCAGGACACCCCTGGGGGTCAGGAAGCGGGCTGTGTGGGACGGTGACTATGGACCAGGCAGGCACAGTAGCATGTCAGGCACCCCTGCCTCCCTGCACTGCCCACAGGTCGGGAAGAGTGGAGACTCCACTGGCCCAGATTTGGGGGGGGGGGGGATCTGGTGAGTGCTCCGTCCCGGACTCCCATGGCTTGGGCATTTCTAGCCACCCCTGAGATGAAGCCAAGGGAGGGGCTGAAGAACTATTTGGGGTCTGGAAAGAGGACTGTGGTAGGCATGCAAGGGAGGCAAGAAGGGGACTGGCAGGGCGGGGGCCCTCCTTCTGGCTCCTTCCACCCACAGGAGCCACCCTGCCTGCGGTCAGTCCCCAGTCTGGCCTCAGCATAAATGAAGAAGAAACCGAGGGGCAAGTAAGAGGTGGAGAAGAGAGACCAAAACAGGGGCTGGGGTAGGGATAGGAGAAGTCAAGCCAGGGCCTGGGAGGTCCCCAGAGGGTGAGGTGGCTACAGAGAAACAGCCAGGGAGACATGGTTCTCTGGGCTGCCATGGAAAAGTCAGCTTCCTTCCTCAGGCTGTACTGTGTGGTTGTTGTCATAGGCCCTAGAGGGCATGTCACAGGGGTCATTTGGGAGCACTCGGGGATCATTGTGCCACAGGGACCTTCTTCCTGTGTGTAGGGCTCAGGGCCTGCCTCCAATGGCCACAAGGCTGGACTAGGAGCAACTGGCCTGAGAGGTGGGAGCCAGAAGGCCACCTGGAGATTGTCAAGACCCCTGGGCTGGCTGCTTCTGGACTGAGTCTCTGCTCATTAAGGCTCTCTCTTCCAGGGCCGGGATCAGGGTGAGGAAAGTAAGGAAGGGGTGCACATTTAAGGGAGGGGTGCCGAAAATCTTAGTCATCCAGATAAATAATATTTTAATGCGACATTTCACAAAACACAAATTAACATAAGAAATTTCACAATGAACAAAATAATCAAAATGTTACATAAAGTCGGGCTCCGGCAGGGCCAAGAGTGGGGGAGGCGAGGACGGGCAGCCGTGCAAGTGCAGGGTCAGATCTCCTCTTCATTGAACATTTTGATATCTTGTTCGTTGTGGAATTGTGGTATTAGTTTGGGTTTTTAAAAATATTGCACTGAAACGTAATTTATCTTGATTCCCAAACTTCCAGGCACCCTTTCCATTTTGCACTTGAAGACAGTGGCCTTACTTACCCCACCCTATTCCCTCCCCTCCCCTCCCCCTGCTCTTGCTCTGTTCTGTTTTTACATCCAATTAGTTCACTTGTTCTGCCCACACCCCTCCAAGGATCAGGGAAGGCGAAAATATGGGAGAACAGCAGATATGTAGACTCGGATGCAACATGAGGCCAGAAGCCTCCAAAGGAGAAACAGAATCAGAGCAGGAGAAACGGGCAGGCAGGGGGGAGGGCCGGGGGCAGGTCCCAGGGTCTGTCCCCAGAGTCCTGGACGAGGGCTGGGGACACAAGGGGTGAGCCTTGGGGACTGGGGCAGTCAGAGACAGTGGTGAGAGGGAGACAGAACCTGAGCACAGAGGACAGAGTAAGAAAGAAGGAAAGATATCGCCAAGATATACTGAGCAGGTTACCCCGTGCCAAGGGCTGTTGTAAATGGTGCATCCATGTTCTATATGCCTTAACAGAGGCTCACCCATTTCATTCTAAAACAGCCCAAGGAGGTGGGTCCACTTACGTTCCCCATTTTACAGATGTGAAAATCAAGGCACACAGAAGCACGGAGGGCCGTAGAGCCCTGTGGAAGCAGAATACCAACTCAGGTGGTCTGACCTGGACCTGAATTCTCTTACCACCCGTGAAGGGAGAAAGGAGGGTGGGAGGGAGGCCAAGCCCCATCCTGGTGCTCAGCTCACTGTTGGTGGGTAGGTTTGGGCAGGCGCCCTCCACTCAGGAGCCTCATGGCTTTCAGCAAGGCTGGGCTGAGACAAAGCCAGTGCTGGGCAACTTAGCATTGAGCCAGAAATGTGCTCCCCCTAAGTAACAGGCAAATCTAATTTTTATAAATCACGTCATATCTCAGGTATCCTAGGGGAATTTGCAACTTAAAACATTTCTTTTGTGTTCCTTTGTAATTACTTCCTAATACACCTCTCAGTTTCAAATACCATGAGGCACTTTGCATTGAAAGGGTCTATTTTAGGTATTCATTTTTGGGGGGGTTAGGGAGGAGGAGGAGAATAAATAAAATCCTATTCCCTAAATGCCCTAGGTGAGTTTTCTTTTTCCTTCTATAGTCTTACAGTATATCTTTTTCTAAACTTTCTGCAGTTATCCTGTTTCCTCTTTTTCCATAAATCCAGACATCGAGTTCTTAGATTTGCTTTGATCTGCATTATCCAATACAGCAGACTCTGGCCCCAAGTAGCTGTTTAAATTTTAACTTAACATAATAAACATGAAATAAAATGAAAAATTCAGTTTCTCAGCTGCACCGGTCACACGTGGTTAGTGGCTACCGTGTTGGGCCCTGCAGAAGAGAGAGCACGTCTATGACCAAAGGAAGTTCTACTGGACTGTGCTGGCTTTGAGTGCGAAGTCTATCTGAGTCAGTTTCCACTTAAAATGAGGCTCGTCTGCATTCTCTCTGGGCCTGAGCCTCTGGGCTCTATGGTCGTTGTGCACAACTGTTTTAACTTGTGCAATGGATGCAGGTGTGACCCACAGGGATGCTGAGTGTCCTCCCTGCCCATGGCCTTAAGAAGCCAAACATCTGGGCTTGGGCTTCGGGTAAGGGTGGGGTAGCTGCTCTCTGCCCACCCCCCACTCCACCCCCCGCCCTGCAGATAACAATTATAAACAACCGCCTGAGGCATTGGAGAAAAACCAGAAGCAGGTAACACTAGAGGGGATTCAACACTCAGAAGACAGAAATTGCACTCAGGTAAATTTCCCATGTTTATGGGGTTTTGTTTGAGGGCAGGCTCCAGCCTCTGCTAAGTGGGGCAGCTAAACTCCGGAGAGAAAACCCACACTGGCTTACAGAACTACAGTCCAGAGTTTGAAGTGACCAAGGCAACTGGAGAGTCAGGGTGGGATTATCAGCAAATCAGGAGCCAGAGGGAGAAGGTTCAAAATCTGTATATAAACTCTTCCCAAATCTTAGGCTGACCTTTGAAATATGCACACAAGGGCTGCTTTAAGCCCCCCAACACAGGCTGGAGGGGCTGCACAGAGATATCTGCTACTGGTCACCACAGGGGAGGCAAAGGTTGGAGTCTGAGTCCAGCCAAGGTAACTGTTTGTTTGTTTGATATCAGTGCATTTCAGGGTAACATAACAAAATCCAGAGTCTCTACAACATATCATCCACAATGTCTAGGACATAGCCCCAAACTTCTAGGCACCTGAAGAAAGAGGGAAATGTGACCTCTGCACAACAGAAATCAATACAGACTGTTTTAAAACAACTATTATAACTGTCCTGAAAGATATAAAGGAAAATATACTTGTAATGAGTGAACAAACCGGAAATCTCTCAGAGAAACAAAAACTATTAAAAAGAACCAAGTAAGAATTCTAGAATTGAAAAATACAATATCTGATATTAAAAATTCACTGGATAGGCTTAACAGTGCCTTGAAGAGAACAGAAGAGAGAGCCAGCGAATGTGAAGACAGACCAATAGAAAATATCCAACCTGAAGAAGGGACAGAAAAAAGACTAACAAAACAAAATGAAACACCCAGAGCCTCAGGGACTAAAGGTCTAACATACATATAAATGGAGTCCTAGAAGGAGAGGAGAGAGAATAGGGGTAGAAAAAGCATTTGAAGAAATAAGGGCTGAAAATCTCCCAAATTTGGATACAGACAAATTGCAAGTTCAAGATGCTGAATGAATCCCAAGTAGGATAAATACAAAGCATTAGAGCCATTAACCCAAAAACTGCAGGAGTGACCATTGCTCCTACTTTGCCTCAAAAACCACTGGGCAGCAGGGCCTACCTCTCTGCAGACAACGTGCACATTATATATGACAATATCCTGTCTTAAAAGTGCACAAAAAGGGGGCTGAGGCTACAAAAGCACCTAGCCGGAGCTAAGTGCCTTTGCATACATTTTCTTAATTGACATTCACAGCTACCTCCTTAAGAACCAGGAACTCTTGTCTCCATTTTGTTTTGCTTATTAATTTCTTAATTACTTAAAAAATGGAAATGAACAATAAGGTTCAGAGACGTTGAGCAACTCACCTAAGATCACACAGTAAGTGGTGGAGCCAGGGTTGGAAGGCCAACTCCAAAGCCCATTCTCTTCCCTTTATATAACTGCCTATTAACTATGGTTGTACACTGGATCCATGGGTATTGGGGGGGGGGGGTTGAAAATAACTCCCACCCGAGAATTAAATCAGAATCAAATGGGGATTGGGTCCAGGCACTGGAAAATTTTAAAGCCCCTCCAGATGATTGGAAGGTGCAGCATGGGTTGAGAACCCTCACGTACACTAGGCTGCAACCTGGAAAATACCAGGGAAAGAGAACTGGGTCAGAGCTGCTTGCGCCGCTGGGTGGGCAGTTAGAAGTCTTGGGAAAGGCCCTTGGGACAAAGCTCTAACCCAGACCTGTAAGTCTGTAACCCTCCACCCCTGGTCTTTTCCCCAGATTTCTAGGAAGTGCACAGCTGTCCCCAGCTCTCAGCTCCAGCAGATACGGGGGCAGTAAAAGTGTCCAAAGAGACTCTCTACAGCATGGCCTGAGTTATGGAAAGCTATAGGAGCAGACACAGGACACTTACTCTGGGTGAAGAATGAGCAGTAAGACCTCAGAACCCTAATTCTTCCAGGCTTTCGCTGAGGAAGGCAGAGCATCAGACACCCCCATTACTCTCTCTGAGCCCCTCAGAACCGATCCACAGTCCTGCCTGCACTGGGCGAGGCAGACATGGGGTAAGTCCCCCATGGGTGCAGCCTTGCCACACCCATCTCTCCTCCCGGCCACTGCTCACACCCTGCCTCCCAAACCCAACCCAGCTCAGGACACTGCCCCTACCACCCCGTGCACCCAGCCCTGAATCCATGTGACCCATCAACTGTGAGCCCCTTGCCCTGTTTCCCCAAAGCCCAGTGCAGAGCAGCTGCTCAATAAATAGTCTCTGAATGCATGTAAGTATGAATGAGGCAGGGGTCCCATTGCTGTCTGGCTCAGCGTTGTCACCTGACACTAGATTATCCAGAAACACAAAAACAAAAACAAGACCATGAGACTCACTGAGCATCTCATGATGGTGGTGGTGATTGTGGTGATGGGGGTGGTGATGATGATTGTGATGGTGGTGGTGATGGTGGTCATGGTGGTGATGATGTTGATGATGGTAATGGTGGTGGTGGTGGTGATGGTGATGGTGGTGGTGGTGGTGATGGTGATGGTGGTGGTGGTGGTGATGGTGATAATGTGACGGTGATGGTGGTGGTGGTGGGATGGTGGTGGTGGGATGGTGGTGGTGATGAGATGATGGTTGTGATGATGGTGGCAGTGACTGTGATGGTGGTGGTGATGGTGACGGTGGTGATAGTGAGGTGACAGTGGTGATGATGGTGGTAATGACAGTGGTACTGGTGATGGTAGTAGTGATGGTGATGGTCGTGGTGGTGGTGATTATAGTGGTAATGGTGATGGTGGTGATGATGATGGTGGTGGTAATGATGGTGACAATGATAGTGGTGATGGTGGTGATGATGGTGACAGTGGTGACAATGATGGTGGTGGTGGTGGTGATGACAGTAGTGATGGTGATGGTGACAATGATGATGATGGTGGTGGTGATGACAGTGGTGATGGTGATGGTGACAACGATGATTATGGTGGTGGTGATGACAGTGGTGATGGTGGTGATGATGGTGGTAATGACAGTGGTACTGGTGATGGTAGTAGTGATGGTGATGGTCGTGGTGGTGGTGATTATAGTGGTAATGGTGATGGTGGTGATGATGGTGGTGGTGATGATGGTGACGATGATGATAGTGGTGATGGTGATGATGGTGACAGTGGTGACAATGATGATGATGGTGGTGGTGGTGATGGTGGTGATGATGATGGTGATGGTGGTAGTGATGGTGATGGTCGTGGTGGTGGTTATTACAGCGGTAATGGTGATGGTGGTGATGATGGTGATGGCAGTGGTGATGGTGGTGATGATGATAATAGTGGTGATGGTGATGATGGTGGCGGTGGTGGTGATGACAGTGGTGATGGTGGTGATGACAGTGATGGTGGTGATGATGGTGATGGTGATGGTGGTGGTGGTGGTGGTGGTGATAATTCATTGACGATGGCACTGATGACACGGCAGACACCCTGCACTGAGCACTTACTACATGTGAGGCACTTCACATACATGACTCATTGCATTCTCAGAACCACCCCACCAAGTGTGCTTTTAGCTTCATTTTATAGATGGGGAAACTGAGGCTCGTGGAGATAATCCTGCTTCCCCCTGAGACCAAAGCCAGATCTGTCTCTAACGGCAGAGCTCTCAGGAGTAGCCCTATTCTCCTGTTCCCATGTTTCTCAAAACCCCTGCTGGACTGAATCAAATTCAATCCTAAATGCCCCCCGCCCCTGACCAGGACCAGGCCTCCAGCAATGTGGGGGAGCCCATGTGCTCTGTGCCCCCTTTGGGGTTCCTGCTCCCAGCAGCTCCCCACTCTGTGCCAGCTCATGGCCTGGGTGGCAAGGGCGGGTACTGTGAGCCCCAACATAGTCCACATTGGCTGCGCATGCTCAGGTGGCCCACCCAGGCCCATTCCCAGCTTATTGATCCGGGTCCGGGGGGAAGCACGCAGGAGCCCAGCCCGTGGGGTCCCTCAGGCGCTCCCAACAGCCTGTGTCTAATGACCGCAGAAAGCCATTACAGCTCACTTAGCTGTAAACAGCTCTCCACAGCACTCATTAGGGCCACCGAGGAGCTCAGAGCACACTCCTCTTGGAGCGAGGGGGTGTGTGAGCCAAGCAAGTGCGGGCTGTGCCTTCTTACTGGAAACGCGGCTTCCTGCCGGCCTGCCTTCCAGGAAAGGGGAAGATGGCTGGGGCCTGGCCAGCTGCCCTGCCCTCTCCGACCAGGGTCTCCCACCACAAGTGGTTCTCTACTCCCTGGGGCAGAACCCCAGCTGTCCCTGTGACAACACGAGCCGGGATTTTCACATTCCGGGCTGGCCTGACATCCTACCAGGAGGACAGCCAGCTGGACAGACTGCCCTGGGGGGCACCCGACACCCTGGAAACACTGGCTGTCCCTGGATAGACTCCCTTCCTTCTTTGGGGGGGTATTCTGATCATCGTTGGGGAAGAGGTATGTTTCTGGGGCCTAAACTTCAGGCAGGTGAGACCGTGGCTGGTGCTTGGTCCAGATGTTCTGTCTCTTCCAAATCAGAGCTTTCAAACTGTCTTCAACTTGATCCTAATAAAATCCTCTCTGGGCTCCAATAGATAAAACAGAGCAAAGGGCAAATACTTCATCCTGGTTAGGGTGAGGGAGGGGGGGCCCAAGGCCTACCTGTTTTGCTGTCCCCTCATTCCCTCCCTTGCCCCCCTCCCATACCTGCCAGGAGGGTGGAGCCACCTCTGTGAGCTCTGGGTTCCTTGGGAGACTGTTTAATAACCACTGACCTAGGGCGCCTGGGTGGCTCAGTCGTTAAGCATCTGCCTTCGGCTCAGGTCATGATCCCAGGGTCCTGGGATCAAGCCCCACATCGGGCTCCCTGCTCGGCGGGAAGCCTGCTTCTCCCTCTCCCACTCCCCCTGCCTGTGTTCCTGCTCTTGCTATCTCTCTGTCAAATAAATAAGTGAAATCTTTAAAAAATAAATAAATAAAAATAACCACTGACCTACCCCACGTGCTGTTTTCTCTGCCAGGGGCACCCAAGCCCACTCTTTGTGGCCAACCCCCATCCGCCTCCTGACCCTGGGGGCACCCCCTGCAGGAGCGCCCCTTCCCCACCACTCCCTCTCTCTCATCACCCAGTTCTTCTTCTTAGCATACCACGTTCTCCAATCAGAGTTCTATTTGCCTCCTATCTGCTGCCCTACTTTTCTCTGAGCTGCCCAGGGAGAGGTACCATGTCCATTTTGTCATCTTCGGTGTTAGCCTGGTGCGTGCACACAGTGGGAGCTCAGTAAAGGTCTGATGAATGAATGAATGAATGGTCCAAGCAGACGATGTCTAGCTTGCTTTAAAGCCTTCTGAAGGGTTATCTACATCTTATTGTCAATGACCTTCCCCATTCCCCAATCCTCATGGCCAACATTTCTTCCATCTGCCCCGCACCCCAAATCTGATTAGTTCCTATCTGTCCCTCACCTTTCAGTTGAGACATTTTCCCCCAGGAAGCTGCCCAGCCCCCTCAAATGTCCAACATGTTCACAAGTGATGGTCCCTAGTGGTGTCCTCTCTGGCTTATGAGCCCGTTGGGAGAGGTGTGGCCTCTTTAGCATCCACACCTGCCCAGGTGTCCAGTGCAGGTGTGCTGGATGAATGAACGGACACTATGGCCCTGCCGCTATCAGGCAGCACCACCTGCTCTGGGCTGATGACCTGGCCATGGGATGGCCCTTCTCCATCCTCTGGCTTCCTCCCAGTCAGCCACCCCCTTGACACCTTCCCAGAGCCTGAGCAGAACTCTCCAGAGAACATGTTCCAGGCCAGGAGGGATGAGCGGGACAATGGGAAGTGGGTACAGCAAGTGGCCAGGGTCTCTCTTTATGACAAGACAGTGATGCAGCTAAGGAAGGTGACAGAGGAGCCCCTGGGGCATCGTGGGCTGGAGGCCCAACCACCACATTCCTACATCCCCCCTTCACCAAGACGGGGGCACTGGTACCGGGCGACAGCAACCCCAGGGCCAGTGGACGGCAAGTTCCCTGCCTTCCCCAGTGCCCCACAGGTCACTCTGGGTCACCTCCACCACTCACCTGGATGCTAGGATCCCAAAGCTTGGAGCTGTCTTTGACTCTGATCTTTCCCTCACATCCAAGCCATCGGCTCAGCATCCCACCAGCTCTACCTCCAACATGAACCTAGGATCCGACCATTTCTTGCCACCCTGCCGCAAGCCCCTGGCCTGGACCACAGCCTCCTTACTGGTGTGCCCAATCCCTGCACTCTGCCCCACGTGGCACCCACAGGGATCAATTTAACGCATAAACTGGATCACCCTACTGCCCTGTTTAAAGCCTCCAGTGGCCCCACTCCCATGCAGAATAAAATCCAAAGTCTGTCTGTACCATGACCCGTAAGGCCCCATGAGGACTGGACAGCACCTCCCATGTCCCACTCACACAGGCCGCCCTGGGCCTTTCTGTCGCAGCACATGCCAATCCCAGCCCCCTCCGCATTCTTCCTCCCTTCATCGGGGTCCCTGTCCAAACACCAGAGGCCCTCTCAGACCCGCCCCAATGCCACAGCAACCTAATGCCACTCCCCACCCCCACTGGCTGGGTCTCGTCCCTTCGGGACACTATGTCTTCCATCTCCATACTTCCATAGTCTCTGCCCTTCCCTGGGGGATGTGAGCCCCACAGAGACAAGGGATTTTGTCTGTACCGTTTCACTCCTACATCCAGAGTGACTACAACAAGCCCCTGTACACAGAAGGTGCTCAATAAATATTTATTACATGCATGAATTATTTTTTGGGTCAATTAACTGATTAATCAATCAGTCCCCCTTGGCCAAGTTTGTCTGGAGGGGCACATCCGATCCCAGCCCAGATCACCCCTGTGATCACACACACACACACACACAGTCTGCCTGCTGATCGTTCTCCCCTCCCTTCCTTCAGCTCTCCCATTTGTACCTTCACCCCTTAGAGCCATGGTGGTTATGAACCTCCGTTCTCCTTTCTCTCCCTTTACCAGCAGCACCAGCTCTGGGCAGTCACCTGTGTGTTGGGGGAGAGTGGCCAGGCCCAGCTATCAGCCAGGGGTCAATGTCCCCATGAACGCGGTGCTCCTACCTCCCCTTCAGACCCAAGCGATGTGCTAAGTCCCTGCCCTGGCAATGAACCTGTGTGCCGAGCGCACCTCCCCTGACTCTCTGCCCGGCTCCGGACACTCCATGAGCACAGCTTGTGCCGAAGATCAGATGCTTCCAGTAATGACCCAAGGAACACTTAACCAAGAGGGCAAGTCGCGACTCTGGAGGAGTACAGCTCTCCAGTGGGAACCCAACAGCACACCCCGAGAAGCGGCTGGACGGGAGGAAATACCACCAGATGAGGAGCGCAGGTCCCACACCTGGCAGGCCCCAGCCAGAGGCCTCGGGAAGCGGTCGGTCCTCTCCGCTCAAGGTTTCCGTGGGGGGTTAGCTGATAAACTGCTCCCACAGTCTCTGATCATTGGCCTTCCCTGAGCTCCTGGAGTGGGAGGCTGGGCTCTACCCAGGCTGGGAACCTGGTGGCTTGGCCACTCACCCCGGATGACCCGGGCAAACCACTGATGCTCTCGGGGCTGCAGGCTCTGCCACGCGGAAGGGGCTCATGGTCCCTTCCTCTCGTGCTGGCTGCAAAGACCACAGCAGCAGCTGAGTTCTGACCTGCCCTGGCCACACAGGTAATTGTGGCAATCGATAGGTCTCCCCTCCTCGTGGACTCTGCACCTGCCCTGGCCACCCCAGGGCGCTCAGGAGAAGCCACTCCAAACCAAGTATTCCATCCATCCATCCATCCATCCATCCATCCATCCATCCATCATTTCCCGGACCCCTGCCGAGGGCCAGGCCCTGCCTGAGAGCACAGAAGGCGGCGTGGTGACGTGGGCATGAGCCTGGATGCTGGCGCACGCCCGTCTGGGTGAAGCTCTGCCTCCCGCTAGTCTCGCAGCCTGGGGCGAACACATAAGCCATCTGTGCCACGTGACCGTCCCTGCAGAACTGGGCGGCCACCGCATCCATCTCGCGGGGTTGTGCTAAGGATTAGACGAGTTAATGTGTGTTGAGCATTTAGGATTGTGTCTGGCACTTGGTGAGTACTAGATGAGTGTTGCCTTTGTAATTATGGAATTAAGGATGAATAGACAAGCTCTACGCTCAAGGCGCTCGGGCCGGTGTGGGACCCAGAGCGCGCATACCCTGCCGGTTGCCGCGACGCCGGGACGGAAGAAACATGAGGACCAGCCTGGCACTGTGGTGCTCACGAGGAGGTGGGCTCTGCTCCAAGGGGCTGCAGATGCCCAGAGAGGAGACACACAGTGAAGAATAGTGTGTGCCCACCGTGTGCCAGGCACCGAACCGGGGGCCTGGGAGGATGAAAAAGCTTGCACCAAGGACCACAGCAGGGCCGGGCTCTTAGAACCCAACAGCAGCCAAATCCCAAGGCAAAGGGGCCTCCTGGGATGTGTGGGGCAAAGGTTGTGGAAAACGTAGCATCAGAGAGCACGAGGCTGCAGGCCTCTCCTCTTCTCTGGGTAGACAGGAAGCGGGCTGATGTTCCCTGAGGTTCGGGCTCCTTCCCTGCTGGCAGCCCTGGCCAGGCCAGGCCACAGAGGGTTCGATCAGCCCAGGAGACCCCAGGCAGGAAAGACTCTCGAGGACAGAGGCTCAGGGCTGGGGGGGGGGGGGGGGGCGCTGGTGAGGTCCACCCTGCTTGACCCCCTCCAGATGGCAGCCTCTGCGCAGGGACCTGGCTTCCCTGGAATGGGTCCGAACCACCCAGGAGGGGTCCACGGCACTGCAAGGGGGTCAGAACCTTGCTTCTGTCATCTGGAAACTGTTGGGCTGTTCATAGGAGAGCCCTGCGCTGCAGTCAGGAGACCCAGGTCCAAGTCTAGGCCCCGGGCCACCCCTCTGGGACCCAGTTCCTCTGGGTTAAAGGAAGAGAATGGACGTGATCCCCAAAGCCCCTCCCAGCTCTCAGAGGCCATGGAGATGCCAGCCGGCATGGGGCTGTGGGCTCCCTGGGACACGTCCCCCTCCTCCCCTCTCCTTTCCTCCTGACAAGGCCACGAGCACCTGCAGGTCCTCCCCACCCCCACCCTCTCCAACAGTCAGTTCTTACAGCCAGTGCCATAAACCCTGTGGCCGTAACTACCCCGCTGGGCTGTGGCCGACACCCCTGGGGTACCACTAATGCCACCCCCTTGGTGTCCTGGACTTTTGAGTGCAGTGGGGCCCTGGTCCCATTTCTGCAGGCCCCTCGAGCCCCACCTGCACTCCCACCCCCTTTCCCATGACAGAGCATGTGGAGGATGATGCCCAAGGAGAGAACACCATCCCCTCTGTTCTCTCCCTCTGGGAAGCAGCGCCCCCCCCCAGTAAGGGCCAGCTTAGGGGACAGGATAGCCTGGTTATGGAGCCTTGGAATGACCCGCCCGAGAGTGGCTCCTTGGGGCTGGAATCCAGGTCCAGAGACGCACCGAGGGGCATGAAAGAATAATGTCCACAAGTGGTTTAGGGCTTTTCAGAGACCTATAAAGTCTGCAGCTGAGTTTATCCAAAAGACTGTTAAATGCCATCTGTCAGCACCAAAGTCCCAGAGCTAGGCCTAGTTTTTCACGTTTTCATTTACCTAACAAACCTGTACGAAAAACCTGCCACATCCCAGGCGCTGGGCTGCCTGCCAGGGATAAAGAAACACAGCCCCTGCCCTCAAGATGCAGGCATTTAGTGGGGGCGGGGGGGGAGGCCCCTGCAGCTGGTGGGCAGACTGAGGGTGGTGGTCCCCACTCTACAGGGCTGTTTCTCAAGAGGCCAGTTACCCCAGTTCTGCATCTAGGCCTCCCTGGGAGAGACGGGGATGGGGAGGGGTGGTTGGCACATAGCTGGGCAGCCAACCTACCTGGGGGCAAATCCTGGCTCCTCTCCTACTCACCAGGTGACACCGAGTAACTCCTTGATCTTATGCCTCCCTCGACTTCCTCACTTGTAAAGGAGGGATGGGGATCATAGGTGGTCTGCAGACTAACACGCCTGAGGATGTCTACGTCCTAATCCCTAGAGCCCGTGAATACGTCCTGTTACATGGCAAAGATGGAATGAAGTTTGCTAATCAGCTGACTTTAAAATAGGGAGATGACCCTGACTTATCAGGCGGGCCCAGGGTAATTACAGGGGTTTTTAACTGTAGAAGACCCCTGTAAGGGAAATGCAGGCGGCCTCGGGAAAAGGCGAGGGAATGCATTCTCCCCTCGAGCCCCACCGCCTTCTTGAGTTTAGCCCAGTGAGACCATTTTGGACTTCTGACTTCCCAAAAGGTGAGATAACCAATCTGTATTGTTTGAAGACACCACGCTTGTGGTAATTGGCTACAACAGCTACAGGAAAGTGCACCGCAGCAGTGCCCACCTCCGAGGGTGGTTGTGCAAATTGAGGGCCTAAGCGCACAGTGCGAATGCATCTCAGGTTGGCACCCCAGCTGCCATGGCCCGACCCACACGGCCACCATCTCTTGCCTGGCTCCCTCCAGATCTCTTTCTTGGCCCCATGTATCCTTGCAACCTTTGCAGGCGGTGAAGGTTAATTCTGTGTCACCTGACTGCACCATGGGCTGCCCAGATGAAAGACTAAATCTTGGTGTGTCTGGGAGGGCGTTTCCAGATCAGATTAGTGTTTGAATCCCAGTGTGGGCAGGTGTCCTCCCACCTGCTGAGGGCAAGAGTAGAACAAAAGGCAGAGCGAGGAGGAATTTGCCCCTTGCTGCCCCCTTTTCTTCCTGCCTGCCTGTTGGAGCAGGGATGTTGGTCTTTGTCCTTTTGCATGTGTACATACAGATAGAGATCTGTTGGCTCTCTTCTCCTGGAGAATCCAGACTAAAACACTGTCCATTGTCCTCGACACAGGCAAACATCGCAATGAGTTTCCCAAGATCAAATCCTACCACTTTCCCAGAATAGAGACCTTGGTTCTTACGGGGTCTGCGGGTCGGGCCCCTGCAACTCTGCAACCTCACCAGGCGTCATTGCTAGAATCTTCTCCAGCAGCCCTGGGCAGTGCCCAGCATGCTCTCACTGGGGCTTCCCAGATGATGCCCCCTGTCTGGAAAGTCTCCCACTTCGCTCTTGAGACTGAATACCTTTCAGCCATCATTTAGATGTGAACTCAAACAGCACTTCCTCAGGGAAGCCATTCTGGGCTGAATCGTGTGTCCTCAACACCCATCCCCCCACCCCCAGAATTCGGACGTTGAAGTCCTAACCCCCAGGACCTCAGCACATGGCTGCATTTGGTGATAGGGTCTTGGCAGAGGTAATTAAGGTAAAATGAGATCATCTGTGTGGGCTCTAACCCAACATGACTGGTGTCCTCATAAGGAGAGATTAGGACACAGATGCGCATGGGGGAAGACCATGTGAAGGCACAGAGGGGAGGCAGATGGCAACTACAAGCCAAGGACGGGGGTCTCAGAAGAAGCCAACCTCGCCGACACCTTGGCCTCAGACTTCCGGCCCTCCGAACCATGCAACAATCCATGTGTGTGGTCAAGCCGCCCTGCCCGTGGCATGAGGACAGCAGCTTAAGCACAGAGATCGAGCAGCCCTCCCCCTCCCTGACCCCTGGACCAGCTGGGCTCTTCCTATCACCCTCCAGCCCCACCCTGTCCTTCTCCCTCTTGGTGGGTACAGATTTGTCCTCGCACGGTCTTCTTGGCCAGACTGCAAAGCCCCATTTTCTTCCACTGCCCCTCTTAGGACAGGGTTTGTCCCCTGTGCTGAAACCTGTCACCCCCACTCCCAGGGGTCAGTGTCCCTCAGCATCCTGTACTCCATCCCGAGCAAGGTGTCACAGGCTGTCCTCGTAGGGCCAGTCTTCTGGGCCACAGCTGTACTCACTTCTCTGCAAGGCTCACGTGGAACCAGGGCCAGCTCCGCGGGGCCAAGACCTGGAGTCACACGAGGCCCCGCACGCAGTCTGAAGCTCTGCCATCGCTGTCCTAAAATGCTCAGTAATGTCATGTTCAAACTTGTGCCTTGTCAGGGAAGAGCATTGGGACAATGGCCCCACACATGAGAGCAGAAGAGGTATGCAGAAGAAAGGAAAAGCTTGGGATTTTAGTAACCTGAATGGCACTTTTTTGCTTGCTTTTCAAACAAGGGCCCCTGTTTTCATTTTGCACTGGGACTTGCAAATTATGTAGCCAGGCACCAAGTCATTTCCCCCAACACTACTGGTAAGGTAAGTCTCTTCCTCATTGGTTTCTTGAGCCTCCCAGGGTGGGGGGGGGGAGGGGGGCAGGGGGCACTTACATCCACTCCTGCACCTCCATACCACCTTAGCTCTGGGAGAAACCTAGTTTCTGATCTGAAGTCCCCCGAACCCCAGCTCAGATAGCACCCCTCCTATGTGTTCCTCTGATGGCTGACGGAAATGGTGAACAGGCAGAGCCAAGGACGGTGGCCCCCACAACCATGCTGGACCTCGCTCTCTCCAGACGCACATCCGGTCATCAGCCACCGCCCCCCCTCCCCCGCCCCCGGAGAAGCATCCACCTGCACCACTCCCCGAATTCCAGCCTTGCTGGGGGCCTCAAGGAATGTGCCCCTCCTCGTCTCCCACGGGAAAACCGCCTTTCCAGTCCATCCCCAGCCTGACTCAGGATCCTGCAGACAGGCCAGTCCCCTCTTGAGTGCAGTGGGATTGGGCGGGGCCTGGCCTGAGCAGATTGGGTTATTTGGGGTACTGCCTGGCCCACACTGGGCGGAGGGCTCAGTGCAGGAACCCTAACTTGGGGCTCTGATGGGTTGAGCCCCTCTTTTGCACCCCACATCAGGCCAAACCCCAGCAGTGTCTGATCTCTGGGGTTGGGGGGCAGAGAAAACACAAGGTGGAGAGCAGGGCGCACAGGCACGTCTGGAGGTGTGTGCCATGGAGGCGCAGGCGTTTTGCCTTTTCTTCTCATGCTGGCAATAGCTGGTGCTGTATCTTGGAGTCTGTGGCTGTGACAATTACCAAAATGTTTACTACGTGTCACTATTAATAATGCAGAAGCCCCCCCAGCCTCCTATCCAGAAGCAGAGAGCATGACAACCAAGGGGCCGGAAAGGGTTTTCACTGCTCCTGCCAGGGCCTGGGCCCTGCTCACCTGCCCATTCACCTGTGACCCTGCCTGGTGGCCTCGGTGGAGGGACAGGCTCTGCACACACCCTTGACTGGGCATCCAGCCCCTGCTCCTCTAAGTCAGTGGCCCCTCCAGGCCAGAGAGAGTTCCCTCTCCTCCTGGGTGCTTCTGTCATCCTTCATATATAGGCTTTAGAGTCATACACCTAGGAAGCTTCTAGAAGATTCTGTTCCCTCCATAGCACTGCACTCTCATCTTTATGTATAGAAGTTGTGGGGGGGCATTGGGGTGAAGGCTTGTGTATCATCAGCCTACTCGCTTTCTGAGCTCCTTGGGGCTGAGACAGTCTCTTCTCCATCAGCATCTTTTCAGTCCCTCAAACACAGCAAGCTCCCTCCCACCTGCCCCAGGACCTTGACACATGCTATCTCCTCTTCCAGGACATTCACCCCGCACCTCTTTGCCTAATAACTCCTACACATCCTTTAGGGATCAGTGACAGTAGTCACTTAATAAATATTCCTGGGAAGAATGAGCGGGTGTCCCAGGAGCAGCTCTGATGCACGCAGGCTTTACCTTGTACAGCAGCAGTGACCCATCTCCCCCTACTCAAGCGGGCACTTGGGCTGCTGGTGCACTAGGCTCTGACATGGGGATGGAATGACCCCTTCTTCTGGAATAGTCCCTGCATCCCGGTACCACATCCCATCCCTGTTCTAAGACATGCTCAGCCCCCCAAAGCAGAAGAGGGAGGGATCTGAACAGCCGCCCCCACCCAGCAGGTTGCTGTCCCCCTAGACCTCAAAGGCTGGGAGGAAAAGTTAGATGGGCCACCCTGTGTGGTGTGTCCTGGCTGTGGGGAGAGTCCCCGACCCTGGAACCTGCTCACAAACAAGTCAGTTCCTGGGCTTGTGGAGATGCCACCCAGAAGGATCTGCCCATTCAGTCCAGTAGGACTCCTACCTCCAGGCTGGTGTGGGAGGGGGCGCCCCCAGCTGCACCCCAAGCATGCAAAGCCCTTATTCCCCAGCTGTGTACTGCACACGGGCCAACCTGGAGAACTGGCAGTTGGGCATGAGGACCCAGCCTCAGACTTCTCCCAGCTCCAGGACAGGACAGTGGGATGCTTGGGTTGTGGGCGGGAGTGGGGGTCGGGCAGGGCTGCCCAGGCCTAGGGAGATAGGAAGCCTCCTCAGTAGCCATCTTTTCCAAACAAGTTGTCATCTTCAGGAGAAAAAGGGCACCACTTTGTAGACTCAAATGTCCAGCTGCAGGACCTGCCCCCCTCCTCCCAAAAGAGGGCAACAGCCAACACTCAGGAGAAGCGTGCCACCTCTGTGTTGTCCTGCTCGCCGGCGTGCACGAGGCTTTGGAAAGTACCAGCAGGTACTCACCGGGCACCCTCTGTGTGCCTGCCAGGTGCTGGCCCGAGGACCCTGAGCTCCAGACCCAGGCTCCAGGGAGCCGGGGCTTTACTCTGCTCTGCCACCAACCTGCAGAGTGCTTTGGGACAGAACATGTCCCCCTCTGAGCCTGCGGCCTCAGCTGTAAAATCTGAGGATCATACTCCATATACCAATGGGGTCCCCCAGATCTGACCTTCTAGGGGTGCTTCACCCTCTCTGACTCCCTCCTGCTTGAGGGACTTTGCTGCCCCTCCCGCCACCCCATCTGGCCTTCGGGCCTCCACAGAAGAGGAGGAGAGGGTGATTTAAAAAAGGAGGGTTCAAAGATCGCAGAGCCTGTTCATTTGTTACAGGTGATGGATGCTGGTGGCTACTCATCTGTGCTCACTACTGATCAGAAACCAGTCTCCGAGGGAAGATAAAAGGGTGGGGGTGAAGGGGGCAGAAAAGAGACAGCATGACCAAAGAGCCAGCTGCATGGTCAACGTCTCCACCCTCTGCTCAGGGGTCTGGTCCAGCTCTCGGGCACGGAGAGGTCAGGGAGCAGGGACCCAACACTGGCTTCTCACAGTCTCCGTGTCCAGCATGCTGACTGGCACAGTCCACTGAGTCTGCCCAGCCAGCGAGCAAGGAAGGTGGTGCTATTCTCGTTGGAGATGTGAAGAAGTGAAGCCCAGAGAGGTTAAGTAACGTGCCCAAGGCCACACAGCTAGTGGTAGAGCCAGGATCTGAACCTACATCTGTCTTTCCCTACGTACTCTTTCCCTCCATGCCAGGTACCAGGGTCTGCAGTGAGGGTCTAGGGTGCTTCAGTGAAAAGGGCATGGGACTGGGAATCAGGAGCCTGTCCAAGGCTAGCCTCCCCCCACCTCAACCACTATAAACAAGCCGTGCGCTCTTGGACAACACAGGGTCTCTTTCTGGGTCCAATTGCACTATCTGTAAACTGGATGATGCAGTACTTCTCGAACTAATGTGAACAGGAATCACCTGGGGGGGGGGGAGGCAGGTATAAAAGTACAGACTCCTGGGCCCACCTCCCAAATGCTCTGATTCAGTTGATCGAGAGCAGCATGATGCTGATGCTGCTGGTCTATGGACCGTACTCTTGAGTAGCACCGAACACTTGGGGTCCTTTTGGATCTCAAAATGTAATGACTATTAGAAGCCCGGGATGAGGGAATGCTGAGTAGGAGGCCAAGACATGAATCAGGGCATGCTCTGGGCAAAAATCTCAAGTCTCCCATCAATCAGGATGTTCCCATCCTCACCACCTCCTGCCCTCCACCAGGGCTGACTCCCCCACCCCACCAGGCTCCATAGGGAGCCCCCCTCTGCCACATCCTGAATGCAGCTCTCAGTGTGAGCCCACAGTGGGACAGCAGTGACAAGAAAGGGCTTAGGAGCCATGCACTGCAGCTTGGAAATGGGGCTTCTCCCCTTAGGAGCTGTGTAACCCTGGGAAAGTTACTAGACCCCTCTGAGTCCCTATTTCCTTATCTCTAAAATAAAGGATAGAGTGGAAACTACCATCCACATTCACCCACATGCATCCATTTAGGCTCGGGCATATGCAGGATGTCACTGGAAAGGTAGAAGAAATGGCCAGTTGGATCTATAGAGGGAAATTAAGGTCAATGGTAGGGCTGGGTGAGGAGGGTTGGGAGTGGGGGTGTGGGAAAGGATTTATCAGTCACTGGATACTCTTTGGGAATGTTTGCATTTCTTACCGCATGCTATTATGCTTCTAAAAGAGATTTTCTACCTGCTTATGGGGCTGTGGTAAGGTGATCCACATAAAGGGTTTTAGTATAATACCTGGCATATAGTAAGTACTCGAAAAATTGTCAGTGCCGCTTCTCCTCCTTCTTATCCCTCTCCAGCTGGCTGGCTCTCTCGGCCCACCTGCCAGTCTCCTGAACCGGAATGCTGCTCGTCTTTCCGTTGCCCTTTATTTATTTATATGTCTTCAAAAGGAAGGGGTGTGTGTGGCTGGATCAATTCATCTGCATCACTCACTTTGCTCAACTGCCTCCCTCTTTCCACCCCTTCTCCCCCTCGCTGAGACCAAGAGCGTAAATTCCTTCTGGCTATTAATTAAAAGCAGCCTCTCCCTTAGCTCGAGTGTACTTGCCATAAATTAATAGCGGTCTTCTTAATCAAATCTTATCTCCTCCTCGAGCCATAAACACATGGAGCTCGACTTGGTATGTCTGTGCACCCAACCGTGACATTTAATTTCTGATGCTTTAGCAGGCTTGGTGGGGTGGGTGGGTACCTATCTGGGGGGCTGCCCACCTTGAGTCCCAGCATCAGATCCCTGGTTGACCAAGTGGGTTTACTGAGCTGCCTCCCCCGATGTCAGGAGGCAGAGCATGCCTTACTCTTGAAACCAAAAGGTTCAGAAGTTTAATCATCATGATTATCATCTCTGACACTAGAACGCCTTTGAATTGTTCTACCCCATCTGGTTCTCGTGACAGCTCTATGAGGGGCTGGACCTCCTTTCAGAGATGGGAAAACTAAGTCCAACACGTTCTTTACAGTCAGATCGGCATGGGATTCTTGCCCTGCCACTTTCTAGCTGTCCCTCTGACCTTCAGTATCTTCATCTGTCCAAAGGGGTAAGATAATGGCCCCTGCAGCTTTGATGTGAGATGGGATACAATGTCACATGGAAAGGGCCCAGGCCAGTGCCTGGCGGTAGATGCTGCACAGGACAGAGCTCTTCTTCTCAGGGACCCAAGACCATTCTTCCAGCTACAAACGGAGGAGCCTGGACACAGAATTCCATCCTGAGTTTCTGGTGCCTGGGGTCACTGGGCTAGGTCCCTCGAGCAGGCTCAGCCTGACCTGTTCCCTGCCCCTGGCCCGCTCCAGTGTGTGTCCACAAGCCCCAGGACAGAGGTGGAGCCAGGCGCTGCCCATGCCACGGGGGGGGGGGGGCCAGCGTGGGCCAGCTTACTTGTAGTGCTAAAGCTACTCTGAGCGGCAACCACCCCAGGGCGCCCTGCTGACACCCCCTCACTGCTCCACTTAAGTAGCTGAGAGTCTCCAGCAATTTCCATTTGGCCGTGGGAAGCCTTGAACGGCACATGCCATCCTGGTGGGAGCTCGTTCATAGATGAGACAGGACTCGGGAGCAGCTCCTAGAGCTGCTTTCCCCACTCAGGGCTCCGCGGGCCCTTCGGGAAATGGGCCTTTCCGTCTGGGTCCCGGCTTCCCCAGTCCGGGCTCCCGGGCAAACAGCCCTCCTTCTGCCCACCAAATGCTCCGGCGGACTTCTCTGGATCTTGCTCACAGAATTTCCGTGTCATGAGCTTCTCCCTTCCTAAGCATGCAGCTGCTCTCCCTTTAAAGCCTTCTCACCGCTATGGAAGCTGTTGTTATTATTATTATTATTTTTTTCTATACAATCAAGTGTGTTCATAATCCCTCATGCCCACAGGGAGGCATCTAAGAAATGCCTCTCCTGTCCTACCTCTTCTCAGCATCACGGTAGCTTCTAACCACGCCGTCTCTAAAGCCTGACCGGGTAGGGTATGCTCACCCAGTGGTTCTCAAAGTGGGGGTCCCCAGAACAGCTGAAACAGCAGCACCTGGGAACTTGGTAGAAATGCAGGTTCTGGACCCTACATTTCTCCCCACTTGAGGAGGCAGAAATTCTGCAGGTGGGGCTGACCGGTCTGTATTCGGCAAGCCCTCCAGGGGACTTTGACCCACGCTCAAGGGCAAGAGCTGATGCGCTAGGTGAGTGGTTTTCAACCAGGAGTGCCCCCCAGGAGACATGTGGCCATTTCTGGAGACATTTTGGTTGTCACAAGGGGCATCTAACAGTAGAGACCAGAGATGCTGCTAAACACCCTACACGGCACAGGACGGCCTCCCAGAACAGCGATCCGGCCCAAAGTGCCTCCATGCAGAGGCTGAAAAATCTTGCTCTAGACCCACCGAGGCTAGGATTATCCTGCCAGAGCATCTGAGAAGGGTGAGGGGATGTCACAGTGTCCCCCAGCATTCCCAGGGCCAGAGTAATATAATTCCGGGGCAGACTCCCAAACCCAAGAGCTCTGGACGATCACAGCGAACATGTGTGCAAGGAGCAGCCCTTAGAGTGGGGCCCTCCCCTGGGGACCCATTTTCCAGACGGGGAGCCTACAGCGCAGGTCTCAGTTGTGAGTGACAGGGCAGACACAGGAGCCCGGAAGCGGTGTCCTCACCATGACGCCACGCATGGTCCCTTTAACTAGAGATGCTGGGATGTTGTTAGGCCATCTATTTAAGCAAAAAGGGAAAATGCAGGCATTGCAACCTCTTGCTCACTTAGTCTAGGAGTCATTACTGAGTGCCTACTGTATGCTTCTCCCTAAGCTAGCTGCTCTATGGTATGGCAGTGCAATTCCACAACACAAGAACTCACACTCCAGCTGGGAGAGACGAGCACGCACACACACACACACACACACACAGTGCAGTTGTAGGCGCTCCGCGCATTAAGAGAAATAAAATGGGGGCGAGGGAGGCCCCTGCAAGAGCTAGGCCTTGAGAAGTGGGTCAGATTTGCAAGCTGGGGAGGGGAGGCCAGTAAAGCAGAAGGAAGAGCACAGGGTAACGCCGTGTGGCTCCGCAGCGGGATGCGGCTCTGAGTCCCGCTGCACCACTTACCAGTGGTGTGACTCTCGGGCAAGTCACTTACTCTTCAAGCCTCAGTTTCCTAACCTGCAATGTGGGGACGTTGCTACCTGCCACACAGCGCTGGCAGGGGAGGAAACAGGAAGTCACAGCAAAGCACTCGACGCTCACCCTGTTTGCCAGGCTGCTCCCAAGTCAGTGCTGGCAGCTCCTGAGGCCCGGATGATTCTGGTCTGGGCGCCGGAGCCTGGAACCCTGCTCAGGCTGTGAGACTGGGCAAGGTGAACAAGAGTACGTGTGTCTGGGCAACAACAGAGCCCCATTCCCGGCCAGCAGGGCAGAGCAGCTCATTTCTTCTGAGCGGGGTCCCGAAGAGCCCCTGCAGATGAGCAGGTGTCACAAGATGCTAAGTGCCATTAGCACCTAATTACGCCTTTGTCCTTGCCTTAATCAGGTGCTCCGGAAAGGGACTGCCAAGGGGACAGCCTTAAAGGGGAGCAGGCTGCTGCTGGCGGGCACATCTACACAGGAGCTCACCCTTCTCCAGAACGGGGCCGCTCTCAGATGGCCTGAGGGCTGGGGGAAGCCAAGGGGACAGGAAGGATCAGCTGATTAGACTTCAAAGCAGAGGCAACAGAAGTCTTGGCTCAAGAGGAAACAGGGAGCCAGTGGGGTCCTCTGAGAAGGGGAAGGCGTTCGATGCAAGAGGACATTTATCAAGATGAATCAGACAGCTGTCTGCAGGACGGGGGGTGACGAGAAGCTGGATCCGAGCGCTCAGCTAGGAGGTTATTACCATCATCTGGGTGTGAGCTAATGCGGCTAGGCACCAGGATCACGGGAGAACGGATGGGCCTGGCAAGCGAGTTCTCCCTCGCAGGCATTCACACCCCCCCCCGCCCCCACCAAGGACTCGAAAACAGCCTTGCCTATCACAGAGAACAGGTGCCAAAACCCAGACCATCCACGGAAGACGATGAGCACTCTGCCCCCTCAGACCTCGGTCTGTGACTTGAGATTTTCACCAGTCCAAACTTGGGGAAAATATGGACCAAAGGCTCTAAACCCCAGGGGCTGGAGGGCGTGACCAACTCTGCCCTTCCTGGGCACGACCACCATGCCCACCGCTTCCTTGCCCGGTGACAGCGGGTTCTTATTCCTCCTGGTCTCGGGTCACATCTGGAGGGCAGGCGAGGGGTCCACTGAGGTCAGGTCAGGGGAGTGACTATGGACGGTTGGTGCCTGGTGCCTGGAGAGACACAGCTGGGGCTCTGGTCACCCAGCGCCGTCTCTGCTTCCCTAGCTCACCAGCACACTCTTCCTGGGCCCCATGCTGGGGTTGCCAGATTAGGCAAAACGCCAGATGCCCCACTGAATGTGAACTTTCAGCCCCTGGACCGGCAGAGCTGGGGCTGCACTCCACACCTGCAGGCAATGCAAGGTCCGGGGCAGTTCATGTTTATCTGCAACTTAAATCTACCTGGGCTTCCTGTAACCAACCTGGTCCCCTATCCACCTGGAGATACCAGGTGCACGAGAACTAAAACCCAGCACAGAACGAAGTGTGCTGGACTCCAGGACAGCTGGGGCCTCCTCTGGTTCTCCGCAGGGCTGGGGCAGCTCATCTGCAAAATGGGGATAATATCCGGGGACAAGAGGGCGGGGGTAACGTAGCTGACATTTAATTAGGGATCAGAGACTGCCAACAGCATGCTCGCCACTCTAAGGACACAGTGTGGGCGTTGCCAACATGCCCAGCCTTGGTTTCTCATGGGTAAGAGGAGGGCGTTGGCCCCTTTCAACTTAAAAACCTAATGATGATTCTGGGCACCTGCCTGGATCCGTCACGAAGAACGTGTTCACAGAATTGCAACTTGTCCTACCAATGGCCCCCTCAACACAAAAGGAGAAAGGTAAATCCGCAGCCCGAGGAAAGGACCATGTCCTGCAGCCCACGGCCAAGCCTCGATGAGCTTGGCACCACCTTCCCCTTGGAATGAGGCCACTCTGCTCCCATCATGTGGGACTTAGAGGCTGGCGACACGCTGATGCCCTGGCCCTGCCATCAGGATTATAACCTGTATGATTAGAATGTGTAAGAGCAGATTTTATCGGGATAATAAAAATAAAAATGATCAAAATGGAGTCGGAACCCAGCCAAAGAGGGAGCATTGGAGGGAAAGGGTTGGAGGCTTTTTGATTTGTGAAGCAGGCCAGCCATGTGGAGGATGGGCTGACCTCCTCCCTATGCCCCCCGCCAACACCTCCAGCCATCTGTCCCCGCCAGCTCCCTGCCTGGCTAGCTTGCTTCCAGAAACATGGCGGTCTAGAGTCTAACGGGACACACCAGGAGCCTTCAGGAGGAGTCCTGCTCCAGGCGGGCCCAGACCAAGGGGCTTGCCCAGACCAAGGAGCTTGCCCAGACCAAGGAGCTTGCCAAGGACGCACGGGTGAGAAGGAACGTCCACGGAGGGCTTCTTTTAAGCACTGCCTGATGCCACGAGCTCTGGGGGAGGCACAGAATCAAAGGGTCACAGATTCATGCCTCGTCCACATGCCTTCCTCCCAAGCACACTGTGGGGCACTAAAATCCTCAGCTCACCCCAGGAGTGCTATATTGGCAGCACACGGGGCTATCCACAGAAGCGTGGATTCACAGGTTCACACAGGGTGGTGTGGGGAGGGCTCGCAGCTCAGCTGCTCCAATCTGCTCATTCTACCTAAGGCAGCAGGGGCCCCGAAGCTGTAACAGAGCTGCCAGCCCAGATCTTCCCTGAATGGGCTGGTGGGCTCCATCCTCATCCTCCTGCTAGGCCCACATCCCTGACTCCCCAGGTAAAGGTGGGGCTCTGTGGGTCCTTCCACCAGCCCTGGATCCAGAGCTGCTCCCAAGGGTCCATGCAGGGCAAGGGCCCAAATACCTATGTTCTTCAAACCCAAACACCCACATTCTTCAAGTTTCTGGGCAACCCTGATGCCCAAAACTCTAGGGAAGGCAGGGCAAAGGAGCCTCAGGACCCACCCCAACCCCTCCTTCCAGATGGGGACTCTCCTCCTGACTGAGCCAACAGCATGCTCGCCACTCTAAGGACACAGGGTGGGCGATGGGGATGGCTCTGGAGGGCTGAGCTGTTGAGGGAAGCTGGGCATGTGTTCGGGGACTAGGGGTAACCGGGGCAGCACGTGCTTTCTGGGGGCCTGGGCAAGGACAGAGGTGGCACCTGCCTGGCCTGCCAAAGGTGGACACCCAGTGTGGAGGGATTGGAGGCCTCAGGGGAGGAGGAGGCGGCACCCAAACTTGAACCCCTTCTCTGCAGTGCGCCCCCAACTCATACCATTCACATGGTGCCTTCTGATCAGATTTGGGGTTTCTTACACGAAATAATCAGATCACAGGAGGCGTTAACTGGATTAAGCAGACGGCTTCCAAGGGACGCTGGCTAGGAGTGGCTAGTCAATAAGCAAGCATGGGGGCCTGGGCATGTGACAAGGGCTGGCTTCCAATCCCTTCCCTCCTGGGGCGAAGCAGGGTGACAGGGTGCTCGGGGGGGGGGCGGGCTGGGCCTCCTGGGTCCTCAGCTGCCTCCTAACTTGTCCCCATCCCCTCACATACCCACCCCAGCCCTACCTCAGTGTCCTTCCTTCTTAAGAGCATGGACCACATGGCCAGCTCTGTGTTAGACATGTTGCATTTTAACCTTTAACCTCATAGAAAACTTACAAGGTCAATTTCAGCATCTCCATTGAACAGAAGGAAAAACAGAAGCTTAGAGGTTAAAAGAATTGCCCCATGATTCATGGTTAAGAAATAAATTTGGGATTCCAATCCAGATCTGTTTGATATTATTTCCATCTCAAAAACTGTCCCCCCAAACCTAGTCTTGGCCAATTCCCCCAACTTCTGGGTCCAGCTGTGGCCTATCCCCACTTGCCAGCATCTGAGGCTGAATGTTGGGTAGGGGGAGGCAGTGTTGGTGTGGATCTGTGGGCTTCGGTAAACGGGTCAAGACGCGTGAGGACCCCCCTCCCCAAACCCAGCTGATCCTGACCCACAGTGGGCTGGGGCGCTGCCTTCCCTGTGGGGCATCTGAGGCCTGAGTCACATGTCCTCAGGCTGTCCTAGGTCAGATACCTCAAGGCAGCCATGCACACCCATGCACACACCCACACACACCCATGCAGACATACACAGGAAGACACATGCATGCACACACACACAGATGGACGCACACACACACACACACAGGCACACACCCAACAGGCCCACTCCTCCTTCCTGCTTTATTCCCACCCCCCTGCACTTACCAGTATCTAGCATAGAGAAATTGTACCTAACTATTCTGCTAGTAATTTCCCCAGCCAGAATGTAGTGGCCATGAGAACAGGGCTATTTGCCCATTTCTGCTTCTTCTACGGCTGCATCCTCAATTGCTAGAACAGTGCCTGGAGTCTAGCAGATGTTCAATTAGCATTTGCGGAATGAACGAGAATGCAACCAAGCTCCTGAGAGTGGTGGGTGCTGAGGGCCTGGGGCAGTGGGTTAACACTGTGGGCGGTGCGATTCTCTCGCCCTCGGCTCCTGACCGAGGGTGGGCCCGTGGACGCTGGGGCCCAGTCTGGGGGCCACCACGAGGCTCCAGGAACGTAAGTAGTAGGACCTGCTGGAATGGAGGGGCCTCCCTGGTGCCGGCGTGGCCCCCGCGGCTGCCAGACACCCGCATCAGCAGCTGCACGTGTGGCTCTCAGCTCTGCGTGTGACTGGGCCCCTGGCCGCTGCCTGCTACAAGGACATTGCCAGGGTAGCCTAGCAGGGTCAGCGAAATGGCCAGCACCCCAAGCTGCTTCTTAATGAGGTGTGGAGTCAAGGGATCAGCCCCTGATGGCCCCAGCTGCTCATCATCGCCCCAGGGACTGGCAGGAAGCTGGGGTGCAGTGTCAGTGAGGGCCTGATGTCCCCCAGCTCTCCCAAAGGCCCCGCAAGGGCTCGTCTGCCCCGGAATGCATGGATGCAGCCACGAGAGAGGAGCTGGGGGAGCTGCGGACAGGCCCCATCCTGTCCGGCTCCCTGCCGCTCAGGACCAGCCGCCAAGCAGCCCGGGGGCATGAGGGACACGGCCCAGGTGCAGGAAGCCCTTGGGACATGGTATTGAAGAAATCACAGGCCCCGGCCTTTGCGGGGATAGAGGGAGCCCACCGAATCAGAGGCCCTCCCGGCTTCGTGTTCCAGGCAGGCCTCCCACCAGCCCGTCAGTGCCAACACACCTGGGCTGTTCTGGGCAGAGACGCACAGGTGAGGTGGCCCAGCCAGAGGCAGTGAGAGGTTTGCCAAGACGGGTCTTTTGGAGCAGAACCATCAGACCACGTGGAGCAGCAGGAAGGGCAGAGCAAGGGCCCATGGTGTGGGTGTACAGGGAAGGGGGGGTCCCCACGAGAGAAGGCATCTTGGCACGGTGATAAGGGATCAGAACGGGGCTCAGCACACCTGGTTGCGTCCCCACTCTGACTCCATCAAGCTGGGTGACCTGGAGAGCTTGCATGGTATGAAAGCGCAGGGGAGGCCACACCTGATCTGGAGACCTTGGGTGGGTCACTTCACTCAACCCCCTTGAGCCTCAGTTTCCTTATCTGTGAAATGGGTGAGTAGGAATATGAAGTGAGGTCACCTGTAACAAAAGCACCTGTCCTGATGCACTGCATTTGTTTTTACGTGTATGCAGTTTCATATTCCTGCATCTCCTCCCTGTCCCACGTCCTGGCCTCTGAGTGCAGGGCTCTCACTGACCGTGAACCTGGTTCTTATGGCACAGTGTCTGGGGGCCCGGCACTCAGCTGATTCTGCTACCCCCACCCCCACAGGGTGATGAGGAACAGGGACAGGCTGGTGTCAGCCTCCACAGACCCTCCTGCCACCACGCGGATCTGGGGAGTCTTCAACCCTAATCCTCCCTCCAGAGCCTCCAGAGTCTCGTCACAGCCTCGCTACACCTGATCAAAGGAAGCAGAGACAGGTTTGGGGCGAGGGAGGCTGACCTTATCATCAGAGGCTGGCCACTTGCCTCAATCCACTCCTTGCCCAGAAAAGCACAGGCAGGACCCTGCCCAATTTCTTCCTGGGCCCCTGGTGGGCAGTGGGGGTCCCAGGGACCGTCTCCTAACCCACGCTGTGCCCGGTGCACCTGGTCTCAGCTCACCTGCTTTACACCTGTGCTCATTCCTACCAATAGCCGGCTGCTCCTCATCTCACCCTTTCCTTGAACACTTACTCTCCCAACTTTTGAGTACTTCCCACTCTCCCCCATCTCACGGGGGGTGGGGGTGGGGCTTGCAGGGTGGGGCCTCCCCCGGTTCTAGCTCCCTGGTCCCCCCCCTTGCCTGGTATGGGCCTCCGGCCTCTCTCACTGCTGCCACCAGAGGGAAAGCCAACCAGGGCGGAGGGTGAAAGCCTGATGCAGTAAGATTTCTGGACTCAGGACACAGGACACCCATGATCAAATCTCAGCCCGGCCATTTGCAACTGTCAGGCCGTGGGGAAAGTATTTAACTTCTGTGAGCTCAGTTTTGTCAACCAGGGTACCATAGCACTTGGCTTACAGGACTTTCTGGGATTAGCCATGTAGCTGGCGGACACAGGGCACGTGGAAGGTACAGAATTTCTGGAACCACGGGCTCACCGGCCATGCCTCTCCTCCAGCGTCCGCCCCCTTGCAGTCTCCCTCAGACATAATCCTCAGAGGTACGTTTTCATAGGAGTGTTTTTTACCTGCACTTTGTGCCTATTATTTCACCTCATTTTGATCGTATCCCTACCGGGCTAAATATTCTCCATCCAGCCTCACCCATGCGCAAACGCCCTTGTTCCTCTGAGATCACACGGCCAGCTGGCAGCCGAATGTCGCAGACCCCCGGAGGGGGGGTGCCAGTGAAGGCCCTGCCCCAGCCTCACCCCCGTCACTGTGTGGGAGCCACCCAAGCACCCGCAGAGCGGAAGGGTCCTCTGGCGCTCAGAGGCTGCTCCGCTGGGTGCGGGGAGGGGAGGCGGGGAGCCCCAGAATCGAACCCCCAGCCCTCCTGGGGCAGGCGGCTCAGCTGCACGGGGCTGGGTGGGGCAACTCGGGTGGCATGGGCCTCTCGGATGGCCAGCCGGCAGCGAGGCAGCCCCATGCATCAGCTAGTTTTAATTGTTTGTTCTCCAGCCTTGTTTACGAGGCGATAAAATCCCTAACACAGATAGGGCCTGCTCCCCCGCCCCCACCCCACCCCCCTGCCTGGCTCGCACTCCCTGGGGATGCGGCTCTGCTCTTTGTAGAAACCACTTGCTGAACTGGACCCACTTTAAAGCCGTCATTGTCAGTAAACGACCCTCCCAGAGAAGAAGCTGCAAGTGAAGTGTGAAGCTCTGGGTACATAACAGGCATCACTGGCCTCTGTCTTTATAAGGGACTCAAATGGTCCTCCAGGGAGCAGCCGACCCTGCCAAGGACAGCCCCCCAGCCAACATGGGTGGCCCCCCCCACCCCAGCCGGGGAGGCTGGGAGGGGCCCACACGAGGTGGTGAGCAGAGCTGGGTCCTGGCCTGGGCCTGCCATGGACTCTGAGCTGTAAGACCCGGGTGGGTGTCTATCTTCATTTTACACAGTAAAGGAAAGGGACCCAGCATTCGTGGCTTCTGCATCTTTGATTTTTTGAAGTAGTGGACTCTTGCTTCAGATGACATCTTATAAGATCCCAGTAGACAAGACAGCTAAGAAGAGACTTTTCTGGCTACAGAGCAAGTGGGAATGACAGACTCCTCCTTTTGGATGAATTACCCTTTTCCTGTTTTTCCAGTTGAAGTCTAGGAGCTTCTGGAAGGCTACAAGTGGGCCTTTAGCTTTGTGGTATCCTGCACAATGAGCTTGGCCCAGTGGTGTGTCCCCAGCTGTGCTTAATACGTGTGTGTGTGTGTGTGTGTGTGTGTGTATGGAAGGAGGAGGGGAGAGAGGAGGGACGGAGGGAGGGAGGACGAGGGAGGGAACACACATTAATCTTTCTTTCTCGAGTTTCAAACACAGCTCAAAACTGTTCCTCCACCCTGAGCCATCCTCTACCTCATGGGGCCCAGAATAACACTGGCAGCCCCTCTCCTTCCCCGAGGAACCCAGCCTGCTCCAGGATCCGGCGAGCTAAGCCTGGGGTCTCCAACATGGGGGCCCAAGGGCCCCTGAGCCCCTATGGGGGGAGGCTTCCAGCGCACGCACACCCCAAGCCCTGTCTGCTGGCAGAATCGACACGCCTCACACACCACCGGCCATTTGTCAGAAGTGCGTGGCTGGTGTGATTAATAAGGTAAAAATCCATTTACAAGTGATACAGAATTCATAGCAGCCCTTTGTCGTGTGTTTCCTCAAAGAGCGGCTGCTAAATGAACAGCCACAAGCAAGCAGGGTTCCCGGACTTTCTCTGGAAGTGGGTCTTTGTGCTGGAAAAGGAGCGCCATGGGTCCCACACGGCCTGACCCCCTTTTTGCCATCCCTGCCCCCACCTCATCCTCCATCCCATCCAGGAATCCAAGGATGGCAGCTGTCTGCTGGGCCAGAGGCCACATCTGGAATCCATTCTCTTCATTAAATTAGGGGCTGTTTCCCAAGCTCTGGCTCCCTTGATCCCCCAAAGCCCTGTTCGTGCTGTTAACAAGGACAGTAATTTGTTCATTAAAAATGGGCCGCCTTCCCAACAGGCTGCCACCTGCCCTCGGGGAGGGAGGAGGGGAGGCAGAGTGGCCTCCGTCCCGGGGTTCCACAAAGGGCCTCTCCAGGGCAGAGCCCCACCCGCTCTGGCCACTCGGCCAGTGACTCCAAGGATGCCCTGGGACAGTCTGGGGGCAGCTCCTCTCCCGCTCCATGACAGGGCTTTGTGGCCATCCAATCAATGCGGACAACTTGATCTGGCACGGAGTCCCTGTGCAAACCACAGGCCATCAAGAGTCATTTATTGTCCTGAAAACAAACGGGTCTCCTCCCCCAGCAGCGGGCCCATTCCGCCTTTCCCCCCGCCCCCCCCACCCCAGGGGTATCCTGCACCTGCCCTTGCAGCAGCTCAAAACCACGCATCCAGGGCCACTCACCCCTGTGCATTCCAATCTCTGTCCGAGCCAGGCTGGCGCCACCAGGGGACAAGACAGGAGGGAGGGTCTTGTGCATGGTAACAGGCCAGAGAGAGGCCTCCACGCCTTCAGACCCTGTCCCTTTAGTAGCGACCTGAGTTTAACCACATCGATCCCTGGAGGTGTTGTACTGGGTTAGTGTCCCCAGAATCCTTGTTCTCCCAGAAGCTCAGAATGGGACCTTACTTGGAAATGGGGTTGTTGCATTTGTAATCAGGTTGAGATGAGGTCCTGGATGAGGTGGGGCTTCTGACGGTGTCCTTCTAAGAAGAGGGGAATTTGAACACAGAGACACAGAGATGCAGGGATGCAGGGAAGGAGGCCACGTGGCATGCAGGCAGAGACGGAAGGCAGGCTTCTCTAAGCCAAGAAAACGGAGGGCTGCCAGGAGCCTCCTGAAGCCAAGAGAGAGGCAGGGGACGGATTCTCCCTCAGGGCCTCCAAAAGGAACCAACCCTGCCCACACCATGATTGTGCACTTCTGGGCACCCAGTTTGTGGTACTTTGCTGTGGCTGCCACAGGAAACGCCTACAGGTGGGTCGTGGGTCGGGCAGTGGGCTGGTTAGTTTTCTGTGTCAACTTGACCGCGCTAAGGGATGCCCAGACAGCTGGGGAAGCATTATATCTGGGTGTGTCCATGAGGGCCTTCCTGGAAGATATCAGGATTTGAACTGGTGAACTGAGTAAAGCAGATGGCCCTTACTGACAGGGTGGGCACCATCCCATCCATTGAGGGCCCCAGCAGCACAAAAAGGCAGAGGAAGGGTGAATTTGCTCTGCTGAACTGGGAGATGCATCTTCTCCCGTTCTTGGACATCAGCGCTCTTGGTTCTCGGGCCTTTGCATTTGGAACTGGAAACACACCACTGGCATCCCTGCATCTGAGCTTACACACAGCAGACTGCGGGACTCCTCAGCCTCCATCGTCACATAAGCCAGTTCCTCTCAATAAATATACGTGTCTGTATATTCTAGTGATTCTGTTTCCCTGGAGAATGCTGACTGATACAGGTGGGTTTGGGAAACTGAGGCCCAGAAGCTGGAGTGGTTCACCCTGAGGTCACAAGAACAAGACAGCAAGAGCATGGAGCCTGGAGTTTAAAGCCCACCCCCCAAACTCCCTCCAAGAATCCTTCTATGTGTCCCGGAGACGGAGAAGGAACAAGGAACACGGGGCCCACATTCCAGCCACGCTGTTAGGAAGGTGGCCAGGGCTGGAAGGCCGAGCATGGGAAGAGTGGAGACCATTCCCCCCATACTGTATCCCCAGCCTCAAGTCCAGCCTCTGGAAGCGGGCCTCCACCAAAGTTCCTAGACTCTGAGTGAGGATCTCGGATTCCCTAGCACACCACAGGGCACTAATAAGTGAATATAGGGAAGAAAAAGGGCTACAATCTTTTTAATGACATTCCTTTGCAGACTTCTCCTTTTGGATGCCAACTGGAAATGAAGCTGGATGATTTTCTTCCCATTCTCATCTCTTAAATCCCAGCGACCCACACAAGTTGCTTTGTGTTTGGGTCTGGGCACGGCCCCTCACCAGGGATGTTGATGTGAGCCTCTCCTGACAGCTGAGGCTGGATCACTCTTTATGGTGGGGGCTGTCCCGTGCACTGTAGGGTGGTCAGCAGCATCCCTGACCTCCACCCAACCCACTAGATGCCGGGAGTACCCATGCCAACCTAGGACAACCAAAAATGTGGACATTGTCCCATGTCCCTGGGGGGGGAGGGTCAAGTTACCCTGGGATGAGGCCACCTTGCGTTGGTCCCAGTGGGTACAGACTCGGAGGCCTCCCCATCTGTGCAGAACAGTGGACGTGCATCCTGGAAGAGGGGAGATCCTTGCTGCCCGATGATCTAGGGACCTGCCTTGCAAAGGAGAAGCTTCCTGTCTGAGGGCCTGTCCAGGCAGAGGTTGGACCACCCTCTGCTGGAGAAGGGATTCCTGCTCTGGAAGGGAGGGTTCACTCTTCCCCCTGAAGATGCTAAAATGCTCTGAGCAGCTAGCCTGCTGATGAGACAGTGGAATAACACCTTTCTCCCCTGAAATGAAGCCACCGCTGGGCCCCAAGATGCTCAGCATGCGGGGACGTCCAAGACGTCACACCAGGCAGGATGGCCTTCCCAGAGTATCCGGGAGCTTGGGCCCCTGGGACCCTTCCCGCCCCCCAGCTCTGCTGCATGGCTCTGTGCTACCTACTTTCCAAACACTATCTCATTATCTTGACTCCTTAAAATGACCCTATTAAAGAAGTATTATTAGCACACTTTAAAGAAGAGAAAATCAAGGCTCAGAGAAGTAAAGAAAGTTGCCGGAGGCCACATAGCATGTGAGGGGTAGAGCCAGGCTTCCCAGCTGGGTCTGTCTGGCTCCTTCGATGCAGGCCCCAGCACACCCAAGACCCTCGGACGACATCCCTCCCCCCTCGGGCCACCTCCTGGGGTGGTCACAGGGAGCCTCCTTCCAACAGGAGCCTTGGGAAAGAGGTGTCAAAGAGGAGGATGGGGACCAGGAGGGAGGCCCAGAACCTACCAACAGTGTCACCTAGCAGTCTCAGAATGGCTGGCCGAACGGGCAGCGGGTCCGTCCGAGACTGCCATGTGCGGGGAGTGCCCGGCCCGGCCGGCTCCTGGCCACGGGCGCCGACACGTCAGCCTCCTTGGCCGTGGCGGTGTTTATTTCCAGGGCGAGCCAGGGAGCGGTTTCCAGGTGGGGGTCCGTGGAAAGAGCGTGCTCACACACACTCTCTTTCAAGCTGCCCTCGGCTGTTCATCAGGAACAGAGCCCCATTCAGCGTGTCCAGTGAACCCGCCTGCGTGGCTCACAGCCCGCATTCTGGGAAGGGTGGAAAAGTCCATTCCAAGATGCACACCCGCTCCTGTCGGAGCCATCCCCACTCCGCCTTCGCCACATCCTTCCCAGCCTCCCCAGGAGGACAAAGCGAACACAGAGTGCCGGAAAGGGACCTGGCTGGCTCCGGGGGAGTCACTGGCCACTGACAAGTGTCACAGTAACACACATGCACGCACAACACACAGCATCCCAAGGGCCCAGTGGGTGCTGGGCTTGAAGGAGCAAGCGAGGGCTTTGGGATTCCTACTGATACCCCTTTTTCCTAGCTCTGCTGAGTCTGAGGCTGAAGGCCGGGGCAGCTAGCTGACTGGTGCAGAAATCCAGCAGAATGGGCAGGACAGGATGAGCTGTTCCAAGGGAGGGGCCAGGCGACTGGCCCAAGCCACTGGGTGACAGGTGGGTCTCTCACTGAGACAGCAGGCACACGGATGTAGAGCTCCTGGGGGCTCAGTTTAGGGGTGGTACTAAGAGAAGACCCAGGAGACATTCAAATGGAGATGTCCAGGTGGTCTGGGGCTCATCACATTTTGGCTCAGACATTTGGGCAGGAGCTGTCAGCCCAGCAATGGCCACCGAAGCCAAGGGGTAAGGGTGAGGGGTGACCCACATTTAGGGGACCGCCGCAGGAAGAGGAGGCCCCCAAATGGGCCTGGGAAGGGGAATTAGAGAGGCAGGAGGACCCCCCCTCCCAGGGGGGACCATAATGTTGTCAAAACCAAGAAGGGAGAGGTCCCCTTTGGGCAAGGTCAACTACAGGCCAAGAGGGCAAGTCTGTAAAAGGGTCCATTGGTCTTAGTGACGTGGGATCACAGGCAACCTTGCCTGGGAAGCTCCAAGGGGGCTGGGCAGGGGTGAAGGTGGGCAGGCAGTGAGGGAGGCGGGCAGATGGAGAGGGCTTGGCATGAAGCAAAGACAGAGAGAAGGGGCCAAAGCAGTCAGGAGAAATTGCTAAGATGTGAGAGACTTATTAGCAGGTGTGCCCTGCTGGGAGGGACCCATCAGAGAGAGGGAAAGGATGGAGGTAGAGATGACAGGGGGCACCTGAGCAGGGGAGGGGTGGGATCCACGCTCAGGGGCAGGGCCTGGGCGGGAACCCAGGAAAGGGGAGTGGAAGAGAGACATGGGGAGTAGAAGAGGTTTGCCAGGAGTCAAGTGCATTCTCTTCTCTTGGAGAAGGCAAGTGGGGCCACAAGCTAAGGAGTGGAGAAGGTGGCAGAGGGAGTAAGAGTGACTCCCAACCCTGTCCCAGATTTCCCTTCTCTCCCTTCCTGCATCAGCCCAGCATCACCTCCCCTGGGAAGGTTTCCTGGCTACCTAGTCCTGGGTGGGTTTCCGGTGACTCCCCTAAGTTCCAATAATGCCCCGCACACACCCCCACCCTGCCCGCAGTTCTGTTTGGGCATCTGGGTGCCTCACTACCACTCAGCACGTGCTGACAGGTCCCACCCACATCACCAGCCCGTCGTGGCACACGTGGCGTGTGACAGGTGCTCAAAATGCTTGTTGAGTGACTTACAGACCACCGCCTCTTCTCTCCATCTAGAGACTCAGACTCCCAGGATTCACCAAGTCTAAGAAAGCTGACACCCCATTTCCTTGCCAACCCAGCGAGACCACAGAAAATTGTAGAGTTTGCTTTTTTTAGTTCCTGTGTTTTAAGGAAAACAAGACAAAAAAAATCCACTCACACCAAACAAACAAAATGAGGCGGCCCTGGTGAAGTGCTGATGAGGTCTAATTAGCAGAGATGGGGCTGTGTTGGTTTTCCTTTGCAAACATCCTATTTATTTGTGGGGCGCTTGGGGGGGCACGTCATGCTTGTTTCTTATTATTACTTTGCTTCACGCCTCGACTACCACAGACGCACTTGTGATGAAAGACTGGCTCTCAGAGGCAGTAGCTGGAGCCCAGGAAGCCGGAGCCCAGGAAGCCGGTGGAGGCAGCCCCCTGGGGAAGTGAGACATGGCAGGGGACATGGCAGGGGGTGAGGGGTAGCCCGCTGAGCCCCTCTTCTGAGGTAGGGCCAGGGGAACTGCTTGCGGGTGAGGGGCCGGGAGCAGAGAGCTGAGAGGGTCTCTGGGTGCGGGGCGGGGAATGATGAATGTCAGGGTTTCCACCTGCCGTGCGGCCCCCATCCACACATCACTTCCAGCCCTTACACCAACCGCGAAGGCGGGGATGGCTGTTTTCATTTTGCCAACGAGGCTCAATGGGGTACCGTAAATTGACTCACGTGATGTGGCTAGCCAACGGTCAAATTAGGTTTCTAACCCCGGTTTGGCTCACCCCAGAGCTCATTTCCTTTTGGAAAGCCACTATCTACTCCCCATGGAGAATCCGGATTTTCAGTCCAGAGAATGGGGAGAGAAAGGGGAAATCAAAGAAAGAGACAATATAGTCTATCAGTAAAGAACACTGGTACTCTTCGTTATGAAAGCCCTGAGGCTGAGAGTCTAAGGAGCTGGTGAAGACGAAGTTAAGGGGAAGGTTCTCAAGGTCAAGTCCAACGGAGCGGCAACTGGACCAAGACGGAGTTAAGGATGCCGCAATGAGAAGCACTGGGCTAGCTCAATAGCCCATGTTTTTGAGGGTCTCCAGTATTTGGGGGCTCTGAGCTAGAGCATAAGGAGGACGGTCCCTGACTGCCTTACTCGTTCAACACTCTCCCTTGAGTAGCCTCTTGTCCCACTTACCCTGGGAGAGAAGGTTCATCCCTAAGAGCCACCACTAATTCAAGTGCCAAATAAGAGATGTAGACAGGAGTGGTCAAGAGTGCTTAGTAGGATCCTCCAGATCTTCAGGAAGGGAGGGAAAAGCTGTCCTCCCCACCAGAACAGTCCTGACATGAACAGACCCAAGCAGGAAGGCAGGGCTGCAGGTGAGCACAGGGGAGGTGCTAAGGACTCTTCTGCCCCATGTCAGTGTGGGGTTTTTCTCCTGCAATTCAGCTCAATCCTGGCACTATCTACCCGGAGACAGTGTCCAAGCCCACAGGTTAAAGGCTCAGTCCTATGAGATTGTCCCCTGCCCCTCCCTCAGATGCCAATCCCGAGACCAGGTTGTCCCCACCCTGTTTCTGACCCACTGGCTATGATTGGCGGTTCTAATGACCCCCTGCCTTGGGTTTGATACCTTATAGAATTCAGGGAAACATTTTAGTTACCAGATTACTAGGATGCAGAGCTCCCGTGCCCTCTCCAAGCACCCACTCTCCCCAAAATAGCCACGTATTCACCAACCTGGAAGCTCTCAGAACCTCATCCTTTGTCCTTTTGGGCTTTTATGGAGGCTTCATTACATAGGATGACTGATTAAATCATCAGCCTCTTGGTGACAGATTCAGCTTCCGGCCCCTCTCCCCTTCCCCAGAGGTCAAGGGTGGGACTGAAAGTTCGAACCTTCCAATCACAAGGCCGGCTCCCCTGGCACCCACCCCATGCTTAGGTGCAGTCCCAAAGGCACCTCATCAACACAGCAGAAGACACCTGTATTGCTCTCATCCCTTCAGAAATTCCAAGGGGTTTAGGAGCCCTGTGCCAGAAATGGAGAAGAAGAACAAATACATTTTCTTACTATAAATCCCAGGGTCACAGGTGCCCACTCTGAGTGGCTATTAACTAACTTACTAACCAACTGTTAACTATCTTTTTTTTTTTTTTTAAGATTTTATTTATTTATTTGAGACAGAGAGAATGAGAGACAGAGAGCATGAGAGGGAGGAGGGTCAGAGGGAGAAGCAGACTCCCTGCCGAGCAGGGAGCCCGATGCGGGACTCGATCCCGGGACTCGAGGATCATGACCTGAGCCGAAGGCAGTCGCTTAACCAACTGAGCCACCCAGGCGCCCCCAACTGTTAACTATCTTAATTATTCCCTGGCCTGAAAGCAGGGGAGGGTCACACTCATTCATTTATTTGTTCAACAGATATGCATCTGTCCAGTGCCTACCATGTACCAGGTGCTGTTCCGGACATTTGGGATTCACACAGGGACCCTGAGAAAATGTCCCTGCCCTTGAGAGGCTCACACTTTGGTGACAGGGACCAGAGTAAACAATACACACGCTACATTTGCAAGTGATCGAATGTGTTGCAAGGGGATACATGATGTGAAACAAGAAAGAAATCAAGCAGCCAGTGAGGGGTCTGGGGGTGTGACAGCAGGGGTTGGGGACAGGTGACAGCTAGGCTAGAGCTTGCTGGGAAGGGGACACCTGGGCAAGCACATAGGATAGAACCAAACAGCTTTCGGGGGGAGGAGTGTTCAGGGAAGCCAGACCAGTTGGCCCAAAGGTGCTCCCGTGGGGGCTGCATGGTGCGTGGGGCACACAGAACAGGATGGAGGCCACTCGGCTGATGCTGAGGGGCTCAAGAAGCAACAGTGTGTCAGATCTCATGGCCTCACAAGCCACAGTAAGGACGATGGCTTTCCTCTGGGGCTTTTTAAAAAAATTTTATTTATTTATTTGCCAGAACGAGAGAGAGAGCGCGCGCACAAGCAGGAGGAGGGGCAGAGGGAGAGGGAGAAGCAGACTCCCCGAGGAGCAGGGAGCCAGACGTGAGACTCCATCCCAGGACCCTGGGATCATCACCTGAGCTGAAGGCAGACGCTTCACCGACTGAGCCACCCAGGCGCCCCTCCTCTGGGGCTTTTATTTACACTATTTGGCTTTGGGCTCTGGCTTCTGTTGTTGTGTTTTGTTTTTGTTTTTAAAATGATATTTGACTTTGGGACAGTTTTAGATTACAGAGCAGTTGCACAGTTAGAACAGAGAGTCCCCAGCCGCCCCATCACCCAGCGTCTCCTATTCCTGGCATCTTACACGCTACGGCACATTGGTTACAGCTAAGGAACCAGCCTGGTATGTTACTATTAACTTCACTCCCGTGTATGCAGATTTCACTCATTTTCCCCTAATGTCCCTTTCCTGTTCCAGGACCCCATCCAGGATTTAGTTGTCATGTCTCCTCAGGCCCCTCTAGACTCTGACAGTTTCAGACATTCCTTTTTCCTGATGACCTTGACAGTGTCGAGGAGCGCTGCTGGTCAGGTATTTTGTAGAGTGTTTGCCAAATGCGGGTTCATCTGAAGTTTTTTCTCATGGTTAGGCTGTGGTTATGGGTTTGGGGGAGGAAGACCACAGAGGTAAAGTGCTATTATCAACACATCGTATCAAGAGGATGCATTATCAATTTGACTTCTCCCTAATGACATTGACCTTGATCACCTGGCTGAGGGCAGGGCAAGGGGCGTGTTTACCAGATTTCTCCTCTATAAAGTTATTTTTAAAATGCCCGGAGAGGGATCACTTTTATTTTGCAAGGATCACTGTGGCTAGCTACTGTTTAGTACTGGAGGTGAGCCCAGGGCGCACATGATGGTGGCCCGGCCGGCCAACAGCAGAGGAAATGGAGAGAAGCAGCAGGATCCTACACACATTGATAAGACAGATCCCGTTAATTAGATTATTCTACTGGATTAGATGTCGGTATAAGGGGTTTGTTTTCCGAGGTGGAAGAAATCATGCTTCTCGGCTAATGGGGATGACCTGAGAGAGAGAGGTGACGGGCCCTCTCATCTCTATGCGCCAGAAGCTCTCCACATCCCAAAGGGACCAACACCACGGACATCCCCCTGGAAACCTGAGAACCTCTCAGGGCACAGGAGACGAAGCCCCTACTGGCGGGGCATGTGGCCCATTCCAGCCATCAACTGGCAGCTGTTAGGAGCTCCAAGAGTCTCCAAAGGCCGCCGGCAGGGCTGGGGCCGGTGTGACAGGACGCACACAGCTCGGCCAGGCAGAAAGGGGTGCCCGCATATGCCCGGGCATGAGCAGAAGGGGGTGCCCGCATATGCCTGGGCATGAGCAGAAGGGGGTGCCCACGTATGCCCGGGCATGAGCAGAAGGGGGTGCCCGCGTATGCCCGGGCATGAGCAGAGGGGGTGCCCACGTATGCCCGGGCATGAGCAGAAGGGGGTGCCCGCGTATGCCCGGGCATGAGCAGAAGGGGGTGCCCGCGTATGCCCGGGCATGAGCAGAAGGGGGTGCCCGCCTATGCCCGGGCATGAGCAGAAGGGGGTGCCCGCGTATGCCCGGGCATGAGCAGAAGGGGGTGCCCACGTATGCCCGGGCATGAGCAGAAGGGGGTGCCCCATATCCCCGGGCACCTCCCCAGCCCTGAGATATGGGAAGACACCCCATCTCCCTCCTCCACGTCCTGGGGAAGGACACTGGTCTCTGGCGGGCACTGCAAGCTTAGGATGCTTTGGACCCACTGCCATCCAGGGATCTCCAGACAGGAGTTTGAACCGCACCCCCCGCCCCCGCCACCACAGGCTTCAGCAGCTCTGCAAAGTTGGCCACGTCCCCTGGAGAGAAAGAGAGGCCCAGCCAGGAATTTGAAGGACCCCGAAATGCGCCCCATCCCCCCACTCCAAGCCCAGAAGCTGCTTGCTCCTTCCCGGCCACTGCAGAAAGGGGAAAGGTAATCAATTGGCTCTTCTGCTACCAGCCCGAATTTTGTCCCATCACATGTGCTAAGCAGCTGCAAATCCCAGGGACAGTGTGATTCTCACTATCTGGGCCACTCTCTGGGTCTCTGTGACTCACAGGGCTGCTTTGGTGCAATTAGGACGCTGACAGCCAGGAGAGCTGATGGCATTGCTAATTCTCCCCAGAGCAGCTGTGAGGAAAGTAGGCGTGTGTACGAATGTATGTGTTTATGCACAAATGTGTGTGTGCATGCAACTGGTGTGTGTGATGTGTTTCTGTGTGTGATGCTATTTGGGTAAACAGCGTGTGACTATGTGTGTGATGTGTGTCCAGGAAGGACTAGAGGGTGTGTGTGTTAGAGGATGGGGGGGCTGGAGTGTGGAGATCAACAGGGCATGGAGGGGAGATGCAACCCCCTCAGGATGAGCATGAGGATCTGTCAGAATCATGGGAAAACTCTCCGAAGAGGTGAAATCAGCTATGGGTCTCAATTCTGTATGTTTTGCACAGAGAGAAATTACATTTTACTAGAAATCCAAGTAATCACGCTCCAACAAACGTGGTGGCTCAGAGTAGCTATCATGTGGCTCAAGGTCACAGGTTGGAGGCAGATGGGTAGGAACGGGGTTGAACTTCGGGCTCTCTCCCAGCCCCTTCCTCCCCGGACTCAGTGCCCGAGGAGGGGGATACAGCTCATCTCTCTTTCTCTCTCTCTCTGCCCCTCCGACACTGTGGAAGGGCAAAGAACCCCTCACCGGGGTTCAGGCTTCCGGGCTCTGTCCCTCCCTTTCCTGGCATTGGGCTGTGACCCCCGCTGCCCCCGAACCTCCCTCTGGGCAGGAGTGCCACCTTCAGAAAGTCTAGCCCACGTTGGCACCCAATACTCTCCAGAGGGACCATGATGAAGGCAAAGTTCCCTCTCTGGCCTGGTCAGGGCCTGCTCGGACCACCACGGGTGCTCCTCAGAGCCATCTAGACAAAGCTCCAGACAAAGCTTCCTGTGCTGCGGACAGCCCCTGCACCCTGCCCGCCCCCCCCCCCCCCCAGCTGGGACAGGTGCCTTCGAGGGACCCAACACCAGTCCCTCCGAGGCCACTGCTCAGGTGGTCAGTGGAACAAGCACGGAGTTACTGAGGCCTGAGTCTGAGATCTGGCCCTGTTGTGTACCAAGCAGTTGTGAGAGCTTGTGTGAACTGCCAAAGCTGAGCCTCAGTTTCCCCATCTATAAAGCAATGGTCCCCGTACCACCCCTCACTGGGCTGTCTGCTGCTTCCCCCAAGGTGCAGGACTGGAAAGACCCCAGCAACGGTCTGAATGTTGTTGTAGCTCAGAAAGGGGGTCTCCTGTGCCTACTTCAGCTCTGTGGGATCCATGATTCCACACCCCTCTCGCTGGGATCAAGTCCTTGCTTGCTCCAGCCCCAGAGCAGCCCCAGAGCACCGGGTGAAGATGAAGGCGCCCCCCAGGCAGGACTCCGGGGTCTGCAGGACCCGGTCTCCACTGCCCCTCTCAGGGGAAGCGGGGAACAGGACCCCGACACATGCTGCCTGTCATGGAGAGTTTAAATACCACACACTTTCCCCATCTCAGGAGGGAGCCAGTGTTACCCATCAGCCACCAGGGAAGTCTCCCCACAGTACAGTTGTGAATTAAACATGCAGCCCTAATGAGTTGATTTTATTAGTTTGCAAACGCACTGAAGAGTCGTTATCAAAATAAACATCAATGCCTTTCACCCCTGCTGCAGGCTCTTCAAGCAGGGAAGATCAACACAAGTATCCACTAGCCTTAACACGGCTGGGAGCTGGCCCAGGCGGGACCCCACCACCCATCACGGGGGTCAAGCCCCACTCTCCAGCCTGACTCCTGAGCTGGGGGTGCAGATGTATGCACAAGGGGGGGGGGAGCCCAGAGGACTAGCTAGACAAACAGTAAGAGAAGCAGTGGACACTGGATGCTTGTTATAGATCAGGCTCTGTGCTCCATGTTCTCTGATCTTCCACTAACCCTATGGGGTAGGAAATATTTTTCTAGGTGAAAGCCATTTTATAGATGAAACACTGAGGCACAGAGAGTCCTTTCTCCCACTCAAGGTCATGCTGGGGAGCAGGCGGTGCAAGCCAGCTGACAGCACCATCCAGGCTCCCAGACTCTGCCTCTAGGGAACCCCCCAGACCCACTCACAGTCCTGAGCGTGGCTTACGCAGTGGCATAAAAGACTTAGATACCCAGGAGACTCTCCTGCTGAGTTAAGTGAGGACTGGGTGAAAGACAGCAAGACTAGTTTTCCCCCCAGAAGATCTCCATAATCCTGTGGCTGGGCAGGGAGATGCACAGGCTGACCTTTGGAGGAACCCACCCTCCCAGCCTGTCTCCCTGGAGACGCCAGCGAGTCTCCTGCTCACCTCCCCCTGCCCCTGGCCCCAGGCCCCTGGAGAGAGATGGTTCCAGGCTGGAGGAATTAGCCGCCAAGCCAGCAGGACAGGGACCGCATTGTCACGCTCCGCAGTCCGTGCTCTCTTTGGAAAGGATGTTCTAATCCCATTTCATCCGCTTTCCATGGCTGTCAGCTGTTTGCAGGCATTTGGGAGGCAGGTTTCTGAAATCGGAGCCATTGTGAGGCCCCACCCCCACCCGCCCGCCCCTGCCCCGATGGCAAATGATCCTCCATCCATCACGCTGTCCTGGACCCTTTTGTTGGCCAGCCCAGCCCCATCCACTGGCATCTCGGGCCTCGTCCCTCTGACAGCTGCCCCACCTTTCCTTCTATTTGGGGCCCACAGCAGGACAGGGCCCCCTGAAAGGAGGGGGGGGGGACCCTGGAGGTGGGGGTGGAAAACCTCCGATTCCCCAGGGAAGGAATTAACTGAGTTTCAGCTACCTTCTGAGAGTGAGGGCAGCGGGAAGGGATCTCTGAGAAGCAAAGGGACCTGTACTCAATTTACTCTCCCCAGTGCAGCACAGAGATCCAACTACTAAAACCAAAACAAAAGAAAAACCACTGCCCCCAGCCCCTTGGCACACAAGCGCAGAAGATAAAGCCTCCAGGCCGGCCTCTGTCCTTCCCCACCCTTCCCTCCCACCCCTCCGCCCTGTGCTTTAAAAATTCAACTGCGTGTGGTTTCCCAAGTCAGGGAGCCATGGCCACCCCAGCCTCCAGGCCTCTGCTCAGCCTGGCGTGCCCGGCCGCCTTCCCCTGATGGTCTGGTTCCCCCCCCACCTCATAACCCAGCACAGGTCTCATGCCTCCAGAAAGCTTTCTGGACCCGACGATGGGTCACAGGGTTCTCCTAAAGGATCCACTGATGCATCTTTCCTACCACCTGAATGAAACATCCTATGGGATTTAACTGGGTGTACCTGGTCCTCCCCAGACTAGACAACGTGTTGAGACCAGACAAACTCAGGGACCACATGACCTGTCGTAGCATCACGGAAACAGGGTTCATAGAGGCGGGACGTCGACTGTTCAAATCTTACCTGACATGGGATGAGTGCTCGATTATGTACTGGCCACCTCTCTCATTGCTATGATTCTTGTTCTCATCTTTATTTATCCAGCTCCTGAAACCATGCCTGGCACACCCTGAGTACATACTTGACAAATATTAGAACTGTTGACCCTGTAGCGTGGGCTTCTATTCAGAATCTTAGAAAGATAAAGCAAGAAGAAAGCCTTAAAAATCACTGATGGAACACCTCTGTTGTAAATGACAAAGTCACTTGTCCAAGGCCCCTGAGTTGGTCTCTGGCAGAGCTGAGCCAAGAGCCTAGAGCCTCGAGTCCCACCAATGCCCACTGCCCGGATGCCCCCCTCTACATAAGCCAAAGTCCACGCAGACCACATGCTCCTACAGGACAAAATCTTTACAGGTGTCTTTGCAGAACTCGGTCCTCGGTGGAACACTCAGAGCGTGTTAAGGGACGAGGCAGACCCACTGCATCTGTGCTACTCACCGAGGGCAGAGGGAAAACACACACTCTCCCCAGGCTCTGTTCCTTTCTCCACGTCACTCTGTCCACCACCCGTGACCCCAGGGCCTCATCAGTGGCTGTGCTCCCAGCACAGCAGCTCAGTGACACCAGGATGGGAGAAGACAGGGTAGTGGGCAAGGTGGTCAGGCCGCCCTTCAGAAGCCACATTTCTAAGCCATGGTCATGTGAAATGAGCAACACATAGACACACACACACAAACACACATATGCATGCACATAAACCTGCATACACAGACATGCCCACGCACGCGATGTACACCCATGCCCCCCACATACCTACACACGTACACACAGGTACACACACACTTCTTCCCTCTGCATCCCCGCCTGCCGGGCTGCGTGGAGCAGGCACTTCTGGGAATACCACGAAGGGACCAGAAGGGCAAGCCACTTGGATGTTCCCTTGCAAAGCACGGCCAGGACACCGCAAACCCCGCACTCTGCTGCCCCAGGCTTCCCGGCGCTGCTTCCCTGCCTCGTGCGGCCCCCTCTCTCCTGGGCTGGGCAGCCTCCCCATGCCCTGGCACTCAGCTCTCTCGGGCCGGCTCAGGGGGTGCGCACACGCCAGCTCAGGAAGGAGAACGAGCAGGAAAGAGGTTGGCCAGCATGACTTCATTTCACTTGGGCAGGCTGACCGGCTGCCTCCTGGGCCCTGGCCTGTAATTTTTAGCCCTGAGCATGTATATGTGTCTTGGTTTGCTTTGGTTTGGTTTTGTTCTCCAGGCTGAGTTACCACGTGGCAGTCCATCCTTTTTCTAAGAGTAATGGAGTCTTAGTCGTGGGTGTTTGGTGCTGGGAAAAATTAACGTTCCAAGATGGTATAAAAGAAGGAAGATAAGAAACTAACTAGCCTTGAAGTACAGCTACTTTGGGCAGAAAAATAGGAGTCACAAGGATACGAAGCTCCTTTCTTCCTCGATCCAGTCCTTAAAAGGTGCCCGAGAGATGGTGGGCGGTGCTCAGCTGGGGCGCAGGCAGGGCAGTGTCCTTCCAGGTCTCCAAGGGGATGGGATGGGGCACCCCGGGAAGGGCTCAGATTCCAAGGCTCAGGACAGTGAGGCCCCTTTTCAAGTGGGGACAGCTGAGAATGGAGGGGGTGGGCAGGGCGGGCAGAGTGGAGAGAAAAGGGGTTTGCACAGTTATGGAAGGCAGGCATGGATGCCCAGAGCCCGAGCAGCCTTGCGGGCAGGGGTGGGCAAGACAGCTGGCCTCCCACCCAGAGGAGGAGGTGGAGGGCAGCAGAGAGCACGGAGAGGGCTCAGGAGTGAATCTCAGGGACACACGAGGGACCCAGTCGCCTTTCTGATCCTTGCCCTGGGAGCCGCTAAAGGGGCTTTCCTCTGGGGAGTTTTCAGGGGACCAGGATCATTTCAACTCAGTCTTGCTCTAAGGCAAGTGGATGAACCCAGAGAAGGGACCCTGGGGTCCCTTCCAGCTCGTGGCTCTGATTTCAAAGTCCAGGCCAAGTGGGGACGAAGGTCCCGGGTAATGCCGCCTGGAGACCTTGTCTACCCAGCTGCAGAGGGCTCCCCATGTCCAGCTTGGCTGGTCTCCGGGGGACACTGGGCTTGGGGGGGGTCGTCTCTGCTATTTGCGTTGTTCTTCTGAATGACTTACCATCCCTGGTAATGTAACCCCTCCTCCTGTTGAATTAACTGGCTCTTCTGAAATCATAAATAATTAGTGAGCCCATCCTCGATGCCACTTAACAGTTTGTGTTTTCAAAGCACTTTAGGCCCATTAACTAAAGAATTCTTGATGTGTCTCCAGGAGAAAAGGAGAGGGAGCCTGAAAAGACCTCTGGAAGTCATCTCTTCCATCCCCCTGACTCTGGGCAGGATTGTATGAAGGACATAAAACAAGCTAACAAACAACCCTGTTTAGAGAAACCATCAAGATCGAAATGGCCAGGACAACACAGAACAAAGAGAAACAAGTCCTAACCAGGGCAAGCTGCTCTCTGATGAGTTAACCGCTAGACGGAGCCCAGCATGCCAAGAAGCCAGAGAGGCCCGTGGAATGTGGTGGGTCAGGGAGCGAAGCCCGCTAAGGGACACAGCGGTGGTTAGTTTAATCGACGGCAAACCAGGGAGACCGTGATCCAACAAGCAGGTTTCCTCACCTGCAAGTAGGGAAAATGGTAATTTGCTAAGGAGACCTACTCATTAGTCTGCAAACGACGCAGTTCAGATACTTAGGTATGCCCCTCTTAATTAGCCCCCTACCTTTGCTGGGCCACATTCAAAGGTTTGCTTCTGGCTGGGGGCAGAAATGGCCATCCATGCGTCTGCTGGTTCATTTCCAATTGCCAAAACAAGATCCTCCTGGGGGGGCAGCAGTAGGCCAATCTCGGGGGCTGCAGAGCCAGCTGGAATCATGGAAGCATCGCTCCTTTGCCCTTGCTGGGGTTGCAGACACTTAATTTTACAGTGAGGGGCTCCTGAAAGTCTACTGTGTGTATAGCACAGTGCTGAGAGAGGAAGGGAACAAGAAGGAGCCTTCACCTCTGTCCTCTGAACACAAAGGGCATTTCTCTCCAAAATCTACAACCCACTTCATGCCCAGGAATGGGGCAGCAGGTGTGTAAGGAAAGCAGCCCCCGCCCCTCGCCTCTATACTCATGTTCCAGGGGGCATGGGCCAAGCAAGAAATCTTCTCCTGGGCAGGTACCTTCCCATTCTTTATCACTTCTGCCATTGTCACTAAAAGCTACTTCTGGAACCAGCCAAGTAGACTGTGGCCAGAGCAACCATCCCACAGCTAATGACAAACTCTGGAATGCATCCATAGAAACCGACTACCTGAAGGCCCTGGAGAGTGAACCAAAGTGGGCAGATTCTGGAGAGGACGTGATACATGGAAGAAGCACATGGCCCAATGAGTTTCCTGGGGTTTTTTATGGCTTTTAACTTGAGAGCAGGCTGACGTCAGCACCTCACAGAGAGCTCAAGCCCCCACAGAACAAAGCTACAGTCATCAAAACAGTAAGGACAGACACGGAGACCAAAGGAACTGAGGTGGTAAGAATTAAATCCGTACGTCTATGGCCCAGGGACAAGACTGCGGAGAACACTCAATGGGAAAAAATGTCTCTTCGACAAATGGTGTCAAGGCAATTAGATATTCACAAGCAAAAGAATGAAGTTGAACTCCTACACCACACCGTATACCAAAATTGACACAACCTTTAAATATAAGAGCCTAAAATATAAGACCTAAATATAAGAGCCAAACCATAAAACTCTTAGGAAAAAGCACAGTTAAATTTTCATAATCTTGGATTTAGCAGTAGATTCTTAGATGTGACACCAAAAGGAAAAATAGGTTGAACTTCATCAAAATCAAAGGATATTATCAAGGAAGTGGAAAGGCAGTCTAATAGAATGGGAGAAAATATTTGCAAATCATTTATCTAACAAGGGTCTAGTATGCAGAATATATAAAGAATACTTACAACCCAGCAATATGATTAAAAAATACACAATGGGGGTCGCCTAGGTGGCTCAGTCAATTAAGCGTCTGACTCCTGTTTTTGGCTCAGGTCATGGTCTCAGGGTTGTGAGATCAAGCCCCGTGTAGGGGCTGCTCAGTGAGAAGCCTGCTTAAGATTCTCTTTCTCTCCCTCTGACCCTCCCACCACTCATGCATGTTCTCTCTCTCTCTAAAAAAATCAATAAAATATTTTTAAAAATGCACAAAGAACTTGAAGAGAAATTTCTCCAGAGAAGACACACAAATGGCCAACAAGCACATACAATGATGGTCAACATCGTTACTCATCAGGGAAATGCCAATTAAAACTACAGTGAGGTGCCACTTTACTAAGAGAGCTGTAAATAAATTAATTAAACAAATGAAACAAATAATTAAACAAACAGAATGTAATTGTTGGTAAGGATGTGGAGAAATTGGAACCCCTGTACATTGCTGGTGAGGGTGGAAAATGGAAAACAGTTTATCAGTTTCTTAAAAAGTTAAACATAGAATTACCATATGACCCGGCAATTCCACTCCACCTAAAGAATTGAGAACAGATACCCCAACAAATACATGTACGCACAGGTTCGTAGCAGCACTGTTCACAATAGCTAAAAGTGAAAACAGCCCACGTGTCCATTAACAAATGGATAAACAAATGTGTATACATACGGTCGAACATTATTCAGACATAGACAGGGATGAAGTTCGAGTACATACTACAACGTGGATGAACCTGAAAAACATTAGGCCCAGTGAAAGAAGCCAGACACAAAAGATCAATATTGTATGACTCCATTTACATGAAATACCCAGAATAGGGAGACCTCTAGATACAGATTGCTGACTGACGGATGCCACGGGATGGAGGGAGGGGAAATGGGGGACAACGCTTGGTGGGTACGGGGTTTCCTTTTGGGCTCATGACAGTCTTTTGAAACTTAGAGGTGGTAGTTGCACAACACTGTGAAGGTACTAAAATGCCACTAAATTATTCACTTTAAAATGGTTAATTTTATGTCATGTGAACTCTAGTAGAAAACTCAGGGTCTTTTTGGTCCGAAGTATAGAGAATAAGGGGCAAAGACAGCGAATGAAAAGTGAGGGGTGAATCCTGGAAAGGAGAGAGCCAAGGGAAGAACCCCCAAATTCTGTGTAGAGACTCTGCCCAAGTCTCTGACCCTTTAGCCATGCATGCCCAGGGCAGATTGCAAGTAACCCAGCTGAAGACAGAAGAACTGAATGGATATTTGAGCTGCTGCCCCGAGAGGGAGAGTTTGTTGTTTGAATCGACTAAGTTCATTCCCAACAAAGCAAAAATACAATCAACACTCTTTGAAGAAATAGAACAGAGTCCAGGTTCTTCATTACTTAACAATCACAATGTCCAGGATACATTCCAAAATTACTATACATACAAAGAACCAGGAAAATACGACCTATCCTCAAGATAAAAAATACTCAACAGAGACTGACCCTGAAATGACCAGATGTTGCAATTAGCTGGCATTGGTTGTAAAGTAGCTACTAGAACAATTCTCAATGAGCTACATGACAATATGCTCTTAGTGAATGAAGAGACTGTAAATCTTTAGAGAGCTAGAATACAGTATTTTTTTAGAATGTATAAAGCCATATGGAAATCTTGGAACCAAAAAATAAAATATATGATGGGCACCTGGGTGGCTCAGTTGGTTAAGCGGCTGCCTTCAGCTCAGATCATGATCCCAGGGTCCCGGGATCAAGTCCCACTTTGGGCTCCCTGACCCTCCCCCCTCTTGTGCTCACTCTCACTTTCTCTCAAATAAATAAATAAAAATCTTTTTTAAAAAAGATTTTGTTTATTTGAGAGAGAGAGCATGAGCAGGGAAGAGGGGCAGAGGGAGAGGCAGAAGCAGACTACCCGCTGAGCAGGGAGCCCGAGAGGGGACTTGATCCCGGGACTCCAGGATCATGACCTGAGCCAAAGGCAGTCGCTTAACGAACTGAGCCACCCAGGCATCCTAAATAAATAAAATCTTAAAAAAATAAAATATATGAAATTTAAAAATGGATGGACTTGGCAGTGGAATGGAGACAACAGAGGAAATAGTGAGCTTGAAAACAGCTCCTTATTCAATCTGAAGAACAGAAAGAAAAAAGATGGAAAAAACTGAACAGAGCCTCAAGGACATGTGGGGCAATATCAACACATCTCACGTAAGTGTTACTCAAGTCCCAGAAGGAGAGAAAAGAGAGAGTGGGGCTGAACAAAAATATTTGAACAAAGAGTGGCAGATGTTTCCCCAGATTTGGTGAAAGACAAATGTACCGATTCAAGAGGGTCAGTGAACACCAAGCAGGCTAAATACAAAGAAAATAAAACCAGGCCTAGACACAGTATAGTCAAGCTTCTGAAAACCAAAGATAAAGATAAGGGGGCAGAGGATTTCATGTCCCCTTCTCGGCTATGCCGGTTTGTGTGTCCCAGAAATGGAACAAGGAGGACTCAGCACAGCCCTGGTGGATCAAGCCACATGTCCTCTGGAGTCAGCCTCCCACTGCCCTCGTCCTATAGTATGCAGGGGATGCTCTGCTCCAAATTTCCAAACTTCAAAAAGCTTTTCCCAGTTTCATTTCTGCTCAGCCATGGCCAGTAAGTGCTTTTCTCTCTGAACAGAGAGGTCAACTACAGGGGGGAAAAGCCTTTTATCACTGGGATACCCAAAAGTCAGCACTGCATTGGAAAGGGGACCCAGGACCCTCCCTCATGCCCCCACTGTCTCCACGTGCACACTGATGCTGACTCCCCCAGCCAGATGCAGAGGTCTCTACTCCTTCCGTGGTTCCCTCTTGACCTGCAGCACGACCCTCTGGATTATAGAACTGGGCCTGTGTCTATGGCTAGGACAAGTCCTCTTAGCTCAGGGAGGGAAGTAATAGTCCTTGGTCTTTTTCCTCTTCTTCCCTTGAGTGGAGGGAGGCAGAGAGCCCTGTGACAGGTGCCGAGGCTGAAATCCTGCCATTACATCACCTGGCGGGGGAGGGGGGTGGGGGGATGGTGACTTGCAAAGGACACCTAGACAAAGTAGGGAGAGGCGATCCTTTCTTCCCATGCCTCACCCTCTCCTCCCAGGGACAAGGGCCCCAGAAAGACCAGCTCCCAATAAGCATGCTTCTTGATGCTCCCAGTGCAAATGCTCCCTCTCCCGCAAAATCCTTCCTGACTCCCTCAGGGAGAAGGTGTCTCTTCCCCACTTGATTATTGCTTCCTATTTCATTTTGATTTATTTCACAAACACTTACGTGCTATCAACTCTACGCCAGAAGCTCTTCCAAGAGCTTTACAAAAAATAACTTGTGTAACACTTGGAACAGCGTCAAGAAGTACTGGCACCCCCCAATTTACAGATAGGGAAACTGAGGACAAGGCAGGAAGGAGGGAGGAGGCCTTGCCATCCCCCTGGCGAACCACAGAGCTCGAGTGGGAGGAGGGGCTATAGAAGTAAGATCATACCCTCACCCAGGTCAGTCCCTCTCTGTTCCGTAAAAGCAGGGATGAGTAGAGAGGGCTTTGCAGGGTCAACTCCAGGGCACCCCACCTCCTCCCAGACCCCGATGTTCTTAGCTCCCTCTCGCCTGTGGGCCAGGTGCTCCGTGCTCTTCCATGAAGTTTAATGAATCCATGCCAGGTAGGGACTAACCCTTAAATAAGTGATGAGCTCCCCCAGGGGAGCTCCCGTACTTGTCCCCTGGAGAAGTCTGTTTCGTTTCTATAAGGGGGTGATTCCATGCTCTCCTTCCTGAACAGACGGACCATTCACAAAGTCAGGCCTCTGGGTTGTCCCTCCAGGAGGAGGGCTGGGTGGGCCAGCTCAAGCCCCAGATCCTCCCCAGGCCCGTCTGCCGCTGGGGGCTGGGAGGACGTCTGCCCTCTGAGCGGGGAGAATGGGGATTCCAATGTGACCAGCTTCAGGCAACCAGCAACTTCTCCACACACATGCCATGAAAGCGGATGGAACCCACAGCACGTATTTTGGGAGGACCTCTGTCCTCTTAAGATTGACCTGAGACAGCATCGGCCGCAAAGGAGCACCAGTGCGTCCCAAACTTTAACGTTTGTACACGTTACCAGGGGATCTTACCAGGGGATTCTGATCTGTCGGCTCTGAGGCAGGGCCTGAGATTCTGCATTTCTAACCAACTCCGAGTGGTGGAAGGTCCCCTCAAAGCAGAGCTGCATCCAAAAGCCCCGAATGAACCTGGCTTTACTCTGGGGAAGACACAACCCCAACAGCGGTGGTGATGCTAATGCTGTTAACAGTCACCAGTGTTTACTGAGCACCTACTATGTGCCAGGTGATCCAGGCCACCGCCGACCGAGGAAGGAGCACCTATCCAGTGTTGCAGAAGGATTTTCCTGATCTCCCTCAAAGAGTCGACAGAGAAGGAGGAAAATGGACTTGGGGGATTGACGTCTTCTGGGCCATACATATGACTGCCCCATTTTACAGATGGGGAACTGAGGCTGGGAGAGCTTTGGTAGCTTACTGAGGTCCTACGGCTCACAAGCAGCAGGGCCAGGACTCTAGCCAACGTATGCTCCGGGCTCTGAAGACCGTGGGATTTTGTACATGACTTCTCTGGGATGAGGAGATAGAAGCAGCAAGAACGTACATACCAGGCAGGACCAGACAAGCAGGCCCCTGAGATACCGGGCTGAGTTCCAGAGCCCTCCCCTCCATTCTCTCTGCCCTGCCTGCCCACGATGATGGAGACAATCTCCCAGACAAAGCTGGCGAACTTCACAGAGGAAATTTCTGCGCTTGCTCACCATTCTGCCTCACCCTGTCTTACCCCCAGGACCTGAGACAAGGGAGCCCTGGCCTTTTTGGCCCAAGGAGAGGTAGTGGGGGCTCAGGGAAGACAGCAGGAGGGAAAAAGGATCCTAGGTGGCTGGACTCTGCTGTTACAGACCGGGAAACCGAGGCCAGGAGAAGGAGGGGTCTCACCAGCGGGCAGGGCCGGCCTCCTGGGTGAGTAACTCATGCTTAGAGGGTTATACCACCTCCCCTCCCCCCGTCCCTCGTTTGACACTCTGCTGTCACCATCGTGGAATTTTTAATGTGTTAACAAGTGATCCCCATTTTCATTTCTCACTGGGCCCCACAAATTATGTTACCCATCCTGCCAGTGGGTTAGAGATCATGCCCGGGCTCTCTATGGTGTGGTAACTGGGCAGTGAGGAGCGAGACGGAGCTCCGTGTGGCAGGGCAGGCCGGGGCCTGAAGGCCTGGGGCACACAGAGACTTCCGGAGAGGCAGGACCTTCTGAGGGCCAAGAAAGTAACAGCCCAGAACGGTGCCTGAGGGGGGCCTAGAATAGCTTCCATGTCCTCCCTGTCTGTGGTGACAGACGAATGACTTGGCCGGCGCTGGGGACAGGAGGAGAGGGAGGAGAGAGGCCAGCTGTCTTTAGGGCCTTGGCCTCTCCAAGGCAACCACCACCAACAGCGCCCAAACCCTGAGGGCTGGGCGGATGCAGGGTGCTCCGCTCTGCCAGCCTGTCGCAGGGTCTCCAAGTAATTAGAGGCAAGCCCTTGGCTTGGCTTTTCAGGGTTGGCCAAAGAAGAGAAAAGCCAAGCAGAGTTGATTCAGAAGCTCTGGCCTGGCCCGGAAGTCCCAGCTCAGAGGGGAGGCCTGGTGAGGAACCAACGCCAGACATTCATTCCTCTGGGGCCACTGTCCCCCCGGAGACAGGTGTTGGCATCAGGCATAGCTGAGGAAGGAATGTGGGGCCTGGGGCAGGACAGGCAGAGAGGCTTCCATAGGCCCGGCACATTCCAGGAAGACAGGGATAGGGGAGGGGAGAGTGCTGGGGGTTGCTGGGGGCACACCCAGGGGTCTAAGCCTAAGCCCCAGAGGCCGCTCTGCGGTGGTCCCGGGACTGGGGACAGAAGGGCAGTGTTCAGGGAGGCCCCTTAACCCCTCAGCCTTTCTCTGACTTGCCCTTCCTGGGCCCAACCAACAAGAGTCAGCACTGGCCAGGGACTGGGGATCTCCAGGGAATGTCTGTGACATGTGGGCGTTTTCTGAATCAACTCCACCAGCCTGTTTTGTGGCAGAGGGGATGGTCAAATCCAAACTTGTGGGGGTTAAACAAATGTGTTCATAAACACAGGACCCTCTGAACGGGGCCTGGCAAGGGCTGAGCGCTATATAAACGGTGCTATTAGCCACTCTCCGGATTCCAAATGCACTTTTACATCTCTGGAGTCAGAAGGTATTTTATTGCAGATTAAATGACAGTATTTTTTCTTATTAGCGCATAAAATAATGATGTGTCTCGTAATTGATGTCTTAAGGTCAATCAAACATGGGACAATGAGGACAATGAGCATACACATAGGAAGGACTACATCTCTTCTAGCCACACCTCCCTCCATGTGAGTGGAGTTCTGGGGTGCTCTTGAGCACCCTGTTCTGTGGGAAAAGGCCTGGAGATCTCCAGCTGCTGGATGGGGCAAGCACCTGGGTTCCCCGGGGAGGATGCTGCAGGGGGACGAACGCAAAGTCATGGGCAGAGCTGTGACAGGCTGGCATAGTCTTTGGCCCATGGGGCAGGCACGCGGCAGTGGTGGCCAGGGTGGGGAGGGGGAGACAGGGATCCTGCAGGAGCCCCTGTGACTCACACAGTAATCCTCCAACCTCCGGGCTCTGTGTCAGGTCTGCTCCCACGTACTATCTCAGAAGATCCTCCCACAGCCCAGTGAGTGTGAGGGAGTTTTGTTTGTATTAAGTCCACACTTAACAGAAGAGGAAAACGAGGCTCAGAAAAGTAATTTGGCCAAATTCATTTAGCCGAAAGGGGCCCAATCGAGGCCAAATTAGGGGCCCACCGTGGAAAGGGGGCCAAGCTATTCTGTTCATCCCCAGTTAGAGGGGAAGCAGGAGACAGAGAGAAGGCTCTCAGACAGGGCCTCAGCCTCCCAGCATGGCGCGGTGGTTGAGAACGTAGGCTCTGGGTCTAGGCCTGCTCCTGAGTCCACCACTGATAAGCTATACCACTCCGGGCAAGCTGCTTGTACTCTCTGGGCTTGTTTCCTAATCCATATGATGGGGAAAGTATACTTCCTCACAGGGTTGTTGAGAGGGCCAGATAATCCATGTAAGGCATTTAGAAGGACGTCTGGCTCCAGAAAAAGGCTCGGTCCCTGGGAGCTCTTATTACACAAAAGCTAATTGTCCAGAGTTAGGGGGCAAGCTCCCCCCACCACACTCATGACCCCAAAGTGTCTGGGCTAGAAGTTGGGGTAGCAGAGGGGAGCCTAAGTCAAACCTCTTGGGGGTGGGCCCGGGAGCTTGGTGCCTAAACTAGCGATCGGCTGCCCCTGTAAGGAAAGGAGAGGGAAGGGCCTGGCAGTGGCCATCCGTACTGCCTCCTGGGGTCCCAACCCTGCAAAGGGCTATTCAAACACCCAAACTCCGGAGCGACCCTGGGGCACATAGAGGAAAGGTGAGCAGATGGCCCCTCTTCCAAATCCACAGCCCAGGGGCTGACTCTTGGCCCACCCTCCCTTCCCCAGCAAAGGCCCTGGCCACTCTGTGGCTGACTCGCAGCACCCCAGCTGCTTGTTCCTCTGGCTCAAGGCACAGCAGTCCTCTCAGCTGCCAATCCAGCTGATGTGCCCATCCCCATGTCTCCAATGGAGCTGAGAAAGCAGGGTGAGGGGGGCCTGGGTGGCTCAGTTGGTTAAGCGACTGCCTTCGGCTCAGGTCATGATCCTGGAGTCCCTAGATCGAGTCCCGCATCGGGCTCCCTGCTTGGCAGGGAGTCTGCTTCTCCCTCTGACCCTCCCCCCTCTCATGTGCTCTCTCTCTCTCACTCTGTCTCAAATAAATAAATAAAATCTTTAAAAAAAAAAAAAAAGAAAGCAGGGTCGGAGAAATCACAGCCCTGCCACTGGCTTGCTCTTAGCTCAGGTGAAAACCAAAGGGCCACCAAATGCAGCAGGATGGAGCCTGCGAAGGGGGTGTGAAATCCCGAGCTCCCAAGCTCTGTGGCTTGGGACACCTCACTTGGCTCTCTTGGCCCCATGTCCTCCTCTACAAAAAATGAGGAGCCCTTTATAATCTGACCTTAGTGGTTCTCTGAGTTCCCCTACAGTTGTAGCTCACCAACTGCCCCTTAGGGAGCTCCAGGACCAAGGGCTGAGGAGGCGTATGGGGAGGAAGACCACAAACCCCAAATGCATGCGCTCATCCCCGATGTGAACAGGTGGGAGAGTCACTGTGCTTTTGTCTGCTGCTCCCCTGCTGGAGCTTCCACAACTTCTGCGAGATGGACGATGCCAAAGAGTGCGTGTGCCCTTGAGTGGAAGCACCCTCGGGGCTGGGGCCACGTGGGAGGAGGCCACTGGAGAATGTGGCTGAGCACAGCTCGACCTCAGTGGTCAGCAACCACTACGGTTGTACCTGCTGCCTGTGAGCCGGCTTAGCAACAGAAAAGGATGAAAATGGAGGCTCTGGTCAGTGCACCGGGTCAAGAAGAAGAAGAGAAAAGGAGGGATCCAGGCTGGACAAGAAGTTACACAGTCTGCATTCAGAGAAAACCCAGTCATCTATGTAGAAAATCCAATGGAGTCTACAAAAAAGTTCCTAGAACTAATCTTTCAGTCGGACCAAGTCACAGAGTGCAAGATCAACACGTCCAAATCAACTGCCTTTCTCTATCCTGGAGACAACTGTGAGTTTATAATAAAAAATAACATTTACAATCGCATCAAAACCAGGAAATACTTAAGGAGAAATCTGACCAACAATGTACAAAACCTGTTCTCTGAAATCCATAAAACGCTGCTGAGAGACACCAAAGTGCTACAGAACAGAGTGAAAATCCCATGTTCACAGGCCAGGAGACTCACATGGTCAGGGAGTCAACACTCTTCACACTGGTCTATTTCATCAATGCGATCCCCATCAGAAATCCCAGTGGGTTTTTTGGGGAAAAAAAAAAATATGATTCTAAAAAGCATAGGGAAATACAAACTGATTCTAATGACAGATAAGCTGATTCAAAAATTCATATGGAACCGTCCAGGATCTAGAATAACCAAAACAATTCTGAGAAAGAACAAAGTCAGAGAATGGACACTTCCAGGTTTCAAGACTTATCCTAAAGCAATAGTAAGCACGATAGTGTACTATTAGTATAAAGATAAACAGAGAAATAAACCAGAATACAGTGTCCAGAAACAGATTTGCAGGTCTATGGGTGACTGATTTTCAACAAAGATGCAGGAATAACTCGGTGCTGAATGGAAAGTTCTCAAAAAATGACCCCCAAACAATTAGATACACGTTTGGGAGGAAAAAAGATCTCTACCGGGCATGGAGGGATTGCTAAGAGCACAAGGAAACTTTGGGTGATGATGCATCTGTTATTTTGATTTTGGTGGTGACTTTACAAGTCATACATGTGTCAAAATGATCCAGTTATATACTTTTTATGTATGTGCAGTTTATGATGTCAAAACAAAATCAAAGCCCCTGGGGCCCCCCAAGGAAGATGGGGGCTCCTCCCACCCTGCAAGACCTAGGCTTCAAGGTCACCTCCTCTGGGGCAGCATTCTCGGGTCACCCCGCTGGGCCCCAGATCACCTGGTCGCACCTGCACTTGGCGCCTTCCACACTGTCCCATAAGAGCAGCCACAGGCTTGATGCCTCCCTTGACCGTGAACAGTCTAGAGAGCAGGGACCTGCCGTGGCCTTCACTGGATCTCAGGCACTGTGCCTGGCGCACAGCGGGTGCTTAGAAAATGCTCGATGAGCAAACTGAGGCTCGAGGCTTCTGTTACCCACAGAGTAGGGTTACTTTGGAGCTTCCAGAAAAAGCTGCTTTAGCCACTGATAAGTTCACTGCCCGCCCTTCCTCTCCCGGGAAGGAGGCCCCTGGGCTGGCTTTTTGTTGCTGTTTTCTTTTAAGGAAGGACGCTGAGAGCAGCTTCTGGTGGTAAGGAAGGAAGAAAGGAAGGAGCGGTGGTCGCGCCCCTCTCGTGTGCGAGGCCGAGCAGGGGGCTGCCCACGGTTCTCTAGCAGCAGGCAGAGCCCACCAGAGCAGAAGTGGCTCAACGCAGTCGCCACCAAAGCACCCCGACTTCTCCTCCAACCTCTAGGCTAGACCTCCTCAAAGTGTGGCCCCTGGACTCCTGGCCCCACCCCAGACTTGCCCCATCAGAAGCTCTGGGGTGCAGCCCGGGAATCTGCATTCCGGCAAGCCCTCCAGGGGACTGAATGCAGGCTCCGGTGTGAGCCCCACTGCTCTGGACCACCCTCTCACCTCCATCGCGAGGCAGGCTACACCTGAGCTCCAAGAAGGTGCTCCTGGGGCCCCAGCTGCAAGGGCGCCCCTCATGCATTTGGCCTTCCCTCAATCCTCAGGTGCCCCGAGGCCCGGCCCTAAACGGGGCCACCGCCTTCCCCCATGTGTGTGTCCGTATCTCAGAGGCATGTCTTTGCTTCAGCTCTGACACTGAGCCTGGGTTCAGAGGAGCCAGGCCTCCCTGAGCTCTTCCCCAGCAGATGTGCTAGAGTAGCTGGAGTTGGGGGCCTGCTCCCTGCACCCTGGGGCTGGACATTCCAAGTTCCTGGACAGACAGTAAGTCCTAACATTCCAGGCGAGGTGGCAGGCGAGGCGCGCTGACAATGGGCCTTGTGTTTCTCCCCACGCCTCCCTGCGGGTGCTCTCAACCCGGGCTCCAAGGGAGGCTGAGCCATCAAAAGCACAGAGGCCCACCCGACTGGCCCTGCTTGCCTCTTCCCCAGGCCCAGGCTGAGGCCGGGGCCCTTATCACACCCACCTCACTCCCTGGGGCCGAACAATGGTCCTTTTGCCTGGAGGCTTCCAGCACCTTCTAGGTTCATCACCCACCAAAGCCTTCGGAGAAAGGGGTTAAATGCCAACACCTCTCTTCTTCCCACTCATGCCCAGGCTCTGTCTTGCTGCAGCCAGGGACAGCAAGCAGTGGGCAGAGCTCTCCAGCCACCCAGAGTCACAGCCAGAAGCATCTCCCCTCGCCTCGCCCTGGCTGATGTCTATTCATTAGTGCAATCAGATCAACACTGACAGCAGTGTATTTATTACTGCCCCGATGACAGCCATTTTTCACCCAGTGATGCTCAGCCCTGTAATGAGCTTGGAGCAGAGCTAATGAGGAACTCCCCTCGACCCTCCCTGGCAGCTCCAGGCCTCACAACGGCCAGCCCCCAACCTGCCCCCTGCCTCCATTGGCTCTGCCAGGCCAGGGAGAAGGGGCTCTGAGTGGGAAGGTCAAGGGCCACTGGGCCGAGCCAGCCAGAGCTGTGTGAAGCCAAAAGTATGCTGCCCGGGGGGGAGGAGACTTTGAGGTTGACTGAGCAAGAAGGCCTGAGTGCTGGGCACGGTCTCAGGGCAGTAACGCTTCCCCCATTCTAGGCGTCGAGTGCCTGAGCCAGGGCAGCGGGACATGTGAACGGCGATGGGGACGGTGGGCTGCCCAACGGAGCCTCGGAGTGCATGGATGCTTTCAGCTTCCAGAAGCCCAAGAGCCTCAAGAGAGATCTCAAGGGGAACATTCAGTCAGTGCCCTGCCCCACAATGGGCTCATGGGCTGGGGTGGCTGGCAACGAAAAGGGGGGGCGGTGGGGGGACAGTCCAGGGAGAGGCCAGGAGACAGGCCCCCGAAAACTCTGACCACCCAAGCAACAGGGTCACCGAGGGAGGGGCTGACGGCCTTACACTCCCACCCATACCCTTGAAGGTACAGCCACAGACCACTCACGGCGGGTGGTTATGGTAGCCCAGGTTCAATTATGTTTGGGGCACAATTACTTTAGGAGGTACGTATGTCTAGAAAACATTATAGAAAAGTTTAAACACAAACGGTTGAAATACGTAAAGCATCTTGGAATCTAACAGATGATGTGACCCAAGAGAACATCTCATTCAAGTTTTTCAAAGCCAAGTTTTGACATAGATCCCAGGGGGTCCAGGAAGCCATGGGGCAGATATACCACCTCTCCCAGCAGCACCAATTGGCTTTAAAATACCCTTTGTGTGTTAAAATAGAATTCAGACAGACTATGGAATGGAATGCAAATTTTCATATATTTAAAACAGAACACATAAAGGAAGAAAAGGTCACGTGGCTAGTGGGCGCGTCAGGCTCGTGGCCAGCTCCCCCAGGGAACGTGTCCATCCTCCTCTACCACTGAAGTCCATCACTCTACAGCTGGGACACCCTGTGTTTATGACACCACGTTTCCCAGTGAGGACAGGGAGGCCCAGAGGGACCCAGTGAGAATCGGTCTCGGTTCCTAAGGCCCGCACAGCATCACGCGTGTTACCATCCCCCTGACGTTACGATTACCCCCTGCGCCCCTCTTCAAAGAGTTAAGTTCATTAATTGGGAACAATAATTTATGTCTAATGCCTCTACCCTTGCTGATGGAGGTTATTATCTAAATTTAAGGAGTTTATAATTAAAGAAATCAGTCACACACACACACACACACACACACATGAAAAGAGAATTCAGAACCAATAAGGCCAAAGTACCAAATGAGACATCTAGACTGTCGGCATCCTGAGAGCTCAGAGGTATTTGGGAGGATGTGTTCTAGCCGTCAGACCTTGGGGGAGAACAAGGGGTGCAGAGCAGGGGAGAGAGGGGCAGGGTGCTGAGGGATTCGGGGTGGTGAGGGCAGCTGAGCATGTGGAGGGCTGTGGGGGAGGGGAGACTGGGGCCGTGTGTAGGGCCAGACTGTGGGGGGCTTGGTGCAAATACCACAGCAGTGGCAAAGCCACGGAAGCAAGGGCCTATCCGTAGGGGCTGACCTTACAGTCTCAGCATCTAGACCCTATAGCTAAGACCCTGTGTTAGAGCAGATGGGGTATCCAGGAGGGGTCTGACTTCCTTCACAGAGAGGAGAGGCCACTGCAGGCTGAGCCCTGTGCCCTACCCCTTCCCCCCGTCCCCCCCGCAAGCTGCAGCCCAGTTTGTGGTCCAACCAAGTAGTATGGTGAGCTGCTCTGGACCAGACCAAAGGCAGCAGCCTAGGAAGCAGCTGACCCACATTCATTGCCCCTTTCTTACGCATCCAGTGACCTTGGCAAGTGAATGTTTCTGAACTTCAATGTGAACAATGTTAATAACGTGAATGCTTTCCGACCAAACCCCTTCGAAGATTGGGAAGAGAAGCAAAATCAGTTGTCTGTGAAAGCTACACACAGAAATTTGAGGTTTTATGAAAGGAGCCAATAAAAACATTCACCTTAAGGCCTGAACAGCTAAGAACAGCTAACATGTGGGTTCTCCGTGGTGTACTTGCATTTTAAGTTGGAGTCATAAAACTTAACCGAATAAATAAACCCCTAAAAGCATACGTTTTGACTCCCCGGCAGGTCTGTGAGAGTTAAAGACAGCAGAGGCATTTGGGGGCAGGGCACGTGTCAAACAAATCACAGGCCCAAAGCTGACTCTGCGTCCCCAAGGCCGAGATGGTGATAATAATGACAATGACAAGCACTCCCTCAGTGTTCACTATACACTGAATACTGAGCACGCAGCAGATCTTATTAAACTCCGTCACGACCCCACAAGGTAAGGATTCCTGTTCTCCCCACTCTGCAGATGAAGAAAGTGAGGCACAACTCACAAAGTGGCCCAGGGCAGCACAGAGTGACAGAGCTTGAACCCGGGCCACCCCAATTCCAAGGCACCGACCGAGATACTGGATGCTACTCGACAGCTTAAGGAAAAGCCCCAGAAAGCAGGGAAGTAGCAGCCCCGAGCTGGGGCTAACTTGGGAATGCTTTAGGGATGGCCCCGTCCAGGTAAAGTAATTCTCTGTATGAAATGCCCTTCTGGAGAGACCGCAGAGTCATCTCCGCAGTTAGGAAGGAATGCTGGACATCACCGGTGTGCCTCGAGATGCCGGTCTATTTTCCAGCACACAGAAGCCTGCGCCTCCCAGCCCCCTTGCCACGGGGTGGGACCATGTGTTCGGTTCTGACCAATGGGTTGCAAGGGGAAGTGATCAAGGCCACAACATTTAATTGTTGGTGGAAGTCTTCCTCCCTCTCTTATGCATATCAAGTGAGGCCTCCACGCACGTGTGGGCATTACTCCCCAAACCCCCCTACCTGTCCTCCCAATTTCATAAAGGTTCAGTGCAGCTAGAAGGGATTCAATAAGGACCCAAGGGTCACCCTAGCCAGAGGCCAGACGGCCAGAAGCAGCTTCACCTGTAGGACCAGAGGCAGGGGAGTGAAGGTGAGTCAGAGCAGGTGGGCTCCAGGCTCAAGAACAACACGACCCCATTCTAAGTGAGCCTAGGCTGGGATCTCTGCAGGCCAGGGCTCCCATCCTCAGGGTGCTTAGCTCAGTGCAGTGAGGGCCCCATGGCACGGGGCTTATCTGATGTACAGAGGAGCCATGAGACTGGGTAACTGGTCCGAGAGAAAGCTGGAGGAGGAGGGAGAGGCCAGAAGACAAAGGGCTTTATTCCTTAGCTAAGTGTTCATTCACTAATTCTTCATTCCCTCTTTCCCATTCCTCGAGCTCCTTCTCCATGCTAGGCGCTGCCCTTGCAACTGGGGATACAGCAGTGAATAAAGCCCCTGGCCCCATGAGAGAGACCAACGGTAAACAAATAAACAAGTCAATAAATGTCAGGTGAAGCTGAGTGCCACAGAGAAGGTAAACTGCGGGGGGGGGGGGGGGTGTTTCGTGACTGGAGATGCCATGTTTTCACAGGCTTAGGGATGGATTAGGGACATTAGGAGAAAATCCTGAAGGAAACAAGAAGTGGGCCTTGCAGACATCTGGGAGGACTGGGCGTGGCCACAGGGATGGTAGGTGCCAGGTGGGAGGCCAGAGAGCGACTGCGCAGTTCTGGGAACAAGGAGGTGGTCAGAGCAGTGGACAGAGTGGGTGGAGTTGTTGGAGGAGGGGAGAGCCAGGAGGTGTGGGTTAGGACATCCTCCCAGCCTTGTGGCCAATGCATTATAAGCACTTAACAGTTATTGAGAGGAGTTTAAAGTGATTTAGGATCATCTCATTTAACATCCAAAAAAACCCCACAAAAAACCACCCTACTAGGTAGATATAGTGATTTTTAACCATCTCCACATTCCACAGATGAGAAGAGTCTCAGCTCAGGGTCACTCGGTGGTGGAGGCAGGGGCCAGGAGCACCCCCTCCAACCAGGTCCCTGCCAATACCTGCAGGAGAGGGGCCCCCGCAGGGCTCCCAGGGCTCAGAGTGGGGCTTTCTGGACCAGACACCCAGCTGGGGAGTCTGATGAGACCAGCTATGCAGCGCCCCTCTCCCCCCGCAAGGACCTAGAGCAGCCCCGGATGGCCCCTTGCTGGACACTGGCCCTGCCTTCTGCCCAGCGTGCGGACAGCAGAGGGGGCGGCCACGAGGAGCAACCGAGATGCCTCAGCAACCGGCTTGTTTTCTTTTCCATTACAGGCAGCGGGGCTGCCGCCGGCAGTCGCTCTGGCCCATTTGTTGCTATTGGCATCCCAAGGCCCCGAATTATGATGACGAATTCCCACCGTTTCAGGCAGCTCCGGGGCCCTCTGTGGCATTGTGCTCCAGGAGCCGGGGTGGAAATCCCACAGGCAGCGCCATAACAGCCAACATCAGTTCCAGCTCAGGCTCCTGACTCCCCGAGGGGTAGGGAGGCAGAAGGATTGGGGAGGAGGTGGTCCAGCCAATCAGAGGGCTTCCTGAACCGCAGCCAAATCTCAGGATCATCAGCCACCGGGAGACTAACCACCAGCTTGTTTTGTAAGGTAGTGAGTCCTCCATCACCAAGGGTATACAAGCAGACACCAGATGGCCACTTGTCCCAGGTTTATGGGCAGAGGACAACACTAGATGACTTCTCGTGTTTCTTTCAAGTCCGAGGCACTGATTCATTCTAGTCTTCAGGACAGAACACAAGTTCATTCCCTTACTGTTTAACTTACAGCCCGACTGCGTCCTATGGTACAAAGTCAAATGCATACCAATATGCAGTTTAACACATCATTTTAAAGTCAGCCGTTCAGGCACTGTTTAAACAGAGAACTGCTGTAAAGGATTTGGCCTCTTTCCCAGCCGCCCTTCCCTGATGGAACAAGGTTCCTGGCCCCTGCTCTGGCCTTCCAGTAGAGGACACAAGGGAGAGAGCGGTCGATAACTATTTGCCGAACAAATGCATGAGAGGGAGGGTTTCGGAGGCAGGTGTCAGGCTGCCAGCGTGATTGGGCCTCTGGGTAGGGGTCCTGAGTTTTCTCTTCCCATGCAGGGGCCATATCCCATAGGCAGGAGAAACAGCAAACTGTGTCACCCATCTGGCCACAGCCAGAATGTTCCAGACTCCGCAGGTGAAGCTAAGGGGTGCACAGGGTGAGGGAGAGAGGGGTGCAGGGCGACGAGGCAGGAAGGGAGCAGGGATGCCCCCTGGCCCCCTCTTGTGTGGGGCTTTGACACGTACCCGCTAAGCCCCAGGCAAGAACGACACTCGGCCTTGTGGTAATTAGCAAGAGGCCCTGATCAATAAGTTATTTTTTGCTGTCAGTAATTAATAATTACAGCTTAGCCACACCATGTAATTAAACTTTCATCCCGCTCCCTCGCGTGCTGTTTGGCTTTTATTGTGATTAGCTCCCAGCACTAAACTTTCTCCCTTTGGAGGCTTCAGGAGCGTCCAAAGCTGGGCTTCTCAACACTGCCTGTTCTACTCCACTCACACTCCCTTCTGTCCCTCCCCCCAGGCACCGTTCTCTCGAAAGAACCTTCTGGACCAGCTGGCTGGGCTGCTACTGCCCTCCTTCCAGCCCCTGGGCCTCCTTGGGATGTCCACCAGCAACTAATTTTCGTGGCACCTGAAAAATCTTTCGAGAAGCTGGCTAAACTGCAGACATCCAGGCTCACCCAGACATTTCCAGGCGGAGTACCTGGGAGTGGAGCCCAACACCCCGGGAGGGCCATGGCAGACAGAGCAATGTAGCCTCGGAAGAAGTAGGAAGTAAAGGAAGCGTCTTGGATGAGGAAAAGGCATGCAAGGCCTTTTTGGTGGGTGGCCAGGGCTATTCCTCACGGTCCTCTGGCTTATGGTGTAAAAACAATCATCACCGTCATCGTAAAAACATTTACCCTTTATTAAGCACTTTCTAAGTGCCGGGCACTTGCTGAGGGCTCCCCCAAATACCTGGAATCGCCCTTTTCTACAACATCACTGCACTTAGTTTAGGAAATGCGTGTGAATTTCGGGGGAAATGGTCCAACGGTGGCTTTCAGTATAAGCAGGTGATGTTGCCCGGGTCCGGGAGCTGAAAACACTCGCCAAAGCCTAGACAAAATCCAGCGGTGGCCAAGGTGAGGTCTGTGCCAGGGAGGAACGCCGCCTGTTCCCTCACTCTGTGTCCTGACTGGAGAACGGGGCTCATGGGCTCAGAAGGGACAAACAGTGCCAGGGGCTTCACCTACCCCCAAGGGTGAAGAGCATGGCCTCAAACTCAGACGCTAAGGAGAAACTCCACCCTCTAACCCCAAAGCAGACAGGAAAGGACCCCCCGAGCCCCTGTGGCCTGTCCCTGCCCCACCCCCCCCGGCCCCCTACATACAACCAGCACTGCCCCCATGTCCGGGCGAGACCAAGTTCCCACCATCCCCTGCATGGTTTGCCGCCAGGAGACAAACGGAGAGTACCCATGGCCGCTGGAAAACACTCTCAGAGCCAGAGAACACAAACTGAGCAGCAGGGGACCTGGGCAGCCTCACTCCGAAAGGCAGCAAACATGAGAACCAGAGAGGGAGGGAATCAATCAGAGACCTTCAGCGATGACGACAGGGTGAGCCCCTCCAGCAAGAGGACAGAGACAGGAGGTGGCCAGACCTTAACTTCAGCTGGACTGGTCGGTCTTGGCCTCAGGTGGATGGGACAATGTTGGCTGGGACATGGAAGAGGCTTGATGACCCAGAAAGAAGGACCTTCCCATGCCCCGGGGACTCCTTCTGGGCCTGGGCTTGCATGGGCAAGAAGTAGTGAGCCACCTGCCCCCAGGGAAATCACACCAGAGTCCAAAGAGTAATTAAGTCAGATGCCTCCAGACACGGGCTGATAGCCCCAGAGCCCTCCTTGTCTCCTGGCTTTCAGCTAGTAGCCCCACAGGCACCTCAGAGCAAATCTGTGAGGTGCCCCAGGGCAGGCTACACCCCGTGCCTATTCTGTCAGCCTCAAGGTCCTCTCAGGACCCTCAGAAGAAGGGCCCGCCCCTAGTAAACCCACTCCAGCTGCGGATGGTCCTGGTTCCAAGGGAGACAAGGGCCCAGAACTCACCTGGTCCCTGACTCTGCCGCCAGATCACCCAACGGCCTTGGGCAAGTCATTTAATGCCTCTGGACCTCAGTTTTCCTATCTGTTAAATGGTTGCTAGAGTAAGCCAACCTCTAAGGTTCACGCCTGCTGGAAGATTTTATGATGACCATAAAACTAATAACTTTTATTACCTTACGTTTACAGGACCCCTTACAAAATTTCTAAGTGCTTTAACGTAAATTGCCTTGTAAAATCCCCCCCTCAACCCTGTGAGTGAGAGCTGGATTATTCTCATCCCTTTGATCTTGGCTCTCTGGACTGCCTGACGCTGGGCGCAGTGGGGTCCCTTCACCCCCGCTGCTCCGAGACCCGAGCTGGGGTGGGGCGGGTTCGAGATGCAGCCTCCGCATTCCGGAGCACCCCCTCCTCCCCGTGGGTCCAGGCATGCTCCCGAGCCTGGAAGGGGGAGGCCAAGCCCCCCGAGTCCTGAAGCTCGGTCCAGGCTTCGTCTCCCTCCGCCCCAGCAGGCGCCGCTCGGACACCGCTCGCACCACTGTCTGGATCTGCGAACCCCAAAGGCAAGGAAGCGCCGGGTGCAGCCGCCCTTCCCCGCTGGGACCTGCCCGAGGACTGGGAGGGGGGGGATGTCTAGGCATCCGCCCTCTGGAGGGGGGCAGCGCCGATCACGCCTCCTCATCCCTCCTAACGCTCCCACCCCCCAAAGCAGCCCTTCTCCACCGCGAGGCTGCTCCAGGCAGCTACAGGTCAGAGACAGGAGCGGCCGGTGGGGAGGGGGCGCAAAGGCACGATGCTGCGTGCGTCTGGGGGCGGGAGGGGCGACGCCTCAGACCCTCCCTGCGCACCACCCGCGCCGGGTCCGGGGTTGTACGCGCGACCTGGGCTCGAGGCCCCCCTCCGCCGAGCACCCCCAGCCCCGGCGGCGGCCAGACGGCCAGGCGCGGGCTCCCGTACGTGGCCAGGCCCGGCAGCTGCCCTCCCGGGGCGACCAACCCGGCTCCCTGCGCCCGACTCGGGCTCCTGCCCGCCGCCCTCCCGCCCCCCGCCCTCGGCCCGGGGCGGCCAGCGCCTGCCCGGCAGGGCCTGGCCCTTCCCGCGGACCCCGGGCGGGGACCCGGAGCCCGGCCTGAGGAGCTCGGGCAGGCGGGCACCGAGCGGCGGGTGGGGGTCGCTACCCCTCACCTCACCCCGGACGACGCCTCCCAACACGGACCCCCGCCTTCCCTCCTCAGGAAGCCACAAGTCTCAGAAAGACGGCCCCACCCCCCGAAAAAGAGCCCCCCAAACTCGAGGAGAGGGTCTCGAAACTCCCTGGAGAGAACTCTGCCCAGGCTAAGCCCGGTGTCCAGGAGGCCACCGTGAGGCCAGCGAGCCCCCCCTCCTCCAGCCCCCTCCCCAACCCCACGTGGGGGTGGCCCTCCGTACCTTGGGCTCCGGTCGCACGGATCCGGTGCAGGGCCAGCAGAGTCCACATCAGCAGCCCCCACATGGTGACCAGCCTTGGGGGGGGGGTGTCCTCCGCACTGTTTTATAATCCGGAGGGGTGGTCCTGGGACCCCGCGGCTTCGTCCCGGGAGACTGTCCACGCGGCTCCGGCCCGGGCCGGTATATGCCCGGGAGGGGCAACGCTAGCGACCCCAACCCTTCCTTCTCGTCAGCTGTCCAAGTCCGATCCCGGCGGCGCGCCCGGAAGGCGAGGGGCGAGCGAAGAGAAAGAGGAAAAGCCCGCTCTCGGCTTCGGGGCTCCTCCCTCCCCTAGCACCCCAACTCCGACTTCGCCCTGGCGGGGCGGCCTCCGCGATCCCGCCGGGTCGCGGGCCGGGCTCTGGAATAAACCGGCAACTTCAGGAAACTTCCTCCCGTGGCCACGTTGCCCGCCCCCCGCCCCCTCCCCGCCCCCTGGTTGGGTTCTCCCGGCGGACGCAGTCACCGCCGTTCCAGGCGTCGGGCCCCCGGCGCCGGGCGGGAAGCGAGCGCGGCGGCAGACTCGGGCGCGGGGCTTCTTTCAGGGGCGCGGGCTTCGGGGGGCGCGGTTAGCATAGCGGGCCGAATCTCCCTGGAGCTGAAGTTTTCTTCTCTCTAACTTTGCAGGCGGCATCTGGCGGGGCCGAGCCGCCCCTCTCGGCTCCACCGCCCTGGCGCCCAATCCGGGGCCGCTCGGTCCCTCCCGGCGGCGCCGGGCCCGGGCGCGCCCTCGGCTCCGCGCCCAGCGGGCTAGCAAACTTTGCGGGTCCCGCGGCCCGGCGCGCAGCCTCGCGCGCCCATGTCCGCGCCGGCTGCGGAGCGGCGGGGACGGCTGCTGGGCTCGGCGGCCCCGGGCTGTCGCCGGCGCCCGGGCACGGAGCCTCCTGCCGGCCGAGGATGGAGCCCGGCGGCGCTGCCCTCCGCCGCGCCCTGGCCGGAGCTCTCGGCGAGACGCACGGAGAGCCCGGCGGGCAGCCCCGGCTGCGGGTGCGCGGCGCCTCCTCGGACGCCCGGCGCTCGCCGGCCGCCCGGGGCCCGAGGAGCAGCGGCCGCCGCGCCCGCCCCGGCGCCTGGGCCGCGCCGCCGCCGTCCGCCTCCGCAGCCGCCGCCGCTCGCCGAGCCCGCCGCCCTCCGCTTCCCGGGCTCGGCGTCCAGAGAACCGCTCCTGCCTGCGCCGAGCCGGAGCTGCGGGGGCCGCGTGAGCCGGGGACGAGCGCGGCGGAGGCGGAGACGCGGAGAGGGGGGCCGAGCGCTACCCCGTGGCCGCGACTGGAGACAGCCTGCGCGCGGGGAGGCGGGGGCGGGGGGGGGCGGCGGCGGCCCCGAGCCAGGCCCGGGAGCGAGCCCCGCAGAAGCACGGCCGGGCAGCGCGGCCGCCGGACCCGCCCGGGGGCAGCAGTGCCAGCCCGCGCCGCGCGGGGGAGAGATGCGCACCGGGCCCCTCCGCCCTCTCGGCCAGCTTTTGCTTCCAGCCCGCGCCGCGCACCGCCCTCCCCCCCCACCCCCCCGCCTCTTTGGCAGGCCCCGTCCGATTCCCAGTCTCTCCCACAGCCCGGACCCCCACCACCCTTCCTGTGGCACGGGTGGAGGGTGTGTTGGGGAGAGGGGGTCGGTCAACTGGTTGATTCCCGTTTCCCCTCCCAGGTCAGGCTTGCAAGAGTCTGGAAACGCTCAGGGCCGAGAGCAAGACAAAAGAGAGGCCTGGGACTCACAGATGGCTGAGAAAGTGAAATTGGTGCCAAGGCGTATGCATTCTTTGTTCCTTCTTCTTCTTCTTTTTTTTCTTTTGAGCTCTGTTTGCTAAGGGTAGAAGAACGGAAAATTGGTGAGGGAGCTCCAGAGAAGAGGGGTGGGAGGTTTCCTCCCTTGTGGCCCGGAGGAGTGAGCAGGACCAGCACCCACCATGGAAGAAGCGGTTAGTGTTTGCAGGACCCAGTTAAAGTTTCCTGGGCACTAGACAGCTTTGCCTCCGTGGACTCCTTTCTCCATTAAAAAAATAATAATTCTATATATATGTAAAAATAATATTTTAAGACTGTGTTGGCATAAAGACAAACATTAATATTACATATTAAAACATTTTTTTCAACTTAAAAGTTCATTGTATTCTGATTTTAAAAGAAATTACAACATTTTCATGGGCCCCGAAGAAAAGATGGTGCTCCTTGGCCTGGAGCCTGCCGAGCCACATGGACAACCTTGTCCTGCCTGCGTTGTTGGGTTTCTGCTGGGGAGCTAAGAGCCCTTGAGACCCTCCAGGTTTTCCCAGGCCACTTTTCTCCTCTCTCCCTAGTGCTCTCGCCTTTCCTGGTACCTCACCGGATGCCTCTCCTTTCTTAGGGCCCGCACCACCCCAGAGGGCAGCCCCTTATTGATTGCTGAGGTGTGGACACAGTCCCCCCACAAACATTTCATTACTTTTATATTCTCATTTCACCTGCCTTGGGAAAAGAACTGTGGGCATTTTCTGAAAATGGCTGAGAAGCTAGCCTGCCTTCCTTACAGCCCTTCCAAGTGCCTGATTCAAACATTTCACTACTTTTTCTCCTGGCGACTCGTGCTGCATCCCAGGCCGAAGCCCTTATGGCTAGCTGATCTGTAGATGGGAGGGCTTCCAGGACAGGCGGCCTAAGGATGGCCAGCCTTCCCTTCCCTTGGTGGCCACGCCACTGCCGGCTTATTGGGGATGCCCAGCTGTGTCCTCACAGGCCACCTGCGTGCTCTTACCTCCCCCACCTGGAGCTCAGGCCCTTCGCAGACCATGGAGCGAAGCCCGTGAGCAGGTTGGTGAGCAGGGTGCTGTTACACTCCTCGCTCACAGAGGGGGCCTGAGAGCTGGATTTGCTGGAAACTCCTCCTCAGCCAGCCAGGAGACAGCAGGAAGGCTGTATCTCAGTTCTCCGAGGGTGGGAGCCCACATCAGCGCAACGGTCTAAAACCTTGGTGGATTCTACCCTCTTGGTGCCCAGTCTTCCGGGGGAGCTTCTGGGGCTCTGGATGGCATTTGCTCTGTGAGAAGAGGCACATGGTTGCACAACCATGTGTAGCCCTGTGTACCTTCTTCTGGGAGTTGAATCCCCAAAGGCCAGGGCAGGGCACCAACTGGGGGCGGAAGTCAGGGAGGTTTCCTCCGGGGTTGGGTCTCCAGGCATGTCTGCACGGTAGAGAGCAGAGAGCACGGTACCCTACCTGCAGCTCGTCTAGCAATCTCTATCTCCAGCCATCTGGGATGGAGAAGAGGATCCTGTCTGGCCTCAGCCTGGACGCACACCCCCAGGAAGAGAACCATCTGATTTTGCTTCTTGCCCGAGTTTTACCGGCCCAGGAGGAGGCTGAGGAGGGAGCCTGGCCCTTTGAGAGGGGCTCGTTACTGGGAAAGTCACTTGCAGACACCATGACCTCATTCTTGCCACCAGCAGAGTAATGAGAGGTTGCAGACTGTGCAGTTATAGTGGGTGCCCCATCAGGAGGGGGCTGCGCGGCTTTCCCAGGCTCCGCTCTGCCTTGTCCTTGCAGTCCTGCCTCTTGCAATTTGATTCTGTGTGTTCAGCTCTCCTGGAGAACTCGGGACAGGATCTGGGGCTTGTCCCTCATGTGTATCCCACCTCCCTCCACCCCCAGAGCCAGCACTGGTAGAAGGCGCTTTATTTTCAAAAGGCTCTCTCCCCCATACATTTCACTCTGTAAACGGGGGGGGGGGGGGGGGCACAGCAGCAGAGAGTAACATGATTCACTTCAAAACAGAGGGAAAGACCTGCGTCGCTTCACACTTTTCCCATCCCCCTTCCGGTTGATGACGGGTGTTTAAAACGTTACCTTCCTTTTAAGAAAACCTTCATTGGACCCCAAGTGGGACCACTTTCTTAGCCTCTCATTCTGCACGTAGAGTCAAGGAGAGAGCATTGCTACAGAACTTGGCCAGGGAGCTCTGGGTGGGAGGCGCATCCCACCATGCACCAACAAAGGGTAGAGACAGAGCCCAGGAAGGTCAGATGGAGCTGTTCGACATCACAGAAGCCCAAGACCCGCCTCACCCCACTACCCCTCGGCATCAAACCCATCCTCTGCCCCATCTCACACACACCAACTGAAGGGCAGGCAGGGCAGAGTCAACTTCTTAATATGATTATTGTATATATTTTTTTCTATTTTCCATCTCAAATGTAACAGCAATGAGAACAAAGTATTCAATCACAGGGTCAGGCACATCCTCTCCCCCCGGGGACCAGGCAGGCCCCAGTGACACCGGACAGGGACAGGGAGAGGCACTGTGTCTGCTCCTTACCCACACCTCCTCCCTACTCCCTCACCCCCTGATCCCCACTTCCCAAGTTGCACTGGGTGCCACCCTCAGCCAAGAAGTCCACCCCTATGGTTATTTTGCAGAAAAGAGTGAGCACCAGGAAGAGGGGAAAAGCACTCAGCCTAGAAGGAAAATGACTGAGTGGCCAGAGGAGAGTCAGGGTGGACATGGCCTTTAAACGATGGGGTTTCAGGGCCTGAGTGTGTCCCACACCCGTGCCTCCCTCCTAACCCCACCCTTTCCAGAATCCCATTCCAGGCTGCTCTCAGGGCTGTCAAGCACAAGGGCTGGGCAAGAGTTCCCCCCCACCATCCCCTAGCAGGGACTCACGAGAACCATCCCTGCTCTACCTGAAGGGAACTCAGACAACTAATTGCCTTGAAACACGTCTTCCAGTAAATAATTAATGGCATTCTTTTTTCTTCATTTTGTTCTGTTTTGAAGATGGAGAAGGGGAAGGAGTCGAACGGTTAGAAGTGGTTCATTAATCTCCATTGGAGAAGAGAGAGGCCCTGGGTCCCCGTCTGAGTCAGCTCGGGCCGCCCTAACAGAACACCACACACTGCAGGCTCACACAATGGAAATTTATTTCTCACAGTTCCAGAGGCTGGGAAGTCCAAGATCAAGGTGCTGGCCGATTTAGTTCTTAGGGAAGGCTCTCTTTCTGGCTGGTAGATGGCTGCTTTCTTGCTGTGTCCACACATGGCAGAGAGAGAGACCAGAACTCTCTCTTCTCTTCTTTTGTTACTTTTTTAAAAAAGATTTTATTTATTTATTTGAGGGAGAGAAAGATAGAGAGAGCATGAACGGGGTGGGGGGAGAGGAAGAAGCAGGCTCCCCACTGAGCAGGGAGCCCAACGTGGGGCTTGATCCCAGGACCCTGGAATCATGATCTGAGCTGAAGGCAGACGCTTAACCGAGCCACCCAGGTGCCCCTCTCTCTTCTCTTCTTATGAGGACCCTAGTCCCATCCTAAAGGCCCCACCCTCATGACCTCATCTAAACCCAATTACCTCTCAATGACCCGATCTCCAAATGTCACAGTGGGGGAGAGGCAGGGATTCAACATGTGATTTTGGACCCCCATCCTCAATTCCCTGTTATAATTTGCTTTTACTCCCGTGGGAGGAAGAGCCTAAGAGGACAAGGCACGTCATGGGCTAGGCTGGGGGGCAGCCTGCATCTTCAGCTCCTATGTGCTAAGGTCAGAGCCCCCACGCACACAGCTCCTGACCTCTAAGACCTGGGATCTGGGGTTCCATCTGCCACGTTCCTTCCTGCTCGCGCCCACCAATTCTCCAGGAAAGGAGGAAAGGAGACATGAAGAGATGGAGCAGAAACCCACCAATACTGGTGTAGAAATGTGCAGCAGCTTGCTGGTCGGCAGCCAGATGCAAGCAGGAGAGAACAGAGGTTAACAGACCACAGGAGACAGCATTTTTAAACAATAAAGCTGCTAAATGTAGGCTAGGCTGGGGAAGAAAGTGAACGCACGAGGAAACATAGACATCTTCTATATCTAGGCCAGTTTCAGCCACTCTGAGGCCCTGACTGGGCATGTGAGGGGTGCAGCCAAATCTGGTCCAGCAGCATGGTGCTAATGCCAGCCAGGAGGGGGCGCTGTAAACACACATGGCTGGAAGGTCCAGGAAGGAGGAAGTTGGAAGGGGCAGAATGTGTACTTTGTGGTAGTTTCAGAAATGAAACCAGCACACATTTTACTCACGAATGTCTTTAATGCGTCTACAATAAAAGCACCATGGAGAAGCCTGCTCCTGGGTGGCCGGGACATTGATCTTTAAATTGGACAAAGATTTAGAATCATTTAGGGCCGTTCAAAATCACAGAGCAAGGAACTCTAACTTGAGCAGGGTTTACTTCATCTGCTCAGTACAAGAGGAAACTGGATCTGCCTTTCAGAGTCATCAAAGGCAAGATCTCACAACTAAAGGGGTGCATACCTTTGACCGGGTGCCGTCCAAGTCAGCCACACTCACCTGGTTGTTCCAAAGCCATGCCCCACCCAGGACAGGCCTCTCTCTTTCTCTCTTCCTACAGTTTTCTCTTGAGCACTTTGCCCCCCATCTGATATACTACTGATTTTAGTTGTATTTATTACCCATCTTTCCCCATTTGAATGTAAGCACCTTGAAGGCAGGGATGTTTGCCTGTTTTGCTCTGTGCGTATAAAATAATCAAAATCAGATCAAGCGATGATCTATGTTCCATGAAATCAAAACAACAGGAAAATGTCTATGAAGTGTGAACAGCCTTTCGATTTCATTACTGTGTCTTTACTTCCCTTGACCTTGCAAATGAAGCTATTTACACCTCAAATGTGTATTTTCTGATATTTATATTTACAGCAAACATTCACTACTTCCTGAAGATTAACCCAGTCCCTGACTAATATCTGTAACATATACAAATGCATGCATTCATTTAACTTTTAAGAAGTAAGGTTTTGCAGAACTAAGTTGAAAGGTAGCGTGAGTTTTAGGCATGCGGGTACTTCTCATGAACCATGCAATTCATATTCTAAGGTGTTCTGTGGTGGAGTTAGGCCTGCTTCCTTAGTTTCTGAAAGGGACTCTTAACTTTATAAAAAAATTTTTACGCTACAGACTTCTTAAAAGCCACCGCATATAAAATGTGAGTCAAGGGGTGCCTGGATGGCACAGTTGGTTGGGCAGCCAACTCTTGATTTCAGCTCGGGTCATGATCTCAGGGTTGTGGGATCGAGCTCCACATTGGGCTCCATGCTCAGCACAGAGTCTGCTTGTCCCTCTCCCTCTGCCCCTCCCCCCACTCACACTCTCTCTGGAATAAATAAATAAATCTTTAAAAAATAAAAGAAAATAAAATGTGATTCAATTTACATTCTAAGACCAAAATCTATCCATGCTTGGGATAAGATGGAGGAGGCATTTTTTTTAGAAGGGAAAAATGAAAGCGTGGATGAGAACTGATGTGTGGCATCAGAGAGATTTTAAATATTAGCTATCTGGCTCTTTCCAGAAAAAGTGTGCTAACTCTTGCTCTCAAAGAAAACGAAGGCAAGGGGTCCCACACACATCTTAGGCTCTCGGATTCTGACAGCGTGCACCCCGTTCGGACCTGCTCATACTATTATCTTGCAGGTACAAGTACCAGCCTGCCCATCCATACTTACCTGAAGCCATCTGAGGGCAGCAGTTCAAGGATGGGAGATGATCCTAGCTTCCTGTCACCTGACTTTTATCTGGCTAGAAATCACACCCAGCAGGAATTTATGCAATATAAGAAGTGGGCCAGGGAACAGAAATACCACTTTCTTTGCCCTAGGGCCCTGCAGACTCCAGGTCTATGCTCTCTGCCCTAACAGACCTCTCTGGATTTGCTCTTTCCTCTGCTTTCATTCACACTCTCTCCTCCCCATGCCTGTCTTTGCTGGCTTGTGCTCATGGCCTCATCAGGTGTCTCCCCCTCCCCCGCTAGACCCCAACATATAAAAGGTCTTGGCGGAGGTCGGCCCTGATTGGGTCTGCCCGTGGCCAGTGAAGCCCTGCTGGGGGTCATTCTCATCAACACAACCAGGAAATTCAGTTGGGAACATGGAGGTGGATCCCTTTCCCTTTCCTTTTATCTCTGTCATGTATGCTATTCAGGGCTAAATCTCCACGATTCTTATAAACTTAAAAAGTTTAAGGGTTCCCTGGAACCCCCTGTTTCCCTTGTCCTGATTGACCTTAACTGCCTCCTCCAAGGCTATGCTGTCCTTGCTGTCTTGTCCCCACCTCATCCCCTGCAAATCGATCTTTCTACAACCTGGTTATTTACTGCATTCTGTGGAACTCCATTCCCTTCTGGGCATGCATTTCCTTTACCCTAAAGCAATTTCTTTGCCACTTGAGTTTGCTTTTGTATCTTTTTTTTATTTTATTGTTTTATTTTATTTATTTTTATTTTTTTAAAGATTTTATTTATTTATTTGACAGAGAGAGACACAGTGAGAGCAGGAACACAAGCAGGGGAAGTGGGAGAGGGAGAAGCAGGCTCCCCGCCGAGCAGGGAGCCCCATATGGGGATCGATCCCAGGACCCTGAGGTCATGACCTCAGCCGAAGGCAGACGTTTAACGACTGAGCCACCCAGGCGCCCCTGCTTCTGTATCTTAACGGAACTCCGAATTTCCCCTAAAGATGATTCCAAAGACCAGGCTCACCTCTCCTTCCCACTCCTGCTTCTCCGTGCCGGAGGGGGGCAGGCCTCTTCAATACTGAGCACCCACCATCCTGCCTCGACTTCTAGTTCAACACCTCCAGTCTCTGCCATCGGCCTCTCCTTACCTCATTTTTCTTTCTTTTTTGTTCAACTCTCGACTTCCTCTGGATAAAGTCAGAAAATCAGATCTGTATCCCTGGACTTCATTACTTTTACTGAATTTCACATTGCCATTCTGCCAGTAGGCTGATGGAAAGATGATATGAGAAAGAGAATCCATAAGGTTCTTGCTGAGTAAGTTGTGCTTTCCATCAGAGTAGCAGCTCATTGGAGTGATAGTTTGGCTGGGTATATAAAATTCTAGGTTCAAAGTAGCCTTCCCTGAGAACACTGTAGGTATTTGAGCCTTTGCATTTCTCATGAAATGTATGATACCAGTTTTATTCTCATGGCTCTGCAGACAACCTGTTAGTTATCTCCAGCGAGAACTTCTTTTGGCCCTGGTTCTGAAATTTTACTGGGATGTATCGCTGTGTTGGTCTTTTTTCATTAGGGAGCCCATTCTTTCTGGAGATGTTCATTCTCCTCAAGGAACTTTCCTTTGATTAGAGTTTTTGATCATTGCTTTTTCTCCACGCTCTCTGTTCCCACATCCTAAGACTCTTAGGGGTTGAATATTGTACCTGAAGATGGGCAGCATGGGCAGCATGGGCACCAGCTGGGTACTTGCTGGCAATGTAGATTCCCAGGCTTCACCCCAGACCTACTGAATCAGAATTTGTATTTTGACAAGATCCCTGGGCAATATGTATGCACAGTACATTGGGAGACATGCTGCTTTAATACACTCTCGCTTCATATTTGATTTAAATGATTAAAGATACACTTCTGAAGAAATGTCACTTACCACATTGGTCCCCAGAGCCATCCTCTCATCTTTCCAGGCTTAGAAATCAGGTGTCCCTCCTGTCTGAGATGAGAAACTTTCTAAGTCCCAAGGGATTCTCCTCCTTTGTGAACTTGTGCCTCTCGGGTGTGTTCAGTCTTTTGCTTTGCACTAACATTTTTCATAACACCTTTAAATAGAAGCAGGTATTCCCAACTTGAAAAAGCTTCACTTGACCCTTTTGCCTCTTCCAGCTACCATCTCATTTCTCAATTGGCTTTTCCTGCCAAATTTCTTGAATTCATGAAAAACAGGTTCTACTTCTGTTTCTTTATATACCTCTTTTCCTTAACCCCTTGAAATCTGTCTGGCTTTTGTCTCACTGCTCGTAAAAAGTTTTATGAAAGGTCTTCTCTGGGCCTTTCAGTGTCACTGGCTGTGACTGACCATTGTGGCCTTTCTGGATTGTGCTATTCCCTCGACTTTCATGACACCGTGGTGTTGCCTTATCCCATGGAAGAAGGAGTGGGAATACCCTCCCCCAATCTTCCCTAAATTTTCAGTTCAAATCTGATCACTTCTGTGAGTCTTTCCTGACTATTCTGTTCCGTGCTGATCTACTGAATTCATCCAGTTCCTGACCAAGACCCTCCTTTCGGTGCACACTGAAATCCAAGACAAAGTTTAAGATAATAGAATTATTGCAACATGTGCCTCATCTCACCGACCAGATTAAAAGCTACTCTAGGCAAGGATAAAGTCTAGTGCCATTGTGAACAATTGCTTTGGTTGCTTCCATTGCCCAAGGGCGGCTGGACAAGGGGCTGCAGCACCCCCAAAAGGAACACCTTTTCTTCATTTCACAAGGATACTGTCCACTCTCAAAATCATGTGCCTGGAGGCTACATTTGCCAGAGGAGACACTTTCTTCTAATTCACTCAAAGGCATTGCTTGGGCTTGCAGCTCCCCTGGCAGTCTTATACATCTCCTATGTTCTCTGTAATACTTATGCCAGTTTGGGGGCATCTTAGCAGTATGATTCCCTTAATGCTTGAAAAACTCACCATTCTCCTTTCATACTCATGACATGAAAATACTTCAGAGATGACTGCTCAGGGCCAGGGTGTGGAGACATCCCGGGGGTTTGAGAGGACAAAACTCACTCCTCCAATGAGAGTGAAGCCCCTCCCTGTTCACAGACAATCCACAGCCCTTCTGGAAAGCTGTACAGCTTCTTTGCTCCCCTGGTCTAAAACCTCAGCCTGCACACCACTTATACCAGGCCTCCTACTCCCAGGATGTGCTGCAAGCCTGCATGGGTGTAAAGGAGAAAGAGGAGGAGGGGCAAGGGGTGGCAGGCCCAACCACTGTTTACCCAGGGTCCTGTCCTGGTCTCAGCAATTGGGACTTCCACTCTCCCTCATGCTCCAGACGGAGCCTAAGGGCAATCCTTGGCATGTCCCTGTCTCATTCTCCACATTCCATCCATCACCAAGTCCATTCATCTACCTCCCAAATAGACCTGACATCTACATTTTTCTCCATTCCTTCCTCTGCCACTGCCCTGGGCCAGCCTCCAAGTCCTGCCTGGACTTCTACCATGGCCCCCTAAGTCCCTGCCTCCACTGCCAGTCCCCAGGTCCACCCTGCACAGGGAAACCAGGATGCTTTATTAAAAGTAAATCATATAATGATTCTCCTGTTTAAAATTCTTCAAATATTTGATGCTATTCAGAAATTACTATTTGTTTTTCAGGTGTGATATTGTATTTTGAGAATTTTTTCCCCAAAAGAGAGTGCTTCTCTTTCAAAGGTACATCCTGCACTATTTCTATGTGAAGTGATGTGATGTGTTGCATTCTCACCCAGATAATACAGGGTGGACCAGGAAAGTGAGCTTGGTCACGATGAAGCTGGGTACACAGGGGTTCACCGTACTATTCTGCCTCTGTACACCTTTAAAAAACTTTATAGTGAAAAAGTTAAAAAAACAAGTTGTAGGGATACTTTATTACTCAACAGATTACAGAATAAACTAATGGAGTAGAGCTACTCCATTACTCATAAAATTAAAAACAAAAAAACAAAAAAACAAAAACAAACATCCTCACCACAGCTTGCAAGTTCCAACCTGAACCTGCCTTGCCAACGCTTCTGGCCTCCTGTCCTGCCATCCACTTACCCCTCCTCGAGTCTTCACCATGCAACACTCCCTCCCCCACTCCCTACCCCAGGAGCTCCTTTCATCCCCCCCCCCCCCCAGGACCTCATGCTCTGACTTCCCTGGGGGCTTCTCCCGTGTCATTCCCGAGGCCCAGAAGTCAATGTGCTCTCCCTAGTGCCCGCTGGCCACTTCCTGCTAACCCTCAGGCCTCAATTTAAAACCAGTGTTCCAGAAATGCTCTTTCCAGTGCTCCAATTTACTTTTAACCTCCCTAATTTACTTTATCACTGCACCCTGTAATCTTGCATCTTTGCCCTCACCACAATTTTGGTCTGTCTTCCCCCTGAGGCCATACATTCCATGAGGGCCAAGTTCATGGCTATTTTGTCCACTTGCGTGTATACCAACGCCCAGCATGCTGTTGTGAAGTGAAACGAGGTGGCCACCACACCCTTGGTCCCTTTCTGAAGAAATTTGCCCTTGGCACTTAAAACAATAATTAAAATGAAAAATAAAGTGCCAAAGATGCAAGAACCATGTATCTGCTATGCCAGATACACACATGTGAGGGTTTTTTTTTTTTTCATATTATTTGTCATGATCATATCTCTTTCATTAAGGAATAAATTTAGAGGAAAGAGAAAAGTCTCCTGTGTTTCCCTCCCCAGGCGCCTCCCTTTCCTTCCCCATAAGTAACTACTACGATGAGTTTGGTACGTATCCAGTGCATATTTTTAATATTTTTATTACAAATGTGTGCATCCATAAACAATACATGGTATTGTTTTATGTGTTTTTAAAAATGTACGTAAATGCCATAATATGCTACATAATGTTGTACAACTTATGTTTTCCATTCAACATTATCATATATATGTGGGTCTGCATACATATTATATATTAGTTCATCCATTGTAACTGTTACAAAGCAATGCACTGTATGAATACATCACAATTGATTTATTCATTCCCTTAATGAGGTGCATCTGGCTTATCTCCAATTTTATCTCTGACAAAATGCTGGAAAGGGTGTACTTGAACTTGTGTCTCCCTATGCACGTGCCCCTTGTCCCCATTAGACTGGCTAAAATGAATGAGAGAGAACTGGCCAGGTTGGAAGGAGATGGGAATTCTCACGTACTGCTGCTGGTGGGAGTAGAAACTGATATCGTTTCAGAGCAATTTGGCAATATCTACTTAGGATGAAAACACTCAACCCTGTGGCCCGACACTTCTGCCTCACTAATAAATCCTTACCGCCAAAGGTAAACTGTGAATTTCTTTTCTACTCAACAGAAAGCATAAAATATACAATATTCCTTTATGGCTTAACGTTTGCAATGCATGTTCACATATTTTAACTGACATGACATTCACCACCGTGGGAAAGTGGTATTAGCCCCATATTATCAATGAGAGCGCTGAGGACAAACTCAAGGACACACAGCCGTAGCCTGGTATGAGGATCAAATCCCACTTGTGTCGCTTTTTTGCCCAGTTTTGCCTAGGGCGGTTTCTATTGCCCCACTCTGTCTCACTGTTTTTGTGCTATGAAGACAATTAACAAGCGCTGGGCACCTTGTAGTGGATGCTGTTGGTGCCCCAACCAGATGCCCTTCACCAAGCCTTGTATTCATGCCTCAAGAGCTGTAAGCGTTGGCTGCTAACAGTTCACAGCTGTCCCTTCTTCAGAGAATTGCCCACAGCCATCTGGAGCAGCCTTACTTGGAGATGCCTGGAGATTTTCTTCAATCTCTCTGGGATGGGGGTGGGGTGGTTACTTGGTCAATGGCTAGCAGCACAGGTGTACCAAGCTGGGCCTCATTGCCTTGGGGGCGGGTGGGAGGGGCAACTCCGTGGTACTATTTTTGCTCAGAGCTTCCTGTGGAATCGGGTTGGGGTAGAATTTCAGCAGAACTCCTATCTGGGCTTGGCTTCTTCCTCCGCCTTATTTTGCTTTTCTCACTTCCTTCCTCCTGAGAGCCTTCCTTCGAGAAATCATTTGCACAAGAATCCTGTCTCAGGCGCTGCTTCCAGGGCAGTGTTTCTCAGCCTTAAAGCACAGACTGCTGGGCCCCACACCCAGAGTTTCTGTTTCAGTTGATCTGGGGTGGGGCCCAAGAATTTGCATTTCTGATGGATTCCCAGCCAGGTGATGCTGATGCTGCTGGTCCAGGGACTGTACTTTGAGAACCACCAGTCTAGGGGACCTGATCTAAAGCAGTTGGTGCCAGGAGAAGCAGACTTTAAGGATGGGATCTGGAGTTGGATGACCTGCTGGTAATGAGGACCCTAACATTGGCGGTGATGGTAGGGGGGATTATTTTTTTTTTTTAAGATTTTATTTGCCAGAGGGAGAGAGTGAGCACAAGCAGGGGTAGTGGCAGGTAGAGGGAGAAGTAGACTCCCTGCTGAGCAAGGAGCCCAATGCGGGGACCCTGGGATCCCAGAACCCTGGGATCATGACCTGAGCCAAAGACAGATGCTTAACCTACTGAGCCACCCAGGCGTCCTGGTAGGGGATATTAATAGTTCCTAGCATGTGGTATAATTTCTGTGACAGCTTACAGATGGAAGGGGATGCACTAGCTTTTGCAATATTTCTGACATTTGATCAGTATAGCAGAGAGAGTAATTATAAGGATTGTGCAATGAGAGGCTGTTTCTGACAGCTATCATTGCATCAAAGAAAGAAAATCATTAATCAAGTCAATTAGTCACCAATTCAGAGCAATGTATGAAAGTCGTAGGACCTCTTTGTCAGTGAGGTCCTTATCTCCTGCAGCTGAAGGACTGGCCGCGCTGAAATCCAGGCTCCGTGTCTACTATTAAGAGGTGCAGAACTTCAGAAAAGTTTGAATTCTCAGCCTCAACAAGTCTCCTACGCCAGAGTCAGGGCCCTGAACAGAACAGGGTAGGGTCTGAGAATCTAGGAATGCGATACCCATGTAGCTATAAATGGGAATCCTGGAGAAGTGGCCCAGTCCCCCTTGTTAGAAGATGGTCCATTAGCTCAGGCAACTGTACACCAGGAAAAGAGTATCCAGGCCTTCCAAGGGTTGGAAATAAGTTGACAGTGATATCCAGGGACCCAAAGTATTGCCATTGTTCCCCTGTTAGAGGCATATGTGGGAGAAAGCAATAAATGGAATTCTGGCCCAGGATCATCTCACGGTGACTCCACCAGGTTCATGGACCCAACTGGTGGTCATCGTCTTGGTTCATGAACATGTAACCAGAATTAACATACTTAGAAGCTGGCATGGTCCTCACCTTATTCCTCGGCCTACGGAATTCATGCTATTGTGGTAGGAAACAGCTAGTCTGGTGGAAAAGGCCAAGTGGAAGTCCTTGAAACTGACCATCCCACCCCCCACCCAACCAAGGTCATAAATCAAAAACTATATTGCAGACTGAGAATGGCAGAGATCAGTGCCTCAGAGACCTACAGGATGCGGGGTGGCAGTCCTCATCGTATTCGTGTCGTCATCATATTTGTGTCGTCTGACCCTGTCAAACCTGATGGGCCATGGCAGATGCCAGGGCACTTCTACAAACTTAAGCAGTCTCCAACCGTGGCTGCTGTGCTTAATGCAATATCTTTAATAGAACAAATGACCCAGCTTCTGGTATATGATACACAGCTACTGATCTGGCAACTGCATTCTTTTCAATACTCCTCAAGAAAGAGGATTTGAAACATTTCACATAAATCTGGGACAGACAACAGTCAACATTCACAGTCTTGGCTCAGGGCTACGTGAGGTCTTCTGCTCTGTCTCAAGGGGATCTGGATGTCTGGACATCCTACAGACATTACACTGGTCACTATGTGGGTGGTAGCATGATCATTGGACCTCATAAGCAGGAAAGGCAAGTGCTCAGGACACCTTGGAGGAACATATGTTCTCCAGGGGGTAGGAAATAACCCAGTAAAAATTTACGAGTCTGTGACATCAGTGACGTTTTTAGGAGTCTAGTGATCTGGCACATGCTAGGAAATTCCCTCCAAAGTAAAGAAAAAATAATGCTGCATTTGGGACCTCCTTCTGCACACAGCACCACCCCAAAGCTGAGATGTGATGGAGCTGTGGGATGACCTCTGAAAAGGGCAGCTGAGGTCCAAGTGCAGATTTGAGATGACAGCCGGGGAGGATGGGGAAGGATATGGCATGCACCTCAAGCCATCGATCGTCACATAGAGCCACCTCTCCGGTAGACGGAATGCATGGGCTCAGAAACCGTGAGGTGGACGTAGGAGTTGCTGTAGTCACTGTTCCTCCCAGGCACTCACTTGGGTAGTAATTCCTTTCCCATCGTTTGCCTCCCTCAGCCTGTGAGTCGAGAGTACAGCTCCCGGAGGGAGGATGATTCCAGCGGGGGACACAGGAAAGTCTCGTGATTTAAAGCTATGGCTGTTGCCCCTTCCCTTGAGGATCTTCCTCCCACTAGTTCAGCAAGGTAAGTAGTTTTCCTCCTGATCATCATGAGGAGAGCTGTTCTATAACGGGAGCAGGGAGGAATATATTGACACTTCGGTGACCAACCTGGGCAGCTCTCGGCACTCTCGTGGATATTTTTAATTGAAAGTGGGCAAATACAACCATGGCCTAATAACCATGGCATCCAAGGGCTCCAAGTTCCTAGGCAAGCCACCTAAATGGGCAGGCAGTGGTGAGTAATCTAGAGTAGGCGCCAGAGGAGGGAGATGGTGAGCATTACTTATGGCTTCAGGACTAATTGCAAGGAAAGTATATGTCCTACCAACCTTCCTCTTGTAAGTTTCCCCAGAAATTGTGGCCACTGCCAGTGTCCTGCCCTTAATCCTTTTACCAGGAAGATGCACTAATTCCCCAGTTGTATTGATGGCTACAGGTCATGGCTATGTCCTTGTCCAGAAAACTGACCTTGAGATGGACCTTGAGACCATGGCCAGCAGGAATTGCCTTGTCTGGAGACACTGGGGGTGGGTGGAGTAGGTCATGTACACTCTCCACTCAGAGGAAGCCTGCAACTGCTGACTCTAATATTGGGGCACAAAACCTGACTCCCCTATGCGGAGAAAGGGGAACCCTCCTACACTATCAGTGGGAATGCAAGCTGGTGCAACCACTCTGGAAACCAGTATGGAGGTTCCTCAAAAAGTTGAAAATAGAGCTACCATACGATCCAGCAATTGCACTACTGGGTATTTACCCCAAAGATACAAATGTAGGGATCCAAAGGTATATGTGCACCCTGATGTTTATAGCAGCAATGTCCACAATAGCCAAACTGTGGAAAGAGCCAAGATGTCCATCAACAGTTGAATGCATAAAGAAGATGTGGTATATATATACAATGGAATATTATGCAGCCATCAAAAAGAATGAGATCTTGCCATTTGCAATGACGTGGATGGAACTGGAGGGTGTTATGCTGAGCGAAATAAGTCAATCAGAGAAATACATGTATCATATGACCTCACTGATATGAGGAATTCTTAATCTCAGGAAACAAACTGAGGGTTGCTGGAGTGGGGGCAGTGGGAGGGATGGGGTGGCTGGGTGATAGACATTGGGGAGGGTATGTGCTATGGTGAGCGCTGTGAATTGTGCAAGACTGTTGAATCACAGATCTGTACCTCTGAAACAAATAATGCAATATATGTTAAGAAAAAAAAAAGATAGCAGGAGGGGAAGAATGAAGGGGGGGAATCGGAGGGGGAGACGAACCATGAGAGACGATGGACTCTGAAAAACAAACTGAGGGTTCTAGAGGGGAAGGGGGTGGGAGGATGGGTTAGCCTGGTGATGGGTATTAATGATGGGTGATGGGTGATGGGTATTCTGCATGGAGCACTGGGTGTTATGCACAAACAATGAATCATGGAACACTACATCAAAAACTAATGATGTAATGTATGGTGATTAACATAACAATAAAAAATTAAAAAAAAAAACAACAAAAAACTGACTCCCCTGCTTCAGGAAGGGCCAGCTCTGTGGTATCATTCATGCTCCAGAGAACCTCATGGCATCGTCTGAGGTTAGACCTCAGCAAAACCCATGTTCGTGCTGAAAGTCCTTCCCCTTCCTTATTCCGTGTCCCCCATTTGCTCACAGTGTCTCCCTCCAGGAGCACTCTATCCAAAAATCATGTGCACCGGGCTCCGTGTCCGGGGTTCTGCTTCTGGGAAACACAACAGAAGATGCTCGTCTTTATCTCTTAGAAAATATGTCTCACGTTTCAGCTAGCAGGAAATAGAAAAAAAAAAAAAGTGCATCTCTCCCATTATTTATTTTCAGCCTCTCTGCCTTTTCTAGGGGGTCTCACTGACAGCAGTTCGATGGTGTATCAATTTTGTCACCTTGTGTGTGTGCGCATGCGTGTGTGTGTATGCACACTTTAAGTAAATTGGATCATTCTATACATATGTTTCTGTGACTTGTTGCACTTGATGGTATGTCTCAGGAATCCTTCCATGACAATACCTCTACGTCTGCCTTTTTTTTTTTTAAATGGCCATAATAGCCTTGCATAGTACCAATATACTACCATTTATTGAATTAGTCCCCTGTGGGAAGACAGAGCAACATTAAAGATTTCAAGTTGAAGGAATTTAACTGAGAGAATTAATTATAGAGGTGTTTTGGTGGGGGTAGAAAGAGCAGAAGGGGACAGTGAGGTAACACAGGTATTAATGTGCACCGGGGGCTGAGGTCACCCTACTCCAGTCACTGTGGGAAACGGCAGCCCCTCCTAGGAGCCTGGAAACCAAAGGGAAGAAGGAGGCAGAGTTGCCCTAACCTAGGGCTTGCAGAAGGTGAGTGGGCGTACCCAGCACTCTACAGTTTTCGTTTAATGAAACTAGCAAATAAAAAAATAGCTTCCCATCCTCATTTGCATTTTTCTGATTCCCAGTTAATAGCAAGTAGTCTGAAAAAGACTTATTAGCTCTTTTCTTGTTCTTTAAGATTGCGAATTGCTTGCGTCTTTTCTCCCATTTTTCAAATTGAGTATTTTGGCTCCTTGTACTGACTTGTAGGTGCTTTCTATCTGTTGTATGAATTCTTCCTTCATTGGTTAACTCTGTTGTAAATATTTTCTCCCAGACTGGCACTTTAGTTCTGGGTCTGTTTTTTGTTCTGTTTTTGTTTTAACATTTGTTGTATTACTTTTTTTTCCTTTATGACTACTAGGTTCTATGTTTTTTCTTAGGAAAACTCTCTCTACCATGAGAATGGTCTGGTGTTTAAATTTTTAAAAAGATTTTATTTATTTATTTGAGAGAGTGAGAAAGTATGAGTGGGGGGAGGGCAGAGGGAGAGGAAGAAGCAGACTCCCTGCTGAGCAGGGAGCCTGATGATGCAGGGCTAGATCCCAGGACCCTGAGATCATGACCTGAGCCCAAGTCAGATGCTTAACCGACTGAGCCACCCAGGCACCCCTGAAGGGGATGGATATTGACTGCCTATACTGACCTTTTCCTGCTGCAATGTCAGCTAAATCTCAAACTAAATCAGCTTGCATAATGTATCTGTTTTTGCATGAGTGTATGGCCTCTATTTTGCTCATTTGGTCTGCTTGTCTATTCTTGCATTATTACTAAGTTATCTTAACAAATGCCTATGTTGTATGTTTTTCTACCTAATAGGGCAGGGCGCTATTCCTTGTGCTTCTTTTCTAAAAATTTAAAAAATCAATCCACTTCAGTGCTTATGTTCTCATTTCTGTTTCTACAGTTGTTTATTGCGTGTATGTTTATTTTGTGATCAAACTTGTCAGATGTTTGTCTACTGTATTTTTAGTATTTTGCTGGGTATGTTACAGAAACCCTGATTTAATCTTCATATCGACATCACAGAAGAGGTTTATGTATCAGGAAATGGAAGCAGAAAATCATTCCTTTCCATGCCTGAGACCACTAAGTTGTAGAATTGATACTCGAACCCGGATCTATCTGAATTCAAAACCCATACTTTCCTCATTGCATAGGTGAGCCTGAGCATTCTGGGTGAGATTAAAAGGATCATCATAAATAGGCTTCACATTTTCTACAAAGAACATGAATTTCTTTTGTAATTGGGAAAAAGTTAATTAAGCCTAAACAAATAATTGTAATAAAAATAGCCTTGAAAGAGAGGAAATGCCACACCACAGCAACTTAAAGCTTTAGAATGCTTAAAAAGGAAGATGCATTCACCACAACTGGCCATCTAAATCCTGCTTTACCCTGCATCTAGCAACTAATTAGACCTTGTTCTCTCCTTCCCCACCAGGGTAGAAGCATAGGTTTTCCTGAAAGGTGAAGGTCATGCTAATCACTCTGATTGGTGCTTCTCTTGGCACTGTTCAATGAAATATGCTTTAGGGAGATCACCATCTTGCCACACCCATCACAGCTCATGTGGTTTGGAAATTCTACTCTGCTCTTTCTTAAGGACATGGCCAGAGTGGGCGGAGTCACAGAAGCTGAGATTCTCTGTGGAGACTGAGCTCATCCCCAGTGGTGTAGGTTGCCCATTCTCCTTGGCCAAGGCAACCCAGAGAAGGGATCATTTTCTCTTCCTACTTCCTCTTCAGTCCTGAATTCAGCTTCTGATGGCAGAGGGGCCCCTGAAGCCTCCTAAAATAGCCTCCTGCTGGAAAGAAGTAATGCAATGCACACCACAATACGCATATTGATTTCTATTTTTGGTTCTTATCAAGATTTATTTTTCATCCCTTCAGGTAAACAGTGACCTTGGACTTGCCGCCTTCCATATTTGCAGCCTGAGTCAATGAATCTTGGTATTGACCTTGGGGGCCATCAATAGCTGCTTATTGTTGAGATATTTCAATGTCAATAAGTGGCCCCATGGAAGTGGGAGGGGGGCTACCCAGCAAACCCAGCAGCTAAAAAACCAGTCCCTTTTCTCCCAGTTGTTGTCTTGGCACAGAAGGGGCTGGCTCTAAAATTGATTAACTTTTCTGCAGGGAGTTGGGAAAACAAACTCCCCAACATAGCCAGAATCCTGCAAAGGGGACTTTCTCAGAATTGCTATCCATTATTATGAAAGAAGAGAAACACCCATGTGTGTTCTATCCTCTCTCTCTCTCTCTCTCTCTCTCTCACACACACACACACATACATAAACACACGCACACACACAGTGTCACACTCAGTGCCATAAGATCTAAAACACTTTGGAATGAGATGCCTGGTGACTGAAGCAGCTATTGTGAGCTCATCCCTTCCTGCATGTACAAACCCAATTCACACATACCAGGCTGGTATAGTGGAAACAGCTCAGGCTTTGGCATCTGACATTCCTCGAAGTAAATCCAGGTTTTATTACTGACAGGTTATAGCTTTCTCATCTGTACAATGGGGATATTACCTGCCTTTTGTGAAGATCAGAGATGCTGTCCATGCATGCCTGGCTCCTACCTAGCAGGTGTTCCATAAATCCCAGTTCCTCTTGCTTCGTTGTGCTTGTTCTTGCTAGGCTGGGTCAGGAGGGGTCAGGACTCGCCACCTGAACTCCCAGCTTTCATTTCCAGACACTCTCCACTCTATTCTCTTTCCAAGAAAGACAAAAAAAAAAAAAATGAACATGTGGCTGGAGGGTAAGGACTCTTTCACCATCAAATGATGTGTCTGTCTGTCTTTATTGGCCATGCTTTTAGCTATTGGCCCACTTCTTTGTCCACCTTAGTGTGCTTAGCCTGGCTTGGAGGCTCCATGGGTAACAGGGCTGAACCTGGGCAGGGGTCTCTGCACCCAGGGCAAGGGCAAGCACTGTCTGTGCCCTCCACTGGGCAGCCCTGACTCCATTCCCTCTAGTGTGCATGTTGCGACTCATCATCTCTATCTACTTTCTTTCTCTTCTTTTCTTTCTCCCTGGTCACTTCAGAGTTCCCAGCAGCCTGATGATAGAAGTTTCCCAGCATCTTTCTCCCTAGGTCATGCCCTGCCCAGAGTGGCCTTGGACTATGAGGTAGCACTGGTAATGATGGAGAAAGGAAGGTGTGAAGGTGACCTTCTAGACAGCATGGTAACCTACCTTGGCAGGATTTGTTCTCGTGACAACAGAGAGATGCTTAGACTGAGGTGGGCAGAGGATGCTGGGAAAGAGAAGAAACTCAGTGCAGGCATTTACAAACAGGACTTCCCTGAGTACTCCAAAGTGGTAGGCTTCAACATTCGCAATTTACAGACGAAGAAACAATCTCAGAGAGTTTGAGAGTTGAGATTGGAATTCAGATCTGTTTGACTACAAATCCCATGCATAACTGAGCAGCTGTGTCAGAAGGAGGAATTCTGGGGGCAGAGGAGAGATAGGAGGATTTGGTTAAGGGGTTAGAATAGATGTCCTTGGTGCTCTTATCCTTCCCTGGATCTGAAATTCTAAGAATAGAAATAGGGAACGCCTGCTTTGCTGAAGACTATTCTGGCACAGCATCTCACCTTCAAAGCCCAGTTTCCCTTTCAGAGTAGATTTCACTGTCCATGGGCTGGCTTTGGGCATCTTCCAAAATCCTTCACCTATTGCCATCACTGGACACTGGTTTGTGCTGCCAAAAATTTAATCTTCAAAGCAAACACCACAAACTCAGAATACTCAGGCTGAATTACAGATTTTTACATGCCAATCAATACTTGCCCACACACACACTCCTTTCCCCAGCCAAGCAGAAAGTAAAAGATCACATGTGAGCAGGTGGTAACCATATCTTACGTTGATGCAGCTTCAGAACAAAAATCAGGGAGTTTGTTCACTTATTTATTTATTCATTAATCCACAAATATGTATTTTATGCTTTCTGTGTGTCATACAGGACACTAGGACCTGGACTTGGACACAAAAGATAAAAATTCATGTGTTGTTACAGTAAGCATATATTGGTTTAGTAATTACTGTATCTGTGTGTGTGTGTGTGTGTGTATGCAATTAATTAACCATGGGGTTCTTGCCCTCAAGGAACTCAAAGTTCAGTAGAGAAGACAGACATGCAAACAATTATGACATAGTAAGAAAAATAGCATTCATGTAGGCAGGATCAAAGAACAGAGGAGACTAGAATAAGAAGTGCCCAAGGCTACTGGGGAAGTTGGCAAAGACTTCAAGGAGGAAGGCAAAGGCTGGAGGAGCATGTTCCAGACAGACAAGGGGCACAGAGCTGCCCAGGCAGCAGGAACATTCATTCATTTAATAATGATTTATTAAGACATCTGCTTCTGGTTAGAAAGGTGATATGCTATCAGTTAGAATGTAGAAAGTTTTAAGAGATCCCCCTCACTCTGCTTTTTCATCCTAAAAATGAGAACAAGCTGGATAAAACACATAATCACATCTTGGAAAACCCATCAGAGAACTGAGGACACAAATTGTAGGAATTTACAAGTCGTTCCTAGGATAGAAGAGACCCATGACTGTGGGCATGGCAGGAGGAAAGACTAAACCCACCACAGATGGCAGGAAAAAGAATCAGGCCTAACTTTAGTAACTTTTAATGGGTGTGTGGAGACCGACATGACAGATCTATATCCCTTGGAGCCCCATCACACCTTCTAATTCTTTCCCAAGAGTATGGAGGTGGCTGAAGACAGGATAAGAGAGCTGAGAGATGCTACCAGTGTACCAGGCCTTCACCAAGACAACATCCAGCCAAAGTATATGGGCAGGGAAGCAAGGTGGAGAGAGATCGTTTAAGGAAGAAAGCCAGGAGTGGAGCTGGACAGAAAAAGGACTCCCAAGGAGATCTAAAACATTTGGTCTCTGAAGCACAGAGATTGCCTGTGGTTCAGAAGACTTTCTGGTATTCAGATCCCAAGCTGCGGGGAAAAGTCCTGTTCAACCCTCCAAACATTTAAAGTCAGTGGTGGACCAGTAGGTAACTAAAGGTGCAATGAAGCCCAGACTCAACTCAACTCAACCACAAATTAAATTGACTCAGCCTCCCACTTTAGTGAGTAATTATTATGTACTTTAGTCTCTACCATTCCTTTATATATAATGTCTGAAATATAATTAAAAATTACAAAACACTTGATGAAGCAGAAAAATGTGATCTATAATCAAAAGGGGAAAAAAGTCATTGAAGCAGAACTAATGTATTCCAGATGTTGAAATGAGCAAACAAGAACTTTAAAATAATAATTTAATATATTTTAATGGATCCAGTGTGAGAAGCGAATGACATATGTGAACAGATGGCGAATTTCAGCGTCAAACTATAAAAAAGAACCAAATGGTTTTTCTGAAACTGAAAACTACTGAGTCAGAAATAAAGAATTTACTAAATGGGCTTAATATCAGACTGGACATTATGAAAGAAATAATCAGTGAACTTGAAGACAGGTCAATAGAAATCATCTGATTAAGCAGAAAGAGAAAACAACAAATTGAACAGATCATCTGAGCCTATGGGGTATCAGTATGATCTAACGTATGTGTAATTAGAATCCCAGAAGAGGAGTAAAATGCAGCAGAAGAAGTATTTGGACAGGCATAGTCAAGAGTATTCTAAAATTGATCAAGGATATCCACATGTCCAAAAAGTTTAACAAGCTAATCAGCATAAATTTTTTTTAAAAGATTTTATTTATTTTTTATTTTTTTAAAGATTTTATTTATTTGACAGAGAGAGACACAGCGAGAGAGGGAAAACAAGCAGGGGGAGTGGGAGAGGAAGAAGCAGGGAGCCTGATGCAGGACTTGATCCCAGGACCCTGGGATCATGACCTGAGCCGAAGGCAGACGCTTCACTGACTAAGCCATCCAGGCGTCCCTAAAAGATTTTATTTGTTCATTTAGAGAGAGTGTGCAAGTGGGGGGAGGGGCAGAGGGGGAGGGAGAAAGAGAGAATCTCAAGCAGACTCCCTGCTGAGTGTGGAGCCCAACACAGGGCTTGATCTCACAACCCTGAGATCATGACCTGAACCAAAATCAAGAGTTGGATGCCTAACTGACTGAGCCACCGAAGTGCCCGTCAATCAGTGTAAATATTAAAAAGAAAAGAACATACCTAGCCATACAATAGTCAAACTATGAAGACCAAAGATGCAGAGAAACTTTTTAAAGCTACCACCTAAAAAATATGCAACGCATTAAAGATAATAATTAGAAAAATAAGTGACCTCTTATAAAAGAAATGGAAGACAGCAGATAATGGAATGATATGTTTAAAGTGTTAAAAAGAAAAACATCAAACTGTCAATCTAGAATTTTATGCCCAGTGAAAGTATTCTTCAAAAATAAAAATGAAGCAGAAACATTTTCGGATGACAAGCTGAGCAGGTTTTCTCCAGCAGAACTGCACCACAAGAAATGCTAAAAGAAGTTTTTTAGACTAAGGGAAATAATTCTACATGAAAGCCTGTATCTGGGAAGAAATGAAGAGCACCAAAATGTGTAAACCTGAGGATAATTACAAATTATTTTCATATTTTATGAAAAAATATTTTTAAGATTTCTGTAAAAGACTACTGACTAAAGTAAAAGATATAACAATGTATTGTGGTTGTATACCTTACATAGAAGTAAAATATGCAACAGCAAGAATGCATTATGTAGGTAGCAAGATTTTTACATTGTTTGTAAGGCAGTACAAAATGACTTCGAGGTAAATTATGTTATGTTGAAGATGCATATCATAACCTAGAGTAACCACTAAAAACTAACACAAAAAGGGATTACTTTAAAAAAATCAATAAAAGAGATAAAATGGGATGTTGAAAAGTATTCTAAAAAGAAAGCAAGGAATGGAGAATAGAAGAACAGAAAGTAACAAGAAGAATAGACATATAGAAGAAACAGGACAAATAGCAAATATTGAAAATAGACTTAAATTCAACCATATAAATAATTTTTAAAACTACAAAAGGATCTAGCTCTCAAATTTAAAGACAGATAGTCAAAATGGATAAAAGCAAGGTATGACTATGTGATGTTTATAAGAAAACTTAAAGTCCTGCGTAAGCTGAGAAGAGTAAAAGCCATCCCAATGCAAACACCAAGCATGAGAAAACTGGTGTGCCTAGAGATTATCAGACAAATTAGACTTCAAAATGAGGAGTATTGCTAGTATTTTATCACATTACATTTCATATTGATAAAAGGATGAATTTGTCAAGAAGACCAAATAGCCTTACATTTGTATATACCTAACAACAGGACTTAAAAACACATGGAGCAAAAGTAAACAGAACTAAGGAGGAAATAGGCAAATACACAATCATAGCTGAGGATGTTAATGCTCCTTGATTAATTGACACAACAAATAGGCAAAACATGAATAATAGCCATATAGGGTTTGAGCAATGCTACCAAACAACTTAGAGCTGAACAATACTCACAATCAACATATAGCTGATATTTATACATCACAGTTACACACAATTGTAGAATACACATACTTTTCAAATGTACATGAATATTCACCAAGATTGGCCATGAGCTGTTTTTTTTTTTTTAAATCTCGAAGACTAAAAACATGAAACCTCACAGAGTAGGTACTGTAAGCATACATAATTAGAGTACAAATCAGTAACAACAGGATTCTAGAAAATCTGTAAATACTTGGAATTTGAGCAATACGCTTCTAAATAATCCACTGGTCAAAGAGAAGAATCACAAAAATAATTAGAAAATATTTAAAATTGAATGTAAAACACAGTAGATCAAAAGTTGTGAATGAAGCTAATGTAGTATTCTAAGGAAATTTATAGCTTTAAATGCTTATAATAGAAAAGAAGAAAGATTTAAAATCCACTTTAAGGGGATGGTTCAGTTGGTTAAGCGTCTGACTCTTGATCTCAGCTCAGATCATGATTTCAGTGGAGTTCAAGCCCTGAATTGGGCTCCATGCTGGGTGTGGAACCTACTTAAAAATAAAAATAAAAATAAAAAAATAAAATCCACCTTTAAGAAGCTAGGGAAAAAAGCAAATTAAACCTCAAGCTATAAGGATGCGAATATTAAAAAGCAGAAATCCGTAGTATATAAAATAGAAAAACAGTAGATGAAATCAATAAGGATGGCCAACAAACAAGAAGTTGGTCCTTTAAAAGATTAATAAAACTGATAAACCCCAGCAAGATTGTTAAATTAAAAAAAAAAAAAAGGAAAAAGGTAAATGAGACAAATTGCCAGTATTGGGAATTAAAGAGGCATCATCACTATAGATCCCATGGACATTAAAAAGATAATGATACAAAAATTGTATGTCAATATATTTGACAACTTCAGTGAAATAGGGAAATTCCTTGAAAAACACAATCTTTTACAAGAAGACATAGAAAATCTGCATAGCCTTATATCAATTGTAGAAATTGAATCTGAAAAATAAACTCTTCTCACAAAGAAAACAAAAGTTGCAGAGTTTTGTTGGTGAATTCTCTTAAACTTTTAAGGCAGAATTAATATCACTCCTACTTAATGATAAGAGAATACTTCCTAACTCAATTCATAAGGTTAGTGTACCCCGGATACCAAATTCTGAAAAGACTTTTTCAAGAAAAAAAAATTAAAGATCAATACCCTTCATGAATTTAGATGCAAAAATCTCTAGAAAACATTATCAAATCCAATTCAACAATACTTAAAAAGAATAATGTATTGTGACCAAATAGGTTTATTCTAAGAATGCAAGACTGATTTCCCATTTAGACATCAATTAATGTAATTGATCATATAGCAGAATAAAAAAGAAAAAAACCTACTTGGTCATATTAGTAGATGCAGGAAAAGCATTTGACAAAATATAACCCTTATGCATAATAAAAAAACATCTCACTATACTAAAAAATAGAATGCAACAAATTTTTTCAACTTAATGATGGGCGTCTATGATTTACAACCTATCTATATAGGTTATATAGTGATATCTATAGCCATCTATACCCTCAAATCATAGTTAATGCTTTCCCCCTTAGATTGGAAAGAAGGCAAAGATGTCTATTCTTGCCATTTCTATTAAGGCTTGTACTAGAAACCTGGCCAGTGTAATAAGGTAAGAAAATAAATGCAAGCTATAAAAATTGGAAAGAAAACAGGAAATTATTGTTATTTACAGATGATATGATTGCAAACATAGAAAATTCCTAGAATTAGCAGGTGAATTTAGCAGGATACGAGGTTGATATACAAAACTCAGTTGTATTCTATGTACCAGCAATGAACAATCAGAGAATAAAATTTTTTAAAAAGCCACAAGACTTCAAATAACATAGGGGGAAACATTCAAATACCTAGGAATAAATTTAACAAAGGATGTGTAAGACCTCCACATTGAAAACTCAAACCATTTCTTAGAGAAATTTAAAAAGAACTAAGTGGAGAGCTATGCCCTGCTTATGGATTAGAAGAATCAACATTTTTAAAAAAAGATTTTATTTATTTAGTTGAGAGAGAGAGAGAGAACACGAATGGGAGGAGGAGCAGGGGGTGAAGAACAAGCAGACGCTATGCTGAGTGCAGAGCCTGACATGGGACTCGATGCAGGGCTCAATCCCACAACCCTGAGATCATGACCTGAGCTGAAATCAAGAGTCAAATGCTTAACCGACTGAGTCACCCAGGCACCCCTAGAATCAACATTTTTAAAAGGGCCATTCTTCCCACACTGATCCATACATTCAATGTTCAATACAACTCCAATCTAACTCCCAACAGGCTTCTTAATAGAAATTGACAAGCTGTTTCTAAAATTTACATGAAAATAGGATTCAGAAGAACCAAGACAGTCTTAAAAATAACAACAAAATTTTACTCAGGAACCACAAAAACGTAAATAAGAGTGTTCAAAGCAGCCTATTTTTAGTAGCCAACAACTGAAAACAATTCAAATGTCTATCAACAGGAGAATAGATAATTAAATTATAGTACATCTATGCAATGGGATACAACTCCGTAATAGGGAGAAATGAGCTCCATACCAATACACACAACAACAGGGATAAATCTCACAGACATGTGAGCAAATGAGGCCAGGCAACACACTGCGTGATTCCATTTCTACGACCTTCAAGAGCAGGCAAAGCAAACTGTGATGTTAGAAATCTGAAACGCAGTTGCCTTTGGGTAAGGGTAGTGTGGGTTGACTAGTAAGGAACAACAAGGACATTTCTGAGGTGACAAAATGTTCCAAATTTTGATTAGGGTGGTGGCTGCATGACTGTGTACAATTGTCAAACCCCATCAAATTGTTCATTTCACTTTATGTAGCATAAGCCTCAATATCAGAGAGAGAGGGGAAGGGAATGAGAAGAGGAACTTAAGAAAAATCCCAACCAAATGCGATATATGGACCTCGTTTGGAAGCTGATTCAAGCCAACCAGTTGTAAAAACCAGTTTTTTAGACAATCAAAATTGATCATGAGCTGGGTAAAGTATTAAATTATTGCTGGGTATGAAAATTGGATTGTTATTTGCTAGAAATATATATGGGTATATCTAAGGGCAAATTATACTATATCTGAGATTTGCTTTAATATGCTTCAGCAAAAGAGTGGTTAGAGGTTATGGAAGGGGAGATAGTAAATGTTGGTAGTTGTCAAAGCTGAGTGAGAGTATATGTGGGACGCATTATTCCAGATGCCCTATACCTTTGTGTCTGTTTACACTTTTCCATAAAAATGTTAAAATACAAAACTTAATGAAAAAAATTAACTGCAAGTTAGGTCACATCACATTTCTGTTCAAAATCTTCCAGCAGCTTTTCATCGAGATTCTTCTCCATGTACATAGAAATCTATTAATAGGTCATGAAATCAATGTAGTGGGTCATGATCAGCATTTTGATTATATGAAATAGAACAAAATGGAACAGAAGAGCAAAGAAGAAAAAATACCAGAGAGCATACTATGTCTAGTAAAGATAAGAATTGACTTCTGGAAACTTGTTTGAGTGTGTGCTTGTGTGCGTGTATATGCAGGGATTTTTTTTTTTTTCCAGCAGATTGTGGTGAAAAAGGTTTAAAACACAGAGCCCTAGGTGATATCCCCCCACCTCATATCTCTCTGCCTTACTCCCCACCCCTCACTCCCCTCCTCCCATATAAACCTTGCTGTGCATCCCTTATGCCACGCTCTACCCTGGGCACCCCCATGGCTCCCTTCCTCATCTTCAAGTATCTGCTCAAATGGTACTTTATCAGAGAGATTCCACTACCCCGCACCCTCGATCAGAGTATGCAATGTCACTCTCTAGTCTCCTGCAGTTTTATTATTTAGTTCAAAACACTACCACTTGGCCCCCTATATCTATGGGTGTAGTTGTTTACTGGCCCTCTCTTACTCCTGTCCCCCATCTCAGAATGGCAGCCCTGTGAGTTCACCTGTCTTGTTCACTGTTCTACTCTAGTGCAATGTTGCTTGGCACATAGTAGACACTCAGTAAAACTTGGTTGAGTGAAAAAAATTATCGAGGGCCTCCTTTGTGCCTAGAACCATGCTCAGAACCGGAGATTCAATAGTAACCAGGGAAGATGTGGTCCAGACCCTTGTGGAGCTGGGTCTTCAAGGAGCCTAACATATAACCATGTAATAGATTATGTCACTTGTGCAAAGCATAACCAAGGTCTCAAGGCCAGCATGAGGTCCTGTGAGAGCCTATAAATGAGGGACGTAACTCTGAGTGTGTGTGTGGTGGGGGGGGGGGGGGGCGGTGAGGAGGCAGGGTGACAGATGCCCTCAGAGAGAACTCTGAGACAGTATGAAAACAGATATCTACAAATCAATAATAAAAAGACGTGGGCACCTGGTTGGCTCAGTTGGTAGAGCACATGACTCTTGATCTCGGGGTCATGAATTCGAGCCCCATGTGGAGCTTACTTTAAAAAAAAATGATAATAAGAAGACAAACAGTAGGATTCAAAGTGGGTAAATTACCTGAACAGATACTTCACATCAGGGCATATTCGAGTGACCCATAAAAGCAAAGAATGCTCAAGGTCATTAGCCAACGGGGAAATTCAAATTGAACCACAATGCAATATCACTGCATACAAACTAAAAGGACTGGGGCGCCTGGGTGGCTCAGTTGTTGAGCATCTGCTTTCGGCTCAGGTCATGATCCCAGGGTCCTGGGATTGAGCCCCGCATCGGGCTCCCTGCTCCACGGGAAGCCTGCTTCCCCTCTCCCACTCCCCCGTTGGTGTTCCCTCTCTTGCTGTCTCTCTCTGTGTCAAATAAATAAATAAAATCTTTAAAAACAAACAAACTAACTAAAAGGACTGACACTACCCAGTGTTGGCACATGTATGGGGAGAACAGAACTCACACCGCCTGTGGGAAAGTGACATGGTCCAATCACTTTGGAAAACTGTTGGTTTCTAATACACTTAAGGTATACCTACTCTTCTACTTATCAGTCCATTCGTAGGAATTTATGCAAGAGAAATGAAAAGGTGTGTCCACAAAAAGGCCTTGTACACAAATGCTCATAGCGATTGTACCCATAATCATAAAGGAGAAACAACCAGGAAGGGGCATGAGGGAACTTTCTGCTGTAAGGGAAATGCTCTGTATATCCTAATTTGCGTGACGGTTGATGGAAATGCTCTACAGATCTCAATTTGGGTGGTGCTTCCATAGGTGCATTTTTTTGTCAAAACTCATCAAGCTATATACACTTAAGCCCTGTGTATTTTACTGTGTGTAAAATATACCTTGCCTGTCCCCTCAAAAACCTAAGTCCTGAAGAATGAGCAGAAATTGGCCTTGGAGAGGAGGAGGAGAGCAGCATTCCAGGCAGAAGGAAACTCGTTCGGGACACCGTTGGGGTGGGAAAGAGAGAGGAGCCCAATGTGTCTGGGGGGCAAGGAGAGGGGGCAGCAGATGGGGCAGAGTGGGACTGGGTCTCATAGGTCAGGTAAGAAGAAACAAAAAGGGTGACATGGAGAACGGACTGGAGAGGGCAAGAGGGAGTGTGGTGAGACCTGCTGGAAGGTTTTACAGTCATCCAGGTGAGAAACGGCAGGGGCTGGGCTAGGATGAGGGGTGGAGGGGAAAGAGTATCTGATTCACCTTGTGGAGGTAAAGTTGTGTTTAGTGAAATGTGTATTGCAACAAGATGGAGAAACGAGAGATCCTTTGTGGCTGGAGGTGGTGGTGGGTCTGTGCACCCTGAAAGAAGGAGGGATAAGGAATGTGGCTGGCGGTGAGCCTGGCCAGAGGGGTAGGGCGGGTCCTATGGATCACTCAGAGAAAACTATTCGGGTTCGTTATCTATTGCTGTGAAGCAGATAACCCCCAAATTCAGTGACTTAAAGGATTAGCCATTCTGTTAGCTCGTGGTTTTGCAATCCAGACCGGGCTCTGCTGGGCGAGTCTTCTTCTGGCTTTGCTGACAGTCTTCAGTGGTAGGTTGGCTGGGCTCCAGGCTCAGCTGGGACACTGGCTTGACTGGGCTCTTCTCTTCACGTGCCATCGAAGACTCCCCTTCTCTGGGTGGTTTCTTCAGCAGGATAGTTGGACCCTTTCCATGGCAGCGCAGGGCTCTTGAGAGTACAGAGCAGGCGCTATAAGCTTTCTTAAGCTTAGGCTGGGTGCCGCCATGTTGTATCAATGCTGCATTGACTATCCTATCCTGTATTGGTTAAAATATGTCCCATGGCCAACCTGGATTAAAGTCACCACACAGGGGTGACTGATGCACAGATCACTGCAGCCACTCACTAGCCGTGTGACTTTGGGCAAGTCATTGAACGTTGCATGCTCAGTTTTCTCATCTTTATTTATTTATTTATTTATTTACTTTTTAAGATTTTATTTATTTGTGAGAGAGAGAATGAGAGACAGCATGAGAGGGAGGGAGGAGGGTCAGAGGGAGAAGCAGACTCCCTGCCGAGCAGGGAGCCCGATGCGGGACTCGATCCCGGGACTCCGGGATCATGACCTGAGCCGAAGGCAGTCGCTTAACCAACTGAGCCACCCAGGCGCCCCTAGTTTTCTCATCTTTAAAATGGGGATCCCACTAGCACTGACCTCAGTGTCCCCGTCTGGGCTGCATAAAGTGATAGGTGGGAAGAGTGTGAGAGTGCCCGGCACTGGTAATGTTAATCATCACCAAAGCTCTTGTCACTGTGGCTGCTTTTGTTGCTGCAGAGATATGTTCCCTGAGCCCCTGCCCTGCCCGGTTCACCCCCCAGAGTCTTGCCTGGCCACACTCATCTGAAGGAAGCCCTGTCCCACTGGGGGGAGTGGGCGCTAGCTCTCCAGGCTAGGCAAGGAGCTGGCCAGTCTGTCCCTCTCCCTCGCCATCCACTCTCCTTGTTTTCTTGTTGTTGATTAAATATGGGTCAGCTACTTACGTGAATGACAACTGTTGCCATGCCAACCAGAGAGCATTCTGGGGTGACGGCGTCCTTTGCCCTGCTCCAGGAGAAGCTGCTCCTTCAGCCTCTCCACGCCCTGCCTCTGTGCACGCACGCGTGTGTGTGTGTGTGTGTCTCCCACCAGTACCCTCAGGGGGTACACCTTTGTAACACCTGCTTCCTGCCAACCAGCCTCTGAAAAGAGCAGGACACAAGGCTACTGAATCTTCCAGATAGGCTTAAAACCTTTTTTTTTTTTTAATTAGAAGATCCCCTAGATCTCCTTTCCACTACCCCCCATATGTATAGCATCTATCAGTTGAGAAAATGCACAACAATGAAAAGTAACTACGGATTCAGTAATGCTTTTAAATGAACGTATTTTATTCATCCTCCACAGCATGAGGAATACTGATACATATATCTGAAAGGCATGTAATTGATTCCGATTTCAGGCAATATTTGGCTCCCTTCATGGATTCATAGCCTGCTGCCTTGCCTCCCACTCCTGGTGCAATTCTGGGGATCTCCAGGGTCCTCTGTTCAGAGATCAGCACCCTGCACTATCCCCTGCTGAGGGGGGTCCCTGGACCTGCATCAGGAGCGTCTCCTGGGAGCTTGTTAGAAATGCAGGACCTCAGGCTCACTCCAGACCTACTGATCAGAATCTGTATTTTAACAAGATCTCCAGGTGGTTCTTATGCACATTAACATTTCTGAAGACTGATTTCATATAGACCGCTAGGGTCACTTAGATAATCAGTCAATCAACCAGTTGCAGAATGCACAGGCTTTGGAACGGGCCGAAAGAGACAAACAATAAGCAGATGAAATACGTACTATACTACATGACAATAAGAGCTAGGGAGCAAAGTAAGTCAGGAAAGATTTATTTATATTTTTTTTATTGAGGAAGGGGGATGGAGAGTGCACAGTGGGGTGGGGGTCATTTAATAGGGTGGTCAGGAAAGGCCCTGGTGTAGGGAAGCCTGCAGTGGAGACCTGAAGGAGGCGAAGAGGTGAGACAGTTGGGGAAGAACAGCCCAGACAAGGGGAACTTAGCAAAGGGTTTGCAGCTTTCTGGAAAGATCAAATCCCTAAATGGGTAAGCTGTAAGTGCAGCAGGCGGCTTGTGACTGAGACATGGGGGGCAGGGGAGAGATGACCGTGGCTGGGTGTCCGGGGTCCCCTACAGGGTGGTAGGACTGAGCTGACTGTGTGTCGCAGCTGATGGAGACCTCATGTATGTGGAGAGGAGAGGGGCAAGCGTGTGCGGAGAGAATGGTGACCCCCAAAGACTCAGAGTGGGTGTAGACACGTGACTTGGATGACGACAGTTCATCCTCAAGACTTAGCACCAACACCACCTCCTCTGAGAAGTCCTCCCTGACTTTCCTCCCTTCACCAAGACTTGCAAGGCCCCTTCCTCTGGGTGCCACGGCTCCTCACATCCACGACAATTGGCACTCGTCCCATCGTGTTCTATCTCTATTTATACACCCGTCTGCTCCGAGACACCGTGCATGCCCTCAGGGCATGGCGAGCCTTATGTCAGTGCCCAGCCCAGGGCTGCCACCAAGGAGTTTGGCTGCAAGGGGGGGTAGGCCGAAGAGAGGACTGGGCCAGATTGGAGCTGGGATCTGGGACAGCGTATCTTGCTGTGCTGTTGAGATAGTTTCCAGGAGAACTGGGGGCCCGAAGGTCAACTAGGAAAGATGCCATCAGCCCCGGCGTGGAGGACGGGGGCTTGCCCTGATCATGCACAGGAAGAGTGAAGAAGAAAGGAGGCAGGAGAGGGACCTCACGGAGAGCTTGCACCCTTCCCGCGAACATCCCACCATCCCCCGTGCATGGCTTCCTCTTACCCTCTGGGGAGTGACGTTTTGATGATGTTCCAGACACTGGGATTTGAATAATAGCATTACTTACATGGTAGTCCAATGGCTATTAATATACATTAGTGTCTGTAATGCAACCTGGAAGTTTGTATACAAATAGGCAATGAGGGTAGGACGCCAGGTGAACAGAGACGATGCTTTTATCACGGAAGGCTTGATTCGTCAGAGCTATAAAATCACGATAATGGTGATGATGGGCCTACGTTGTTGGAGTACGTTAAAATCAGATTAATTAGTTAATTTAAAACAATACCCATTAAGATCATTAGAAACACCTCCACTTGATTTAGTATCCCAGCTGTAAACTTCTTGTAGCTTTTCACAGGACCGTCTTATTCAGACTGGTGAGGCTGAATTTTTTTTTTTTAATGTTTTATTTATTTATTCATGAGAGTCAGAGAGAGAGAGAGAGGCAGAGGCAGAGGGAGAAGCAGGCTCCCCACCTAGCAGGGAGCCCGATGCGGGACTCGATCCAGGGACTCCAGGATCATGACCTGAGCCGAAGGCAGTCACTTAACCAACTGAGCCACCCAGGCGCCCCTGGTGAGGCTGAATTTAACAGCCTGGTTTGTAAAGCTGAATTTGAGGGCTTACCATTTAAAGTAAACTTTTTTGGGGTGCCTGGGGGGCTCAGTCGGTTAAGCGTCCGACTCTGAATTTCGGCTCAGGTCGTGATCTCAGGGTCGTGAGATCGAGCCCTGTGTTGGGCTTGTCTGCTGGCGTGGAGCCTACTTAAGATTCATTCTCTCTCTAATTAAAAAACAAAAAACAAAAAAACCCCCCAAAACTAAGCATTTATTGAGCACCTGCTGAATGCCACACCCTCAACCTGGCCTGGGAATGTACAGAGGAATATGACAGGGCCCTGTCCTCAAGGGGCTTGCCTTTTATCGGGGAGACAGTCCTGGGAGTGGTTAGTGATTGCTCAGGGTGGGGGCCAAGTGCTGGGGACTCAGAGGAGGGAAGGACAGCTTGTTCTAGCTCCAGGGGGCCTGGAACCCAGACTGGCTGATAAAAACCATAGCTAACACTCATTGGTACTGCCCGGGATGATGACTGTGGAAACATGGATATAATGACTGAAATTCAAGATTGGAAGGTGGAGAAACATGTGTTGGGGGGGGTGGGCGGGCACAGTTCTGGACTCTTCTCTCTTATCACATTCACTGTCTTCAAACCAGCAAAAATTGCTTCCGAGCCTAAACCTTCCCCTTGGTGAATAAAAGCCAGGATGACACCCTGGAAGGCCCCAATTTCTAGAGCGGACCTACCAAGGGAGTGGTAGGTAGACTCACCAGACTCCTGCTTGCCAGGATCTGGTTAACTATATTTGCTTCTGGGCGTGTTTTCCAGATTTGCACCCACCTCTTCCTGCCAGGACTGAGAAGTGAGGGAAGGTTGTGGGTTTAGGGAATGGCCGGTGCAAAGGCCCTGGGGTTGTAAAGGGTTTGCATGTTCTGGGCCTAAGGGAGGTCAGTGTTGCTGAACTCTGACAAGGTAGAGATTGGCCCAGTGTGAGGTCAGAGAGGACCCCTTGAGAAGATTTGGGTCCCTATTCTCAGGGCAATGTGGAGGAACTGCAGAATTTTCAATATGTTAATGAATGATAACATTTACATTGTAACAAATACCCTTCTGCATTGCTGAGTGGAGACCAGGATTGGAGGTAGACTTCCTGACTGGTGCTGTCCAATAAAACTTTCTTGGGTGATGGCACCATCTATGCATTGTCCAATATGGTGGCCATTCATCACACGTGACTGTGAAGTGCCTAAAATGTGACCAGCACACCTGAGGGACTGAGTGTGGCTAATGAATATAAATTTAAATAGCCCCCTGTGGCTAGTGGCCAGCCTATTGGACAGCACAGCTCTGGATCCTTCTCTCTTGTCCCCAAGTCCTGTTGATAACTCTACCTTTGCTCTTATCTCTTGTCTCACTAGGAGGCTGGTTGAGATTTGCTGGGTCAAAGGAACACACACTTACAAGAGTTTTTGATTCCTATTTTCAAGTTGCTTCCTGAAAAGGTCTACCAGTGTTTTCTCCCACTGCAGTGAGCGGGGTGGAGAGTCATTGCCCCTTATCCTCACTGACATTGTGTGTTATCTTTTCTTTGGCCTTCTCCAGTCTGGGGTTTGGGGGTGGGTCATTAAGGAGGCGATGCTGAAGGCAGTCTCTGTATGCCTCCTCTGAGCTCTGCCCAACTTTGCCTCCCCCCCCTCCCCCTCCCTAAAGAGTCGCTGCAGCTCACAGATACTCCCAAACCCATTTCCCATTTTCCAGAATTTAGGAAGAGAAAACCCATGATGTTCTCTTGGATTCCCAAGGCATGGCTCAGCCCTCTCTGCTGGGCAGGAAGAACCCTGGCACATCCCAACCCCACCACGAGGACGGGGTGAGCTTGCATCTCTGTTTCCCTCTGCAGCTCTATCCACGTTGTATTTTTGTCTCAGCATTATTTTTCAATTAACAACCCTGATCCTCTGGATTACAGTTTCTCGTTTGCTAGGATTATTAGTGAAAATACTAACAATAATGATAAATATTTGCTGCGGCCCTCTGCTCTGCCCAGAGCCCCTGGTCTGCCCACTCGGCGTAATTAAAAGGCAAGCTACACAGGCAAATAAAAAGCCCGGATACCGCCTCCAGCCTCAGAGAGAACACGAGAGGATCGTGGACTCCAAACAGGCCATTAATACTGGGTCAGAGCCACCATCAAATACGCAGCAAAACAAATGAAGCTCAAGTGCAAAAGAGAAGCCTAATAAATCTTGCCCAAAGCGGCTTTCACTTGGGGCCCTAAGCTGTGATTAGGGGGAGGAGGCAGCAAGGAGCCAGGCTCTGGAAGACCTCACATTCTTTGCCTTGGCTCTGAGTGCTGATCCCTGAGTCCCCCAGTGGAGGGCAGGCACCTCAGCTGCTTCTCTCCTACCATTCTGATCCAGCTCTGACTTGCCCTCCGGGGCTCCCGGGACAGTTCGCCCTTGCTCAAGCCAAGCTCAGGAATGCATGTCTTCTTCGCCCCATCCTCAGAGCCCCCGCCCGGCTGCCTTCCCTCCCACTGGGTTTGCTTGTCCCCTTTGCACCTTGCTGCCCTCCCTCCCCTAACACCTGTCCCTTTCTCCCCCCCTCTGTACCCCTTCCTTTGGGCAAAGCAGCTCTCCAAAGTCACCTTCCCCGGCAGCCTGTCCTCCTGCATCCCACCCTTTGCAGATCACCCGTTCCTCCACGTGGGGCCTCTCTGGGTTCTTGGAGGATGTGGCTCCACACTTGAACTCTGCCCTTGAATGACCCACGTGACCCTCTCTCTGGTCCTCAGCATCCCCATCCGCAGAAAGTCGGCTTCCTCATAGCTGCGTTCCTAGGATTAAACGAGATATTGTATGCAGAAGGGTCTAGAACAGAGTCAGAGGAGTAGGAGGTGTTCAACCAAAGCTAACTGAGCCAACCTCCAACCTGTTCCTTTACCTCTGGGACACACAGTTTGCACGGAACACTGTATTCTCACACTGCAGTATGTTCCTTCTTCCTCAGACTGGGGGTATTTGTCCTTCTATTTGTCCTTCCTTATGAGAACTGGGATAGGGCTCTGGTGCTGGGTCTGCCAAATTCTTGATATAAGAGAGGTGGGTGAATTACGGGGATGTGTCTCCTTTCCCCTTGTCCCTGGGAAGCTGCCTAACCATGCCTCCAGCTGGGTGGACCTCTGAGAGACCTATTTGCAAGAGTAAAAGGGCTCTAGGTGACTTGCTTCTGATCTTCAGGCCTGAGCTTTGGGCAGCACTTTTCTTCCCTGTGCCCCTGAGAGATTAAAAATAATTCTATTTCCATAACTGTATGGTCTGAGCTTCTTCGGAGCACCCCAATCCCTGCCACACACACACAATTTTCTAAAGGGCGGTGCTCCCTGAATCTTGTAATGCTCAGCCTGCCTCCTGCCATTGAATCACAGGGTCTTTTAACCTTGGCTAAGAAAGCTGAACACGATCTGTATTTCTAACAATAGGGAGTTTGTTAAATAAATTATAGTGCCATGAGCACATTTATGATGTATTTTCAATGCAAAAAAAGTAGGTTGCAAAACAGTATGTAAAGTAAGAACCTATTTTGGTTAGGGGAAAAAAAAACCCTCAACTATATATGTATGGGCAGGAAATTATCTGGAAGAATATACACCCGAATGTTAGCAATGCTTTTTGTTTTTTCTAGGTGGTGGGCTAACGAGGGATTTTGATTTCTTTCTTTGTGCGTATCTGTCTTTTCCGATTCGTTTACAATGAGCATATATTTCTTCTGTCTCAACTAAATAAACAAATAAAGAAAAGCACCACCGGTTCTCCGAGGCCTCGTTTGCATACATTTGCATGCCATCCCATCAATGCCATCCATCACAGCTCTATGCCATCAGCCTTCCAGAATGGACGAGGCCCACATGGCACCATCTCACCCCACCTTAGGAAGACCCTGGCACCCCTGTCTGAGTGCCCGAGACCGGCCGGCCTCCCCCACCCAGCCCTCTGTCCAACCTCCCATCCTCGGTGACACTGGCCCAGAGGCAACAACAGTTCTGTTGTCACATTTCCAACCTCGAAGGCGTCTTGCTTCCGTTCCGTTGGCAGTGTTTTCATGTTATTCTCACTGCTTTGACCTTAAGTGGCCGATTTTCCTTCCTTTCTCCCTCTCCTTGTATTCCTCCTCTCCTCCCTCCCCTCCTCTGTCTTGGCTGCGATTGTCTGAGCCCGGCATCTGAGCTGTCTGGAGCTTGCCTCCTATTTTTGTACTTTGTGAAACCAGGGGATACGAAGGGCCTTGAGTACAGCGTGGCTCGCGGTCCTGTGACAACGTGTCTGTCTCCTTCCCTTGGCTGGGGCCCTGTGGCATCGCAGAAATGGTTGGGAAGCATAAGCGGGGGGAACAACCGTGCACGCTCTGTCCGGTTCAAGTGTTACCTGATTTTCCAATAGGTCCCAAACTCTACATGCACATTCGCATGCACACTCATGCACAGGCACACACGGGACTGAAAGTCAGTTGGGAGGCTTCGCTGTTCTATCAGAGACACCTGCTCTGTTCTGGGGTCCATGACAACCCCCCCCAGGTCACAACGTGTGGGGCATTGGTTATGTCCTTGTCGGAGATGGCCGAACTGATCCCCAACACGATCGATGGTCAAGAAGAGGGTGGGCCCTGAGACCTCATTGCTGCCACTCACATTCTCGTCCCTCCACTTCCCAGCTGTGTCACCTTGGTTGAATTACGCAGCATCTTTATGCTTTGATGTCCTCATCTATCCCTTAGGACAAAGTAGCCCCTGTCCCCTAGTCTTCTTTTGAGAATTGAATGAGCTAACGAGAGTAAAGCCCACAGAACAGTGTCTGATGCTCAGGGAGCACTCGACGTGAGCTGCTTCGTGGTGTCAGCTTTCCGACGAGCCTGGGAAGTGGGTGGTACAGGGTGGCCATTGAGTCTGGAAACCTACATTTATCAATCATTGCACTATCAATAATCCATCTGAACATTGTATATTCACCTCTGTTTCCAGGCCTACTGACTGCTCTATGTTTTACCCCCATTCCACCACGGCTGGGGGGGGGGGGTATAGAAAGATTTAGATGCATTCCTTGTTGTGCTGGTGAGCAGTGGTTGGTAAGATTTGCAGTCTTTTCTGTGTGATTCCAAGCCCATTGGAAGTCCCCCGTTGGCCCAGCCTGGCCCCCCTCGCCCTGGAACTGAATTCTCTTGTTCTGATCTTGGTGGAGGATCCTTCTGTTCAGCCCTGTCCTCGCGGTGAGGAAGCCCCCTGAGATGCTGAGGAGAGAGGACTGGGAGTTTGGGAAGCAAGGCGGAGGACCGAGTGAGGGGTGGCACTTCCGAGCCCAGCCAGAGACGCAGGCCGGGTTCCCCTCTCTTTCCACACGGAGTCAGTCTGCACCCGGCGGAGAATCCACCTGGGTCTCAGCGAGCATTTGCGGCCCAGCTGCTTGTCGGGCCGGACCATCAGCCCTAACGGAGGGGCTTTGTCTCTGAAGGGTCCTGCACGGCGCCAGCCAGGCTGTCTGCACTGAGCTCACCCCAGCCAATACCAGTGCTCACCATTGTAGCGGGGCCGGCTGCTGGCGGGTGAGGCCAGCCAGCGAGGTGGTTCCTCCGGTCTGTTTCTGGAGGTGGAGATGCAGGGGGGCACTGCTCCCCCAGCACTGGGCATCGGGGCCATGCTCTCACGGAGCCTGCATGGGCCTGGCCCCTGGTGCCCAGCCGGCAGGGCCCTCTGGGTCTGAGAGGCCGGCAGACACTCCAGCTGCCTGTCCCTACGTGACAAGAAATGCTCCGAAGGCATTTCTCCCTCTCCCTCCGGCTTTTCATCACCTCTGAGGCCTGCCAGCCAGTGTCCGCACGGCCCCTGGGAGGGGGGCCGTCTGTGCGGAGTGAGGGTGGAGTCCGGGTCTGAGTCTGTGATTACGTGTGGCCACAAAAGTGAGTCTGGGCTTAGAGGGGAGAGCCCGGTAGAAGGAGGGGGCTGGCCGATGCTGGAGGCTGGTCCCCAGAGGGCAGATACTCCCCGGGCCATTCTCCAGCTGCTTCCTGGCGGACCCTGCGGGTTCCTCTGGGGGAAGGGCGGCGGGGGCCGGGGGGGATGCGGCAGTTTCTCTCTCACTGCCCAGGGGACTGACCAGGTGCTGCAGCCTGAGGACCCAGCAGATTGCCCTCCTGCAGGAGATGCTCTTGAGGCCCCAGCTGGGTCTCCTGAGTCAGGCGGTGCCCCCAGACGCTCAGGTCTGATAGGAAGACTCACCTGTGACCTTCTGCGGAGGGCTGTTCTCTTTGAGATGCCCTGTGGGGTGGCCCACAGCCAGTGATCCCCTGATGTCGGGCGCAACGTCCCCAGCTCCTTGTCCCTGGGGAAAGAAGACATCGGTGGTGCTATTCACATTCTAGAGCTCCCAGTGGGATCGGGCGGAGGCGAGACCCTGCATTGTCTTGGCCCTCCTGCCCTCCCCCCATCCCTCTTCCTTCCCAGCCTCGTGCACTCCCCTTAAGATCACTGTCTGCCTAAGTCACTTGCACAGGGACCACCCTTGCGGGCTCTTTTTCCCACTGTCCTTTTTTTTAGGAAAAAGAAAACCTATTCCAGCTTCTGGAAAGACAGAAAACAATCCCGTGCATTTTCAATGTTTTCAACTCTTGTTTCTGTCCCCAGTCCTAGTCACTCCCCAATTCCTAGATGCCGTGGGCTGACTTGTGTCCCCTCAAAATTTGTATGTTGTGGCCCTAAGTCCCAGGACCTCAGAGTGTGACGTCTTTGGAGACAGAGGCTTTCCAGAGGTAACGGAGCTAAAATGAGGCCGTTAGGGTGGCCCTAGTCCCGTCTGACTGCTGTCCTTCTAAGAAGAGGACATTTGGGCACGCAGGGACACCACGGCGCCACCTGCAAGCCAAGGACTGAGGCCTCAGAAGAAACCAACCCTGTGGACACCTTGATCTTGGACTTGCAGCCTCCAGACATTTGAGAAAATAAATTCCTGTTGTCTAAGGGGCCAGCCTGCAATACTCTGTCGTGGCAGGCCCAGCAGACACCAGGTGAGACTTCTGTTTGCCAGCCCCCGGGGTGAGACGGCAGGGGTGACTGTGGGGGCGGGGGAATCAGTTAAGTGTCTGCACCGTCCAACACCACATGGCCCCGGGCAAGTTCCCTGCTTTCCTTGTGCCTCAGTTTGCTCATCTGTAAAATGCGACACCGACAGCATCCACCTCCCAGGGTGGTTACTAGGATGTAGAGCAGGGACACTCAGTGCCTGGGACAACTGTCCCATCCCCAGGCAGTCCCTGTCCCTGGCATTAGCTGATACCAGCAGGTTCTGAATGCTCAGGCTGGAGGCTCTTCCCATCCCAGGGTGAGCCTCTGTGAAGGTCAAGGACCACTTTCGAAACACAGAAAAGCATTTGGAGGCCCCCAGCCCCAATGGACTGTGGCCTGGGTCCATTCACACCAGGGAAGCGCTCGGTGAGCCTCTGCACGGCAGGACAGGACGCCCTGGTCCCCAGGAGGAGGGTGAGCCCTCCCTCAGCAGGAAGCCGCCTTGGGGGAGCTCCAGTTTGCAAATCCCAACCCCTGGGTCGGGGGGTGGGGCGGGCAGTCTCCTTCCTGACACTCACTAGCCATGCCACCGCCTTGCATCTCTCTGAACTTGACTCTCCTCGTCAGGAAGTAAAAGGTGATACCAGGCGCCTTGTAAGGATGAAATCGAAGTTTAAGTATCTAATAATTACAAATAGAGAAGAGCTATTTGTTGATTGCTATTTATTAAAGTAAGTAAGACGTACACCAGCACAGAGAATGTGCTTTTTGGATTTTCCAGGCTGCGAGCCTTTTCAAGCAGTGCTACACAATTATTGACCCGGCATGTTCCTTAGTCCCGTGGAATCACCGCTCAGTTCCCCTCTAGCCGATGGATTCAGGATGGCTCCTGTTCGGTAATTATATTCAATAACAGCCTGTCAATGTAATTTTCTGTCAATTGTCACTGGGTCCCAGGGGTGGGACAATTGACCCAGGGGCCGCGGGGTCTCTGACAGTGGCGGTGCCTGCTGCAGGTGGGGGGCCAGCCTGGGTGCAAGTGATGGGGCTCCTGACCTGTGAACGGGTGGGCTCTGCAGCCTCCTGTCGTCCCACTCGTGGCAGTGGCCTGAGCGGGGTGCAGAGGCTGCGCCCACAGCGGGGCTGTGCGCTGGTCAGAGCCTGTTCCCAGCTGCCCACGCAACCCCCAGCACCCAGGAGCCTGTGAGGGGCTCTGGGGACAATGACGCAGGCCCCGGGAGACGCTCCCTCTCTGTCGAGAGAGAGGCCAAGCCGACACCAAACTTCAGGCTGCGATTTCCACAGGAGCCCCACTCTGCCATGAGCACCGGGATGGGCCATTTACCAAGTTGCCTGAGGTTTTACTAACGTGCCACCCACCACGGGGAGTAAATCCAAGAAGTCCCCGTGGTTGAACCATTGGCCTTAGGAACATATACGTTGTCTCTGCTCCAAGTGCCCCCCGGCTCTGTGACGCGGTGTCAGACCCAGTCACCCCTCAGCTGTGACAGGTGCCAAACCAGGATGCTTAGATAATTAAATTATATTTCTGCTGGGCCTTGAAATGCACCAGGAGGCTTTTTGGTTTCTCGTTGTCGTGTGTGTTTTTTCCAGCAGATTTGTTTCCCTGATTTTATCTTTCTCTGAATAATATGGAAATGAGGTTACCGTCCTGAGTTCATACCCGCACATCGAGAAGCCCTCATCCTCAAGTGTGTTGGGTGGGGCTGGAGGAGAGCCATCTCTTGAGCAGGAACATGGGAAGTCGATTGCTAAAGAGGCTGAGTCTTCCTGCAGGCCACGGGTATTTCCACTGCCCTCATGCTAGGTTATACCTCCTTCCTCACTACGCTTCCCGAGCCTGCCTTTTCTTCTGCATAGTTAGTCTGTCCAGGTTTCTTCCGCATAATTAGTCTGTCTGGGGCTGTTAGAACAAAATGCCACAGACCAGGGGAGTTATAGACAACAGAAACTTACTTCTTAGAGTTTTGGAGGCTGGAAGTTCACGATCAGGGGTCAGCACGGTCAGCCCAGGGCCCTCGTCCGGGTTGCAGACTTCTTATTACACATGGTGGAAGAGGTGAAGGAGCTCTCCGAAGCCCCATTTATGAGGGCACTAATCCTATTTCTGAGAGTTCCATCATTATGGCCTGATCACCTCCCAAAGGTCCCACCTCATACCATCACCTTGTGCATTAGGTTTCAATCTGTGAATTTTGGAGAGATACAAACATTCAGACTATGGTACTATAAATATATATATATATGTATATGAATCCATCCATGCATCCATATCTACTTATTTATCAAATAATTTTGGAAGACTTGTGCTGGGCACTAGGGAGTCAAAGGTGGGAGGGAAAATGGCTTTGTGCTTCTGGTGGTAAGTTGCATTTGTCAAAGATGACTGCAAGAAACCCTTCCTATCCCGTGTGCTCTTCTGCAGTGGGGGTCTTGCCTCTCCCCCACCAGGAGGTGGGGTCCACAGCCCTCTGTTTGAATCTGAGTGGCTTTGGTGACTCGCTTGTAACTAGCAGCATGGAGGTGAAGACAAGTAGCATGAATGACTTCTAAGGCTGGATCAGGAAAAGCCACACAGCCCACACTTGGGGCTGTAAGGAGTTCAAGAACCCCAGGACTACCATGCTGGGACATGGAGACTGCAGTGGACAGCTGGGCTGAGCTTCCAGACGGCAGCGATCACCTGCAGGGTGCGTGAGTGCCCCATCTCGGATGTCCAGCTTAGGTAAGCCTCCGCAGGACCCAGCCCCGGCTGACATCTGACATCCAAGTGAGAGCTGCCTGGCCGAGCCTTCTCCAAATTCCTCACCCACAAAAGCATAAGCAAAATGCAGTGGTCGTTTTAAACCAATCAATTTGAAGGTAATTTGCTATACAGCAGTAGGTGACTAGAACATGTTTCATGGAATTTACACTCTGCTAGGAGAGACAGATATTAAAGTCGCTTCCAAACTAACATAAAATGATGCTTGAGGTCAGTGCTACATTGAAAAACCATGAGAGTGCATTAGTCCAGAGAGGTCAGGGAAGCTGCCCTGAGGAGGGGTGGTTGACTGAGATCTGAAGGCAGTGAGGAATTTCACAGGGAGTGAGAGGAGGAGTGTTCTGGCATGAGCAAAAGTCTTGTGGCAGGAAGGAGACACTGAAAAAAGGCCAAGGAAGCTGCAGGGTGGGGAGCAGGGGGTGGCCAGAGAGGAACACAGGGCCCGGACCCTACAGGGCCACCTTGCGTGTGGTGCTAAGGGTCTAGACGTTCAGAAGGAGAGTGATGGAAGCCAGCCGTGGCAGGGCATGGAAGCAGCAGCTGTGGGTGGTGGGTGGGTGGTTAATGAGCATGGTGAGCACTCTCCTAGCAATGGTGTTCTAAGTTGAAATGACGCATGCAAAAACCAATTACCGGATAGGACCAAGGTTCTTGTGGGGTTGCATTCCTGCTGAGGGGTCTGATGCCCACCTTTCCTAAGAAAGGCCATGACTTCAAATTTAATTGCATGACCTTGGGGAGGTCACTTTACCTCTCTGGGGACAGGACTCGTATGGATGATTTATAGGTCCTTTCAAATTCTGCAAATCTAAGAATCAATTCTCAATGACTCTCCCGTCATGAATAAAGCACTCGCTAAAACTTACATAAATAGATTAAATAGGCCAATGACATGAAATTATATTTAATATGATTCATTATCATAATGTGCTATATACAGAGCTATCTCTTTTCTCCCTAATGCCTGCCTTACTTTTATGGCAACACAAGGGTTAGGAAAGGCAACCACTGAGCAAATATCCCGTGGCTCCCCGGGGGAAGTCTGGCCATTTCAAGCTGCGGCAGAAAAGCAAATGTTATGTGTGTGGCCGTGGCCTGGATGTGGAGCCGTGGCCTGGTCCACCCACTCACTCGCCCCCAGGTGCGGACACTGCCTGGTCAGTTAGGTTTGCTCGCCGGGCAAGGGACACACTCTGGACACCAGTTTACAGCACTCAGTGAAGACTTGAACTCAGTACCACTGAAAGTGCAAGGGGGCGCCTGGGTGGCTCAAACGGTTAAGCGTCCGACTCTTAATTTTGGCTTAGGTCATGATCTCAGGGTCGTGCGATCGAGCCCTTTATCAGGCATCTGCTCAGCGGGGTCTGCTTGAGATTCTCTCTCTCCTCTCCCTCTACCCCTTCCCCCACTTTCAAGCTCTCTCTCTCTCTAAAATAAAGAAATCATTTTTAAAAAAAGTGCACGGAACAGCAGAGCACCCAGATTTCGTGTCCTTTATTCTCTGTGACTTTGGCCCCATCGCCTTACCTCTGCAAGCAGCGATTTCCTCTAAAATGGAGTGAAAAAGCCCTACCTACCCACTTGCCATAGATGGGTGATGTAGAGATTAAATGACATAAATCCTGTAAATTGCAATATGCTATGTGCCTGGCTCATGGGATGGACTGAATGTGGTTATCCCACCCCATTCTTCAGTGCTGTTCTTGGACAACTGAAGCTACCCACGGTTGAGATTACAAATGTCAAACCCACAAATACCAAGGGTCTACTGTATGTATTTATGCTTAAATTGACTGTTCAGAAAACACAAAGTAGGTTCAGCTCTCTCCGTAATCCCTTTTGCTATTTTTATACCGTCCCAAGTTAAAAATAAAAACAAAACAACATTGCAAGCAACGTTCAGGAGAGGTGACCAGGCCCACTGGGCCCCCATGACATTTGCAGTCTGAATAACCAGCAGGGCTCTGTCCCTATTTGGGATGCACGCTTTGGGCTTGAGCTGGTGTTAAGTGCACACGCATGCGCACACACACGCACTGATAACTCGCTGCTGAGATTGTGCCTGGAAAATTAACTCCCGTTTCCTTGACACAGTCCTGCTCTGCTTTCCAAGATGAAAGACATATCACCTCCCACGGCAGCAGCCTCACTCCCATCTGATGAGGGCAAGTGGTGAGGCTGGCAGAGAGCGGGGGGGGGGGGGGGGTGTTGCCAACGAAGAGGTGATCAATCCTCCAGCCACCCTGCTGGCCCCGCGGCCACAGGGCCCCTCCCAGGCCGGGGCTGGGGAGGGGGCAATGTGTCTTCAGAGCAGGCAAGATGAAATGGTTGAGTCTTGGATCCATCTAGACAATAAATTTTTTGAGTCCCTATAAGCTAAAATCAATATTGGCACAACTGTGTGTCATTAAACACTAAATGAACATGACAAAGCCAAACTGCTGCCTATTAAACAAATGAGTTTTCTCTGCGCACAGGCACAGCAGGTTATTAAATTCTTTATTACAGGAACATCACCATTTGAAGGGGGTAAAAATACATCTTTATGAGTCATCTGTATGTATGTAGTTGCATGGCCTTCCTGCACCCACCCCCGAAGACACTCTGGCTGTCCCCGACCTTCTCCTCCCACGGGGAGAGGCAATTTCTCCGAGCTGTTGGGAGAGGCAGACAGAAAAGGGGGAGGTGACACCTGGTGACACTCACATGTCAGGAGTCTGTCCAATCATTGCTGATTCACTCAACATTCAACCGACACCTACTATGTGTCAAGCATTCTGCTGGGTCCTCGGGACATAGTGGTGAACAACCCGCAAACAAATATAGTCCATTTGCTCGAGAGTCCCACCTCTTTAACATATCAGCTCGGATACTTGCAACTGCATCTCAGGAGACCCAGCTGCCGGTGGCCGAAAAGCCAGGGGTATTTCTTTTTTCACCTAACAGAAAGCCTAGAGGCAAAGTGGTTCCAGAATTGTGTAACGATTCAGCCATGTTATCACGGACCCAGGTTCTTTCCATATTCATGCTCTGCCCTCTCAGTGTGATGCTTGGCTCCTCATGGTGGCAAAAAGGCTGCCATAGCTCCAAACATCTTGACCTCACACAGCCAGAGTTAGTTTGTACTCCCACATCTCATTGTATCAGGAGGTAAAACCTTTTCTATAAGCTCCAAAAGGTTTCCCTTCAGGTCCCACTGGCCACAGGTGGTGTATGTGCTCAAGCTAACGCTAAGGGAGGCAGGAATGTGAGCCTCGTGGATGTGAATGGTGGTTCCCAGGCTCCCTTTGCTCCCCTGAAACAGGTTTCTCTCTCCATTGTCCAGGCATCTGTGATTCTCTTGGACCCTTATCTGCTAGCCGCCCCCAGGTTTGCTTGCTCTGCTTTGGCATTTCTCTAGTGCCTGGCTATGCTGGATATTCTCTGTCCACTGTTCTCAATCTCCTCTCACCTTCTCCACCTTCCTCTGTGCTCCAGGGCCTGGCTGTCCCAGAGATGTCAAGGCGCAACTTTGCTTTCTGTCTGCAAGGTGGGACAGGCGGGTGGGAGGCACACTGGAGATCAGAGGCGAGTGGAGAGGCAAGTGGGGTGTTTGTTTTCCCAGCTTCCTCCATGAAGTTGCCGGGGTTGTCCTTGTCCCTCTACGGAGGCCACAGCTCCTGCAGGACTGCCCTCTGCCACAGCTACTCCCGCCAAGATGCCCCTACCTGCTTCCTCCCCTCGCCGACCAGACATGGGGTGCTGGGGTACCACACCATCCCTTTGGGTCTTCCATAGGTGTGCCCTTTCTCAAACTCTCCCTGAGAGCCCTCTCTGAGCATGCATCTGTCCCTTGCCAGCCCTGGCTGATGGACTGGCCCATAGACCAGACCCCCCACCACTTTCCTAGATACCTTCGACCCATATACGCTGATCTGATCTGGCCTGAGATTCTGCTGCCCTCGGAAGCTGGAGGAGGGAACTAAAGGGGTAAAGGAAGGAGAAGAAAGAAGATTTGCAAGGATGGAAATGTTAAGCAGATGGATGGGACTCTTTCTGAGCAGACCCAGCCTGTCCCTGGGGGAGCATGCAGGGCTTTGTTCCCCCACTGCACTGAAGGCAGGTGCTCCAATCAACCTAGCGTGTGCCCACTGGGATTTCTGATCAGCACTACGAAGTCACCCGTCTTCTCTGCTTCAGCTCAGGTTTGCTACCCCAACCCAGCCAGGTCCCAGAAGCAGCAATTCAGGACTCAGACAGCACTTTCTGTGCATTGCTACTCTCAAAATCCACAGTAGCCAAGCAAAGTAGACGTCACGGTCTCCATTTCACAGATGAGGGAACTGAGCCCCAGAGATGTAAAGCATCTTGCCCAAGGTCACACAGCATTTCCAGCGCAGCCTGGGCCAGAATCCTACCCCTGGCTTCAAACCTGTGTTCTTTCCTTGGTGCTGCAGTCCCTGGTCCCTGCTCTGAGTAGTCAGGGTCTAAACACTGGATTGTTGTTCTGGTGAAGTAGGACAAAGAGGATCTTTTCTCAGTTTGCATTACAACATGTTAGTATACATAATTTCTTCAATTGTTCAGTTTTTCTCTAAATCTTTTCAGTCTTTTGGCACCCTATCAATACTGGATCTCATATAAGACAGGATAAGATTTAGCACAAAGTCACAGAGTTAAATCCACTCAATCACAGTGTTCCGCACGGATTATCATATGCTTCTCTGTGCTTTGTGCCCAGATTAGTGGTTTGAAAACCATTCTTCCACAGTTGTGTTCAGAGTCCAAAACCTTGACCTAGGATAGAGAAGTAATCTCAAATCCGGGCATGAAGAAACCAGTAGTGGCTCAAGGAGCTGCTGTGTTGAAAAGGACGTGAGGCTGCATCTGGACTTGGGGAACAATATCAGGGCTCCATTAGTTATGCCTGCCACAGGCACAGGAGTGGGGATTGTCGACATGCTTGGCATTTATTTATACATATTTACACATCCTCACCCAGATCTTTCCTGCTGGCAGAAGAACAGAAGCCGGGTTCAACCCATCTCGGTTTGAGCACTCCTTAGAATGTTGAAGGTATAGGAGACGGACAAAATTGGCCCCATGTCCCCCCTGTGTTAAGTGGCTATCGTGGTGGCATTAAAGATGATCACATAATATTATTTAAATGTTTTTTAATAGCCGTGACAATGGCCGAGCTCCAACTGCAGACCTTGACCACTACCTAGCAAAAGGGCAATTGTTTGGCTTATAGAATGAGAACATAGTTGGCATGGAGCCCCCTCAGCCATCCTTGCTTGCTGAAATTCAGAGGAGAGTCTCTCTGAAGGTGACGTCACAGTTGGCGGGGTGCAGAGGTGTGGGCTCTCTGCTGGAAGATGGAGGAAGGAGGTGGGCTGGAGAGAAGCCCTGTTACCCAGGCAGTTTATGGGCGCATGGAAGCAGTAGCCCCTTCTGGCCCGTGGGAATGACATGGGCTCGCTCTTGGGGGATGTCCTGCCAGGGGCAGAGGGTCACGGCGGGGGGAGGGTGGACAGATGAGAGAATGTCTATCATGACTCGTCTCCTGAGTCATTCCCCCAGTGGCAGTAACAACATGTCCCAGCTCTTAGAGGGAAGTATGCAGACTCGAAGTATGTAGTGTGTAGGGAGGGTGTGAGCGAGACAGTGAACATCTCAGAAGGGCCTGCGGGGGTGGGTTGGGGAGGGGTGGGGTGGGGGCCAGCATCAGAAGCCTTGGGATAATAACAGGGGATGCCTTCGAGAATCTTAGAGAGTGGTTGGTGCTCCTTCGACTTTTAAGACTTGGCGTAGCAGCTCAGCAGGGACGTTTCCCCATGCTCCATCTGCCAGTGATCTCCTGGGGACCCTCCCTGCGGTCTCTGGAGGGAGTGAGTCATCCTGAAGGCTGACAGGGTGGGGCCTGAGGCATCCTGTCTCCTGCCACTCCCCTGCCCGTCCATGTGCTGGCTGCTTCTGATCGGTCTGCAAGCCCTTCCACGCCTCCTTGCTTCTGTGCGTGCCATCCCCTCCGTAGGAAGCCTCTCCTTTCCTGGTCTACCTGCTCTTCCTGGCCACATTGTCCTGCAGGGCTTCCCCAAGCAGGGGTACCCCTTCCTCGTCTATGCGCCCGCAACACTGCGTTCCGGGGCTGAGCGCACGGCGTGGGTGTCGGCTGTAAACTGTCGGCTTGCCTGTGGTTGCTGTCACGGTATCCTCACAACAGCCTGGTGACAACGGGGGCTCAGAAAGGATTGATGAACTGCCCACCATCCTGCAGCCACACTGGTCCTCCAAAAATGAAGAAAGAAAGAAAGAAAGAAAGAAAGAAAGAAAGAAAGAAAGAAAGAAAGAAAGAAAGAAAGAAAGAAAGAAAGAAAGAGAGAGAGAGAGAGAGAGAGAGAGAGAGAAAGAAAGAAAAGAAAAGAAAAAGAAAAAAGAAAGGCTGATTGGTGGCATTTGCCAATTTCCATGGTGTAAACATTCTAATAATAAATATTCCAATAATGGCAATTTCACACTATCAGCACTTTAACCATGGTCTCACATTATTCCTGAAAATTCGGTGATTGGTTCATACAAGCTGGTTCGGGGGAGTGTGAGCTGGTAGGAGCCGGTACGAGCCAGTTCTGGTGTGTGTGACTGACCTCATTCTCCTTCTGCAGGAACCAGGCTGCGGGCTGCTGAAGAGTCGGACTGGCTTTTACTAACGCTGTCCCCTGGCGCCCAGCCCTGAGACTAAGGACCCCCACACTGGAGCTAAGTAGATACTAAATTAAGGTTTGTTGCAATGAGACGGGTTTCTGAGCTAGAAGGTCGCCTGATCAGAACTCCCTCCCCAGGACACTGCCTCTCTTCTTCTCCCCTCAGTTGGACGCTGTCTGAGAGGCTCAGGTCCCTGTCCTGAGGTTCACCAAACAGGAAGAGAAGGAAGAGACAGAAGCGGGGCTAGGAAGGGGCCTGGGCTCAGGCCTGGACGTGGGCTGTCAGGGGCAACAGAGGCCTCTGGGCACCGGCAGGAGGAAGCTTCTGGAGAGTGGGTGACGAGGACAGGTTCAGACCACGGTATCAGGTGCCTGGGCCCGTCACCCTACCGGACACTTGCAAAACAAGCCGAGGGGCTGACACGCCAGGCAGCTGACAACTTGGCTGTCACGCTGATCACGCTGGATCCACCTTGAACGTGTATGTATACGTGTGTGTGTGTGGAAGGAAGACATCTCTCTCTCCCAGTAGGTAAGCTGGATCTGAGATTTTCTTTAGTCCAGCAGAGGTAGGAATAGGATCCTCATAGTTGACAGTAGTGATGCGAATGAGTGTTGACATGTGTGTGACAGGCCGGCACCGGGAGGGAGGACTAGAGAAGAGCCTTCCAGAGTGCGTTGGGTCCCCACAATGGGGTCCCTATGAGAGGACAGACCCTGTCCAGGGCTGGCACTATCCCTGGAGCCAGGTGAGAAGCACACGGAGTGGTGAGCCTCAGTGCTGGCCGGGAATGTGGTCCCCAACCTGGCGTGTGCGTTAGTGTCATGTGGACCTGTGACTGGAGCAGTCCCACGGGGAGCCCGGAAAGACCCCACTCTCAGAAGGGTTTCATGGGCTGCTGTCGCCATCGTGAGATTCTCCATAATTTTTGAACATGGGGCCGCTGTGTTTTCATTTTGTGCTGGGCCCTGCAAGTGATGGGGCAGGTTCTCCCTGAGGGGCTTGTCAAAATCCACGTTGCTGAGCCCCCGCCCCAGAATTTCTGCCTCAGAGGGTCTGGGTGGGGCCAGAGAATCTGCATCCCTGACAAGCTCCCAGGGGCGAATTTGGAGACTCCTCTGAGCCGGGGCTGAGCAGCACCATGGGATCAGAGAGGAAAGGCCATTCAGACAAGCTCCGTGGCCTGGTCAGAGGGGCCACGGAGTCAGAGCTTGAGGGGGCGCACCAAGGGAAGCTCAGCACCAACCTTTATTCTTCAGGAGACCAGATAGCCAAGGACAAGTGCTGACCTTCAGCAGAGGGGAGAATTAAGGGTGAGCATGTGAAAAATGGTGTAGTTGACCACAAAGAGCAGGCCTTGGGACTAGTAGGCAGATTGGGGTAAAAAAAAAGTCTCAAATGAGCTGAGTTTTAAGCCAAATCAAGGGAAACTGAGTCACGTGAAGCAACATACCTGCACCTGCCCGTGGGCTCAGGAGAAAGTTGCTTGACCAGAGCCTCTTGCCCTCCAGGAAAGAAGGTTGCCCAGCTATTGATGGGATCTGTTGGATGCTTTGAGCCAGGAGACTAGACAGTGAAGTGTTTGAGCTCCAAGGACAAGGGAGGGTGGCATCCTGGCGTTGACCCACAGACCTGCGGATAGGCCAAGGAGACTTCTGCCCGGAGGAGGTCCTGAGGCTGTTCTTCTAGACATTCTCCAAGCGGAATGCTCTCTCACTGACCTGCACTGGGGCCTGGAATCCCACCAAGGAGGCACTATTTCTTCCATTGAAAGTAAGGGGTTTTAGCCCGAGATTACAGACTGCCCGGGAGTCAGTGAATGTGCTTTGGAAGGTTCATGGGCTCCACTGAAATTGTTTGTGAAATTTAGCGTTCTATTATATGTACATTTTCTTTCCCTGGGTAGAGGGTTTGTAGCTTTCATCAGATTCTCAAAGGATTCTGTGACCCCCTTGAAAAAGGATTTATTTAAAGAATTTGTCTGAAAGGAGGATTATCCAATAAATGCTATTGGGATAATTGGCTACCTTTTGAGGAAAAAAAAAATAAAGCTGGATCCCCACCTAACTGCTTCTACCAAAATACATCCCAGATGGATCAAGGATTTCAGTGTTAAAGAGAAAAAATGATGTAATGAAAGCTAATGGATAAAATTTGAGTAAATATATTTACAACCTTGGTGATGGAAACCAGTTTTCAAAGTGGGGCACAAAATCCAGGAGCCATCTAGGAAAAGATTGATCAAACTAGTACAGAAAAACTAAAACTTTAACGTAGGGAAAATAAAGGCAAGGGACAAACTGAGGTCAAAACACAAAGGGCAAACTGGGAAAAATAATGAGAACCCAAATCCAAAGACAAGAAGCTGATTTATTCATGTACTCAGAGCTCAGACTCCCATAAAGAAAAAAAAATATTGAATAACCAAAGCTAAAGAAGTAACAGGACATGGGTAAGCAGTGCACACGAAAAGAAATACAATAAACGAATGAAAAAAAAGATGCTCAGCAATCCACTAAATAATTAAGGAAATGCAAATGGATATCAAAAATGGGGTTACCATCTTTTTACTTTGAAGACTGAAATTTATACTAAATTGTGTTTATTTTGTGGATGTTTTATATTATATTTAGTCCTCCGTATCTTGATATTTAGATCGCATCTGGTTCTCGGTATTATAAATAATGTTGTCAAGAACAATTTTGTAGCAAATCCATGATTATTTGCTTAAGATGAATTCCTGGAAGGATCATCAACATTTAGCATCATGTAGCGGATCTAATCGTTTTCCAAAGTGATTAGAGCAGGCAGGCTGGAGCCAAAGCCACCATGCAGGGCTCAGAGCCCTCCTGGGAATGGCAGCCCTGGATTAGGAGATTGGAAAAGAACGGTACAGAATGTTCACTGAGCATTTATTACATGCCAAGCAGTGTGCTGGACCCTTCCGCATTGATCAGGCATCTTGTTTAACCCCACAACAGCAACAGGAAGCAGGCAAGGATTGTTTTCCTGTTGTACAGATGAGGAAACTGGCGATCAGAAGGGTTTAGTAACTTCTCTGAGGTTGCACAGTGAAGCAAGAGCTGGAGTTCTGGGTTCAGGTCTCTCTGGCCTGGAAGTCTGTGTTCTTGCCTGTAAAGGCCAGCAGCAGGTGGTTTGGCTGGGGGCTAGAGGGACATGGGGGAGGGGGTGTGGAAGGCACCACCAAGAAGGTTGGAGGACCTCAAAGATAATTTTGTACCTATTTACAATTTTCCAGAAGGTTGTTCCTGGCCCTGGGGGCCCTGACGTGTAGCTCTCAAGGGAAACTTCTTTAACAAGGAATGGATGGATGGATAGTAAATTGCAAAGGGCAGAGGGAAGTTGCTCTGTTTCCCTCCAGCCCTGACTTTGTAGGTGCATTTAAATGGACCACCCACGCAGACCCTAAGCTTTCAATCACTGGCCTGTGCACACAAACTTGCATACTTCTCAGCAACAGGAAAGAGGCTTCTGTGTTCTCTCTGGTCCCAGGGAATTGCAAACCCTTTCCCATCTAATTGCTCTTCTTAACTCTTCTATGGGTCTTCCCCAGCAAAGCCAATTCCTCTCCCTCTCACACTCGATCAGACCAGCTCCCTCCCCAGATCACACAATTAAGCATAGCCATAGTCTTGGAGAACAAAGAGCAGGTCTGATGTTACCTTTTAAGTAAGTAAATTCTAAAGATCCAACAAAGTTAGAAGGAGTTTGGAGGCTCAGAGTTCATTTTCTAAGAGGAATCATTCTTCCCAACCAGAATTGTGTCTTCAGATCTTCTGTAGCCAAAGGAAATAAACCATGAGTCTGGAAGCAGCCTGTGTAAGCAGAGAGACGCATCATTCCATCCTGCCTATGACGGACAGTAAGTCACTTTCCTTGCTCTGCTATTACTCTAGAGCCATCATTGGTTAAAGTTATTCTAAAAACATCTGGCTGTTCCTAAAGACGTGGAACACAAGGAGAGCTAGTGTAGAAAGTGCCAGAAGACTTAAACAATATCCATGTTCTTTGATCCAGCATAATTTCACTCCTATGCATTTATCTTAAGGAAATAATCTGATTTGCACAAAGATCTACCTACAATATGTTCTTCGTGGCATCTTTATACTCCTAGAGAACTGGAAGCAAACCAAAGTCCAATAAAGGGGACTGACCAAGAAAATTAATGTGACTATTAAAAATCATGCTGCGGAAAAGACAGTGATGGGGCCGGACGGTCACAATATAACCGTTAGTGGGCTGGCAGGGAAGCAAGCTAGAAAACACTATGCCCAATATTAGATATTTTAATAAAGAAAAAACATAGGGGGGACAGAAAAGTCTAGAAAATCTATGTACCCAAAACATTATGAGTTTTTCTCCAGGTGATGGATTTAGGGGCAGTTTTTCTTTCCTTGTGCTTTCTGGGTCTCCACGTTTACTGCATTGAGTACCTATTGTAATAAGAAAAACCATTTTTCAAAAGAAAGGGTTGTCTGACGGATCCTTTGGTGGGTGCCGGAAGGTGGGCAAGGGCGCAGGGCACCTGTCCGCCCGGGTCCAGGGCGCAGGTGGCTGTGGGGACTGCTGGGCCACAGGAGAAGGGCGCTGGGCTCACGGATTCGTCTCTTATGATCACTCTTGCCTCCTTGATCCACTGGGGACAATCAGGGTCTCAAATACCCAACCTGTTAGACACAGTGTTTGATGAAAGATCGTGCACCTTGGATTAGTGCTGGGTTGAAAAATGACCCACGAGTCCCCAGAGACAGAGCAGAGCTGGAGCAGAGCTTGGTATTTATAACCCGGTCTCCCAGCCTGGGCGCGGACACCACACAATTTTGACAGATGATTCTCATGAGAAACTTTCAGTTTCCATTTGATTATGGGCCCATAAACACAGATTGCAATTGAGTGGAGTTAGGGCTCTGCCGGCATTGCACCTACCAGGGCTTGGGAGGCCTTTTCGATGGCTCCGGCGTGCCTGTCACCTGCTGGAGCCCCAGGCTACTCATGGCTCTGAGCACCTGCCCACAGTTATGCTTGAGCTCTGATGTGGCTGTTGCCAGGACCCAGGTGCCTCTGTCTCTCTGGTCACCTGGGCGGGGATGCATCTGCCCCCCGGAGCATCCGGTCCTTCCCGGCTTTGGGTGGTAGAGTGGGTCCAGATGGTTCTAGGAGGCTTTGGCCAAATTTGGTCTGGGGTCTACATCCTACCTTTTCTCTTCTTCGCTCACTCATCCATTCACTCACTCATTCGTCCGTCATCTGGCAATACTGAGCTTGCTGCCATGGACCCAGAGATAGCAGGCAGGTGTAAGGATACAGAGACTGAAGTCCCACGGCTGCCCTAGGAGCCCCACTCCGAGACCATGTGGTGGGCATTCACTGAGAGAAGCTCCAGAGCTGAGTGAACACGGAGGAGGGAGAAGCCACCCTGGGCTATGAGGGAGGGATGCTGGCCGCTCAGTCCAACAGACGGGTCCCCAGCACCTTCACCACCCCAGATCCCATGGGGGTAGATTTGAAAAGTGGAACGACCTGCACGTTTCCTACCATCTTCCAGCTTTATAGGCTAAGATTGTGTCTTCTCCCTCCAGCGACGGGGAAAAGATTAGGAATTGCTTCCGGACCCTCGAGCAAGGGGACGAGATGAACCCATAGCAGTGACACGTAAGGGGTCTTGAGTCTTCAGTTGGGATTAATTCAACCAGTATGTTTGGGCCCTGGGCCCAGCACTGTTTGAGGCACTGGGAAGCCTAAAAGGCCAAATGAGATCCAGTCGGAGGACCCAGGGAGCTTGCAGTCTGCTGGGAAGAGAGACAGAGACCATAGCCAGAGAAACGCACGCCTGTGTATGAGTCCCGTGCAGAGAAGCTCCAGGGGTAACTTCAAGCAGAGAAGAGGGTGAGCAGCGATGGGGCACAGGTGTGTTTTATATACAGGCAGAGGGGCTGACAGCTGGGACCGTGGTGACAACAGAAGTGACCGGACTCTAGACGCATTCTAAAACTGGAATGTTCAGAAAAGGGGGTGAAGAAGGGAGGTGTGGACGAGGATTCTCAGGGTGCAGAGTGGAAATAGCAGGAAATATCACTTTGAACCTGCACCCCTGTCCCAGGGCTCCCCACATACCATCCCGACATCACAGTCCCTTACCCAGTGCTAGGAGGTGCCGCACTGTCTGTTTTGTCCACCCGTGCACCTGTCTGCCTTCTTTGATGTACGTTTGCACTGTGCTCTGTGTTGCGAATGCAGCCCTGAACAAGAAAATGCCTGCCCCCCCTCACCAGTGCGAACCCCAGTGCAATGTGCTTTGGCTCAGAGCTCGGGGCACCCTCCCGGTCCCGGGCTCAGACGCCAGGCAATCCAGCACCACCACGGGGCCCCGATGCCGTGCTCCGCAGTTCGGGCTCCTTCTCCATAGAAAGGCCCCTGCCCTCCCAGCGTGTGTAAGGCCTCTGGCCCAGGCGTGGCTCGCACCAGCCTCGTTTGCAGACCAGCTGCTGGCTCTCTGCTCTTTCATCCCGGTTCCTGGGAGGCCCTGGCTCTGCATCCTTCACAAACGCATCTGGACTTCTCCAGACCACATGACAGGAACATCTGCCACCAGAAAGAAAAGGACACAGCAGCCCTTTTGTAACTGCTCCTAAATGTCTCCAGCCCTGGGGGCACTTGCATTTGGGTGATAGATTTAAGGACTTCCAGTATGTTTCTAGAAGCGTATTGTTGTCTTCTGTGGTCCAGGAGGCAGCAGGAAGAAGGGTATAGCACAGTGTGGAGAGACCACAGGCACTGAGCAGAAAAGCTTACGCAAATCTTCTGTCCCCAGTGACGCTTAGAATGGGACAGGCCCACAAGGAGGGCAGGCAAGGTGAGGTGGCAGATACCCACTGTACCCCATGGCCTCATGGCCTTTCTACCTACCCTCACGTTTGCTAAACCCCTAAACGTTCGCTTTGCCAGAGGGGGAATTAACCTGCTCTTCTGGAGCAGCCCTCAACAGTGACGGAGGGGACTGGGTGTGTAAATGCCCCAGGAACCTTGTTCCTCAGCTGCGGTGAGGCGGAGTCCTCCACCCTCCAGGTCCCGACATGCCCGCAAGGGGAAGCTCCAGCTGCCCAGGTGGGGGCCGGCTCAGTAACGTGCTCCTCCTGCTGCTTTCCCTCCCCTGCCTCACCTCCCCCCTCCCCGCTGCAAGTCCTGCATCACCTGAGGCGCACCTGATCTGCCATCAGCATCTGCTTGTGGAAGAACCTAGACGGAGCCCAGCGATGGCAGATGTCGGCGGCTGTGAGCCCATGGGTCGTTGTCACGGCAGTTCAAACCGAAACCAAGAAACTGTGGATGTTCTGGGGCGTCAGAACAGAGGAGAGACACCGTGGGGTGGAGATGACCCACTGAAAGCCAATCCCCTTGTTCGAGGACCAGCTCGGAATGGGACTGAAGTCCAGAAAGGGCTCCTAAACAGCCCGTTTAGAAGGTGCAACCCCACAGCCTCAGAGGGCAAGAGCTCGCCTGGCTTCTCCATTTCCCCCAAAGCAGATCATGCTTCTTTGTTGGAATTCGAGGCCGTTTAATCTCCGATTCAGAGACTTGGGCTGGATTAGGGAGCACCGGGTAGGATTTCGACACCGGGTATCACTGGATTGAGAGAAAGAAGTGTCGGCTTAACAGCAACCACATACACGGACATGGGTGCGGGGAACTGCGGGGGTCCTGAGCTCCTCAGCCTCAAAATACAGCCGTGTGATTGTTTCGTGGATAAGCTCAGCATATGCCACGGCCCAGCCACAGGACCACGGAGTCAACCTTCCTGTTTTACAAAGAGGGAGACCCAGCCCCAGTGATTCCACTGTCACTTGCCCTTCACCCACACCCCCAAAGCTCACTCTGTTCTCGTGCTCCTTTACGAACAAGCTTTGCAAATGTTCCTAATTTCTTTCCATCGTGATAGCCCATTTCTCGCATCCTTTATGGAGTGTTGGGAATGGCCAACATGTGGGAGCCTCTCGTTTGCCATCTCCTGAAAGGGCGGCATGATTTAAAAGAGGGTGGACAGCAGAGCAAACACCTTAGCTCTCATTTGCAGTTGGTTGGAGGGACAAATAATAAACCATTCAGACTGAGCTCCCGATACCTTGGGCTTTGCATCCTTGCCAGGCACGGAGGGGAGCCTGGTTCTCATTTGAACGGATGGGGGACCTGCTTGCAAATACTTCCTTAGATATCCACTAACACACAACATCCTGTCCTGGGTGGGTGGTTGTGACCCAAGAGACTGAGCAGACCTCAAAGAAACACCTGCCACAGAAGTATGGCCTTTGTCTTGCCTTTGAAAAGCTAAGACACCATCTCTGTCACTGCCTCTTTGTCGAAGCATGCAATTTTTTTTTAAGATTTTATTTATTTGAGAGAGAGAGAGCGCATGCACAGGGAGATAGGCGGAGGGGGAGGAAGAGGGACAAGCAGACTCCCTGCTGAGCATGGAGCCTGACACGGGCTCGATCCCAGGACCCATGAGATTAGGACCTGAGCCAAAATCAGGAGTTGCTCAAAGACTAAGCCACCGAGGCACCCTTGCAATTCTTTAAATAAGCAGGTTGGGTGTAAGGTTCTGAGAGCAAGAGGGAGAGCCCCATGCCAGCTTCCCTGCTGTTCTGCCCAAGAGGATACGGGCCGAGGTCTGGGGGCAGAAGATGGGATCGGGATGGGCAGCATGTCAACGCATCCACCCTGGATATGTCACGGCCATGCTTGGCCCTGGGCTCAGGCTGAATATTTCTCCATGAGCTGATGCAGATCTGAGAAGGCATCTTGACCAACCAAGCCGTCTCTGCGACCAGACTTGAACGGTTTTCTTCCCAAGGAGAGGCAGTCAACCCTGTTCCCTCTTTACAGTAAGACTCTATTGCAGTGGGAGGGAGAGCAAGGTGGGGATGCCATTCTGTAGAGGATCCCCAGAATCATGCATGGGCATTCACTGGAGCAGAGCACCAGGCCAAGGATCTGTGCAGAAAGAGAGCCTGAGACTCCTGATACCCTCTGGGACAGAAGTGGCAAAGAGCCAGCAAGATGTCCCCACTCCATCTCCCGTGCCCCAAGCAGACACAGCTCATGGTATTCTGATGTTCAATGGGGATAGAGCCTCAGAATCCTTCTTAACACCATCACCCTGGGAGAGATTCACACTGAGATCCAGACCTGACACTCAAGATGAAACTTATTTTCCACATTTGTCCTGGGAACTTAGAGTTTAAAACTGGTTCATGGACACAGATAAACCTGTAACGAGTATGCAGATACTTTGATAAAAAGTGTTTAATGATGATTACAGCAGAGATGATCACTCCCCTTGCTTAAAAGTTAAGGGCTTGTGCCAAACTGTGAGGCTTTAAATCAGAGTATTACATGATTCGTGTCCCTGGACTTGACACAGGGCAATCCTAGTTTGAGTTGGGAGGATATGGCGATCTTCACTAGTCTCTCCCTAAGAGCCCCAGGGATCACTGTCCAAGATACACGTTCTGGGTAGAGAGCAAAGCAGGTAGGACCGAGGTCTCTATCCTCTGTAGTATCTCCCCAATCTGCTCCTGCCTCTCGCTCTCTCACCTAAGCTTCCCGTAGGCAGGTGACCATGTAAGTTATCATATAATCTAGGAGGGAGCATGATTCATAATGACACCAGAACACCGGCTATAAACGGGAGGCGCCCCAGGAAAACAGGGATGTGATTCCCATGCCCCCAGGCCCCAGGCTTTCATATGGGGATGTGTATTTGTGTGTGCCGGATTGTGTGTGTGTGAGGGCGCAGATCGATGGAGCTGACAAAGCTCCCAGGGGCTGGAGCAATTCATTAAGCCTCTGTCCAGCTCTCAGCACAAGCCCAGCGCCTCTGCAAGAGCCGTTTAATTGCCACTTGAATGAGTTGCTCCCTTCCTTCTCTCAAATCCAGATGCTGCTCGGAAGTCCTGAGAGAGGGAATGTGGAGAGCTGATGAAGCTGTCTGTCCAGCAGGTGAAGCCCCTGGTGCTCGGCCGGCCCAGGGAAGGCTCACCCCTGGCTGCTTCTCCCCGATACGCCCACTTGGGATCTTGTGCAGCTACAGAGGTGTCCGACTGTCACCACCCGGGAGGGAATTCTGAGATCTTTGAGCCCAGCCGAAGTGCCCAGAGGGGAAGGGGCTTCCTGGGGCCTCAGGCTCCCTGAGAGCTTGGCTCCCCTGGGAGGGGGCAGGCAGTGCCGACTGCAGTCCTGCCAGATGTCATGGATGGAGGAGACCCATATGCTACCACTGGCCATGCAGGGCACGGGACAAAGGGCCAGACGCAGCCAGGACCGGCTGACCTCGGAGCCCTGTTCTTTTTTTTTTTTTTTTTTTTTAAAGATTTTATTTATTTATTTGAGAGAATGAGAGACAGCACAAGAGGGAAGAGGGTCAGAGGGAGAAGCAGACTCCCCGCCGAGCAGGGAGCCCGACGTGGGACTCGATCCCGGGACTCCAGGATCACGACCTGAGCCGAAGGCAGACGCTTAACCAACTGAGCCACCCAGGCGCCCTCGGAGCCCTGTTCTGAGCAGCCCTGTTGGAAGAACCGGGCAGAAGACTCTCAGAACCAAGCGAACCTGGAACCTAGAAACCAACGGCATGAAACCGATTGCACAGAAAGCCTTTCAGGGGGCTCGGGTGCTAGAAGAATCGGGCTGTCCCCAGGCAGTCCCCACAGGAGCCGCCGGAAACAATGACCTGCAAACGGCCGCTCCTGAGATTCTGGACCCGACTCTGTGATAGACTCAAAGGCAGCGCCCGACCTTGAGCGCTAACTGTGCCCGCCACCCCGCTCACCCTCAGCCACGCCACGGAGGAGGCCACGCCGTTCCGCCCAAACGGCCAATAACGCAAACTTCACTCCTATCTGTGAAATGCATTAGGATTCCAATTTTCAACAAGATTTCCCTTCCTAAACCTGCTTGGCTTCGCAGACACGTGTGCTGTGCTCTGCCTGCCGGCCTGCAGACAACAGGGCGAGGGCAGAGGCTCTGCGCGCCGGCCAAGAAGGGGAACCCACCAAGGAGTCCCAAGTTTCAGGTGACTCCGCTTTGGGAGAACTGGGAATGGGTGAAAATATGAACGTGGCATGTGCGTGTGTGTGTGTGTGTGTGTGGCAAAAGGCCCATGCACGTTGGGGGACAGGCCACGTGGAGGCCCAGCCCACTGACGATGAGCCCAATGATGCCCAACAATCGCATGGATAACACCTTCATCTTCTTCATGCTACGGTGGTCCAACATTCTTGCCCATCACCTTGGCCTGTCTTGTGCTCAACCCTAATGGGTAGGTGCTATTATGGCCCCATTCCACGGATGAGAACACTGAGGCCTGGAAAGGTTATTAATAAGGTCCAAGAGCTAGAAGGGCTAGGACTGGAAGGGCTGTTGCCTGCCTTTGGGGCCCCGTGAATCTGCCACATCTAGACAGAGTAAGGCTAAAGTTGGACAAGCTTCCAGAGAAATGGGGTTTCAGCCCTGAAGACTGCCGTGAGGGTGGGGCCCGTGTGCCCTTCTTCCCCCAGGGCTGGTACTCCTTTCCCACGCTTCGGAGAACAGCACTGCACATTGATCTGTCCTCCTGACAACACGCTCAGAGAAGGCGGCAGGCTACTGACTCATAGGCCAAAGGTTTTTGGTAGACGTCCCAGTGCTGGATCAATATGGCAGCTCTGTCTTCACCAGCTCTGTTGGTCCCAGCCAGAGGCGTGAACCAACCTGCTGGGTGCCACGGGCCCCTGGGGTCACTGCTGTCTTCCTGGGCACCCCAGGACCAGGGCACTGAGTGTGGAGGGAGCTGGGCGGGGGGAGAGGGACACGGGCTTTCTCTCTCTCTGTGGAGAAGTGCAAAATCCGCTCTGTGGCAGTGGGTGGCCGAGCCTGATGGCTGCCAAGTAAACACCAGGACGGCAGCAGGTCACAGGCGGCTCCCCGGGCCCCATGCTCTCCGGTGCCCACCGAACTATGGCAAGCGTGGGCATTTAGGCCAGAGCAGAGCAGGCCTGGCCTCCCTCCCCAGAGCCTGAGTAAGCAGACATGGGAGGGGGACCTGTGTGGGGCTGGGAGGGCAGCTGGCCAAAGAGCAGGGGGAGAGAAGAAGGCTAGGGGATGACAGAAGCCCACCTCAAAATGGCTTAAGAAAAGCCGTAAGGGAAGGGATGATTCCTTCCACTAAAATATCCACGTCTGGCTGAATCCAGGAGCCCAGATGATCAGGGTTTGACCTCTTGATTTCTCAGCTCTGCTTCCTTTGGTGTTGGTTCCATGCTCAGCCAACTGAGGCAAGATGGCAACCTTGAGGAAGAGAGTGAGCTTTCTTCCCTTAACCAATACAAGCCAAGTTCTGGGTCTGACTCTCATTGGCCTGACGTGGATCTCATGGTGATTCTTGAACCAATTCTGTGCTCACTGATCACCAGTTCTGCACTGAACAGGATGGCAGAAGGGTGATGTTGCCCAAGGCCCAAGAATGGGAACGGATCTGGAGCCCAGATGGCCCAAGGAGCAATCACAGCCCATTAATGGGGCCCGTGTTAACCTGGATGGGTCAGAGAGCTGGCAGTTCTTGGTTGGAGGAGTGTCCAGGGAAAGCCTGTGCCTGGGGTGGGGTGGAGGGTGGAGAGGTGCCCACTGAAGGTTTTACTCAGAGAGAGGGTGGGGTGTCGCCATAAATAAGCCTGACAGGCCCTGACCTATGGAGAGTGTCAGATGGGAGTTAATGGGTATGTGGAGGGGACAGGGGGTCCACTTGTTCCCTGGGAACAACCTAACAAGTCCCACCAACAATAGCTGATATTTCCCTAGTGTTTAGATACCACAAGGCTTTCCATACCATGTCTCCTTGGATCTTCCCCATCCTCCTGCACAGGGATCCCAAGTTATTCTTGGGATTTCCACTTAACAGGTGAGGCAGTGTATAGTAGATAGACAAAGATCCTCTAGGGCCAGCCTGCTTGGGTTGGAATCTGGGCTCTGCTGTGTGATTTCACACCAGATGCTCAACCTCTCTGTGCCTCGGCTTCTGCATTGGTAAGAGGAGCTGAGAACAGTATCCGCCACATGGGGTATAGTGAGGCTGAGGTAAGTTGATGCATGTACAGTGCCCGGGGTGCTGCTTGGTACATGGTGGGGAGGGAGATCTGGCACTTGTATCTTAGACCTCTAGACTCAATCCTGCCGCTGGGCCAACAATTTCCTGAGCCCACAGCTATGTGGTGAATGTCTCTGGGATAAATCTTTCTATGGAAGTCTCTGGAGCTCTTCCTTTTATTTTCTTTTTTAAGATTTTATTTATTTATTTATTTTAGAGAGTGAGCATGCATGGGCGGGGGAGGGGCAGAGGGCAAGGGAGAGAGAGAATCTCAAGCAGACTCTGCGCCGAGCGTGGAGCCCGACGCGGGGCTCGATCTTGTGACCTTGACATCACGACCTGAGCCAAAATCATGAGACAGACGCTTCACTGACTGAGCCCCCCAGGCGCCCCTCTGAAGTTCTCCTGGGAGCGCTCCTTCCCGCAGCCAAGGGTGCAGGCAAGTCAGAGATCCTGTGGTGCCTCCCGGCTGATGTTTGAGGAGGGATGCTTTCCTTATCTTTAGCCTGGGGAGATTTCAGTGCCCCCCACCCCAGCCATGCTGCGCCTCCACTGAGGTTCCTGAAACTAAGAGAAAGAACCTCAGATGCAGGTCAGAGGGCTCAGCTCTAGCCCCACCTCCTCGTGCTGTGTCGTCCCGTGCGGTGGCCACCGGCCGAAGGTGACCATTAAAGTTAGATGTAAACCAGTGGAGAAGAAGAAAGGAAACCCTTTTGTTCCTCAGTCACACCTGGTACATTCGGGAGCCACTGGCCACATGTGGCTCCCGAATCGGGCAGTGCCGATTATAGAACAATTGCATCCCCACAGAATGTTCTACGGGGCAGCGTGAGCCTAGTGGTTAATCGTGGAGTCATGCGTGTGACCAACAACCAGCATCCCTTTTTGGGTGGCGGGGGGGTGGGGGTGAGTGTCTGTGGCAAATGGGCAGGTGACAGATGTCACGTGGGGACTCAGAAGTGTGGAGTGGGGCAGGGGCCCCGCTATATATATATATATATATATATACACACACACACACACAATCTGTATTACATGATGTATATTACATAATCTATGTAATCTGTATCTAATGTCAAGTGTACTATATTGTATAGGGTATTTATCTCATTATATATATTGAGATTTATTATAAGGAATTGGCTCGCATGATTGTAGAGGCTGATGCTGGGACTCTCCATGATCTGCCGTCCATAAGCTGGAGTCTGGGAAGGCCGGTGGTGTGGTTGGAAGGCTGAGAGCCAGGGAGCGGATGGTGTAGAGTCCAGTCCGAGAGGAAGCCCTGCAAGCCAGGAACACTGAGGGCGGGAGAAGACTGATGTCCCAGCTCCCTCCGCAGTCAGGTAGAGAGGAATGAATTCAACCTTCCTCTGCCTTTCTGGTCGATCGGGCCCTCAGTGGATTAGGTGAGGCCCACCCACACTGGGGAAAGCCATCTGCCTCACTCAGTCCACCAATTCAAACGCTAATCTCTTCCCCAAACACCCTCGCAGACACACCCAGAAATAAGGTTTAGCCAGCTGTCTGGTCAGGGCATCCCCGGGCCCAGGCAAGCTGACACATAAGATTAACCATCACACTCTGTTCTATGACCTGGGCCCGGAGAAAAGGCTATAGAGAATTGAGCACCAAGGTTCCTGTCCTCTTCCTCTAGGGCCCACACTCTGGGCCTCCCCACAAACCCACCCCAGACAGGTGGGCCCGGGTGACTGAGTTCTGGTCTGTGGAATCTGGGCAGAGGGAGGCCCCCACTTCCAGGCCTGGACCCTAACAGTCTCTCCCTCCTCCTGCGCGGCCCAACCAGATGCAGACGACACAGGAAGGATTTTGTGCCCCAGAGGCCAGCTGAGAAAGCCCCCGGCCCAACAACCCACTGGGAATGGAATCCTGCTGAGAACCACAGAGTGAGCTGGGATGGGGACCCTCCAGATGGGACCCAGCCCTGGCCATCACCTTGACTGCTGCCCGCTGAGACCCTGCAGCAGAAGATCAGGTGAAGCCACGCTCAGATTCCTGACCCAGAGAAACTTAGGGTTTGGGGACAATAAAGTCATTAGGTTTGGGGGAATTTTTAAATGCAGCAGGAGATAGCTAATATGCCATGAAAAAGAAGGTGTTAATGCAGGAGGGGAAACAGGTCCCGCAGCCGAGCAGTCGGGTGACTGGAGCTGGGTTGGCATGGACATGGGAAGCCGGAGAGAACAATGGTGCAGAGGCGAGGTGTGGGGTGCAGACCAGGGATGGCCAGGGGAGCCCCGGGGACCCTCTCGGGTGGGGAGACCCTGTAGATACGTGGGTCCTCCAGTGGCCGATGACTCTAAGTCTCTGCTCCTGAGGCCGACGAGCTCTCTCACTCCACATTCTGAGCACGCAGCCAGAAATATTAAAACGTGCCAGAGGAGAGACTGAGAAACAGGGCTGGGGGCAAGATAGAGCTCGCAGCCGGGGAGAGGAAACCAGAATGAATTTCTTCTTCCCGCTCCTGCTTCAGGACTCTCATTGCAGAAGGTGCTGCGGGCGATAAGGAGGGGGAGGCGGGAGCCCGGTGGGCTTTGGGGGGAGGGGGTCACCTGGAGAGGGCGGAGACCTATTCCCCCTGTCGGCCATCCTACCAGTAGATGGACTTCAGGAACACTGTTTCGGATGGATATATCCCCTCCCTGGTGAAGATGCTTCTATTTGTTCTAATCCATTGGCAGGATAAGCCCAGAAGTGTTGGCCTGACACACAGGCTCTCATGTTCCCCTTCCTGTCGTGGCTTCCAAGGGCCGTCCCCGAGCACCCACTCCGGCCGGGGGGCGCCTGCCCTGCATGCACCCCCAAGTACACCTTGAGTCTTGGTCTTTTTCCATCCCTCCGCCCGCCTGGCAGGACCAGCATTCCCTACCTCTTTTCCTGGGCAGTTTCCACCCCTCCTTCTTCAAAACCCAGGTCATATCTTACCTCTCAGCAAATCCATCCCTGACAATTGAAGCCCTGAGCACTTTCCCTGTCCTCTGAAATTTTAGACAGTTTTAGCCTCTGCAATTCATTTGTTAATTAATTATGCACTATGCTGTCTCGAGACATTGTGGGGTTTTTTTTTGTTTTGTTTTGTTTTTTCCCTCTGGTAGCCTTGCACTGATAGTTAGCTCTTTGGGGGTAGTTTGAATTTTGCTTCTTTCTATCTTGGCTTTGTGTCGTCTTGTGATCTCCTTGGAGCAGGTGCCCCCAAAATGCCGCTGGCGTTCCCCACGGAGCCCAGTGCTGAGCATGGCCACTCTAGGGGTTCAGGGTGCTTTTGCTGGGTTTTAGTCTCGCCTTCCATAGGTCCTGGGATAGTGCTCTAGTTTCTCCACTTCTTCATTCATTGACATCTCCTTCGGGAAGGCATCTTTTTATACTTGTCTCTAAATGGCATTTACTCTTTGGGGTTCTGTCCTGAGTCCTCTGTTTTTCTCATCGTCCTCTCTCACCCTGAATAATCCCACCCACATCCTAGGGGCATCGGCATGTTCACCCCTCATTGCTTCCCTAAACTTCAGGTCCCTACAGCCAGCTCCCTATCGGACCTTGCAAGCTGCCCGTCCCACAGGCACTTCCAACCACACGCGGCCCAAGCTGAGCCCACTATATGCATTTTCTCGGGCTGCCATCACAAAGTGCCACATCCTGAGTAGCTTAAAACACCAGAGATTTAGTCTCGTACAGTTCTGGAGACTAGAAGTTCAACAGCAAGATCACAGGGCCACGCTCCCTCTGAAGGCTCTAGGGAAGAATCCTCCCTTGCTTCTTCCCAATCCCAGGGGCTTCGGGAATCCTGCGTGTTCCCAAGCTTGTAGCTTTCTCAACCCCAATGTCTGCCTCCATCATACGGCCCCCTCCCCGCCTTGTGTCTGAGTGTCCACTCTTCTCCTTAGGGGGACACCAGTCCTCAGATCCTTTGTGACCTCATCCTAACGAATTGCATTGCCAAGATCCTATTTCCGAATACAGTCACACGCTGAGGTTCCAGGGGGCCATGAATCTGGGGGGACACTACTCAACCTAGTACACCCATTACCTCTTGTCTCAATCATGTCCATTTTGGTAAATTACACCCCAACCCTTCCGGCGACCCAGACACAAGAAGCCTGGGGGTTGTGCTGATTCTCTTGTCCTGGGTCCTGCTCGTCTACACCAATCACTGACCACCTCCTGATACTTCCACTCAGTACCATCTATGGCCACCTGCTAACTTGCTGTCCTAGCCCAGGCTCTTGGGGTATGGGCCAGCCTTTCCCAATCTTCTTTTCCTCCTCACCTACCCCCCGTCCTGGGAAATGTTCATACCATAGGTATCCTGCACATCTATTTATGTTCTCTGTATATCTATGTGCCTTTAGACATAAGAATATGGTATTTTTGCCCCTTCATCAAGAACTAATTTTGCCCTGTTTGGGGTAATTTCAAATCTGTCCCAAATCTCTGCTCAGACAGCACCCCCTCCCTTTGCTTGCATAGTAATGTCTACTTATATTTGGAGACTTGGGTTGAGGGTCACCACGATGAGGACCCCTTCTCCCTGCGCCCCCCACCGGGACATTGGACCCACCTCCTCACACTTGCTGGAGCTGGTCAGCCTCCCAGCACGGCGTCTTAGTGCCACATATTTACTAGTTTGCCAGGCTCTCAGCCAGGCTTGGTGGTCTTGGCCGAGGACTATTTCTTCCCCGTCCCTACCTTCAGAGTGCAGCTGAACGGCACCTCTCACAGAGTCAGAACTCGCTGAGTGTTTCACTGGGTGGATGAATGAATGAGCTGGTGTATGAAGGCTTCTCTGTGCTTTGTTTCCGTTGCACAGCCACCTCGCTTGGACTCCGCCATGGCCACCTGACGCCAAGCACCTCCACAGGCTGTCCAGTTCCTACCTGCCCACCTGTTCCTCCTCCACAGAGCCCCCTTTCTCCTTCAGGTGTGTCACTGTGCAGGCTCCCTACCCTTACTCCTGGTTGGCCTCTCTCTCTGTTTGAACTCTCCCCCAGGGGACCCCAGCCCCCACCCACCCCTTATTTCCCTCACCCTCCACATTCCAGCTGAATCCCCGGAAACCTCCCCATGATGCTCTCCCGTCCTCACCCTCTTATTCTCTCCTCCCCCCACCCCCACCTGCATACCTGCTCAGCTGCACAGCTCTCCCACTGCTTCCTCCCCCCACCCACTCCCTCCCCCTCTGGGCACCACCCCCACTGGTGGGGGCAAGGCCATGGAGAAGTGCCTCTTAACTTTTGAGTGTGTGAGGGGGTGGGGTACAGGAAAGGAGAGCGTCCACAAGACCCTGGGGCGGGTCCTGAGTCAAAGTGGGACCTTCTGCGCAGAGCAGATGTGTGGGTCATAGTCTCCTCCCTGTGAAGGGGGGATGGGTATGGCTGTGAGGTGGACACCTGTCACCCAGGTCAGCCTGGGAGATGCACAGTTGGGGCCCCCATTGCAGGATGAGGTCCCCTATGACAGACCACAGACACAGATGATACTGACCCACTGGGGAGAGGGCGAAAAGTCGAGAGCTTCACGTATAAATGTCAAAAAAACAGCAGGACAAAGGCAAGTGCCCTTTTGGGAGGTGGAGGAGGGTGAGAAGGAGAGGTAGGGAGACTCATATTCAGTGTGGGTAGAAATAGAAGACCTGTCATCACCCGGTTGCTGCCTCTCCTCCCAGATGTACAGACCTTTGCTCTTCGGAGGGTCTTGCCGAAGTCAAGGTGTTGACAGGACGATACTCCCTCTGAAGGCTCTAGGGAAGAACCTGTTCCTTGCCTCCTCCAGCTGCTGTCGCTGCCAACATTCCTTGCCTGGTGCTTCTCAATGAAAAACCCATGGATGGAGGCGTGTGTCTGGTACCGTCTCTCTCCTATACCCTGCTGTGCTCAGCGACGATGTGTATGGATCTGCTCCTCTTTCCCTCCTCTTCTCCCTCCTTCTGGGGTCTGTGGGACCATTTGGGTTTGGAAAGAGTGCTCTAGGAGTACTGAGTACTGAGTATGCAAGAGTGAAACCTCGACGCACCCCATCACTCCATTGGAAGGGCTCCCATCGGGGCAACTGCTGTTGTTTTCAAAAGGACCCCTTGTAGTTCCCTCAGGTGTTGAGTCTCTTGGTTGCAGATGATGCTGCACCACGCTGGGGAGGGGGCAGGGGGCCAGCTCGCAGCCCCTTCATCTCCCTGCTCATTTGCAAAGGAGGGAAATGTGCCCATCCTGGCTCCTGGGTCTATCAGACGGAAGAGAGTAGCTGGATCCCTGTGCCCCCCAACTCCCGCCCTTTCCCCCAGAAGGATAGGATGTAGAGAAGGCTAGGGCGGACAGGTGCAGACCAGTGTCCTCCTGCAGACGACAGAGGCCATACTGTGATGGCCATGCCCTCATTCCATGCCTGGGGACGAGGTTTGGCAGGAGAGACGGCAACAGAAGGGCAGGGAGAGGGATTGGGAGGAGAGTCGGGGGAGGAGAGAAGAGCCACACAAAGAGTATAAAATGTGCACAATGACATGAAGTCACAAGCACTTCAAGCCCCAACTTCTCTGACTCCTTGTGTGACCTTGGAGAAGTCCCGAAACTTCTCTGAGCCCCGTTTGGCTCATCTGTCAACCCGATTTAATAATTCCTCCCTAATAGGGTGGCTGTAAAGATCAACGGGATAAGGTATATGGATGAATTTTATAAACGTTCTCTACATGCAGAGAATTTCTATTATCTTGATCTTTATATCCTACCGGCTAAGATATAAACCCATGGTGATATTTAGAGGCTTCTAGAACAGATGAAGGTTGGTGACTCTTGCCACTCTAGGCTCAAGAAAATGGAAGGGGGCGTGCTGGCGGGACAGCATGGAGAAACCCCAATCTATTCACCTGTAATGAAGGGACCGGGCATGGGGCAGAGGCTCCCTAACCTGCCTTTGCTACTGTTTGTTATTCTTGGGAGGAAAATCCCCAACCTGCCTCTACTGGAAGCTGGGCTGTCAGGAGGGATGCCTTGACAGGATGATGGATGGTGACCGGGCACGGTTTCTGACACCACAGCACGTACTCTGCATTCTCTATATGGAGCCACCAGCGGAAGGCTGCAAATAAGCTCTCCAGTTACAGGGATCCCTGATAAAATTCCATTATGGGCCCCGAAGACAATCACGCTGGGTTCAGTAGCGCAGCAGGCTGGGGAGGCGAGCGGTGTGAGAGCCGAGCATCGCCACTGGGGAAATTTACCCCGAGCCCGGAGGCTCTTGCACCAGCTTTCCATAAAAGTCACCAGTCTGCGTGGAGACTCAAACCATCTCTGACATCCAATTGTCTTTTCCATTTGCGGTTTGGAGGAAATTACGTGGGCCATGCTGCCGCCCAAGAGGCCGGGACCTCAGTGCTGGAGTCTATTTGGTTTTATTGAGATGTTAGGTTTCCCCCTGGGGGACGTGTCGATGGGAAGCCAGCTCGGTTGCCCGGCTCCCAGCTTGGCCTCTAGCCGATTCATCAGGACTCGCCGACGCCCAGTGAGGGATATAGAACTCCCTGCCCCTCAGAAATGAGGAAAACTTGGCTCAAACCCTCAGTGTCCTGCCTGCAGCCACCCCAAGCCACATTATCTGAGCAGACATGGATACAGAACGTAATGCGCTGGCTTCAGGAACTTTGTGAGTTCAGTAGGACTTGAGGGATGCAGGGGCAGGGGAGGGGGGAATCTTCCAGGCTCCGTGCTTCCCATCCCCCTGGTCCTGGCTCTGCCCTTTCTCCCCTTTCCATGCAACCGATCAACTTCTCCCTGTCTTCTGCAGGGCGGTTCTTCCCCCCACCAGGCTCCCAGGTCCCAGCCTCTACCTCGAGTGGCCTTACCAAGGAATCTTCAAAAGCAAGGCGGGTCTCTTTCTAAGAGGAATCGTATCCTAACTGCTGAGGGAGTAACACAGCCCCCATCCCATGGCATGCATGAATAGCTCACGTGTGCTGTTTCTGCTATGGGCCAGGCACCCTTGGAAGGATTTTCCATCTATTGACCCATTCGGTCCCCTCAGTGAGGTGGACGCTCTGCTTGTCCCATTTTACAGATGAGAAAACTAAGCCATGGGTAAGTCCCATGGCCAACGTCACACAGTAAACCCAGACAGCCTGCCTCCTGTCTTCTTGTCCTCATGGTGGTTACCCTGGATGTAGCTGGGCCCCTGAGAGCCGTCGCCCATCCATTAGTGCCCTGGGACCCTCCTGGAGGAAGGGAGTGACTCTCACCAGCCCCAGTCCCACCCCGCTTCCTTTTAAGAACTTTGCTCCTGGTCGCCCCAACAGTGCATGGCTCCCAAGGGCATTGGCAGTGCGGAGTCAGGGCTGAGTGACCTGAGTTTGTATTCTGACCTTGCTCTTGGCTCCCTGCTCTGACCCTGGCTAATCCTTCGAGGAGAGAGAACATCCTCTCAGCTCATGCATTGGAAATGCCCAGGACTCACCTCTGTGTCCTCCTCGTCTGGGCACATGAAGGGGGGGTGGCTTGAAGTCCTAACCCCAGGACTCAGAATGTGACTATGTTTGGAGATGGGTCTTTAAAGAGGTGAATATATAAATGAGGTCATCAGGGTGGGCCTGAATCCAATATGACCAGTGTCCTCATCGGAAGAGATTAGGACAGAGACACACACAGAGGAATGACCCCATGAGGACACAGGGAGAAGGCGGCCATCTTTGAGCCAAGAAGAGGGGCCTCAGGAGAAACCAGCCCTGCCCACCCCTGGACCTCAGGTGTCTGGCCCCCAGAACCATCGGAAAATTAATTTCTGTTGTTGACCCTGCCCAGCCTGGGGAGCTTTGTTGCGGCAGTTGGGGCAGACCGATCCATGCATCCGTGCCAGCATCCCCATCAGCGGGCCGCCGATGGGATGGAGCAGGAAATGGAGCGAGCAGAATGGTGAGGGGAGGCCGGAGAGCCTGTTCAAACTAGCAAGACGCAGGTCCCAGTCCTCTTGTTATTAATGAGGAGGATCAGTGAGGAATTTGGACTTCGGCAGGATGGCGTGGGCTGGAAAACCACCATGTGGTGCCTAGCCCAGACCTAGCGCCAGCCGCGCCCCCTGCCCACCTACGGGCACCCCTGGGCCTGGAGGCTTCCTGGGGGTGTCTACGAGGCGCACCTCCCTACCTCCTCCCCACACGGCCCATCTCTTGGGAGCCACAGACCCTGTCGTGAACATTTAAACCCTAGTGGTTGTGCGGAACCAGCTACAATTTTACATTTTCTGCTTTTCATTAAAACAAAAACAAAAGACACATGTTCAGCCACACTCACACTATTCTGTTCTCTCAAGGACTGTGAAAGAGTCAAACATTTTCTGATTTTCTCCATCAAATATAAATTTTGGTGTAAATTGTTTGAGCTGCCTCCTCTTCTACTTCTTTCTCCCCCTCCTCCTGTGCCTCCTTCTTTCCTCCTCCTTCCCTTCCCTCCTCCCTTCCCCGCTCCTCCCTCTCTTCTTCTTCTCCTCCTCATTCCTTTTTCGATATGAATCTTGAGTCAAATATTTTTCAGGGAGTAAATGGGCCTATATGGAAAAAGATTCTCCAGCCCAGCAGGACACACGGGACGTTCGCACTCGGGGCAGGGGTGCGTTCCCACTTGTTTCTCAAACACGTGCAACAGCCGTGATTCTGACATTTCCTGCTGGAGAGGAGACGGGACAGAGGAAGCAGGTGGTTGGAGGACATGGGACTGAGGTGCGCACCTGCCCACTGTGGCCCCTGGGGTGTTCCTACCGGTCCCTCCCTCCCCTAGTGGACGGCAGCCTCCCTGAAAGTCAGAAGCTCTCCTTCCCGTCCATTTCTTATGGCCCCTGCCCCAGTCCTGGCCTCTGGAGCCCACGCCCCACGCAGGCCCTGCTCTGACCTTGCTGGCAGACAGCCCTCTACGCTGGTCTCAGCTCCGAGCTAGGACCTCGCTACCTGGGGTGCCCCTCCCCCTTGGGTGGGCTCTCATGGCTCTCCCCTGAGGCAAAGCCACCTCCTTCATCCAAATTGCCCCTCCTGGACAAGCAGATCGCCTATCCTTCTGCTTCTCTCTGACTCCGTCCGGGTCCCTTTATTTTCTGGTCATTAGACAGGACAGAAAATTGGATCTCCCCTGGTGGAAAGTTTCTACCTGGCCTGAAAGGGTTTCCTGCCCCAAGGAAAGCAGGGGGTCCAAAGAGGGCTGCCAAGGATGCCGGCCCTGCTCCGGCTTTGGGCACACCTCAGCAAGGACCGGATGGGGAGCTGCAGGGGGATTATCCCCAGATCAGTCCAGAAGACTGGTTGCACGTCCCTCGATGCTCGCCCCACCAAAGAGCACAGTGGCTCTGTCCCAGCCCCTCCAGAGCTGGCTGTCATCAGCCCTGCACAGCATACGCACGGTCACACCCCCGCTGGAGCAGGGGATTTAATCAGGCTCTTGCTATTAGTCCCTGAGTAGTAATTGAAGTGGTCTGATTGGACCTATTAGGCCCGGGGAGCTGTGGGGAGACGGCTCCCAGAGCATTTCCTCTGCCTGCTAATCTATCTGTCTGGCATTTTATCTGGAGCCCAAAGCCCATTCTTGAGCACCGAGGCATTTTACGGTATTATTATTACTTAGCACTTATAACGCACTTCATCAATGAGAGGGCCAGGCGGCCGCGGCCGTAAGGATAAAGCGTGATGCTGCAGATAGAGCGATATGGATCTCGCTCGGGCTGTGTAATATTTGATGCCTGTGTCTTTGGTCCCTTGTGATCTGGTTATTAGTTATGTCTCCACAAGGAGAAAACCTACCGTCTCTCTCCTGATGAATGGGAGCCGGGTGGACAGGAGGCTCTGAGAGGGTGCGGGCTGGAAGAGAACATGCCTGGGGAGGTAGGAGCGAGGCTTCCCCGGAACTGACCGGAGACACGGCATGGGGAGTGTTTGGAAAGTGATCCCAAGAAGCCCCAGTGCTGGGCGGGCAAGTGAGACGAGGAGGGGAAGAGGGTCAATAAGAGAAGCTGTGCTGGGAGCAGGTTACTGCCATGGGTGACTGGTGTTCCATTTCACCGGGGAACCTGGGAGGCGGTGAGGAGCACCCCAATCTTATTCCATCCAAAGAGTGAGGAAGCTACTAGAGCTTTTGTCCTCTGACTCTAGCTGATATGGGCTGGGCATTATCCCCAGCCCTTTGAGCTTGACCCCTGCATGGGCTGAGAGAAGTCCCAGCCGGAGAGTCACAGACGCTGGTCCAGTGGGCGCCTGGGACAGGGCAGGGCACTGGCCGTGGCCAATGGGTGGGCTGTGGGGGCTGGAAACCCATGCGGTGATCATTGGCATCCTTCTCCTCTCCTCTTCCCATGCCAGCCCTGAGTGTTCCTGCATCTCTTTGAATGGATGGAGGCCTGGTACCCTGCCAGCCAGTGTGCAGAGGACCAGGGACTCTGTCCAGCACCCCCCCCCCCGCCCCCACTCTGACCCTAAGTGGAGCATTCAGGAAAGGTGCAGAATGGGGCTCAGGCTCAAATGCCAGCTATGGTACCTCTCTCTGGTCGTGTAATCTTGGGCAAGTGACTTGATCTCTCTGACCCTTCATTTCCTCCACACCCACCCATGCCCCTCTTCCTGTTTGGAGTTTTTTGAGCTAACAGGATTTCCTTGGAGGTTCCCAGGGCTGCGGGAGTCCCCACTTCTGGGACACCCTGCACCATTTCCGTGCAGAGGTTGGGACATGGCCCTCAGCAGCTGCTCCAGCAGCCTCCCCAGCTCGCCTGCTGCCTGGGGTTGAAAATATCCCTGAGCTCACCCGCCAAGGTAGAGCTGCACAGCATCCCCTGAGGGGCCAGTTTATGCAGAAGCTTAAATATCTTTTAAAACTCCTTCCCCTTCCCGGAGATGTGGGAGTCAGCTGCCGCTGCGCAGGGCTCCAGGCTTTTCTTCAAAGGGCATCCCCCCTGGGCAGATGAAAAACTTGCTAGGAAAATCTCTTTTCTCTTTTTCTTACATATCTTCTTCTTCTTCTTCACAGAATTCTTGCTCCTGCCTCAGCCCCTAATTTCCACAAAACAATCTGGGAGCCTATGGGAATCAGAGCTCTCCATCCCCCCCCCCCCGGGCGCCTCCTACAGGAAGACTTCCCTAATTACTCCCATTGCCTCCAGCATTGCTTCTCCTCCTACTCTTGTGCTCCTCTGGCTCTGGGGCTTCCTGGCGGCCATATACTTGACTTGGGGAGTTCATCTTTAAGGTCTGATAAGCACGTGTGTAGTGGGGAACTTGACATCCATCTCTCCGGAAGGATGACAGCGTCTCAGAGGACAGGAATCGGGCCCCATCCTTTCTCCGAGCCTCCTCGGGGTCTGGTCCCAAGGCCTGGGCCTGGGGCAAGGGCAGCCGTAGCAGACTGGCCAGGGCCCAAGCTGCGTCGGAGCCCACCACGAGGGTGCCTGCCTGATCCATCAGGGATGAAAGGCTGGGAAGCCCTTCATCATATTAAACACCAATTCAGGGTGGATTAAGAAGACATGGCATCCCTTCCCTCGGGCTTGGCGAAATCATCCATCCTCCTGGAACCCCTGGGGGCGGGTGCAGCCGGTCTGGGCAGAGAAGGGAAAGGACCCAGGTAGCAACATGGTGAGGGGTCCTTTCCCTGTGCCTGGAACTGGTTGTAGGGTCAGGCTATTTGGGTCCTCTGGTTCCCTCCCAGGGGCTGAGCACTCCGCCTCCTGCATGGGGTCATTTTTTCCAAAATGCTCAGGGGCCCTCGTCCTTTCTTCAGATCAACTCATCCGACTTCTTCCAAGGCCAGGAGCCCGCCTCTGTCAAGGGCACTGCTAGCAACTGCCTCTTTTGTCTGCCCTTCCTGCGTCGCCATCGTAGGGGGCAGTCAAGGAGATGGTACCTTGGGGAAGGACAGCCTCTCCCTAGCTGGCTGGCCGGGGAGGAAAGGCGGGGACACTGGGGAGAGGGGGTAGTGCCCTATTTATACTTTCCTTTGGGAGCCGAAGGTCTAGATGCTGCGCAGTAGCCCGAGAGGGAGGGGTCGGCTCCTAAAGGAAGGGCAGAGAGAAGGGGATGGGCAGTTATTGATTTCCTTCTGTGCTCCTGGCCCCGCGCCATCTCGTCACGTAAATACAGCGTGCTGGCCAAGAGCGCGGGCTCCCGAGTGCACGGAGCTGGGGTAGAAGTCCAGCTCCCCTGGTTTCTGGCTGGATGGCACCGGGCAAGTGGCTTAAACCCCCTGAGCCTCAATGCGTTCATCTGCAAAGTGTGAATAATCCGAGTCCCCACCTCCAAGAGCTGCCATGAGGATTGAATGAGACCCTAGATCTGAAGCTCCTGGCAGCGTGCCGGCCCTGTCAGCGTGCACTCCGTGGACATTAGCTCCTTCTGTTATCCACGGCCCCGTGACGCAGAAGTCGGCACCTCTCTTTCTGGGAGACACAAGCTGCCAAGCTTCTGAGATATTAAGAAACTAGCCCAAGGCCACTGAGTTAGAGAGTGGCAGGCTGAGATCTGGGCCCGGGCCTGCCAGCCTCGAAGCCCAGCCCCGCTCAGACATCCTTCTGCCTCCCCGGGAAAGAGATAAATGAGCCCTGGCCTTGAGAGGTGCCCGCCCGCTCAGCCACGTTGGCAGGGGTAGGGGGCACGGCTGCCAAGCGCCTGGCAGTCCGCATTGCCCGGCGGGAACCTTTCCTTGTAGCTGGCCGAGAAGTGGCTCCGAGGTGAGCCCCGGATGTGGAAGTCGGGGGGCAGCTGCACATTCTTTCACCTTGTGTGGGGCTCTGTCCTTCAGCGGCCGGGAAGCGGGATGGGGCGGACCGATGGTGGGGGAGCCGGGGCCGTAGCCCTGCACTCACTCCCTCATGCACGCGGCGGGACGGAGTCTGGATAAACAATTACAGTCTATTTACCTCCGACCATATGGTGTTGGGGAACAGGTGTGCAGGTAATGAAGAGCCCAGCTCCAATTAAGCGTCTGGGAACCCGGCCGGATTCCTGCTGAATCTTTTGCTTGGGCTAAGGCCCATGTACAAATGAGATCTAAAAGGGACAGAGGCTTGGTGGAGGCAGAAGTGGGAGCGGTGAGGCTGCAGAGACGCGGGGCTGGGCCGCGTAGGCGCCTGAGGAGGGCGCGAGGCAGGTGGCGGCCACCTGCCATCCCATTTCTGCTGGCTGGGACCTCGTCTGGGGACTCGTCCGTGGCAGGAGCGTCTGGGAGCTGTGAAGGAGCCCGCTTCAGGGCCGCTGATCTCTCGGTAAGGCCCACCAGTCTGTACCTGTCCAGGTGGGAGGTCTGGAGATTTCCTGTAAGACCATGGGGCAGGGCCGGGACTTGTCACTCTCCGCCAAGGTCATTTCCACCCTGGCCCTCCCATGTGTCTGAATTTCCCTCTGTCTTAATTCCCGGCCATTTGACACATAGTCTTGAGGCCCTACTGTGTGCCAGGCACTGTGCGAAGCGCTGGGACACACACAACAACGAAAGGCCTTGGTTTCCTGGAGTTTATTTTAGGCCTTTTAGGGGGATCACGAGAAAATAATGCTTCACCATCCACAAATAAAGCCATTTCGGAAAGTGGGAAGCAGACAGGGAAAGCGAACCACCCCACCCGACCGATGGACTCCTCACCGTCTTTGGGGGTCCGGCTCAGGGGCCCTGTCTTCTGACACTTGCAGTCAGCCACCAGCTCCTCTGGGCTCCTGGTCATTCCTTGACTCCCCCCATTACAGCGCCCGTGGTGGGGGTGGAGGTGGGGGGTTGTACCCAGCTGCTTCTGCGTCCGTCCCTCTCCCTCCAGGGCACTGACCTTCTTCTGGACAGAGAGGGTGTTGGGCTCAGGGCATGGCAGGGCCGGCTGGGCAGGAACGAGGGCTTGGTGAGTGATGAGCAGTCCGGCCTGACTCTGCAGCCCCAGCCTCCAAGGACACTTGTCCGGCCTGCTGAGAGGCCACCGTCCCCTCTGGCCTTGGCCTCTGGGAGCAGCCCCCGGCCTCATCGGATCACGGAGCCAGGCCAGGTGTGGGAGGCTGCAAACAGAACCCAGAAGAAGATGAACAGCTCCCGTCCCTGCGGAGGGCTGCCTGGAGTTGAGCGAGGGCACACATCCCGATGAGTCTCTTGTGTCAGTTTTTACTGCAGTGATGAGGCTGCAGAGGGGGCGTGGGGGGAGCACCAGCCTCTGTCACTGGCGAGGAGACAGACAGAAATGGAGATTTTTCATGCCCTTTTGCCTACTTAGTATTTTTGTTTTCTTTTCATCTTGGATTTACGCCTTGCTTTAGGTCTTGGCAAATCAAAATCAGCACCTTCCCAAATCCCATTCAGGTCCGGGGCCAGGCCTGTCGTTGCTTGAGGTCAGTGACCGGCCCTAAAGGGCTCTCTCCAGATCTGTCTGACTAGAAAGGGGACACCTTCCTGTAGAAATATACATCTATGCTGCGGGAAGTGGATGATAGATAATTCCAAGGAAAATTCAGGTTTCTGATGAGGGGCTGGCCCTATTTCTGGGAGTGCAAGGTTCCTGGAGCCAGGATCCTGGAAGGCTGCAGCCTCCAGCCCCCCACTTCCTAACGGAGGGCAGGAAGCAAAGTAAATGGGTTTCGAGGTGGGAAACAAATTGGATTTTTAAAAAAATACTCCAGTTCTAATGATTGGAGGGGTTATTCATAATCCTGGAGTAGAAAGTGTGTCTTGAAATCTATGTTTTGCGTTGACAGCTTCTCCCTCATGGGCAAGATCTCACACATGATAGGGCCAGAAAATACAGAGCTTTGGCTGGCTGGTTGCTTGTCTGATAAGGGAGACCTACTGACTCTCCAGCAGCAGACAGAGGGCTCAGGGTCAGAGTTACCCATGCTGCCCCCACTGGTCCCCACTCCCAACTCTTCCCCAGCAGGGAGGCAGGAGGTGGAGGGGACAGAGGGCAGAGCCCTTGACACAGAATGATCCTTGGCGCCAGAAGTTTTCTGGATGGGTGCCCTCCAGAACACAAATCTCCTGGCTGCTTTGCAATAAAAGGGTTCCAAATTCAAGTAAGTCTGGGAAATACCACAGAGTCTATCCACCTCCCAGATGCTCAAAGCACCTGTTAGCAAGGTCATAGTTGTGAGGAGTCTTGCAATAAAAAAAAAAATCCACGTAGCTTTGTTTAATCCAGTGGTTCCCAAACTTGTTTGATTACAGAACCCTGTTTTTAAACAACCTCTCTTTTATTTTTTTAAAGATTTTATTTATTTATTTGCCAGAGAGAGAGAGAGTGAGAGCAGGAACACAAGAGGGTTGGGGGAGGGTGGCAAGGAGAAGCAGGCTTCCCGCCAAGCAGGGAACCCGATGCAGGGCTCGATCCCAGGACCTTGGGATCACGACCTGAGCTGAAGGCAGACGCTTAACGACTGAGCCACCCAGGCGCCCCTAAACAACCCCTCTTGACATCCTGTGAGTCAGTGTTTCCCAGAACCCAGGGTGGTGATCACTGAACTAGCCTGCAGGCGCTCCCTAACAAGGCACCACGGGCCGGGCAACTTAAACGACAGAAATTTATTTGCTCTCAGTTCAGGAGGCTGGATATCCGCGTCAGCAGGGTAGGTCTCCTCCGAGACTTACCTCCTTGGCTTGTGATGGCCACCTTCTTCTGTCTCTCTGTGTCTGTGTCCAAACTTCCTTTTCTTCGAAGGATGCCGTCGGGTTGGGTTAGGGCCCACCTAACGGCCTCCTTTTAACTTAATCACCTCTTTCCCAGCTCCAAATACGGTCGCATTCTGAGGTCCTGGGGGTGAGGACTTCAGCCTATGATTCTGGGGAGACGCGGTTCAGCGCACGACAATAGCAGTGAATCTTGGCATCAGGATTGGAAGCTCGGTCATCGGTGTGAGTCTGAAGGAGGGCCGAAGGGACTCACAGGAGGGACTCCTGCTGCTCCACCCAGGCCCCCGGACCCAAAGTCATGGCATTAACAGTAACCGCACTTGGCAGGTTCTTCACAGATGCAAAGGACTTCTCCATCCATCGATTAATTAATGTGATCCTCATGACAACCGGGGAGGTAGGAGGCTCTATTATTATGCCTACTTTCCAGAAGAGGACACCTACACTCTGAAAGGTTGAGTCACTGGATTTTTAGATCAAGTAACGAACAGTGGAGTGAAGGCATTGACTTTGGCTGGAAGCGCCAGGCCCAAGGACCAGTGGCGATGGGCCCCCTGCGCCCTGACAAGGATACGGTGCAGCTGGTGGCAGAAAGCCAGCTCAGGACAGCTCAGAGGGCCCTGCTGTGCGGGAGCCTGAGCACCCACAGGTGGCGATTGTCCCGCCGAGGCTGGGTCTGCGCTGGTGTGAGCTGGGGCCTGCGTGCGCACTCGGCCAGCTCGGATGGAGAGCCACCTCCTGGAGCTTCCTAAGTGGTTTCTGATGAGCTGGTCCTGCTGGCTGCTCCAGGCACCTGCCCCTTTAGAGCCGGAAGCCAAGCAGGGAGAACGAGACGGAGAATTTTCAGCCGTCTCGTGGACCAGACCAGGAGCACGAACCACGCCATCCTCACCTCCCCCAGTCTCATCTCAGTGATGGCTGAGAAACAGAGGCAGGCCTTCGATAAGCATCCTCTGGGCAGGAGGTGACTACGGGGTAAACTGGAGAAATCACTGCTCTGAGGCAGGAGAAGGTGAGGATCCCCCAGCTTATGAAGGCAGCAGACTGGCTTTGTTTGGGCCCGTCCTGGCCCAGACACCTGCTGTTTGTCTCCTCCTTGGCAAATTCCGTGAACCAGACAAATCCCCTTCCTGTCGGGCAGGGAGGCCCGTTATTCACCGGTTCTTGCTCTTGGTCAGAAGAGGTGACTCCATGGATGCTGGACAAAATTCCTGTGCCACTGCTCCCGGGGGGCGCTCCTGCTGGACGTTCAATCCGGAGTGCTCGGCCAAGGGGGAGGTACGGGGGCACAGACTGGGATTCCAGGCCTGACTCCCCAGTTCTGGGCCCGGGGAGCCTGGGGCAGCTTACTCATCCCCTGAGCTTCAGGTTCATCCTGGTTAAACGGGGCTAATGAATGAACATCAAGGTCATTGTGAAGGTCCAATGAAAGGCTACAGAAAAAGTGCTTTGCTAACTGCAAAAGAGCTGTCCGTGTGAAAACTGTCAGTAGAGGCCAGCGGGGCGATCGAGTGGGAGGAGGGTAGGAGACTGCCAGGGACCCGCCACCAGGCGTGGCAGCAGGAGACTCCTTACACGAAGCCTGAGGGCACCACACTGGGTGAGGCTCCCCCTCCGCCTCCTCGGCTTGCGACTGGAGGTGACTGGAGGGGACGCAGAGGCTCGTGGGCTCTGCCCGGGAATACCTCCCACAACCTTGGAACCTTCGCGCCGCCCAGCCCCCGAGTTTCCGTGTGATCTCCAAAGCACTGTGGGTAAGGTGAGGTGCCTGAGGCCCTCGGAGAAAGAAATATTCTGCCACATATGCTTTCTCTCCCCAGATCCCTCCCTGCTCTGCACTGGGCAGGGACAGGGGCTGTGACCTCTTGGGACCTGGTGGGGAAGCTGCGGCAGGTGTGTGGGGTGGGGTGGGGGAGGCGGTGCGGCAGGTGTGTGGGGTGTCTCCCCGCCTCACTCACTGCGATGACCCAGGCTGGCCTCTTTAGGGCAGAGCCAGGACTCGGGTGGAGAGAAGGAGGTGCCCGACGTGCAGATCGAAGGCAGTGCTTGCTCTCAGGGGCTGACCCTGCAATTCCAGGAGCCCTCGTTTGCCTCACCCTAGTCCGGGCCCTGCTTTGGGAACTTCCTTTTGCAAGTACTCTGCCCACATGAGACCCACAGCCTGCCACATGTCACCTTACCCTGTTACCACTGTTCAACTCTTCTACCAGCAGAAGAGAAGACGGACCTCTGCCCATGTCCCGTGGGGCTCAGCCAAGCTTCGGGTAGGCCACGTGGAAGGCCTATGAATGGATGGTGAGGTTTGGTTTCACCTGGGGAAGAGGAGACACACAGAGAGCTCATCTTTAATATCTGAATGGACGTTTAGTGGGTGGAATGGTGATCCTCAAAAGATGTGTCCACTCCTCACAACCAGAATCTGTGAATATGACCTGATTTGGACAAAGGTCTTTGAAAATGTAACTAAGCATTTCAAAACGAGACCGTCCTGAATTTAGGGTGGGCCCTAGATCCAATGACAGGTGTCATAAGAGAAAGGGAGAGGGGCGCCTGGGTGGCATAGTCTGTTGAGCGTCCAACTCTTGATTTCGGCTCAGGTCATGGTCTCAGGGTCATGAGATCGAGCCCAGTGTCGGGCTCCAGGCTCAACGGGGATCCTGCTTCTCTGTCTCTCTTTCTCCCTTTCCTTTTGCCCCTCCCCCTGCTCGCACCAGGTCTGTCTCTCTCTAAAATAAAATAAATCTTAAAAAATAAAGATAGAGAGAAAGGCAGAGAAAGATCTGACACTCAGACACACAGAGGAGGCCACGTGAAGATGGAGCAGAGACTGCAGCCTCCGGAAGCTGGAAGAGGCAGGAAGGTGTCAGAGACTGAAAGTGTGTGTCCGCCTCCCAATTCATATGTTGAAATCCTAACCTCCATTGTGATGGTATTAGGAGCTGGGCCTGGGGGAGGTGACTAGGTCATAGGGGTGGAGTCTCTGTGAATGGAATTCTTGCTCTAATAAGAAGACACCAGAGTTTGCATCTCGCTACCTGCTCTCGAATGTTCGAGGACGCAGCAACAGGATAGCCTCCTGCAATCCAGGAGCAGTCCCTCACCAGACACCAGGTCTCTCCATGCCTCCATCTTAGACTTGCAGCCTCCAGAACTGTGGGAAAATCAATGGGTGTTGTATTGGCCCCCAGGCTGTGGTGTTGTATTTTAGCAACCCCAGCTGGCTCCCCCCAAGAGTGCAGCCCTGCCAACACCTTGACTGTGGACTTGTGACCTCCGCAAGTGTGAGAGAATACATTTCTATCATTGTATTCCCCCCTGTTGGTGGCAATTTGTTGGGAAGGCCACAGGAAACAAATATAGTCATCATATAAGAGAGGAGTTTGGCTAGTTTTGTGTGGTGTCAGGGACTGAATGAGGGTCCATGGGTGGGATTTACAGGAGGTCGTATTTCAGATGAATGTGAACAAGAACTTTCCAAGAATGAGGACCGTCTCGTGATGACGTGGCTGCCCTGGGCTCACCATCTGACCTACCATCTCTTGGGAATCTGGTGGGCAGGAATCCTGCTTGGCACAGGGAGGCTGGCTTAGGTCCACGGTTTAGCCCTCCCTTCTCCCCGAAGGACACCTGGTGAACGGGTCCCCCCCGCAGGGCACATTTCCGTGGGCATCTCAGAGATGCCTGTGGGTCACCACTGTAACTCTCTCACCCAGGAAAGCAAATCAGAGCACAAGTACGTGAGGATGACATCACAATAGGAATATTGAATCAACTTTAATTTCTTTTTTTTAATGCAATTTTGTTGCAGATGTTGATACTGTGACTATTATTTTTAATCATTTACCTGCAGGTAGCTCCCATTTCCTTGTGACATGGCACGGAGACCTGACACAGTGGCGAGAGCCACAGGGTCTCCTAGATGAAGTAGGGCAATGCTTCTCAAATTCCATGTTCACGGTTACCTGGGCTCTGACTCAAACGCAGGTTGTGACTCAACAGGTCTGGTGGGGCTCGACATCCTGCGTCTCTAACAAGCTCCCAGGTGAAGCCGATGTTGCAGGTCCCCAGACCACACCTCGAGTAGCGGGATCCAGAGAGGCTCATGGCCAGTTTCCAGAATGCCCAGAGCTGCTAGCTGGAGGCGGGAGGAGAGGGGAGTTTCCTGGTCTTGCTGAGACTTCGGTGGCTAAGTCTTTCCGGGAATGCTGTTGAGCAATGTATTGGGACTGGGGTGGTCGTGACAGGGACGTTCTGGAACAGGTTGGGCCGTAAGACCTGGAAGGCAGCTTTTAATCAAACGATTTAGGATCTTAAAACTTTCTGGGCTCTCATCCCACCTGGGGTTCAAGGATTTGATGAGAAGATGCTCAAGGAACCCTACAGTTTACACTGCGGAGCTTGCGCCCGTGTGCCAAGCTCTTGTATTAACTGTCTTCTTCAGTTTTCCTTGAGACCCTCTGTATGATTCCAGTATTCTGTTATTGCCCATCATGCAGAGGAGATAGTCAGGCATGGAGGAGTAAGAGGTATGCCCCAGCTTGCCCAGCTGGGGCTCGAACCAGCTCGTGGACTCCAGAGCCTGCACTGATTATCACTAGACCAGGCAGACCCTCTGGAGCCCGTAGACCCGGGATACCGTGTCCTGTCCTCCCAGCCATGCCCTTGCCGTAGGGAACCCAGGTATGGTCCCTGGTCCTCCCCTGACCGCCCCCTCTCCCTGCTCTGATGGACTCCACACGTTGATGGAGAGCCCTGCTACTCCAGCGGTCGGGTGATTAGACTCGGGCTCCTCTCCAGCTCTTATTTCAGCAGGGGCCGTGTGGTGCTGGCTGCGGGGGAGGGGAAAAGGCACCAGCGTCATCTAAGGACGCTCCAGTCACCGCTGGGCGGAGGGGAAGTTTCCCGCCCAGGGAAGGAGAGTTGGGGCCCCAGGGAGAAGGAGGGGGGCAGCCGGTTCTGGGCGGCAAGGCTGTCCTAATATGCACACCCAGCGTGCAGGCTGCCCAGCAAGCGATGGCCACTGATTTCCACATCACTTACGGTTAACACGAACAACCTCTCTGCAGATGTTCACCTCCAAGCCTGTTCTCAAATCTCTTGTCCCTTTGTCCGGCCCAGCATGGAACACAAGAGGCTGACCTGTGCTTCCCCCATAGAGAAGTAGAGCATCACTGCTGGTGCTCTGGGAAGGGGGTAGGTCCCCAGAGGTGGCCCTTTGCAGAGCATGGCAGGGGCCGGGGAGGGGGGTTCGGACGCAGGAGCGGCCAGGTCTCTGCGCTCAGGGATCACTCGCTCTAAAGGACTCGGAGGAGGGACAGCCCGCCCCAAGGCCACCGGCAGGTGGATGGTTCTCCGGCGGGGGCTCAGGCCACTGATGTTGTCACCTGGCTCCCTGCTGGAGAAACGGCATCCTGCCAGGGTCCCTGGTCCCTTGGAGGCCCCTGAGGACATGCCCTCCCCACAGAGGTCGGGGCAGCACCTCAACCCCTAGGAAAGCAGGACAGACTCCAAGGGAAGCAACTAAACCAATTAAGAGCCCAGCCCGGCCTGGTGCCAGGGCAGCCCCGGCTCTTGTCTGGCTCTCATCTTGCGAGGCGAGAGCAGCCCGGCTGCTGGGAGGGAACGGTGCGTCCTAATTACACACTCCTGGGCGACAGGCCGCGTCCGGAGATTAAAGGAATCAAACCAAGGGGCCCCTCCCCCAAGAACCAGAGCCGCTGCACCAGGACGATTATGGTACAAGGTAGTGGTTAGGAAGCCCGCTTTCTCCCGCTGCCTGCGCCTCGAGCTGCGGGCGGGCCGGCGCCTCCCGCCCTGTCCGGGCGCCTGTGGTCACGCGCCTTCCTGCGGCCGCAGCCGAGCCGACGAAATCCCAGCACCTCTCCCTCCACCTGCCTCCCACCCCACCGGGCACGGCCCTTCCTGGCCGGAGACCTTTTCTGCTCCCTTCTGCTGCCTGTCTCTGTCTCTCTGTCTCCTGTCTCTCTGTCTCCCTGTCTCCCTTTCTCTCTGTCTCCCTGTCTCTCTCTGTCTCCCTGTCTCTCTGTCTCTCTGTCTCCCTGTCTCCCTGTCTCTCTGTCTCCCTGTCTCTCTCTCTGTCTCCCTGTCTCTCTGTCTCTCTGTCTCCCTGTCTCCCTGTCTCTCTGTCTCTCTGTCTCCCTGTCTCTCTCTGTCTCCCTGTCTCTGTCTCCCTGTCTCTCTGTCTCTGTCTCTGTCTCCCTGTCTCTCTGTCTCTCTGTCTCTCTGTCTCCCTGTCTCTCTGTCTCCCTATCTCTCTCTCTGTCTCCCTGTCTCTCTGTCTCCCTGTTTCACTGTCTCCTTATCTCTCTGTCTGTGTCTCCCTGTTTCTCTGTCTCCCTGTCTCTGTCTCCCTGTCTCTCTGTCTTCCTGTCTCACTGTCTCCTTGTCTCTCTGTCTCCCTATCTCTCTGTCTCCCTGTCTCTCTCTCTGTCTCCCTGTCTCTCTGTCTCCCTGTCTCTGTCTCCCTCTTTGTCTCCCTGTCTCACTGTCTCCCTGTCTCACTGTCTCCTTGTCTCTCTGTCTCTGTCTCTCTGTCTCCCTGTCTCTCTGTCTCCCTGTCTCTCTGTCTCCCTGTCTCTGTCTCCCTCTTTGTCTCCCTGTCTCACTGTCTCCTTGTCTCTCTGTCTCTGTCTCTCTGTCTCCCTGTCTCTCTGTCTCCCTGTCTCTCTGTCTCCCTGTCTCTCTGTCTCCCTCTTTGTCTCCCTGTCTCACTGTCTCCTTGTCTCTCTGTCTCTGTCTCCCTGTCTCCCTATCTCTCTGTCTCCCTGTCTGTCTCTGTCTCTGTCTCCCTGTCTCTCTGTTTCCCTGTCTCCCTCTCTGTCTCCCTGTCCCTGATCCTGTGTCCCTGTGTCCCTGTGTCCCCCCTCCTCCAGTCATTTGCTTCCATTCCAGTTTTCCGTCCTACTTTGCTCACTTCGTTCTGCCCCCTCGGGTCTCCTGTTTTCCTTCTTCCTAATTACCCAGCAGATCCCAAGGAGAAGGGAGCCACTGAGGGCTCTCTCCCCCCCACCCCCGATGATCCGCAAGCACAGCAAGAGGAACAGCCCGTTTGCGAGCGCGCACGCCTTGCGAGCCCTGAGCGGATGCTTCTCTCGCATCGGCTTATTGACCCTTGTCAGAAGTTACCAGACGAGAAAGCTGAGGCTCGGAGACCCCAGGGCTGGTCTCGGGCCACAGGCCTAAGGGCTGCCACCAGGACTCGGAGCTCGGCGCGTGGGCTGCCCAGGCGGCTGCTGAGCCTGCGGTGGCCTGGGGCAGGGGATTGGGGGGGCGTAAGAGCCGGCTGGGAGGTAGAGCCCGAGAGCAGGCCCGATGCGGGGCACCCCTGAGAGCGCCCCCTGCTCCCCCCGCCAGAGGGAAGACTGACGGGGCGGGAGAGGGAGGGCCAGGACCCCCTCCAGACTCATATGAGAATTTCTGCCTGGAGCGGCCCTGCCGTAGCTCAGGCTGAGATGCCACACTGGGCCCTGGATGACACGCACTGATGTCCCACGGTCTGGAAGCTGGCAGTCCCACAACACGGAGCCGGCAGGTAGGTGTTATTCTGAGGCCTCCTGGGTCTGGAGGCAGCCACCGTCTCTTCCGTGACCTCTTGTTTGTGCAGCCATGGGGAGAGGGACGCAGGGAGAGTTCTGGTAGCTCTTCTCAGAAAGGCCCTGATCCCATCATGGGGACCCTCATGGCCTCGTCTAACCAAGTTACCTCTCGAAGGCCCCATCTCCGAATACCATCACGCTGGGGGTGGGGGTAGGGCTTCAACATGAATCTGGGGGGCACACAATTCATTCCACAGCAGACCATGACCCCGATCAGGGAACACCGCGTCCTGCGGGCCTGCTTCGGCAGGGCCGCGTCAGAAACTCCTGACCCGGGGCGCCTGGATGGCTCAGATGGTTAAGCGTCTGCCTTCGGCTCAGGTCATGATCCCAGGGTCCTGGGATCGAGTCCCGCATCAGGCTCTCTGCTCCTTGGGAGCCTGCTTCTCCCTCTGCCTCTCTCTCTCTCTCTGTCTCTCATGAATAAATAAATAAAATCGTTAAAAAAAAAAAAAAAAGAAACTCCTGACCCAAACTGGCCTCCCGCCTCCCATTTCTACCCTGCTGCGCTTGCAGCTGAGCCTCAGGGAGGGATGGGGGCTTTCAGAGGCGGTCCTCGCAGTTAATGTGGAGTGTCTCCATTACCATAATAACGGACCACTTAATAACTGACTTCCCACTAATTCTAATTGAAACACGTAATGATATTTCCGGGCATAGAGGGGCAGGCTTGGGTCTGGGCGGACATCTCCAGGGGCCACCCTGGCTTCGCGTGGCGAGAAGCATGGGGCCCCCTCGGGCATCCTCCTGCAGTAGACTGAAGCAGCATTCAGCTGCTCTCGCACGCTGCTGGGAACCGCAGCTGATGATAAAAGCCATTAAAGGTCAGCTGGGAATAGAAAACTATTTATGTTAAATGTCACAGATTAAGCCGCAGAATGGGCCTTGGGAGCAGAGGGTGAGGTGAGAAACACCGGTCACCGTGCCTGCTTCCTTGGGGGCCTTCCAAGGGGGGTTGGTGGTGACCTGTGGAGGTGGCAGGGGGGTGGGGCGCGGGGGGTGGGGGTAGGCGCTGGGTTTCCAGGCTGCCTTCAGCCCTGGGAAGCAGGTGGGTGTCGGCAGCCACAGGTGATTGGCCAGGCTAGCCGCCTGTCGAGGTTGCTAGGCGACCCGAGTGGCGGGTTCAGGGAGAGATGACCGGGCTGGCCTCTTCCACCTCCTGGCCGAAGCTGAGGTCCTGGAGAAGCCACAGAGGGGACCCAGGCTTGCTCTCTTCCTGGGTGTCGTCCTGGGTGTGGTGTGGGTGTGCGTAATCATAACTGAAATCTAACTGGCAGACTGGGCTGCAGGAGGTCACAGACAGAGGATGCACATTTCCTTCCCCCCGGGGGTCTGGGAAGTTGGAGTCTGAAGGACCAGGAGGCCCTGGTGGGCGGGAGGGCCAGACCTTGGTGCTCTCGGGAGGGGCTTCAGGGCTGCGGGGAGGGAGGGGGTGTCTGGGCCAGGTCCTGAAGAGCAGCCAGGAGAACCAGGCACCCCTGTGATTTCCCAGCCACAAAAGTACAAGGGCTCCTCAACCCGGCCTGAGCAGCCTACGCAAGCCCCACCGTGCGTCTTGGCTCCATTCACTGAACACACCTAAAGAGAGAGTTTGTTGACAAGTCAAAAATAGCCCCTAGCAGGTAATTAGATCGCACAGGCCCCACTGAAAAAATTACCACAACTCTTGATTACCTACCTGGGGATTGTTCATTTCGCAGGTTGAGGCAGAGGCTTAATTTTCATGTGTTTCAGCCACCCAGCCAGCCTCTGGCCCGCCTGCCTCTGGCCCGCCTGGCCATTGTATCAGTTGCCTTGCATACAAGGAATACAAATACATTTTAATATAATTAGGAAGGTAAATCTAGTGGGGAAACACACACACACACACACACACAGAGGCAAAATAAATAAGTAAGTACCACCCCAAACCCTACCCTACCATCTTAAGGAGGGTGGGCTGCTGGTTGGGGTATTCATGGCTTTCTGTTTGTCCGGATTGACTTATCACCGGAGAGGTGCTCAAGGAGATGCTGTGGCCCCCACCGCACCCCTGTGGCTGGGAAAGATTTGCACCAGCCCACTGGTGACCCGGAAGGGCCTCTCCTTCATTCCCTACATCCAATTAGGCAGCAGGGTAAACTGGGCCAGAAGGGACCTGGCCCGGATGGACCCACAGGAGTACGGGAGGGATCAGAGAGACCCCAGGAGGCCATAAGTGTCGAGGCAGGTGGGCGCTGGATCAAGGTGTTCAGGTAGGTGGGATCTCAGGAGGGCTGGGAGTGAGGGTGGGGCTCTGGTAGACACTGGTGAGAGTTAGATTCATTCCTGTCATCAGTACTATTCTACACCAGCCCAGTGCTTGGCTACCCCTGCTTCCAGAAGCTCGCTGTGGATGGGGAAGATCAATGTGCCCCCAGGGATTTATGGTATAATGGTCAGGAGAGAGCCATGGACTAGGCGCTCAGAGCACTGAGCATGGGGCCAAATGTCCCAGGAGAATGAGGAGGGTGGGCAGTGTTTCCCAGGGGCAGCATCTGAACGGGACCTGCAGTTGTCAAAGCGGGTACCTGATGCCAAAAGGACTGGGGTCAGAGGGGGTGGGGAGCGGGGTGACTGGAAAGGGGGTTTTGGGCCAGATGGCGAAGGGCCTTGAACACTGTGCTTAAGAAGTTAATTGAAAATTAATTCTGAAGGCACAAGAGAGTCATCGGCTGTTGCTGAGCAGGAGAATGCTCTGGAAGCTACAGAGAGGATGTGCTGGACACAGCGGTTCCTAATCCTGAGTGCCTCAGAATCCCCCGGGGGCTTGTTGAAACCCCGGGAGTCTCTCATTCAGCAGGTCTGGAGAATTTGCAGGCCTCCCAGCTGCTGCTGATGCTGCTGGTCCGGGGACAACACTTTGACAACCACTGCGTTAGAGAAAGGAGACCAGCTGGAAGGAAAGGGCAATAAAATGAAAGGTGAGGAGGGGACGGGCTTGAGAGACCCCTCAGGTGGGCAGGCAGACCACGTGGTGGGGAGGAAACATGCAGGGTCCAGATGTGGGGAGTGGGCAGCAGGACCAGGATAGGATTTTGGATTTGCCGAAGCAGCAGGTGATGGACAGAGGCAAGGAATTACAGGGCAGGGAGATGGGGTAGCATAAGAAGCAAGGCTTAGGTTCCCGGGAACAAGGCCAGAAGCCAGATATTGGGGCTCCCCTGCCTTTAGTGAGGCCTCAGGTCTGGGAGGCAGCTGCCGCTGCAGATGGGCCTGGAATCAAAGGTCAGGAGTATGCAAGGGCAGTGAGTCAAGCAGCCCGGGCCTAGAAATAGCACAGGTGGAGGAAATCGGATCCTCTGTGTGCGGAGATGTGCCAGCCGGCCCACCTACAGTGCCCTGTCGCTGGCATCTGATTGGAAGCCTGGGACTCAGAGCATCACTATGGACAGCCTTGATCCACGACCAGAGCCCAGTGACATGGCCCTACTCAGACCCAGCCCCAAAACCCCCAAAGCCCCGGCACCCGCCTGACCGCCTGCAGGAGGGAGGCATCTTCCAGGAAGGGTGGAGAATCTGGTCAGGGCCGAGCAGCAGGCTTTCGTTTGCCTAGGAGCAGCCCAGGAGCAGGCAAGGGGGCTGCTGGGGGTCGTGGGTGAGCAAACAGACCCCAGGCAGATGTGGCCATGAGTTATCAGCTAAGGGAATCCAAAAGACATCTTCACCAGTTCCCTGGTGCTTGCTCCCTCTGTGGCCAAGGCATGTCCCTGGATCTGAGTCCTGCTCCCTCCTACATTCTTGCCAGTCTGACCCACTCAGCATTTTATTTAAGGTACACAAGATATTTTACTGCGATTCAAGGGAAGCTGCTATCTGGACTCTACACCCACTTACCCTGTAAAGACATGTCCTTCAGCTCACAGCAGAGGGAGGGGGACTCACCAGCAAACAGGTGTCTGTGTATACGTCAGCCAGTCAGTAATATGCAGGAGCGCTACTCTGTGCCCGGGACCCCGCCCGTCTCGACCCCTGCTCTGGTATTCCTAGTTGACACTGTTCTCCTAGAAACATCCCCAGTGCAGCGCTGTGGCTTCTCTGGGGTCACCTGCAAGATCTCCGTCCCCTGAACCCCTCATTCCTGAGCATTTGCCCCCACCCCCTCCCCATCCCCCAGCATCCCAGGTCCTGAATTATTCTTGCTTTCAAACTGACCCCAGGACCCTCTTGCTCGTTGTCACCATTAGAGTTTGCCCCTCTATTGTCCCGTGCCCCTAGGTTGTCCCCTCTGTGCCAGCCAGCCCTCACATGGGCATGCGCTGTCTCTCCTGGTACCAACATTAGCAGGGACATCTGGGCTCTAAAGCCCAGTGACATTTCACTGACCGCTCCTTTCGGACTGAGCTTTCTCTCCAGCACACGACGACTATAGAGAAGGCTGTTTGGGTCCCAGGGCCAATGGGGAGTGTCTCTGGCTGGGTATCCCTGTCTAGAGGAGACTTGGAGGGCAGGAAGCAGCCTAGGAAGAGGGGAGAGAATAAACAAGAGTGTAGGAGGATGCAGGTGTTGTGAGGAGCAGGGGCCCAGGTGCTTGCTCTCTAGCGCCCCCTGTGGGCAGTCTGTGGGGGGGCGGCCGTTCCCCCTGTCAGGACAGCACCCACTGCAGGCCTTGGACTCGCAGGGCGGCTTTTAGGGGGTGGCAGTCGGGCCTCTCTCCGGGGTGGCTGGGAGGCCAGAGATGCTGCCGACCTGTGGAGCCCATCCTGTGGCTCTCCACTCGCTTCTCTTTGACCTTCGGAAGAGCTCAGCCGACCCCCAGAAGCACGCTCAGAAGGGAAGATAAGGTAATGACAAGTCTAGGGGGAAGAGGGGACAGAAATCCTAAAACCTTCCTGCAGGGACTCCCCCAAAGGACGCTATTACCACTCCTAGAGGCTGACACCTGCTAAGCACTTCCTGCAGGTCAAACACGGGTCCACACGCACCATCCCACTCACTGTCACCGTGACCCTGGGAGGAAGGAATGATTAATATTATCAATTTGGAGAGGAGCAAATGGAACTCGGGGAGTTCAGGGCCTGGCCCAAGATCACAGAGCAGGGACTTGAGACTGGGACTGTCTACCCCCACCCCCCACCTCCAGCCCCCGCCCAAAGCCCACCTTGGCAATGATGCCAGCCTAGCAGCCACGCGCAGTCATTACTCGGAGCTCCCCGCACCTGGGTGGCTGGGGGCTGCCTCCGCGTTCCTCGCCCCAGGGCACCGAGGACCACCGAAGCCAGCTGCCCAAGCCAGATCCCGGGCATTAGCCTTCCCCGGGGGTCAGCAAACAGGCCCACCGGCCCAACCCGCCCTGCCACCTGTTTTTCTGACGTCATACTGGAACACAGCCGTGCCTGCCGTATTTGCTCTCTGGCCCCGCCGGCTCCTGGCCCCGGGTGAAACCACAAGCCCGCCCGCGTCCAGCAGAGCCCCGCCGGGAAGGTGCCGGGGTGATGTGCGCGTCGGCGTGCGTGCGTGTGTGAGCGCGTGTGCAAAGGGCTCCGGACCGCGTGTAAGTGGCGTCCTTGGAGGAGGAGGAGTGGGTGTTGAGGGGCCGCCGTCTCCTCTCTGAGGAGCTGGGTTTCCAAGGCTCTCATGGAGCGGCCCGGGGGCTGTGGCTGGTGCTGCTGAAATTTAGGTAATTTCCCCCCTAATTAAGCTATTATCTCCGATCTAGCTGCTCCCATATCCAGGAACTTTTGCATGGAGGGTGCAGACAAGGGGGACGGAGGGGTCACGGCCGGGAGGGCCCACACATAGGGACAGCCCAGCAGCGAGCCTCTCTGTGGGGCCCGGCTGAGGCGTGGAGCGGCCTTCCAAGGCGTGCCTGAAAGTGACCTACCTGGTCCCTGGAGCCGGACACACACCTGGCGACTGACTCACACCAGGAGATCGGAGCCCACGAGCGCCTCGAGAATGGAGGGCTGGGTTCAAACAGCTGTCGGCAGGGACGATTCTTTGCGACATGGGGCTGAGAGGACTGTTGACATCCCCCCTTCCAGTGGAGTATTTGGACCCTCACACATCTTTCCGGGGGATCCGGGAAAACAGAGCCATCCCTGTTTCCCAGATGGAGACATCATTGGGGCCTCCAGGCCCCACCTCCAGGCCCGCAGGCATAAGCATCCTTGCTGGGTCCCCCGGGGGTCCCGGGGTGGGCACGTTTTCCCAGGGTGGCCGCAGACCCTGTGCCCGCTGGCCCGGCCTCTGCTGGCTGGGGCCTGACCCAGCCCTGAAATGCCCTTGGGTCCCTTCCAGCAGCTGCCAGCGAGTTTGAGGAGGGGGTGCAGGATGGGACCGCAGCTGCTTCCAAGGGAGCCTGTGGCGGGGGGGCAGCTAAGGACCACGGAGGGAGTCCCGCCTGGTGGGTGAAGGCCTAGGGAGCCCGGGACGGAGAGCCTGAGTCTCCAGATGTCTCTGCCTCTCCGAGGCACCCAGCGGAGGCGGGGGGTTCCAGCCAGCCCTGAGGGCTATGGCTGATCAAGACCGCTAAAAGTTACACCGTATTTATTTATTCTCCAGAAGTGCAGAGGGACCTGAATAAAAGGAAAGGCCAAAGCATGTAGAGACCATAAAAAGAGAGTTTAGTTTTTATGCAGTGGGAACCTGGGGAATTAATTCGCAGCTGACAGAGGTCGAACAACAGGAGCTGAGTTTTAAACAGGCACGGCGAGGAGCCTGGGGAGGCAGGGGAGAGGCAGCTGGGTGTGAAGGCCGGGTGGAGGCAGGGAGAGGGAGGGGAGACCCCAGAGTGCCATTTCAAAGCACACGCGGAAGAGGGCTTTAAAGGCCAATCACGCAGGGCTGATCTCGTTCAAGCCACATTTTTTGGACACCTACTGTGTGTCAGGACCCCGCTTGATGTCATGGGGATTACAGCGATGGAGAAACTGGGGTCTTGGCCTCAAGACTCTTTTTCTTTGGGGGGTACCTGGAGCTACATCAGCCGTGACTGGGGCTGTCGGCCCGGCAGAAGGGGCATGGCCAGGGAACCAGACCCCACTCCCTCTGCTACAAACTCTTCCACCCTGGGCAGCATGCTAATCTCTCTATGCCTCAGTCTCTTCATATAGAAAATAGGTAAATCAGAGTAACTATTTCCTAAGATTGTCCTGAGGCTTTATATTAATAGACACGGCCTGGCACCCGGTGCTTTCTATCAGGGCGCATTCTGATAAATAGTTGAATTGAGTTTTGGGAAAAGTGCTAGGACGGCCCAGAGTGATTCATTCATTGAAGTGGTCTGGGAAGGTTTCCTGGAGGAGGAGACCTTTGACCTAGATTTTTAAAGGATGAATAAGACGCACATGAGTGGAGAAGAGGGGCAACACTTGGAGGCAGTGGCCAAGGGCTTCTTGGCAGGTCAAGTTGTGTCTTTTGGTGTTGGTTTGTGTGGATTGCTTTAGTGCTGAGCAGGGGGGCAGCCAGCTTGTTGCTGCTGGACGCAACCGCAGGCAGGGGTAGGGGTCGGGCCCCGGCGCACTCCCTACAGAAGCTGCTCCCAAAGCGGCTCCCGCACCCCTGCTCTTCTCGCCTCCAGTACCAAGGCGGTGGCTCTGGGATGAGCTGAGGGTGCCACTGTCCCAGAGTAAGGAGACAAGGAGGGCTCCGGCCAGGAGAGGGGCAGCTCCCGTGAGTGTGGGGCAGTGCTAGCCTGGGGAGGAGAGCGCTTATGCTTCTGCCCATCACATATTTGAAGATAACACAGAGCTGGAGCCCCCTCCCCCCAACACACACAGGCATGCCCTATCGTCCCTGCACATGGAAATGGGATCACAGAATCGACTGATACGCTGCAGGCCAACGCACCAGGCACCGTGTTTTATACGCATGAGCCCATGTGCACCTCAAAACAACGCTTGAGGTAGGTCCTCCTATTTTCTCCATTGTAAGGATGAGCAATCAGAGACCCAGAGAGGTTAAGCAGCTTGCCTGAAGCCACACAGCTAGTGGGTGGGGCAGCCCGCTTTGGGAGTGGGCTCCATCGAGGTGCCATCCGTTCACGACGGCCCTCGGCCCCCGTAGCTCACGAGTCTGCTGTCACCTGGAAACCACATCACGACCAGGGGAGAAACCGATGGGGAGACAGGAAGTTGAGAGGCTGTTCAGTAGCTGGCAACAAGGAGGGAGGCTGCCGTCTGGCACCAACACGGAGCCGTCCCCAGATGGTGGAGAACCTGCATCGACTGCCTGGCTGGGCTACAACAGGATGGGGCGCAGACAGGCCCCGCGAGGAGGGTCTCGTGCTCCACCTGAGGAGGGCGCCAAGCAAGGGAAGCCTGTGACCTCACCGTTTGGGCCAAGGGCCCAATGACATCACCAGGAGGGCGAGGAGGAGCGAGGCCCAGCAAGTTATTTATGGAACAGGCTGGCCGCCAGCCTCGGCAGCTCCTGAGCTGTTTCAGATGTGGTTGGGACAGAGCCTCCAGCGCCGGGCAGGCAGACGAGAAAGGAAGGAGGCTGGAGGGAGCGGCCAGCCGATGGGGTGGGAGGGCTCCCGAGGGCCTCACCAAGGGCTGGGGCAGAGACCCCTGGGCCACCACGCGCCTCCTCCGCGGGGTCTGCCCATGCGTCTCCACCCTTGCTCTGGAGGAGCCCGGTCTCTGCAGCCCTCCCCCAGGGGCACTGGTTCAGAACTCAGGGAGCAGAGGGGCCCAGAAAGCACCCCCCGGGGGGGGGTTCACTCTATCTGCCTCTGTGCACACGGGGGTGTGGGCCCTGCAGGCCTGGCTGCCGTCGGTGCCTCCCGATCCGCGGCCGCTTCGCCTCCTGGTTCCCTGTATGCGGTGCTCTGAGTGCTCATGCGTGCAGATAACTGTGTGAGGGCCTGGCTGTGTGTGCATCTTTGCGTACATGCATGGCCGGATGCGCGCGTGTGTGCATGAGAGGGAGCACACGGGAGGGTGCAGGAGGGCTAGCAGACGGGGAGAGAGGGGTCACTAGGGGAGAGAAATCACTGCAGGAAGTGGGAAATAGAATTTCAGTGGAAGATACAGAGGCACTTAGAGAAGCTTCGGCAGAACTAGACAAACCTTTCAATCCATTTATCAAAAATGCCTGCAGCTCCGTCGCCTGAGCAGGTGCAACAGGAATAAAATATTGAACAGAGCCGGCGATTGTGGGGCTGGAGAAGCCCAATAAATAAGGGGTTACTGCGATGCTCACACTCACTCAGCTGGGTTTGCTCCCGCTGGTCCCTCCACCCATCACACCAGGCGCTGCCCCTGGCCCAAGGGCCTGCATCTCTGCGCTTTTGACTTTAGACCTCGTGAGAGGCTGGCAGGGGGTCGTGGAGCCGGAAGTTGCCAAGCCCCATGCCAACGAGCTTCGGTATGTTGGCAGCATGGGGGCCCTGCTTCTTGTGTCTCTTGGGCTTGCTAATTGCCCTCTTTCCCTTTAAAATCTTCCACGAGGGAACCAGATCCATGTCACCCCAGTGGAAATTTGGCGATCGTTCTGTGGGCCATGATGGGGTGGCAGGGGGGTGAAAGTGGGGGCCAGGGAGTTATGGAGGGGGCTCCCACACCCAGACCCCAGCTGGGTGCCATGTACTGAGACCTCCCTACCCAGTTCCATACTGGACAACTTGGGCCTTTTGAGTGGTAGGTGGAGGGGTAGATGTCATGTCATATCCAACTGAAGGGGGGCCCATTTTCGGGGGGCTCCATTTTCCAGGGTACCTCCATACCCCTTTTTCAAGCAACCCCCTCCTCAATGCCAGGAAAGAAGGTATCTCCACATAGTCATTTTCAAATACCCCTAAACTTGAGCCCACAAAAGAGAATGTTTCCACTGATCTGTTCACCTCCAGCTCCACAAGGACAGCGGGCCCTGCTCCCCCCACACACATACACACATACACATACACACACACATACACACTCACACACTCACACACACTCCAGGGAACGGCCCTGCAGCCCCGGCCCCATCATCCCCTTTCCTCACCACTGTGCCACCACCCCATCAATAGGATAACCTGAATTGTTGCATCCTGATGCCAGGAACCAAAAGGGCAGGAGGCGGCGCTCTTCACCTCCCCGGGAGACACAACCCCCGCCTGGCAGCCCCCGTGGGAGGCCATTCTCTGAGCTCTGCCCGCTGAGCTGGGGCATGGGAAGGGGACAGCTGAGTGGCTCTCCAGGGTTGCCAGGCTAAATACCTGGAATGCAGGAAATAGGATTAGACCTCAGCGGGAACAGAGGGATAAAGGTTAATGAGGGAGGTGGGGAGGTACAGACTGGCTGTTCCCAGGGACAAAGGGTGGCCTCTCAGCTCTGTGGGAGCCAGCTGAGGTCACGTGGTCCACCCTCCTGCTTTTGGAAGCCCAGCAGATGGGACCCCCGTTTTTTCTAAAATGTTCTTGGAAAGCGAATGTCTTACCACAAGTTGCTCTCCAACTGCCTGGACCACCTGCCTCCTTGCAGTCTCTGTTCTTACTTCTGTTCCCCAAAGAGCTAGGATTTTCTGTGCTTCTCGTGGGACCAGCCAAGAGGCTGTCATCTCCTCTGAACCCAACCCTGTCCCTCCCCCCAGCTCTGTTTTCTCACGCACCCCAGGAACTGCAGGAGGTCCATCCCAGGACCCAAACAAGATACAGGGACATTGATGTCATTATGCTCTTGCCACCTGGTAAAGGCACTGGATGGGCGGCGGCCAGGAGCTGGGGGCAGCCTACTACCTCTGAACTTTCTCTGAAAGTACTTTCTATCCGTCATCAGTCTGCAACTGTAGGGACAACTGCTTCCAGGGACAGTGATGGAAATCCGCAAGGATGGGGGGGGGGGGGGCGGGGCTCTGGTTCTGTTTCTGTTTCCTCACATCCTTCCCGAAGCTGCACAATGCCATTCCAGACTGCCTCCCCCGCCGCCCCCCGCCCCATGGAGCCTACCCCTCTCCTTGTTTCTGTCCAGCCCTGTTCCCAGGCTGAGCAGACCTAAGTGTGGGGAGTGTTTGGGGGGGGGGCGCGTTGGGGGGAAACACCAGGGCAATCATCCTAACCCCCTCTTTCCTCCACCTTTGGAAATCTTTAGGGAGAGGAAACAGTCATTTTCCTGGGGTGCTGGGGTGTGGCCCCCATAGGATCAAAACTAGGCAAGGCACAGCGCCAGGCAGAGACCTGGTCCCCAGCCCATAATCTGCTTCCCAGCTGCTTGCGTTAGCGGCTCCTTTCAAGACACATCTGGGCTCAGCCAGGGCTCAGATTGCACGGCCGAGGGGCTGTGTTTGCTGTGCGTGGGTGAGGGAAGGGTGTCATTTCTCCGGCTTCCTGCAGGGCCTTTCCCCACTCTCTTACTCTTCTCACAGCCTTCCTTTAAGGAGATGTGTTCACACAATGGTGAGGACGACCACGCCGACGGTGGTGACAGCACCGAGTGCTTACTCTGTGCCAGGCACCTGTTCGGCGAGCGTCTCTTGCGCTGTCTCTATGAATTCACACAGCGATCCTGTAGAAAGAGTGAGAAGCTGGCCTGAGCCATTTAGCGCTTCTCACAGTGCAGACGGACCAGAACTTTTGGGCAGAGGAGGCAGGACAGGTGGCTCCTCCCAGTTTGCCGGGGACTCTTGGATTTTGCACTGAGAGCCCCCTCAGTCCTGGGCAAGCTGAGACGTGGTTCCCCCTACATGTGGCACGCAGAGAGGAGAGTGTGGGGTGGGTACACTCGGCGAGCCTCGGAGATCCACCTGCCATGGGGGTTTCCAAGTCCATGGACACAGTAAGGTCCACTTGCAATAGCTCGCCTGTGGCTCTGAGGACCGCCAGCTTGATCCCCCTCCTTCTTGACTGGAAATGATGTATATCCCCACCCCTGCTGTCCCTCACCATGTCCACACTTGGCCGCAAGGGTGCCCCAAGCCCGTGATAACTGCCACCCCACGCCTTGACCCCACCAGAATCTGATTTCCCTCTACCCTCCCTAAGTCAGGTCAGAGAGGGGTCGTGGAGGGAGCTGAGTGCACGGGGACCCGGAGAGGGGAGAGGTGAGGAGAAGAGAAAGAGGAGAAAAGCAAAACTCCCAGCAAAAAAAAAAAAAAGTTCAATCAGATTTGTAAAGGGCACAATTTACAAATCCGTCACATATTTTACTAGGCTGGGATTTACGGATTAGCCTGTAATACTTAGGCGGCTTTTTGTAATAAAACCCTGAGCCCAGGCAGCCTTGGGGAAGTGAGGAGGAGGAAGGCCTTCTCTCTATCTTGCTTTCATTTTCCCAGCATTTTTTGATCTAGGCAGCCCCATTAATCTGTGCTTTATCTGCCTATGGAGAGGGATTGAGCTCTTTATTGGATTTTTGTCAAGAATAAATGATTTAGTTTGGGATATTGTGGAAACGATTTTTGTGGTATTACACCATCTAATAAGTGAAACAGCAGGGATCAATTCCTTCTTGCAATGTGTTCAACAGGAGGGGTGAAATATGCCCCACAATTATTTGGTATTGCACTCTATAGATACTTATAACCGAGCGTGACTGCGTGTACAGAGGTCTGCCCAGATGTGGGCACCTGTCTGGGAGGACGCGATCCATCAGCTCTAACACATGAGACTTGCAGCCCATGTGACAGGCCGGTCACAAAGGCAGATCAAGTTCACCTCAGCAGACAGGCCTGAGCGTCGGAGAGTAGGCATCAGGCCTGGGGGTGAAGCCTGGGGTTAGGGGGTTGTATTTACCAAAGCCCTTGGCCTAGAGTGCTTCACCTGAAGGAACGGGCAGTGGACAGCGTGGCACATCTTTGCCACAGTGAGCCTGGCAGACGCCCGGTGTGTGGGGACACCACGCAGAGACCCCGGGTCCCATCCCTCTCCGTCACGGCCACTGCCTTCTCTCCCAGCGTACCCACTCCAAGGGAAGACGTCTGGAAATGCCGAGACGGAAGCTGGCTTTCTGCCCAGGTAGGCTCATAAGGTTTATATCCCCGAAGGCCCACAAATATTTATCGAGAGCCTGTTATACCCCAGTGCTTAGCATAGGCCTGGCACAAAGGAAACCATATATAGATATTTGTTCACAGATTGACGGATAAACAAAAAGCTTTCAAGATGCCCTCCCCTTCCCCAAACACACACTGTCCTCACCAGCAGACACCGGGAAGAGCCAGAGATGATGAGCAGGATCCAGCTGACAACACGGCCCCTCCAGCCTTCCCCCAGCCCTGACTGCAAGGAAGGAAGAGAATTACTCCAACAGGGAGAAGCCGGGCAGGGCTGGCCCTGGAGGACGTGCGCCCTGCTCCACTGAGATGCCTCTGTCGGAGCTGGTTGCTTACCCAGGGCTTGCGCTCCGGATGTGGGCACCTCGGCTCACGTTGCCGGAAGTGGCCCTTGGGGCGGCTAGACCCGTGGGCACCGTCAGAGCCGATGCCACGCCTGACATCTCAGCTCTGTGAGCTTTGTGCGTCGTGCCTGGGACGTGGGAAAGCATTTAGCAAATATTCATCAAATGACCACCTGAAGGAATGGCTATCGCTAGGTAGGGGGGCCCTTTGAGCTGGGGCCTCAAGGATTGACAAAAGCAATGGCTGGGGACCACTGTCTTAGTCCGTCCAGCCCCACCACGCACTGGGGGGCTCATATACAACAAACATGTGTGCTCACAGTTCTGGGGGCCGGAGGTGTGAGCACAGGGCACTAGCACGGTTGGGGGAGGACCCTCCTCTGAGTCCCAGGCTGCTTCTAGCGTGCCCACGTGGCAGAAGGGGCTGGAAGCTCTCTGGGGGCTTTTATAAGGGCACTCATGGCATCCCTGAGACTCCCCCCGCATGACCTAGTCACCTCCCAAGGCCCCACCTCCTGATACCTTGGGGGTTAGGTTTCAACATAGGAATTTGGGGGGGCACATTGAGATTAGAGCTATCACAGATTTGATAGTGTGCATGCCACGTTTCCTCTGTATCCTCAGAGCGATAAGCACAGCCAGGGGGGCTATGCTGGGCTGGCGGGGGAGGGGCTCCTCTGAGCCCCCGTGTTACTCGATTGGGCGCAGTCTGAGCGGGGCTCCTGCTTCCGAAGTGCTTGTCCCGGTGATGTGCTCTGGGAGTGTCCGGTCTGGGCGTCCTGCTTGCCTTTGGGGATTAATTTCCTTGACAGGCTCTGCCTCCCTGCCGTATGTTCTGCAAACGTTGGCAGGGACAGTGAGACCCTACAGCTCTCTGTCTCTCTACCCTGAGTGTTCTATTTTTGTCCTGTTTTGGACCGGCTTTGCCTGGCTATGTTTTCTCTGCCACACTTAGAATCCTTGGAGCTGGTTGGTGATGGGAGGGGAGTTTTAAGCGTCTTTGGCATGAAGAGTCTCTTCTGCTTGGAACTCATTTCAGAGGATGGCTCTACATTTCCGCCTCCTTGCGAAGAAACAGGATGCCTGACGGTTCCTGTGTAACCAGTAAGAACTCACTGACAATTCCCACCCCGTTTCCCGGCAATGGCAATGAGAGGCTTGGCAGGTGGAGCGATTCACATTCCATCATACGGACGGTTCATGGGCAGAAGCCAGAGGTGGCCCAACAGTGGGGGCTGGATTGAGATTGGGGTCCTACGGTGCCATGTGCTCACCTCCCAACTTGGGGCGGGGGAGACAGTGAGGTGGCGACTCCTTCCAGTTCCTGAGGCTGACTTTGATGGCGCCGGTTTGGGTGTTGACCTTGAGCCCTCCCGGTGCTCTTGACACTCCCCGCCACGCCAGCTAATTTCCACCTCAGGCTCTTCTGAGGGCCCTTCCCCCTTGGATGTGACACCTCCATAGCAGACAGCTACTGTGATTCCAACTCGTTCAGCGGAGATTTCATCCTCAGAGGGAACCAGCACCCTTGGTGGAAAACAAGCAAACACTCCCTGCTCCGTGGCAGAGAGCAAGGCCTTTCTTCCAGTTAGCTCCTCAGGCCCCGGCTCAGAGCCATCATGGACGCTCCTCTCTCTCTCACGTCCCACATCCCACACATCAGAAAATCCCGTCAGCTTGACTTCCCACTTGCCGGAGTCCCACCACCATTCCTCTCCGCGGCTACTGGGGCTCCCCTGGCCGAGCCCCCGCCATCCCTGGCTGGTGTCCCTGCTCCCTCCCTGCCCCTGGCAGCCCATTCTCCACACAGCAGCCCGAGCGAGCCAGCCGCCCACTTCTCAAAACCCTGCAGAGCCCCCCTTTGCACAGAGGGAGAACCAAGTCCTCGCTATGGCCTTAAGGCCCCATGCATGTGGTCTGAGTGACCATCACCCCCTGCTCATCCCTTCCGGCCACACTGGCTGCCTTGCCAATGTGGCCCGAAGACCCAGGCCTGCTCCTGCTTCAGGGCCTTTGCACTGGCTGTTCCTGTTGCCTAGAATGCTTTTCCCCACAGAGACTCCTTTACTGCCTTAAAGTTTGTACTCAAACAGCGGGCAGCACTGTGCAGGGCTAAGAGCGCAGACTGGAGCCACACGGCCTGGGCTCAAGTTCCTTTTCTGCCCCTTGCTAGCCATCTGACACTGTGAATGTTGCTTTGCCTCTCTGCACCTCCATTCTGTCACCTGTAAAATGGGGGTGATGTTGGCATTGGCTCATAGGGTTACAATGAGGAGGAAACGACTTAGTATTTGTAAAGTACTTAGAGCCTGACACGGAGTAAGTGTGAAATAAACGATTATTAAATTAGACAAAATCAAATGAGGCCAACATCGAGCACAGTATTTAGACATGCATCAGCTCCTCAGCCCCACCCCGGCCCTTCCAATCTCCCTCCTCTGCTGTACTTTTACTTTTACCCCATTGCATGCCTCCCCCCTGATGTGCTATGTAACTTATTTTTTTTTTTAAGATTTTATTTATTTATTTGAGAGAGAGAATGAGAGAGAGAGAGCATGAGAGGGGGGAGGGTCAGAGGGAGAAGCAGACTCCCCACTGAGCAGGGAGCCCGATGCAGGACTCGATCCCGGGACTCCAGGATCATGACCTGAGCCAAAGGCAGTCGCTTAACCAACTGAGCCACCCAGGCTCCCCGATAACTTACTTATTTCTTAGGTGTTTTATTTAATGCCTCCCCCAACCAGAATTGCTAGAACAGAAGCTCTAAGAGGACAGACATCCTTGTTTTGCTCAGGGATAGACAGCGCCAGGCACCCAGTTGGCCTTCTGCTGGCACCCTTCACCCCATATTCTAACCATGTTCCTTACTTTTTTTAGGAAAAAGAATGTTTTTCTGATTATAGAAGTAAAATATGTAGAAAAGCTCCCCCTGTGGGAAGCCGGACATGATGGAGACACCATGGTGAGTGAAATTCTGGGTCTTGGGGTGGGTTCCTCCAAACACTGGTCCTGAGCTAAGGTGTATGAATCTCCTTGGCTGTTGTAACAATTAGCACAAACTTAGGGGCTTCACGCAACCCAGATCTTCCACAGCTTTGGTGATCAGACGACCAAAATGGGCCTTAGGGGTGACATCAAGGTGCCGACAGAGCGGTGTGCCTTTCTGGAGCCTCCAGGGAAGAATCAGTTCCTTGCTTCTTTTCCAGCTTCTAGGGTCTGCTGGCATTCCTTGCTCATGGCCCCTCTGCCCTCTGCTTCCTTTATCACGGGTCTGTTCTGACTCCGCCCCTCCTGCCTCCCTCTTGTTAAGGATGCTCGTGATTACACTGCACCCACCTGCATAACCCAGGGTATTCTCCCCAACTCCAGATCCTAAATTTAATTACATCTGCAGAGTCCCTGTTACCATGCGGATAAAATATTCACAGGTTTCAGGGCTTAGGCCAGGGAGGCCTTTGGAGAGCCATCATTCTGCCTATCACATACGGATTCAAGCAGAAGTCATTTATTTGGTAAGGTGAGCCCAGAAAATAGGATCTCATTTAACCTTAATTATCAGCCCAAAGGCCCTAGCTCCAAACACAATCACAGTGGGGATTAGGGCTTCAATATATGCATTGGGGGGGAGAGGGAGGCACAATTCAGTCCATAACAAGGATTTCCCCCCGGGGAACTGGGTAAAAATACAAAGGCTCAGGCTTTGGTCCAGATGCCTAAGCCTGGGTCTCCAGGTTCTGCCTCACCTGGAAGCTGGAGAAGCAATAGGGTGGAAAACACCCCAGATGTCCCCACAGAGAGTGGGGTTGGTTGGGGACTTCGAGGGTCGCTCACTCCCTGGCACTTCTGATCTGTGTCTACCTTGCTCTTTCAACCAGAAGAAAGCCCTGGGGTGGATGGTTCAGGCGTGCCCATGAGCGCCGCACACAGAGCTGAGAGCCGAGGAGAAAGGGCAGGGTTCAACGCTCTACCCTTAACGTAACTTACTTGTGTGTTCAGAAAAAAAAAAAAAAAGCATTTTTAATATGAAAAGCAGCCTGATGTCCCCATAAAAAATCTGAATAATAACATGTATATGTATAATTTTATCTCATGATTTTTCCTTTTAGTGCTAAAATTCATATGCACACACACACCTATCTCTATAGGCTTATATATAATATGTGCAATATCTATACATATATGTGTATATGTATATGCACGTGTATGCATGTATGAGTAGGCATGTAGAGAGCATATGGATACATTATATATAAAGCTCTGGAGACTAGCTATCAAAGGGTTAAGAGTGGGTATGGCAGGGGACAGCTTCCATTTCTCTATAATTTTAATTTATTTTTTTGTATAATTAGAATTTATTTCTGCATGGAGAATGTCTTATTTTGTACTTTGAAAATGTTCTGAAATAAAGAAACCTTTAAAACTAGATGTGATAAAGTCCCATTGCCAGGAATGTGGAAAATCCAGACATGCGTAGAAGGAAACATTAGGTATATTTCTTTCTAAAGATATGTCAACATATATTATATGTCATATATATGATAACATATATTATGCTCTAACATATAACAAATGTCCACATATATTATGTGGCTTGTACTAAATGTGCGATTCTAAGTCCTATTTTTTTCTTACTTAATATTGTATTGTGAGCATTCTCCAGGTCATTAAATATCCTTTGCATGTATGTATTTTTGTTAATGGCTGCCTAATATTCCTTCATGGATGTGTCATCATTTATTTATCTAACATCCCCCCCGCCACACTATTAATTCCCCTCCTCAGCCTCCTCATTGTCCATTAATACCTTCACTACCTGGATGAGAAATGGTGGCTTTCACAGTCCCCAGTCAATGAATGCGTCTCTGAAACATTTCAGAGAATATCAGAGTTGCTACTTCATTAATATAAAGAGGGCACAGACCAAAGCAAATCAATATCTCCATGATGCATCCTCCTTGGAGGAGCAGAGAGGCTCTTATCACTGTGACCTGGCCCGAGCCATCCACATCATTTCACTCGGTTCTTTATGCACCGACCCCCCCGCCCCGCTTCCTTTTCCTGGCAGATGCCCTGGACAGAGCCAACTGACCTATTAGCTCTTGAAAAAATAAGTTTGGGATAAAAATAAGGTTGGTATATGAGCTTAATAATTTTCCAGAAATAGACTTCCCTAGGCCTTGCTGTCTGTCCCTTTGTATGGGACAACACCATTTTGCCTACCAAAGACAGTTTGTGGCTTGGGTCAGCAATGGAAGAGATGGGAGAAGGGCGGGGGGGGTGAGCAGGGCTCATCATTTTAGTAGAATTTCTAAGCAAAATACTGATGCTTTCCTGCAGCTGCCCTGGTGGACGAGGGAGGGAGGGGGCTGGGAAGGCGGGGGGAGGAGCACGCCCAGGGACGGTCCTCCCTGCTTTACATCCAATTGGCCACTGGGACTATGTATTTCTGGTGGGGCAGGAAGAGAGTTGACCTATTCTAGTTTGATAGCAATACAGTAATAAACTTAATCTTAAAATAGCTTTCCCACCTTTGGAATAAAGGCTTTTGCATAGACTGGTATCTGGGAGAAGAGGTTAATTGATGGTCGACTCACAATCTTAGATTTGCAAAAAAGAGGGTCAAGTGGAGTCTTTTACAGCAGTTACTTACCTGGAAGCTTCGGCCTCTCCACTCTGTGGGTTAAGCTGCCGAGGAGGCCTGACCCTGCACCAGCTCAGTCCTGGGACCCGGGACCCGGAAGGCTGGCTCCTACCCTCAGGGAGTGATAATCTGCAGGTGCATCCTTTTTTTTTAATATTCTTTTTTTTTTTAAAGATTTTATTTTATTTGAGAGAGAGAGAACGAGAGAGAGAGTGAGCATGAGAGGGGGGAGGGTCAGAAGGAGAAGCAGACTCCCTGCCGAGCAGGGAGCCCGATGCGGGACTCGATCCCAGGACTCCAGGATCGTGACCTGAGCCGAAGGCAGTCGCTTAACCAACTGAGCCACCCAGGTGCCCGGCAGGTGCATCCTGACAAGGAAACCTTGAGAAAAATCCAGTCCAGTGTTTTAGAGGCTCCTGATTCAGCATTCCCTCCTTCCCCGTGCAGGGATGATGATATTATCAGTGGTAGGACTCGCTGGACTTTAGAATCTGATTGGGTTCCACTCCAGAAGTGTGTAGAAAGCCAGCTGTCGGCCTGGGCACTGTGCACATTGTCCTGGGGTCACAGAGCTGAAAAAGACTGTGTGGTTAGAGGGGTGTCGGTCTAGAAGGCCAACAGACGTGGAAATAAATAATTCCACTGGAGGGTAAGCACACTGAGGTCCGTTCGCTCACTCACCCAGCAAGTGTGGTCTGCTGTGTGCCAGGCCCAGCACGGTGTTAGGGATTCCACGTGTCAGGACAGATCTGGCCCTGGCCCCCATAGACCTTAGTTATGGTCCAGCAGGTAATAGAGAGTACGAGCGAGTAACAACACCATACAGCTTGCATTTGCACTTGTGAGAAACGCCGTGAAAAAACAAGAAGCCATGAGAGCATAATACAGAATTTCCGCACTTAGATAATTCCCGAAAACAGGCTTCCCTCGCCTCGTCTGTCCTCTCCTCGGTCTGTGTGCACACACCCTCCTCCTCCACTCTGACCTTTGACCCCTCTGGTCCCAAGGGCCCTGCCTGCCTCCATGGGTGGAAGCCCCCTGCCCACCCCACACGGCAAAGCCAGCCTTGCGCTCATCTGCCTGCGCGTGGCTTCCACATCTGGGTGCGCCAGAGTAAGACCGCGGTCAGTGCAGGGAACGGAGCTCTTGGCTGGGAACTGAAAGACCCTGGTTCTAGCTCCAGCTCTGTCGCAAGGCATCCCCTGCTCCCTCCTGCACCTGCACCTGCACGCCACCCCCCGGGGGCCAGGTCCCTCCCTCGGCTTCCCCCCACATCCTGCGCCGCATCACCAGGAAGCCTGGGTCACAGCCTCTGCAGCCAGAGTGCTTGGGTTCAGACCCGCCCTGTGAGCCCTGTGAGCCTCAGTTCTGCTCTGAGGACAGTGTCAGTGCCCAATGCTCGGGGCGGTCGTGGGGATTAAGAGCAGAGAGCCCCACACATCGCACGAGCCACAGACGTGCAAGCTACTCTTCTCACCATTGGTTTTGTGGGAAGTTCCATTTTCTGTGTCAGCTTGACTGGGCCTGAGGATGCCCAGACCAGACAGCTGGCTAAACCTTATTTCTGGGTGTGTCTGCGAGGGTGTTTGGGGAAGAGATTAGCGTTTGAATTGGTGGACTGAGTGAGGCAGATGGCCTTCCCCAGTGTGGGTGGGCCTCACCTAATCCGTTGAGGGCCTGATCCACCAGAAAGGCAGAGGAGGGTTGAATTCACTCCCCTCTACCTGACTGCGGAGGGAGCTGGGACATCAGTCTTCTCCCGCCCTCAGTGTTCCTGGCTTGCAGGGCTTCCTCTCGGACTGGACTCTACACCATCCGCTCCCTGGCCCTCAGCCTTCCAACCACACCACCGGTCTTCCCGGACTCCAGCTTATGGATGGCAGATCATGGAGAGTCCCAGCATCAGCCTCCACAATCATGCAAGCCAATTCCTTATAATAAATCTATTCATCTCTATCATCTGTCGACCTATCTACCTATCATCTCTCTCTCTCCTTACCTACCTCTCTCTCCTACTGGTTCTGTTTCTCTGAAGAATTCTAATGCATATTTTTTCCCCTCCAATTCAACGTGATTTTGAAGGTAGAACACGGTGACTCGCGGCTTCTTAGATGCAGCATTTGCTGGTCACACGAGGGGCCCTGACTCTTGAGCGTGCAGCAGAACCACCTGCAGCTCTTGTTGAACCCTGATCGCTGGCCCCACTGGCCGTCTCTGGTTCTGTGGGTCCTGGGCAGGGCCCAGCCAGACTGATGGTCAGGGGACCCACTCTGAGCACCACTGGTCTGTGCTAACAACTCAGGCTTTGTGCACATGGACAAGTAAGGCCGGCCTCATTCCTCCTGTGTTTTGAGGATGAAGTCACCGATGCGCAGACAAGGTATGCTACCTGCCCAAGGTCATGTGACTTGTAAGTGACAGAAGCGGGTCTTGAACTCTGGGTGTCAGTTTCAGTGCTCTGTTTTCTCCATTTGGGATAGAAACAGGACCAGGGGGAACCCAAAGAGGAGGAAAAAGCCGCCAGGGAAGGGGCATCTCACAGGTGAATAACAGATCTTGGGTATGTGATGTTTATTATGGAGATGGTAGGAACACCCCTGAATGAGAGGTCCAGGGGAGCTCCACCAGTGGAGAGCAGAGTCAGGATGGACCTTCAGTCACAGATCTTCCCTGGCAACTCGCTAGGGCCTCTGGGGGGACCCAGATCTCAGGCCTTGACAGCTCCCTGGAGCTCAGCAGTGGCCCCCAGTGGCCTGAGCCCCCCAGCTGAGCCGAACGAGGCAGGCCGCCTCTCCTCCACGCCTACCCTTCCTCCCAGCAGCCCAGAAAACAGGCATTGCCCATTACAGGAGAGTGCACTAATGTGAAGGAAATGCTCAGCCATTAGGGCCTTAACACTGCTGCAATTTTGACTGGTAGGACGCAAATGCCTGCACAGCGGGCCCCCACCAGGGGTCACTCTGCCAGCCTCTCAGCCCTGAGATGCTTCGGGAGCCAGGCCTGGGCCTGCAGGAGCTGTTGGCCTAGAGGGGGGCCTTGGAACACTGGCAAACCCCAACCTTACCACCATTTCTCAATCTTCCCGGGGTGGGGGGGTCTCAAGACTCTCTGCAGCCCTGATCCCACAAGGCTCCAGGATGCTGATTCGCATGTGTTCTGCATGCAGGGTCCCAAGGTCCCCTGCCCCCCACCCCCGCCCTTTTCTCCGCCAGGTTGAGCTGGAACAGTGTGATGGCCAATTTGGGGGAAAAGGGTTGCTTTCTCTCCTACCCTGGGGACTTGTGACCCCCCCACCCCCAGCACAGCAGGCTGTGAGTCTAAGGACGGCTCCTCTAGGGGAATTCAATACCCATGGGGCAAGATTCTTATTTGTTACTTGGGGATTTGGTTAAAATGCAGATTCTGCTTCATCATGCCAGGTGTGGGGCTTGGATCCAGCATTTTTAACAAGTTCCCAGGGGATTCCAGACCGCACTTAGGCAGCAAGGCTGTAGGGCAATGATGCTCAGACATGGGGATCACCTGAGCACTTTAACAATCCTGATGTCTGGTCCCACTCCCACAGCTTCTGATTTACTTGGTCTGGCCTTGGGCATCAGGTGGTTCTAACAGGCAGTCCCCTCCTGTTGCCAGCCTGACAGATGGGATGTTAGGACAGGGTCTTTTCTGTGGTGTGCGGAGAGAAGGGATTTGGGAAAAGGACTTAGTGAAAAAGCATCCTCACGTCCCTTGTTAATCAAGCTTTCTTCCTTGGCAGAGGAGATGGAGAGGAAGAGAAAACTTTCATTCCACAGAAGGGCATCTGCCAGTTTCCCACTTGGAGATGGGATTGAAATAGCTTTTTCAGATCCTCCAGTTAAGCTGACACATGTGGCCCCCTCCAAGCCTCCCCTCGGTCCTCCCCCCGCTCCAGAGCAGTTATCTCGATTCTGACTCCAACAGCATGGTTCTATCTCACCGCCCTCCTGCAGCTGTCTCACTTCCCAATGCAGAGAAGCTCGGGCCCCAGAGAGAGCCATGGTGCAAAGAGCATCAGCAAAACAGGCAGGCTGGGGCTGCCCGGCACCTGCCCCCGGGCACTGCCACCTCCGTGGGGCATGTGGAGATGCAGGGGCTGTGGGGTCGAGACTCAGAGTGATCTGAAGATGACACAGCTAAAAGAGTATTACTTAAAGGTGTGGAAGGTAATGTCACTTCTGGGCCAGTACTGCTTCTTGGGCTGGGAATGAGATAATGAATTATTACCCAGGGAAATGAAGCTGCTAATAAATTCAAAAGCAAAGCTGAGGGAGGTTAAACTCCATTTTTTTTTTTAAAGATTTTATTTATTTGACAGAGAGAGAGACAGCGAGAGAGGGAACACAAGCAGAGAAGTGGGAGAGGGAGAAGCAGGCTTCCTGCTGAGCAGGGAGCTCGATGCGGGGCTCTATCCCAGGACCCTGGGATCATGACCTGAGCCAAAGGCAGACGCTTAACCATCTGAGCCACCCAGGTGCCCCTAAACTCCATTTTTTAAAGGGAGCTGGTGATTGATAAAGTGCCCTCTCTCCTTGCCTCCTGGGACGCCTTCAGCCTCCCTGTCCCTCCTTTCTCCCACACAGGTGGGTCTCTGACCCTCTGGACACACAGCCCAGCACCGCCCACTTGCCTCAGGCTGTTCCCTTTGTGAGCCACGCCCACCCCAGTGGGAACCTAAGGCCCAAATTGGGCTGCGATGTGGGCCAATTGGTTTTGAGAGCTCAGTCCCCAAGGAGAGGCCACGAGGAAATCTGTCTTCCTAAGAAGTCCGTTCTGACCTTTGAGCCAACAAATCGCAAGTAGAAACAGCTCGGGAATAAGCAATCAGGCTCTGGATCGTGGCTTCTGCAGGGAGGGGCCATCCCTTCAGCTTTTCCGGGGCATCCATGCCTTCCCAAAGCTGGCCTTGTTTTGGGAAGCCTGTGGCTACATTCCCGTCCTCCCTGCGTCAATTCTAATCCCTCTTGAGCTCCACTCCTGAAACCCTGACCCCCTTGGTCTCCACTAGGCTCCTTCCCTGCCTGAAGCCATCGAGCCCCTGCTGCCTGAGCTCACTGCCCGTTTCCGCGGCGACCGGCCCGTGATGTCACTCACTCACTCACTCACGGAGGCCTGCGAGCCTTCAGGTGGGTAGGATGGGAGCAGCAGGTGCCCAGGAAGAGGGAAAGAACAAAGCCCTCATCTCTGTGCCATCATCCCTACATAATGGAAGTCGGGAAGGGGGGAGTGGAAACGGAAGAGGGGCAGACGGAAGGCTGCAGCCGTTCCTAACCTAGCCTGTTCTGACATCCCTTGAGCTCAGCTAGAGAAAGATGGCCTCTGACCCCCTTCCCCAAACTCCTCCTCAGGCCCCAGACCCCTGCCCAAACAGCGATGATTTAAAAGCCTCCTGAGTCATGGAGGGACTCTGTTTTCCCAGCTGGCCATTTTCTGCGGCCTGCCCCCACCTTGTGGTGGTGTGGCATAAGGGGAAGCTTGCCCTCATCAGCTTGTGTGCCCACTTCCAGCAACGTCGGGCTCCAGGGTTCCCTCCTGGCTGCCCCGCTTTGCAGGAAGCCCCAGTGCCAAGTGGCTTTCAGAGCCTGCCTCAGCGGGGACCACGGCTCCTGTCTTAGTAACTGGGGAAAGCAGCTCCCGCAGCTTCCCTAATGCTCTGGGCCCTTTTGTTCCAGCCAGGCACCAAGAGGAAAATGCAGCCCCAGTCTAGAAACAAAGGCTCCACCCAGCAGGCTCCTCTGGGGCCGGGTCCAAAAAGCCCATGGTCACCTGAGTTCCAGGTAACTCACTGCGCAGCCTGAATTATATAGACAAGTTAGGCTCGCTTGGACTTCAGGTGTCTCAATTACCTGAGTAATTTGCATGTTTATGAGTAAGGGGGATTGAAAGTTAACTCGAAGCAAATTCAAAATTCTGACTTTGGGGGCTTGGAAGCCCCTCACGTGCACCTCGCTTGTCACCCGACAGAAGGGAGCGTCACAGACAGGGCAACTATGATGTAACCACAGAGCAAGCCACAGAGGAGCCCGGACTCATCCCAGAGGCTGGGCCTTGCCTTAGTTTCCCTTTTAGGATCTGCCAGAAAACCAAAAGTAACTACCTAAACACAACTCCAAAGAAAGGTGGGAGAAGAATGAGAAAATCTTTATTATTGATTGTTTAGACCTAAAGAAAGAGAGGAGATAGAATTCCCCGTAGCCCAGCCAGGAGGTGAAGAGTTAATCCTATAATCTAGTCTGCCAGGGAGCAAGGTGAGGACCAGAGCTATTTCCAAGCTGAAGTGTGCATGCAGAATGTTTGATGCTTGGCGATGGAGCCAAGAAGACCAAGAAGACCGAGCCCATTTGCAAGCATCATATTGAGTACCTGGTGTGTATAGAGCGCTGTTTTCAGCATGCAGTGGGATTCCAAAGTTCGCAGGGGGGCTCCCCTATCTTCTGTTAGAGAATGGACGCCCCCCCTCCCCTGCAGAGCACAGACACTGCTCTCTGCTGTGCTCGGTGAAGTACCTGCAAATGTCTGGTGACCTTTGCAGAGTTAGACCAATTACACTCCAGTGAAACAGATTAAGAATTGCAAAGTAGCACGCGCCAACTCTTCTGGTTGTCTGAGTGGGAGCCAGGGCACCCCCTCTATTGCTCTATCGTTGGCTTGCATATTGGAACCACCTGGAGAATTTTGGAACCAACTGTGCCTGAGTCCTACACCTAGAGAGTCTGATTTCATTGGTAATAGAGGCAGTGGTATTTTTTAAACATGCAACAAAGTGTGAGAACCACTGAGCCGGAGGGTTTGGGAATTTTGAGTTGTTTAATGGTGAATCTGTGGGCTGAAATTGATCACGCTGGCTACTTTGCTAATGGAATCAAAGACGCAGCTTCTATTTGCTGGCTAGGCTGCCATCTTGGAACAAAATAATGATGGCAAGGTTTTCATATGGATATTCTCCTAATGGATTCTAATGAGAGTTGGTACAATGTGGTGGAATTTGCACAGAATAAAGTCTTCACTAAACTGTCCTTCAGCTGGAGGGGGAGGCAGTGGGAGGAAGTAATTAACATTTCTTGAGTGTCTGTTGTGCAATAGGAACTGAGCTTGAAAGACTATACTGATATTTCACTTTTTCTCTCCTACCGTGTGCCAGATGGGTGTCATCTCCATTTTACAGATGAAGAAATTGAGGCTCAAGATCACACCGCTGTTGTGTTGCTGTGTATTGGGAGATGATTTTCCATGAGTCTCTCACATTTCTGTGTTTCTTGTAAGCAAAGATGCTGACTGCCTTTGTTCTGATCTTTATAAGGATGTTTGCCTGGTGAGTAGCTTTGGAAGATATGTCATCCTCCAGAGCAAAGGGTAGGCATGCTCACTGCCCATTATAAAAGATTCAGGTCCCTAAGCTCAGGGTTCCTGTCTTGTAACACACCCTCCCTGTGTGCACAGGTATGACCTGGCCCTCTTTGCATTGCCTTATGGGGACTGTGGCTGAGGGAGCTGTTGGGAAAACACAATACTCTGGCTACCACTGTCACTTTGATAAACTGTCTTTTGTCTCTGACCCCTGAGTCTCATTTCTTCCACCAGCATCAAGACAGGCAAGGTTCACTTGTTAACTTGTGGTGGATTTGGCACCCTCATCTAAGCCTGCTTCCCTCTGACACCTATGCATTTAGGGGATGGAAAACAAGAGGTGATATTAAAGCAAAACAACACACATATTCCGGATCAATGATTTCTTTTCCTCTAATTATGAAACAATAACACAAATTAGCTCGCTTCCCCTTTCTATAAGATGAATAAACAAATTCAATCTGCATCAAGTTAAATACAAAACTTGGGCACAATTCTGCATCCTGCTGGTTCCAAATTCTACTTGATTTTAAGCTCTATTAAGCTACATCCTCTTTCCTCTCAAGAGCATCTCCCTCAATCCTCCCAAAGCAGCCTCCCTGCTTTGATAAGCAAATGTGGCTTGTGCCAGCACCCCAAACCCACTCATCCTACTGTAATCAGAAGACCCTTACCTACTTATTTTCCAAATTGGAGAGAAGTGATTCTTCTGGTGTTAACACTAATGGTCTTCATGCCCCTTCCTTTCTCTTTGAGGTCAGAATTTTTAAAAGACAGATTATAATCACACGGTATCTCTTTCTCGGCCTTTTTCTTACCTGAATCTTTACTTAAACCAGCTAAGGTCCTAGCCAAGCTTAATCTGGAAAGGATGGCTTCCCCTTATTACTAATTACCTTCTCTTCTAAAGAATGAGAATTTAATATGCAATGATGATTTCTAGTAGCAGGTTCTGTGTAATTTTCAGCTGTTAATTATTATTATTAAAATCATAAAAAAACTATTATTTATGTGCCAGAAACTTTTTAAGTGCTTTATAAAGTGTCTTAAATCTGCTCAAAAAACCCTAAAGTGAAGTATTTTCACTTGGAGAAGCTGATGTTTCAAGGAGGTTAAATGTCCTATACGCGGAGCTAGTAAATAGCAGAGCTGGAATCCAGAGCCTTGTCTGTCCAACCCCAAAGCAAAACTCTTCCTTCTGGACCCAACTTCTTTTTTTAAAAAAAAAACAGCTTTATTGAGATGTAATTCACAGAGCATACAATTCATCCATGTGAAGTGGACAATGCATGGCTTTAGCATATTCTCAGGTATGTGCTGCCCTCCCCACAGTCAATTTTGGAACGCTTTTATCACCTCCAAAAGACACCCCGTGTACTTTAGGAATCCCCCATCCCCTCCCCGCCAAACCCTACCAAACTGCCTTCTGGCAAAGTCTCTCTCTAAAGAAGCCATACCCTTTCTTCCTTCTGTATTAAATATTGGAGTATGTTTATATTCATAATTTGTGAATGTTTACATTCAAAAATTGGTTGCCTCTTTAGTTACTGAGAGGTTAAGAGTTGTACTACGCTCCACTCCCCCCCCCCCAAAAAAAAGCCTGTGTCTTCTCTCAGGTAGTCCCTGGGGTTGTTAATTCTTTCCTCCTTCTGCCCAGACACCACTAAGAAGAACCCCGGGGAACCACCAGGAGCCCCAGGAGGCTTGGTTACTCCATTTAGTAACTGGTCCCAGGCAATAGGTATTGGGTCTGGGTTGACAATGAAAGGGATGGGGACCCCAGAAAACTGCTTGCAATCTGGACTTGATATCTCATGAGCCGAGAACAGCCCTCCTTACCTCCTTTTAGATACAATTTATCTCCTTTGAGAAGTCCCTGATTAGTCCTTCCAATGAGGGCTGGCTCCTTATGGAAGTTGAATCTATCCAAGGGAGGTTTGCTAGCATTGACCCAAGATCAGCCAGACTTTGCAAGCAGTTTGGTGTGCCTATGTGTTAATTTGGGTTCCCCTGAAGAATTTGAGTGCTTGGAGTTGAGTTGGGAAGTACGGACACCATGGCGGGGGTGGGGGTGGGGTGGGGATAGGGTGGGGGGGGTGTGGGGAAGGAGCACAAAGAAAGGAGGGGGCCCACTAAGTGCTGTTTTATTAAAGCCAAATACCCCATGGAAGACTGGGTCTTACTCTCACAGGTAAACATTAGGAGACACGGGAAAACACAGACCTCAGTCATCCCACCTAGGGGACAAGGTCACAGGGTGTTTAAATACCAACTCCCATAAGTCCTTGGTTAAGGGCTGGTCCTGGAGGGTCGTAATTTCTCAGCTTTTCTGGTCCACTATGCTCCTGTGGGCAGAGCAGTCTTCTTCAGTTTTGGAAAAAGCCCTCAGGCAAAGAAATGCAGATAATGGCAGTTGGAGGTTGGGCAGAGTACATGAAATGGTTGGGTCTGAGGATATGGGTGGGCACGCACTGCATCTGCTATAGCCTTACCCCATTTTAACTCCTGCATGAGCAAGTACACACACACACACACACACACACAGTGAACGGGAAGGGAATATGGTCTCATAGAGCACATTCCTCCATCCCTGGGCTCCACTCTTGCTGACAGTAATCAGGGCTTCCCTTTCCATACTAATGAGGGGCAGCAAGGAATTTATTAAACGAGCTTTACCAGGAACCAACTGGTAAAGACCTACATCTTTTACCTCTGAAGCTGGAAAACTCCCAACAGGCCTTGCAAAGAGTTTGGAACCCCAGACAAGTTCACTTGGGGGGTGGGGGGTCACTCCAGGTTGGAAGAAGAAAGAAACTCCATCCCTTTAGGGAGAGATGGAGGGGCCTCAGGTTTACCAAGCTCAGCAGAGAGTCTGGCTTTCAAGCTGCAGCCTGACTGGCCCCCTGCTCCACCTCTTATCACAGCCCTGGAGGTTCAGAGGCTAGCAGGTAGCTTGGCTGAACAGAAATACCCATTACCTTCCTTAGTTGATCTTTCAAAGCTGAGCGCCTTGGGGGAGGCTGTTCTCCGGAAAAGAAATGGAATTTGGAGTTCTGGGCAACCCACGGCCATGTCTACCTGGCTGCTAGTTGGCAGGATATTCATTCATTCACTTAATTATTCATTTGCTCCTTCTTTAGCTCATTTATTCATTATCTTCATGGATCAGGGATTGAGGGTACCATGGTATTGAGACACAGCGACAAATAGGCAAATCCTTCCCCTTCTTAGAGGGTCCATATGAGGGCAGTGCAACTTGGAATCCCTAGCACAGCTCCATGGCAGACCCCTTCCTCCAGCTCCGTGCATGGGGAGGGTGGGGGTATGACTCGGCTGTGTCAGTCGGCTACGGGTTCCGTTCGGAGAGGACACATGGTCCCGTTCACCACCGTATCCTCACAACCCAGCATTGTCCCCGGCACATAGGAGATACTCGATAAATATTTGTGAATGAATGGATGGTTGTGTACCTTTGAGCAAAAGGCCAATACTTGTACATATTTTAATGTATTTCTCTGCCTACGTGTTTGGGTATTGATGTGCATGTTTCTGTGACTCTGTGTGACTGTGTTTATGCTTAAATAACTGAGTGTGCATGTATGTGAGTCTTCAATAGACACAGTCTTCCCTTTACAACATTTCAAGAGAATGAACATTTTTGCTTCCTGGTATCTGACTTCGGAAACCCAATCTGCATTTTCCACACATGCACAGCACCCCAGATTTTCAAATATTTATACTCCTATATTTAAAATCTGTGAGATTTCTCTCTCTTTCTCACCCATACGTGCTTGCATTCTGTCTCCCTCTCTCCCTCCTTCTCTCCCTCCCAGCCATCGGCCTGCCCTCTCCACCTTATTTCCTCTTTTTTCCCCCAGATATATGTTGATGAAAAACCCCCAGACTGAGGCACACTATTGCCTTCCATGTTTGGCGTCACTGGGGAGCACTTGTGAACCATCCCTGTAGCCCTAGGACAGATCCTGAATGATGAGCCCAGCCAGAGAGGGGCATAAAGACTCCAGCTCCCCTTTCCCAAACCTTGGCAGCTCCTGAGAAGGATCTGCCCTCTGGGGGGAGTTTCTTTAGGCTGGAGCAGAGCTTCTAAAGAGGAACTAATCGCCCAGGGCTTCAGAGAGAAGCATTGCCTGGGTTTCTGGAGGCTTAGGTCTGATCTTTGGGAGGTTATTATGTCTTCTGGGACTGACCAGGAGGCAGAGGAATACCCCTCCAAATTTCTCCTGGCTGAGATAGTCCATGGCCCCTCTCCATCCTGCACTATATAGCCAAGCTTGACCAGAAAAATCTACTGAGAGCAGGACTAATCATTCGACCTGATTGATTAGGACCTTGAGAAGCCCTGAAAAAAGTGAGGGCTTTTTGACTTCCAGTGTGAAATTCTGATGCTCAGGGATCATTCAAAATACCACTTGGGGTGCCTCAAAGTGTGGCTTCTGCTCTCATTTGTTACCAGTGGGTCAATAATTAAATAAGTCCATTGTTACCAATTCCACATTTGGGCCTTTGTGGATCTTGCCATTCCAGAGTCAGTTTACCAAAACAAAGCCACATGCACGTGCATGTGCGCGCACACGCAGCACCCTGAAGAATGGAAAGGGGATGTGAGAAGGAAGCCATTATAATGGACAAGTAATGGGGATGGCATATGAGGTCATCTATTTGTGCTCCAGACCTACCATCCACCCCCTGCCTTCTGTACCCTGTTCTGGCTCTGGGTGGTTGACCTAAATGGACCACACCCATGGGCTCCCATGCTCTGTGCCTTCCAGCTAGGTTCAGCCAAGGGAGCCCTGGCCAAAGATCAAAGGAAGGGAGGAGAGTGAGGTCAGGCCTTCATTCCTCTGGCCACCACCCTGTAGGATCACCTCAGGACGGCTGGGTCCCACCACAAAAGGACATTGCTCTTCCTGTGACAGCCTCTTTCATAGGATTTCCCTTCTGGATTATGGACTATTCCTTTCCCTTGTCCTCTTAGCTTTGGGTGGTACAGCTCCGCTGCTTCCAGCCCTGAGTTACTTGCTCCCATTCATTCTGCCTTCACCTTGGAAAATAGTCCCTTTGTAGGTAAACCCCAAATTACCCAATTTAAAAGTGTTTCTAGTTGGAGCTGTAATTAAGAAATAACAGAGCAGATTAGGGAACTTTGTTACCTTAGACTGAATTTGGTAAGGGACTTTGTGCCAACCTGTTTATCTCCATTATTGCTAGTGCATGAGTGAATATAGGAATTCTGTCTCTACCATTTAAAAAAGTGTCTATCGGGCGCCTGGGTGGCTCAGATGGTTAAGCATCTGCCTTCGGCTCAGGTCATGATCCCAGAGTCCTGGGATCGAGTCCCGCATCAGGCTCCCTGCTCCTTGGGAGCCTGCTTCTCCCTCTGCCTCTCTCTCTCTGTCTCTCATGAATAAATAAAATCTTAAAAAAAAAAATTAAAAATAAATAAATAAATAAATAAATAAGTGTCTATTTACTGCTCTCCCTAAAACTGCAGATTTAATAGGTTGCTAGATATACTATAAATCTAGGTTTTTCAAACCAATAATGGTCCCAGAGAGGCAGAAGGGAAATCAACAGGTTATTCTACTCTTCATCACTTTGACACCATTTTTCATCTTGAGGAGAAATCTGATAAGAAAAACTTCAGATTGTTTGCAGCTTTATTGACCTGCCATGACTTCTGACTTCATGGAAGTAGTTGGTTATTGGCCAACAGTCATGAGCCTAATGTAGGTGGCTTAGTAATACTCTAAGTGTCGGACACCCAGCAGATCTGGTGATAATTCTGAGCAATGTGAAACAAGATTGTGCTCTGGCCTTTTCCTTTTGAATATATATCTTAATGATTTGAAACTCCTTTTGGATTAGCTGGAAGCATGCCCTCTTGTTATAGAAAATAGAAAAAAGATCAGTAGCTTCCTTTTTGTTATGGTATCGCTTCATTGTCACAGGGCGGGAGTAGATAAAACCAATCGCAGCTTGTTACTTAACTCCTGTCAGCCTGACTGGCTTAGGAATAACTACTCTAAAACAAAGCAGCTTGTTTTGGGTAGATGTGCCTGCCACCTGCCCAACATAATGGGTTTATATTCCAGCAATTCTATATTACAAGTTAATTTCTTTTGTTGTATAGGATGTGTGCTCTGCCTATAGGATTTATAAGTAGCTCCACTCTTGAAATCAGATGCACCGTGATTTTCACTGGAGATTTATCTATGACCATAGTTAGTATCTGGTAACTCCTGCTTTGAAAAACATCCATGCCAAAATCATCATGGAAAGGCTTGGCATCTTGGACATTCACCCACCAGGGTAGAGCCAGATGATTTAGCCAGGACAGGATAAGTCGTGCTGCCATAACAAACAACCCTGGAAATCTCAGTCACTTAAAAACATGAGGGTTTATGTCTCCCTCAGTTTATAGACACGTGTAGCCAAGCTGAGCCTCAGCCCCACATGGTTACCATCCCAATCCAGAAGCCAGGCTGCCAGAACACCATCTTGAGCAAAGGGGAAAGAGAACATGACAAGGCACATACTCTAAAATGACAGACATCACTTCTGCTCACAATGTGTTGATCAAACAAGTCATGTGACAAGACCACATGGGTGGGATATACAATTCTACCAAGTTCCTGGAAGGAGCAAGAGTCTAAACATTTATATTTAGCCTCAATGACTATAGCACTGAGGGTTTCTTAGGAAAAATTCTGACCTTGCTTGTGGAGTACCTGCTTCTGACAGCCATTGGATTATATCCCAGGATGACCTGATTTTAAATTAATTACATCTGCAAAGACCCTATTTCCAATAAGGTCACATTCACGAGGCACCAGGCTTAGGACTTCAACATATTATATTCCTTTTGGAGGACACACTTCAACCCATCATAAATACCAAGGTTCACACCTAGTTGATTGATTTTCTCAAAATGTTAGTACATGGTTTTGTTCTGTTTTGTTTCCTGGTTGACTGTACAAAGCATCTGAATCACCCTTATTTAGCAACAGAGAAAATCCATACCCCAGAGCCTTGCTCTATTAGAGTACAGATGCCCAAACTGTCTGCTGATCAACTTTGATGAAAAGTTGGGCTGGGAAAGACAATATTCACAAAGCCTCATTTGAACAGTGTACGGTTCTTTGTCTCAATCACTACCTTCAGCATTTGCTGGGGGTTGGGGGGGTTGTTTTTGTTTTGTGTTTTAGTTCTCGTGTTAGCTGAGGAAGCCCCTTTTTCAAATGAGCTCTTAAGGAACTCTTGAGCAACCCCAGATATAAGACCTGTGAAAGCAGAGCTGCCCGGCTGGAGGGGGCTGTTGTCCCCATGATAAGGAATTTAGAGTCCCTCTCTGTTCATCTTCCTCTCCTGGCCAAGTCATTGTGTTTGAAGAACGTGCTTGCGGGGGGATTCACCCGGCTTCGGCATCCCTTCTCTGTGGCCCAACCAGGAGGGCCAGAGCTTCCTGCCTCTTTGCCTCCCCGCCTCCCAACACACCCTGCAGCATGGATGTCAGGCTCACCCCCTCCCTCTTGCTGCCTCCCCGCTTGTCCCTGATGCTGCCGAGTGTGTGTGTAGACCCCACCTCTCCTCCCTCCACAGTGGGGAGATCTGACATTCCAGCTCTGGAGAAGGAAAAAAGACAGAGTCGGCTCAGCCTGGACAGACCTGTGGTGTAATTAATTAGCTTAAGAAAAAGAGAGGTTCTGCCTGGCTCAGCTGGTCTACTCCATTCCTCTGCACCGGGACTAAAGGACATTAATGAAGGACATCATCACTTTGTGTTGGCCTCGCCGGCCGATGCCTTCCTGGTGCATCTCCTTCCCTGGAGAGTTCTCGACTGGGCAATGGGTTAAAGGGAGGGTCCAGGCCCCTGAGGTTGGTCCTGGCCTCAAGTGCTGGCTCTTCTAATGGCCAGGGTGGGGAGCCCAGAGGTCACCGAATAGGCCCCAGGGCTTCTTGTAGGATCCTGGTGTTTCAAGGAACAGTTGAAGAGTCCCTGGTAGCGATCAGTGTTTCTCAATATTGGCTGTGAATCAGAAACTGCTGGAGAGCTTCTGAAGTTTACTGATACTGAAATCCCACACACACCTGCCGGCCAGAATCCCCAGCGTCGGCATTACAGGTGATTCTCACGTCATCGGATTGAGAACCCTTTGGCCCTAGATTAGATCAGATTATTTCCAGGTCTTAGAATTGTCTGGCCTCTGAGCAGCCCCTGGGCCTACATTTAGAGACCATTCAAGAACCATCCACACAACTTCTGTTACTGAGTTTGTTCTAGAAATGATAGAGTTGGTGGTGTCTCTTGCTCAGCATCCACCATATGAAGATCCATCCCATAAAAGCTTTATTTTCTTGAAAAATGAGGTGTGAAGGACAATGAGAACTTTGTAACTGATTTGTCTTGTTGCATCAGCTGCTCAGATGTGCAGAATTAAATGTGTGGTGCAATTTTAGTTACATACAGGTCCTCGTGGTTCTGGCAGCCGCATTTTGCCTTTGCCTCTGACCTTAGGTCTCTCTATTTCCCTCGGTCTCAATGTTTTGTTGTATTTTTCTACTTCGTGGAGTTACGTGCAAGTGCCAGGAATCCTTCGGAAGATAAAAGTGAGTGTGAATACGTAAATAAACAAGCAGAGGTGGTGAATCTGATGAGGATAATGAAACTGGTGCCTGCAGCTGGAGGACAACACGCACGGGTCAGAGGGAGCACCGCGACTTCAGACCTATGTGCCGCCTCCTCAGGGAAGCCTTTCCTGATTGCTTGGACCAGACTCAGGGCTTCATGCTGAGTGATACTAATTCTCATTCTTTATTAAAATGCCTCATATTAACATCAGGCTTCCTCAGCAGACTGTAATTTCTACATGGGCGGGAAGCATGCTTAGCTTTCTCATGGGTGTAACCCCAGTGCCCAGTACGTGGCCCGCTGCTGAGTAACCATCCGATAAACATTTACTGGGTAAGAAAATAAACAGAGCTGCAAAGCTCTACTGCTCAGTGAAATGCATGAGAAATTCAAAGTCTCTATGATAAGACAGTGACTCAGAGCAAGGAGAGAGAAGGAAAGGGAAAGGCAGGAAGGAGGGAAGGACAGAACAAACTGATAAGAAGACAAAAGGTGTTCTTTCGGCCTCAGAAGAAGGCAGTCGAAAGGAATGGACACTATTTGAGCAGCTAGGATTGGCCAAGATCCAGCTAGAGCCTCTACCAACAGTGTCTCATTTTATCTTCACAACTTTCATGCAAGGCTTTAGGGGTGAGAAGCCTGGAGGCTTGCCAAGTCTACATTGCCTGAAACCCACAAAACCCGTAAGTAGCTGAGTCCGACCTGAGCCCCGGCATCTGTGGCTTGGAGGTTGAGGGGCTCTCCTCTGCAGCACAGGGGCGAACTCTCGGATCCACAAGTGGCTATGCCCACCACAGGGCACCTCCCCACTCCACTCGGGTCCCTGTCCATCTGCCCCGGACCCAGCTTCGGCTCACAGAGGGTCTCCTCCCACGTGGCGGGCTCGGCAAGCAGCTGTGCAGGGGTGAGTGAGAAGTGGATGCAAATGATGCTCTAAGCTTAGCACCCAGACCGAGTGAGGACGGAGGACCCAGGTCATAACTGGGAGCCAGTGGGGCAAGGACACCTCCCCCATCATCTTGTGAGTGCGTGGGGTGGTATGAGGACTCTGCGGCTCCCATCCCTACTCCTCCACCTCTATCCACACCTCCTCCCAGAAATGACTGCCGAGGAGCTAGCCAGGCGGAGCTGGAGGGTGTCAGGCTGGGACTGGCCGGGGGCCCAGCGGGGCGGGCACCAGCTGGGGCCCTGATGCAGGGAGGCGGCTGGAGCTCTACACACCAGGACGGGGTGGGGGGGGTCCTCTTCCCTCCCAGCTGCAGTGGCTGCTCGGCCAGAAGTAGTCCCTGGTGGATTCTTGCCACTTGAAATCCAGTCTCCGCGGGTGGGAGGGAGCCTCATCCAGACACTGAGGCCCAAAGAGAAGGGTGGTGCCCGTGTGTGCCCACAGGCAGAAGGACCTTATTTACCCTCCACGTGTCCTTTGATACAGGGACTCTGAGGACCCAGGCCAAGATACGCTTGCTCCAAAGTCTCAGCCATTGTCCAGAACTTAATTCCTTGTGTGAAAACAAAAGCTTAGTGGGAGAGCAGAAGAAGGCTTGGAGAAGTTGCCCAGAATGTAAGGGCTTTCAAAACCCAGAAAGCACCATCTATTTTGAATCACTGTCCCGAGTCAGTTGGGGCAGAATCCCCCTTCCAGGCTTCAAATCAGCACCTTTGCAGCCAACACTGTTGACTCAGGAGGGGCTGCGGGCTGATCAGGGAGAGAGAGAGCCGTGTGTGTCCGGGGCCAGAGGTCGCCAGCCCTGCTCTCCAGAACTGTTCCAACCTGGACACAGGACTCTCAGGATCTGCTGCAAAGAGACTTGTCTCAGCTGGTTTCCCTGCATTTGCACCATCCGAGTATCTTAGATCCACCCATGTATTTGGATTCCTGGATGACAGACCTCTCAGTGCCTTGTCAACCACCACTCAGCCATTGTTCCCACTCCACCGAGAGCAGAGCAACAAATTGTAACCTTTAGTTTTTGTCTGATGGATACAGATCTCCATCAGGAAGACTTGCTCAATGGGGAGGTCCTGAAAGGGATGGATAAGAATAGAATCACACCTGGTCTCCGGAGATGTCTGAACTCTGAAGGATTTGTCATCATCCTGGGGAAAGAATGGAACCAGGTAGATAACCACGCTTCTTCTTGGCCTGTAGGTTCTCTAGAACTTTGGCTAAAAAAACAAAATGTTGGAGGAATGGCTGCTTCTAGAGCAGTTTTCTCCTTGCCTGCTGGGATCAGGGAGGAGACATCTGGCTTGATCAGAAATACTGCCCCTTCCAGAGATACTGTCAATAAACAATATTCAGGGAAAGGGAGAGGGAGGATAGGGCAGCAGGGGTGTATTTGTGTAGAGCCAGAGAACCTCATGCCCTTATTAGATCAAGAAAACTCAGCTACAATCACCAACCCACTCACTCCCCTGTAAATGAACTATGTCACAATTAATTCCTCTCTGAGGATTCAACTTTGCTGCTTATCCCCTCAGACTAATCAAAATCAGAACATTCGGGAGTCATCTGACCTATGACCACTGTCTTGGACCCTGTCCTTCCTGTTTCAGGTGGACTTGATGAACATCTAGGGCACAGCCATTTCCAGATACCTGGCTTATCTTTAGAACCTCAGATCTGGAAGTCCATCTGGCCCAACCGTCCAGTGCAGGGTGGATACACATCCGTCTGCAACATCCTAGTGTGTGCCTACATATTTCCGGGGAGAATCAGGAAGATTCCATGAAGCCGACATGGTTCTTGCTCCTTAGGGGTCCCCAGCCTGGGAAGGGGGCAGACTCTACACACCACCAACCAACTCTAGAAGACTCAAATCAAAAAGTGTGAGGGGATCTGGAAAGCCTACAGACTATAGGATTCCTACCATATGACATTCTGGAAAAGGCAAAACTATGGAGACAGCAAAAAAGGATCAGTGGTTGCTAGGGATTCAGGGGCTGGGGAATGAATAGGTGGAGCCCAGGGGACTCTTTGGGCTGCACAACTATTCTGTATGATACTGTGATGGTAGATGCATGACATTATGCGTGTGTCAAAAACCACAGAGTCGGGGCGCCTGGGTGGCTCAGTCGTTAAGCGTCTGCCTTCGGTTCAGGTCATGATCCCAGGGTCCTAGGATCGAGCCCCGCATCGGGCTCCCTGCTCTGCGGGGAGCCTGCTTCTCCCTCTCCCACTCCCCCTGCTTGTGTTCCTGCTCTCGCTCTCTCTCTCCGTCAAATAAATAAATAAAATCTTAAAAAAAAAAAACAAACCCCACAGAGTGTACCGCACAAAGAATGAGCCTCAGGGTGCCTGGGTGGCTCAGTCAGTTGAGCATTCGACTGTTGATTTCGGCTCAGATCATGATCTTGGGGCCGTGAGATCGAGCCCCGTGTCGGGCTCCGAGCTCCGTGGGGAGTCTGCTTGGGATTCTCTCTCTCTCTCTCTCTGCCCACCCCACCCCACCCCTCTAAACCTAATCAATAAATAAATATTTTTTTTAAAAGAATGAGCCTCAGTGAAGACTATGGACTTTAAAAAATAATTATGTATTTTGGCTCATCAATTGCAATAAACATGCAGCCCTAATGCGAGATGTTCATAATAGGGGAACTAGGAATGGGGTGAGGCTATATAGGGGAAATCTCCACTTTTCCCTCAATTTTTCTGTAAATCTAAAACTGCTGAACTTATAAAATCTATTCTTTTTTTTTTTTTTTGAAGTGCAAGGTAAAGAAGTAATGAGAGGTGTGGAGTAATTCTGGAAAGTTTCCTTGAAAGGTGTGAGGTGAGGTGTAAGGAGGGGGGCGGGAAGGATGGAAAGGAGGAAGAAGGTTTGAGATCATTGCCGGGGGGGAGGGTGCGGGGGGGGGTGCGAAAGCAAATGCGGTTTCCCAGAATTCCCCAGACACTCCCCCCAACCCAAAGCCCAAATTGGCCTCTTTTTGGGACCCAGCAAGGATCTCGTAAACCTGAGACCCTAGAAGAAGCAAGAGGGAGAAGAAAAAGAAGAGAGCATGGGGAATCAGGCAGGGAATTGTGCTCTGGTACAGGAAGCACAAACCGCAAGTGCAATTAGTCAGAAAAGAACTTGAAATTAAAAAATGATTCCAAGCCGAGGAGGGGAGTACATACTTTCCTGCAGCCCCAAGACGTTTATGAATAATACAAATGCTGCGAGGTGGTGGAGCCGAAGCCCAGTTAATTAATATGTACAGGAGCAGAGATGCACTTGAAAAACAATAGTGCTATTTCCCCCTCGCTAGAAGTAAAAATATTTCCAGAAAGACTGACACGTTTATTATTTTCTAACATAATTACCTTATTGTGGAGCATTTGTAATGGAACACATTAGAGACGCTAAGCACCTGCCTGCCTTCCCTTAATGCAGTTTGGTTCCATGGTGCTGGGGAAGGAAGGTGGGAGGCGGACCGGCAGGGTGGTGGTGGGTGGGTGCAGGGGGCGTCCCTGGAGAGCATTGCAGCTTTACATACCTGATGCCCCTTCTTGCCTGCCCCCCCCCAAACCAAGCCCGCCGCCTCCAGCCTCCTCCCTCCATTACCTTGCCTGCCTTCCTGAGCCCACCACCACCCATTCTGGTACCTCTGTGAGCTGGTGACAGCTGGAGGGGCGAGGATAGTAGACACGGAGCTCCCAATGGTGTAACGAAGGGAGCGGGGGAGATGGCTAGCGCAGAAGTTGGAGCAAGAGAAGCCATCCCGTGCTGGAGAAGAAGGATGGATGAGTGGGAGAGAGGTACCCGAGCTAGAGCCAGCACCCCAGGACCAAGAGTAGCCAGGTGGGAAGAAATTTCAGCCTTGCTGGTGCTCTTGGGATTTTTTTGTGGGGAAGCAGGGTGAGAACATTGGACTGGGAGTCTGGGACCCAGCGCTCTTTTGGACCAAAGACCAGAGGTCACTTCGCGTTTGTGGATCTCAACATCCTCACCTGTAAAATGGGGCCGGCGCTGGGCATCTGGGATAGCTGGCCTCCCGTGGCCCTGCTGCCTCACACCCCACGCACCGGTCAAGAACGCCTGCCCCAACAGATGGAGAGCCAAACGGCTGCTTCCCAGGAGAGGGATGCCTGTCTTCTCCCCTCCCCCTGGCTCCCCGCCCCTCCCATCCTCACACACACAGCCGAGTCCAGAAGCCGCCTTGTCACCATATGCGTGGTGTGGCATCCCTGACCGTCCCTCCTGCACGCTCTCCATCCTTGGCTTCTGGCCGCCCTCCCAGCCGCCTCACCTCTGCCGCTGTTTCTCCTCACCTCTCCCTCCTGCTCCTCTTCCTCTCTCCACCCTCACACACTGGCTCTCTCCAGGATTTTGCCCGTAGCCCCCCCTCTCTTCCCATTTTGTGGCACTCCTATGGCTTGATGGTGCAGACAAATCTCATATCTGTATTTAAAGCCCAGTCCTTTTTTTTCTGAACTCCAGATTTTGTAAATCCAGGTGCCTGTGGGTTATCTTTATCTACTTAAAAACCGCGGTGTCTCAAACGCAACCCTTTATCTTCCTCCCTAAACCTCCTTCTCCTATGTTGTGTGTCAGGGACTGGCATCCCCCTGCTCCCACAATTCAGAAACCCAAGCGGCTTCCCAGAATCCCTCTTCTCCTTCATCTCTCATGTTCGTCTGGCCATAAAGCTGATCCTCTATTTTAAATATCCCCAGGGCTCTCTTTTCTATCTTCACTGTTGCTGTCTCCCTTTCTTGAACAAATTTGTGTAGTGTCCTACCTGCTCATCCTCCCCATGGGGCTGTCCCAGAGGTGGCACATGGGTGGATGGAAAGAGATATTTGCAGAATGAATAAGCCTCGGCAGTCTCCATTCCATTCTGCACAATGCTACTGGTCTCCTTCCCCCAAACCAGAGATGATTATGTCTTTTTCCTGCTTGAAACCCCAGTAACTCCCCATGATGTACGGGATAAAGTCCCAACTGCATGTGGTCCCATCTTGCATGCGTCTCCCTCCCTCGACCCCCTCCCCAGCAGGTACGAGCTCCTGTGGGTCTCTAATCGTGAGCATCTAGCTCAGGCTTCTGGGCGTTGCATGTCTCTTCCTTTTGCCTGGACCACCATTCATCCACCATCTGGTCGGTGTCTGTTGTACCTTAAGAAGCAGTGTCCCTGTTATTTTTGTTATGTCATGAATCACCCTGAACTCGGTAACTTAAAACAACAGCAATCATCTTATTACTACATCTCATCGTTCTGGATTTGGCCGGACTCAGACGGCGAGTCCTCATTTGTGGGTCTCTCATGGGGCTGCCAGCAGATGATGGCTGGGACTGGGATCACCTTGCAGGCTCTTTCACATGTCTGAGGGTCGGTGCTGGTTGTCAGCCAGGACCTTAGCTAGAGGGCTGTCAGCCTCTTCACGTGGCCTGGGCTTCCACCCAGCATGGCAGCTGTGCGGATGAGCAAGCTTCCCAAGAGAGAAGTCAATAGAAGCTTCACTGGCCTTTCATAACGTAGCCTTGGAAGTCATGCAGCATCACTTCTGATAGCTTCTACTTGCTGAGGTTGTCACAAGGGCCTATCCAGTTTCCAGGGAGGGGAACAGACTCCTCTTCTTTTTTTTTTTTAAAGATTGATTGATTGATTGACTTTAGAGAGAGGAGGGGAGGGTCAGGGGGAGAGGAAGAGAGAGAGTCTCAAGCAGACTCCCCACTGAGTGCAGAGCCTGAAGCAGGGCTCGATCCCAGGACCCTGAGATCATGACCTGAGCCGAAATCAAGAGTCAGGTGCTTAACCGACTGAGCCACCCAGGTACTGCCCCCCCCACCCCCCCGCCCCAGATTCCTCTTAATGAGAGAGTGGCTAAGTTCTGAGAGAGCATATGGGATGGAAATGTTGTCTTGGCCCCTTTGGGAAAACACAGTCTTCCTCCAGGAAGCCCTTGGGTCCCCCAGGCTACCCCTATGCCAACCGCTAGTATTCCCCACCATACATATCACAATTGGGGGGTTTTTTTGGTCTGGTTCCTTAAAAGTATGGTCTATATTTTACTTATCTTTGTGCTCTGCACATAGTTAGTGTTCATTAAATGTTCGTAAATTAACCCCTGGATAAGTGAGAGACCAATCACCATACTGTAGAGGGGATGCTCTTTCCAGAGCAGGCCTGGGTACCTTCTGGGGTGGCCACCGCTAGGTGAGAGTGGTCAGAGGCTCCAGCTGAGGCTGTTTCCCACCCCGGCACATGCATGCCCCTGCTGCCACCATTCAGAGACAGCCTCCCCCGCCTACTTCCATGACTTTACCCAGCAGGTGCTCACACGTTCAGACCCAGGATCCAGAATCTTCCATCCAGCCCCAATACCACCTCCACCTTTTTGCTTCTCTTTTACCATGTTCAGCAGTGATAAGAAACATGGCTCTGAGAGAAGCTCAGAGAGCTGGTAGGAGACTGCTCTTCCTTCTCCGGCCCGCCCCCCTCGTCGGCCTTCCAGAACCCTGGAGGGCAGAAATATCCCTTCTCATTTCCCGGCGCCATTCCCCAGCTGCCTGGCCCGGATTGCGGGGCTTTCGGAGCGATTGTTTGCTGAGCCATTCAGCGGGGCAGCTCCCTCGTGGGCACCCAGCCCTGCCGCTGACAGGCTGTGTGCAAGGGGACAGGCCTGAATGACTGTAATATGAACCATGAAAGTGGATATTAAAGGCTTTATTACAGGGTGAGGACTGCTAATTGCAACGTTCCTTTCAGGAAGCTGGAGCTGATGAGTTTAAGCAGCGGCACCCAATTATTATAACTCTTGTCAGCGCGAGCAGGGGAGAGGCGGGGGAGGGGGAGGAGGCAGGCTGAAGGCACAATTACCTGAACTTTATCCAAGGCACACACCGCCGGCCTGGAATTTTAAAGGCAGATTGGTTCTGCTCGGAGCTTCCTCCCTGTCACAGCCATGCCCTTGTTGACTGCTGATCCCCCAGGCCTGCTCCCCCCTTCCCAGGCTTCTTGTAGAGGAGGATCTGTCTGACCCCCAAGGGCTCCCTGGCCCCCCGTTGGTGACACAGCCCCCGCGTTGAGATGAGAAGTGGTCCAGGGCACCCTGGGATCAAGCTGCCCAGCCTTTCAGGTTGCAAATGAGAAAGCAGGCTTCCCGCGCGCGGGGGACCGGCCCAGGTTGCCTGGCTGGTAAGTGGCGGAGCCCGGCAAGACACTTCTGTTCCGAATCCGGCTTAGAACGCAGGCTGCACACCCTAAGAGAGTCACCAGCTGCATGTGGAAGCAACACGAGTCTCCTTAAAACTCATAGGCAGGAGGGGCGCCTGGGTGGCTCAGTTGGTTAAGCGACTGCCTTCAGCTCAGGTCATGATCCCGGAGTCCTGGGATCGAGTCCCGCGTCGGGCTCCCGGCTCAGCAGGGAGCCTGTTTCTCCCTCTGACCCTCTCTGCTCTCATGCTGTTTTTCTCTCTCTCTCTCTCAAGTAAATAAATAAATAAAATCTTTAAAAAAAAAAAACAAAACCTCATAGGCAGGAATAGGAGACATTGCCCACCAGACCCCCCACAGGGACCGGGCTGCGTCTTGTGATGAGCTCATGGAGGGAGAAAATACAGTCCTCACTGGGGAGAGAACTTGACTTATCATCGCCATGCTCCAAAGATGTTTGGTGCTTTACAGTCTGCAAAATGCTTTCAGACATTCATGCGTTCAAATGTGGTTAAGCACCTACTAGGTGCTCGGAACTGGAGATACAGGGATGGCAGAGGACATCTGTACGCAAGGAGCTCACCGCTTAACACCGGAAGACACACAGGCCAGCTGACAATTAGGATACTGTGTGGAAAGCGCTAGATAGAGGTGTGCACACATACATCACCTCTTTAATTTAATCACATAAATTTAAGTGATTGCACATTAAAAGCTAATTCTACAAGGTACGATCTGCCTGGTGCCAACTGAGCAGTGCAGATGGTAAAGGCTAGAAGCGTTTAGAGGCAGGCAAGCTCAGCACTGCACAGAGTGGCCAACGGTGGGTTCACTACAAAGGCAGGCTCTGATGGTCGGGTAGGAATTCAAAAGGCAGTGACGGGGATGGGAGCAGGGAAGGGGAGAGAATGGGTGGGTTTCTTTTCTGCATTGAACTAGAAGAGTCTATACTTGGAATACTGACTCCTCTTTATCCCCATCCAAGAGCATCCAGGCTGTCTGTGCCATGCGGAAGGCAGACCAGCGTAATGAATGTGCTGACTCATATCCAGGGGATTCAAGATACCCTGGAGCAACAATGAGGGCTTGAGGTCTGGAGGCCTCTTTCTTCTTCCCATGCAGGACATCATGACTGTTGTACCTGAATGGAGAATGGGAGGGGGCAAAGTCATGGAGAGCCCACCCCTTTCCTCGGATTTGCGAATGCCCAGAGTTAACTCACGGGTTCCCCAGGCAGGGTGCCCCACCCAAAGAAGCCTGATTAACCAGGAGATATGTCCTATTTAACTCAGGAAGTCAGGGAGCAGCAAGTACGAGAAGGGGTGGAGTCACGGGTGCTTCTTTGGACATGTTAAGTTTGAGATGCCTGCTAGGTAACCACATGGAGATGGGTGGATTAGGGTAGACAGTGTTGGGAATTCAGGAACAATGTATGGGTTGGCAGAGGAAAAATGCGGGTGTTCTTGGCACATAGATGGTATGTAAGACCATGAAAATGGAGGAGATACCTGGGGAAGGAGGGAGGGTGGGAGGGAATGGAGGGGAGAGAGAGAGAAAGAGAGAGGAGGTAGGCTCAGAGTTGTACGTGTCCAATTCCGGGAATATTTAAAATATGAGAAGACTGTGTCTTAGCATCACTAAAATATGGTAATAATAATAAAACAGTAATCTCGGCACTCATTTATCAAGCCTGATACCATGCTCTTGGCCCCCATTTCTGCAATGACCCCTCGGGAGTGCTACGTGGCGGGGGCTATTATGATCCAGAAAATGTGAAACTTAAACATTTGGGTGAACTGGTTCCCCAGCTAGTGAGTAATGGGTTTCGAATCTCGGACTCTCTGGCTTCTTTGGGGTGAACTGAAGGAAGAGTCGGAGCCCAGAAAGGAAGAATTGTGTCTCATTTTATGTTGCTAGAAACATAGATGCTCGATAAATAATTGAAGGGAATTGCTGGTCCAAACAGGTAGAAGACATGCAGTTGGTATTTGATGGTAAAAAAAAAAACAAAAACCCTGCTCACCTGTACTTACTCTTCACCCTTTCTGGAAATCTAAGCACAAGGTAATACATGAGCACACTTCTCAGGTAAAGCACTGAGGTGAAGGCTAACGTCCCTTTACCTTACCTGAATCACAGTCCTGTCCCCTCCCTCTGCCCAGAGGTCAACAATACATCTATTTTGGTTGTATCCTTCTGGATGTTTCTATGCTCTTATATATTTATGTGGAAATGTGTATATTTGCACATATATGGAAAGCACATGATATCATACAACGGGGTTGCCCCATTCACTTTTTTAAAATTGACTTTATTGAGATACAATTTACATACACAAAATGTACTCAGTTTGATCAGTTTTTTTAAGATTTATTTATTTGTTTTAGAGAGAGAGCGTGGGGGAGGGGCAGAGGGAGAGGGAGAGAGAGAACCTCAAGCAGACTCCACACTGAGCTCAGGGCCTGATGTGGAGCTTGATCCCACGACCCTGAGATCATGACCTGAGTCAAAACTGAGTCAGACACTTACCCGACTGCGCCACCCAGTCGCCCCTCAATTTGATCAGTTTTGACAAACATTTATAACAATAAAGACACAGAAGCCCACAGTGTCTTCACAACTATTTACAGCCAATCCCCACCCTCACCACCAGCCTCAGGCGACCTCTCCCTTGCTTTCTGTCACCGTGGGTAAGAGTTCTGCCTTTTCTAGGATTTCACTGGAGTCATAGAGTGTGTACTGTTTGGTGTTCGGAGTCTTTTGCTCAGCAAAATGTTTTGAGGTATTTTTTGCACGTACGAGCTATTCATCCTCTTTTGTTGTTGAGTAGAGTTCCATTGCATAAATTTGCCACAATTTATTTACTCATTCTTTTGGTGGACATTTGGGGTTTTTTTGGCTTGGGGCTTTTATAAATAAAGCTCTTTTGAACATTAGCATACAAGTCTTTGTATGGACATACGTTGTCATTTCTCTCGGGTAAATAGATGTGTAGAAGTGGAATTGTTGGGTCATATGTGAAATGTATGTTTAGCTTTATAAGAAACTGCCAGATTGTTTCCCAAAGTGGTTGGACCATTTTACACTCCTGCCAGCAAGGCAGGAGACTTCCAGGTGCTCCACACCCTCACCAACAGTTGGCAAGGTCAGTCTTTTTAATTTTAACTGTTCTAATAGGTGTATATAGTGCTATCTCATTGTGGCTTTTTAAAAAATATTTTATTTATTTATTTGACAGAGACATAGAGAGCACAAGTAGGCAGAGTGGCAGGCAGAGGGAGAGGGAGAAGCAGGCTCTCTGCCGAGCAGGGAGGCCAATGCGGGGCTCGATCCCAGAACCCTGGGATCATGACCCAAGTCGATGGCAGACGTTTAATCGACTGAGCCACCCAGGCGCCCCAGAAATCTTTCCCTACCCTAGGACTACAAAAGTTTCTTCTATGTTATATTCCAGAAGTTTTACAGTTTTAGATTTTGCATTCAGGTCTACAATCCATTTTGAGTTACACTGGAGATAAAAAGATGACAAGATTCTGTCTCTCTATTCAAGGAATTCATGGCTTAATGTGGGAGACACACGAGCCCACCAGCAATGATATGATGGTGTGCAGAGTGCTAGGGAGAGGTGTACATGCACATATCACCTCCTTTAATCACATAAATATAAGTGATTACACATAAAAATCTAATACTATAAGGCATGATCTCAGCTTGATGTCAGTTAAGTGGTATATGGTTTGAGGTAAGGGTCCAGGTTCATTTATTTGTCATGAGGCTGTGGCCATTTACTTTGCAACCACTCCTACCTGGCTTCTAAAACTGCCATCCTGACAAACTGAGTGGCTAGGTTTTAGTCCTCCCCACTTGGTCTTTCTGCCATATTCCACCCTGTGCACCACTCTTTCCTGGACATCTCTTTCTTCACTTCCTGGGCACCATATTCCTCCGCCTTTCCTCCCACCTCCCTCATTGGCTGGCACCTATGCCCCACCCCAAAGAAGCCAGAGAGTCCGAGATTCGAAACCCATTACTCACTAGCTGGGGAACCAGTTCACCCAAATGTTTAAGTTTCACATTTTCTGGATCATAATAGCCCCCGCCACGTAGCACTCCCGAGGGGTCAGTGCAGAAATGCGGGCCAAGAGCTTGGTATCAGGCTTGATAAATGAGTGCCGAGATTACTGTTTTATTATTATTACCATATTTTAGTGATGCTAAGACACAGTCTTCTCATATTTTAAATATTCCCGGAATTGGACACATTTTACAACTGACGCAACAATTTATTTGTCAGAGGTTTTTTTCCTTTCTTGGTGCATAAAATAATGATGCACCTTATAATCAGTGGTGCCTTAGATTGTATGAAATATGGTGATAGCATTTTGCTCATAGCTTTCCTGCGAGGCCCTGTCGATATTTAACCAGCACTAAAAACAGGGAGAGAAGCTAATTCTCTTACCAGCCTTGGGAGAAAGAGAAAAGGCAGGAATGATTTAATTAAACCATCACTGCCACTAGTCCAACAATAGAATGTTCTGTCTGGTGCAACTGTCACTTTGGGGACAGTGCAGCCACCCAGAAGCTCCTCGGAGAATGGAAATGTTGATCACCCACCATCCAGTGGGACTCACCTGGGGAATTCTCGTCACTGAGGGAGGGAGTACGGATGCTCTGCACAGCTGAAAAATGGCCAATGTTCACAACTTTCATTTTTAGGAATGCTCATTTTTAATGCTTTAAGCGCTAGGGATTGATTTGAAAACCCAATGCTCTAAGCGCTAGGGATTGATTTGAAAACCCAACGCTCAGAAATGTTTTCTGTTTGGGATTTTGTCAGCAGTGCAGGGAAGCTACCCCAGAACAGCAGGTTTCCCCCTCCATCCCAAATCACTGAGGCTCAATGGGCTCAATGGCTCCCCATAAGAAGGGTTAACACGCGGGATGCCTGGGTGGCTCAGTCGGTTAAGCATCTGCCTTCAGCGTAGATCATGATCCCAGGATCTTGGGATGAGTCCCATATAGGGCACCTTGCTCAGCAGGGAACCTGCTTCTCCCTCTCCCTCTGCCTCTGTCTACTGCTCCCCCTGCTTGTGCTCTCTCTCTCTTTCTCTCTGACAAATTAATACATAAAATCTTTAAAAAAAGAAAGGTTAACATACAAATTAGTCCTCTGTACATCCTAGTTATCCTTCCTTAAAAGCAGTAACTACAGCATTTTGTTAAAATAATCATGAAAAGAGGTCATCCAGAATTATAAATTATGGTATGTCAATGTGATATGTGATAGTTAACTAAATATTGAAAGAAATAAAGACACTTGTGTATTTTCTTAGCTAAGGCTTAATTTATCAATCAGAATTAAAACCACTGGGTCTCAGAACAGCAATGTCACTCTGGAACTTATTAGAAAAGCAAATTCTTGGGGCACCTGGGTGGCTCAGTTGGTTAATCAGCCTGACCCTTGACCTCAGCTCAGGTCTTGATCTCAGGGTCATGAGTTCAGGCCCCGCATTGGGCTCCACGGTGGGCATGGAGCGTATTTAAAAAAAAAAAAAAGATTAAAAAAAGGAAGGCAAATCCTTGGGCCCTTCCTTAAACCTGGTGAATCTGACACTGCTGGGTGGCGCCCCAAAGTTTGTTTTAACAAGCCCTCCAGGTGAATTTGATATTTGCTGAAGTCTGAGAACTGTTGGCCTCATCTTGACCTTGACTATATTTGAGAATCATCTGGGGAGCTTTTAAAATACTCAGTGCTTGGGTCCCACCCCCAAACCAATTTAATCTGTCTGGTGAGGAAAGGGGTGTTTTTTTCCCCCTTTTCTTTTCTTTTCAAGCTTCCTAGATGACTAATGTACAGTCGGGGTTGAGGGACACAGATGTAACTCATGATTATGTAGAATGTGTCTTTTTTTTTTTTTTTTTTTTAGAATGTGTCTTAATTCATGCAAACCTCTGAGCTCCCTTGGGAGGGTAGGTTTTTGTCTCTACCACCTTGAGATTTTTTTTAGTTCCTTCCGCTGCCTTTGATAAGCACTTTCTGCTAAACGGATCCATCATCTTAAGGAAGGAAAATCCAACCCATCCCGGGATAACAGTGGCTCTTACCCAGTAGCACAAAGCCCCCATGCGCCTCCTGACCAGCGCAGGATTCTGAGTGCCCATCTTTTCCTTGTCTAAAGGAAAGGGTTACATAATCCACTTTGTTAACATGCCCTCGCCACCCCCTCAGCCCCAAATCACTGGGAATCAGAACTGCCAGATGTAGCTTGGGTTAAAAGCAGCTATTGTTGGAAGTCAAGAATCTTTCCTATCTCTCAATTTGGGATCCTGTTTGCCTGTTGACTTCTTTTCCTTCTATTGCAAATGAGTTTACTTACTTGCTGGGGAATATGGCCACAGGCAGCTTTAAGATTACCTCATTTTCACAGGGACCCAAGAGGAAAGAAGGCGTCTCTCATCAGACTCAATATAGAAAATCCCAGGAACCGCTTCTCATGGCTTAGCCTGGCCTCTTGGATAGAGATTGCTCGAGTACCGTGGCCAGGGGAGCTGGGTTTGTGACCAGGGTGCAGGGAAAGGATGCTGGGCAGACATCTCCCAAAGTCCCCAAAGGTCAGTTAACCCTTCAACCACTTTAAGTTGACTCACTTTTCATATCTGAATCAATATGTATGTTTTCTGATGCAGACTGCCTTCCTTCTAAAGGTCAAGCTTATCAGAGCTTTAACATTCATCACCACACAAAAAGACCGTTCAAGAAGAATATTTTAAGAAGACGAGGTTTTCGCCAATCTGAGGGCATCCGGAGAGAACAGCCAGGATGGGGAGGGGCTCAGAACTGTGTCGTCTGAAGAATCGTTGGAAACCGGGGTGTGAAACACTAGCGGAAGAGACTCAGGGGACTTGCCGGCTCTTGTTAATATTCAGAACCCTCAAGTAAGAGAATGTTAACTTGTTCCACCTGGCTTCACAAGCAAAATTATTCCCTAACTGCCCACAGGATGAGGTCCAACTCCTTAGCCTGGAGCCCAAGACCCACGTCCACTTTCCAGAGCCTTCTCTGACCTCATCTCTGTGTTCAGAGGAAAATAGCCCTGGCCTCTTGAGGAAGACGGCAAGACAGATTTCATTCAGACGACTTGGCCAGTGTAAATGTGCTCTCCTCCAACCAGGACAAAGACGCCTAAGAGCCTGACAGCAGAACAGAGAGGGAACAGAGGCGCTGCAGGGACGTGCAAAAGGAGGAACAAGATTCGGCTGCATTGCATTTTCTTGACCAGAAAGTCAACACGGGAGCGGGGGGTCCTCTTCGGGGACATAGCCTATCCCAGGAGGAAGGCAGGCTTAAGTTTGGTCAAGCCACAGAGTTTGGGCAAGTTCTTGGTGCCATGTGGGCGTTCACACCAGGCACAGGCAGCAGGAGACTTGAAGGAGTCCCCGGGGAGCGCTTGGGGATGTCCTCCTTGTGCCAGTGCCCTACATGGTAGCCATCTTTGGGGAACGGATGAGCGAATGTGTACGCGCAAGAACACTCTGGCCTCTCACTGCCCGCCCTGGGCACTCCTGCTGGGGCTACGTTTAACCAGTCTAGACAAATGGGTCAGAGTGTTTACACTGAGTCTGTACGGTGGTATTTTATAGGCAAAGAAAGTGGGCTACACAGATTTCAGTCTTTGCTGCAATATACCCATGCAACTTTGAGCAGATTCATTAACCTTGTTGAGTGCATTTTCTCAGCTCTAAATGGACATAATAATAACGTCTAGCTATTTGGGTTGATGGAAAAATAAATGAGATTTCACAGACTAGGCATCTAGTCTGCCGCATGGTATGATGCTTAAGAAAACTTACTTCCTCTTACCCAAATGGTTGTAATTGTTTCATTCTGTCGTGTCCCAAAACGTGAGTTGATGTCCTAGTGTTTTGGAGGACAGAGAGCATATCTCAGTTGCATGATGTCATTTGTAATTAAAGACTCAATAAAGGCTCTGCTTTCTGATGATCAGGGCTTCTAAGGTCACTCTGGTCCATGTGGCTACATTAGCTATCCAACTCTCTTAATCTGAACGTGTAGGGCAAGGCTTCCCCGAAAGAGATCCGAGTGTCACCTCCATCAGGGTCACCTGAGTATCACAATCAAGCTTCTTTGCTTGGCATCCAGATGTCCAGCCCCACGGCAGACTCTGGGCATCTGGATGTGAACCAGCTCCCTGAAGCAACTCTTAAGTGCACTGAATTTCAGGTTGAAGGATGAGGCCCAAAGTTCTCCACCAGGGCAAGAGTGTGCCTCACCATCATGAGCCTCAAAGCCTAGGGACTCCACCACATTGTGTCCAGGAGTGGAGGTTACCATAATACCCCATTTCCCCATTTCCAAAAAGTGGGAAGAATAACACAAAATGACCCATCCTCCTAATCCAGAACTACTAAAATTCTGTTGTGCCTCCTGAAGCCACAAGCCTCCCCTTCCTTGGGCTTCGGTCCCTTTAATCTCTATAGTCCTCGGTTCGCCCGTTTGCTAAAAGGCAAAAACACTCCATTTTGTTCTGGGGAATGACCACTTGGTCCCAGCTTGCCCACTGAAAATTCCAAGTGGTCCCCCCAGCACAGCTGATCTCCCTAGTTGGCACAGAGCAGGTGCTTTTGAAGCTGTGCCCTCTACGTAAGACTGTAGCCAGGGTGGGATGAGATGATGTTCATAGACCTTTGCTTCTTAAATATGGCACTGGACCAAGGAACTCACTAGAAATGGAGGACCTTGCCCTGCCCCAGACCTACTGATTCAGGGTCTGCATCTAACAGTTTACCAGGTGGCTCATTCCCAGCCATCTGTGAAGGGCTTGCCTTGGTGCTCAACAAATGGTAGTTCTGTTGTACCCCTTCCCTAACAGGGCTCACAAAACAAGAGCTTCTTAGGGAAGGCATAAGCCAACTGGGTCTCCTTAAAGAAAAATCCAAAAGCAATTTCAACATCCCCCATCCTGGGACTGAGGCTTTCATTCTTCTAAGTTTCCAGGAAGGAGTTGTCAGATGAGGGTAGAACCAAGGAAAGTCCTAGAATTATGAGCTTCAACAATATAAGCAGAGGTAGAGTTGATTTAATCATGGTGAGTACCCTGGACTGCCCCCACTCAACAGACTCAACATAGACAAAACTCGCTGAGCTGGGAGGAGTGCCAGAACTCACACGGGAGTTTCTCCCACTCCTCCTGATTCCAGGGAGTGGTGAGTCATCAAGTCAGCCTGAACCATCATGGCAGTCAGTTTAGATGGTCTGCTGGCAGATCTGCACATGGTCCTGGCAACATGGGGGCTGGTCCGGCGAAGCCCATGGGGGCAGGCAACCCACTGACAGGACACAGGGTGTTCTCACAAGGCCCCTCCAGGTTAGTGGGGCAACCTCATTAGCATACGGCCATTTTCAGTGACCCACCTGCAGGTGGCGAGCAGCCGTGTAATTTCCATTTTGCCAAGAGGCTGTGCCCTGACCGAGGCTTCACGGAATTAGCCCTGCAGGGCTCAGAGGAAGTGCCTCAGAGAGATCCCGCTCAGATTAATGTGTAAAATTTAATTATGAAGTCCTAGGCTATCTCAACGTTTAAAGCCATTTATGCAGCCTGGGAGCTCCGGAGCCCTCCCAGTCCTGTGCCTAGGGAGGCCGGGCAGCCCTTTGATCATTGACCGATGAGAAAAATCTCAGTTTGCATATTAAGGTCAGGAAATGATCCGTTCACTTTTCTCGCTAAATGGCCAGAGGATTCATCTTGTGGAGAAAGAGCAGTTTTAAAACTCCAAGAGGACACAGGGACCTCCGGAAGCCATTGGGCCACATCCCCATCTCTAAGCGGCTCTCTAACCAAATTCAATTGCCAGATAAAGATCAAAGATACAAGCAAGAAAAAAAATCTCTGTCTTCAAGAAACTCATAAATGAAACAGGAGACAGACACACACAGCACTGATAAGTAAGTGCTGTACAGAGGGGGAGATAACTCACGCTTTGGGGGTATTCCTGGAAGGCTTCCCAGGGGAGGTGGCACTTCCTGGGGTTTTGAAGAATGGAGTTGTTCTTGCAAATAAAGGAGTGGGTGGGTATGGGGAAGAACACTTCAGGCAGGACTATGTTGGCTTCAAAATATGTAGGAACAAAGCTTCTTCCATCCAACTTGCCTCTCTGGAAGATTCTCTCCTTCCTCCTGCTTTGCTCTATGTGGAGTTGGGAAAACTGGTCAGCATCCGTTCCCTAAAAACTTTAGATTGTTTGCTCCTTGAGGACAGAACTATGCTTCTTTTAGATTCCCAGCAGCATCTGGAAGTGCTGAGCCCATCCCTGCTGGGCCCCTAAGGGAACTTTAAAGCCGAGCTGGTGCCCTTAACAGACCACTTCCAGGACCCTCCTCTGCATGAGCCGATGCCTGCCCAAATTCAAAACCCCAGCTCCTTTACCCACATGCAGAAGTATGATTTCTTTCACCACTTTAATCCTTGCGGAATTAAGAGAGTGAGGCAGGATGAGTGGATTTACAGCCTCAAATGAATTTCAAGATGAACAAGAACAATCACAATTAAAATCAAATTTCCAAGAGAGGGTTTGATCCCTTTCAAGGAGAGTGTGGGCCCGGCCTTGCCCTCAGCTACAGCAGCTCCTTCGTGGGGAGTCAGATGCTACGAAGCGAGGGTCGGGAGCAAACATCTTGGGGATGCCGCCACCTTTGAAGCTAATTTTGTGACACAGAGACCGCAGGTATTGCAGAGACCAAACACTGTTTTAATTACTCAGAAAAGCATGAAAAAGTCTTCTTCTCGGTCTTCCTCTCAGGGCGGTACCTGCTGAAGCCCCTGGCTCTCCGCTCACGATCTTCTCCCCGGGCTCTCTGCCTCCTTGGGAGAGTCAGCTATTTTTCCTGTGGCCCAGGGGAGGGTAAAGGAAGATTCCAGAAGGTGAGGGAGGGATTTGCTCCTAGTTGGTTAGGAAAAAAGCATTAGCTGCCCAACATCGAGCACTGTGCCAAGAGCTTTACACATGTTTTCTTTGATCTTGGAACTCCCCAGGTATTGTTAGCTTTATTTGGTAGATGAGAAACAGCCCCAGAGAGGCTTTGAAACTGGCTCAAGGTCACACAGCTGGTGGGTGGGATTTCTGACACACTTTGATGCAGGAGCCCGAGGAGGAAGCCTGCTCAGAAGCTGAGGAGAGGGAGGACAGGAGCTGGACTTGGCTCCATCAGGGAGTCCAGGTCTCTGGGAACTGCCTGCTCGCTTCTTCCCCAACCTTCTGGAACATTCCTTGGGGTCTCCAGGAATTTGGTAGGGTCTTCTCTTAGTCAGGAAGATATGGTTATTCCTCAGTTATTTCCTTATTATAGTGATGTCAGAGGGAGCCGAGGACAAGGCCCATGAAGGAATTTTCGAAGTTCACCCGGAAGAACTCACCTCTCTGCTGCTCTCCCAGGAAAGGGGGCCGAAACCTAGCGCCTGCAAACCTGGGGCGATGCTGCCTCCCTCCAGGGGACATCTGCAAATGTCTGGAGACATTTTGGGTGGTCCCATCCTGGAGGGAGAGGGGTGACTGGCATGTGGCGGGCGGAGGCCAGGGATGCCGCTCCACATCGTGCAGCCCCCACTATGAAGGGAGTGATCCAGCCCCAAATGTCCACGGTGCCGGAGTCGAGAAACCCTAGCATAAAGGATGGCAATCCATGAGGAAAGAGGACAGAGCCCCTTAATTTCAGTGCCCTAGACCTGCTGGACGCCAACCCTGTAGGTGGGCCTGGCGACATAACTTGTGTGTGCAGAGGCGAGGTGATGCAAACCAAGCAAGGGCCCGTCTACGCGCAGGGAAGTGGGTATCAGGGGCTACCATGAAGGCGACCCAACCGTGAAGCCAGTAGAGAGCTCGGAGTCTCCACCTGAGTCCCGTTCCCGGAACACAGGCTTACTTTTGCTCTGACGTGCCTGGCTCGTCCAAGGCAGCTCAGGCCCAGAACGCAGAGAGGGGCGATACCTGCTGAGAATCTAAAGTGGCAGGCTCACCTTCCCTTCCAGGAGAAAAAAGTCACTCTTGCCTGCCTGGCAGTGAAGGAGCAGGGCGGAGTGGCCTGTCTGGGAGGCGCTGAGTCATCCCTGGCCTTACTGCTTCTTGGGAGGCCCTAAAGGGTCAAGATGCTGGAAGGGTTTTCCAACGCAAAGCATTTAAGAGGAGGAGCAGGGGAGAGAGGGAGACAGAGACAGAAAGACAGAGGGAAGTGGGGAGGGGGGAGGGGGGGAAGAGGGAGAGAGAGAAAGAGAGAGAGACTTTTAGCTTCCTGGATCCCTCCCCGAAGCTGGAGGTGCCCAGGGCTGAACCGTGGGCCTTCTCCCCTGCCTGTGACCCTCATCAGCAGAAACTACCCCAACCCCCACCTCAACTCCCGATGCCCCCTGGGGAAAGAAGTGGGGTAAACACTGCTGGGCCTGAGGAACGGCTGCCTGGTTTCCCCACCGAGACCCTGGAAATCACCCTCTTTCCCTCCATCACATAGTATTTACCCAGCTCTCCCCCAGCCCCCCAAAAAGCAGCCTTCTGCCATTTATTTCAAGGATGTTGCCTTTGTTTTCTTCCTTTTGCTTAAGAATTTTACAATTACGCTATCTATTCTGCTGGGCTGAAGGTGCTATTGCAAAGCACCTCCCGTGCCTTTGGGCAAGTTGGTGGTGGGCGATGCTGTGGGGAAGCGAGGGGCCCAGGGGATCAAGAGCAGCCCCTGACCTGCTTTTCTGCACGGGGCCAGGTGAAACGAGCAAGAGAGATCTCATCACTCATGGAAAGGGACAGGAGGACCTGCCCCCTGGCTAGCAGCCCCAGAGCCCTGAGCCATAGCTTCTTTCTCATGAGCCAGGGAGAAGAAGCTTGAGGAAGGCCCACAGCTCATGACCACGGGTCAGAGCCACCATCAGCCACAACCATCAGCCTGCAGGTCGGGCCCACTGATAAGGAAAACGGATATCGCAAACCGGTGTCTAGTGTTTTCGGGCATCTGTTACCAGGAGTCCATGTGGCAAGTAAGTTAAGAATGTAGGTCCTTGAGCCAGACCCTGGGTTTGAATTTTACCTCTACTACTCATTAGCTGTATAATCTCTCTGTGACTCAGTTTCCTTAGGAATAAAACGTGAGACTGACATCATCAGGGTCACTATAAATACCTTAACTTCTATAAAATGCTGACAACAGTGTCTGGCATGTGGCCAACACCTAAGAGGAGTATTTGTCGAGTAAATTTAATGGTCAGATTTAATCCCCCCAGCAACCCTAAGAGGTAGGTACTATTATGATCTACATTCATCCATGAGGACACTTGAAGCAGAGAGAGGCTGAGACACACGCCCAGAGTCACACAACTGGTCTATAGCAGAGCATGGATTCAAATCCAAGCAGGCTGGCCCACAGCCCAGGCGTGGCTAGGATTGCATCCTCAGCTGAAGCACGAAGGAAGCACCCTGGTGCTGGAGTCAGAGGCTAGGCTCTGGGCTCAGGCATGTCCTCCAACTGACAGGACTCAGTTTCCTTGCCTGAAAGCAAGGAGTTTCCACTGATTGTAGGAACAGCTCTTCCTGTTTGGGTGGCTCTAAGAGGCCAGAGGGCCCCAGTTTCTGATCCTTACCCTTGTCCCAGGCCTAGCCTCTGGGTCAAGGAAAGAGCCAGTGAAGGAGAACAGCTGCCCCCCGAGCAGGTGGATGGATGGAAGTTTCTAGAACCAGCTCCCCACATGTACCAACCGCCCAGGACTGAATCACACAGCTAGGGCCTGGGTAACAGGAATCTGAAGTGGACATAACCATTGTTCTGGTGCCTGCCTGCTCTTATCTATTGAAGGGTTCTATCAGCTTCTCTCTGACTTGACAGTCTGGATACCTCAAGGTGATGGGGCTGCTGGAGCACCCAGTCCTGATCCTCCATCCCTGACCCTTCTTCACCCTCTCTGTGGGCCCTGGGGCAGGGCGGTCTTGAGGGCAAAGAGGAGTCAGCCCCCACCTCCCTGGCCTTCTGGCCCAGCACACCCTGTCTCCCTCTTCGATGGCTGGTCCTTGGGGCAAGAGAGGGAAGGGAGTGGCCTGGAGCGGCCCCTGGTGGGGCACCCACCGGTGGGCTCCTTGTCCTTGCTCATAAGGGCTCCTTAAGAGCTTGCTGCACACCCACCCCAACCCCCACAGGCACGCAGGGCCCCTGATTCAGACCATGGCCTGGGAAGCGTGCTGAATGAGGATCTGGGGAGCTGAGACCCAGGAAAGAGAGGGGCATGGAGTCCCCAGCACCAGGCCCCGAACCTGATGTTTCCCCAGCTGCCTACATCAGGATCCCCTCACGTGCCGTCTGTTGAGGATTCCTGGGCCCTACCACCGACTTCCAGAAGCAGAATCTCTGGGGGGCAGGAACCTGATTCTAGAAGAGTCCCCTGGGGTATTTTTGCCCACTACAGAGCTGTGCTTCTCGTCGTGTGAGGAACGTAAATGACACCCATGTCTGGGCCTCGCCTCCAGACCAAGGCTGGGTGTCAGCCATCAGTATTCTCTTAAACATGATGAAAATGAGGTGCCCGGCTAGCTCAGTCAGTAGAGCATGAGACTCTTAAACGTGATGAAAATGTACATCCTGGGTTGAGCTACTGCCTCGGAGTTTGAGAACCACTGGCTGGATCTTACCCAGGAACAGAGGAGGCAAGAACCAGTGTCAGCTGGGACCCTTCGGGGTGCAGAGCCCCCAGGATCAGGTCAACCACCTGCTGCCAGGCCCGCTGTGCTAAAGGCCAGGAGGACAAGGGGCCTACATACCATACCTCCGGGGCATGTCTGAACGAAAGCCCTGGGCTGCTGCATGGGGCCTGGCCAGGGAGTTACTGGGCCCCCCAGGAGGAAAGCAGGTTTATGCAAATGAGGCAATTAGAGAAGCGTTTGAAAGAGTCAGGGAGCCAAGGGAATGAAGGCTGGGCTGCAGGAGCTGAACGCAAGGGTCATCTCCTCCGGCTGAGGAAGGGGCAGGCAGAAGGTGGAGGTCAAGGCCCTCAGTCTGGACACTAGTTCCTGGGGGCCAGAGGCCAATGGCCTGCAGACGTGTTTGGTGGGCACGACTGGGGTGGGATGCCACTGGTCTCAGGTGGGTAGAGGCCAGGGATGCTGCAAAAGCCCCCCACACAAGAATGACCTGGCCTCAAATGTCCATAGGGCCCAGGCTGAGAACTCTGAGAGCAGAGCTGGCTGTAGCTGGAGGGGAGGGGGGAGGTTGCTGGGAGGGGGAGGGTGGCCCAGGCTGTGTGGGGTCCTGAATGAGGATTCTAAGCCTGGCACTCTAAACAGAGCTGTTTGGGGAAAGTCCAAAGGATCAAAGCACAGGAGGGGGTCTGCAGAGAAACAGGGGACCTGATGATGTGACCCCTGGGGGCAAGAAAACATTAAAGCGAAGCAGTTAACCTGCAGTTAAGGGGGCTGGAAGTCCCTTCCTAATGATCTGGGGACCAGAGGCCCAAGCCTCTCTGCCTCTCTGCCAGCCCACCTGGAGGACAGGAAAACCAAATCCCTGCCCTCGGGAGTTTCCAGCTTGGAAAAGGAATGAGGGGCCCACCAGCAAAAACAATACCCCAAATGGTTCACCCCAGCTGGCTGGAGAGAGGCCCCGCGGACCTGGGGTGGGGAGAAGCCCTGGGAGGCTCCCAGCAGGAGGGGAGGCTGGGACCAGGGCAAGCGAGGCACCCAGCGGCCCGAGCACAGAATTTCAGGATGCCCTGCCCGCGGACTTCCGAGGGTCCTTGCTCCTTCCCTTTCTCTCCTCCTCCTGGAATGACTCATCTCCCCCTGTCTGTGCACATGCTATTTCCAAATAAGTTCCAACCCCCTCAAAATTTCTGCTCGGCGTCTCTGCTTCCTCTCCTGGCAAAACTTCTCAAATCCTGGCCTACCCTCCCTGTCTCCACCTTGTCGCTTCTCATCTACTTCTCAAACACTGATTTCTATTGTGGTAAAATATGGGTCCCATCATGGTGACCATTTTAAGCATTTTTAAGCGTACAACTCAGTGGCGTTGAGAACATTCAAATACACCACAATCACCACTGCCGATTTCCAGAACTTTTTCATCCTTCCAAACAAATTCTGCAATGCTGAGGGTAGAAAGGCCTCAGCTCCCCTCCTCCAGCCCCTGCTAATCTCTGCTTTCCTTGCTGTGTCTGTGAATTTGCCTATTCGAGAAACTTCGCAGGAGTGGACTTGAGCCGTATGTGGCCTCTGGATCTGGCCTCTCCCACTGAACATCGTGTTTTCAAGATCGAGTCACGTTGTCGGGCATACTTGAACTTCTTTTTCTGGCGTAACTTCTTTCTTTTTTTCTGGCTAGTATTTCCTAGTATTCTGTCACGTGGCTAGAGCACATCATCCGTGGACGGCCATGGGATGGAGGCTGCCTCGAACAGGTGTGCAACACCCTGGTTCCTGTTCTCTCTGTTCAACCCGTGTTAATCTGGCTTCTTTCCACCACCGAAAGCATCCTGATCACGGCCACCGACAAGGTGCCCGCTGCCCAAAACAAGGGACGCAGTGCAAACCCCTGACGTTTCCTTCCCCTTGAAATGCTCTTCCCTTGCTTCTGGGACCCCACACATCTTGCTTCTGCAGATGCATCCTCAAAATCTCCTCTGCTCTCTCCTCTCCTACCGCCCTCCCCCCCACTCCAGCTTCCTAAGGTTGGAATCCTGAGTCCCCTGGGTTCTCTTACCTCCTTACTGAATATTTTCTAGATTTCGTGTGATCTCTTTGCACTAAATACTTTTACATGAAATCCCATTTCTCCGGCCCATGGGTTATGTGTTCCTATATATTCTACTGTCTATTTGACCTTTCCACTTGGGTCACTTACATTTTAATATGTCCAAATTCAAGCTGTGATCTTCCTGCCCCCACCCGCACCACATCCACCTCTTTAGCTGTCACTCCCTCCCCCAAGGCCATCCCCCAGCCCTAAACAACCCCTAATATACTGTCTGTCTCTAGGGATTTGCCTGTTCTGGACATTTCATATACATGGGATCACACAACATGGGATCTTTTGTGCCCGGCTTCTGCCATTCAGCGCGGCGCTGCCAAGGTGTGTCCACATGGAGTGCCAGTGTTTCACCCCTTTCTGTGGCCAAATGATACTCCGTTGCATGAATAGACCACGTTCTTTTCACCCGTTGATGGACATTGGAGTTGTTTCCACCTTTTGGCGATTGTGAATGACGCTGCTGTGATCGTTCGTGTCCACGTGTTTGCGTGGACATGCGTCTCCGCTGTTCTGGGGTGTGCGGCTGGGGGAGGCACGGCGGGCCATGGGGGAGCTCCAGATTGTTGTCCCAAGTGGCTGTCCTGCCTCCACTCTTGTCTCTTTTCAAATCTACTCTTCGCAGAGCAGCTGGTGTGATCTTTAAAAATAAACTTCAAATCATGTTTCTTCCTTCTTTTAAAATCCTTTGATGACTCCCCACTGTTCTTACGATTAAATACAAATGATTTACAGTGGGGCGCCTGGGTGGCTCAGTTGGTTAAGCGACTGCCTTTGGCTCAGGTCATGATCCTGGAGTCCCAGGATCGAGTCCCGCATCGGGCTCCCTGCTCGGCAGGGAGTCTGCTGCTCTCTCTGACCCTCCCCTCTCTCATGCTCTCTGTCTCATTCTCTCTCAAATAAATAAATAAAATCTTAAAAAAAAAAAAATGATTTACAGTGGCCCGCAGACCCTGTGGCCGGGCAATGCCCGCACCCTGGGGCCGTGCCGCTCACTGGCTCCCACTCCTGGCTTCCTCCCTGCGGCTCGACAGGCCTGGCATCTTTCTTCCGAAGGCGTCCTGCCATCTCCACTCCACCTCCAGTGCTCCTAACCTGTAGGAGTTCCCTGGGGCGGCGGTAACAAAACAGCAGAAACCGATCCCCTCCCAGCCCGGGAGGCCAGAAGGCTGAAATCAAGGTGTGGGCAGGGTCACCCTCTTCTTCCTGGCCTCTCCCAGCTTGCAGTACTTGCTGGAGACTCTTGGCATCCCTTGGCTTGTAGCCACACCGCTCCGATCTCTGCCATGGCCATCTTCCCTCTGATTATGGCTCGTCTCTTCTGACAAGGACACCAGTCATATTGGATGAAGGGCCCACCCTACTCCACGGTGACCTCATCTTAACTGATTACATCTGCAATGACCCTATCTCCAGATAGTTCATATACTGAGGTTCTGGGAAACAGGAATTTGGGGGTGAGGCATTATTTAACCTAGTACAGCCCTGTTCCTCATGTCTCAGCTCAAATCCCACTCCTTTCCCACATCCCTTCCACCCCCAGCAGTCCTTCCCCACTGTACCTTTCTGACTCCTTTTTGGCCTCTCCACCTGCTATAACGAGGGTTAGTTTTTGGTTTACTTGCTCATTTCCCCTCCTGGTGTGAAAGTCTCGTGTAGCAGGCTCCTTGTCTACCTTATTCATCGCTCTAACCCTGAAATCCACTGCCTGACTCAGTGCAACTCTTCAGGAAGGAGGAAGCCCAGACGGGTCCACGCAGGGGCCCGTGAGCAGTCTGCCGATGCGTGGCTGGCGACCCCCGACCCCCCAGTCCGGGGCGTGCTCGATGGTGGCTGTACCCCGGCCCAGCTCCACAGTCTCAGGGCCAATGCCAGCTCTCAAGGGCACGCTCGGGTCGTCCAGCACACGCTGCACCACACTGCACGTGGACGCCAGATGGGTGTTGGGAACACACGTGGAAACTACACGGGAGCTACAGTCCGAACTCCCAAGAGAGCAAGCTTCTCTCTGAGGTGTCGCTGGAATGAGAATGAGCCTCTGCCAAATCCCCTTGCCAGCAGGAGGTCTGAGGCCATCCAAAGGCATCCTTCCCGTGCACGGGGCACAGACGGCCCTGGGGAGGGGTCTGGTCTGGTCATCTCAGGCCACTTGGACGCGCGACGTTGAGGATGCCCCCGAGGCTCAGTGCTGTACCCCGCACGGTGGTGGCCCCCATCTCCGGGCTGGCTGCCTTCCTCTGCCCCTTCCGAGATGTAGGCGATGCGGACCTGCACGAGGTGGGGAATCGGCAGCCTCAGGGAGGCTGGGGCCGAATAGCACCCGCTCGGTGAAGTGCTGTCTGGCGCCTGGCATCCTATGGCTGCTCTTGGGTTTAAGAGTACCTGCCAGGAACAGCGCGGAGACTGGGAAGCCAAGGTGCAAGACTGCAAACGTGGCTCCGTTTCTCCTGTCTCCCTATCCCCTCAGGCTTCACAGCATGCAAGAGACGGGGTTCACCTCCCACCCGTATCGTTTTCCCAGGGCTGCTGTGACAAATGACCCTAACCTGGATGGCTTCCACGAGAGAATTTATTCTCTCACATATCTGGAGGCGAGAAGTCCAAAGTCAAGGTGACAGCAGAGCAAGAAGCCATTCCCTGCCTCTCTCCTGGCTTCCCAGTGGCCACCACCAGTCCTGGACGCTCCGGTCTCTGCCCCCAACCTCACACGGCTTTTTGTCTCCATGTCACCTTCTCCTCTTATAGGAAACCAGCCATTGGATTTAAGGCTCGTCCTAAATCCAGGATGATCTTATCTGGAGAAGCTTAATTAACTTCATTACACCTGCAAAGACCCCAGTTCCACATAAGGCCATGTTCTGAAGTTCCATGTGGACATGACTTTGGGAGGGACACTGTTTAACCTATTACACCACCCTTTGACTCTGGATGGCCTTGTGTCTTGCTTTGGCCAAGAAAGACAACGCTGTAGAGGCGACGGTGTTCAGTTCTAAGGCCATGAAGCCCCTGCTCTTGCTCGCTGAACCTGAGACCACCTGTGGGCAATCCTGACCAGCCCATGGAAGGTGAAGCACAACACAGAGAGGGGCCCCAGTCTTTCCAGCCGAGCCATCCCAGACCAGCCAGCCGCCGGCCCGACTGGCTACTGAGCCCAGACAAGCCTGGTCCGCAGAGAAGAAGGCTCAGATCAGCTGGTTGCAGCCCGAATTAGAAACCCATAGAGGCAAGGCTGAATAACCGGTTGTTGTTATAAGCCACCAAGTTTGGGACTGTTAGCACAACGACAGATGACAGATTCACAAGATATGATTGGTTTGGGGCAAATGTGGTGGGGGGGAGATGGTGCTGTTTCTTGGGGCTACTGGGTATAACAAAAATAGTGACCTAACACGCAGGCCATCCTCTAGTGACCGGGCAGTCTGGACATCTTCCCAGCCACCTCAGAAATAACAGCCGATTCTACTGAATTCCCCAGCACGTGCAAACGCCTGTCATTCCTAGCACCTTTCTTGTGAAGCCGTATGCCTGCTGGTGCCTCATAAAGGGCATGGAAGTGGTGGTGGTGTTGCTCCTGATAGAAGCCAGGGTCCAATCCACCAAGATTCAGAAAAAAATGAGCAACTGCCCACCAGCCTCCCCGGTTCACTGACTAGTGCTCTATCATCAGGAGCATGAGAAGAGGAATACCCCCTCCATACCTCAAAGACATGGAAGCCAAGAAGTCACCAGTTTGAAATCCCAGAGAGGGGACTCCCCACCCGACCTGGCCAGGGCCACCGATGAAGAGCCCAGGAGCCAGCCATCCACAGGTGCCCCAAACATGCTGACTGAAATGAATCATTTGCCTTGCAAGAGTACTTATTTTCTCCTTTATACCTGGAGAGAAATGGCCCATGAACTGGAAATTTCCAGAGCAGTAGGCTGAACTTTTTGTCTGAATGGGAACAACTTTCTTTTAAAGTGCAACAATTTGCACTGTTCAATTCCACCATTAAAGGACAATGGCCAATTTGCTGCGGACCTGGGATGTCGGTTTTGTCTAAAGAGTGAGCGTGTGGGGGATTTACTAACCTGGCTGTGATTGCCCATGAAAACACGTTATTTAACAGGATTTAAATACTGTGCTCTGAAGCTCAACAGCAATGTGGAGGCAGCTGGAGAATTAGAGGAGCATATCTCCCTTCTGACTCTTAATGAGAGAAGGCAGAAAAGCGGGAGAGACAGGAAAGAACCAGAGCCAAAGAGGTGGGCGGGACGACCCCAATCAAGGGAGAGCACCTGCTCTTTTTAAGGTGATGGTAAAATCACTCAATCACTTTTTCACTAGTTTCAACAAGTGTTTCTTTTTTTTTTAAAGGATCAGCTGGGCTCAAGGCTCTCAGATGGCACTAAACCAAAGCGGACGAATATCAATCTTTGTGGGCTTCCTGGAGGAGGCATTCTGGAGCACAATTCTTAAGTTAATCTTTTGATGCTTGTTTCCTCCCAACCTCCTGCCTCCCCCTATCCTGCCGGCTTGCCAAATGAAGGAATGACTAGAAGACGAGCATTAGTGTCAGGAGGCTGGCTCTTCCTATACTGACTATGGTCTTAGGTTATAGGATAGCCTTGGTTTTCTCATCTGTAAAAAGGGGATCATTATACCTACCTCATATGATTGTTTTCAGAAATGAATGAAAGTGTAGATAAAGCTTCTGGCATGATACCAGGCACACGTGAGAGGCAAGCAAGCGTCAGTTTCCCTTCTCTTCCCAATCAGCCTCTGCCAGGCTACGTTACCCTCTTTCTAAAAATCTGCCTAGGATTTTGTCCCTTCCCTCTGCCTAGATGTCACGGAGTTTGGGGGCGCCTCTGCACCATATGGTGGCTAAGAGTGAGGCCAGGGTCAGTCTTCCAGATTTGGATCTTCGCTCCCTGACTTACCTGCTGTGTGATGTTGGATGTGACACTGAGCCCCCTTAATTTGCTCAGACTCGCATGAAACACACAGCACACGCTTCATGGGGCTTTTAGTGGGAAGGGAGGCCATCCACATAGGAACACGTTCCTAGGGGCTGGGCACATAGTATGCATTCAATAAACGAAGCTGTTGCCCATCGTCGTTAGGAACCATGCCCGCAAGGGAGGTGTTTTGCTGGAGGACTGCAAATCTATTCTACACCTGCCATTGGTAAAGAGATCTTTGTTCTGACTTGAAACACAAAAGCGATGACAACCTGCCCAAGCCCACCCCAGTGAAGCTGCAGGTGGCCTCCCCTGCCGAGCCCCACAGCTTCCAAGTGGAAAGAGTTTCACATCCACGTGTAATTTGCCCAATTACTCCATCTGCTCACAACTTAGTCCCTCCAAAGCACACAACGACTCTTTGAAGACGGACTGTACTGGGTGAGGGAACAGAAAATGCTCAGTTATCTATACAAATGGCAGGGAAGAAACTCTCTTTCCTCTTTGGCTCAAGAATGTATTATATGACCCCTTTCTACTGCAGCTTTACCTCCGCATTCTGCTTTGCTTGCTCCAATTCCAAAACAACTTTTCCTTTCCTGCGATTGCACTGTCTGAGGTGGACGGAAGGGTTGAATTGGGAGGGGGTAGGAAGCAAGAGTGGGGGAACAGTCTAATGCCCCAACCGCACATTTTCCAAATACCAGACCAGGACCCACAGCGCGAGGGGATTTGTACGTCAAAGATGGCGATCTGGGACGTGTGACGCCATGGCTGGAATACTGGCATTTCAGTGGTGTATGGGCACAAAGGAAAATAATTCTCAAACTCAGAGCTGTGCTAAAAAAATCTGGGGTGTATGGTAACCATTATAGGTCCAGGGAATTTAATCTTGAATTTTACATTTGCTGCAAAACAGAAAAATCAGAAGCAAGTAACACATAGCAGGGGCAGGCTCCGGGTGCCCACTGAGAGCTGGGCTTGCCGTAAGACATGTCGTTCTCTATTCGAGTCGCTCACTGCCCTGAACATCAATTATTTGCCATTATTATTTATTAATTAACTGTCATTAATTATGGACACACTTTTGGCCTAATGGGTGTCTCCCTAGCTCTATGCTTTGCTCATGATGGCAAAGGCTATGAAGTGTCATGCACTTAGTAGATTCTCAATATATTTGCCAAATGAATGAACCAAAGTGTATTCTTGGAACATGCTCTTTATCTTGGAAGGAAGTGGGCAGGGGAGTCAGTGCCGAGAAATCTCACTGTCCAGTTGAACCCATGAGCGGTGCTCTCTACCACTCTGGCCGCCATATTGTAGGAACCCCAGGGCTGTGGATTGGGGTGGGGACACAGGCATACTCAGAACTCCATCTGTTTCCTTCCTCTAGTTCCAGCAATGGAATCCAATGTGTTACAGAATCCAGAAGGTGGTGAGAAACCAGGAGGTGTGGGCTCTGGTTTGGCATACCGCCCACCCACTGTCCCACTCAGACCTCCGCCAGCAGGGAGCCGGCAGGGATAGTGGTCTCAGCCCGAGCCTTCACCCTGGTTACGTCTCCTTCCTAGTCCCCGGGTCACACTAACACACTTTGCTCCCTCCTGAAGTTCTAACCTCTGTGTCAAGCCTCCAGCAAGAGGTGTTCGTCCCTCTCAATAGCAGTTCTCCAACCCGCCCCATGTTGGGAATGGATGGGGGAGAGAAAGGGTGGATCTTGAATGTTTGGGGAGAGGGAGGACGGAGGGCAAAACACAGAGATTCATAAAGGAAAGCAATTATATTTAAGCACGGCTATCAAAGTATTAAAAAAAATCTGTAGCAATTTGTAGTTTAAAAGCCGAATACATGGTAATTCAGGTGCTCTTTTATTAACACATTAAAAAACAAGATCTAGCTACAGGGCTAATAACTACCATAATTTCAAAATAGTGATGAGCATAAACAATATTTTGAGATATCTGCCAAACTGTAATATGATATGAAAATATCTGTGTTTTCTGTTGGTGCAAAAGTCTTAAAGTGCTCCTGGTGTTCTGTGGTTTGTCACCTATATTCATAATTAAAGGAAACGATACATTTTATTTAACGTTAATGGAAATAAGGATGTATTTTTTCCCCCACTCAAATTCACAGACCCCTGAATTCTATCGAGGGCCCCAGGATACAAGCCCATATCAGGTGGGTGGATCTTTTGCAGTCGGGTGCACGGGATCTGTTGTGCTAAGTCCCAGGTTCATCAGAGAGAGCCCCCGTAGCCTTGGGTGGCCCCAGGAGGTATGGGCAGGGCTGGAATGATAACAATTCCCATCATGGAAGAATGAATAAACTCTCCAGGCTATGGTTTACCTGCTCAATTCAAAATAGTTGCCAAGCACCTGAGGATAAAGGTACCACCTGCTCAGAGCTCCAGTCTATCCCCAGCAGAATAAAAGTCTCTTCTCATAAATCTAGGGACCACAAGCAAACAGCGGGAGAGGGGCCTCCCTCTGGATCTGTCTCTACCCTTGCTCTCATTGGCTTCTCTTCCTGTGAGCCCCACCCTGTCCCAAGGACTGCCAGGGGGGGATATGCCTGTGTCCTCTTGCATTCTCTTTAAAGCCACACCCGGGGCATAGAGCCCTCAGGCCTAGAGGTTCAGGGCTGGAGGAGACCTCAGCCTTCTCAGGCCAGCTCTGTCACTTTATAGCCAGGCAAACAGGAGCCCTGGGATGTCGGGAGCCTTGCCCAGCTCATGCAGGTCACGGTGGGCATAGGTTCCAAACCGTGTTTCGTGGCATCCCACCCAGGGCTCTTTCTGCTCCGCCTCGGAGAAACTGGGGAGACGCCCGAAGGCTGAGACTTGTCCCAGCTGGCTTTCTCTCCCTGCTCACTGCTCTGCTCCGTCACCTGGGGTAGTAAGGTTCAAAGCATCTTCAAGACCCCTGGCCGCCTACTACAGGCATCGTCCTATTGCCAGCCTCCCCCTGGCTCTAAGCCACCCTGGGGGAGGACAGGAACTTGCACCCTCTCCCCAGGGCAGAGGGTGCGGGGGCGCAAGGAGCCCAGAGATGAGAGCCTTCTCAATCCTCACCCTCTTTGCTTGGCTGCCTGCTCCGCCCAGCCCTGCACCTTGTGCGAACCAGCCCTGCAGCCCGCCCCCGCCCCTGCGCCCCACCCCCCTGCTCCTGAGGAAGGGTGGGCGGACACGGGTGTCGAGGATGGGAGGAAGTGCTGGGCACTCGGGGTCCAGGAGCTGGAGGGTGGTGGGAAGTGGGGGTGGTGCCAGGGAAGTCTGGCACGGCGCTGGAGCAGAAGGACGGAAGGGTAAGAGGACTTCCAGGCAGTTGGGCATGTCACATAATTACAGGAGAAAAATTAGGCCAGAGCCTGGCTCTCTCTGCCTCTGTCTGAGTGATCATCGCCCTTATTATAAAGCAACTAATTATTAGTCTGGTTCATTAGCAATTATAAATCTCTAACTCCAGAACTTCATTAAAAAAATGACAAGTTAGCACTTAATTATTTTCCCAACTGCCTGGATCGTGCACGGCATTAACATGCCCAGTTCCCATCGTTCTCAGGAGTGCCGCTGGCTCTCAGGTCCTGGGGACCCATCCCCGCTTTGCCCCCGACCCAGAAACCTGGGCATCCCGGCAGAGCTAAGATCAAACACCCTCAGTGGAGAAATGGCGGTGAGCTCTCCTCTCCTTCTGCTTTCCAGTAAAAATAGAAACAACGCATTTACTGAGCATTCCTGAGTGCCAGGTGTTTGGCATGACTTGTCACCCTGAAGTCTCTCCCCGTACCCAAGTGGAGCGGGTAGTGTTCATCTCCATGTTACTGACATAAGAACCTGAGGCCACCATGCCTGTCGTATAGGTCAGAGAGGTCACAAGCAGCCAGGCTGGGTTACAGCCCAGGTTGGCCTGACTCCAAGTCTGTACCTTTAACCTCTGCTGCTCGCTCAGCCACAGCTGTATGGTAGAGAGGCTGGCACCGGTGAAGGAAGGGGCTCGGGTAAGCAATGGCCAGGACCCTCTCCATCTAAATGCTCCCTAAGACCTGCCCACCGAGGGAAAGCTCGCCCACCAGATCCTGGGGTGTCTGACCAGCACGTGCTGCGTGGCTGGGTGGGTGGATGGGAGAACCCCTTCTCATTCCCGGTGCTGACCTTGTTCCACAGCTAACTGGCTAGTGGCTCCCCTAGCAGATTCATCCCTCCCCAGTAGAAAAGAAGAAGCCCGAGTGGGACAAGTCTTCCAGCCCTGACACCGCACTGGATGTTCCAGGAAAGAACCTTCTGGTCATCACAGATGGCAGCTCAAACTCTACCCATGGTCTGAGGTTCACGATTGACACGATTTTGTGTATTTAAACCCAAGCAGTGATGTGGAGGTGGGGAAGGTGAGCGGGGCAGGTGTTTGCAGGATGGAAGAACACGTGCTGGTTGTTCATGCAAATAAATCTTTGTCATGGGTTCAAGTCTCGGCTAAGTAAGTTGTAAGGACTCAAAACCGGATAGCTTAATAAATATGAGTAAAGTCCCAACAGGACAAGGCACGGAGTCTAAAGGATTTTGTGGATGAAGCCCATTTCTCTCATCCGAGACCTAGGAAGTCTTCCCGAAGGAGGTGAAGCCTCCAAGTCAGGGCCAGGTGAACAAGCGGGTCAGCTAAACAGGGCAGGTTTCCAAATGCCAATCCACGAGGCTCAATAAAAGTCACTGGAATGTCAGCAAGGGAGAAAACGCAGGGAGGGTGGGAGGAAACATCTGATAAGCAGCTTGGGGTGGGGGGGCAGGTGGGCACAGTGGAGCGGCAATTACCATGAGACCACGCTCTAAGGAGGGCGGTGTGGTTACCTGCAGGACTTTCGCATCCCCGAGGAACCTGTAAGTCTGGGGTCACAGACAAATTCCCAAAACAGTCTGGAGAGGGGCTGGTCCCCGTGAGGCACGCCTCAGATGCTCCACGTGTACTAACAGGTGTAACATTCCCACCAACCCAAGAATCACACCCCATTGCACAGGAGGGAAAACTAAGCCGTGGGGCAGTGGTCATGTAGCCTGGGAGCAGGGGGATCAGGATTTGAACTAGCTGGTCTGGCTCCAGGGTCCCCTGATCTTAACCACTAGGCTATCCTGTGTCTTGGTGATGAAGCTGAGCTCTGCCTGGGGGAAGGACATGGAGGAGGCTTTAGTGGCAAAATATTGGTTTCAGGGCGCCTGGGTGGCTCAGTCGGTTGAGCGACTGCCTTCGGCTCAGGTCATGATCCTGGAGTCCCTGGATCGAGTCCCGCATCGGGCTCCCTGCTCGGCGGGGGGTCTGCTTCTCCCTCTGCCCCTCCCCCTCTCATGTGCTTGCTCTCTCTCATTCTCTCTCTGTCAAATAATAAATAAAATCTTAAAAAAAAAAAAAATACTGGTTTCATACCGTGCTGATAACGGACTGAGGTCCGCCAGGGTCCCCACTCACCACTGGCGCCTCCTCCCCTCCCATGGGATGTTCCTTGGGACAACAAGGGGACCCAGCAGGAGAAGTGAGCTGCTGCTGGTGGGACGACCCCTGAATCCCCAGCCCCGCCTGGGGGCCCCAGGAAGACATGGAGCACAGCGTCCTCTGCTGGCTGGAATGGGAACATGCCCCGGAAAGAAGCCCAAGTTAAAAGGAAGCTCAAGTTCATTGGCCCTCTGGCACAATGTTCTTTTAGAGAGGAGCTCCAATGAATTCGTGGCTTCGAGAACAAGGAGAAAGTGGGAAAAGGGATAAAGATGAGCTGACTCCACGGATCCTCAAAGACATCTCTTAAGTTCAGGACTGACAGCCAAGGAGGTGAAGTCAGATCACCCAGGCCAGGGAGGCAGGACATTCCTGGCAAAGCAGAAACTCTGTTTCTCAAGCATGAGGACTGAAGGAGAGATCACGTGTGACCCCCTGGTCGGGGTGGGGCAGGGAGTGTTGGCATTGACAGACGGCCATGGACAGCATGGGTGGCTGGGTGGGGGCATTGAGCTGTAGAACTTGGCAAGGGACACACAAGTGAACTTTGAGGGGTAAAGCAGCACCAGGGGGTGAAAACCACAGAAGACGCTGACCCAGTCAGGATCAGCCAAGAGGGCCAAAGTGGAAATGGGCTGCCTCTCCCCTTAGTGAGCTTCCTGTCCACCGAGGTATTCAAGAGAGGCTGGTGACCCCCACCCCACCCCCGGCAGGAATCAAGCACAAGATAGGGGTAGGACGACATCATGATAACCAACAACCTGATGAGGTGAGTCCCATCTTTAGCCCATTTTTCCCGAAAGGCACAGAGAGGTTGGGTAACTGTTCAAGATCACAGAGGGCCAGTGCTCCCTGCGGGCTGACCCTGACTGCAGAGCTGTCCTCACCACTCCCTCTGTATGGCAACCCCATACTGGGCTCAAAGGGCCTGGCTGGGGCTGAGATGCTTGGGTTCTGTTACAAGACCCCTCACTGCCCAGAGATGCTGGGGCTCCTTGCTGCTCCCTCCCCCAGCTCCCACCAGGCCTCTGGCCAGGGTGTCCTCACTGGGAGAATCCAGAGGCCATGCCCTGACTCAGGGCAGGTCAGAGGGGAGCCCTGAAGCTCCCAAGACACTCCCTTCCCACTGAAGACAGCGCACCCCGCACACCTGTCAGCCCCCACCCCCACCCCCCAGCCACCCATGCTGTCAAGTAGGGTTTATGGAAGCCTCAGCAGGTGATGCCTTCCTGTCTGGGAACAGCACCTCTCAGCAAACTGACAGGTAATTGGCCCCTAAATCCCCTGGGAGACACGGGGAGGATGAGGAAAAATTATGGCTGTAGAACGGAGTCTTAAAAACTATATCACCTTTGCTGACAGCGTAATTACTCCTTTTTCTTGAGATTTAGTGCAGATCTCCAATCCTTAAACAGTTGAGGGGTATTTTAGGGCTCTTTCTTTTCCATTCTCTCCTTCCCCTCGGTTGGTGACAGTCGGATTCCTGGCACTGGCCGGCTTGCTGCCTCTCCCAGGAAGCAGAATGTCCCCCGCTGACCATGTGGAAGGCCACCCCGGGGAGGGGACGGCGGAGAGACCAGGAGGAAGGGGCCTTGACTCAGGGCTCACTGGTTGGGCCCTCCTGGGGTGGGAAGGCTCGCAGTCCTGAATGACCCCCGGCCACCTATTTGCACGTAAAGGGAGGTCCTGGGGCTTCCGGGACCCTCCCCTACCGATGCGGCCGGGACCCACGCATAGTCCTTGGCTCTGCTGGGGAGGCCACCGGCAGGCAGGTCCATCCCTCAGCCTGAAGGGGTCTCTGGTGTGGAGCAGGCTACAAGCCCCAGGGGCTCACTCCTCATCCTCCAGGAGCAACTTAGCCCAAGAGCTAACCCGCTCATGAATGCACCCCTCATGAGCTCTCCTTGCTCCCCGTTTCACAACCCCTGCCCCTCACCTACTTCCTGGGTCAGCCCCCAAATAAACCACTTGCCCCCAAATCCTCATTTCAGGGCCTGTTTTGGGGAAACCCACACTGAAGCCCCCCACCCAACCTGGCCGGAGTGCGTGGCCACTGACTTCTGTTTGGAAGTGGGTGTTCTCTGAACGAAGAGGGACAGTTTGGGTGGTCCCAGGGCTCCTGTTCCATCAGCTGCAAAGTCCTAGAGAGGCAATGGCCCTTCTCCCAAAAGTAAGGAAAGGGGTTTAGGAACCTGAACTCTGGAAGCCCCAGGAATCCGTCACCCTCCCTCCTGCCTCTGGGTCCATGTGCAAGGGTCTTCTGTGATACTGACTAGGAGGGGAGACTAGGAGGCCATGTGACAGCCTTCACTTCCCCTAGGCTGTCAGCATGAGTGGGCCTGGGATCGGGGCCCCTGACTAGCACAGTCCTGCTGCCCCCCCCATTCCAAGGGGCTCAGGAATCAGAATGGGGGCTCTCTCTTTCAGGAGCTGTCAGGACAGCAGTCTAAGAAGTGGAGGCAGAGGGTGGGGGCACATTATCCTGGGCTGACACTGGCAAGGAACCATATTTCTCCTGCTGTTGAGAGACTGCAGGAGGGTCGGAGTCCATGGCCAAGGGCCAGTTCAGGGGGACAAGAAAGCGTGCTGGCATTACAGAACCTGGACTGGATTGCCCGACAGAAGAACCAAGCGGCACCTGGAGATCTTGGAGGATAGGAGGTTTTTGTTTTTGTTTTTTTTTTAATTTTTTAATTTATTTATTATTATTAATTTATTTATTTGACAGAGAAAGAGATAGCGAGAGAGGGAACACAAGCCGGGGGAGTGGGAGAGGGAGAAGCAGGCTTCCCGTGGAGCAGGGAGCCCGACGCGGGCCTCGATCCCAGGACCCCGGGATCACGACCTGAGCTGAAGGCAGACGCTTAACGACTGAGCGGGGAGAAGAACCCGGATTGGTGCGCACGGGAAGCAGAGCAGGGAGAAGAACCCGGAAGAGCCCCGGGGCAAGGACTGGGACTCTCTCACTGGCTCGGCTGGCCATCTTAGGACACAGATTTTCCTTACCACTGGGGCCAACAGATCCAAGCCAGCTCAAGAAGGCGTTGATAACTCCCAAGTGCCAGGGTTGGCCCTAGAGTTAGGGCTAGACTTGGGTGCTCATGGAGACACCTCGGAGAAGACAGGCAGGAGCTGAGTGGAAATTTCTGTTTCCTGAAGTAGCCAGGGCTATGCCTGAGACACGGGGCAGAGTTGTCCACACCCTTAGACCTTCCCAGCCTGGAGTGTCCAACAAGATCGCAGTGGGGCCTGGGGGTGGCAAGCAGAAGCTGGCTGCCCAGTCTCGGTTCCTGTTACATTTTTTTTTAAGTAGGCTCCATGCTCCAGCATGGAGCCCAGCGAGGGGCTTGAACTCACGACCCTGAGATCAAGACCTGAGCCGAGATCAAGGGTCAGATGCTCAACTGATGGAGCCACCCTGTGCCCCTCCTGTGACATTTCCATGTGATCTCATCGCTACATCCTCCCCATCTCACCAAGCTCCCCAAACACTATACTCCAATATCCCCTCTCCTGGGGAGAATACCAATAACTCACATTTACTGAGTACTTACTGTTTGCCCAGCAGTGTTCTGACCCGTTTACCTCTATGAATCACTCAGTCCTCCACACACCCCCAAGAGGAAGGTGCTATTTCTTACCCCTGCTTCCTAGATGAGGAAGTGGAGACACTCAGAACCCACTCGCTTCATAGCAGGGACAGGGTAGGAACTCAGGTGGTCCGGATCCAGGGTAGGCTTATAACCACTAGTCTGCACGTCCTTGAAATTGATGGCTAACCTCAAGAACATGAACTTGGAAATTGGCATCTTCTCTACCCTCCCCTTGCTCCTCTCTGCTTAGATCTGGGTTACTTTTCCCTGGGTAGGGGTGATGGTTCATTCTGCGTGGACTTGACTGGGCCAGGGGTGCCCAGACATTGGGTCAAACATTATTCTGGTGTATCTGTGAAGCTTTTCTGGTGACATTAACGTTTGAATCAGTAGACTGAACAGATGGCCCTTCCTGATGTGGGTGGGCCTCATCCAAGCCTTGAAAATCTGAACAGAACAAAAAGGCTAAATAAGAGGGGGCTGCTCCTGTCTGCCTGGCTGAGCTGGGACATCAGCGACTCCTGCCTTGAGACTCAGCCAAAGCACAGGCTCTTCCTAGTGTCCGGCATGCAGCTCCAGGGCTGGGATTCACTCTGTCTGCCCTGCTGGTTCTCTGGCTTTCAGACTCAGCCTGGAACGACACCAAGTCTCAAGCATGCCGACTACAGATCTTGGGAATTCTTAGCCTCCATAATCACGTGAGCTAATTCCTGATAATAAATCTTACACGCACACACACACACACACACACACACACTCATGTGTACACATGGATATAGGTACCCATACTGTTGTTTGGTTCTGTGAATTCTGTTTCTCTGCAGAATACGGTGGGGTTGTGCACTTTGCATCATGAGCAACAAAGGTCTCTTCCTTGGGGACATCACCATTGTCCAGGTCAATGGAACGCCACTGGCAGAGGCCTGCCTTGGAGAGATGCAGAGGGAAGGGGTGACTTAGCCTCCAGCATGGGATGGATAGATCAGAACTGGACGTGAACACCAGGTGAGAACAGCCTTGGGACTGTCCCAGTTCCAGTCACAGTAGAGAATAAAAGTAGGGGCTATTTGGCACCATCCAGAATCCAAAGCCCCTCCCTCTGTTTGGAGAAAAGTGCCCAGTATATGATCTAAACATGCCAGTGACTCACTTTGCCAGCCTCCCTTGCTCACGACCAGACTTGGCAGATGCACCCTTTCGGGACTTTGCATCTGGAGCTGGCCATGCAGACAAGCAGGATGAGTGCAGAGTGTGCGCTGGTGGGGGTGGGGGGTGGGCAGTAGTCACCATCCGGTTCCCAGAGGACAGCCCCATTGTGTGGGGGCTTCCGTGGCACCCTGATTCCCAGGCCCCTGGTGCTCTGTAGAGGTGTGGAGGGTCCTCCCCAGACCTGGGATGTGACTTTGGCTGTGGTTCTGGCTGCTTCGCCATGGAGCTTAGCCTGCCCAGTAGCCTCTCACTGCATTTCTTTGCTGCTGAACCCAGGCAGCATCAGCCTCTCCGGCTGGAACCCAGACCACTGCCTGACCTAACCCACGTGGGCCTGGCCTTCAACACTCTACCCCCGTCACAGAGCTTTTGTGAGGAGCGAGTATTCAAACCCAAGGCTCAGTGGCTCAAAGCCTGCATTCTTAGCTGCCATGATCCCTGGGCCCTTTTCTCCTTGGATTCTTTCCCCTCTGCCTTAATTATGCCAACAGCAAGGGAGAGGGGGAGGAAAACCACTGTGTGGAGCCGGGCCCGGGAGCCAAATTGTTTCTGAGCTGGATGCTTTTCTCCAAGCCTTCAATGAGGTGTCGGCAGCTCCTTAACTCCAGCCACGGCGAGAACGCACCCATAATATATATTCACAAGCTGGCGATGAAAAGCCACACGACTCTCGGCCATTAATCCTAACTCAGGCGCTCCACGCGGCGTCTGACGATCCTACTTTAACACAGAAGCTCATGAACGCCTCGGTGCCAGCAGTGAGCCCCAAACCCACGGCCACGGCCACGGCCACAGCCACGTTTCACCCAGCGCCCTTACATCCCAAGGGCCACATCAGTATTTCATGGCTGCCTCAGTGGCTAGTGACAGATACATTAATGAGCCAGCCCCGAGCTATAGGATGTGCACCAGGAGAGAAAACAGAGTTTAAGAGATTAAAGCACTCCACCCCCGTTCTCGCACCCCAGGTGGGTGAGTTGAAAGCCTCTTCCCTGGCGAGGGTGAGCGGAGACCATCATTTTTCTGGCATTGATCCGTGGGTTTTTCATTTCCCAGGCACTTTGCAGGGAGCGGCCGGGGCGAGGGGTGTGCAAGATGAATCTGGGAGGCTCAGGAGGGGCCGAGGAAGCGAGTCCGAGGAAGTGCAGGGGATATGGAGGCAGGGAGAGCTGCCGGGGGCCCGTGTGGCCACGGAGGAGGCAGCTGGGCACTGGTTTGTGAGTTTTACAGATCACTGGAGCCCCAGGGGGGCGCGGGAATGGGAGGCTGCAGGCCATGCCCGCCGGGCCCCACATGGCTGGAGCCAAACCGAAAGTATTGAGGTCAGTGCATCCAGAAGCACGTTTGTATTCCAGGCACGGGGCCTCCCTCAGCCCAGCCCGGCCCCCTGGCTCTGCCTCACCACTGCAGCTCTCCTCCCCACCCGCCTCTGTCCCCTCCACGCTCTCTCACTCCTCTGCTGCACTCGGCCCCTCTCTTTTGACCTCCGACCCTCCTCATTCCCATTGGCCAGTAGTTCGATGGTCTTTCCAGCAGGTGCCTCCTCTCTGGGTGTGAGGGGCCACTCAGAGGTCTGCTCCCAGGACTCAGGGGCCACTTGGCACCTCCCAAGCAGGACTCGAGGCTGCCTGGCCCCCTCCTCTGTCTCCTGCAGAAAGCTCTTTGGACTCCAGCCTGAGCGCACATTTAGTATCTGTGACTTCGCAGTGGCAAGCCCTGGTGGGTTACTTAGATTCTCCAGGCCCTGGCTTTGTGGACAGTGAGGTGAGTGGTGGCCGCCTTGCGGAGTTGCAATGAGGTTCAGTGAAATGCAAAGTGACTGATGGACGCCGTTGCCCTCACTAGCCCGGAAGGTTGCAGACTGTTTGTAGAGCTCCTCTACTTCTCTCTGAACCCCAAAGTTTTCGAAAGTTTGAAGGAAGGGAGGTGGGTGGCTTTGTTTTCTCTGGCGGGGATCAGAAGTTTCCCCTGGGATGGACACAGCCCGCACAGGACGGTGGGTGAGTAGTCAGCTCAGAAGTCAAATCCACGGAAGCGGGATTCCAGAGCTGGACAAGGGCCACAGGACGTGGCTGTAGCCCCTCCTTGGGTGTGAAAGGAGCACAGACCACTTTCTCCAGATTTCTGGGGACAGGGAGTCTCCCTCGGACACGGCTTATTTGCCTGCTCTGATTGACCCCTAGTGGGCTCCCAGATGTTCATTCATTTTCCCCTTCTACCTGTCCCGGGCACAGACCTGAATGCCCTTCTGGGGAGAGTCTGTGTGACCCTAAAGCAGGGCAGGGAGGGCAGGGGGGCCGACCCAAGGCCCTTGCCTGGGGAATACCAGTAGCCGGCAGTTCATGACCCCTGAGCCCCCTCCCTGCCCCCACGCCCAGAGCCATGTGCAAGTCAGCAGAGTGGACAACACAGGCCTCGCAGGAAAAGGCCGTCACTGCCCCTGCTAACAGCGGATGGCAGTACCCACCACAAGGCCCGGCCAAATTCAGAACAGAAAAGTCATTAGTTACACTTGCCGGATCCCTCGAGGAGAGCTGGACTCTGGTCAGCGGGGTGGGGGGGGGGTGCCCTGGGAATCTGGTGTTGCCAAGCCAGTGTGAGAAGGAGCGATGGAAAGGCTGGGAGATGCCCCTTACCCTGACCCCCCACTCTGGGACCTGCCGCTCCCCGTGGTTCCGGAGGCCTCCTTCTTCCTCTCCTTCCGGCTCAGCATTCTGCAGGCTCATGAAGCCTGGAGCAGGTGCACCCAGGTCCACATCCCAGCACGTACCCCTGGGTTACCTTGTGCAGGATTACACCTTTCTTTTCTCAACTCTAAAGTGGGGACAGTGACACACCAACCTGCTGCGTGGCCCTGTGGGGAGGATTCAACAGATTCATTTATGTCAAGTGCTTGGAATACTCTTTGCACATAGAGGGGCTGTAGGCACGAGGTGTTAGGATTCATCCCCGCCCACTTCTTCGAGAACCCGTCCCCCCCCCAGCCCCCCGGCAAGGCCAGGCTGGTGCTCTTGGCACTGGGAGGGGATGTTTTGCTGCTAATCCTACTGTCACCACCGTCTCGCTGTGGGGCACAGACTGGGCCCTGAGTGTCCCCTTCCTGGAGCTTGCCGGCGTCGTGACCACAAGCAAGAGCAGGGCATAAAAGAACTTCATGTTCTTTAAGGAGAAAAAGGAGGATCAAAGTCAGCTTGCTATTATTCACCCTCCACTAGGGAACCATTATGGCAGAAAATGTAGGAGGAACAGAAGGGATGCTCAGCATCCCGTGCCAGCCTCTGGGCAGGCAAGGGACACTGCCTTCCACCCTCCACAGGAACTTATGTTTTTCTATCTCTCCAGACTTTGAAGAACTTCCTTCCAACTCCATCAGCGTTCTTGCTGTGGGAAACAGAACATGGTGCTGAGGGAATGTTCTAGAAGGGTATTGAGGTGCACTGAGTCGATGGGAGAAAGCAAAAAGACTCGGAAAGTAGGGAGCAAGGGGGTCCCGGAGGCTGGGCAGCAGGATCTGTCTGACTGTGTCATTTCTGCCACCATGGTCTCTGGACACAACTCTTGCTCCAAGAGGCCACTGCAAACAAATTCCAACTGTGCTTACGCGTTTTCACCAGACACTCCAAAGTTAAAGCTGGAGTGTATGCCGGGCCGAGCTGGGTCACCTGGCTGGCCCTGGTTATCAGGGGGAAGGAGAGGAAGGTCCTTCCCTTGCGCAGAAGAGCGGGTGGAGCAGAGCTATAGCTTGCAACTCAGCCCACAGTGTGGGGCTACCCCAGATAAGCCAAGTCGGCTGCCCGTCCGTGACACTTCTCCCTCGTCCTCCTCCCCTGTTCACCTGTGATCCAGCCAGGGTCAGTGTTATACTAGCAACTTCCCCAAGTCCTTTGCTTTAGGGCAGACAAACTGAAACCTCCCTAGGGTGGGAGGACGGCGAGAAGATGGGCACATTACAGAGCAATATTCTGAAGGAGAAGAGAGCCATTTGGGCAGGAGGATGGAGCCAGTGAATTTGGCTTGTTTCCTTATAGCGGGGGCAAGATTGATTTTATTCATAAGTACTCCCAGTGATCTTGAGCTCTGAAGCAGGCTGCAAATGGCTGCAGAGCAGTCCCTCTGAACTTCCCTCCACCCACCATCACCACCACCACCACCATCACCACCACCACCGTCACCACCACCACCATCTCCACCACCACCATCACCATCACCACCATCACCACCACCACCATCTCCACCACCACCATCACCACCACCACCATCTCCACCACCACCATCTCCACCACCACCATCACCACCACCACCATCTCTACCACCACCACCACCATCACCACCATCTCCACTACCACCATCACCACCACCACCACCACCACCATCTCCACCACCACCATCACCACCACCACCACCACCACCATCTCCACCCATCTCCACCACCGCCATCTCCAGCACCACCATCTCCACCACCGCCATCTCCAGCACCACCATCACTGCCACCGCCATCTCCAGCACCACCATCACCGCCACCGCCATCACCACCACCACCACCACCATCACCATCACCATCTCCACCACCACCATCACCACCACCACCACCACCACCATCACCACCACCGCCATCACCACCACCGCCATCTCCACCACCACCATCTCCACCACCGCCATCTCCAGCACCACCATCACCGCCACCGCCATCTCCACCACCACCATCACCGCCACCGCCATCTCCACCACCACCATCACCACCACCACCATCTCCACCACCGCCATCACCACCACCACCATCTCCACCACCACCACCACCACCATCACCACCACCATCACCACCACCACCATCTCCATCACCACCACCATCACCACCACCACCATCTCCACCACCACCACCACCACCATCACCACCACCACCACCACCACCACCATCTCCACCACCGCCATCACCACCACCACCATCTCCACCACCACCACCACCACCACCATCACCACCACCACCATCTCCACCACCACCATCACCACCACCACCATCTCCACCACCGCCATCACTGCCGCCGCCGCCACTGCTGCCACCCAGCCCAGACCCCGCCCTTTCTTTCCTATGTGACCAACTGTATGTGTTCAAAGGAGGAAATCCTCGGAAAAGTGGCCCAAAGAGCCTGCTCCTGCAGAAGGTGGTGGGGACCTCAGTGTCCCCAAACCTTACCCAACCATTTCAAATGGCTTTCCATCTTTCAGTCCACCCCACTTTGAGGCAGTGTCCACATGTGCTCAGCACCGTGCCTTCTTGGCGTGGCCCCGTGCATCTACCTCCATCCCCACTGTGGAAGCCTGCTTCTCCCCACCACAACCCAAACGTGGCACAGCCTGTCCTGTCCCCACTGACTGATGAGAATAATTGGGGCCCATCCTCCACGGACCCTCTCTGTGTGGGTCTGTAGACAACGGATTTCAAATTGATTTAAAGCCTGTGTCATGCTGGCTTAAAGAAAAATCCCCAAAGAAATTAACTAGTTTAACATTTGGGGGATACTCAGCAGAAACTGCTTCTCTAATTATAGAAGAGGCACCTTCTCCCCAGGAGGAGAGAGGGGCCCGGAAGTTTGGACACGCTCCCTGGAGAAGGCAGAGCCAAGGCTCCCAGCATGACTTGCCCAAGGGCACCAGGGTGTCACTGGCTCTGGCCTCCAAGTCCCCCACTTCCCAGGCAGAGTGAAATTGGCTTCACTGATGATTGGCTCTCTACCCGCTCAGGCCTCCAGCCAGCAGCCAGACAACCCCTGGCGCGGGCCCCAGTCTGGCTTTTGCTCGTCCCTGGCCAGCTGCCTAAATGATCTTCCTGTGTCCAGCCTCCCCCTCGTCCCTCCACCCCCCGACACTGCCACGGGGTAATCTTCCTCCACATGAAGCTAACCAGGTCACCCTCTGGAAGAAAGCCCTGGAATGTCCCCATGTTGCCTACAGGATCTAGGTCCTCGCTCCTGAGTAAGGCAGGAACGGCTCTTCTCCTCCTGGCCCTGCCGCAGTCCCCAGCCCATCTCCCCTGTATTCCCCATCTCCTGGAGATGGTGACTTAGTCACACTGATGTTTTGTACAACCCCACCTGCCCTCTGCCCACAGCGCCCATCACCCTGGAGCTGCTGCCAAATTTGCTTCCCTCCCCAAACCCCGCAGGACATTGCCACTGCCTCGGGGCCTCTTTCAGAAGGGATCATCACTCGCTCTTCCATATGCTTCCTTACTTTCCTATACATTTGGTCCACACACGCTTGCTCACTGTTCATTTGCACATAAGTACCATGTGGGGAGCCATGCGGCTGAGCATCGGAGGCTGATCGAGGCCAGGCCACCCCGCACAGTGCCTGGGTCACGGCCTGGGAAGGCAGTGTTGTGTTAAATCACAAGCTGCGAGCGGTGGGCAAGGTGGAGAGACACAGCCCGGCCCCCAAGGGGCTCGCCCTCTCCTGGGAGACAGGCTCTTCTGCCGCACTGTCTTCCAAGCGGCCCCGGGGGGTGTCGCTGTTGCTTGTTCACCAACAAGCGACACTCATCTCTTCGGTATGTGTTTTGGGTGCAACTTTGTTAGGTCCCTTAGATGCATCACTTCATTGAACCCCGCGGTTCTGGGCCTCACGTGGGAACTTGTCAGGAATGCAAATTCTTGTCTTTCCCCAGACCTACTGGCAGACTCTAGGGGCAGGGTGGTCTGGTTGTGCTGAAAAGACCCTCCAGGGAACCCCGGTGCGCACTCAGGCAAGCAGCCACTCCGCGGGGGTGCAGGAGGTTACACTCCCAATTTGCAGGCTCAGGCATGTTATGGGACTCATCCAGGATCCCCCAGTGAGGCCATGTCTTGACCGGGGCACGTGGTAGGCTGCATTGTAGCCCCCTAAAAGACACCGTGTCCAACTCAGACCTGCGAACATGAGCTTATTTAGAGAAAGCATCTTCGCAGATGTGAGCAAATTAAGGAGCTCGATACTAGCCATCTAGGATAATCCGGACGAGCCCTAAATGCCATCACAACTGTCCTTAGAAACAGGGAGGGGACCTTCGACCTCCATGAGGAGAGAAGGTGGTGTGAAGACCAGGCGGCATGTGGCAAGATGCCCTCACCGGCCAAGGGTTGGCAGCAGCTGGAAGAGGCAAGAAGGGACCCTCCCCTGAGTTTCCCAAGGGAGCCCGACCCTGCCAACACCGGATTTCAGACCCCGGCCTCCAGAACTGCGAGAGAATCGTGGTAAGTTTTTATAGCAGCTCCAGGAAATGAAGGCCCAGTCACCAGGGCTGGCGTGGCTCTCAGGGATTTGCTCAGACCCCACGATGAGGGAGCAAGGTGCTTGGTAAGGATCCCATGGGACGGGCCTTTCTCTCTGGCATCTTTCCATCCCAGCCAATGGGTTCCCTGAGGGCAGGAAATGGGGCCTGCTTCTCTTTTTATCCCCAAGCTTTTGTTCAGGGCTTGATCCAGTGAATGTTGTCATCTTGGGGCTCAGTCCACGGCTAGGATTTTAGAGCCAGCTCCTTGGCAGGGTTAAGGTTTTGGTGCAGGAAGAAAATCCTTGTAAAAGTTTTCTGAGGCCAGAGGAGATACTGAATCGTCCCCTTTGAAGGGTTTCTCCTCATGTTCATCTCGGAAACAGTCAGATTAATGGAATGTGGCTTCCTACACTTTAACTGATGTCAACCTAAGCTGTGGGCCCGGCTTGTCGAGGTGAGGAAGGGGATGGAGGGCCTTCCCTTTGGGGTCAGAGGCTCCCCTGCCCGGCCCCAGCCAACTCTGCTCCTACTCCTCACCCTCCCCCAGATTTTAAAACAAACGTCAGCTGCCAGGCTGATCGATAGGCCCGCTCATCTGTGAGGTTTGAGGCTCTCTCCACAGATGTAATCAGGGCTCCGGAGACATCCTGGCAGCGGGCATGTGGGGAGGGAGCACAGGAATACATTTAATCAAGGAACAGATGGGGAGCTGATAGAGTGTGTAGAAAAATCAGGTTTCTGTGATAACATTCTCTTCCACTCAGCCTCCGCGCCCCCTGGCTTCGTCGGCAGAACTCCCAGTGCCCACTCCAGCCCTGCCCTTGCAAAAGCTGCTTTTCCCAGGAAGCTCGGGGCCCCCGAGGCACGCGTGGCGGGAGTGGGGTGCAGGCCGCTGCCTGCTGGGCCTGTCCTCCCAGGCCGCCCCGTTCCTTAGCCTCCTCCGCGTGGAGCCTCTCCCAGCAGAGCCAGAGGAGGCCGGGGAGCCCGAGAGCTGCCAGGCCAAGCTCAAAATCCTCAGCGCAGAAGGCTTCTGAGGTGCCGTCCGCTGCAGAGAGGAAATGGAGCTCACCTGTGCATTGGAGGCTTGGCCACTGCCAGGTTCACAGCCCCTCGCACCCACCCTTCCCTCGTTTCCTCCAGCGGTAACTCCATCCAAGGAGAGGATGTATCAAGCAGCAATTCTCAAGTGGGGTGACTGCTGGGGTGACATTTGGCAGTGTCTGATAGTTACGACTCAGGGAGGATGCTCTGGGCCTCTCTAGTGGGTAGATGGTCACAGGATGGTCCCCACGACACAGGTTGGTCCCACCCACATGGCAATAGAGCCTGTCTTGAGAAATCCTGCCCTGGAGAGCCAGATACCGGCAGGGGCTTTCCTCAAACCAGGCTGACCTGCCTCTAGGTGGGTTCCTCTGGCTTCTTCCCCATCTACAGTCAGTCCTCAGATTAGCACATTCATTATCTACCCAGGTCCATGCATGCGCATGCATTCCAAACGATGGGGCATGAATCGGGTCGCCGTAGCGCTGGGGATCGACTCGGGCAGGATGCTTAGCTCTGGGAGTCTCGGGACTTCCCGTGATGATGGGGTTCACCTCGTGATGATGGGGTTCACCTCTTGAGCTGCACCTGCAGCTGTGTGATCTGAATAGTAGGTGGGTAGTAAAGAGGTAAACGTATGAGAAAATTTCCCCTCCTCCTTGTGGGCTTGATCTCTTATTTAGTCTGAGGAAATCCACCTTATAAGTGAGGGGTTCTCTCTGATCCCCCTCCCCACCTTGCCTGCTGGCTTCACTCTGGACCAGACATCTTTCTGTGACAGGCCCATGGCCAGCAGGCCTGCAGAGGGTGAGGCTGCTTTGTGTCACCTCCCTTTGGCCTGCTGACGGCCCCCATCCCTCCCTGATATCTCGGCTATAGGGAGAGAAGGCATCCTGTCTTTGGGGTCACCACCCAGAGCTTGGGGTAGCCTCCTGTGGCAGTAGCTTCGAGACCATGCTCTTCCCCTCTTGCCCAGATCTTCCTAATAAGACTTTGATATCGATATATTCTTAGTAATCACTTAAATCCTCTTATTTATTGGGTGTTTAGTATTTCCCAAACATGCCTAACTTACGTCACCAAATCTTCTCAGCCAGCCTCTGATGCTGTATTATCCCCATTTGACGGATGAAGAAAAGATATCTCAGAGAGGTCAAGTAACTTTCTCAAGGTCACAGAGCCAGTAAGTTAGCATACCTGGGACTTGAACCCTTAACTGACTCCAAAGACCATCCTCCTAGTAGTGCTGCTCCCTGTGGCCCCTTGCTCTCAAAGTGGCCCTCACACCCACAGACTGCACTGCCTAGAAGCTTGTGGACAGGAGTCCCAGCCCCGCCCCACCCCGCCCCACCCGAGTACCTACTTGGCTGGGCACACTCAGTTAGAGACCCGGGGACCGGGGTGCATTCCAGTGCTGACCTGCGGGACCGCGACAGCTATCCTGCTCGCTCTGTTCTTGGTTCTGGCACCAGCTCTGCTTGCCCAGAGGGGTTGGGGCTGGGGGCCAGACACGGGGGATGAGGATGTGTCAGAGGTGCTAAGGGGCTCGAAGGAACTGACAGGTGTGGAGCACATCTGGGCCAGTTTGGTCTGGCCTATGGGATATCTTACCTGCCCACCTGCCAGGTGGCCATCACCGTGTCTGGCCACATCCCAGCCTTCTCACTGGATAGTCAAGAGTGCTAACTTCCCATGTGAGGATTGCCCCTGCTGCCCACTCCCTGGACCCCCTACCCATCACCTGACCCCCACGGACACTGCTGATTTTGTCTGCTTTCTAGGCCTGGGAATCCCACTCCCACACCTTCAAGAAGAAGCTTTCTCCTGGTCTGAGACCTACCCCCGCCCCTCTATCCTGCATTCTCTTTCCCTGTAAGAGTCTTTGCCTCTCATTGGAAACCCTTTCATCTCCTGCTTGAGCTGGGACTTGGGGCTTCTCCTGGGCATCTGAGGTGTTGTTTCTGTTACCAATTAGAATATAAAAGTACAGCCATTTATCAAAGGTGTACGTAGAGAATACAAGGACTGCACTACGGAGAGGTGTGGGTCTGGGCAGCCAGACTTGGGGTCCTCTAGTGTGTGCTCCGTCTGCTCCATGCATGGCCAGGGGCTCGGGGTGCACGTATAGAGGTTGCCCTGCTGATATCATTTTCCCATCTCACACAGAGGTACGTGGCTCCTTTCAGTTCCGTGAGTAAGTTCATAATTGCAGCCAGCAAGAGGCAGCAACCAAATTAAACCTCTGATGCCTACTTTGGTTTGCCTCTTACCTCACCTGATGTGGGGAGGACCAGTGGTGAACTCACTCTCTACTGGGGGTGGGGAGTTTCAATGTATCCAGAAAGTTCTGTGACTAGGTTGTTCTAGTGAAAGATTGTGGTTCACAGGATGACTATGTATACTTTAGATTTATATATCCATTTCAACAGCATTTCTGTTCAACTCGGAGACAATGAATCATATTATTTATGGGAAGGTAACTTCCTATGATGGAAACTGCTAGAACTCTGCTGGATTGAGTTGCCACTCTACCTCTTGGTGACTCGAGGCAAGGGTCTTCAAAGATTTTTAAAAGTTGTTCTATTGAAAAGCAAGTAGATTTATTCTAAATTGTCAGAAGGTTGTATTAGGACCCCTAAGGAGAAGCAGCAGGGAGATATTTGGATTTTTGATGATTATAGTTAATAACAGTAAGAGCTAACATTCTTGAGCATTTACAATGTCTCAGGCACATGGGGCCTTCTCCTCCAGCTGTTAAGGTTCTACCTTGTTCTAAAGAGAATCTCCTCGGGTTTCCTGACAGGGACCTGTTGGGAAAACAGTCTTCAGAAGCTAGATCTGATTGGAAGAAACCTGGCATCAGCTGAGCTGTGTCCTCTATCAGGGCACCCAGTCCTTCTCCCTGGCACTGCCCACCAAGAGCCTGATGGGAAGGGCAGGCCCTCCCTTGGCTTCACGTCAGAGCCTGGTCAATATGCTTGGGGTGGGACCAGGGACTGGCTCAGTCGGTTACGCGTCTGCCTTCAGCTCAGGTCATGATCCCGGGGTCCTGGGATCGTGTCCCACATCGTGCCGAGCAGGGAGCCTGCTTCTCCCTCTGCTATTCCCACTCCCTGTGCTCTCTCTCTCTCTGACAAATAAATAAATAAAGTCTTAAAAAAAAAAAAAAAAGGACTGCTTTGTACCCATGCCCTGGCCTGCAGGGGGCCTGGCTGACCCGCGAGGAAAGGCCAGGATGGAGGTGTTGCCCCTTCCAGCTACAATCCAAGAGCCCCGAGGCGGTGGGCCTTGGTTCCCAGCAGGGAGCCCTTACCGCTGGGGATTAGAGATGGTGAGGGAGGCCTCGAGCTGGAAAGAGTAACATGCAAATCAGCATCTGACTCCAGTACTCCCAGCAGGAAATCGGGCACAACCTGCCAGCCCTGACAGGAGGCCACAGTGACGAATGCCTCCCTGACAACAGTCAGAGCACAGTGTTGGAACGCAAGAGTAGGGATGGGGCTGCACAGTCCACTGTGTTCCTGGGTAGGGCCGAAAGCCACCGAACCACCCAACACAGAGATCCCTGCCATTTTACAGATGTGCACACTGAGGCTCCATAAATGTCCACCGTGCCGACGTCTACCCAGAACCCTGACCCTCTTAGCGTGATTATAAATATACGGTCAGTCCTGGAACTACTCTGGAGGGCGGTTCTGCCCAGCTCGCTGGCGGCTCCACCCAGAGAGTGCTGTCCAGTGTCTGGCCCACAGTGGGTGCTCAGGAAACGTGCATGGAAGGAATCGGTGGGGGCCGGGGCCTGGGAAGGGAGAGCACCCAGCACCAAGCTCCTGCCCTCCTGCCCCCCACACCAGGTCCAGAGTTACATCCGCTCAGCACGCAGACCCCGGAGATGTTCTGGGGAGACAGGCACTCTGTGAGTCAGTGATCGGCCTCCTACGGGACAATAAAAATGACTAATACATTTAAAGCCCATGTAAGGCGCCAGCCAGGTGAGCACCCCTCGTTTACAAGACTGTGTGAGTCCAGAATTTTCTGAGGGAAATAAGCCATCCCAGTGGGAGCTTCCAAGGGGCCAGGACAACTCCAGGGGCTTCCTGGCGGGCAGGGGCCAGTGCCAAAGCGGGGCACACGGCTGCAGCAGTCTCCCTGTATGCGGCCATTTGGCTGGAGCGCAGCACCCGAGAGCTGGTCCAGGCCCCCGTGACCAACTGCCCCCCGCAGCTTCTGCCTCCAGGTCCCGGGGCCTGAGGCATCAGCTGCCGAGCCTGGCACTTCATGGCCAGATTGGGACTGGCCTCGCCTGGAGGTCTGTGGCCCCTGGAAACAGGTCCAGGGAGGCCAAAGCTACACTTACAGACCCTGAGCACTTGCCGTCGGCTTCATTCTGGCTTCCACTAAAACCTTGGGTGTGCAGAAGGCTGTCCGTGGGGCCTCCATAGAGCAATTTCCTCCTCTCCAGAAAAGACAATGGACGTAAAGCTCCTAGAATGTTGCCAGGCAAAAAACAATCAGGCAGGAAACCAGGCCTGCTGACATTTTCACAGATTAAGTCTCTAATCACGACACCATCAACTGTGGGGGGCGGGGGGGGGGACAAAGCCAGGGGGCAATCCCAATCATTTCTCCTGGGTCTCGTAGCTGGGCCAGTGCCTGTCCCTTCTTCCTGTCCCCTCCCTTGTGCCTCCGACCCGCTGATCCCTCCAGCCAGGCACCAGCTAGCCGCCCAGGGAGGGACAGTCAGTGCAGTAAGAGAAATTTCCATACAACGTTCTCTTCTTTTCAAGGGCCCCCTTCCAGGCTACAGATGTGGTGGCCAGAAAATGCACCAGGCGTGACCTCCAAGGAAGGCTGGACGCAGGCAGTGCGGCTCCTGGTCCAGCAAGGAGCTGCTGAGCCTGAGGCCATGGCCTATGGGCCGGCCCTGCATCAGTGATGAAGTTGGGTGGGGTCTAAAGGCCCCCTTGCCCCCACCACTTTGGCCAACTTCTTCCTCTGTCTCATCCTCTTTCCTCCCCATCCTTACACAGGGCTGAGCCCTAATCAACATCAGGCACCTCACCCTTCCTTCAGAGTTCACTTCTGGAAAATCCACCCTCCCCCACACACATGCACACCTCATAGCTCTGCTCTCCCAGCCCTACCCTTCCCTTCTCTCTGCACCCCCCCAGCCCCCCAGCCTGGCTCCCATCTTACCTGAAGGCATCTCTCCTTTCTTCCCCCTTCTCCTTTCCAAATCTCTTAATTTCTGGCTGCTGGCTGTCTGAGGAATTGTTTACCGCCATAAACCACAATACAATTCCATAAATATGTTATTTATCCTTCCTATTATTATTCCCCATTATTTATTTCTGAAACTCTATTATTAAATCTGTAAAGTGCTCGGTGATACACTGGCAATGAAAGACACTATATAAAGGCGAGTTTATTATTATTACTCTGTGATTAAAACAAGGAAGAAAAAATGAACCGCATTAAATCAAACCGGATTCCCTTTCGCCTGCAGGGGCCCCTGCTTTTAGGTGAAGGACGGGCCCCCGGGGCCTGGGCTGGGTGAAGCCTCTCTCCTCCAAGTTGGCTGCTCTCCCAGCGCCTTTCATAGCGGCTGTCGGCTGTCGGTGACACTCGGGAGAACCACAGATTTGCAGGATGCTCCGTCGCCGGGTGGAGTTTGTTCTGGGCAAAGCGAAAGCGATTCCATTTGCAATCTTACTTTTCGCCATCAGTCACTGCCGGTGACATGAAGAGGTAATAGAAGTGCCCAGGAATCCTGCATTTTATTCCCACTCGGCAGCATTTCTCTTGCCAGGGAAACATAAATTCAGTCCATTTTTGTGCAGATTTTGCAAAATTAGTCTCTCTCCTTCTAGCTCTGTGGGTGTACTCAATGCAGGGACCAAGGGATGGTTCCGCCCTGCAGTGGAAGATGGTTCCCAGAGGAAGGCTCATCTGGGGAGAGAGGTAGAAAGGGCACGGGAAGCCCAGTGGAGACACCTGTCAGCGCACAGGTGTAACAAGTCAGGGAGCTGGGATGGGGAGGCTTTCTGCATCACCTGGCCACTTCCAGCCTTTAGTGCAATGGTTCTCCAGGGGTGCGTCCCTGCACCAGCCGCCGCAGCAGCATCACCTGGGAACCTGTTAGGTCTGCAAATTCTCAGACCCCACCCCAGACCAGCTGAACCAGAAACTCTGGGGGTAGGGTCCAGGGATCCATTTGAACAAATTTTCCAGGTGATTCCGAGGCCCTCCGGAATGGGAGAATCACTATGCGATACGTGGGACTCAAAGAGCCACCCAATAGCAGCATCCGGGAGCCCGTTAGAAATGCAGACTCGCAAGCTTACCCCCAGACCTGCTGAATCCAGACCCTCATTTCCTCAAGTTTCCCACGCGATTCTTCCAGCCGTCAAAGCTTAAGAAACTCTGCCTTAGTATTTTTGCCACTCTGTCTCGGTCTGATGGACGGGGTGGGGGCAGGAGAGCTCTTGAGCTTTGGAAGCAATGGACTGGAGCTGGGGGTAGCATGGAGACACCAGTGGCTTTTAGAGAGAGAGGGTCTGGGGCAACTGGAGTTGGGCATCTGGGGGTTAATTAGAAAGGTACAAACAATTGAATCTGACTCGAACTTTTCCCATGTCAGAGTTAAGGCAAAAATCATCTCAACAGGCTCAACCGGGATGTCTGATTCCTTAGGAACCAAACTGACATCTTGTCATCGTTGTCAAATCTTTATGACATCCCCACCAAGAGAGAGCACAGGAGAGCGTACGATTTGATTATTTGATGATGGCCTTCAGATAATTTTATATATTCTGGGATGTCACAAAATCAAACCTACTCGTCGCCAGGTTGGGATCTGTTGCTATGGAAACCATGAGCGCCGAGACTGGGATTTCGGACCTTGTTCCCAACTCTGACCTCTGATACCAGTCACTCCACTTTTCTGTGGCCCACTCCCACTTCTTACACTGGGAGCTCGTGAACTGTTGCTGGGTCAGTGTGTTCATGGGGAAGAAGGGGTCGGGGCTTCCTACTCCGCCACCTTGCTGACATCACTGTCTCCCACTTTTTAAGTGTCTGTTCTGTGCCAGCCACAGGGATTCTCACTTGCTCTCCCCCGCCCAGTGAGGTCATCAGCCCCATTTTATAGAAGTGAGAACAGAGGGACAGAGGGACTGGCAGCTCCTAAGTGCCAGAGCTTTTTCAAAACCCATCATCGTCCATAACATAGGTTGGATGACCATTATTCTATCCGACCTCAGTTTGCCCAGGTTTGAAACGATGAGAAGGATGCCACTTTAGTTCTCCCTCCCAGGTTTGTTGTAAAAACAAGAATTCAGAGTTTTTAAGGACTTCCAGCCAAAGGGAAGAAAGAGCCTCCCCACCCCTCACCTCCACTCGGTCTGATGTTTGGCTGAGGCCAACTGGTATGGCAGTGGCTGGTGGCCTTTCTGATTCCTCAGTCCCTGGGCATCCCTGGTTGTCATACCCCTGGAAAAGTCACCCCTGCCTCTGCCCACAGATGCAAGAGCAGGCTGGGTGGACATGAGGACGTGACTCAAAGTTGGCTTGGCAACTCTCTGCCTGAGCACGAACTATTAGCAGCAGGGACACGGAGAGGATGAAGGAGCTGTGATGAATGGAGCCTCGAAATTACCTCGGGGATGACACTGTTTGATTAAGCCAAGTACTCTCCGTGGCACCTCAGCTGGCAATTGCTCATTTATTTATCTTAGAAGAAGAACTAGACACTTAGACACTTCACCTAGACACTTCTTCATAAACTCCAAACTCAGACCAGCCTGGACATGGTGGTCCAGGGACACAAACTTTCATTATCTCGGGAACAGTGGCCTGACTCCGCACCGCTCACTCCCTCGGCCGGGGTCCAGGGCAGTTCCGTGTCACCTGCCTCTGACACTCTTTTCTCTCCCCCTTCCACAGAAGTGCACCCTCCATGTACCATGAGCACCCCAGAAGCCACAGGGCTGGGCTCAGAGCGTCACCTCCAAGGTAGCTCAGAGGACTGGGGTCCCCCACCTTCAGGTCATGAGACCCCTCGAGGAGTTTTCTGGGACAAGGCTGAGTGGACCTTGGAGCCTTCGAGCTCGCTGGGAGCTGGGGTAAAATGGGGCTGGGAAAGGGCAGCTCTGAGCCAACCGCATCCGGGAGGCTGAACAGAGTCCAGAAGAGAATTTCTGGAGAGACTCACTAACTCCCTGTTAGTGGTGTCTGTTTCCTCGTCCGGACCCTGAGGGATGAAACCCACCAGCCACCATCACTGAGGACAGGGCTTGGGCCAGCCACAGGGCAACCTTCAGATGTAGCCCCCCACCTAACCGGAAGGTGCAAACTTCCCTCCAGTTTCTGCTTGGCCTTTTCTCTACTGAAGTCTGAGGAGCTAATTGCTAGAAGGGCTTTTAGAGATCACATGGCCTCATCTCCAGAATGAAAGAGAGAAGCAGATTGCTGGGGCTCCTGCTGGCTCCTGCCAAACCCCAATTAAAACTTGAGACGTGTCTATTGAAGAGCTGGGTCAGAACCAACCACAGTGGGAGGCAGGATCCTCCTGCCCCTCCCCAGGCTCTGCTGAGGCACCAGCGCCCCCAGCCCCGGGGAAGCAGCACCCTAGGAGCAGAAGGGTGCCTGCGTGCATTTGCTTACCTGTTCATTCATTTGTTCAACAGCTGTTTGTGTCCCACTATGTGCCAGATACCAATAGGCGTGGGGGTATACTTTGTACCCTAGAAGGGTTAACAGGCTAAATGGCCTGCCCCGGGCTGAAAGTAAAGCCAAAGAGGGGCCAGGAGGGCCTCAGAAAAGACCCAGTAGGTCCCCAAGTGTTTGTTGAATGAATGGACGGATGAGGAGGGGACTTGCCTGGAAACTAGGTCCCCTGAGGTTTGTGCCCTAAATGACCAGCCTTGTGGTCCATCTCTTTGCACTTGCCCCGCCCCCTTCTGGAACTGGACTTAGATTCCCAGGCATTTATTTGGTTTCCTGACTACCTGAGGTCCAGGGGCCTCCCATCACCCCCACTGGGGAGCCTGGCGTGATCTGTCATCTGCCCCGCTCGGCACATCTTCGACGCAACTCCAGGCTCACCGAGGGGGTCATTTATTTCCTCCCTGGAAGTGTCTGGGTTGTCGGAGGAAGCAGTGAGTTATGAGGCCAGGGAACCTCAGTTTCTCTCAGGCCATATTTCAACCTGGGCAATCCTGGAGCAGGATGCCACGCAAGCTGCTAGGCTATTTCCCCAGCCCTGATGGGCCACCTCTGCCAGGAGGGACAGGGAGCCACCACTGAAAGCCCAGGGAAGGGGGTCCTCTGTGGAGGCCAGTCCAAGGGGCCGATCTTTGCTCCATGCCCAGGAAGCACAGACATCTGAGCAGCAGACGGGCGGCCCCATGATTCATGTTTCTGGCCTTTGACGGACCCTCTCCTCTAGGAACTGGGACCTTGCAGATACCCAGGCTCGGGGTGGGAACTGTGTCTCCCACCCGGGCCTCTTTGGGGGAGAAGGATCTGGAAAGGGCAAGTCTGGACCCCAAGGAAAGTATCAAGTCTCCTCACCTCAGGGCTACTGTGCCTCCTCTGTCCTCACCTGCTTCTTCTCCCCCAAACTCAGACTCCCCCGCTCACGAACCCCAATGTGCAAAAATAGCCAGGTGGTTTCCAACCCCGTAAGAGGCAGATAGATAATGACGGAGCAACCTGGTGCAGCAGTAACAAAGTGTCCGTATTATAGCACTTTACATCTTGATATCCATTCTCCTCAACGGGCTTATCTGTAAACCAACTGAATTCACACCGGGACGCCAAGAAAAGAGCTGTCATATAATAGATAGGGGCTCCCAGAAAATGAACATTTACAAATGGCTGTAGCATTTACTTAAAATGTCATGCCAATTGCTTGCTGTTGTCTTTATGCAGCGAGATTGATTTTACTGCTCCTTCGAGTCCTCAGCCTTGATGGGTAGTTTTTAATGCAGCAGGGAGATGCTTTTTGTATTTAATGTATAAATAAAGCATGCAAAGGCATGGATGGGCTCTTTAAGGGGTAGCCTTGGGAGCTGGCCAAGCCTGTTTTTCCTGGATCCTCCTCTTTTTTCTCCTCTTCCTCCTCCCTCTGGGAGAAGTTGGGCCTGGGCAAGGTCTGAGCTGATCTTATTCATGTATTCAAATGTATGCAGATGTATGTATTTTGTTTAACAAGCTAATTCATTTGCCAGGCCAGGCAGTTAGGGGTTTTCATAGCGTAATACCCGCACTTGATTCTGCCTTCCACACCCGATTATGCCCTGGGGTTTTACTTGGAGAGTTTACGGAGTTGCAGCCTGCTATGGGATGGGGGCAGGGCAGCTTGCTTCTTGCACAAAATGACTGCGAGGTCTCCTCAAGATGACACCAAGGGCTTTGCCCAGCCTCCCCCCGGTGCCCTAGAAGCCACAGAAGCCAGCCCACGGTTGACAACGCTTGGGACGTTCACCTCTCTCCTCAACGCCCCCTCCCCACCAAGAGACCTCCCTTATCCCTAAAAAGTGACTTACAACCATCCTTTGGCTGGCAGCCCCAGATGGGAGACACAACCCTCCACCTGTCCCCAGACCCAGTGTGGTGTCCCCTGTACAAGGCAGCCCCCTCCCTCCCCCAGCCCCAGCCCCCGTGTCCGGGGTCCCCTTCTACTTGAGGAAGCAGAAAGGCAGAGCTAGGGAGGGAGGGACAGAGAATTCTCCCTCCGTTTTGCCAGGGAAGACTTCCCACAGCATTTAGGAGCCTCGATATCGCCCTTGCTGTCGAGAACTTTGGCTGCACCTGCTGGGGAGTGGCATTTCCATCCAAGTTGCTCAGAGTTTACAGATCTGGGCGAGACCCAAATCGCCTTTAGATGCTGGCTTCTCCTTCGACCAAGGAGTTGGAAGCATCTGGCTGCTTATCATCATTAATGGCAATCATAACTCCTCACCCGGTGTCCCGTACTGTGGGAGAGTCTGCTCACCTGTCATGCTACCAGATCACAGGGGCGTTGGCATTAACTCTGCTCATTTGTTCAACAAATATTTATTGAGGACTTATGGGCCGGGAGCTGTGCTAGGGGTTGGGAACAGATCAAGAAGCACAACACACTTGGTCTCTGCGCTTGGGAGCATCTATATTCTGGTAGGGATGGAGACAGGCATTTTGCAGCTCTGACAGGCCTAGTACCTTCCGCACAGGAGACCACAAGTGGGCTGCTTTACCAGCAGCAGATGGGGAAGGATTCAGGGCGGGCTTCTCGGAGAAAGTGCTATGGAAGCTGAGGCCTGAGGGATGAATAGGAGCTGGCCAGGCTGGGATTGAGGAGGGATGAAATACGAAGGCATGTTTTCTGGTGGAAGGGACAGTATTTTCCAAGGCACTGGAAGCAGAGAGGGCAGGAGTTTCCCAAGTCACATGACTAGGATGCAAGCATGGGGCCAGTTTCTTTAACCAACCTGCTTTGGGGGCCCTGGTGGGAAATTTTATAGGTGGGGAAACTGAGGCCACAGTCAACTCAAGTCTCTTAACTCTGGCAAGTACCCTTCCTCTTAAGGTGAACATCAACAAGGCAGCCCCTTCCGTGGGGCTCTCAGACAGAATAGACAGCTGTGGTTATCCGTGCTGGTCCTAAAACATGATTAGACAGAATCTAAATAATGATTGAGATTAATCATCTGCAAATGACCCTCAGCAGAGACAAGGAAATAATAAAGGAAACTGATGTGCTCAGAGTGTTATTAATTACTTAGGTCCAGGACCTGGCCCGTTGATGTTCAATAATTGGATGAAGGAAGAAGAGACTGCCTTCCTCCATGGCATCGCCGGCCTCTCCCTGTCCCTGTCCTGAGCACTGAAATCCTCAAAGTCAGCTTCAGAGCCTACTCGAAAAACAGGGTCAACAAATCGACCATAGAAGCTTGGAGCCCAGAGAGACCTAAGAGTTCACCTTGTTCCAACCTGTTTCTTATGCAGACGGGGAGACGGAGAGCTGGTGACAGGGAAGGATGCTGCCTTGGTCTGCTCCGGCTGCTATAACAAAATACAAAACAAAACAATCATCATTTATTTCTCACAGCTCTGGAGGCTGGAAGTCCAAGATCAAGGCCCTGGCAGACTCAGTCTCCTGCTGTGTCCTCACTTGGCAGAAGTGGGGAGGAGCTCTCTGGGTCCCTTTTATAAGGACACCGGCCTCATTCATGAAAGCTCCACCCTCAGGATCTGGTCACCTCCCAGAGGTCCACCTCCAAATACCATCACTTTGGGGGTTGAGTTTCAGCACATGAATTTTGGGCGTGGGGTGGGGGTGAGACACAAACGTTCAGTCTACAGCAGATGTGTCTAAAACAGTAAGAATTGGTGCTAGAATAAGAACCAGAAGGAAGGGCTTTAGATTTTTTTGCTCTGGTCAAGCCTTGAAAACACAAGTGTTCTCTTCTAAGAAAAGCAGCTACAGGCACTTCCTTGAAAAGTCTACTCCCACACCTTGTGCAGGGGACCCGGTTACCCTGGCAACCACTCACTGTCAGGGGAGGCTGTACTCTCTCTGAAGGCAGTTATGGGTAAGCCAGACCAAAGGGAGGCCAGCAGGGGGCTCCATATTGGATGTGGGTCGTCTCAATGATCTGTTACTGGGTAACAAGTCACCTCAAAACTTAGTGGATTAGTAAAGCCACCACTTTATTATCTCTCGCAATTTCCGTTGAGTCAGGACGGGCCACAGTAGAAACCTGTCTCTGTTCTCTGATGTCTGGGGTTCTAGATGGAAAGATGAGCAGGTGGAGGGCAACTCAAGAGTGTGAGGCTGGAATCATCTGGAGGCGTCTTCCCTCACAAGTCTGGTGGCTGGTGCCGGCTGTTGGCTGGGACTTCAGCTGGGCTGCCAGCCAACCCTCCTACGTGGGGTCTCTCTGTGTGGGCTAGTTTGGGCTTCCGAACAGCATGGCAGCTGTCTGCAGGAGATCAAGGGGGAAGGGCCTGGCATTTTTATAGTCCCGTCACTCGGTGTCACTTCCATATATTTGACAGGTCAAGGCAGCTACAGAGGTCCTCGCAGGTTCTGGGCGAGGAGCCTCAAGGTCAGACTGAAGGAAGAGATGCTATTAGGGGGCCGTCTTTGCAAAACGCTGTCGGTGCATAAACAGGGCCTAAGCAACCTAATCGAAGTCATTTATTAGGGACGCCTGGGTGGCTAGGTCGGTGAAGAGTCTGCCTTTGGCTCAGGTCATGATCTCAGAGTTCTGGGATCGAGCCCTGCATCTCGCTCCCTGCTCAGCGGGGAGTCTGCTTCTCCCTCTGCCTGCCACTACCCCTGCTTATGCTCTCTCTCTCTCTCTCTCTGCCCCCCCCAACAAATAAATAAATAAATCTTAAAAAACCCAAATTCATTTATTAAAAAACCAGACTTAGTGAGTGACTGTTGCGTGCCAGGCACTGAGCTAGGAGCTCAGTCTTCTCGTGGGGAGTTTGAAGAAAAGCACACGGAAGCTGCAGAGGGGTTGCAGGGGGAACCGGACAGAAGAAGCTGGGGGGGCGGTCCCTGGCCACTGGCCTTTCCCTGAGAAGCAGGCGTCCCTCTGTATAGATGCTCCCGTCCATCTTCACCCTCGCCCCCAGCAAGGGTAAGGTGAAGGCTACCTGGCAGGGCCACGACAGCCGGGGTCTGGACAGGCAGTGCTCCTGCCACAGGGTGAATGCGGCCCCTGAGCCCCACAGGAGAAAGAGAAATTCTGTGTCTGCAGCCTCCCACGGAGCAGGGTCACAGGGCCCGCTGCCCCTCCCACTGAGCACAACCCAAACACCAGCACTCACCCCTGCCTTCCACATCCCAGCAGAGCCAGGCGTCCCTGCTGCTCCTTCCTCCCATCACAGAAGCTGTACCAAGGCTCTTCCTGGCCCCCAGCCCCCCAACCCCTTCTGCGATGGGCTGAAGCCTCACAGGGGCACCTGGACTGACTTCTCCCCTCCTACCCAAAGATTTCTGATCTGACATCGCTCTTTATTTTTATGCACCCCTGATAACTCTCAAAGACCTCTCAGAGGCCAGTTAATACTTGAATACAGCCAGCCACGGGCAGCTCACTTCCACCCATGTTTTTGCAGACAGCTCTTACCCCTTCGGAAGTTCTGCCATCTCATTCTACACAGAGAACTCATCTCTAGATCCTACTGTGACAAAAGAGCCTCTCTCGCTGCACCAAAATAATTATAGATTAAGGGATCTCCCCAGGCAGGGCCCGCACTCGTGTTTATGTATAAATAGGGAGCCTTTGAAAAAGTTAATTGTGGTGGTGGAGGATGGTGGAGACTTCCCAGAGAGGTGGGGATGGTTTTAACAAAACAAATGTGTGCTGTGAGCCCCTGAAGAGGAAGGACCTGTGCAGCAGAGGGGCCGAGGCCGCTGCCCAGTAGGTTGGGCAAGACACGGGAAGAAGGGTTAAGATCCGGGAGGAGCTGTTTAGGAAATGGTGATTTTAGACAGGAAAAGGAGGTCAGGGGGAAGCTGGATAATTTGTTCCAGAGCAGATCTGATGAGGGGAAAGGCTAGGAGGAAGGGCAAGAGAAAGTAAATATGAAGCCATCAGCATTCCTAGGGTGAACAGAGGCCAGGAGAGCGGTTAATGGGGAGGCTGGCCACTGAAACAGCTGTTTCCAGCAGAAGCCAGACTGGAGAGACCTGGGGTCGAGGCAGAAGAGCACCTGCTTCTGCGGAAACTTTAAGGCGTAAATGGATAGAAGTCAGAGGCGGAATAAGTCATCGGCTCGTTCATTCATTCATCCTTTCATTCAAAGATCACTGCATTTCTACTTTGTGTAAAGCACTGAATGACTCTGCACACCCCCCCCAACCCCAGCCCCAGGGGATTCAGGGAGAGCCTGCACCAGGGCCTTACCTCCAGGGCGGAGCCGAAGGACATTCTCAGCAACCTGGAATAAGGAGTAAGGAAGCCCGGAGAATGCCACTGACAGAGGATCTCATTTTGGGGTGTTTGGGAGCCAAGGAGGAAATGTGGCCCCTGCAGAGAGTAGAAGCCCTCCTGTCTCACCTGCGGCTTAAACAAGCCACACATTTCCTAAATCCTGCCCGACAGCTCCCTGGTGCTCTCTGTAGCCTGTGCGAACGCCTCACTCCGGCTTCCCGAATCCTCAGTGCACCTGGCCCTGCACCTGAGGGCCACCTGCTTTGTCTCCTCCCTCCCCTCTGTCACCTGAGCCTCTCAGACCCACTCTCTCCCACCCCAGGCCCTGGACCAGATCTGCCTCTTCTTAGACAAGTTACCTGGAGGGGTGGGGGGTGGAGAGCCTATGGGGCAGGGATTTCCTCCGTCAAGCCAGTGAGGGCTGCCATTCCTAGGGGATCTTCCATTCAGCCAGGAGCACGTGGAAGCGCGCTGCAGCCCCATCCCCATCCCAGCTTTTAGGGGGACGAAGCTGAGATTTCGAACTCCCTCTCTTTGATGCATGGGTCCATCATGCTGCTGGTTCTAGGCTCGGTGGTGGGACCAAAGCTGTGATCAGTCATCACTCCTCGAAACCCAGCAGGGGTCTTGCTGAGGAGGTGAGCAGATCTGGGCCTGGAGCCTGGGGACCCAACCAACAAAACCCACCCACTGCCTTCCCCTACACACCCCCCTTTCCTCGCTTGCTAGAGGTCAGATTATTGCAGAGACCAAGGGCACCTTGGGTGTAGCACTGAAGCCACAGAGCAGGGGACTGGAAAGACTCCCTCTCCTTGAGTCTAAAGGTGGGGGTGAGGAGGATGGGGCTGGAGGGGGAAGATAATCATACCTTTGATAGATCTGATCAATGTGAGAACATTATTCTTTCATTTTCAAATTGCTCTCGGCCATGAGGACACCTGCACCCCACGTACCCTTTACTTTCTGCTCTAAACTAAAGGCAGACAGATTTATACCCAGGCCAGAACCGCCTCCTCTGACTGACCTCAGTCAAGGACAAGGGTAGAACCAACCTGTCTTCCTCTTCCTTGCAGCTCTTTCTGCCCCTTCCTGGGCAATACCAGGGATTGTGGCTTTCATGAAGCCACCTAAAAAGTGGAGCCTTCCCTGGGCTCATTGGTGGAGCAGGAGGCCTCGCTGCCCCAGAAAGAGTGAGCAGCTGGCCATTCATAGCTGCTTAGCTTGCCAGTGACTCAGTGAGCCCTCCCATCCTCCACCATGGCTGACGTCACCGTTCAAAAGTGGCCCTCCCTTCATCAAGAAGGCAAGTGACCCTTTCTCCTCTCCCTTCCACAAGGAGCCTCCAGCTCAGAGACGCTGATCCAGCCCTGTTCCAACGGCGGCTTCTGAATCACGAGTGTTCCTGCATCGCAACCAGGACCCAAGGGCAAAGTGCCAGCCCCAGCCACTCCCCCCACGCCCCCCTCTAGCCCAACCCACCCACATTGGCCCCAGTGGAGGCTGGCCTCAGGCAGGGAGGAAGCCCTCACAGTGCTAGACCATCTCAGGTTCAGAACCCAGGCCCGGCGGCTTGGGCTACCTCTCCATGCCCTTGGGGCACTGGTCCAGAGCTAGTAGGCTCCAGGCAAGCGCGTGGGGGGGGGGGGGGGGGAGACTTACTTCTCTACTCCTCCGAATGCTGTGCGCTTAGCAGGGCTCACCTGGCCCTCTGCCCTGATGGAGGAGAGAAACTCCCTGGAGATAAAGGGAAGAGGAAGAGGAAGAGCCTGATCCACAGGAGCAAATCCGGCCGTCCCTAGATTGGAGCTGTGCCCAGCCCCGCAGGACTCCGTTCTGAGTCTGCACCACCGAGCTTCTCCGAGTGCATCCTCCTCATCAGTCTGGAGTGCTGACAGCCTGGTGCTGCCTGGATCTTCGGATGGTTTCTGAGACCCCAGACGTCAGCTGAGCCAGCCCCTCCACCACCCTTTACAAAGCCAGAAAGGCTCCCAGTAGTCAGCATGGTGTTAACTCCTTCCCTCCTTCGAGGTCCTTCCTGGGCCTGGTTGTGCCCCCTCCAGCTGGTTCCCGCTTGCTGCTGTGGCCTCGTGGGAGGGAGGTGGGGGCTGGTGGCCCCTACAGAGGCCCAGGAGCTCCCCTCTCCTCTGCCTCCTCCCCACCCTGCCCCAATCTCCGCTGTATACTCCAGCTCCAGGAGGGCCTGGACCAAGGGAAGGGAGTGAATGAGATGAAGCATTTCACAAGGTGTGAAAGCCTTCAGAATACAGTGAGATGCAGACTTGAAAGGAGAGAGTGCCAGTCATATGCTCTTCTGAACTACTTCCGGTTTGGGGATGCAAAACTGGAAATATGGCATTTGGAGATGCGGCACTTGGGGGATGAGGCATTTGGCCAAGCTCAGATTGGACGGGGCACCCCAAGACCCAGGGGAAGGCTGGACGGGTTGGGGCAACCGGCTCTTTGGCAGGGCTTGCTTTATCTCCAGGCTGTGAGGAAAGAGGTGCCCAAGATGGGCATGGGCAACTGGGGGCTCAGAGAATGTCCTTTCCTGAAGAGTTATAGGCAGCAGGGGCTGCCCTGCAGTCTCTGTCCTTCCCTTTGAACTCTGTGGAAGGGGGCTGCAGGACTTGGAGTCTCTTGGCTTGGAGGGACCTGGCGGACACGGGACTCGGGCACCGGGGCCATCAGCTGAGACCCGTGGAGCCCGCAGCCTGAGGGAGCAGCAGAAAAGGCACGGCTCTGGGCATCGGGGAGGAGGATGATCCACGAGCTGGCACAAGAGATGGGGACAAATCTAGTTTGAGAGTCTCCAAAGATGATCTTACTCAGCAGCCTCACGCTTTTCATCTGGAACTTATTGGAAAACCTTGCTAAGGGGATCAGCTGTCTCCAGGGCTCCAACTCCCCACTCCCAACCAATTGGCACTCGGGCCCTGTAAAGTATTACTTCTCGACACCATGAGCATTGTATGTTCCTGACAGGATAAGCCCGCCACAAATTAATACCTGGGGCAGATCCTAAAACACAATTCTTCCTGGCTGCAATAATGCCAGCCAACCCCTCTATCTGAGCTGACAGATGCAGTAAATCTTTCATCGTTGCAATATATACATTGTTTTTTTGCCTCCAGTACCCGGAATGGCCCAGACAATAAACTTCACCTCCCTTTATGATTATCGATGTGTTACGGGGGGCCCCTGCAGTCTGCACCGCCAGCGACAAGCCAAGGGCCCCTTAGCGGCCATCAGGGAGCCCCCCCCTCCACAAGCCCTCAGCAGCTCTGCATCCCCACACTGGGACTGGGTCCCTAAGCTGCTATCCTCCCGGGAGACCAGGGCGAATAAGTCTTCCCATCTGGGCCGCTGAGAGTGGCGCTAAGGGAGGACGAAGGGGAGTTCAGTCCCTGTCGTACAAGAGAGATGGGGACATTAGCCTGGTGCCAATGAGGGCAAGGGGAGAACCCTGGGACACGAACGCCCTCTGCTTCTCCTGGTGCTAGCCCGGATGGAGCCCCGCATCTGGCTCCCTGCTCAGCAGGGAGCCTGCTTCTTCCTCTGCCCCTCCCCCACCACAGCTGCTCATTCTCTCTCTCTCTCAAATAAAATCTTAAAAAAAAAAGACACCAGTCATTGGATTTAGTGTTCCCTCCAATCTAGTATGACCTCCTCTTAACTAATTAATCTGCAGAGATTCTATTTCCAAAGTAAGGACACATTCTGAGGTTCAACGAGGACGTGAATTTGAGGGGAGGACACTGTTCAGCCCATGACAGTAGCGGTGAGGGCTGACTCTACCCGAAGTTCTTCCAACAAGGCCCCCTTCTTGCTAACCCGCAGCTTCCCCCGGGGAACACTCCCTCCAGGGGACACCCTTGGCATGCTGTCCCCTGGCAAGATCTGCTCGGAAGCCAGGGAAGTCACCTCACTCCACTGCTCCTCGAAGGCTTGAGCCTTCCCGGGAAAGCTCTGCCCCCAACCCTCCCGCTCCCCGTCTGGCTGCAAAGAGCTGAGCCCGTCCACACCTCGGTCACCTTCTCTCAAAGAACTAGCACCTGTGCCTTCCGTCTCCCCTCCAGACTGGTCCCCTGGGGACCGTTACCCACCGTAGAGTCTCAGCTGCCACCCAGGAAGCCCATTCCCAAACTGCACGTTTAAAATATACACTAGCTTTTTAAGTACCACTTGAAGCTGACAGGGAGACGGATTTTTATCAGTGCTGAATGCCCACCTCAGGCTGCTAAAATTCATCTTGGCTTCATGTGATGGGTAATAACTCCCACCTCCCCCGCTGTATTACGAGGCACGGCACTTGCCTCTCTGTGTAGAGCTCGCACGCCCCGCCCGGGGTCCCGGAGCTCACATGGCTTCTCCTCTCCGCGGGCCTCAAGCCCACCCGCCGTGGCAGCCCTGGGGGGCCAGGAGGGCCCCACGATGACCCCCTGTCTCCAGTGCTCGGGTCATGCTGCCCGGGGACATGGGGACACTTGCTGTACATCCGGGTGCCCTCCTGTTTAATTACTGGAGAGAGGCCCTCTTGTCACCTGCTCTGTGAGTAAATAGTCTCGACATTTTCAGCAACTGACTCCTCTCAAAGGGGCAGAGGGTTCCTCCGGGGCCGCTCTTCTAAGAGAGAGGAGGCCAGGCTGTTTTGCAGAATTGGCTGGTGGAAAGCTACCCTTTGGGCACTTGTCCTTCTCAGCGCCCTCCGGCTCCTCCTCACTGGGAGGGGTCTTTGTTTTCCTAGCCCGCCTCCGAATCTCCATTCCCTCCCCCAGCCAAAAATCAGTTTGTCAAAAGCAAAAGCAGACCCGGTCGTCCGCTGTGCCCTGCTGCCACTGTGGGCCCGTTGAGGCTGGGAGGCTTTGCCACTGACCTTGACACTTGGGGGAGGATGGAGGCCTCACGGTTATGCGCTCACACACGCGGGTGCCCCAGGCTGTCTGCCACGTGAAGAAATTTCCGGAGACTTCTCTGTCCTACATAAGTTGTTAAAAGCCAAGATCAATTTGCTTCTGAAAATAAGGTAGATCAATATGAATGGTGCTGTCTGCGGGGCAGTGTGTGGCCCCCTGGGCATCTGCACACGGGGATGCGTGCTCCCTGCTGCCTTCCTCACTCCAACACCCCCCCCCCAGACCTTCCCCATCTTATTGGCATCTGCTCTCATTCCCCGACTTACCCCATTTTGTCATTCCGGCAGAAACAAGACATTCCCAAAGGAACCTAAATCTGAGGGAGGTGGATGTGGTCCCTAGGGGTGTAGGGGACATAGGGATGCATGGTTCCCAGAAGCAGGGTCCCCTGCCCCGTGGCTCCCCAGCCCCACTCCTCCTCTGCCTCCCCAGGGCCTCCACTGAATTCTGACAGTTTGAGCCCCAGCCCGAATTTCTAGCCTATGACTCATCTTGGGGAGCAGCATGGGAAAGTGAACAGGGGCAGCCACCAGGAAACCCTCTGCTTGCCTTAAATCTTGGCTCTGCCCTCAACAAGGCATGTGTGACCTTGGATATGGGTGATTAAACTCACCAAGCTTCAAGGTCCTCATCTGCTCATCAGGGATGATGAGATCCTGCCTGGGTTACACTTGACACAGAGGAAGCTTCTAATTCATAATAATAATAGTCAACAAATGAGCGGGCACTTACATGTGCCTGATGCTGGTCCAAGCACTTTATTTGTATCAACTCATTTAATCCCCACAATAGTCTCATGATTACCGACCATTATTACCTTCTCCATCTTAGAAATGAGGAAACAGCGGGCCAGAGAGGTTGAATAACTTGCCCCAGGTTGCACAGCTAATAAATGCAGAGCCAGGATTTGAACCCAGGCAGTGATGGGCTTCAGCCCTGGAATTATTATTATTTGGGGCACGGGGGCTGGGTCAAGCTGGGGACAGAGATCAATGCCCGCAGAGCACTGGTCCAGCCCTTGCCCTCAAGAATCTTCCCCTTCCTCCAGGGGGTCTCCAAGGTGAACAGGGAAGACTTCTTCTCCCCCTAGGGTCTTGTCCTGGCAGAAGCTCCAGCCAGTGAGGATGATTTAACCTCATCAAGCCTGTCGTTCCCGCCACGCTCAGCAGCTTCGCTTGGAAAATGATGATGGAGTAAGATTTAAAAGCCTGGAGAATGGACTATTATTTTTATCCAGTGCTAATAAAGGTGAAAGCGTTCTATTTCCCAGTATTAGTGTGGCCCCCACAGAGCCCGCACACTCCCCTGCTCCCCACGAACTCCCAGTCTCCCTACCTCCAGCATCTTCCCAGGTCCCCCTGGGGCCCAGGTTTCCGAGAGCTTCACCACCCCCCCGCCAACCCCAGCTCTCCTGAGAAGCACCCCGAAAGCCTGTGGGACAGCGGGGTGACAAGGTGAGGTGCGTGTTTTACCGCCGAGGATTCACTGGACAGACGTTCAGCATGTACATGCTCTGTCCCGGGGACCGGGGAGTCCGAGGGATCACAGCAGAGCTCCCGCCTCCCACAGCCTGCATTGGAGTGAGGGAGAAAGACGTAGAAAGAGATCGATATATATATATAACCTTGACCGGTTATATATATATAATTCAGTGTAAGGCAAGGATCTGTGTTTCAAAGCAAAATAAAGCAGTGTGGGGGTTAGATCACGGGGAGGAGGGGGCATGAGTCAGGGATGAGGCAGGAAGCAGATGGGTCCTCAACTGGCATAATTGGGAAGATTTCATAGAGGGAAGAAGAGGTGGGCAGGGTCAAGAGGAAGCAATCAGGGAGGGTCGGTGGCCCCGGACCAGCCGGAGTGGGAAGGCTGCTGGCACAGCTCCCAGACCTGAAGGAGCAAGGAAAGAGCAGGTTCCAAAACCTGGAGCGAGCCGGAGCTGTAAAGGCAACAGGACCTCAGCCAGCCTGCCATCCACTAAGGAGGGACCTGCTGCCTCCCAGAGACTTCCACTGGCCAAGCCCAACAGGAAGAGAGAGGGCAAGGGGGCCTGGCTGATGCAGTCTCCTTGGTCAGCTTCCTGTGATACAGAGCAGGGTGGAAGGTCTGAGGTACGGGCCTGGAGGCCTGAATGGGGAACGGGCACCCCGGGCTGCTCTTATTTCGTATTGGGGGCGGGAGTCGGAGAAGACCCTCTGATGAAGTGACATTAAAGCAGATGCCTGAACTGTTCGGTCCCCACCTCCCAATGACGCTCTCACCTTACCCTGCTTTAGTTTTCTCCCCCATCATGACGAGCCGCAGATCCGTCCTGTGCCCCCGAAGGAAGAAGGAACCAGAATGACCTTCCCCCAAGACCAGCCTACAGTGAGGATGGAACAGACAGGAGGGTCGGGCTTTGCAGGGCATCTTGGCTGCAAGACACAGACGTGCCCTGAGCCAGTGGGAGCATCTGTGAGGTATGAGGGTCCTCACCACCCCCTAAGCAGCCTCTGTTACTCCGCTAGAGGGATGGGGAGCCCCTGCAAGGAATGAGCAGAGCTCAGGCCACTGCAGGCCCTTCTTCCTTGGGTGCCTTCATGGAGAGTTGAAGATGGTACAGCTGCTCCCGGAAGCAGGTTCTCTACCTGCTCCTCTGTCCCCCTGGGCAGGTCACACGTGCAGATCTTGCCATGACACCTCGCACAGGCTTGTCTATAAAAGTTGAGTCACAAGGCCACGAAATTTCACTTAATCTCAGAAATAGGTTCAAGAAATTAGGTCCCCCCCATACACACACATGAGCATGCGTGTGCGCACACACACAAACACACACACACATACACACACTGACTTCCACCCCAGGCTTCCAACTTTGCACAGATCACCATCAAATCTCTTGGGATTCCTGAAGACAAGAAAAGGTCCCTGGAATGTCACCCAGATTCTGCCCCTCCACCTGTCATCACAGGCTACTGAACGGCCACCAGACACCCAGAGTGCTTTCCATTCCAGCTCGGCAAAAAGATGAGGGTCTTAGATTCTTTCTCTTGCCTTCGGAAGTCCCTCTGCTTCTCATCTATCACTTTTCTTTCTCCCCAGAGCATCTTTGGAGCTGGTTCTCTAAGAGACCCTTTCCCCAGGGTGCATTCCTGTATGATAACTGGTTTTGTATGGGTTTGTTTTTAGATGCTCTGTGTGCTTCATGCTCATCACCCTTTCCTTGGAGTTGGAAATCAAATGCAGTCAGCTGGCTGGATTCATGTGCTTCATGTTTTTAGAATAAATTTCCAACCCTTGACAGTGACATGCAAAGCTCATGCATAATGATCCTGTCTAGCTCCATCGCCTGCCCCTGTCCCTCTGGCTGAATATATTTCTAGCCACATCAGTTTCCTTTCTGTCCTTTGATGACACCAAGCCCTCTACACCTTGCTCTATCTCATTGAATGTCTTGGCTCCAGCTCCTACAATACATGATTGTCCATTCTCATTCTTTAGGTCCTAACTCAAAAGTCACATCTTCAAAGACATCTTCCTTCTCCAGCCTATTCATGAAATCTCTGCTCATCATCTCAATTCCTTGAGATATCCCAGGCTCTTTCCCTCATAGCACTTACGACTACCTGTAGTTACACTGTTGGTTAATTGCTATTGGTGGTAGTAGTTGTGTGTTTGAGTGTGTGTGTGTGTGTGTGTGTGTTGATCTGTCTTACCCACTTAGATGAGTACTCCTTGAGCTCAGGAACATAGTCTGTATTTGTGTAGTATAAGATTCACCTTGCCTTCTGATTGGGCTTTGCCCCCAGCTCCAGGAATGTCACATCTCAGCTCTTGAAATGTCCTGCTTGGTAAGAGTGTCTGTTCACCTGCAGGCCTTGGGACAGCCAGATAGTTTACACTTCATTGTGTTTTACGGGGTGGTGGGTGGGGAGGTCTTGAGCCACATGGTATCAGCTTGACTTCTAAGGGACTGGAAAGTCAGGTCAACCATGCAGGCAGTCAACCAGATCTAATGATTGAGCCCCAACAAAATCTCTGGACACCAAGGTGCTAGTGAGCATCCTTGGTTGGCAATACTCCTTGAGTGTTAGCACATATCATGGTTGGGAAAAGTGAATGCTATCTGTATGACTCCACTGGGTGAGGACAGCGGGAAGCCCCACACCTGGCCTCTCCTGGGCTCTGCCCCATGAACCTCTGCCCATTGCTGATTTTAATCTGTGTCCTTTTGCTGTAATAAACCCTACCACGAGTAAAACCGTTTTGTTGAGCTCTGCAAGTCCTTCTAGCAGATCACTGAAACTGAGAGCAGTCTTGAGGTCCCCTGATCTCTGTAGTATTGTTTACCGCAGCCCCTGGGACATACTCTCTGCCACCTGCCACACCCTCATCCCATAACACTACTCGCACCCTACCAGACGGCTTCTAATTCTCAGAAAATGCTGAGCTCTCTCAAGCCTCCAGACCTTTGTACAGGCTATGTTTTTCTGTCTGGGGATTCCTTCCTTTTCCTCCACCACCTCCTCAATTTCTCATCACCCTTCCATATCCAGCTCAAACATCACCTCCCCTGGAAAAAAAATCCTGTAAGCACAGCCCCCTCCAAGCCTGGATGAGCTCGCTCTCCTCTGGATTCCCATGGCATCCTACACTAACCTCTATTGTAACTCATGTCATCTGGTTGTAATTGAAAAGGCTTCTGTTTAGCCTTCTCTTCCTTGAGCTATGTTGTATCTGAAGAAGATCTTCTGCCCAGAAGTTAGCCCTTGAGCTCTTTTTGTAGCCAGGAACTGTGTTTCATCTCTAGGTCTTTGCTAGTATGCACTGTGCCGATTACATAGTAAATGCTCATTAAGTGTCTGCATTCACAAATGGATGAACCTCTCAACAATGAGAGGTAGATGGAAAGTTAGGGACATGTTAGTGGGAAATTGTTTTAAACTGATGGCTGCATCGTGTGCTTAGCACCATTTCCAGAAATAGGATTCTGTCTACTCATTTTTACTCCTACAGAAAAAGGCAGAGAAAGAAAAACTACCAGAAGGTTACCCTCTCCAGGAACTGCTTTGGGAATAGAAGTGAACTGCTTTACACCTTGACAGGAAAACCATAGCCCTAAGCTTTGCAGACTGTTTCCCTAATCCTTGACTTGGGTTGTGGACAGTTGAGCTGACAGCCCTCCACACCTGTATGGCAGGCTGACCATGAGATGGTCTAAGAGGACTCCTACTTTCCTCGTGCCTACTCTCCTTGAGTGTGAGCTGGCCTGGGGTGAATTGTTCTGACCAACAGAATATGGCAAAGGTGATGGGATATCACTTCTGAGATCAGTTTTAAAAGATGATGACTTCTGCCTAGCTAATGGACCTTCTCCCTTGCTGAATTTCTTTGCATGACAAGAACTTGAGGGCAACTTCCAGCCAAGAGCCAGCTAAGAACTGGAGCTCTCAGTCCAACAACCATCAAGGATTGGAATCCTGCCAACAACCACAGAAGTGAAGTTGGAAGTGAGTCCTTCCCTAGTCAAGCCTCATCCATGGGACCTTATCCATGGTGGGACCTCATCCATAGCTAACACCTTGGTTGAGAGACCCCAAAGCAGAGGATCGAGCTAAGCCACACACAGATTCCTGACCCCAGAAACTCTAAGATCAAAGTGTGTATTTTCTTAAGCTGTTATGTTTCGAGGTGATTTGTTACATAGTAAGAGATCACTAACCTCTGATCAATACCAGGTCATACCAAACTTTATAGTTAGCAGTACATCGTAGGATTTAAGCCGTGAACTCTGGAGCCAGATGGCCTAGATTCAAATCCCAGCCTTTCTACTTTGTGCCTGTGGAACCTCAGGGAAGTGACTTCACATTAGCTCTCTCTTAGGGGCATAACAGTGTTCCCTATCTCACAGGATGATTGTGAGGATTAGCTCATACACATTAAATGCTTAGAGCAGTGGTAATATTTATAATATTTGTCACTCTTCAATATATCACATAAATATCAATGATATTTGTTATTCTAAGCCATCATGGCCCAAGTTTGAACCTACATGAGCACATATGTTTGATCACATGCCACCCACACAACCCAGTCTTACCACAAGCCCTTGGGGCAGAAAGCAGCCTCCCACAGCCACCCATCACAGCCCAGAAGGCCAAGGTCTGGTCTCACACCCCCAAAGCCCACCTCCTCCCCTTGGCCCAGCATCCCCACCACTCCCACTTTTGGCATACCTGGAGTGGAGTTGCATACATGGGGTGAATCATTCCACTATTTGCAAACACATTTACAGTCAGGATCCATTCTCCCTGATCATTAAGGGGAATTCAATACCAAATCATTACAGTTAAAGCCCATTATGGACAGTCAGAACACAAAACAGGCCATTGCAGGAATACACCAACGCAGTTGAAAGCCTTCCCTCTGGCTGCCATCCGTGCTCATGGTGGAGTGGTCCCTCCAGCCTGGAAGGCTCCCCACATGCTCTCCAAAGCACAGCCACCCATGCCCAGAAAGAGAATCTTTTACGGTTAATCTCTGTGCTGGTTTAGGGCAGACTCAGTTGTAAGAGTTTGCTCTGGAGTTAGGAAGGTCCACCCTGTTGTGATCGCCACAGCGCTAGGTGCGGCTTGGCGAATCTCAGAGGTGTGTAGTTCTTAGAGCACAGATGCCTTTGTGGGTAGTGATGAATTGTCAGGGGAGAGGAGGGGAGATCAGAGGTGGGCATAACCAGACAACATTCTATCCCTCTTCTGCGAGGGCCAGAGAACCTCTATGTTGGCTTCTGTATCTTGGTGATTTTCCCAATTTTCACTGGGAAGTTTGCTGGAACCAAGCCACCTGGAACCAAGCCACCTGCAAAGTGAATGCAACTGGCAAGGTTGTCTGCAGGCCAGGCGTGGATGCTGGAGTTTGGGTTGAAGAGAAGATGGAAATCTTGCATGATAGGATAAGAGGGAAGAAAGCATTCTAGAAGCGAGAGTCCAAGCACAATTTATGTCCTGAGCTGTGGAAATTCTGTCACTGGCTTCCCCTGATAGAGTTTGACCCCCATTTACTTTTTTAAATTGCTTGTGGGCATGCAGACACCTCTGAGGATTGGTATCTCCAGTGTTCCCACCTGGGCCTCCCCTGGGATATGAACCTGTGTGTCTTTGTTCTCTTATCCCCTTAAGGTGATGGTGCAGAGATGTAAAGAAATGAATAAGGCTGTGAATACCCATTGCTACGTGAGACCTGGTGTGTGTGTGTGTGTGTGTGTGTGTGCATGAGTAGATATCCTCAGGAAGACAGGATCAGGTCATTGCTGTCAGAGCTATGCTTCTGATTAGCTTTCTATTCCCAAAGCTAATTGTCAAATTTAATAGGCAGCTGCTATTTTTCGTAAGTGTGTTTGAACTTCGTGAGCCAAGTGACTTATTTTAACAGATAGTCAAAACCCCAGAAAATAATACCTTTTGTATTGTATCTGGCCCAGCAAATGACAAAGGTATGGAAAGGAAGACTACACAGTGTCTTGCACCAGAGCCACGGATTGTTTTCCACTCAACAAATGTGCTGAGGCCAGTGCAAGCAGAGAGCAGCATGAGAGGCACAGGTACAGGATTTCTCTCCCTAAAGCCCAGGCATGCTAAAAGAGAGCCAGTGTGCAGCAGCGAAGCAGACTTGACACCTACGCAGGGCCCAAATCAGATCTGCAGTGTGTGCACAGTCTCCAGGAGGTTGTGTTCTTTGTGTTGAGGATCTCGGTAGGTTTCATGCCACATTCAGTGGGATATGGGATTATACAGGTTTGCAGCTTGTTACCTCTGGCTTCCTACAGCCTTCATGCTGTGCATCTGCAGCTGAGGAGCTGCCAATGGAGCAAACATCTGTAGACTTGCAAGGAAACATCACAACATCCCCAGAGTTTATCCCACTTGCCCTTTCCTCGATGGCTGGGATATAAAGCTAAAGGGTGGTGCTGAGAAGGGGGTGGTTTAGGATACTTAGGATAGACTAGGTGAGTCTCCCATGACAAACAACTCCAAAATCTCAGTCATGCAAATATTCGAAGTCTATTTCTAATTCCTGTTATATTTCCCTTGGGGATCTGTGCCTGCATTGTCATTATGCTTGCTCTGGAATCCAGGCTGATGGAGCAGCCCCCACCATTTGCTGAGCAACATGGCAGAGGGAAAAGAGAGCTATAGTGAGTCTCACATTAGCAATTAAATTCTCAGCCCAGAAGTGACTCAACTCATGGGTCAGAGGGGGTCACGTGGTTCCATCTGACTACAAGGGGTCGGTTAGTCCAACTCTACTGTGTGTGGAGTAGGCAAGGGAAAGGATATTGGACAAATGGCACTTAGCTTATCACAAGGGTAGTTAAAACAGCCCAAAGAGACTCACTGGCGGAAGCAACAAGGAGACAGATTTGATCTACTAAGGAAGAAACTTCCAAACTTCCAAGGACTACTTTGGGTGGAATGGACTACCAGGGGAAGTGGCATCACTTGTAGGGGTGGCTCCAGCCATAGTTGGGAGTGGAATTCAGTCTTTAAGAGCCCTTCCCAATGAATGAAATCAGCTTTCACTGCTCACCTGGTTTTAAATAAAGCTCAGCAGATGGATGGTCATTCGGATTCTTGCAGGACTAGACAGTCTGAAGGAAGAGCTGAAATCAGGAGACAGGGTTGAGGTCAGAGACGGCAGAGTGCAATATGTTATGGACTTAGTTGTCCCTTAGTTAGCTCCTTGTTTATGCCATGGTGCTACTGAGTTTGAGGTTAAGGTTTGTGTTCCCAATTTGTGGCCTCATGAACTTGGATGTGGCTCTTTCCCCAGTCAAGCCTTCAGATGAGACCCCAGCCCTGGCCAGCACCTTAAGTTCAGTTTGTCAGAGGCCTTGAAAAGGAGGACACAGCTAAGCTATGCCCAGATTCCTGACACATAGAGACTGTGTGTCACACACTGAGCTAATCAGTGTGTGTTGTCTAAACCACTGAATTTTGTGGTAATTTGTTACTCAGCAATAGGTAATTAATGCAAGGCAATCAATTGGAGGAGAGGTGGCACATACATTCGTGTTTGGGATTTGGGCTAGATCTACGTCAGAGAGGAGAGCCGGGAGCACCTCAAAAACCCTTACATAGAAAGTGGCAAAGAGGTGGCTCAGATCGTCTGCTGAGCCAGGCTGAGGGTCCCTTATGGCTTCCCAATATGTCACCAAGGTGGAAAGGTCTGGAATTGGGTGAGTAGTAAGCTTAACTAGTGAGAGCCTCACTCTGCCTTTCTCATAGATGGTCAGTTAAGTCACCTTCAAATATGAAATCAGAAGTTTATGGAAGGGTCTGATAATAGCTGCCATTTTGGGGATCAGCTGCTACAGCCTGGGCCTGGTTCTTTGGTCAACATGATATCAACTCATTCTTGTGATGAACTGAGAAGTAGGTGCCATTATCCCTATTTGAGCATTAGGAAATTGAAATTCAGAGGACCAACTGACTCACTGAGGTCATTCAACTTGTAAATGGCAGGCTGGGTTTGAACCCACAATGGGCCCCAAAGCTGGTCCTCTTTCTACGACTATCCTTCCCCAACCCCACCCTCCAGGCAAACAACAGGGCCTTGAGGAAGCTCTACTCCTGCTGCTTCCCTTCCGTAGGTCCCAAATCTGGAAAACAACCCCACCCCAATGTGTCCGCAATAAAAGAAAGCTGACCCCTTCCAGCACCTTGTCACAGCCAACCCTAATCACGCTTAGCCATCATCCCAGTCATAAAACTCCATCCCTGTTAAATGTTTCCTTGCCCATCAGCACCCCGATTGCAAAATATAACAATGCCACCATCTTTTGCTTAATTTAAAGATATTTATGTCACACTTTGAAATGTCAAACGTTTTCATTAAAATCTTCTCACACTTGGGCTGACAAAGGGATGCGGGATCTTTGGGAGACACTTTAATCTCAATCAATTAGGGATAAAGTAGTCCTAGCAGTGTGGCAATAAAAGAACACTTTAATTTTAGAGCTAATTAAATACCAACAATTGGAATGCGGCAACAGACACTTAACCTGCAGTAACCCATTATTTATTAGGAATATAATGCACTGACTCTGGGTATGATGTGAGCTCTCGTCATTTTAATATCAGCTGTCACAGGCCAGAGGCTCCCTTTTGTTTCACTCCAACACAATCATTTCCCAGGCCCCACCAGGATCCCCTGGGCACCCGTGCTCGACACAAGATTAATTAAGCTGGAGCCCCACACAGGACTGACAGGCACAAGGGTGCCTGTGACCAAGGGAGGGCAGCACCGGCAGGTGACATGTAACAGGTTAGTCCAAGGGGACAAATCTGGGCTTTGAAATGGACCAGGTAGGATGCTTTCGGCTGCAAGTAACAAGAAAAAACCCAAAACCAACAACTCTACCTCTGAAGTGCTTTAACAGCAAGGGTTTGTGATTGCACATAAAGAAAAGGTGGGGGGCAGGTGGGGTTGCAAAACTGGATCATTCAGAGGCTTGATGACACTGACAGACACTTGGGCGCTCTTTTCTCTCCCGGACTTGCTGCCCTTAGCGGGTGATTGATGTCACATTTCATGGTGTCAAGATGGGCTGTGGTCCTATCACACAAGATAAGGTCTTGCAAAAAGGAGGATCCTTCCTTCTGGGCGTGATTTCTTTTTCACCATTTTTTTTTTGATGGAATTTTTGGTTTACCATAAATTTAGATTTGCTGAAAAGTGGCAAGATAGCACATAGAGTCCCCACCCAGTTTTAAGCAAACTGTGGATTTTATTCGGGTCTCCCTAATCTTTCTGATCTGGGGTCCTGGGTGGGAGACTGTACTGCAGCCAGTCATCAGGTGTCCTCAGTCTCCTCAGGTGCATGACAGCTTCCCCGTCTCTCCTTGATTTTGGCACCTCGATGGTTGTGAGAAGCGCTGGTCACTTATTTTGTAGAATGTACTGGAGTTTCACGTCTGGTGTTTTTCTCATGGTTTGACTGGAGTTATGGGTTTCGGGTGGAGAAGACCACGGAGGTGAAGCAGCTTCTCATCACATCATATCAGGGGGACCCGATTTCACATGACTTATGTGAATTGGGATCACTGGGCAAGGTAGCGTTTGCCAGATTTCTCCATGGAAACCCTTCTAAAGAAAGCTTTCCCCAGAGCCTCCTAGCCCATCTCACCCTGGTCCCCTGTGCACCCCCTAACCACTCACTGATGAAGGGAATCAAATAGGCCTTCATCCATCACAATTCATGCCTGGGGGGCTTCGGGCGAGTAGGCAGGGGGTCACTATCCCTGAATGCACTTGTAAAAAGAAGTCTCTGCTAGTAAGAATGGGGTGACCGGTGGATGTGGGGAGAGGGAGTCACCAGTAGCCAGACCAACATCCAATAGCGCCTGCCTCAGAAAGCCATTGGTGTGCATTTCACTCCATGTCCCAACCCCCAGGCTTGCACTGTGCAGTGTGCAGATGAATGAAGGGCAGTCTCAGGCACGGACAGAAATAGCACTCTCCTCCAGTGTGACATCACACCTTATCATAGTAACAAGTGCAGATGTGGAGCCTGACTGCTCGGATTCAAATCCTGGTTCTGCCACTTACTCTCCCTGGAACCTTGGTCGTGTTCATTATATTTCCCGTGTCTCAATGCCTTCATTTGAAAAATGGGCATAATTATAATGCCTGCCTCATAAGGGATGTGGGTGGCTTAAATGAACACATAGTAAGCCTGCATAAGGGTTAGCTATGATGCTATTTATGTTAAGCTCAAAAATATGGAAATGAAACAATGCATTGTAAGGAATGCAAATGTGTGCAGTAAAACTATATAGAAGTAAGAGACGATGGGGTACTCAGAATTCAGCATGGGGCTTGTCCCCTGGGGGAAAATCCCAAAGAGGATAGACACCAGAGACCCCCAAGCTATTGTCATTCTGTCTCGAAAGCTGGGATCATGGGAATTCATTTTATTAATTTTTTAAAAGATTTTATTTATTTATTTGAGAGAGAGAGAGAGCACAAGCAGGGGGAGGGGCAAAGGCAGAGGGAGAAGCAGACTCTCCACTGAGCAGGGAGCCCGATGTTGGGCTCAATCCCAGGACCCCCAGGATCATGACCTGAGCCGAAGGCAGACTCTTAACCAACTGAGCCACCCAGGCACCCCTCATTTTATTAATTTTTATAAGTTATATACATTACCCTTTCTTTTGGCATGTATGAATCATTTCATAATAAAAATCATAGCCCACCACGTCACTCTGCTGTCAGTCTTCAGAGGCGAGGTAGAGTTTTGTGGAGTTAGAACCAAGCTGGATGATGGTTGGAGCTGAAAGGGTAAAGCCTTCCATGGATGATCCACAGACATGACCCTCCCCTCCCCGAGCATGGGTAGTAACCCCCACCTGGGTCCAATTCTGTCACTTACCAGCTGTATGACCTAGGCCAAGTCCCCTCTCCTGGCTTCAGTGTCATCCTCAGTTAAATGAGAATACAGAGGCTTTGCCCTCAGACTAATCAGAGTTTGAGGGAGGATCTAGAAACAAGATCAATGAAAGTGCTAGTCCTTGAGTTATTATGTTTGAAGCCCTGGACAATGGGCTTGTAGACTAGCTTCCAGGTCACCACTCCAGACCACGTCTGGGTCCCTAATACACCTTGCACAGGTGAGACCACCACCTTCCCAGAATAGCCCAGACCGCCCTTCCATCTGTAGCTCTGACATTTCGTGGTCTTCAGCATCTGCAACTGCTATTCCTTGGCCCCTGCTCCAGGTACTCCTGGAAAGGAGGTCATCAGTTCTCCGGGACTGAAACATTGCCTTCACCCCCACTCCCCATCCATGGCTCATCAGCTAAGTGCTAATCCCTACCTCCTGGGGTCTGCGGGACTCCTGTACCGCTCAGGAAGTTCTGGAGAGTGGGGGAGGAGACAGAATCGGAACATAATGCTTCCCTCCTATTAGATGTGGGACTTGGGACATAATTTATCTGCACAATGAAGATGACCATCACTGCTTAGTAAGAATTCTTATGAAGAGTGCATGAAGGCACAGATGCAGAGCGTTCAAAGAGGCACCTGGACACATCACATACCTGACATCAATTAGGTAGTCAACAAATAGCACTTATAACTATTAAAATATCCAGTGAAAAAGAATCAGCTGTATTATTTCTTTCCCTTTTTCCATGGATTTTTACAAGTAAATATAACTGAGGTCATCGGTTGGTATCATCACAGAAGTTCCATCACCTGTTTGCTGGAAGCCATCTGCCTTGTTAATCTGTAGTCTATCCGTCTAGAAATAGTTACAGAGTGAGGGAAGAGAGAAAAGAGGTAGCAGTCTATTTAGAACAGTTCAGGAAGAAGAAAGTGGCTGGTCTGGAGTCAAAATGAAAGTCTCCATGACAACTGATGCTCACGGCAAATATCCATCTTCCTAAGGGGAGAGAACAACCTGTTTCACCCGAGCCTGTTCACTCTGCTTTGTTCCCTGCTCTCCCTGCTGAGCACCCGGACCCCGGCTCCAGAACGGAAGGCATGAACGAATGTAGATAAGCACCGCCAAAAAAAATTCCTAAGGATTGCATCTTTAGAGATCATTTACTCCACCTCTACTAGGAGAACTTTGCCTAAGATATGGCCAACAGGTTTCTTTTGGAAATCAAATTTGACTGATAAGGGAAGAGTGACAGGAGCTCTGTGTTAAGAAGGGTTCTGAAGCACATCCCCAGCTAAGCTGTAAAGAATGCCATGATAAATGAGTTACGTCTCCTCCTGGTGCAGGAGGAGGGTCATAGCAGCCCTTGTGGGTCTATGACCTTGAACCTTTCCTGGATCACACTGAATTTTGAAACATGGTCAGACCTCATGGTCACAGTAAGTTGAGTAAGATTGAGAAGTTGCAGGCATCAGACAAGACAGGCTCAAGCTGGAAATTCGGCAACCGCAGAAGACTCCAAACACGTAGCAGCCTCTCTGTAACCAAAGTACATGTTCAGTGTCTCTTGCCCCAAAAGGGTAGACTGGTCTTATGCCTCATACGATTTGAGGGAAGATTCTAATACCCTCACCCCATGCCCAACGGCTAGCCTAATCATTTCTCGTGAATGGACATGCCCAGGGGGTTCATCTTCTGCTCCTGAGTATCTGCTCTTGTGCTCAGGACCAAATACTCGCCCACAGGGGTTCAGGGCTCAAGGGCTTGGAGTCACAGACCTCGTTTTATGCACTGTCTGTTCAACCTTTGGCCTGTTACTTCACCTCCCTCTGCCTCAGTGTCCTCATCTGTAAAATGGGGGTACAGATAGTACATACCTCATAGGTAGAATGGCCACTTAAGTGAGTTTTCAAACTGGGACAGTTAGGAGAGTTATTTTTAATTGTACCAGGAAACAGGCCTAACTAAGAATCATTCCAAAGAAACCTGGTGTGTGGTCAACTTCCCAGTGGGGTTGCAGACAGGAAATGTAGACAAGCTGTAGGACCACGCGTTCTGCCCCCCAGCCCCTGTGTCCCCTGCTCTTCTTGCTATGCAGGACCTGTTGCTATAACCATCCCCCTGTCCTACGTCACCATCATCTCCCTCTCCTGGGTCACTTCCACCAGCACACACATGCCCTGAAAGGTCCATCTCTAAAAAGAAAAGCATTCCCAGGCTCCTGCTCACTCTGGCTAGTACCCTATCTCTCTGTTCCTCCTTGGAAAAAACTCCTCCAGACCGGCCTCCACTCTACAGCTCCATTTCCCTCCTCCAGGGCTCTCCCCCTACTTAGTGATAGCCGAAGTCCTCCCAGCAGCCTCCATGCCCGTGTGCCCTGTCCCTGCTGATCTCTGTACCTGTCTCCCACTGCTTCCAACACACAGGCCTTCCACTGTTCCTCAGTCCACACCAAGCTCTTCCCCACCTCAGGCCTTCACATTGGCTATCCCCTCTGCTGGGGACACTTTTCCCTATGTTTCTGCATGACTCACTGCCTTGCGTTGCTCAGGTCTCAGCTCTAAGCCCCTTCCCTGCCGGGTTCTTCATAATATTTCTGCATCTTGAAATTACATCATGCATTAATTAATTGGACAGGGGAGGATTTTTGGTCTCCTTCTCTGAAAGATAAGTTTCAGAGGACTTATTTGCTCACCACTGTTTCCTATGAGCCTAGAACAGTGTCTGGCACGTGGTAGGTGCTCAATCAGTGCTTCCTGAATGAAGGACCTGGTGTCTAGTTTTATAGTTTACAATTGTTCGTAGTATACCCCATTGTCATTAGACGGACCAACCAGGCTATCCCAACACATTGGAGATGTTTTCTGGGCTGATCACCCATATTCCCGTCCCTTTTGCCAGACTGTATGTTTCAGGAGGGAAGGCATTCTCCGCCTGGAGGGTGTCTCAGCCAGCAGTTTTCCAGATGGACTCATGGCCTTTCTTGGGTTTCAATCTTCTGTGACATGATCACCATCAGCAGAAGCAGTGACAGAGACTGAGAGCCCTGCTTATCACCCAAGGCTGGGGGCTGGGCATTCCACTGTCTGTCCTTGGTCACACACAGCCACCCCCAACTTCAGCTGAGCATTAGTTACGCAGCCAGGCAGACTCCAGTCCAGAGGATGCCAACCCGTCTCAAAGTGGGATAGACAAGGACAAAGGGAAACCTGCCGGCCTGGGTCAGCACCATCTTGCCAGGCTGGCCCAAGGCTTGCTGGATCCACTCCAGGCTCCAGGGGTGATCGGTCTTTCTCAGGCCAAGAAAGGCTGATCCTGGCAGGCAGGGTTGTTGCTGAAGGGGTTTTAAAGAACCACATTTCCGTGGAGACCCCCAGTTGTCAGGGTCCTCTGCCCCTGTCCGCTTCACCACCCAGCATCAATCTGGAACAGACAGGCTGGCTCTACCTTCCTCCCTCCCCCACCACACTGGCTCCCCATGCCACACCACCCATTCCCACCTGAGGCCTTTTAAGGCACCCCCCTTTGCTGCAGAGCTTTAGGAACAAAGCTAGATTGAAATGCCAGCTCTCTTTCCGGTTCTGTAACTTTGAACAGGCCATTTAACCTCGGGGTCATCAGCATGTTCTGGAAAGGGCTGGAGAGTAAACATTACAATGAACATTATAGCCTTTGTGAGCCAGAGACGTCACCGCTACTCCACTTGCCCACATAGCTTGAAGGCAGACACAGACAACAGGCAAATGAGTGTGTCTGTGTTCTAATAAAACTTTATTTACACAAACAGGAAGTGGGCCAGATTTGGCTCATAAGCCATAGTTTACCAACCTCTTAATTAACCTTTCTGAGACTCAGTTTCCTCATCTACAAAATGGGGATAATACCTTAATAGGGTCACTGAGGGTTGATATAAGCAAAAGTACTTAAAACCGCACAATGAATGTTGTTTTGTTTTGATTTATTACAGCAACTCCTACCCTGCACCTCAGCCCAGATCAGCTGTCCCTGGGCCCCTGGCAGCCTCAGCTGTGGCTCAGTGGGCACCCCAGCCGGCCCATCACTTTGAACTCTCGTCTGGGAACCTGCAATTCCGCACTGCCCATGTTATTATTTATTTCGGGGAGGCTATTGTGCTTCTCCATTTCGCATCGAGCTGTAGCGCTGGGGAAGACCTGACGGCGGCCTTTCACATGGGGCCAGATTGTCCTCGCTCCTGATTAGGCCTCAGGGGAACACAATAGAGGCGCCTGGAGGAATGCGGCCCCCTGCCGCCGCCTCATCTGGGCATCTTTGTGCTTGATTTCCTTCCCTGCCGCCCGTTTTGCATTTTCTCTTTTCTTTCACACTTCCCACCCCCCTTTAATCTGCTTAACACCTTGCCATACTCCTTGCTAGCTGCCCATGCCATCCCCACTGGTTCCCAAGCTTCCCTCCGCATCCCTAATAGCACGGCACCTCCTGCATTTAATAAAAGCTGCTGACAGGGAAATCCGGGCTAACTGAATTACTTCCTCATTAAAGAGGAGGCAGATTCCTGGGCCCTCGTTCGCCCTGCCTTCCCTGCCTGTCCCTCCCTGCTGCCTGCAATTAGACTCAGATAATTCCCTCCACTGGAGGTCCCCCCTGCCCCCCCCCCCACCCGTTTTGCAGGGGGCTGGGAGGAGCTTCTCTCCAGGTGGTTCCAGCTCTGCTTCCTCTTCTACCTGCCCAGAGTCCCCAGCCAGGGGAGCTCCAGGCCAGCTGGGAGGACAGGCGAAGGGAAATGATTTGCCCTAGCTCACCCAGGCCCTGCCTCCTACTCCTTATGCCAAAGGGGCTGCCTGCTTTGTTCCAGGCAGGTGAGCTGTGATCCCCAAGGTCTGCCTTTGGCTTCAGAGAAGTCAGTTTCCTGGCTAGGCTGAGAGGAGATTCTCTCAAGCTGGCTGGATTCCCCTGAGAAAAAGAAAAAAGGAACCAGACTCCAGGAATCCACCCATCACTTCTGCCCACCTCACTGAGGCCCTGTGTCTGTCTGACAAGTACCCCGTGCTCCCCATGTCTGCATTTACTTGGGCTGTGCCCGCTCCCCAAGGGCTGGTGTTGAGACCTTACCTGCCGCCACCCCATGCCCCCATTCGGCCATTCGTGCACCCCCACCCGCTCACCTTACTGCTTGCTCCTTTGTGTCCATGGCTCGCCCTGTGCCAGGCAGCTAGTGAGCCTTGCAGGTGTAGCTAGCCAACTGACCAGAAGCAGTTATTTTGAAAGCTGGGTACATTAGGAGTCTTTTACTAGCCGGTGATGACAGATGTTACTCTCTCTTTTGTTTTGGGAAAACAGCTTAACGGACCTGTTGGCGCCTGGGTCCATCCAGACCTATCAACAAAGAAACGTTGACTTGCTCTGCATCAAAAAGTCAAAGGAAGTTGGGGTTCCCTACTAGCCTGGGAAGGGGGTTGGGGGTCGCAGGTCACAGGTCACAGGGAGGAGGGTGAATGAGGGGAAAGGGCACGACTGGTTACAGCCCGGGGACCTGGATGCCCCGGGACAATACAGCCTGGGAGCAAGCACCTTAGACCACTCCTGGGAGCCATGGGAGGTGCTGCCCAGGGGCTGTACACCCTACAGAATTGTAACCCACTGCTCAGGCCTCAGAGCAAAGTTCCAGCAAGAAACCCCTGCTAGGGCCAAGGCTTCCTGAGCAGATGCCACTTGGGAAGGAGACATTCTTGTCCCCGGGCCAAGCAGGAGGCAGGGCTGGCGACCCAGGCCTGATGCCGCATGGTGATAACGCAGCCGTCTGACTTCACAGACCAGCGCTCTCCTTGCATTGTAACGTGTGGAAGCCTTGTAGGGTCTCTTTTGGATGGACTGGCGGGTAATTTTTGCCTCAAGAACCCCAGGCCGGGGATGTGGTATGACGCTATAACTTCTGCTGTTCTGGCTCCTCATTGAGGGCCAGGGCTCATCCAGTTGGTCCTTTTAGGAGGCGGCTGTCTCTCTCTAGGCACCTGTTGGGGGCCTGTTGACCTAAGAACTGTTTCTCCTCTGGCCAGCCAAGAAAAGATCTAGCTTTCTGGGGCTTCTTCTGTCAGCGCTATGCCTGCGAAGGGGTTCAGGACATGCCATCCCAAAATATGCCACTTTGGGACACTCTTTATTTAGAGCCAAAAGCACTTGAGAAACAGCAGATTCAGGAAGGGCTCTCCAACCTCCCTACTTCTACCTGAAAGCAGATCCTAACATTTCCCATGAGAAAGGAGCTCTCCCTGCACCAAGAGGAAAAGAACACTCATCACTAGAGACCGGAGCCAAAGCTGATTATGGACCTGAATGCACAAACCTACCAAAATAACCCCGATCTTCCATCTGTTTCCCTCATGTCGTTCTTAGGCACAATCCCTCATGTCCTGCACCTAGTCTGGGCCCCTTGGTATTGTCCCATCCTGATAATTTATCGGTCTTTGTTTAAAAAAACATATAAGCTTCACGCCTGATTGCTTCTTTGGGTCTTATTTTCCTTATGAAGACTCTTGTGTGCATGTAAAAATGCTAAATGAAACCTGCGATCTTTTCTTCTATTGATCTGTCTTATGACAGTTGAATTCTTGAACTCGACCACGGAGGCTGAGAGGGCAAAGGAAGTTTTCCTCCCCAACTGGGGAGCCCTCCCCTACCCCAGCCCCTACTGCCCGCATCCCCTCCCCAGTTTTGATGGAAGCAGGCCTGTGTCCTGTCGGGAGTTTGAGAAGCAGCCGCGAGCCATTTGGCGAGGGACCCCCTGCTCTCTTTCACACGGGGCTGCGGGAGAACAGAAAGTGAGGTCACAGCATGCTTGACTTTTGTTTTGTGTCTGATCTGTGGGCTTGTGTCCCCAGGTAAGGTTTGGCTCATCTAGAAGGAAAAAGGTTGTCCCAGCCTTGAGAAAAGTCACCCCCTTGTCAGAGGTTTGCAGAAGCACAATCAAGTCACGTGAAATCCATCCATGGCTTTGCTTTCCTCTCTCGTCACAGGGGGGGTTTCCTGGAAAGAAGACCCTGAGACAAGGACTTGGGAGCAGGTAGCTCCTTCAGAGGGTGTACCAAGAAGCGTAAGTCAGTGGGTAGAGAAGACAGACAAGGAAGAGAGAGAAATCAATAAAGAGACGCCACTAGGGGCAAATGTGGTGGTTAATTTCATGACACAGGGGCCCAGACGGGGGGTCAGGCACTATTCTGGGCATGTCTGTGAGAGTGTTCTTGGATGAGATTATCATCTGAAGCGTAGACTGGGCCAAGCAGATGGTCCTCTCTGATGTAGGTGGGCCTCATCCAATCCACTGGGGACTTGAACAGAACAAGAAAGCTGAGTCAGAGGACCCCTTCCTGCCTGACTGCCTTGAGCCAGGACATTGGTCTTTTCCTGCCTCCTTCTGAAACATTGGCTCTTCCCAAGTCTCGAGCCTCCTGGCTCTCGGACTGGAACTACACCATTGGCTCCCCTGGGTCCTCAGCTTGCCAACTGCAGATCTTGGAACTTGCCTGCTTCCATTATCATGTGAGCCAGTTCCTTATAATACATCTCTCTCTCGTTCCATTGGTTCTGTTTCTCTAGAGAACTCTAGTACAACAAGCTACTCTCCGTCCCACTGGAGACCCATGATTGGGATTGCCGCCCCCCCAGGTGATCGGGGAGCTGAAACATTTGTCCTGACTCTTGTCCCCCATTCGTGGAAGCTTATCCCTGGGGCATTCAATTCCAAGACACTTCCAGGCTGTGCTGTGCATAAGTGATATAGATTGCACAAGATCCTGAGGCTCTGGGGAAAGATCTCAGGCAGAAAAGCAGAGAGCTGCTGGGGCACTTGAGGTAGGAGACCAACAGCATAAGCAGAAACCGTCCACCACAGCTGCAGGTGAACTTCAAGGTGGGTTGAGAGGTTATGGAATGGCATATCAAAGGCATTTGCTGTAAATAACCCCTAGCATCACCAAAGGCAATCCCAGAGAGGGATTTAAGTCCACTAGTGGTTCTATCAGAGGTGCCGATAGGTTGGAAGAACAGGTTCTCATACCCTGCTTCTCTCGATATTTGTAGCACAATATTTTAACAGAGACCAAATGCTTGGAGAATGAACTAAGTCTCATAGTTCTGGATTGTTTAATGGGATTGTCTAAGAGGCAGTGACATGATGAATTTAGAAAAATTTGGGATGTATACAATAAGAAGTTGATAGCCATAATATATAAAGACCTGCCATATCCAATAAGAAAACAATCATGAGGCGAGAGAGAACATAGTCAAATTATACAAATAGGAGTTCACCAAAAATGACATGCAAAGTGCTAATAAATATTTAGAAATATTTCAATGTCACCCATAATAAAATATAATTTAAAATAAGGTGTTATTTTTTCCCCCATCAGATTGGCATAAAGCTTACGAGATCAATACTATCCAACATGAGTGAGGGTGTGGAAGGACAGACATTCTTATACCACCCACTCTTTTTGAAAGACAGTTTGGCAATATGAATTAAAAATTGACCTACCAGCTCCACTTTTAGGTGTCTCATAGAAATAGCACCATAAGTACATGAAGATATTGTGTGTGTTTCAGTTACAGTAAGGAAATCTGAACCAATCTAAATGTCTATAGGGATGTGGTCAATTATAGTATGTCCATACCCTGAAATACTATGCAGCTATTAAAAAGAATGAACTAGACTTGTCGGTGGTCCATTAAGTAAAAGAAGTAGGTCTCAGAACAATATTTTACTGTTTTTAAAAAAAAAATTTTTTTTTAAGATTTTATTTATTTATTTGACAGAGAGAGACACAGCGAGAAAGGGAACACAAGCAGGGGGAGTGGGAGAGGGAGAAGCAGGCCTCCCGCTGAGCAGAGAGCCCGATGTGGGGCTCGATCCCAGGACCCTGGGATCATGACCTGAGCCGAAGGCAGACACTTAACAACTGAGCCACCCAGGCGCCCTGTTTTTTAAAAATATTTTATTTATTTATTTGAGAGAGAGAGAGCACGCATAAGCAGGGGGAGTGGGAGATGGAGAAGCAGACTTGCTGCTGAGCAGGGAGCCCGATGCGGGGCTCAATCCCAGGACCCTGGGATCATGACCTGAGCTGAAGGCATGACCTGAGCTGAAGGCAGCCACCCAGGTGCCCCACAATATTTTACTGTTATTCCATTTTTGTAAAAGAACTCTATCTACATTTATGTGTGTGTGTGTGAGTGCATTGAAAAATATCTGGAAGGATACACATCAAATTGTTAATACTGGCTCCCCTTTGGGGATGAAATCAGAGTAGGGACAAACAGGGGAAGGGGTAGAGGTAGGTGTTACAGTAAAGTGGGACTTTTAACTCCATGTACTTTTTGTTTGTTTGTTATCTTTCTAATGAGCATGTGTTATTTTTGTGATTTGATAAAAGCCAAATTGAAATAAATAGAGTTTAAGAGGATCCTAGCACTCTCAGTGCCTACTACGTTTGATTGGCTCATTGTAGAGCAACTCCAGCCTCCCCTGTGAACTCAGGCATCGGATATACAGCATAAGCCTCCCAAAATTTCCCATCTTCTAGGGCCCAGCCTGACTTCCTTCAGGCTGATCTCTGGAATGGCTTTTATGTATAGTTAAAGGAGATGTATTGGGCAGCTACTGCGGCAGGCCAAGCATCCTGAATCTTAGTGACTTAGACAACAACCATTTGTTATTTCTCATGAGCCTGCAGGGTGATGGGGCTGGGCTAGGTTGATCTTGGCTGGGCTTGTTCATGCTGCTGTGATTTGGGTTGGTCAGTGGCTGGCTGGTCGAGAATGACCTGGGCCGTGACAGCGAAGCTCTCCTTCGTGTACCTCTCACATCCTTCCGGAAGACTAGCCCAGGTGTGTTATGGTGGAAGCGCAGGTGCATGGTGGCAACCCCCAAGTGCTTCTCCAAGCTCTGCTTGAGTCAAGGTTGCTTCTGTCTCATTGGCCAAGCAAGATACACGCCTGAGTTGAGACTCTTGGGGAGTGTGGGAGGTCACTACCAAAGGGCCTGGATTCACGGAGGCCACTCAGAGAGCTATTAACACAATCAGTCTTCCATAGAGACAAGCTCAGGACCTTCAGCAGTCAGAGATGATTGGAGGCACCTGCTCCGCATGACCTTAGAACCTGGCTGTGGGGAGTCCAAGCTCTGAGTAGGTTATTGGTGATTGCAGCCTCGTCTGCAGCAGGCTCAGCCTGGGGATAAAGAAGTCCAGTCTCTGTCTGTTGCAGGAGCAGCAACCGCAACATAGAGCAGTGGTTGAAGCATCTGAGCTGTGATTAGTTGGAGATTACCCATTGGTGACTAGCCAGCCTTCCTACCTCACCCAGGGCCCTAGGGCAAGCCTGGGGATGACTGGTTTGGGAAGAAAGTAGAAAGGAAGGAGGCGTTAAAGTACCTGGAACAGCCCTGAAAGGTTTGAGTGTCTGGCAGTGAATTTGGAGTGCCCTAGGCATTCATCAAACAGCCTCAGTCTAGCGTCCCCCTGCCTCTCCTCTTTCTGTCTCCCACATCCCCCCACCCCTGCCTAGTGAGGGCGTTGAGCCACCAGGAATTAACTGTGCAGAAACTTCCCCTTTTTATTTCACTCCAGGGCCTGCAAGGCTACTTCCTGCTCAGAGACAGGGACCGCAGTTTGCCTGGCGCCTCCCTCGTGCCCTGGTCCCTGGCTCCCCGCCCTGAGCCCCCCGAGCTGGTGCCACACACTCTCCCACCAACACTCCTTTCCTGCCTGGTCTGCAGAGACGCCGGTGCAGAGTGACAGATTCCCCCATTCCTGCTCTCAGGAAATATTGCCGCTCACTTCACATTTGTCCTGTCCCTCATCACCCTCCCGAGACCGAGGCTGGGGCGGGCTCCTGGCCATCTATTACCGGCCTCTGCCGGAGGAGGAGGAGGACAGGCTCACACCAGCACTGCCAGGGGGTGGGGTGGGGCTGGGGAGATGGAGCTGTCATTCAATAAGCCACAAGTATTTATTGGGAGTCAGCTGTGTGTGCACAACTGCAGGGACTGGAAGGAGAGCGGAGGAACAGTGCCCCAGCGGCTGGAGAACAACGCCACTCCCACCAGCCTGGGAGCAGGGGCAAGAGAGGGGCTGCTTCCCTCTCTTGGGGAAGCCAGAGCCTCACGCGCCCCTGGGGGAGGGGAGGTCGGGGCCCTAGTGCTAGAGGGCCGCTGGAAACCAGGCATCAAAAACTTATACGAGCATGCCCTCCACCCAGCAGTTCGACTTCCAGAAATTCCCCTACGTGAGTAAGTGTGCACAGAGGTGTGTGTGCAAGGAGGTTTATCAGAGTTATTTATAGCAGAGAAATAACTAGAAAGCAGCTAATAGGAGAATAGTGCGGCACCCTTTGGAACATCCACATAATGAAATACTACACAAACATTAAAATGCAGGTGGTAGAGCAATATTTATTGATATACCCAAAGGCCCATGAATTATCATCAAGAGATAATTTCCAATATGTTAGTGTACGTAGTTCTGGCCATTTTTATACATGCACTTTTTTGTCCCCAAATGAAATAATAATATGCAATTTTGTTGCCTGGCCTCATCCCCGGTCCCCAAAAGCTCCAGGGAAGTTTGGGTTACAAAAGCACTCAGTGGGGTCATTGAGAGTAAGGACTGAGGGAGCTGTGATCCCCTGTGGCCGGTGGCCCCTGGGGACCTTCAAAGATCTACATTGTCACACAGACCCCTAATAAATGATGTTTATTGCATGGGCCCTTAGAGCTCAACATCATTTAGGGAGGCAGCCGAATGTGTAAAATAATTCAGAAAAAAATTATTTCCACTCAAAATGGTCTCCAAATGTTTTGATATTTAGAGAATGGGGACATTGCCATGGAGAGCTTAAATATGTGGGAAAGATCACCTCCTGTTGCTGCTGGATAAATGCCTATGACACCTGAGTATCAAGGGGTCTCTCACCTTCTACGAGAAACTATTTTTCCAACCTCCCTCCCTGGCTGAAGACACCATGGGAAAACCCCTAAATATCATCCACCTGCTGAGAATCCCAACACTTTGAAGGGAAGGCATAATGCAACAGGAACATAGAGATCTTTTGGGGGAAGGTCCATTTTGGCAACTGTGGGTCCAGTGCTAAAAAAAGGAGTCCAGGATGACTGAATGAGGACATGAGCTCTGAGTTCCGATGCCAGTGAGGTCGGTGTGGGCAGCAGTGATGCCCAAGGGCTTTCTAGAAGACCCCATAGACCTGAAGTTTGAGGGAGATTGGACAGGCAGATGAGGAAGAGCAGCAGGATCGAGATCAGCAGAGCAGAGATCTCTGAGGCTCAGAGAGTTGTTGTGACTTAAGCCTTGTCACACAGCTTAACAGAGAGCCTTGAACTTGGACAATGTTCTGGCTTCTGAAGGACCACACATGCCACCCGCAAGTCCTGGGCATCTCAGAAGGTTGGAGTCTGGCGAGGACATGTGGGAGATGGCCTCTCAGCTTCACTTTGATGGAGTGTCTCGAATGTAATCATGTGTGGATGCCGTGGAGGAAAGTCCTGTGCCCCATTCTGCTCATTTGCATGTGTAAATGCATGTGTATATATATTGCTTATTAGTGTCAGTGGAATTTGCATTTTAAGTGGATTGGTTTGTGGGGCATGATTTTTAGAGCCCTGGACTCAAAAGGAATTTTCCAACTTTGATGTTGCAATAAACAACGGGCTCTTTCCAAGGGGCTAATGAAAGGTGGGAAGATGTGGTGTAGAGAGGAAAGGGACACTGAGTGGGAGGTGAGTGGTGTCAGGACATCAGGGTCCCCCCGCAGCTTGGCCAACAGTGACCTTGGATAGGCAGCAGCTTCACCACACCCAGTTTTCGTATCTGTACCGCCTTCCCAGCTTTCTCCACAGGACGGACTTAGCATCACCTGAGGGTAATTGTCACCGCGAGTAGGGCTGTGTAAGACTCTGCTGCTGTAGGCATAGTATCATCCCTGCAACCCAAACAGCAGCCAGTTGCTCTTTCTCTGACCCCAGTGTCTGCATGGCCTACCTGTTTCTGCATCTCCACTGACACAGAAACTGGCACGTCTTCGAGATCCCCCTCTCCACCCCACCCAACTTCAAAGAGCAATCCAGACTTCGCTGGGGTGGGGACATGAAGGGGGTTACACTGACGACCCCATAACAACTAAAAAATCCATGTTAGACATTTCTCCAAATCCCATCTCTTAGGCCCTTCTCCATGTCCAGCACCCACAGCCCCACTGTCTCTACTCTCAAGGCATCCCAGCTTCCCCCACAAAAAAAATTCAATTTTCTCACTTTTTACAGATGGAGTGATTCATCTCTGCTCCAGCTTCCACTCCCCCATTTGCTTACCTCAACCCATTTTGTTTGGTGCTCAGCCAAACAAAAGGTCCTCTAGTTCATCAGACTCCCCATCCTGGGAAGGCAGGTGGGATGGCACATAATAACTCACCCACCATTTTAGCTGTTATGCCACTTCAACATTGAGGCGTTGGCTTGTTCCCCAGCCCTTCTCCTCAGCTCATCAGCACCCTCATTGTGCGTCAATGGTTTGATGACCAGAAACCTGACTTCCCAAACTCACGGAGGGTACATCACCATCGCTATCACAGAGGAACCCTGTGGGAAAGATAGCAACAGGGAGGCTTCCTCAACCAGTGCTTTTCTGGGTCCAGCTGCATCCTCAAGTAACAAGGAATGGTGGAACCAAGAGTCACCAGGAGGTGGGAGACAGCAAGGAGAGATAGGGGATAATTTGTTTTGCTGCTGATCTGCCTGCGAAGTGTAACTAAGTAGAGAGAAAAGACAAATCTCCCATACTAAAGAATTCCAAATAATTTATGTAGCTACTCCAGCCCAAAGGAGAAGGGAATAACTCCCCACTCCTGAAATGGGATGCACATAGTGACTTTCTTCCAAAGAGGACAGGACAGAATGGGAAGGGAGAAAGAAAAGAGTAACTTTACAGTAGATAAAGTCAACATTACCTGTATATACACTTGATATGATAGGATGAGGATAGCACTTTCCTCTGTGGTCTTCCTCCCCAAAACATATTACTCCAGTCTAATCATGAGAAAAACATCAAATTCCAATGAGGAACATTCAACAAAATAACTGACCAAACTATCCTCAAAACTATCAAGGACACCAAAAACAAGTCTGAGTTACAACCAAGAGGAATCAAAGGAGACATGACTACCAAATGTAATGTGGTATCCTGGAACAGAAGAAAGAAAGAAAGAAAAAGAAAAGGACATTAGGGAAAAATCCAAAACTCTGAGTAACATGTGGACTTTAATTGGCAATAATGTATTAATATTCATTTATTAATTACAACAAACATCCATAGTCATGTTAGTCATGGGGAAATTGAGCATGGGCTACAAGGCACTCTCTGTTCTATCACTGCAATAATTCTGTAAAACTAAAACTATTCTAAAATAAGAGGTTTATGGGAAAAAATGTTTAGGTTTTGGCAAATGATCAGAGTTTTCTAGTATATTCACACTTCTCTGAAACCAAACCAAGTGGCTGTTTGTTTTGGGTTCCACGCACCATCATTACTCATCAGCATTGGAGTAACCAGCATAGATGCTCCATAAATTAACCTATTTATGTCTTTATATTTAAAGTATGTTTTGTAGACAACATAAAATTGAGTCTTGCTTTTTCAAAATTCAATCTATCTCTTTTTTAAAAATGTATTTCAATTACTTACATTTCAATTATTTACATTTAATGGTTGATATGATTTGATTTAAACTGAAATGATGGAGGAGCACCTGGGTGGTTCAGTTGGTTAAGCATCTGTCTTCAGCGCAGGTCATGATCCCAGGATCCTGGAATCAAGCCCCGCATTGGGCTCCCTGCTCAGTGGGGAGCCTGCCACTCTCCCTCTGCCTCAACCCCGCTCGTGCTCTCTCTCTTGCTCTGCTCTCTCTCTCTCAAATAAATAAATAAAATCTTTAAAAAAAAAGTAAGATGATAGAGAAATATATACTCATGGAAACCATGCAAATATTAATCAAAAAAACTAGAGTGGCTCTATTAAAAGTAGTAAAAGTAGAGTTCAGAGCAGAGAATATAACCAAAGATAAAGAGATGTTGCATTAAGAAAAAATATAAAAAAATAAAATGTGATATCCTTTATACCCTTTAAAAAAGAGAGATGTTGCACCATGATTAAGGATCAATTCATCAAGAAGACATAATAATCTTTAAAGTGTAAATACATAACAGCCAAGCTTCAAAATACATACAGTAACTGTGATAGCTGAAAAGAAGTAAATACATCCACAAATCTAACCGGAACTTTAACACTCTTCTCTCAGTAATTGATAGAACTAGGAAATAGAAAGTCAGAAAGGTTATGGAAGACCTGAACAACATTAACAACCAACTTGCTCTAATCGATTTAGAGCAACAACTTCAGCCAACAACCTTCTTTTCAAGCGCATGTGGAACATTCCATAGAATAAACTATATTCTGGGACACAAAACCATTAGAAAGAATTGAAATTATACAAACTATATTCTCTACAACTGATTTAAAGTGGAAATTAGTAACAAAGGTATTTGGATGATCAACAAATATTAAATTAAACAACACACTTCTAATGGATCAAAGAAAAAGTTGCAAAAGAAGTCAGAAAATATTTTTTAGCTAAATGAAAATAAAAACAAAACATATTACAATTTGTGGAATGCAGCTAAAATAGTGCTTCATGGGAAATTTATAACACTATATACTTGTATCAGAAAAAAAGAAATGTTTCAAATCAATTATCTAAATTTTGACTCTAAGAAACTATAAAAAAAATTAAACCCAAAGAAATCAGAACAGAAGAAACAATGAAGAGTAGAAATCGATAAGATGGAAAAAGAAAACCAAGAGATAAAAATCAGTGAAATAAAAAATTGGTTCTCTGTGAAGATCAATAAAATTGATAAACCTCTAGTCAGACTGATAAAGGAAAAAAGAAGGCACAAATTACCAACAATGAGAACTAAATAAGAGACATCACTACAGATCCTACAGACACTAAAAAGATGGTAAGGAAATATTATGAACAACTTTATGACAATACATTCAGTAACTTATATTAAATGGATACATTTATTGAAAGATACAAATTATCAAAGCTCATTCAAAAGTAATAGATAATCCCAATTATCTATTAAAGAAATTAAATTCATAGTTAAAATTGCAGTTAAAAACCTTCCCACAGGAAAAATTGCATGCTCAGATGACCGCATGCATGCCATGGCAAGTCCTTCAAATATTTAATGAAAGAATAATACTAGTTCTACATAAACATTTCCAGAAAATAGAATAGAAGTGGACACTCCCAACTCATTAGATGAGACCAATATTAGGCTATATTAAAACCAAACACATTACAAGGGGAAAAAAACTGAACTAAACTTAAAATATAGGCTAATAGCCCTCATAAACAAAGATGCAAAAAAAATCTTTAAAAAAATTAGCAAAATAAATATAGGAAAAAATTAAAATGATAATATAACCACATGGGGGTTTATCCCAGGAATTCTAGGTTAGTTCAACATTCATGAATCAGTGTACTTCACTATATCTACAGATTAAAGCAGAAAAATCATATGATCATCTCAAAAGATGCAGAAAGATAATTTGGCTAAATTTAATATATGGTCCTAATAAGAAAAAAGGAAAAACCAAGCTCTAAACAAAAAGGAAGAAAAAGGAACTTCTTCAACATGCAAAGATTTCTTTGTGAAAAACCTACAGATAACATGATACCTAAGTTTAAAAGGCTGAATAATTTCCACTTAACATCAGGTGAGATCATTTTCACTGCTCCTCTGTCAGAAGTCCTTACAGGTAAAATAAAGCAAGAAAAGAAATAAAAGGCATACCAATTGGAAAATAAATAAAACTGTCTGTATTCACAGATGACGTGGTTGGCTACATACAAAACCCCCAGAAATCTATAAAACCTACAACCAACTCTAATAAGTTAGTTCAGAAAGGACACAAGATACAAGCCATTAGATAAAAATCAATCATATTTTTATGTACTAGTAATGAACAAATGGGAATTGAATTTTTTAAAGTATCATTTATAATATTGCTGGAAACAATAAAATAGATGTGCAAGACTTATATGCTGAAAACTACAAAGCACAGATGAGAGAAATCAAAGACCTAAATAAATGGAGAGGTTTATTGTGGTTATATTATCAAGATGTCAGTTTTCCCCAAATTGATCTATAGATCTGCCACAATCATAACCAAAATCCCAGCTGACTTCTTTATAGAAACTGGGAAGCTTATCTTAAAATTCATATGGAAAAGCAAAGGAGCTAGGTTAGCCAAGAGGAATGGAAATATTGATTAACTTTAAACCTTATTAAGCCAAGTATGCATTTAAAATAGCTAAAACAACCAATAAATAAGATAGGCATAGAGAACATAATTCCCAAGCAGGTAGATGGGGAAAATGGAATAATTAATAATAATAATAATAGAAATAAAGAAGTCATTCTAAAAGAAAGCAGGGAAAAAAGAGAAAAAAACAGAAATCCAGTCAAACAAAAAGCATGCAAAAAATGGTAGAAATCAATCCAAGTATGCCAATCATAATAAATGAGAATGAATTAAATTTTCCAGTTAAAAGATCAAGATTATCAGACTAAATTTTAAAAATCTAGCTAAATGCAATCTAGAGGAGACAGAAGAAACCATGAAGATTGAAATTCAGATGTAAAAGTTAAAATGGAAAAAAAAAAAAGGAAGATGATAGATCAAGAAATACTAAACAAAAGATTGCTGGTGAAGATATATTGGTATTAGATCAATTAGACTTAGGGGCAAAAAATCACTAAAAATAGATTTCCTATGTAATGATAAAAGGTTCAATTCATCAAGAAAATACAATGATTCTATACTCTTATGCATCAAAACAAAGCTCAAAATACATAAAGCAAAAAAATGACAAAACCACAAGAAGTTTAAAAATTCACATAGTAAGAGATTGTTATTTTATTTATTTATTTATTTATTTATTTATTTATTTATTTATTTAAGTAGACTCCACGCCCAGCATGGAGCCCAGTGCAGGGCCTGAACTCAGGACCCTGAAATCAAGACCTGAGCTGAGATCAAGAGTCGGACGCTTAACTGATTGAGCCTTCCAAGTGCCCCCAATAAGAGATTTTTAATATTCCATCTCAGTTACGGATCAAGCTGACAAAAAGTTACCAAGAATACAGCACCTTTGAACAGTGCAAATAAGGAAGTTCTCATTATTGCACATTAGCATATTGCCCCCAACATAGGAGGATACACATTCATTTCACAGCATTCATGGAGTGGTTACAAAAATACATTCTAGACCATAGAGCTAGCCTCCACAACTAAAAATCCCATATTCCCTAATGCATTCAAGTAAGAAATTTAATAACAAATACACACCCATTAAAATCCAAAGATCTGGAATTTTTTAAAATCTAAACAGCCATGGGTCAAAGAAGGAATTCCAATGAAAATTACAAAACAGAAATCTGAATAAATACACGATAAAATTATTTTCTATAAAACTTGTAATGGTACAACTAAAATAGTATTTAGAAGATAATTATACCTTCTTTTGTTTAAGTTTTTTTAAGTAGGCTCCACACCCACCGTGGGGCTTGAACTCACAATCCCAAGATCAAGAGTTGCACACTCCACCAACTGAGCCAGCCAGGCACCCCTACCTTATATTGTTTATATTAGAATTAACATGACTCGAAATTAATGCCTTAAGTATCCAGTCTAAGAATTCAAAAGAATAGCAGAATACAACCAATGAAAGCAAAGGAATACAATACTAAAGTCAAGAGCAAAATGAAAGGCATAAGACAAAGTGCAATAGAAAAGAATAATCAAAGCCAAAAGTTGGTTCTTTAAAAAAAAAAAAAAAAAGCTTTTTAAAAAGCTGATTCCCTTGCATGATTAATCTGCAGAAAATAAAAAGGTGGTGGGGAGGGAGAATGAAAAAATAAACAATATTAAGAATTTAAAAGGGATCATAACTGCAAGGGCTGCAATGATTTCACAAATGAGAAGAATTTATTATGGAAAACTTTACATTTTAAAACTGAGACAAAAGAGATACATTCTTTAAAAAGAAATACACCTTACCAAAGAAGTAGCAGAAAACATGGAGAGTCTAATGACCTTTAAAGAAATTGAATCATTAGTTAAAAATCTTCCCAGAAAGAAAAAAACAGCTCCAAATGATTTATCAGCAATTTCTACCAAATGTTTTAGGAACCACTCTTCCAGATAATAGAAAAAAAAAGGAAACATGCCCAGATCGTTTTAAAAGGCTAGCATCGCCTAGGGGCGCCTGGGTGGCTCAGTTGGTTAAGCGACTGCCTTCGGCTCAGGTCATGATCCTGGAGTCCCTGGATCGAGTCCCCGCATCAGGCTCCCTGCTCAGCAGGGAGTCTGCTTCTCCCTCTGATCCTCCCCCATCTCATGCTCTCTCTCTATCTCATTCTCTCTCTTAAAATAAATAAATAAAATCTTAAAAAAAAAAAAAAAAGGCTAGCATCGCCTCAATTTCAAAACTAGGTGAGGACCATGTCGGCAAGAAAACTCACAGTCTAGTCTCCCCAAAACCTGTGTCAGTCAGGAGAGAATATACGGGTTTGCGGTGACAGATCCCCCAGTCTCAGTGGTCTTGCACAGTGAAGGTTGGGTTCGTTGCTGTGTCTTAGCTGCGGGATAGCCAGCTCTGCTCAGAGCAGTCACACAGGGATCTGGGCTGCTTCTTCCCTCTTGGGAACCTGTGGCTTCGAAAGTTGCCACAAAAGGGGAAGAAAGAGCTATGGGTTGATTTTAAGGTTTAGACTATTCATGTTAAACTCCTAACCCCAGTCCCTCATATGGTGACCATTTTTGGAGACAGAGCCTTTAGAGAGGTAATTAAGGTGAAATGAGGTCTTATGGTGAGTCTTTATCCACTATCCTTATTATCCTTCTCAGAAGAGGAGATGAGCACACAGACACGCACAGACCAAGGGAGGACGCTGTGAAGACACAGCTAGAAAGAAGCCATCTACAAGGCAAGGAGAGAGGCCTCGGAAGAAATTAGACCTGTCCACAACATGATCTTGGACTTGGAGCCTCTGGAAGTGGAGAAAATTGATTTCTGTTGTTTCGGAGCTCCAGGCTATGGTGGTTCGTTAGGGCAGCCCTGGCAAACTAATAGGACTGTCGTTCCTGTAGCTGCAACTCAGTCCCACGGTCCCGATCTAACCACAGAGGAGGCTGGGAAATTTGCCCTTCCTTCCACCGGGAAGAGGGAGGGGTGTGCTGAACACGCGGCAGGCATAGCTCGGACACGTGACCCACGGTGTAAAAGTCCTAAACAGAGTATCTCCCGTGAGTCAGTTAGAGAGAGACAACCAACCCAATAGAAAAATGGGCCAAAAACATTAGGCATCTGCTAGAAGAGAAAGCCCGATGGCCCAGAAACACGCAAAAAAGACAAGACTCCTGGCTGCTCCTCAAAGTGTGGTCCTCAGAGCGAGAGCCTGGGCATCATCCAGGAAATGTTGGAAATCAGGAAAAGAAAAAGGAGAAACACACCGAGACAGCATCTCGCACCTACCCGATCGGCAAAGATTAAGTCAATGCCAAGAGCAATGACTTTGGAAAACAGAGCGACCGTCATGCTTCGTTGCAGTAAACAGGAAGCAAGCAGCATGATCATTTTGGAGAACAGCTTGCCAGTTCGTTATGAAGTGGAGTGTGTGCTTGCCCTGGTACTCAACAGCTCCGCTCCCAGGTATCAACCTACCTATCTAGAGCAGTGCTTCCCAGACTTGAATGCATACACGATTTTGCTACAATGCAGACTCTGATCCCGCAGGTCTGGGAGAGGACCCTGAAATCCTGCATTTGTGACAAGTTCCCGGAAGATGTCAATGCTGTGGTGTTGAGGACGGCCCTCAGAGCCGCAAATGGGTATTTACAGCCACATTCCTGACGGCCCAAATCCCAAATTTCCAGTGGCTGTAGACCGGGCCAACGAATTGCAGCATATTGCAGCATGTTCATACACCAGAATACTATTTAGAAGTGAAAATAAATGAATTACTGCCCTCATGGGAGAATCCAGTGCCTAGTATCATTGAGCAGAAGCAGCAAGGCACAGAAGAAAATACGCAGTATGATCCCATTATATAAAGTTCAAAAGCCAGGCAGAGCTAAATAATATATTGTTCGGGAGTGCATACGTGCCTAGTAAAACTTTGTTTAAAAAAAAAAAAGCCAGTAAGGAAATGATTAGCAGGAAACTGAGGATAAGCAGCTCCCTCTGGCAGAGGGGGAGAGGCACGTGAGGGGGGATGGATACTCAGGGGGCTTCTCGGCGTCTGGCAATGCTCTCTTTCTCAAGCTGAATGGTGAATATATGGGTGTTTTCATTTTATTATTATTCCTTAACTGCATATATACATTTTATGTACTCTTTTGAATTAAAAAAAAGTAGCAGGAAGCCTTTTTGTATTAAAATCCCAAGTGGCTAGTAAAATAAACCTAGTGAATTATAAAAAGTCTAGATTTTGAGAATCAAGGTTTACTGGTACTTCTGAAACAAAACACACACACACACACACCCCTCGATTTGCAAGTCATATGATATTGGATACCAACAGGAGAACCTCTGGCACACTCTCCCTCTTTCCAGCTAAGATTCTCAGCTACCGACAAACGGACGCGGGGACAGAACCTGCGAGAGAAGTGCAGGGAGGAAACTGCCTGGCACAGCAGCTCCATCGATGCATTGACATAGGCCAGGGCGGTTGGCTGCGGAGGGTGGGAAGGTCACGTTGGGAAGGTCTCTGGGGAAACCCGCTTTCCTTTTCTGAAAATCTCATCAACCCTTCCCTCTCCCACTTTCAAAGCAGCTCCCCACCGGCCAGCTATGGGAGCCACAGCACGACTGCTTTAACTCGGGAGCCTCTAGGTCTCTGGTCCTGGGGCCCTAAGCCTCTGGCTCCTAGACAAGTGTGGTCCCTGCACCTCGACTCCCACCCCGGTGCCTGGAACTCCCCATCTGCGTAGCAGCCCTGTCTGCCTCTGACCACTCGTGCAGGAGTGCTGAGGAGCTGAATTTTAGCTCGGGGAGAAGCAAGATATAAATACATCCTGGTGTACGATTAATGTCAATAATATTAGTGCAATTATTTCCAGACTAGTCAGATTCAATAAACGCGACTGTAAACAAGCCCCGAGCAGCCACCAGGTGAGCGCCGAGGGGGCCCAGGCAGCTGGCTGGCTTCAGAGAAAGCCTCGCCTTTGCTGCCGTCACTTGAGCAGGGGGAGATCCTGCCTGTGCCTGCAGCCGCCTCCTCCCTGGGGCCTGATGTCTTCAAGTAACTGAGCTGGGCAACCATCTGCATTCAGAGCAACAACTGTGCCATGTGCAGGCAAGACAGGGACCCGCTCCACGCTATTTACGTGAGACACGAGCTGAGAGAATCCATTTGTAATTTCTGTCTCCACGTCTGCCGTCCCTCTGGACTCTGAATTCTCTGAGGACAGGGGCCGGGATCCCCAGGGCCCCGGACTGTGTTGAATGCAGAGCACCATTCAGTGAATTCGAGGCCAAGGAACCCGGAATGCTTTGGCCAGCTTGTCTAGAGGCTAAGTATGTGCCTTTCTTGCTTGAAAATGTCCCTGGGACAGTTGTCTGTTTAGCAGACTGCTCCAGTGTTGTAGAGAAAGAATGTGTAAGGGAGGAAAACTCCTACCCGCTTCGGTTTTGCAGCTGGCCTAAGAATTACATCGACATAAAAGAGAGATTAGCAGGAGACAAGCTTACAAATGCATTTAATATTTTTGTGTGGACGTGGGAGTCTCCAGAAGAAAAAGGAACGCCTGAAGAAACCATTACACCAAAAGCTTATATCTTTTCAAACAAAGACAAGGGGTCTGGGCTATGTACGGGCAGTAAATCGTGCCTAAGAACTACATGGAGGAAAAGAATGGAAGATCAGGGTTCTTTTGGTAGGTTTGTGCGTACAGCCCCATAATCAGTGATAAGAGTGTTCTTCTCCTCCCGGTGCAGGGAGGGCTCCTTTCTCATGGGAAATGTTAGGACCTGCTTTCAGGTAGAAGGAGGGAGGTCAGAGAGCCTTTTCTGAATCTGCCATTTTGTAAGTGCCTTCAGCCCAAAATAATCAATAAGCCAGGGGGTGCCTGGGTGGCTCAGTTGGTTGGGTGTCTGACTCTTGATTTTGGCTCAGGTTATGATCTCAGGGTTGTAGGATCGAGCCCCGCATCAGGCTTGGCGCTCAGCTGGGAGTCTGCTTGCAATTCTCCCTCTTCCTCTGTCCCTCCCCACCCCCCTACCCACCACCCGTACTCTCTCATGCTCTCTAAAATAAATAAATAAATCTTTTTAAAAAAATTTTTTTAAATGATCATAATAATCAATATGCTAAAGTGGCATATTTTGGGGTGGCATGTCCTGAACCCCTTCACAGGCTAGTCTGGAGTTGAGTGGGCATGGAGTGAAAGGCCTTATCTTTTACTTGTTGGCTGTGTGACTTTGGGTAAGTCACTCAGCCATTCTGTGCCTCATTTTATTCTTCTGCAGAACAGAGATAACAATACTTGCCTTACCCAGCTGCACTGAGGGCTACCAGAGACGGCGGATGCCAAATAAAGTGACACAGTGACACACACATTTAGGAGCCTTGTAGGCATATTGTGGTTATTATTTAATAAGTGGTTATTATCTATGATTATTAGAGAGGCAGTATGGTGCAGTGGGTAAAAGCCAGCCCTCCCCAAACCCCTACCGGGTTTGATTCCCGGGATAGTACTTTCGTAGTTGTATGACCTTGGGTGACCTTGGGTGACAGGGCTGGGACCAGAGCCACGTCAGGCAACTCAGGTGTAAAATTTAGGAAGGCACTTCCCTTGCCTCCCCCAGTCCTGTCCCTGCTGAGCAAGCCACTTGCATCTCTGTGCCACAGGGTGATACATGAATGTTAGTGACTTTTATCCTTGAAAACATCCCTGGAACAGTTGTCTGTGTAGCAGACTGTTCCAGCGTTATATAGAAAGAATCAACCTGAGCCTAACAGCAAACCTAGAGGGAAGAAGCAGTTAAGAACTTCCACTGATGAAGAAACAGAGGTGAAGGAAATAAAGAGTTTTGGGGGGTGCCTCTGCGTCTTCCTGTTTAAGACATTTTCTGGGCTTTCTTGTGAGTGGGAAGCTGGGAAGCAAATCAAAGAGGATTTGAAGGCCGAGGTGGAAAGTTTGGCCGCTCCTTTTCTGGTTCCCGATTAGGCAATCACGCGTGGGTAGCCCTCTTCCATGCCCTGCTGTGGAGGTGATCTTGCTCCCCTTTCTTCTCCCGCAGGCTTCATCCTGGCAGCAGAAATAAAAAGAGAAGAGAGTCACCCAGGGCATTCCTATGCAGAGATCATAAAACATTCAGTTACTGGCTTCTCTCCAATCAGAAAGAGATAGTGTCCACTTTATTCTTAAAAAGGATAAAGCATTCTTCTTCCCAGCAGCTACCTACCTGGGAATGAAACAGATTTGCATGGAACCTCTTCTTCGCAGCATCCTGGCAAACGACTCAGACCCCCCTGCTCTCTACAAGGGCCTGTGTATCTTTTCCCTGGTCCTTCCCAGCTGAATTTTAAAGAGGGTTTTAGAGGGCATGTCATGACAAGGGTTCTTCAGATTCTTCTAAATCATAACACATGGGACCAAAGAGGCTTATTTCTTTTCCCCAAAATGATTTGCCCACCTTGATTCCTGGCGCCCCAGCCCCAAGCTAAGAAACCTTGCAAAACATGTGAAAACTTCCCAGCCTCAATTTTTCCTCCCCGAGAAGTCGCTCTTCATCTTTTTCTCTCTCCCTTTTTCTCCCATCCCTCCTCCTGCTCCCCCTTCTCTCCATCATAAAATAATAAGGCAGACCCGCCTGCATCTAAATCCCTTGCAAGAGCTGGAGAGGGGGCCAACCAGACATATTTACTACTAAGTGGATGCAAATTCACTTATTACTGATTTTCAAAGAAATGAGACGTCCCTGCCACAATATTGCTTTTCTCATCACCAAATGGGGCCTTTGCTTTGCAATTTGGCAAAGCTGTCAAAACAATCTGGGAGGCTGGATGATGTCTGTGCGGCACCATCCCGAGAGATGGCTCTCACCAGCAGCCCCAGGCGCCTCCACTCAGATACGTGTGAGGCTGTGAAAGGGCGTGCTGGACAGGTGGGGGATGCTGGGCGTGGAGCCCAGGGCCACAGGCACAGGACCCGCTGGCTCTCCAGCTTCCTCGGCAAAGGCCCCCCCAGGGATACAGGAGTCTGGACCGCTCGGGAAGCCAGAGAGAGAAACGCACCCACGCACATGGTCACATGCTCCCGTGTTCTCGTCTAGAATTTCCCCAGGCTCGCCAGCCCACTGCGGCCTGTCCATGGACTCTACATCCAGAGCCCGTGAGGGTTAGAAAACTCATCTGTGGCCCCAGGGAAGCCATTCGATCCATTCAGGCCTCACTGGGATTCTTCAACAGCAGAAGGAGAAAGTGGGACAAATTGCCCTGATGCACCTTCCACGACTCGGGTTTTAGGGGCCAGACACAAAAGCAAGTTCATGATGGGGCCACACTAAAAAGAGGTGCCAGTCCTCCTGCAGCTGGTGCACTAGGCAGAATGCCTTAGTTCCAAATGATAGAAAACCAACTCTAACACAAGTGAATTTGGCCCAAGCAACCGGGAAGCTGGGTGTATTCGTTTTCTGCTCGTGCTGTAACAAATGACCACAAATTTAGTGGCTTAAGACAATACAGATTTGTTGTATTACAGTTCTAGAGGTAGCTCAGAAGTCTGAAAATAAGTTTACATGGCAAAATCAAGATGCCAGCAAGGCTTCCCTCCTTCTGGAAGCTCTGGAAAAGAATTCATTCCTTGCCCTTTTTAGCTTCTAGAGAATGCCCACATTCCTCGGCTCAAGGCCCCCTTCCTGCAATGGCATAAATTCAACCTCTGCTTCTCTCATCACATCTCCTTCTCTGGCTCTGACCCTCCCGCCTCCCTTTTATAAAGACCTCTTGTGATTAGACTGAGCCCACCTGAGGAAGCCAGGATGATTTTCCCATCTCAAGACTCTAAACCTAATCATACCTGTAATGTCCCTTTTGCCATGTAAGATAACATATTCACAGGTTCAAAGGATGAGGACATGAGCAATTTAGGGAGTGACACTTCCGTCTGCAACACCAAGGAGTGGATTTCAGGCATGGCTAGATCTAGGGGCTTGAACAGAATCGTCACAGTCTTTCCCTCAACTCTCCCTCTGTACTCTGCTTCCTTTTGTGTTAGTCTAATTCTCTGTGCCATTTCAAATAGCCTTCCTCCTGTGGCCAATAAAAGTACAGCAAGTAGTCCTCCATCATGGCATTTTAGATTAGTAGATGGTTTGGAAAAATATAATTTCTCCCTTCCCTTCCATTTCTCCCTCCCCTAGTCCAATCACCAGTTTCTGTGTAGGCACCGCGAATTAAATAAGGCACACAGCGTGCTGGAAAGAAGGACCCTGTGAAAAGAATAAGACCTTGTTGAGATAGCTGGATCGAGGGTTAGTTACTTAATGTAGATATTAGACTTATTTTATATTCCAAGCTGATGATGTTGGACGCATCATGTACAAAGTGCCCTAGCAGCATAACTGGGTCATTATTTCCATCTCCTGAAGGCCAACCACACAGGGGCCACACGCAGATACCCCAGATCTGCTCAGCTGAGGGCTTTGACATTTGGGGTCAAACAGGGCTTGTGGCAGCCATAAGTCCCCCTTGGCCTCACCATGTGTCTCTAACTTTGAGGCAAAAGAACCCCCATTCCCTGGAGCAGTACCATAACTAAGAGTAGTTTCAGTCTTGCTAGACTCCAGTGACATATACGAGTTCTAGATATGCAAACGCCTTGCATGGAGAAGATAATGAAATTTAGCATGTAGACCGCACCCCCCACCCCGAACTCCCCCACTTAGGGGTTATGGCTAGTGTGGCCCTGCCTCGAGGTTTGCCAGGGACAGGCCTGGTTTGTACCTGTTGATATAATTATTAATAGCTCTCTCTTCACTCTCGAAAGGGTGCCTGTTTAAATGATAAGTGTTACGGTTTTCCTAATGGTAGCAGGAATAAAAAAGTTTATTTTCCCCTCCTACTGTTCAGTTCAGCCCTGAGCCAGGTGGGGCCTCCCATGTAGCAGCTTGGGAAGACCCCAAATCACACAGTTTCTTCTGCTGACTTTAAAGCCAAGGGGTAATAAATAAGCCCTTCCCACTACCTTGCAGGAGGGGGCGGAGAGCCCGTGACATGGCCCTGTCTGTCCCACAGCCTCCGCACAGTGCCCTAAGAGTCCCCCTGGGCCCTCTCCTCTCTCATTTCTTCACCCAGATCCGTAGGGTAACAGCCTAATTGCTCTAGGAAAAAAAACTGAAAAGTTTTCCTGCACTTATTTACATGAGTGCCTATTCCTTTATGTAAAGGTATAAATATTGTCATAGGCATATGTGTGTGTGTGTGTGTGTACTCTTATTTTTCCTTGCCTTGCTAGTCTGATTTTCCTTTCCACCTCTCTCTCCTTTATCCGCATAACCACTGGAGATCCATGCTAATATCCCCAGAAGGGTCTTTCCGTATTTTTCTTTATAATCATATACCCTAACCTGTACATACATGCATAAATATACATAATTTTTTATACACACACGCATGAATATACTTATTATACAGGTACACGGAGCCTTTTGTAGGTGTTTGTTTTATTGAATTAGATGATATTTGGTTTCTCGTGTCTCGCTTTTCTTACTCAACTGTACCTTAGGGAAATTCCAAATCCTCTGGTATAGCTCCAATTAGTTGTTTGCAGTAGTGTGTACATGTATATATAATTTATTCACACGAATCTCTAACAAGTGATATTCACTTTGTTTCCACGGGGGAATTGCCCAGTCACCAAAATATTCACGTATTACACTTCGGGCCTAATGCCTCTGACTCGTGTATGAGGCACAACCATTAAAAGCGTGTGTCAATTTGAAGAGTTCCACCAGCCGCCGTCTTTTTCAAGATGTCAGACTGACCCACCAATCCGGGCACAGCTGGATGTTGTCCTCAGTTCCATCCAAATGAGATCACAATCAACATTGTCTATTCTCTCATGTTTGCTGTTTGAGTGCAATTCTGGATTTGGGGGGGGGGCGGGGTCTAGCCAAAGCTGGGTCCCCGCGCAGGGGTCCCCCCAGTGTCTTTGGAAAGACTCAGGCTCTTGGAGCAGAGGACCTGGCCTCAAATTCTGGCTCCACCATATTTATGTTGGGAGAAGTGGGTAAATACTCACCTCTCCCAGCCCCAGTTTTCTGACCTTTCGAACAGGAGTCATGGTATCAACCACGTAGAGGGTTAAATGGGATTATGTGCACACAGGTCCCGGGTAAAGGAAGCCTTCCCGACTCACACATCATGAATCATTTGGGGGCTTAAAGGGGAAAGTTCACATCCATCAGTAGTGATGCCCCAGGCAAACAGCGCAAGTCTGATCCGTAGACAGAAGCAGGTTGTTTCCAGAGAAATGGGATGCCCTGTCTTTGTTTACAGAGCCACGTGTGCATCAAAGATTTTGAAGACACTTGTTGCTGGCCAAGTCCAAAGTACTGGTGAGGCACAGGGAGAGAGACAGTGCTGGGGGTGCCCTTGCTAGGAGGGGTCCAGAGAGGAGGGTAGCTGATGGAGAGCTGAGGACTTGAGGAAGACGCCCTGGGTTATGGGTGCAGGCGTAGCAATGCCTAAACCCTCCTGAGCTCTGGCCATGGGTTTAGTGTTGTAGTAGCAGGGGGTAGACATTCCCCGCCCGGCAGAAGGGGTATCTCCCTGTCCTGTCCGTACACCACACCTCACACTTTCTAGACTCCCACCCACTGACCTACCCACAACAAAGCAGAAACTAGAGCCTGACACCACAGCGTCTGTGTGGGTTGAATGTGTGTGTACCCCTCCCCAAAACGACCACCAAATTCGGATGTTGAAGCCCTAACCCCCAGTGTGATGGTGTTTGGAGCTGAGCCTTGGGGAGGTAATTAGGTTTAGATGGTCCTGAGGGTGGGGTCCTCATGATGGATGTCCTTATGAGAAGAGGAGGAGAGATCAGAGCCTTTTCTCTCTCTGCCATGTGAGGACACAACAAGAAGGCAGGTGTCTGAAAGCCAGCAGGAGAGCCCTCACCAGGAACTGACTCTACTGGCATCTTGATCTTGGCCTTCCCAGCCTCCAGAACTGTGAGAAATAAATGTTTGTGGTTTAAGCCCCTGGTATCTTGTTAAGGCAGCTGGGGCTGACTGAGGCAGCATCTTGCCTTTCCTTTTAGGATGCTGGGAGCAAAGAGCAAGAGAGTATTAACATATCTGGCACCCAAAATTGCATCCCATAGCCAATACCAAGACCCTTGCCTCATCCACTGCCATGCTCCCAGGGCACTGTGACCAGCGCAGTGGAGAGTTTGTGGGGGAGAGAGCCCCAAAAAATTCTTAAGGTCCATGGGAAGGTTGGGAGCAGAGGATGACTTAGTCTCTGAGAGAGTCCCCTCCCTCCCCAAATTCCCATTACCCTAAGAAACTACCCCAAATCCCCAGGAAAGTACAAGAATTCTAATTCCCTTCCTTCCCAGCAACCTTCTCTGAGTCACATCGCCAAATGCCCCTCCCCCAGCATCCGCCATCACTCTCCACCCCTCCCCCACCCTGGGCACCACCCAGATCCTGATGAGGAGCCTTTCTTAGGGACAACTTGCTCAGGACTCTGACATACTCATTTGCACTTTACCTGGTGCTAACCATGGTGTCTTGCACACAGTGGGTACTTTATTTTTATTTTTTTTTAAGATTTTATTTATTTATTTGACAGAGAGAAAAAGCACAAGTAGGCAGAGCAGCAGGCAGAGAGAGAGGGAGAAGCGGGCTCTCCACCGAGCAGGGAGCGGGACGTGGGGCCCGATCCCAGGACCCCGGGATCACGACCTGAGCCGAAGGCAGCCGCTTAACTGACTGAGCCACCCAGGCACCTCATAGTGGGTACTTTATATGTATTTGGTGAGTCATTGATTAAAAATCATAGAATAGTCAATACCAGCAGAGGGAGAGAGAGACTGGGAACCAGCAGTTGCCTGAATCGGAGGAAAGAGCGAAGCCCTGTCCCCAGCCAGAGCCTGAGTCTGGAACCCAGAGTCCCCACCAGGGAGGTGGGACCATCGTTATCAATTACTCAGACCTTGGCTTCATTCATCCATTGAAATCTCCAAAGTCATGTTAATGGCCAGGCATGCTGTTCTTTCCCCTCAAGGTAAGAAGATTTATTGCCCAAACTTACATTTTATTGCGCACAACCGAATAAAAATGATCTATTTCCCTGCCCGCCTTACAGCATCCTTCCACAGTTATTAAAGTCTCTAAAAATGTTTTCTTTAAAAAAAAAAAAAAAAAAGGTTAAAAGAAAGAGAGGCGGGGAGAAGAGAAACCAAGAGGAGACCGGGAAACTTTGGATTGCTGAGGGCTATCTATCCATCTTGTCAGCTCAGGACCACATAACCTTGATGTCACTATATTTTCTGCTCCTATCCAAATTTACAATTTGCCAGCCAAGGAGATGGAAATGCCAAACCTCCTCCTTGGAGGTGAATGCTGGGAGGTTCTTAAAGGGCTCAAGAGAAGGGAGGACCCCAGCTCCGAAAACGTACAAGACAGTGAGCCTGTCCCTGCGCTTTTAGCAGTTTTCTCCAAGTTGGGAAAACCCAGCCTCTGAGGGCAAGGAGCAGGTTTACCCTCCAGGGCCCTAAACACATTTGGCCAAGAGCCCATCTGCGCTCCGTCCCCTGATGAACAAGCAGATTTGCAGCCAAGCTGAACAGCCTTGTTGGGCTGGAAATGCACCTGCTCAGGTCAGGAGACGGGATGGCAGAGCGATAGAGGAAAGCATGAAGCAGGGTGCACAGGAGGTGTTTAACCCACAGAAAAGAGTGAACAGCATACCAGCCTGGCAGAAGTGCCTGCCAGTTTGCACGTGCGTGCACACACACACACACACACACACTGGGCGTTTTCTATAGGGGTCTATTGCCCCCTATTTATTTGAGAGTGGTAAAACAATGTTTTCAACCCATAATTTAGAATCTATTATTCGTTACTAGGTCAGTCTGGCCTCTTTCCAAATTAGTGCTAATTAGTTAGTCTTCCCGGACTTGTTTCTAAGCAAATGTGGACATCTGTCCTCTGATGAGACCCCAGTTCCCACTCAGACGATTGCATCCTGACTTCTGAGGGGTTCCTACCCCACAGGCCAGGCCACAGAGCTCTGCAGCAGCCCTGGGGTGCTGTGGCCTCCCTAGTAGGCTCCCTCCATTGCTCCGAGTTTTCCCAGTGCCTGGGAGTCTGGAGTCCTGTCGGGGAGTGCTTTCCCGGTGTGGCCTGGAAGATAGCCATAAGTCTGTCTCGGGCCATTTGACTCAGGCCTTCAATGCCAAGCTTAACAGGCACTTCCATCAGGCCCGATATGCCAACGATCTATAAGCCATTAACCAGGCGGTATTAGACCTCCCAGCTCAGCCTCCTCTGTGGGAACACACACAGAGAAAGGCGGAAGGAGGGAGAGAGTGGAGGGCTGGTGAGGGCGCTGGCTGGACCGCAACTGTTAAACCTTCCCTGGCCTCATTAGGGCTCCAGAATCATGCAGCGCCCACCCAGCCAGGTCCTATCCTAGACCTGAGTGCAAGACAGGGACCCAGCCCAGTGGGGAAGGGCCAGAGCTGGCCTGCCTTGAATCAGGACAATGGTTCAAGACTCAGAGAAAGCCACAAACCTCAATTCTGCTCTCCCTGATAAGCCTTCTAGAAGGTACACTGCCAGAGTGGGCTGGGCCTGTCCTCAGGCAGCCGGCCTTGGACCCCTCCCTCCGAGTCTGAACATTTCCTCAGAGCACATGTCCTGGGGAGTCGCATCCCGAATACCAGATGCCCCATTTCCTCTAAGAAGAGATGGCTGGTGGGGTAACAGCTAACAACAGTGCCCTCGCTGCATGGCAGTGGCACCCAAATTGCTTCAGACATAGCTCCTCCGTCACCACAGCCAGCCCACGAGATGGACCCCATTCTCAGCCCCTCGGCACAGACGGGCAAGCAGAGTCACGGAGCTGTTCAAAGAAGCCGTCCAGGTCACACAGCAGGAAGGCAGCATGCCGACCACAGGACCTGCACTCTTCTTGATCACTCCATTGACTGCCTCTCAAAGCGGCCAGGGGGGCCAGAGTCAAAACAAACTGGAGACAGCCCAGCTCAAGGTGGGCCCAAGAGTCCTGAGTCCCAGGTGCTGCCACTGCCCTGGGAGGACTGATCCCCAGCCTGCAAGGTGGGGGAGAACAGTTTGCCCAGACCGTCCTGGCTTGGGCCATAGAGACTGAAAATGGCATCTTCTATTCCTTCTAGAAACAGGAGTGTCTAAGTTGCTCCCATAATCAGAGCCTCTTAGACCATTCATGTCTTTAGGTCCAAGATCTCCCCCCTCTGAGGTGCTTGTGACGGGAGCCTCAGCAGCAGCTCCCCTCAGCCTGTGTCAGCTGCCCATGTGCCGAAGGGACTGGTCTCCAGGGTCCCCTCTGGTGCCAGATGTTCCTTCATACATAGGAGGGACAGGATGGGCTAGAATGCGCTGGGCTGAGATCGGAAGGGAAGTCAGTGGATAGTGTCTTTTTAGTTACATTACCCATATGTTCCAATCTCCTGACTTTCCAGAAAATGATGAAGAGTCATTAAAAAAGAAACATCCATACCATCCCAACACCTGCCAGACAGCAATGCATGTAATAGCCTGTAGTCCAGTACTATTCGTCCAGGATTGGAAAATCTCCGTTACACGTGTCTTAGTCAGCTCAGGCTGCTGTAACAAAATATCACAGATGGGGCTTTCAAGCCTAGACATTGATTCCTCACAGCTCTGGCAGCTGGGAAGTCCAAGATCAAGGGCCTGCAGATTCCGTTCCTGGTGAGGGCTCTCCTCCCATCTTGCAGACACCTGCTTTCTTCCTGTGTCCTGTCCTCACAAGGGCACCAATCCCATCATGAGGACCCCACCCTCATGACCATCTAAACCTAACTACCTCCAAAGGCCCCACCTCCAAATATCATCACCCTGGGGGTCGGGGCTTTAACCTGTGGATTTTGCCGGGACACAAACATAGAGCCCATACCAACGGGCTTGCCAGTTCCTGCACCCTCAGACTGGTTCTAGAGACCTCTTTCCATGCTCTGCCCCCTTGTTGTGGGCTCCAGCCTACCTGGATCCACGCCCCACCCTCACCTTTATGGCCCAGCTCAAAACCCCCCTCTCCCGGGAAGCCTTCCCTGACTACACCCTCTCTTTCTCTGATCCCGAGCTCTAGTTAGAATGTGTCACCCAATTTAACACTTGCTTCTGTACAATGCTATATTGATCTTTAATCTTGCAATCCAGATATAGAGCACACAGCCTACGTTTTTGCCCTGTGGCGGTCTTGAATGCATTTAATTTTTTAATGATTAAGAAACAGACTCACAAGGAACCATAGAGCATTAATCCTCATATTACAAATTTGAAAACAGAGGCTCCCAGAAGTTACAGAACATGTCTAATGCCACATGGGTCTTGGTGTCTTGGTGTCCTGGCTTGAGTTTTAAAAGCAGAACTTTAGGCAAGGATTTGAGTGCAAGTAGTTTCTTTGGGAGGTGGTTCCAGGAAGCATGCGGAGGGAATGCAGAGGTGAGGGGAAATGGAGGAAAGCTAATTAAGGGGGGTGTTAATGAGTGAGCAGTTCACCACTGTGGGCAGCTGGGGGGCTCAGCCATGTGGGGGCCTCTGGGAGGCTGCAGAACATAAGAAGGAACTGTGTTTCTCCACCAGCTCCTGTCCCTCGGGGTTGAGAGCCCCACTTAGGGACTTAACTCCCAGCACTTCCCACATGACTTGGGGACGCTGAACTCACTTCCTCGCTTCTATGGAGACTGGCCAGTGGAAGCAGAAGGCTGCTATTGGGCTGGGAAGCCTGCCTTACATGACCTGTCCACCACGGCTGGGGTGGCCTCCGGGTGGGCCAAAGAAGGAGGGGCAGGCCACCGTCAGGGTCCGCCACAGTCAGTAACCCTCGACAATCAGTGGGAGTAGAATTGCTACCCAAATTTCCTTTCCGATCTATGTCCGGTTCTCTGTTTGTTGGGGACTAGTCTCTGCACCGAGACAGCAGATGAAAAGCTAGGACCCCCTGCTCCAACCCCCACCCCAGGAATATACATTGTCATGGGGGCTTGGAAAGAGACCAGGGAAAAGTACAACATCCAAGGTTGTCTGGGAGATGAGCGCCATCACACGGGTGTGAGGAGAGGGCCCCGGACATATTTGCCAGGCTTCCTGCCATAGGACCCTTCTCCCAGGCACCTGCTATGCAGGTGTCTGGAGGGACAGACCGTTAAGCAAACCCCATCCCGGCCTCCTGCACCCCCAGGGAGGGTGGACTGTGGCCGCGGGGAGCTGGCCAGCCTGGCATGCTGACTCACGGGCTACCAGCCCCTCTCATGGCAGGAGCATGAGCACCCCGAGCAGAAAGACGGGCCACAGCTCCATCCGTGTTTCACAAACTCTCTGCTCTTGTCCGCAGGCACGTTATACTCTGAGTTGGTGAAGCAGAGCTAATTGTCACTTTTCCCTCTTGTCCTAGGAGCCAAGCTCACGTCGGCCTGCGAATACAGGCCTCTGCATTTGACTTGCTTCCCTGAAAGGTATCCGGGGCATAGCTCCCACCCCCCCCCAAACATGCACAGAGAAAGCCCCGGAACAGGGGTCAGCAAACCCAGAGTCTAGCCTCCTCCCTGCCTCTAACCCTCTCCATACACACCTTATGACATGACCCTTTCTAGGCCTTATTTTTCTCATCTGCAAAATGGGGATCCTGGCTGGGTCCATTGATAAGACCCTTTCCAGCACTGGCTTTCTGTGACATGATTGTCAAGAGCCCCCAGGGATGCTGAGCCCCCTGTCCAGAGAAGCTGCAGACCCCTGGACGGACAACACTCATCTTGCTGCCCTCCTCCCCCTCTGCAACCTTCTCCTGCAAAGACACACGGTCCTCAGCATCCCAGGGCACTGCCTCTCGTGCTGATAGGCCAGGTCCGTCTGGAGCGGGAGAGGTGGGGGGGGGGGGGGGGGACCCTGCTTTGCCCTTCCTGCAACGGGGACTCAAACTTGGAGCAGAGCCACCTCAATGGCCTGCAGAATATCAACCCCACCCTCTACTCCCACCTTTGACTCTGCTTATCTCCACACATAACCTGTGTTCCCAGTGGATTTGGGGTGGAGAAGGAAAGCTGGGAGGGGTGGTTTCCTGGCTCCCCTTTCGCCTATGATGCTGTGGGGAACAGTGTCTCGGGATTTAGAGGGTTTTCTGATAGGACCCTACTCCCAAAACCCCCAGCGAGTAGCCTTAGGGGCAAAGGGTTTCTGGGACATGACCACCCGGCCTTTGAAGATAAAGCTCAGATGTCCAGCTGGGTGAAGGACACTTTTAGGGGAGCAGCAGTGAGCTGAGCCCCCAGGAGCCCACCCAGGCCAGCCCGCAACGGGATAAACCCTTCGACTAAGGGGCCATTCCTTGAGGTTGTAGTATTTGATCTTTATTTGCTCCGATCATGAAGCCTGCTTAGAGCCTTTCCTTTTGCAAAGCGCACCTCACACTTCTCACCTGATAGTGCTCCCAGCATCACAGCCAAGTGAGTGATTATCACTGTGCCCCAGGTGGGGAAACTGGGGCTCCAGGAGCAGAAGAGACTGGGTCAAGTTCAGGCAGTCCCTCAATTTCGGGGTGAGGGAAAGAATCTGCCGTGGGGTCTTGAAGCAGGGAGGCAGAGTGGTGCCTCCTTGGGGCCTGGGACACGGCGACCCACGGGCCACCAGGATTGGAAATGGAGTTTTAAAAAACTATAGAAAGTGAGAAAGACAAGAAAAGAATGAAGGGGCAGGGAGACCCCTATGGTTCAGACCGCCCTCTCCAGCAATCTCCTGTAGCTGCATGTCAGGTCACCCCCTTCCCAGCACTTTCCTTTCACACTAACATTCAATCATCTTTTCCCATTCACTCCGTCTCTTCCATTTTTATCTTAACGCTGCCCGTGAAAATTGGTGTGAAATAAAAAGGCAACTCTGCCTACAGATGTAATCAATTGATTTGGCAGGTAGCCCGTGGACACCTAGGAAGGGGAGAGCCAATTTCCAGGGTGGATACTCCCCTCTGGCATTTTTTACCCACCCTCCTCCATTCCCGTCTCTGGGTCCCCCTCTTTTTATTTTTTCTGTCTCCTTCTTTTTGGCCTTGCTTTGCTCTTCTTGTTATTTCCTGCTTTGCATTTAATGGAAATAAACCAGCCTATGGGTTCCCCCCCCATTATTATTTTCTTGTATGAAAGGCAGTGGAAGGAAGGTGTCAGCCTTTCTCTGCTGCCTCTGCAGGGTGCCTGGAGATATCCCATGCTCCCAGGAGCCTTGTCAATCTTTCCCGGGGGGCAAGTGGGACCAGGTTGGAGATTGTAAAGGATCCCAGCCTCCTGACCCCTCACAGACACTCCCACAAAGGAGAGAGGGCTATAAAATCAGTCCCAGGATGAGTGTCTCCTCATCTCCAGGAAAGGAGAAAATGTCCCATGCTGGACACTTGTATATTTTCACTCATTAATTCATTGATGTGTTAAGCACCACTATGGGGGTATAGAAATTTACAAAACAATCGTAAATCCTTCCCAAGTACATCGCCTGGCACAGAGTAGGTGCTCAATAAAAGGTGGTCATTGTTGGTCACTACTATTCTGGAAGTCTCTATTATGGTACAATTGATAGTATCCAATAAATATTAGCTTCCTCCCTTCTAGAGGCAAGAGAGACTAACTGTATATGATATCTGTTTATGGGTCTTTATTGTTGTTTTAATACAAGAAAGGATGGAAGAGTGAAGCCCAAATCCTCACTCTGGCACAGTCTAGATTAGAAGAACTTCATTAAACACAAATCAACGTATAATTAAAAATTTGTGATAAGTGGTGTGAAGAAAAAGCATGGGGTGCTACAAGAAGACCTAATTTAGGAAGGTGGGGGAGGGGGATCTGTGGAGCCAGCATCTTTAAAAAAGCACCATTTAACCCAGTGGTTCTCAAAGTAGGGTCCCCTCAGCCACAGCAGCAGCAACAGGGAACTTGTTAGAAGTGCACATTCTCGGGCCACCCCAGAGCTACTGAATCAGAAACTCTGGGGACGAGGCCAAGCTATTTACGCTCTCCAGGTGAGTTTGGTATTTCCTTAAGTGTGAGAACCGCTGACGGAAGCTGAGACCAGAAGGATGAATGGGAGCTGGCACATGATGGGGAGAAAGAAGTCTTTCCAGGCACAGAATAGCATGTGCCAAGGCCCTGAGGCAGGAAAGCCCAAGGGAAGGCGGCCAGGGTGGTTGGTGTGTAGTGAGGGATGGAGAGAGAGGGGTTGGAGAGTCGGACTTTGCAGAACCTTGCCGGTGCGGATTTTCTCCCAAGTGCAGTGGGATCCAGGATGTGCTCTGAGCAGAACAGCGATACTATAAAACATCAGTGTCATAGAATCCTGTCTATGTCTGTGCTGGGGGGCCAAGGTTTAAACAGACACCCCCTGCAGCCTAGCTCCCCACTGCTCCGAGTGCTTCCCGGGTCTCTGGCCCCTTCCCCGGCCACACCTGCCCCCCCACCAGGGATGGGACCCTTCTCAGCCCCAGGAAACAACGGCCTTGTGGGGTCGCCTGGGGTGGTGCAGGAGGTCTAAGAGGAAGGCTCTTTCTTTTCCTTCTATGCCTTTGGATACCTAATAGGATTTTCTAATTGTCTGCATATATTATTTTTATCTTTTAAAAAATGTCAGTGGGGCTATCAAAACAGTGGCAATATAGGTTATTCTTGTTTCTGCTCTACAGTTTCTTGAATTTTATGAAATAAAAGCAAACTAAATTTTAGGAAGTCAAACCGATATTTATCAAATACTGTTATGGGTCAGGTACTTCGGTGAGTTCATGCTTCATTCCCTGAACAAGTCTTTGCGGAGCACCTGCTCTACCCCAGGCTCCAGGCAGGCCTGGGATAGAGAGGAAAAGGACCCAGTCCTGCCTCCATGGAACCTCCCTTCTACCGGCAGGAATCAGACCAATAAACAAATTTTAAAAGTAAAAATACATGACTCAACAGTCTTGCACGATTCACAAAAACTAATGATGTAATGTACGGTGATTAACATAACAATAAAAATTTTTTTAAAAGTAAAAATACATGTCACTGTTTGCATGGGCAGGAGAACAGGGTGTGCGGGGTGGGCTGGGCAGGGAAGGCACCTGAGTGAAGACCCAAGAGGGAGATGAAAGAATCCGGGAGTTCGCATGTGGAGGAGGGGCAGGAGGACCTGGAGGGCAGGCTCAAAGGTGGGCACAAAGAGGATGTGTGGGACCGAAGAGGGTGGAGAGCAGGGCAGAAAGAGGGCATGGAGCCCTGTGGCTTTTCCGTAGGAGCCAGTGGCCCCCCAGGATGTGCTCTGACATTTGGATAGGATAGCTCGGCTCCTTGCTGAGAATCGCCTGAGAGAGGAGCAGGGCAAGAGTGAAGCAGGGAGCCTGGGAAGGAGGGCTTTGTGACCCTGCAGGTGGGCAGGTGCGGGAGCCATGGAGAGTAAGGTTCTTGGTCACACTGGACGGACTCTGACGTGGGGAGCCCATGGGATTTGGTGCTGGACTGGACACGGGAGAAAAGACAGGAATCTCAAGGAGGGTGCCAGGGTTTTTTTAACCTGAACAACTGCAAAGATAGAATTGTCATTTATTGAGTTCCAAGAATGTTCTTGCCAGGGTGGGGTCCTTGAGCCCAAATCTCCCACCAGGAGTGCCCACATCCCACAGGGATGGGCCTGCACCGTACCCTCTCTCTCCCTGTACCCCCAGGCTCAGTCACGGGCCGGGAGGAGCCCACGGGGTGCACAGCCTCGGGGGAACACAGTGCGGGGTCCAGCGGATGTCAGTCACAGTGCTCCCACCACCGGAGGTGTGAGTGGAAAGTTCTCACTGCACCCACAGCCTAGGAGATAGATAACTGGAGATATCGAGTAGGCAGTTGAATATATGAGTCTGGAGTTCAATGCGAGGTCCAAGCTAGAGATAAAAATTTAAGAGTCCTCAGCTTATAAATGGTATTTAAATGCACGAGATGGATAAGAGTGTGCGTAATCGGCAGAGTCGAGCTGTCCAAGGACAAGCCCCGCGGCGCACCTGCATTAAGAGGGGGAGGGGGAGGAGGGGCCCGTGGTGGTGGCAGGGAAGCCGAAGGGAAAGCAGAGCTGTGAGGGCCTGGAAGACAAAGAAAGAAACTGTTGCAAGGAGCAGGGACTGCCCCCCTTCAGAAGACAACCACTTAGCATTTGGCAGGACTTCCTGTGCATTCTCCCCCGTGATGGGTGCTGCGGTGCGCACAGCCCACCTTCCCCTCGGGGGCCCCAGTTCCTGAGAGTGTTGCTGTCGACGCCCAAAGTTGCACCCCTCCACAGGGACTGGGCGACGCAGGGGTTCAGAGACTCTTTCTCCTCTGCGTCACTTGGAATACTTCCGAAGGGTCTCCCAGGTGGATCTGCTGGTGCGGAGGCAAATTTCCAGCAGAACCACCCACCAAACACGAACGTTCCGATGCTGGCACGTCAGGCTCGAGGCACCAAAGCCTGTATGAGTTCTCCACCCCAGTGGGCTGAACAGTGACCTCCAAAAAAGACGTGTCTGAGTCCTAACCCCCTGGGACCTGTAAAGGTGACTGTATCTGGAAGAGGAGACTTCGCAGATGTAGTTAAGGATCTGGAGCTGAGATCATCCCGGATTTAGGGTGGGCCCCAGATCCAATGAAGAGCGTCCTTATACGAGACAGAATAGGGGCAGACACACGGAGACACACGGGGGGAGAAGGGCACGGGAAGACCCAGGCGGAGACTGGACGGATGCGTCTCCAAGCCAAGGGACACCAAGGCTGCCGGCAGCCCCCAGAAGCCAGGAGAGAGGCAGGGAACAGATTCTCCCTCGGGGCTCCGGAGGGAACCATCCCTGCCCACACCGCTAGCCTCCGGAACTGTGAGAGAACCAGTTTCTGTTATTTTCAGCAACCCCACCCCCTTCCCGTTTCTGGTGCTTTATGACTGCAGCCACAGGAAACCAGGACACCCCCTTCCCACTTCCTCCTTGTCACCTCCCCGTCAGAGACCCAGAGACTTCCGCCCCCCTCCCCCTTCGCTCGCATTCATCCCCACGGAACCCATCCTCAGAATGCTGAATCCCCAGGTCCCCATAGCAACTGCTCTGATGCCAGAACCCAGGGTTACCAGCGAGGATCAGCCCACGAGATCGCCGGGAGGTGGGGGCCGGGAGGGGTCTGCTGAGACAACAAACAGCAGAGGGAAGGCAACACCGAGTGACAAACCCACTGCGGTTTATATTAGCTGCTCTTTAAGAAAACAAAGCGCTGCAAACAGTCCCCCTTCCCCGGGTGAATGATCTGTCGGTACAGAAGCGAGAAGCCTGGAAGGAACGTGCTGTGCCTGGAGTAGCAGTGCTCGGGCCGTGATGCAGCCCGAGTGAGCCAGGCAGACACGGCCACCTCCCTCCCGGCGGGGCCTCCCCCGGCGCCCCCACCCCCCGCAGGGGCCCAGGCTGGGGGTGACCGGCCTCCAGGCCCCGGCCCCCGCTTGAACGGTGCCCCGCTCTGGGTGGACCCGGCCACTCTGCGAGGCAAGCCCTCCGCTTCCACAGCGAGCACGTCTGTGGTGCCCGCACCCCCGGCCTCCCCCAGAGCCACCTGGACCGACCGGCCGGGGTTCCCCACCCGGCGACCCGCCTCCCAGCTCTCGCTAAGGTGGCGCCCCTGCCACCTCCCGCCCCTCACCCAGCCTGGGGATGGACGCGGGTGGGCTCAGCTGCTCTCTGCCCGCACAGCAGGTGTGTGTGGCCAACACCTTCCTCCCTCGTGGCCTCTCCCTTCTCCTCCTGTGGGTCCCCAGCCACACTTCTCCGGCCGGCCTCAGGCACCCCCAACCTGGGTTTCAAGCCCGCCAGGCCCACCCAAGCCAGCTCCCTGATGGCCTTTCAAACGTGGGCCGCAGGCCCAGCCTGTCCCCACGCTCTCCTTCCCAAGAAAGTCCCTTCCCGCCTACGTGCGCTCACATGCACGTGCACACACACTCACGTACCACAGAGACACACAGACCCACACTCGCTCACACCCGTCCACACACGCAAAGGTACACTCACACTTGCTCACACTCGTCCACACACACACAGACACACTCACACTTACCCACGCACAGAGACACACACTCACTCACACCCACACACACTCACACCCATCCACGCACGCACAGGCACACTCACACTTGCTCACACTCATCCACACACGCAAAGGCACACTCACACTTGCTCACACTCGTCCACACACACACTGACACACTCACACTTACCCACGCACAGAGACACACACTCACTCATACCCACACACACTCACACCCATCCATGCACACACAGGCACACTCACACTTGCTCACACACATCCACACACGGAAAGGCACACTCATACTTGCTCACACTTGTCCACACACACAGACACACACTAGCTCACACCCATCCCCATATACAGACCCACACTAGCTCACACCCATCCACACACGCACAGGCACATTCACACCCATCCACGCACACACAGGCACACTCACACTTGCTCACACACATCCACACACGCAAAGGCACACTCACACTTGCTCACACTCGTCCACACACACACTCACTTACCCACGCACAGACACACACTTACACCCACACACACTCACACCCATCCATGCACACACAGGCACACTCACACTTGCTCACACTCATCCACACACGCAAAGGCACACTCACACTTGCTCACACTCGTCCACACACACACACTTACCCACGCACAGACACACACTCACACCCACACGCACTCACACCCATCCACGCACACACAGGCACACTCACACTTGCTCACACTCACCCACACATGCAAAGGCACACTCATACTTGCTCACACTTGTCCACACACACAGACACACACTAGCTCACACCCATCCCCATACACAGACCCACACTCGCTCACACCCATCCACACACACAGGCACACTCATACTTGCTCACACTTGTCCACACACACAGACACACACTAGCTCACACCCATCCCCATACACAGACCCACACTCGCTCACACCCATCCACACACACAGGCACACTCATACTTGCTCACACTTGTCCACACACACAGACACACACTCGCTCACACCCCTACCACAGAGACACACAGGCACACTCACACCCATCCACGCACGCACAGGCACGCACAACCCTCCCGCGTACATTCTCTCACACACAGGTGAGCAGACACGGAGGGTGGGAGGCGTCGGTGGAAGGGAAGGGCTCAGGTCAGGCAGGTGGGACCTGAGCTGCATGGTCAACAAGCCCGTGGGTCCCACGGGGGCGGCAGTGGGGGCCTGACATGCACCGTCTCCCTGTCTGTCTTCTCCTGACTCACCTAACACAGAGCGAGACACACAGTAGGTTCTTCATAAATATTTCCTCCATGAGTAGCCCTGAGTTCCCCGAGCTTGCCCAGGTAAGACCGCACAGCCACCACCAGATTGCAACCCAGAACTTCAAATCAGTCTTGTTAAAACCACTGGATCATTCTTTTTTAAAAAAAGTAGAGGGGGCGCCTGGGTGGCTCAGTTGGTTAAGCGGCTGCCTTCGGCTCAGGTCATGATCCTGGAGTCCCGGGATCGAGTCCCGCATCGGGCTCCCTGCTCGGCGGGGAGTCTGCTGCTCCCTCTGACCCTCTTCCCTCTTGTGCTCTCTCTCACTCTCTCTCTCTCAAATAAATAAATAAAATCTTAAAAAAAAAAAAAAAGTAGAGGAAGAACTCCAACGTCCTTAACTCTTTGCCTATATTCCGCACACCTCCTGACTCAGCCTCTGGGGACCGAGGCCCCCGCCTGGAAAGTCTCCCTGGGTCCCTGCAAGCTCTCGTTAGTGGTCTGCACGAGCAAACCCTCAACTCTCAGGTGTGGTATAAATAAACAAGTGAATGAATCAGACTGCATCGCTTTCCCTGGGCCTTACTTAGCGCAGGTCTGGGTACAGTGAAGCCATCAGTCAAGATGGGTAAGTGGGTGGACCTTTAAAATCTGTGTTCAAACTCATTTCTAAGGCACTTTCTGGAATATTTCCATTCCACTCCGATCTCCCTCTTTACTGGTCATTTTCTTGGTATGTGATGACTTCAGCTTGAGCAGTTTTCCCATACGGTTTTAGCCATGTCAGTCAGATGGGTGCAGGAGTACGTGTGATCCTATCATTGTCACCCCCCATAAGGGCCACATTCTCCTGAGCAAGGACGGCTGATTCCCCTCGTGCCATAGTGAAGCCGCGTGTCTCCCCATGCCCCACATTAGCATGACAGCTCCAGCAAGGACATCCCCACTGTACACACTTCTTGGAGCAGAGCTTCCGGCTGGCGTCCTTGCGGGGAGGAGGGGGCTGATGATGGCACTCGTCTAGAGCCAGGAGAACACACCCCTTAGCTCCAGTTTCTTCCCCTTTCTGGGAAAGGCTGCAAGCACTGTTCCTTTTCAGACCCCAGGGAAATGTCTGACGGCCTTCCTGGGGCCCTCTCTTCCCGGGAAGATGCCATCACTGCTGAAGGAGTCCCACACTATGTTTCACACGTGGGGCCCTCCGTTGGTGCAGAACGGGAGTCCCCTGGAGACTGGGCCCTTGTCTATGCTACTTCGGCCTTGGCTGCCGTGGCTTGGCTCCTCTTACCCGTTTCTAGAAGCAAAGAGAAGGAATATGCAGACCTTTTCCAGAAAGATCTAGAAGTTCCCAGAAATTGCCAGAAATCTCCAAACTTGTCTGTCAATACAGTGGCACAGCGAACGGTGATGCCCTGGTTACCCAGACGTGTCCTCGAAAGGGGTACAGGCTCCGCCCCGTTTCCTCACACTCGGGCTAAATTAAACCCAGTCGGCAGAGCAGCACAGAATCCCCCAGGGGCGGCGCCAGGAGAGACGCTGCAGGGTGCAGGGTCCTTATGTCTCTAGATCTGTAAAAGCAGGGGGACATTAGCCCCGACATCACGGGTTGCCGAGAGGACTGAATGCCAGGAACCGGGTAAAATGTTCGGCGTCATGCCTGCTGAGGCCCAGGGTCCTCCGGGGAAGTAGGGGCAATGCTGCAGTGGGAACAGCCTCCCTGGGTTCTCACCACCATTGTCCGAGACCAGGCGGGGCTCACACCAAAGCATCGACTGAACCAACAGTGCCCCCTACAGGTCTTGGTCTCCAGGGACGGCCCCACCCAGGCAGCACAGGGACCTCTCCCCTAGGAAAACAAGGTTCCTTGAGGTTTTGCTGGAACTCCAGGGTTTCGGCTCCAAAAAGGACATCCCTAGAATGAGCAGCTGCCTCTCCTCTTCCCCCCTCTCTCCTTCCTCCTCCCAAGCTTCTTTAATACCCTGGATGTAGCACAGATACTAGGTTGGGGGACAGAAAGCCCAGGTTTGAGGACAACTCAGCCACCGACTGGTGGCTCTGTGATCTCTGAAGTGTCCTTTGGCCTAATCAGGCGTCTTTTCTAGAAAGCCCCAAAGTCCCAGGCAACTGTCCAGCTCAGGAACTCCCTGAGCTCTGCCAAGTCTGTAGCCAAAAGGAGTTCAAGCTGTACCTTACTGCAGTGCGGGGCGCTCTGGGGCCCCAATGGCTTATGCAGACAGGTGCATCACCTCCTTGTTCAACTCCCCCAGCCCAGCCCCGGTCCCCTTCGGCCATCACTCGCAGCAAGCCACCACCTGCCTGTATTTGTCTGGATTGCCCAGAGGGATGAGCCCATTCATTCCTATCTGGCACCTCGCGGGGTCACCTTCTGCGTGGAGTTATGATGAAGCCTTCCAATGATGCCTCCTGACTGAAGCCAATTTGACTTCTATAATGGCTCGAGAAAAGGTCGCAGCCTGGGAGTCTGTATTACTCTGTCACAGAAATTAAAGGAGCAGTTTGCCACAATAAAGGACGGTCTGCCTGGTGGCCTCTCACCCTAGCCAGCTTCCTCCCGCTATCTTCTCTGATGATGTGGATAAGAATCCTGTTACACCAGCAGGCTCGAGAAATGTGCTCTCTGGCACCACATCAGACTGACCACCCACGGAAGCCGGCTGCCCCCTCCACCTGCAGGGGGACACTCCCTGTGACTAACGGAGCTGCTAGTGGGGCACAGGGGAGCCTCACTGAAGTTTCTGTCCACCAGCCCATGTCCTGGGGCTTCTCTCCTGATGTGCCCCATGACGATCTGAACAGTGTACAAGTAGGAAAAAACCCCAGGAAGTAAGTGCACCAAATTGTTTTCAGGGAGGAGGTGGGTGGGAAGGAAATGTGAGCTTTCGATTCTTAATTTGTATGTATATTTTAAAGTGTTTTTTTTTTTCTCTTTCTCTTTTTCAAGTGAACAAAAAACAAGCATCTTCCTTGGGAGGTGGGGAGAGGAATGCATAGGTAGGATTGTTTTAACTTCACCTCCATCCAGGCAAGTTAAGAGGAAAGGCAAGAAAGCAAAGTAGGCTCAGAATTTGTTGGGGGAAGGGTTGGGGGCGGCCTGGGGAGGAAGGACAAAACCTTGGAAGAATAGACTGGCTCCCAGTGTCCCTGAAGACTTGCCAGTTTGATCAGTGGGATCACACACACATTTCTAACCAGCACCCTGTCTCCGGGGAAGGCTCTGCTCCCAGGGCTGAGCTCTGTGGCTGTTTGCCTTTGCAGGCTTTCTGGAATTCCCGAGATGGCTTGTTTGGGGGGATACCCTCTAACGGAGGGAAATGAGAAAACTTTCCAACGGGGCCCTTGGAGGAACCAGAATTGACACCTCTAACGAATGGTTATAGGCGGAGGTCCCAGGGGAGGAAGCTGCACAACCCCAGGGCCCAGGGAGGGAGGGAGCTGCTTTCACAGGCCCGAGCTCTTGAAAGCAGGGCCCACAGATGAGAAGTGACCAGCTCCCAGCCCGGCTGCATCCGCATTGAGATGGAGAGGCCAGCTCGGCTGAAGTCGGATACTTGAGGAAGTATCAGTTCAAAGCATCAGGAAGGGCCTGAAAAGTGTCAGCGGCTTACATCCCTCGTCCTGGCGAATCCTGACTCATCGCATGACAGCAAAGCTCAGGGGTGTGCCATTTTCAGACACTTCTTGGCAAGATGCCTCTGGATAGTATATTCCTTGCAGGCGTATACAGGCGGCCAAGGGGGCACGAAGAGCGACGCTGGTGGGATTGTGGCTCTATTCCGGGAGGCGCTTCTCCGATCATTTCCAGAAGGCCTTGAGCCAAAGATGGGATGCCCCCACACTTTTTTGTCGTTCCCTTTTTGTATTGTAGAAGATGACAATTCTATACACATAAACGGAATGGTGTAATGAGCCCCCAGGGACCCATCATGCTGCTCCATCCAACCCTCCTTCCACGGGGGACCCTTCCTCTTGTTTTCTTTTTGCACTTTTCTTAGATAGAACTTCTACGCATTGAAATGCACAAACCTTCCCTCTATGATTTTGACAGATGGATACACTCATATAACCTGTAGGGAAGGAAGAAGTTTTCCTTGACCTTCTTTGGGCCTCTGGCTGGGTCTGATAATTAAACTGGCAAGGACAGATTAGCAGGAGCAAAGTCTACACGTTTTATTCCATTTTCACATGTCCATGGGAGCCTTCATAAGAGAAGGAAGACCCAGAGACGTGACCAGAGCAGGACGCTTTTACACCATTTAGACCAAAACAAAAACAAAAACAATAAATTTGGGAGGAATTGACAAGACAAAGGGGTTTGCACTAGGGGTAGTAAATGGGTAAGAAGTAATTAGAAAAATAAGAGTCAGTTTAAAAAACAAAAGAATAACAGGGACGCCTGGGTGTCTCTGAGCGTCCGACTCTTGATTTTGGCTCAGATCACGATCTCAGGGTTGTGAGATTGAGCCCTGAGTCAGGCTCCGAGCTGGGCATGTAGCCTGCTTAAGATTCTCTCTCTCCCTCTCCCTCTGCCGCTCTCCCCTCCAAAAAGAAAAAAAAAAAGAAGAAGAAGAAGAGAAAGGAAGAAAGAAAAATTAAAAAGACAAAGAAAGGTTAGTTTAGCAAGGTTTGTGCAGATTTCCTGGCCCCAGATTCCCCATCTCTGGTGACAAGAATGTCTTCCTTCCTCCCGACACAGGGAGGGTACTTTTCACGTGGGAGTTTTATGACCAATTTCAGGGAAGAAGGAAGAGGTGGGGGAGGTCAGAGTGGGCTTCTTGCTTCTGCCATCTAAAAAAATTCCTTGAGGGGCGCCTGGGTGGCTCAGTCGGTTAAGCGTCTGCCTTCGGCTCAGGTCATGATCCCAGGGTCCTGGGATCAAGCCCCTTGGATCAAGCCCCCCATCGGGCTCCCTGCTCAGTGGGGAGCCTGCTTCTCCCTCTCCCTCTGCTGCTCCCCCTGCTTGTGCTCTCTTTCTCTGTCAAATAAATAGATAAAAATCTTTTTTACAAAATTCCTTGAAATGTGGAATGTGCCAAGGTGCCATATTTAGGGGTAGTGTGTTCTGAACCCCATCAACCCCAACCGTTTATTACAATATAGGACTAGAATGATCTTTAGGTTCTCTTCCCAGTCAATATCCCCACCCCCCAACAGGCAACGACTAGCCTGATTTTTTTCACTAGAAATTCATATAAATAAGGTCATACGGTATGCACTCTGTTGTGTCTGGATTCTTTCTACCTGCATAACTTTGCTGAGGTTCTTCCATGTTGTTACACGAAATCATCACTTCAATACTTTCTATTGCTCCTCAGTCTTCAGTGTTGGGGCTACTCCCTTCTCCTAATGATGGACATTTGCTTTCTTCCCAGTGTGGGCTGTTGCTAACAGAACTGCAAAGAATAATTATGCACAAGACTTTCGTGCATGTATGTTTCCATTTCTCTTGGATAAACATGTAAGAGGGGACTTACTGGGTCAAAAAGTACATGATGAACTTGAGAAGAAACTGTCCAACTTTTCTCCAAGGTGGCATAAATTCCACATTCCCACAAGCAATGCGTGAAACTTCTGGTTACCGCCCATCCCTGCCAACATTTGGTGTTGAGGGGCTTTCGATGTTAGCCTGCCTAGTGGGCATGGGTGTGCAGAATACTTCATTGTGGTTTTAATTTGCGTTTACCTGATGACTAATAAGATGTCAAGCACTATTATATGTGTTTATTGGCTATTCATAAATCTTCTTTTATAAAATGTCTCCAAATCTTTTGTCCATTTTGTATTGAGTTGTTTGTCCTTTCATTATTGTGTTGTAGACATTCATTGTATATCCCAAACACAAGTCCTTGGTCAGATGCATATTTCATGAACATTTTCTCCCAGTTTCTGCCTTGCTTTTAGTTTTATGAAAGATAGCTTTTGATGAGGAGAAGCTTTTGGTTTTGAGAAAGGCTAATTTCTCATTTCTTTCTTTTATGGTTATTATGTACTGTGTCCTATCTAAAAATTTTTACTACTTTGTGGCAAACATACTCTCATTTTTTCCTCTAAAAGCTAATTCGATGTTAGTTTTTAGGTTCTATATTCATCTCATATTATTTTCTGTATATTGTTTGAGGTGAGACTTGTGGTTCTTTTTTCCCATTTGGATATCAAGTTGTTCCAACAGCATTGGTTCAAAGGATTTTCCTTTCTCCATTGAAATATTTTGGTGCCCTTGTCAAAAATCAATTGCTCATGGAAGTGTAAGTCTATTTCTGGCCTCCCTATTCTGTTTCATTGACCAGTTGGTCTATTATTATGGCAATACCACACTATTTTGATTACTTGATAGTTTGTCTTGAATTTAGGAAGTATAAATTTTCATAGCTTTGCTCTCCTTTTTAAGATTGGTTGGTTGTTTTCAGTCCTTTGTTTTTCCATGTGAGTTTGAGAAGCATGTTATTAATTTATATTCATGAAAAAGTCTGGGGGAATTCTGATTGAGATTGGATTGAGACTATACTTTAATTTGCAGAGAATTTGTATCTTGACAATATTGACTCATCCAACCCTTGAACATGGTATATCTCTCCATTTCTTTATTACAGAAATGACAAAAACACGTTTTCAGAAATTATTATTATGATTACAGTATTTGTCATTTCTCTCAGCGGTATGTTATAGTTTTATGACTAGAGGCCTTGCAGAGCTTTTGGTGTTTAGCTTTGCTATAGACTGAATTAGGTACCCTCCAAACTTCAAATGCTGAAGCCCTCACCCCCAATGTAACTATAGCTGGAGATAGGGCTTTTAGGAGGTAATTAATGTTAAATGAAGTCAAAAGGGTGGGTTTGCCAGTGAAATCTGATAGGATTTGTCATAGAAGAAGAAAAAGAGAGAGCTCTCTCTCCTTCTGTCTCTCCACCTCCATGAACCAAGGGAAGGCCATATGAAGGCATATCAAGAAAATGGCCATTTGCAAGCCAGGAAGAGCGTTCTCACCAGAACCCAACCTCCGGCACCCTGATCTTAGACTCCTAGCCTCCAGAACTAGGAGAAAATAAATGCATGGTATATAAGCCACTCCATCTATCATACTTTGTTACGGTAGCCCGAGCAAACTAATAAAATTTCCGTGTTCTGTATGTTCAAAGATAGTGCAAATGAACATTTTCAATATACTTTTCTAATTGTTTTTGCTAATACATAAAAATACAACTGACTTCTGTATATTGACCCGGTGGCCTGCAATCCTGCTAAACTCACTTAGTGGTTCTGATAGCTCTGTGGTTAATCCTTAGGATTTTCTACAGAAACAAGTACATTATCTACAAATAAAAAGAGTTTTACTTCTTCCTTTCCAACCATATGCCTTTTGTTTCTTTTCCTTGCCTTATTGCACGGGCCATAACTTCCAGTACAATGTGAACTACAAGTAGTAAGAGCAGATATCCTTGCCTTGGTTTCCAGTAGTAAGGGGAAAGTATTCGGCCCCCCATCATTAGGCATGATGTTAGCTTTAATTTTCCATCATGCCCCTCACCATACAGAGGATATTCCCGTCCAGTCTTATTTGCTGAGAGTTTTAAATCCGCCCCCCACAGTTTTATTGAGATGTAACTGACATAGAACATTGTATTGGTCTCAGGTGTACAACATAATGCTTTGATATGTGTGTATATTGTGAACCGATCACCACAATAAATCTAGTTAATACCCATCACCTCATACAGTCTTTTTTTTTCTTGTGATGAGAACATTCAAGATCTACTCTCTTGGCTACTTTCCAATATACACACAGTATAAATTTAAAATTATAAACGGCATTAAACTTTTTCAAATGCTTTTTCAGTATCAAGCGCCTTTTCTGAACCTCCCATATTCTGCTAATATGGTGAATTGCCACGAAGTAATTTTTGAATGTGAAATCTTTGTCGCATTCCTGGAATAAACTCCCCTTGGTTATGATGTATTAGTCTTTTTATTCATTGCTAGATTCAATGGGCTAATATTTCGTGAAGGATTTTTGCATCCACGTTCACGAGGAACATCTGTCTGTGTTGTTCTTCTCCTGAGCTATCTTTGTCAAGTTTTGGTAGCAGGGTTATTCTGGCCTCGAGAAACGAGTTGCAACATTTTCATTCTCCCTCTATTATGAACAATACATTTATCAGCTTCCTCTCTTCGTAAACAGAACAGGGTACGTATTTGATAGAATTAGCCAGTGAAATCATCTGGGCCTGGAGTTGCCTTGTGTGAAGGTTTTTGATAACAAATTCAATTTCTTGGAAACTCAGATGTCTTACTTTACCTTGTGTCAGTTTGCGTTCACTTGTGTTTTTCAAGGAATTGGTCCATTTCATCTAATTTGTCAAAGAGTTTAGAATAAATTTGCTTACAATACCCCTTGGTAACCCTTATGTGTCTGTTGACGCCACAGTGACTGGCCTTTTCTTGTTCCTGATACGGTGATGTGTCTTTTCCCTTCTTTTTTTTTCTTGGTAAGTCTTGCTAGAGGTTTCACTATTTTGTTTATCTTTTCAAAGGACCAGCTTCTGACTTTGTTTATTTTTTGCCTATTTTCTCCTTCTGTGGTTTCTGCTCCCTATGACTGCCTCCCTCCCACTTACTGTGGATTTAATTTGCTTGTCTGCTTCTAGCTGCTTCATGTGGAACCTTAGGACACTTATTTTAAAATTTTCTCCCTTTGTAATATAACCATTCAGGGCTATAAATTTTTCTATAAGCCTTGAGTTGGCTACATTTCACAACTTTTGATACGCTGTATTTCTATTATCTTCCAGCTCAAAATGGTTTCTAATTTTCTTCCTGGTGTCGTTGCTATAATCCATGGGTTCCTTAAAGGGTTGTTTTATTTTCCATATATGCTGGCTCTTTTTTTTTTTTTTAATTGTGCTTAACTTCTAATTTAATTCCATTGTGCAGAGAATATATTCTGTAATATTTCAGTCTTTTAAAATGATTGAGGGTTGGTTTATGGCCTCCCATATGTCTTGCCACTGGTTTATGTACTTTGGGAAAGAATGTATTCTGCACTTGTTCAGCTCAGAGCTCTATAAATATCATTAGGGTGAAGTAATTGATATTCTTTTCAATATCTTATTTTCTTACAGATTTATTTATTTTTATTTATTTATTTTTTAAGATTTTATTTATTTATTTGACAGATAGATAGAGAGCACAAGTAGGCAGAGTGGCAGGCAGAGGGAGAGGGAGAAGCAGGCTCTCCACTGAGCAGGGAGCCGGATGCGGGGCTCGATCCCAGGACCCCAGGATCATGACCTGAGCCGAAGGCAGCCGCTTAACCGACTGAGCCACCCAGGTGCCCCTTTACAGATTTATTTTTAATTAATTGTTCTATCAAATGGTGGGGCCAGGGTGCTAACATCTCCAACTGTGATTGTGGATTTATCTCATTCACCTGAAAGTTCTGACATTTTTGCAGTGTGATTTTTGAGCCCTTCTTTCTAGATTCATCCATATTTTAGGTTGCGATGTCTTCCTCATGTTTGGGCCCTTTTACCATTATGAAATGTCCTGCTTATCTCTAGTGATATGCCTTTATCAGAGAGCCTTATCTGTCGGGATATGAATATGGTCTCTCCAGCTTTCCTGCACGTTAGCGTTTACACGGTATTTCATTATGCATTGTTTTCCTTCACACTTAGTTATGGCCTCGCATTTAAAATCCATCTCTTGGGGCACCTGGGTAGCTTTGTGACTTAAGCGTCTGACTCTTGATTTCAGCTCAGATCATGGTCTCAGGGTTGTGTGATCAAGCCCCAGGTCAGGCTCTGCACTGAGCATGGAGCCTGCTTAAGATTCTCTTTCTCCCTCTACTCCTCCCCTCACTCGTGCATTAGCGCTAAATAAATAAATACATAAAATCTTTAAAATCTATCTCTTGCAAATCTATAGTGGGCCTTACCTTTTTGTCCAGTCTGGCAATCTATGATTTTTAGGAGATTTTGTTTTAGTCTATTTCATTTTAGTGAAGTTATTGATATGATTGGATTTAATCTCCCTGTTTGCTATTTACTTTCTATCGATCTCATCTGCTTTCTTCCTCTTATCCTACCTTTCTGCCTTTTGTGTGAGTACAATTTGTTATTCCATTTTAATTCCGATGATGGTTTTTCCATGTTATCTTCTATAATACACTCCTTCTGACTTACCACAGAGTACTTAGATTTCATATTTTACCATGTTGCATCAACAATAGGAGCTTTGAGACTGGATAGTCCTGCTTCTTGCCCCTCTACCCTTTGTGGTATTCTTGCCATTTGTATTCCTTCTACCTGTGTTTAAAATTACCCACAATGCAGTATTATAAATTTTGTTTTAAACAGATATATGTATTTTTAATTAAGAGAACATATATATACACATTCTCTTATATTTTACCCATATACTTATTAATTTATTCCTTTGTTCCTTCCTGCTGATTTGAGTTAGGATCTGGTGTCATTTCATTTCATCCTAAAGAATGTCCTTTAGCATTTCTTATAGTGCAGGTCTGCTAGTAATTTGTTTATTCTTTTGTTTATTTTTAAATGTTTTTATTTTGCCTTTATTTTTTGAGAGATAATTTGGCTAGGTATAGAATTCTGAGTAACAGGTGTTTTTTTTTTTCCTTGCAGCATTTTAAAGTTTATTTATTTATTGTTCAGTAATCTCTATGCCCAATGTGGGGCTCAAACTCAACCTCGAGATCAAGAGCTACATGCTCTTCCGACTGAGCCAGCTGGATGCCCCTCCTTACAGCATTTTAAAGTCATTGCTTGCTGTCTTCTGCCCTCCTGCGTCTTTGATAAGTCAGCCACCATTAGTATCTCTTAATGGAATGTGTTGGCTTTCTCTTACTACTTTCAAGATTTTCTTTTTACTTTTGGATTTCAGCCATTTGATTAAGATGTGCCTAAGAATGGTTCTCCTTGTGGGTGTCCTATTCAAGAGCCATTGAACTTGTTGAATCTGTGAATTGATATCTTTTGCTAAATTTGGGAAGTTTTCAGTCAGTATTTCTACAACTATGTCTCTGCCCCATGTTACCTCCTCCCTACTGCTACTCCAGTCATACATATGTCTTCCTGACATCACCCCACATGTTTACGAGGCTCTGTTAATTTTGCTCCCATTTTTTTTTCTGCCTATTCTTTTCACTGGATAATTTCCATCATCTATGTTCAAATTCACTGACTTTCTCTTTCCATCCCCAATCTACTACTGAGTGATTCAAGGAAATCTTTCATTTCACTTATGTGCATTTTGTGCCTAGAACGGCAAAGCCCAATACAGTTGTCACTACGTGTCTAATTAAATCAACTCAAATTTTTTAAAAAAATTAAAATTCCCCTCCTCTGTCACAGCGTCCATATTTCTAGTGCTCAATAGCCACATTTGGCTAGTGGCCACAGTGTTGGACTGTACACTAAAGGAACATTTTCATCACTGCAAAAATAGCTCTATTGGAAGGAGCTGCTCTGGAATTCCCACTTGGCTCATTTTTATAGTTTATATTTCTGTACTGAGATTGCCTTTCTTTCATAATGTATATATTTTCCTTTAAGTCCTTGAACATATTTATAACAAATGCTTTCAATTCCTTTGTACTAATTGCAATATCTGGATCATCTTGTGGTCACTTTCTATTGATTACTTTTTTTAATGTGTGCAAGTATGAGTAACATTTTCTTCTTTATTCACCCGGTCAGTGATTTTTTTGATTACACACTGGACACTTTGAATGATACATTGTAGTCTTTGGAGTCTGTTTTGTTTTCAGTCATTTTATTCTAGCAGACAATTAAGTTGACTGGACTCAATCTCTAAAATCCATCACAGCAGCAACTGAAATCTCCACTCAGTTTCTTCAGCTTCCAGCTACTACTCTTTCTCCCCTGGGCTCCATTTGATATTCCCTGAATATACATATCTTAGAGGTGATGAGAATGTGGGGAGATCTTATATGCAGATCTGAGGACTCACCTCCTCTGTGGCACCCTTCCTTCAAGGATTCTCCCCTTCCCTGTGGGGCTTTCTTCCAGCCCTCAGTTCTGTCATCCGGCACCTCAGGCCAGTACAAGTATGGCTTCCTGACATTTCAATTTATGTACAGATTTGGGAGTTCCAGGCAAAAAGCCTGAAACACACAAGTATGACTCATGCAGTTAACCTTTCAAGGGTAGATATCCCCTCCAGTACCTACCTACTTTTGATTGCTCTTCTATGCCTTCTTATATTTTGTGTTGGTTTCATAATTATTGTTTATGGAAGGGTTACTCTGACCAAGTTACTACCCTACTGCCAGAATCCAGAAACTGTCAGCATGCATTTTTTATTGACAGTATAATGTTCACCCAGTTTGTGCTGCTAAAAACTATTAGCATTGGGGCATATGGCCTCGAGAGGAGACATTTCCATTCTTTGTTGCATGGAGGAAACTCAAAGGCTAGTCTTATACTATTAGCCATCAGAGTCCAAAGTGATCAATACCTCGGTGTTAGAGTTGTCAGTGTTCTCCAAGGAATGTAGAATATCCAAGAGGAAACCAGCACAGTCCCATCAGGACCCAATCTTTCCTTCAATCCTTTTGGAAACTAAAAACAAACTTTATTGTCTTCTTCTAAGAAAAGAAATGGTAGTGTTTGAACATCTAATCAGCATTATTATCATCATCACTAAAAAGAAATCCCCTAAAACCACCTACATATACCTATAGGTTGCACTCATACAGAAGCTGAACAGTCCAAGAATAATTTGACAACAGATGTATACGTGCGTGTTGAGAAGTCATACTGCATAGTGGGGGAAGCATGAGCTCAAAGCCCAGTCCCACTATTTATTTTTATTTTTACTTTTTGCTGTATGGCCTTGGGAAATTTTATTAACCTCTCCAAGCCCAGTTTCCTCATCTGTAAAGCTGGGATAATAATATCTATCTCATAGGGTTGCTATGAAAGTTAAATGTTAAAGGATGAATCGTAACCACCATAATGCTGATGTCAAAAGACTCCCACCTCCCTTTAGATCTATTTATAGTGCATCGGAGGTATCTGCAATCAGCCACTTGAGATTCCAGTTGAGGAAAAGATCTTACCAGAAATGAGAGCTTCCCCAAGTGTATCCACAGCTAATCATGGGTGATGTTCTCTAAATGCTTTTAAGTTACCTAGAGACTCGAAGCATGGCATTTCTGAGGCTCAACTCCCTACCATTTCATGGGAACTCTGCTTTCTACGACTCCTGATGTGGGACATTTCCACATTGGAAGTCCTCCAATTTATGGGAACCCCTAAGGAGTAAGGCCCTTTGAATCATCTGGTACCTAGAGGAGAGAGGAAAACTATGACGTCATGGTTTCTGATGTCGCACCTTGGGCTATAGCATCGGGGCTGCAGGTATTCATCCTTCTTAAGATGAAATTCATGCAAACCTACCTGCATTGCCCCCAAAACTAGACAAAAGCTTCTGGCTTATTATTCCTTTCAGGCGTATTTTCCATAAAAGGCATTTATGGAATGCCTTTTATGGAAAGGCATTGTTCAACCACTTTAGTGCTCGCCTAGAAAGGTCTTCCTTGGTGTTGAATCTACCAGTGAGCATTTTCTCCCCAGAATGTCAAGCAGTTATTGACTTCTTGGTTTGTGCTAGCACCTTGCAATGTTCTGTTTCTTATCCCGGCACTTCGCCTAGCGTGTCAAAGCTGTGCTTATCCAGGAAACGCAAGGTGGCCCTGAGGCTCCAATTACTCACCACTCAAGAACAATGTCATCGCAGGAAGGAACAATGCACAAACTGACAAAGAGCCCTTGGTGTGTCTTCACAAGAGTCAAGTTGCTCCACGGCTATCTGTGTAGGGCTGTCTCTACAAATGGTACCCACCAAAAGACTCCTGGGGGATTTATTTCTAATGATGAGCAACCCTCCCCCATAAAGGAGACTGTGTTCAGTGCTCAGCACTAAAAATCAAATGCTTACGGAGCGTAGGTAGGCAGAGCTAAATCATGCCCTGAACGACTTTCTGCTCATTGCAGATCAGGTTGTGCCAACAATGTTACCACCCTGATTCATTCATTCATTCACTCAATGCATATTTGAGTGTCTAGCTCTGGGAAGACAGCAGAGAAAAGCCTCAGGTGGCTTACATTTCAGCAGGGTGACACAAATGATAAATGAATGAATAAACATGTCATGTAGCAATAAATGCAAAGGAAGAAAATAAGAAACCTGGATCAGAGGATAGAGAATGATGGCATCAGGGTTTTATTTATTGCAGAGGGCTTGGAAAAGCCTTTTCTGATAAGATGGCATCTGGAGACCTGGAGGCCAGGCAGATACCTGAGGGAAGGGTCAGGAAGAGGTGGCAGCAGGGGCACGTGTCTTCAGGCCTGAGTCCCTTAGCGGGTCTGAGGAATAAGGGGAAAGTGAGGCAGGAGCAGGGGAGGTAGAAGATGAGTCCTGGAGGTAGAAGGGGGCCAGACCTCCTAGGGCCCTCACTGTAGCTTCCTAACAACCTCTTGCCTCTCATCTTGCTCTCCCCTATTCCATCCTTCACAGTTTTTTTTTAATTATGTTATTTTAATCACCACACATTACATCATTAGTTTTTGATGTAGTGTTCCATGATTCATTTGCGTTTAACACCCAGTGCTCCATGCAGAACGTGCCCTCTTTAATACCCATCACTAGGCTAACCCATCCTCCCACCCCCCTCCCCTCTAGAACCCTCAGTTTGTTTTTCAGAGTCCATCATCTTTCATGGTTTATCTCCCCCTCCGATTTCCTCCCTTTCATTCTTCCCCTCCTGCTATCCTCTTATTCTTTTTTTTTAATATATAATGTATTATTTGTTTCAGAGGTACAGATCTGTGATTCAACAGTCTTGCACAATTCACAGCACTCACCATAGCACATACCCTCCCCAATGTCTACCACCCAGCCACCCCATCCCTCCCACCCCTCCCCGCACTCCAGCAACCCTCAGTTTGTTTCCTGAGATTAAGAATTCCTCATATCAGTGAGGTCATATGATACATGTCTTTCTCTGATTGACTTACTTCGCTCGGCCTAACACTCTCCAGTTCCATCCACATCGTTGCAAATGGCAAGATTTCATTCCTTTTGTCCATCCTTCACAGTTACTGGCATGAGCTTCCTAATGTGACCCCGTTGCCTTCCCATATAACACCCTCAAAGGCTTCCATCACCTGTGGGATCGAACTCAAGCTCCTTAAGGTGGGCTACAAATGCCCCTGAGTACCTCTCCAGAACCCACTTTGCAATTCGTGCCCCAACATCCTCAAACCATTGCTCGTGTGTCTTCCTCCACCTGGAAGGCAGACACCCAGCTGGTTTAGCCAGTGACTTAAGAATCAAGACCTTAATGTCCATTTGAGGCTAATCACTAGTGGATAGTTGTGGAGTAACTTGACTCTCGTGAAGACACACCAAGGGCTCTTTGTCAGTTTGTGTTAGGTGAACAAGGAGAAATCTACCCCAGGAGTTGGTAAGAGGCATAACAAGTATTAGCTCCAAGGATACTCCAAGGATCTGAAACCAAGGCAAGAGAAAGCAGGTGCTCAGGCTACAGGAACTGGCTGATTCTACCAGGTGACCTTGCTTAGGATGTGAACCAGTACTGACTGAGTGAAGGCTTTTCATAGAAGACCCACTATGCTGTTGAATCTCAGATCTGTACCTCTGAAACAAATAATGCAATATATGTTAAGAAAAAAAAGAGAAGAAGAAGGTAGCAGGAGGGGAAGAATGAAGCAGGGGAAATTGGAGGGGTAGACGAACCATGAGAGACGATGGACTCTGAAGAACAAACTGAGGGTTCTAGAGGGGAGGGGGGTGGGAGGATGGGTTAGCCTGGTGGTGGATATTGAGGAGGGCACGTTCTGCATGGAGCACTGGGTGTTATGCACAAACAATGAATCATGGAACAATTCATCTAAAACTAATGATGTAATGTATGGGGATTAACATAAGAATAAAAAAAAAAGAAGACCCACTATGTGTCACACAGCACACACAACGTTCTATGTATACATTTTCTCTAATCTGCACCACAGGAATTACACAAGTGCGGACACTGAGGTTGCACCGATCATAAGAAGCAGAACTGGAATCCAAACCCCAGCATATATGTCTCCAGAGCCCACACACTCCTGCTTCACACCTTCCAGAATCAGACGTGGCAGCTCCTACAACATTGCGGGCCAGGTCCTAACGGCCTTTGCATCTGCTGAATGGAACCACCGCACCCATGCACCCACCTGAAGAGGTAGCTCTGGGGAGGGGTCCAGTCTGCCTGTGTTCGGTTCCTGGCTCTACACGGGTTAGCTCGTGGCCTCTCTGAGACGCTGTTGAATGTAGCCTGGCTGTAGAATGGCTACATCAGCTCAAGCTGCTACAACAAAATACCACAGACCTGGAGCTTATACAACAGACATGTGTTTCTCACAGTTCTGGAGACTTGGAAGTATAAGATCAGGATGCTAGCAAAGTCACGTTCTGGTGAGAGATCTCTTCCCGGCTTGTAGATGGCCTCCTTCTCTCTCTCTCTGGCTTTCCACAGCAGAAAGAGGAGGTTCTGGTCTCTTCCCCTTCTGCTAAGAACACCAATCCCGTCTTGACGGTCCGCGCCCACCCCCGCATGAGCTCACCTGAACTTAATTACCTCCCAAAGGCCCCGTCTCCAAGTACCATCACACTGGGAGTGAGAGCATATTAAGAGCTCCATAAATGTTAGCTGCGCTTGCAGGACATACCAAGGTTGTACAAAAGCCCTCCTCCAGTCCACCTTGCTGGTCCAAGACCACCACGCAGCAGGGCAAGAAGTGAGCTGCATGCCGGAGAGCATGGGGGTCATCCTTTACCAGGATTTGCGTTTGTTTTGCGTTTGCGTGGAGAGCTAGTTTCCAGGAGGTTAACCCACCATGCTTTGCAGCCTTAAAGGATGCTTCTTTTATTTTTTTATCTTTTAAAGATTTTATTTATTTGACAGAGAGAGACACAGCGAGAGAGGGAACACAAGCAGGGGGAATGGGAGAGGGAGAAGCAGGCTTCCCGCCAAGCAGGGAGCCTGATGGCGGGGCTCGATCCCAGGACCCCGAGATCATGACCCGAGCGGAAGGCAGACGCTTAACGACTGAGCCACCCGGGCGCCCCTAAAGGATGCTTCTTTTAAGGAACTGCTCCTTCCTCACCTACCTCCTTTCCTGCTCCTCACCTCGACATTCGGCTCCTTAGCCGCTGCGGTATTCTCTGGCCCGGCGCATTTCCTCCTCACCGCGTACACCCCAAACCTCAGAGTCCTGGCTCCTCTGAGCCTGTCAGCAGCCCCGGTTGATTTTATCGCCGTCATAACTCTCTGGAATAGCTGCAGGTACCCTACCAGTACACGAGTGCAAAGCCAGTACTTTTGCGAGAACTGCAATGTAGTCATAAATTTCTACAGGCATTTATTGAGCTCCTACTGTGTGTATCACATGGGCTGCCTACCGAGTTTCCCATCTCCACCACCATCACAGCAAACGCACCTCATTATCACCCTTTCCCACCTGGCCCCATAGTGCCCGAGGAGAGGGACCACTCCTTCCCAATCCAGCCCCTGCTGCCTCTCCAGCAGTCTTCCCACAGCCCGGAGACACCCCTAAAGGATTATTAGCTCCCTGGTCCCAGGCCTCGGCCTGCCACCACCCTCTTTGTCTTCACGACCCCGAGGCCCTGCTGCCACCATCAACGTGCCCTGCCTTATAATCTCCTTGGGTTTGGTAAACATGCTGCATGGCTGTCCCCATCCCCACTGGTCTGGGTTTTCTGTATCTCTGAGCATTTTCTTTCTTGATCACCCACTTCCTTTCAGCCCTCCATCTGTGCGTACATCCCACCCTCCCTGACACCGCCCATCCCTCAGTCTACTGAACAAGTGTTCCCATAGCCCGACTCCAGGTCTCCCCGGGCCAGACAGGGGACCTTGAACTCCAGGTTCACAGGTATGTCAAGGACGGGTATGCATTTTGTGTTTGCTATTGCCAGGACACCATGGGGCTCTTGGACATACGCAATAGGTGTGCAGGCGTGCTTCTGCACACGTGGGTGCCTGCAACCTCCCCATCATTTTTCCCAGGCTTATTTTTCCCTGGTATTAAAGAACCACAAAGAATTTCTAAGTCAGTCATATTCTTTGTTGTTATTCCTAGTTGTAGTGCATTGAAAGGGACAAACAATGCAGCTTATTCTTTGCCTCTCTACAACCAGAGATTTATTTTCTATAATTTTTTTTTTTTTTTGGTCGTTGTGTTGAAAGAACTCAAGAAAGACTAATTACTCTCCTTTCTCTTTCAAAAAAAAAGAGAAAGCTGGATCTGAGGGTAAGCCTGGGTGATCCACTTCGGGGTGGTGGTTTTGTGTCTCTCAGCTTGGAGATGATTGTATAATCTTCTGGGCCTTTGCATCTGTCTTTGGAAAATTGTGAGCATCACCCCCAGCATTCATGCCCACCGTGGCAACCAAGACCCTCATCACTAGCATTAACGCCCATCAGGACGGAGGCACTGCTGATGAACTGTCACAGTGGGGCTGGGGTCCTGCCCTGCTCCCTGTGCTAGGGAAATAGACATCCTTCTGCCATCCTCCCCACATCCCTTTGGTCCACAGATTATTCCTGTGAGCACAGAAATAGCACATTACATTCCAAATGCCTCTCAGAGTCCTGTATGAACCATTCTTTTCATTTCTGCATGAGTCCCTCTGCCCCAGCACTGAGGGGTCAGGAGCCATGGGGAGCAGTCTAGAAAACCTGCCTCTGCATGCAGATGGCCCTGACCCCAACCCCAATTCCCAGCCCAGTCTCCTCTGTCTCTGTCCTTCCCAAGAGCCATCCAGCTAAGTGGTTTGTTCACTCAGACGCTCTCCAGCTCAGCCGCCCATCACATGACATACTCACCAGGGCCCGGGCCCTCAGCTTACAAGTACCTAATCCTTGTCCTAGAGCCCATGGAAGAATTTCTTAGCAGGATGAATCCTTAAAGGTCAAGCATGGAAAGTTCTTAGATGGAAGCACAGAGAATTCTTAGAGCCGTGACAGCGCTAGTGATTTTACACGATTTGATCTGATTAGAGCTCTGGAAGTATTCCCGGTGAGGAGGGTAGCCCCACCCACCCTTCCTGGTCCCTCCAGCCAGGCCTGGAGCTGGAGCCCATCGCCAGACAAAGGGGGAGGAGGAGGGGGGGGCAGGGGGGCAGTATTGAGAGACCTAGCGTTCCAGCTCCAACTCTTTCCTGAGCAAGCTGTGCAAATGTGGGCCAGCTCATCTCCCTCTGAGCCTCAATTTCCTCATTTGCAAAAAGAGGGGGTTGCACCAGATTACCTTCAGGGTCCCTTCCAGCTGTGTAATTTTATAAAGGAAAAAAAAAATCCTTCACTTTGAAGAGCTCTGAGACATGACAAAAAGGCATTTCCAAGGGAGACAGTTGAGTTTCCTCTAGGAATGTTTTAGGAATAGGGAAAGTATCCATCAGTAGGAAAGGAACAGCAGGTGGCATCCTAAAGAGATGGGGCAAGAGCATGACCTGAGGGTCAGCGTAGAACCCGGGCTCCGGGCCAGATACTCTCCCTGCAACTTTGAACTAAGATCAGACATTTTCTACAAAACAGGCCACTGCGTGGCATCTGGGGACCCAGGAACTTGGACGCTGCTTGTGCAAATGCCCCGTGATGGGGACACAAAGGCAGTTTCCCAGCTGGCGTTTTGCTGCTGTGGGAGCGGAAGGGCTATGATCCACCCACCTCTGGGAGGCAAAAACCATCACAGGCTGAAGGGAACTGTCTGCCGGTGGGACAAGAGAGGGAGCATCTGGGTCGTTTGGAAAGAACCAATAGATTAAAAACCACGAGCTACACCACCGGGGCCCAGAGGGCAAGTCAAGCCCACAACTATCGACGCCGGAACCTGCAGAGAAGTCCATCCAGGAAGGCCAGGGAATGAGGAAGCGCACAGCCGGACCCCAGGACTGCTCAGAGCCACAGGCACGCGACCAGCTCTGCTAATGCAGCTCTTTCTAATGGATGTGGTCTTCAAACCCCACCTTTCTGAGCCCCTCCGAAGCCCTTTAACAGCGTCTGCCAGCTAAAGGGTTCGGGAAGATATCTGAAAGCTTTCCTGCCCTGAAAGCTCCGGAAATAAGAGCTGGAAAAGAGAGCCAGCTGACCCAGCCCCCTCCTCCTCTTCCACTCAGGCTCCCAAGAGAGGGGCCACCTGGCCCTCAGTGGAGGAGAGCCCTTTCAGGTTAGGGAGAGACCACGGCCTCCCTGCCTCCCTGCAGCTGCCAGAACTGATAGGCGGGCCAGGGGAAGCCCCAGCTGCAAGCTACGAGGGTCGTAGACTTTCCCAGTCTGACTTCAGTCCATCTTGGCAATTGAAAACTCGGCGGGGTCTCAGAGATCAATCCAACTCGTTTCTTTTATGGTGAACCAAATAAAGAGGTTCAGAAATATAAGAGGTGCCCCGAAGGCATGTTGCGGGGAAGGGATGGAGCGGAAAGCGGGATCTGCACAGAGCCTGAGCCCTGAGGTCATTCCGGCAGATCCCAGAAGAACCAGGTGGCTTGTTGCTGCTAATTCATCTGCTAAGCAAAGAGTAGTACCTGGAAGAGTCATAAGAGTAAAGGGGGAGAGGAGGGGGGAGAGGAGGGTGGAGCCTGGCGGGGTGGCCGTGGCCACGGGGGCGGAGCCAATCAGCAGAGGCGCACTGCCCAGCCTGGTGGTTGGTGTATCAGTGTGATCAGCTGAGGGGTGTGGCCCCAGAAAAGACTTGGATCCCCCGTTTTATTTTATTTTATGTATTTATTTATTTATTTAGTTGTGGGAGTGAGGGGCAGGAGAGAGGGAGAGAGAATCCTAAACAGGCTCCACACCCAGCACAGAGCCAGACACAGAGCTCTATCTCAGGACCCTGAGATCATGACCTGAACCCAAATCAAGAGTGGGAGGGTTAACCCACTGAGCCACCCAGGCGTCCCTGGATCCCCCTTTTTAAAGAGTTTTCCCTGATGTTGGGTAGGTTGCTTACACCCACGGGTCCACAAGGAAAAGGTGGGGCTGTGGGTGAAAGACAACAGATTAGGGGAAAGTTATAATTCGGAGATATAATTTGGGCAAACCAACTCTATCTCATCTGCCTCCAGGCTGTGGGTGTGGCATAGTTCTGAAGATGAGAGTCATGAAACTTAATTTATTAGCTAGGATTAGGCTCAGCTGCACATAACACAAAATCCAAGCTAACAGTGGCTTAACCAAGATGGCAGATTCTTTCTTCCCTTACACAAAAGAAATGCAGAGGTAAGTGATCGGGGGCTGGTAAGGCAACTCCGTGGTTATTAGAACTCAGATGCCCTCTGTTTTTTCTGCTTCCACTAGCCTAGTGCAGAGCTTCCATTTCAAGGCTCCCATCTGGTCCAATATGGCTGCTGGAGCTCCAGCCATCACCATCTAGGCAGGAGGGAGGGAGATAGTGGGAAAGGCATCAAAGGGCAGCAAGCCCTCCCAGCTGAACCAGCTTCCCTTGGGCCACCTGCCCTGAAGTTCCACTAAACATAGCTACTCACCTCCCATGAACAGAATTTAGTCCTGTGGCCATCCCTGGTGCTTAGAACATCAGAAAATAGGGTTTTTAGCTGGTTTCATTATCTCCCCAAATATAACAAGGATTCTCTAACTAAGGAAGAAAGGACAGAAGTAGCAGTTTGGCTTCTCCTTAAGTCCTGTTTTCTCTGTGCTCTGGCTGTGCAGTTGTGACGAAAGAAAGAAAGAGAGAGAGAGAGAGAGAGAGAGAGAGAGAAAGAAAGAAAGAAAGAGAGAGAGAGAGAAAGAAAGAAAGAGAGAAAGAGAGAAAGAAAGAGAGAAAGAAAGAAAGAAAGAGAGAGAGAAAGAAAGAAAAAAGAAAGAAAGAAAGAAAAGAGAGAGAGAGAGAGAAAGAAAGAAAGAAAGAAAGAAAGAAAGAAAGAAAGAGGGAAAAGTCTTTAGCTCACAAGAAGGAAAATAAGCTGGTTGGGGGCCAGGCACACACAGGAATGCAACTTGGCCTGACCATCCCACTCTGATGTCAATACTCCAGGGGAGCCAGCTAATTATGGGTTCCCTGCTGCAGAGCCTTTTGAAACATAAGGCTTCTTTTGAGATGTGACTAATTACCCCCCACCTGACTTTAAGACTAGATTTTTATGTCTGAGCCTTTTTCAAAATGAGCCTTCCCAGTGTTGCTGCCTGCCCAAGTGGGCTAAGATGGACAGATGGTGGAAGAGTAAGGGAAGGGCAAGGGTCCAACAGGAAAACGGGAAATGGAAAATCCACCCACCTCTGACGCCCAGTGGGCCTAGCCTCCTCCCCTCCAAACCTCTGGCCTGAATTGCTAAGGAGTAAAACAGGGGCTCCACCTTTTTCCTTCCCCACCCAGCTCTGGTGGAAGTGTTAATGAGGGCCTGGAGGGATGGGGCCCGTGGAGGGGAGGGGGGTTGCACAAGGGTCTGCAGGCCAGGTGGATGAGAGGGAAATGTGGGAGGAGGAGAGAGAGGGAGGAGGAAGGGGAGAAGGGGGGGAGGGGGAGAGAGGGGAAGGAGGATGGGGAGGTTGGGGAGGATGGGGAGGAGGAAGGGGAGAATGGAGGAGAGAGAAGAAGGAAGAAGGGGAGGATGGAGGAGGAGAGAGAGGGAGGAGGAAGGGGAGGATGGAAGAATAGAGAGAGGGAGGAGGAAGGAGAGGAGGAAGGGAAGGATGGAGGAGGAAGGGGAGCAGGGGGAAGAAGAAAGAGAGGGAGGAGGAAGGGGAGGATGGGGAGGAGGAGAGAGAGCTAGGAAGGAGGAGGAAGAGGATGGGGAGGGAGAAGGGGAGGAGGGGGAGGAGGAAAGAGAGGGAGGAGGAGAGGGGGAGGAGAAAGGAGAACAAGGGGAAGAAGAAAGAGGGAGGATGGGGGAGGTGGATGGGGGAAGGGGAGGAAGGGGAGGACGGAGGAGGAGAAAGAGGAAGATGGGGAGGAAGGGGGTGGGGGGGGGAAGAATGGGAAGCAGCAGAGGAGGAAGGCACCACGGTAGGCTCTGCTGAGAAAGACGAACTCAGACTCCAGGAGAAGCGCCACAGCCAGGGCTCACCGTCCTAAGAAGACACAATAAGGAGAAAGAAGGCAGACAGCGGAAGGGTGAGGATCCTGCGTGTGCGGGGACACTGACCTAATCGGCTGCAGTGTCTGCACAGCCCGGAAGGATGTCAGAGCCTTGTCTGAAACTGAAGAGTGTTATTACTGCACCCCAGGTGCAAAGACCCGGGGAGCATTTTCCTGAGCCTACATTCCGCAGAGCCTTAGCGGAGACAACAGTGAGGTCTGGGGGAAACAGGCAGGGGTTCCATTAGGCCTTGTGAACAACTGGTCAGCTATAATAGCTTCCCAGAAGAGGGTGTGTTTGAAGGGGTCTTGTAGAATGAATAGGAGTTCACTGGATGATCAAGGAGGAAAGAGCATTCCAGTCAGAGGCAACACCGTGCATAAAGCCCAGAGGTGAAGAGTGGCGGGGAATGTTCGGGAAGGGCAGCTCCTTGGGCCTGGCAGAGTGTGGGGCTGTAGGGCAGAGTGGCTGGATGAGGCACCACTCCTGGGAACATTGCGAGGGATGCCTGGAGCCCCGAATGGCTGCAGACCGGTAGGGTGTAGAGCAGAAGTGCCCAGCAGAGGGGGGTGGAGGAGTAGGGGGCGGGGGGCGGGGGGTGCTGGTGGGTGTGGCAGAGTCTACAATGACTTCTACATTTCTGGCTTGGGTGGCAGGGCTGATGGTGAGCCCATGAACTGGGCAAGAAATGAGAAGGAAGAAGTGTGACAACGAAGCAGTGAGTTTGCTTTTTGACATTTTAATTTTGAAGTGGCAGGAGCCTGCAGATGGGGACAGCGGGGAGGCAGCTGGACGTACGTGGCAGAAGCTGTAGAGGTAAGGGGTCATCCATGTGTATGTGACCTCGCAATCTTGTCTCTGGTCACTTAAATCGTGGCCCCACTGTCTTTTCTCAGGCTTCTAGGAATCTGGCCACATCTAGAACAGAACAGCTGAGCCACCTGGGGAGAGCAGACTCTTGGCTGGGATGGCAGGGAGGCTGGGCCGGAGCTTCCAGGGAGGAGCCCCACTTTGTGGCACGGGATTCGTCAGGACCAAGCAGCACCCCAGACTCCAGACAGAAGGTTCTCCGTCGGCCCCTCCTGGTCCCTTTGGCTGAGCAGCTGCTCACATACGGAGCAAAACGCCATTGAGAAGCAGACGGTCTCCCTGAGGGGCCTTCGGCTGAGAAGCCTAGAGCCCTTCTCCAGCAGGACGTTTCTTCCAGTTCCCTGGGCAGCGTGCATGGTTGGGCAGCCCCCTCGTGTCTGTTGGCAGATGCCCGCTCCCACTACAGGCTCCTCCGAGTGGCTGGACCGCATGCCCCCCTCCAGCAGGCCTGTCTTCGCCGTCCTGAGTCAAAGGCCTGCTGGCAGGTACCCCTGGCCAGGCCGATTCCTCCTGCCTCTCGGGTGGGGAGTGGAAACTGGATTAGCCTCTTTGGACTTGCATCCTGGCCGTGCTAGGAAATTGCAAAGCTCTTTATTCCCCTCTCCCTGAACTCTGGATGCACAGCAATAAGCCCACTTTAAGGGACACCGCCAAAGTCAAGAGGCCTCCTCTATGACCCTGGTCACAAGGCTCGAGGACCAGACCGTGCCCCAGAGAGGATACCACGTGGCAGTCTGGGATCACCAGTGCAGAACAGGTGATACCATCCCAGACGAGACCAGAAGGAACAGCGGGTCGCACGGACCCTTCCTGCGGAAGGGGGGGGGGGGGGCGGATCTCTGGGGGAGAAAAGGGGAGACAGACACAAAGGATATTTGATGAGAAGGGAGAGACCCCTTCCCCAGCTTGGCGGCCTCTTTCTTACCATGGCAGAGCCCAAGGACTAATTACTCCATCAAGTTAGATATTAGAGAATCCAACTCCATTAGGGCTTCGAAGCGCCCGAAACGTGAATCATGGAAAGCTTGCTATTCTGCAGGAGACTTTCTCTGGGAAGAAAAAAAAAAAAAAGAACACTTTCATTTTCCTTTGAGGTTAATAGAAGGCTAATTTGAAAGCACTCGGTTAATGAGAAAGCTAAAAATACCTCTTGTAGGCTCACATGCCTCTGTCCTGGCCTCAGCAGCTCCAGCCTCTCTGGAGCACGAAGCCGGCTCCGGGAGGGCAAAGCGGCTCCACACACCAAGGACCAGCACTCACCCCGTGCGAGTCCCCAGACGGGGCAGGGCAGGTCTGGGCCGCGGCTGCCAGTATGGCGCAGGGGACAGTCACACTCGGCATGTGCCACCGTGAGGAGATCTCACGGCTGCCAGGGGTTCGGGGAGTGGGGTGGCTTCCCTCGCCTAGCCCTGCCCTGACCTGCCCACTGGGGGCTCGCCTTGGTGGAGGACAGAGCTGTCCCCCAGCTGAAGGGCCTGGACAGTGACCCTTGGAGGTGGTCACAACAGCTCATGGGGTGACTGAAGCCCAAGAGCAAGAAAGATGTGGCTTAGGGCAAATGAGGAGAGAGGCCCGATTTGAGCCTCTTGGACTCGCGCACACGCGCGTGTGTGTGTGTGTGTGTGATTGTGTGAGAGAGCTGTTCACAAGGGAAGAGGAAGGTCCTGCGTGTCTGAGAATAGGATTTGGGGTCCAGCAGGGAAGCCACCAGGCGCTCTCTTCCAGCCTCTCTGCACACCCGGGGTCCAGGCCGATGGGTGTGGGTTTAAAGCTAGCAGGGAGGAGAGGGGGCTCCCTCGGGGCTCCCTCCCCTCCGCAGCAGGCCTTGGTGCTCATGAGATGTTAGGGTTCTCTTTTCTCTGTAGCTCAAGCTTTCCAGAAAACAGCCCAGAGCAGGCTCCTCCAAGGGCCTGGGGGGTGGGTGGCACCCCTCCTGGCTGGTGCCGCCAGCACTCCCGTGGAGCCCCCACCACGGAGCCCCCACCCCGGTGCAGCTCCCACCCCCACTGCCGAGAGACGCTTCTCCTCTGTCTGTCCCCTCCAGCCTTCTTCAGTGACACGCGTTATTTCTGCCATTCCGAGATCGCCATCAGCAGATGGTTTGAGTGTCAGAAACACATGCCAGACTCCTCCCCTGCCCCTACCCCCACGCCCCCATCTGGCCCTGGCAGAGAGAAAGACAGGGCAAGGGTAACCACAGCAGGTGGAAGGCAGACATGGACACCCGTCCTCTAAATTCCTCTCCCCTGGGCTCCAAGGTCAAGGAACCAAGGCCCATTCATTAATCCCCGAAACCAGCCTTTATTAAAGGCCTGCCGTGCGCCGACGACGAGGAGTGTCACTGCCAGGAAGGAAAGCACACGGTGACTCATTCGCATAGAAGATAAATATTAGACAAACAAATACACTGAACCCACGTACTGAGGAGTCTCCTCTTGTTAGAGACACACGTGAAATGGCTTTATGCGTCCCTATAACTTCCCCTAACTACCTTCTGTCGAGTCCCCCTCGCCTACTCCCTTGAAGACGTTTGGCCAAGTTACATACATTTCAGCCATGCCCAGTTATTAGAACTGCCTCATCCCAGCACTTACTCTGATTCATTATCAAACTTTGGTCTCTGTGAAATGCAGAGTGCTGGTCCTCCCTCCCGGTCAGCATCCTCAGCACGGTACGCCTGGCCCTGGTTGTGGGGGTTTGGAGGTGGGGCGTGAGGTCTGCTCATCACCTCCTCCCCCCAGCTTCCCTGCCTGAGGTTGTCCTCTTGCCGGTTGCCGGTGGCCTTTCTAAGTCTGACCGCCACCCCTCCCGTGCTGTTAGGGGGCGGTCAGACCCTGTGGGGGCCTCCTTACAGCCTCATTCATTGATCTGGGAGGCCCAGCTCCTACTTTTTCCCTCCCCCGCCCCATCTTTCCAATTCTCGCCCAGCAGGAGACTTTCTTGGGTGGGGTATCTGCAAAATGGCTGAAGCCCAGCTCCCTTCCATGGGGTTCCCTGGCTGTCCCTGGGGGGCCCAGCTTCTTGAGCCAGCCCTGGCCCCATCCTGCTCAGGAGCAGCAGCAGAAGATCTGTGGGGTACACTAACAGCCAACCGGGGAGCCAGCCACCCTGCTCCTCCGGGAAGGGGGAGAACAGCCTTCCCTTACAAACCGTGCACTTGAGGAAGATCAGCTTCCTCTGTCCTTCGGCTGATTTGGGGTGGGTATGACTCAATTGCTAACGGTAACAAGGGGCTAACTAGCATCCGGGGAGCAACCCTGTTTTCCAGGCTTGTGCACACGCTCATTTAACTTCACATCAACCTCTGGCATGGGTGTTGCTGGGGTCTTCATTTTAGAGGGGGCAAACGGGGGCACAAGGAGATGGTGCAGCACATCCAAGGTCAGAGGATGGGGGTGCCAGCAGCTGGATCCAGATCCTCCCAGGCTGGCTGTGCAGTACCTCTGAGCCTTGCGGGCTGCGATGGGGGGCAGGGGCTCTCTGAATATAAAAGCAGGTGTACTGAGCGCCTGTCCCCTCCTTCAGGGGCAGGTTTGTCCTAAAAGCAAGGGGCACTGCCAGGAAGGTTTTAAAGCAGAGTTAGGGCAGATCCTGCAGACTGGGTCCCAGGAGAAGTAGCTGGCCCGGTCATACAGCCACTCACATGTTCATGGGCCACCTCAGAGTCCTCGCCTGGGGTCCTGCAGCCCACCCCAACTCCCTTCTTTTAGGTAGTAGAGGGGGAAGCTGAACGGGGGAGACAGGACAGGTGGGCTTGCCTCAGTGTCTGGGGGACCCTCCTAGACTGACTGGGAACACCTGGGCAGCAGCCTCCAGCCCGGCAAAGGGAAGGCAGCGGGGTCTCCCTGCCTCGCCCCGTCCTTCGGAATCCCATCCGTCTGGGGAGTACGTCGCACTGTGGAACATAACTCTGTAATGTGCGGCTAATGTTCTGTGGACACTTACACAGCACACTCTGCCACCGAGGGCGAACTCCCCCCGCGCCCCCAGCAGCCTGGCCAGCAGACCTGGCGTCCTGCCCACAGTGCCGGGACCTCCCCGGAAATGAGGAGGGGGCCGGGCGCCAGTCCTGGGGCAGCTGGGAGGAGCCAGTCGTCCCCGGAGCCCAGGCATGGAGACCACGGGCCTCCTGGCTCTCAGACGGGGAGTGCGGGGACAGCGGGCCCGGTGGTTGCGGCGGGCTCCTGGGTGCAATTCTGATTCCGAGCCCACTTCTAACAGCTCCCATTTCCTAACTGCCTGGCAGACATCACCCGGTTTAACCTGCAGAAAAACCCTGTGGGGAAGGTGTTTTCCCCGCTATATGATTGAAGGAACAGGTCCACACTGGTGCTCCCGCCTCAGAACCAGAGTTCAGACTGTTCTGATTAATTCCCTCTGCTCTCAACCCCTCTGCCAGGATGCCCGGCAGATCATTCCAGCTCTCGGCACCCCCATTCCCTCATCTGCAAAAAGGCGGCCTTAGCTCCCGCTTTCTCCAGCTTTGAGAAGGCTTAGTATTGACAGAGGGCCTGGCTCAGTGCTTGCATGTGATTGCATTAGTTTGGGGTTTTCCAGAAAAACAGAACCAACAGATGTGAATATATTTAGAGAGAGTGGGAGAGGGGGAGAGGGAAGGAGGGAGGAAGAAAGAGAGAGAGAGAGCTTTATTTTAAGGAGCTGGTTCATGTGATTGCGGAGGCTTGGCGAGCCCATCTGATAGGGTAAGCCTGGCAGACTGGAGACTCAGGAAATAAATGCAGTTTGAGTCCAGTGGCCATCTGTTGGAAGAATTCCCTCTTTCTTGGGGGAGGTCAGTCTTTGTGCTATTCAGGCCGTCCACTGATTGGGCGAGGCCCACCTGCCCTATGGAGGACCATTGGCTTTACCCAAAGTCCACCAATTTGAGTGTTAATCTTATCCAAAAAGCCACCTTCACAGACACATCCAGAGTGATTGACCAAATATCTGGGCACTGTGGCCCCACCAAGAAGACACATAAAATCAAACATTCCTCCATGAGCCATTCTGGGCAGAGGTGCTGCCCCCTGCTCTCCGCATCCATGGGGTCTTCGCCGTAGGATAGAACACCCGTGGCTGGTGTCTGTATGTACATGGTGTGCCCATGGGAAAATGGGGTGATCGTGAGTAAACACGTGGGCACATACACCACTGTAAAGTCATAGGATGTCCCTGAGGGGGTGAGCCAAGCTGTGCCCAGACCCTGGGACCACAGGGGCCACTTCACGGACCCATTAGGACCAGGTGGATAGCAGTAGGAGGCCAGAATGAGGTACAAATCCTGACTCCTGGCCATGACCCTGGAGAGATCAGGACTCCGCACTGCGATTCCGTTCAGCCTCAACCAAGCAGGAATAATGAAGCCAGCCACATCCGGCTGCGGGAGGATGCAATATGCCCTAATGGATGTAAAGCACCTAGCTGGGCCCGGCCAGCCACACAGTCAACGTAAGCTTCTTCCCTCCCCAACCTTGCCGACGAGAGGAGCACGTCCAAGGCTCCAAGGCAGAGCAGAAACTTAATTAGGATTGGAAAAATGTGAATTCCAAGGCTTATTAAATTCATGATATTTTTACTTACCATGTACCCAGAAATATATTTAGCAAAGCAATTTACACCATCATTGGCTGATGGATGGTGGTTTTCCAAGCTGAGTTTGAAGATGTAAATGGGCTCCAATCAGGGCTTTGCCGGGGGACGACGCTCCCCTCCAGACAGCCCCCAGCCTTTGGGTTCCAGCCTCACCAGGGGAGGGCTCCCAGGGCGGATGAAGGGCCCTGCGCCCCCACCCTCCACGGAGGCTCTGCTGGGATCGCCTCTGCCAGCAAGGAGAGGGTCAGGGCGGGGAGCAGAGAGGCAACATGATTAACAGTGATAACAGGCATTTATCAAGCACTCACCTCGCGCCAGAGGCGGAGTGCTTTACCTTTGGTGACTCATTACCCCTCTCAGCCATCCCAGGAGATAAAGAGCACCCAGGCACCTCTTCCTCCCAGCTGTGTGACCTTGGGCCAGTCGTTTAACTGCCCCCCCCATGCCTCAGTTTCCTCATCTGCAAAGCGGAGATAATAAAATCTATACGTGATGAGCCCTAAGCACAGTGTCTGGACTTCATAAACACTCAAATCGGATATCAGTGTGGCCATGAAAGGGTAGCTTACTTGCTCAAGTTCAAGTGACTAGTAAGCAGTATAGGCAAGACTCAAAATCAGGTGTGCGGACTCGGAAGCTCTTAACGGCAGGTAAAAATGGACCTGCAGGATGCTGCTCCCCGATCCAGGCCTCTCTCCTCATCTGGCTTTTATGTCCAGGTGTTAGCAGGGGGGGCGTCAGGGAGGGGGTGGCCGGTGAAGTTTGGCTGGACCTCCCCCTCGACACTCGCATCCAGGAAGCCCAGGCAAGAATCAATGCTTTTGTGACCTGCTAACTCTGTGTGAGGTGGAGGCTCTGTCCCCAAGGTCCATGCTACGCAGGGGCAGACCGGCTGCAGCATCCTAGCCTGTCCCCTTGTGTCTTCCGTTTGTCACTGTCCTCCCGTCTGAACTGCCCTTGTCCGAAACAAGGGCTTGCTGGAGTAGGATAAGCAGCTGGCTTTGAAATTTTATTTACTAAAATAATTTGCGTACAAACCAGATTGCTAATGCAAAGCTGAGTCTCACCCCCACTCAGATTAAATCATCACCAATTCCAAATGAATTGATCTGACTGTACACACAACGCTGGACTGAGGAAGGCTGGCGAGCTCAGGATCCTCCTGTCTGCGTGGGGAGCTCTTTCCCAGGAGAGGAGCTGTGTGGAAATATTGCTGGGAAGCAGGGTAGCCTGGCAGGCGGGAAACTGGTGCCCTCCAGGACGGGCTGCCTCACCCAAGAGAATCCTGTGAGCTCTCTCCTTCCGGGATTGCATGCTTCCGGAATTGTATGTGCAGTGCATCCAGTCTCCCTCTCTCACTTCCTTCTGTGCTGACCCTTGGGACCTATAGAAACCTTACTCGTGCTTCAAGATGACGCTTCCACCCTGAAGCCGCCCTGGGTTTTCCCAAGTGGAATTGCTCTTTCCTTCCCATGACTTCTGTTTATGTCCCCTCTCCATTTGTGGGCTTATTATCATGACAAACTCAACTGCAGCTCCTTGAGCCTGAAAACTGAAAGCTCCTTGAGGCCAGACCCCTTTATCTTTTATCATCTCCAAGAACTTGCCCCCAAATCTGCCTGGTGCTTAGCACATTTACTGTATATGGTGGCTACTGAAGAAATACCTGTTGACTTGAATTGAGATATATTCTAGAAAGATGTCTTTTTAATTACTTTGAGCAGAAAGAAACTCCTGTATTAAAAACAGCAATCTAAGTAGAATTAGTTTGTAGGAGGGAAGAACTCTGGCTAAGTGGGGCAGCACCCGAGGGCACAGAGCCCACCAGCTGGGCCTCCTGCTGGGCCACTCCCCAACCCCCCACCAGACCCCTTGGCACCCATATAACCCCAGGCACCCACCACACAAAACCAGCGACTGGAAGGTTCTCAGAAAGCCGGGCAGATGGGAGCCCACTTCACCCCACATCGGACTCCTTGTGATCATACACAAGGGGCTTCGTGCAGCCATGGGCCACTGTAAGAATCTGTGTAATGTTTCAAGAAGCAACGTTCCAGCCTCAATCCTCCTCCCGTTGGGCCCGATGCCGAGCCCAAAGCACCTGGTGGAGAAGCACTCAGCCCCTCGAACTGTCTCTGTATCTCCTCCCTGCCCCTCCAAGACCTTCTTCCAACACTTCTGGCAGGCAGCGGGGACTCACTTTAGAAGCCAAAGGACTCAGAAGTGCCCTAAAAAATCTGACTTGCAAATCCACTCCAATAAGTGGAGTGTGTAACAGGTCACACCATCAAGGGCTGCATTCCCAACAGTGAAAATGGGCCATTACCCTCCCTTGATCTTACAGGGTTTGTCTCTAATAAGTGTGGGGCTCTTCCTCTGAGTAGCTGGCTTTCTCCACTGCAGGTGGCCACAGGGGAGTGGCGGAGACCTGGGGAGAGGGGAGGCAAGCAGCAGCTTTGCTGGGGTGGGGGGGCTGGGGCTGGCTCCGGGGACGCAGAGGCTGGACCTGTTTACTAGGGTTCCAGATGCCCCAGAGATGAGCAGAGACTGTGAGGGCACATCAGGGGGCACTCTCTTGCTTCTGGGGGATCACAGGAATTCAAACCCCAGACAGTGAGGCTTGGCTTTGCCCCCACCCCATCCCAGGGTCAGCTGTCACCATGTTGTCATTACCCTCCAGCAAAGACACACATTGCTCCTCTTAGCCTCTGCAAACAGTAAATAATCATAGTAATAACACAAAATAAAGAACGCTGAATATGGATTTTATTTTCAGGTTACAAAAGTAAGACATACGATTGTGGAAAACTTGAACAGTGCACAGAGGCATCAGGAACAAAACTAAAGCACATAATCCACCACGAGGGTATATACTGTTAACTTACTGATACATTTGTATCAAGATTGTAAACCGAACGGCTTCCGGTCTCTCTCTGATGGCTGTCCTGTCTCTTGTGTCTCAGTCACTGAAGGCGGGGGAGGGTCTGGCTGCCCTGATCCGATCCTGGGCCAGGAGAGAACACCCAGCCCAGGAGGGAAAGAAGGACAATGGCATGCATTAGCCAATGGAGTCAACGACTTATAAAGTTAAACATTTAAAAGGCAAAGAGATTCAGAGTTAATCAAATAGTCAATTAGTCGGGAGGTTGAAGGAGATAAAAACAACTGCTTCCGTGTTAGGCTTTAAATATTTAACAAGTGAAGTCACCTCCTGTGTCCTACTCAGAAATCCCACCTCTCTCCAGACTATGACATCCTACGGTTTTGACTGTCGTGCCCCACCCCCGCCCCGCCCCGCCACCGCTTGGCCTGCTCACCCCCACAGTAGGTCCCTGCACCCTTTACCACGTCGATTCACCCATCAGCCGCTATCCAGCGTGCCTCCCTGTGCCTTCAGGAGCTGGTGCTCCTCGGGGAGGTTTCCCCGGGGGGAGTTTGGTGGAATTAATGGGGGCATGAAACCTGTTGCAGGAAGGGAGGGTGTGTGTAGGAGGTAGTCAGGGTGGTCAGGTGGAAGGTGAAACCCCAGAGGCTAATTCGGAATGGAACGACCCAAGGTCAAGGGCTGGGGGACAGGGCACAGCTTGTGAATTCAAAACAAAACAAAAAAGCCACTAACCATTTCTGTTTTCCTTTTTCTCAGTGGCTCTCAGCCAGGGATGACCTTGGCCCCTAAGGCTACGTTAGGAATGTCTGGAGATATTTTGGCTGTCACAGCGGAGGAAGGAGGTGCTACTGTGTCCAGTGTCCCGTGGGCAGAGGCCAGGGATGCCATAAAACCATCATTCAGTGCACAGGACAGACACCCCCCCCCCCGCCCCACGCCCCCAGCCACACAGGAGGAGCAGGCTCCAGATGGCAATAATACGGAGACTGAAGAACCTGCTTTCTCTTTTTTTGTCCCTGTAACGTGCATTTAGACATTCCAAATTCACAGAGGCACATTCTCCCTGCATCCCAAAAGCAAGCCTTGGTGGGGGGACAGAAGCACTGAAATTCAAAAACGTAAGTAGACGAAGACCAAAAGGGGCAGGAACAGGGGGTGTGCGTGGAGCTACGCATGCATAGTCAGTGTTAACGAATTCACAAACTCTCCCAAAGTTCCCAAGAGCCTTGGAGAGTCATCTTGGAAGCCGCAAACATAGTCCTGCCCTTCTCAGGTTGAGCAAGACATATTCTGCCTGCAAAAGGGTAAGACATCATCTGGGAAACAAGTTGCACTTTGACAATTTTGTGGGCTGTAAAGAGGAAGGGACAGAGGTGGCAGGGTCTGGCAGGGTACATTCTTTGAACATTAAAGAGATTTGTTCTTCTTGGGTCTCTGTCCACCACCCCAAACTCTTGAGACGAGAGATGGTTACAAAATGGCCACTTGCTCATGCACACCTCCTGAATGGATGTTGTGTTGATTGATGGTGTTTGGAGAGCTATCCTGTCAAGGCCACACCCTGCACAAGGGGCAAGGTCACCCATTGTCAGTTGTCCAAGGACACAGTGTATCCTCAGACTAGAAACTTGAATTTTGAGATGAGTCTCTGGCCTCCATCTCCTGGCTTAGCCCCAAGGAGACGAGTTGTCTGGCTGATGGCTCCTGGTGGTTGATGCCAAGGTGATGCCCATCCAGCTCATCCTGGGAGCAAAGAGAGATTGGAGAAGAAATTTCACCTTCTCCATGGATTAAAAGGACAGAATTTAGGAAGAAACAGCAAATCTGGGATCAACCTGCTGACCCCACTTACTGATAGAGAGAACATCCCTTTCACAGCAGAGATGCAAGATGGAGCAGGAGAATGGGGAAATAGGGATACCCCAAGGATCTGTGTCATCCTCCCTCTTTTTTCAAGAGTTCTGGTATCTCCCAGAAGCTTCTAGAAAAGGCCTGGCATTGGTGTGAATTTAATCGGCAGACGTTCATCTATTTCCTGAGCACTTCCTGAGCACCTGCTGCATACAAAGCACTGTGCCCCACACCGAGCACAGTGACTGTCATACAGTAGGTACTTAAAATTGGTTTGCTTGGGATCTATGGGTGATTGAGAGACTGTCCCTGTGACCAAGGAGTTTATGATCCGGTGAGGAAGACAGACATTCCAGCTAGTACTTCAAGGCAGAATGAAATAAGTACATCACTTCGCCCTCCTTCTGTATCCACTTGCTCAGCTAAAAGCGAAGCACAGCTCCTGGGGCCCAGAGGGCTTAGAAAATTTCTTCCTTGAGTGGACCCTAAAAATTAATTGGGAGATTTTTCCCAAAATACACCAGCTCACCCTTCCCTTTCCACTCTGCAGAGTTGAGTCTGTGAAGCCATCTTTTTCTGTTCCTTTCTCCATTGAGACTGTGCTCCCTGCAGGCAATGGGACAGTCTTGGCTTTGGGGACTGACTGATTGGAGACCACATACTGGATGGGGGACACTGGTACTGAGCTTCGGTTACCTCATCTGGAAAGGGGGCATTTTTTTGTCTTCCACGGAGGGTGTTGTGAGAACCACGGGTGCAAAGTGGTGGTCACCATGCAGTGTTGGGCTCCAGTACACACGGGTGTGTCTCCGTCCTGGGATGGGCTATGCGTGTAATGGATCACATGGGTTAAGGCTCCCAGAGACCAGGGTCTTCATCGTCTATATCTTCCCGCATCTCCCCAGTGTGTGGCGCAGCATTTGCCCATGTCGATGCTGGATAAGGGCCTACCGGTTGATCATTTAACACCACGTGCCTATTGTTACAAGGATATTTTCAAAGCCAAAAATTGTGGCATGCCTAACAACAACAAGCACATCCAAGGCAGGGACAGATGGGACACTCTCAAGAAGGCCAGTCCTCAGAGGTCAGGCTCTTCGGGTTGCAGGATCGGCACCGACCTACCAGCGTGGCAGACTTCCCCATCACTTTCTGGAAGTGCTATTTTTCAGGGGGAGAATGATGAGGTCCCAAGAGAAATGAAGTGACTTGGGCTAGGTCACAAAAAATATAATATTCCGAGAATCACTAGCTGCCAACTTCATCCTTCAATACTTCCCTCTCTTCATCTTAAAAAGTTCAAGTATGTAGGAGAAAATCCACTCAGAAGGGAAGGAAACTTCCCATGACATTCAGATTGCCCAGGGGACACAATGGGGTGTGGGGGCAGAGGGGTCATCTGGGCAGGAGAGCGGGGGTCAACAAACATTTTCCGCAAAGGGCCAGATGGTGAGTATTTTCAGCTTTGCAGGCCCAACAGTCTTTGTACAAGTATTCAGCTCTGCCACAGTCATGGGAAAGGGGGCCTAAACACATAGATGGGTGAGCATGGCTGTGTTTCCAATAAAACTTTATTTGTGGACGCTGACACTTGAATTTGGTTTCATTTTCACACGTCATGGAATATTATTCTTTTGACTTTTTCAACCATTTGAAAAAGTAAAAAAAAAAAAAAATCACTCTTACCTTGCAGGACATCAGGCTGGAATTTGCCATAGTTTGCTGACAACCGCTCTAGAGATTTCGGGATGTCAGCGAAGGAGAGCTTTGCATCCTCTCACTTCACACACTCATCTTCCTCTTTGGAGGGAGGGAAATGTCTGTTCCCTTAAACAAAAGGCTTAGAGGTACAAATAATGTACTGCCTTCCCTACAAAGCTTCCGGATCGACTTGCCGCCTCAGAATGTGAATACCTATTTGTTTTGCCACTAAAAGGGGTGGACAGCCAGATATCAAACTGGAAATTTGTGTTCTAGACCCTCTAGCTCCCTGTCCACAGGCAACAGGGTATGGCACCCCACCCCCAGCTTGACGATAACTTGTAAGAAATGGGGTGAACTCCAACAGTCAAGCCACAACTCTCTCTTCCCAGAGTCCAGGAAACCAGATATCGGAGGGCTACCTGCTCAACACAGTTTCAGAGATTCTGGTACATCGCTTTGAATTTGTCCTTTGTAAATTGAACTCAGGGGAGCCTTGAAGGTTTATCCACCATATTGTGGCAGAAATAAATGAGGAGCAGGTACTCTAGGAGCTATGACGAAAAAAAAAGTCATAAGTCCACCATGGAGCATAAAAGAATGATAGGGAAGCCTAAGGCTTATAAAAAGTAAAAATACCTGAACAGTATGCATGGGCAGAGAACATCGTTATCTGCTCCCCTATTTTAACATGCTGGTTATAGAAGCCTGCGGAAATCATCAGAGGCCTTAGGGCCTGGAGAAGATTTGGCTGGACCTGAAAGAAGTGAGACCATGGGGAAGACAACTTTAGAATAACCTGAAAACACAGAGACATGTGTTCACAGATGAACACTTTCATTCATTCATCAAATATTTATCCCCTGCTTATTATGTTTCGAGCGCTAAGCTAGGTACTGGAAGAAGCAAGCGGAGTAAGACTGAGCACCTGCCTAGGGGAATGAGACTGGCAGCTGCAGGCTGGAAAGGTATGTTAGAGCCCCAGGGCAGCGGCGCTCGTCGGGGCGCAGCCCGCACGGCAGGTGCCCCCTGGCGGAAGCCCGGCGACCTGCAGCCTGCCGGAGTCCCCGGCGGCGCCTGCCAGTCTGGGGAGCGGGGCTCAGTGGGTCCCCGCGGGCCCGCCGCATCTTAGCACCAAGTCGGCTCCGGCTCCGGGGAGAGCGGCAGCCCTGAGCGGGTCAGACGGAGGAGACAGCCAAGTCCTGCTCTCTGCCTGCCCTCCGCTTCTCTTCCCGCTCGGAAAATCGCCCCCGCCCTGCTCTGCAGAGGGAGCTGCCCCAGGAGGGGGGATGCGGAGGGGGGAGCAGGCGGGCGGAAAGCAAATCGGAGGCTCTGCCTCCACACCCCTTCGTGCTCCCTCCCGCCCGGTCAGCACCCTGTCGCTGGCATCGATGGTTTCATTTTTCCGAGGAGGAAAAGAACAAACGCAGTAGATAATTGTAGTGGAACGGCCGATAAGTAACGTTTGGTCTCCTTTTTACAACCATTCCCTAGAGCCCCATTATGGTAATTTTTCTTCTATAACTAGCAAATTGTATAACGAGTCAGATGATAAACCAGCAAGCAAGGCAGAAATTTGCATTTTAATACAACTGCCTGTATCAATCTCCCCTCCCCCATCTGGGGAGGTCAGGGCCCCCTGATCCTGGGTCTCGGCTCCCTGCCCTCCAGGCTCCCTTCTCTAACTCCTGAGCGGGTGATTCCGGAGCATTCAGTAAACACAGCGTTCCACTTTCTACAGACATTAGGTAGCATAGGGATTAAGACCCAGGGCCAGCAGGGCCTACTCCAGCTCCCCCGCTTACCGCATGGGGGCACCATCCTACACTCTGCCTCAGTTTCCTCTTCTGTAAAATGGGATCGTTATACCACTTACACGATAAGATTTTTTAGTGGATGCCTGATGCATAGCAAATGTGCAAGGAATGTTATTAATGATGTTGTTGCAGTGATGATGATGGTGATGGGTTCTGGGAAGGCCGCTGGATTCTTAGGACAAGACTGTAGTTAGCAAGTCAGCCCTGCTCCCTTTGCCCCTTATATGTGCTCTTCCACACCACCTTCACTACCACCTCCTCGGGCCATGGCTCTGCCTTGATATTCAGAGTCCAGGAGTCCTTGAAAGGTTCTGCAATGAAGGTGCTAAGAAACCAGGTCACGGGATATGAAAGGTTTCTCTCTCTCTCTCTCTCTCTCTCTCTCTCACACACACACACAGCACCACCACCAGGCTTCAGCTGAACCATCCTGCCACGCTGGTCACACCCTGGGCAAGCCCAGTTTCAGGAATTCTGGAATTCCTGAAATTCACGGAGTGGTGAATGAGTCCTGGCCTTGAGGCTCATCACCTCCAGCTGTGGGGCTCTGGAAAAGCAAGTCCCTTTCCCCGTCCATACAGCGCAGGCTACAACATCTCCTGTTGGGAGGACTGCAGGGGTTACCGAGATGCCCATGCCTGGCGCCCAACAAACACCAGTTGAATACACCAATTAGTTGACTCCAAAAGGCGCTAACAACCTCGGCCAGCTTTTTGGCGTGGTGGTTACATTTGGCAGGGATGGCCAGTCCTTTCACATTCAAGCGAAGCCAAGCGGTATCCAGAAAATCCTGCCAAAACCCCAGGATTATTATTTTAGCGCCATAAGTGAGGCCTCTGGGGACTTGGCATGCCCTATCGTTTGAATTTATAGACACGGGCTCCTCCAGCAGCTGGGAGGGAGAAAAGGGTTGTTATAACAGCAGATTTTTTGAGGGTTATTTTTAGAATCGCAAACAACCCCTTGAGACCATTGGAGATTCCAAACCAGACCTGGAAACTGAGTCTATTCTTGCATCATGACGATGTTTTTGTCCACCCCGCCTGGGTGTAGGTAGGGGGGCTGCTTTCTGTACACAAAATGAGTCCCAGACCTGGATGAGGACTTTGGTGACAGTGTCACCGCTAAGATCATTCACTCACTCATGCATTCTGCACATGTTCACTGACCTCCCATTATGTTCCAGGTCAAATCCAAACGCTTAAGATACATTCGGCAGCAACACAGACAGCACATCCTACCTTCATGAAGCATACGTTCTAGTGTGGCGAGACACACGCCACCAGTAAACACGGGATGTAGATGGATTAAACTGTCATTCGGAAGATGTGAGTGGTCCAGGGCGGTCAGGTTGAACGTTTCACAGGACATGTACATAGAATGAATTATAGGCCTCAGTGTTCCACTCCCTCCTTCTAGCAGAATCTTTTTCTTTTTTTTTTAAGATTTTATTTATTTATTTATCAGAGAGAGAGAGAGCACAAGCAGGGGGAGACGGTGAGCCGCAGATGGAGAAGCACGCTCCCCGCTGAGAAAGGAGCCCGATGTGGGGCTCAATCCCAGGACCCTGGGATCATGACCTGAGCTGAAGGCAGACGCTTAACCGATTGAGCCACCCAGGCATCCCTGGCAGAATCCTATATCTTGGCTCTCTGCGGGTGACTTAGCAGTGCCCCACCACTGCCCTATCCAGGACAGGCGAGGACATTTCCCCGCCCCCCACTGAGCCAGCCTTGGCCATGTGCCCGTTTTAGGCCATTAGCATGTCGGCCGCCACGATGCTGCCGAGGTTGTTCATGTGCTCCCAAGCCCCAGAGCCGCCTCCATGTTTCTGCCAGTGGGGAAAGGAAGACAGGAGAAGGAGACTGGAATCCCCCGGGAAGTCTGGGGGCCAGCCTGGCTCAGCCACACCCAGCCTGGATGAGCCCAATCACAGCCAACTTACAGACCCTCCAACATGAAAGGAAACGCTGTGGGAGACGCTCTGCATTTGCTTTCTGACGCTGCCCTGGCAGACCACCCCCAACAGCAGCTTAAGACAACACATGTACGTGATCTCACGGTTCTGCGGGTCAGGAGTCTGGGCGGGCTCCAGGGTTTAGAAGGACAAGATGTAGGTGTCAGCCAGCGGAGTCCTTCCCGGCAGGCTCTGGGGAGAATGTGCCACCAAGTTCATTCATGTTGTTGCCTGAATTCAGTTTCTAGAAGGTTATAAGACCAAGGCCTGTTTCCTTGCTGGACATCAGCTGGGAGTTATTGTTATTATCTAGAAGCTTCTCTCTGGTCCTTGCCTCTCAGAACAAGCAATGGCACGTGGAAGGCTTTTCGCCCTTGGAATCTCTCTTGACTTCCCCTCTGCCACATCTTCCTCCGTCCTCTTCTGTTGCATTGCTCTTTTCTGCCTTTCTTTCTGGTTTTAAGGACTCATGTGATTACACTGGGGCCACCCAGATATTCCAGGATAATCTCCCTATCTTAAGGTCATCCGATTAGTCACCTTCATTGCATCTGCAAAGTCCCTTCACAGCAGTGCCTAGAATCGTGTTCGATTGACTAGCCATGGGAGGGGGATCTTTTCCTTGTTTTTTTTTTCTTGGTTTTTTTTTTTGAGAGGGGTAGTGGCAGAGGGAGAGAGAATCAGAGAATCTCAAGCAGACTCTCCACTGAATGCAGAACCTGACACGGGGCTCAATCTCACGGCCCTGGGATCACGACCTGAGCGGAAATCAAGAGTCGGATGCTCAACCGACTGAGCCACCCAGGTGCCCCATGGGAATCTCGATGGAATATTTTTAGAATGCTGTCTACCACAACCTCTAATTTGGGGTTGTTTGGTACATAGCATCATCACAGCAGAAAGCTGACTACGAGAATGCTCAAGGTGGGCCTCCTCAAGAAGGCAACCCCCAAGCAAAGGCCTTCTCCAAGCTGTATTCAAGCCATTGTTAGTCATGCCTATGACAGAAATACCTAGGGATGGACAGAGCAATGCAGTGGAGGAACGTGATCTCTGAATGACCCAGAGAGAAGCCGAAGGGCCCCACTGATGTGGGGTAAGACAGAAAAGTACTTTATTCTGTAAGCCACTGTGCTATTAGATCTCCCACTTTGGCCTTGACCACAGAAGTTCACAAGCATGACAGACACTGTGATAGGGATCAGTACTCAGAGGATGGACAGAGTGAATGACAACTGAGCGACAGAGAAGAGAAACAAGTCTGATTAAAGACATGCAAAGTGGAGAAGAGCAGGTTGGGGAGAGTCCAACAGTGGAGTTGGGGGAGATACCATGAGAACCACAAAGGCTCTGCAGGGGGCCACGCTGGACTAACTGGGGAATCAGGGGGTTGTTAGCTCCTAGAGGCTAGGATGTGGACGGTGACAACTACCTGCGTCCTGTCATGCGTGTAGCCCCCGGCACCTAAGCCCTTATACAGTACACATGGGATGGGCGTGGTGTGTAACAGGAAACACCTGTTAACTGACAACTCAGAGGCAGAGGGAGAGTTGACCCCACCACCTTCCTTACACCAGGAGAGGGCCCCAACTTCAGTCAATAGCAAGGCAGAGATGAACGACCTTCTCACGGCGACACGCTTCCCCAGGATGTCACTAGGTTGAGTTTCTATTCATTCAATCAACATTTGTGGGGCTGGGTGCAGTGCGGCCATAAAGGAGGATGAGGTATGACTCTTGTCATTAAGAAGCTTGCCAACTCAGAGATGACATAAGATATGCAGGTAGATAACTCAGATAAAAAGGAGGAATGGATGTGTACCATGACCAAGTATAGAAAAAGTGCTCCAAGAATTCCAAGGAGGAAGATTATTTCCCCCTGCTTGGGCGGGTGGGAGGGGGTGGAGAGGAGGTGGAGGGAAGACACGAAGGCAGCATGGAGGGTGCGATGTTTGAGCCCAAGCTTGCCTGAATCAAAGGCGAGGTCCCCGGTGGAGGATCTGTGTGAGCAGTGGAGGCCGGGGGACAGGGTGGGGTGGTGTGGCTGGGAGGGAGACGATGGCTCAGATCAAGGCAGGCTGGCCCCGGGGCCAGACCCCGGAGAGTTAAGCACCTGCGACCAGTTCTGTTCGCACGATTTCCCATTGCTGTTCGCTTTCTCTGCACCGAGGGGCAAATAACAGGTGTTTTGTTTGGAAGCTTCCAAGGATGAGGACTAGGAGGAGCTCTCATTTATTCCTTATTCTGAGAAAGGTAGAAGCCCAAGCTTTCAGGAATGAGAGGGATATTAAGGGTTACCCCCGGACGCCGGATGCTGAGTCCCTGCCTGCTCTGTCAGCCGCTTCACGCCTGCACCCCAGCAGACCCATCTTCCCACCCAGGCCTGGCTCAGATGTCACGCCCAGTACTCCGGGTGTGTGGGGGCTAAGATGGGGCATCCCTGCCATTGCCCCAAACCACCACTCTCCTGAGCCCTGCCCGATGACTTCCTGTGGTGGCCAGGTTCGCACACTCTGGTGCCACACGTGGTCTGGGGACAAAATGGAGGGAGGGAGCAGCACCTTTCCATTCCCGAGGAGGGATTCTCCTTCTGCCTTTTCTATCAAGTGCTTCTGTGAGCATGCACAGAACAGCCCCTTCCTGCTGGCCTCCCCACCTCCCTTCCCGGCCTCTCCAAGCGGACAAAACAGTGGCCGGGAGGCCAGAGAAATGTCCCAAACCTTTCAGAACTAAACATCTGGGGTCTGGGGGCAGGGCTTGGTCCTAACGGGAGGGCCAGAGCCTCTCAGAGTTTGGGAGCAGGTAGTTGTGCTGAAGGGAGGAGGGGCTAGGACCCCACTTCCTCTGCATCAACAGCAAGAATGGAAGGCTGGGGAGAAGGAGGGTGCAGAGCCAAAACCTGAGCCCACGTGTATCCAGTCCACACGCTTCTTCCAAACTCTTGTGAAGATGAGACAAACTGTTCTTTCAGAAATCCAACCACGGGGATGCTAATAACAGCATCTACTGAGAAATGGGAGGGGGCACATGAAACAACTGAAGGTCTTTGCGAGCTTGGGTGGAGAGACGGTGTCCTCTGCCGTGTGTAGAACGGGCAGCACGCATGCAGGGCCGCTTCCCGGAAGGTCCCTTGTGTTTTGATTTGTGCCCAGGGCCAGACTCCTCATGTGGGCTTAGTTCCTCCAGGTGCCTGTCCTCAGTCCGGGGTCGCCAGAAGACACGCGAGAGGCCCCAGGACACGGGGGACATCCAAGACCCTCTCAATCAGAAGGCTGAGCAGTATCCCACTCAAACCCCTCACTCGGACCATAGAAGGGGTGGTAGCCAGCCTCTCTTTGCTTTTCCTTAAAGGGAAGAAGTGGAAGGAAGGGAGGGGAGAGTCCTGAGCCCCCGGGCTTCCTTCCAGGTATCTGATCCCCATGATGGAACCATTTCGATGGAACCTTCCGAAGATGGCTGCCTCATCTTACAGGGCCCCATCTCCCTTCATGATGAAGGATGCTGAGTCACAGGACCCAGAGACAGTGTCAGAGCAAATGGCAGCCATGGTCCATGTCCCAGGGGAGCTTGGGCATTTACAGCCGTGCACCCAGCATGCCACCTGGTAGCCGGGAGAGCCAGCGTTGGGGGCGAAAGAGGCCCTGCGACAAGCGAGGACTTTCCCAGGTGTGCCATTTTCCACCCAGTGTCTGTATTCAAGCTGACAAAGTCCGCGCACCAGCCTCATCTTGCCCTAAGCCCAGAGCTGCCAGCACTTGGCAGCCAGAACCCCAGGATGTCTCTGGATGCTGCCGGATGCTTTGATCGCCCCAGCAAGTGCCTGGCGGCAGCGGTTTACTATCTAAATACCGCATCCGGAATCTGACAGAGAAACAAGAGCTTGGGTGGCACCCAAATACAGCATCAACACAGACGTGCTGACATTTCCATCTGCCCCTGCGTCCCAAGAGCCTCTCTATGCAAGAGAAGCCACAGGCAAAAAAGTAGGTCACCCTGCTCTGAGTGGAACAAGGCAGATGTTTACCAGATGCTCAGCTACCTGCTTTGGTTGGGGCGGGGGGGATGCAGCGGAGGTGTGATAACTAAGGGAGGGGCGATCCTTTGCCTAACTCCCTGACAAACTGCAGCTGGGTGAATGGGAATGTACTTGGGTCCAGGCCTGCAGTTCTCAACTCTGTGTATTAGAGCCTCTGGAGAAGATTAACTTAAAAACGAAACAAACAAACAAAAGAAAAACCACTTATGTCTGGGCCCAACCCAGGACCAATTAATTCAGAATCTCTGGAGGAGAGGCCAAGGCCTCAGTAATATTGGAAATCTCCCCAGATACTCTAAGAACGTGCAGTCATGGGTGAGCAGGCACTGGTCCAAGTGGAGCAGGGAGGGCCCTTCCCTTCGTGATCCTCATGCAGGAAGAAAGGGCCGGCAGGGTGAAGGTGACTCTATTCCAGGCATCCTTGCATTCTTCTCCTTCCGCAGCCTTGCATAAACAGGTGCCTCCACCTGGGATGCCCTCTTCCTTCCCACTCATCTGCATTTGACTGATTCTTCCAAGCCTGATCCCAGGTACCTGCTGCACCTGGCGTGCACCTGCTCATCAGGAGGGCTGCGTCCTTATCTGTCATGCGTTCTGCCCCAGTCTCCTCTCCCCTGCTCAACCCTGAGCTCCCAGGTTGGGTCTCAATCCCAGGCACCGGAGGGGTCATCTCTGACCCCATATCACCTGGGCTTCTTAGAAATGCAAATTCCAGGGCGCCTGGGTGGCTCAGTGGTTAAGCGTCTGCCTTCGGCTCAGGTCATGATCCCAGGATCCTGGGATCGAGCCCCGCATCGGGCTCCCTGCTCCGCGGGAAGCCTGCTTCTCCCTCTCCCACTCCCCCTGCTTGTGTTCCCTCTCTCGCTGTGTCTCTGTCAAATAAATTTAAAAAAATCTTAAAAAAAAAAAAAGGAGCTTCTCCTTTAAAAAAAAAAAAAGAAATGCAAATTCCCAGGCTCTACCTCAGACCTATTACCTGAGTAACCCCAGGAGTGGGAACAGCAATCTGCATTTTAACAAGACTTCTGAGCGATGCCGATGAGTGTTCCTATTCCAGAATCGCTGCTCTGGGTTCTAGACGCTGGGACTCAAAGTGTGGTCCCTGGACCAGTAGCCTCAGCCTCCCCTGGGAACTGGTTAGAAAGGCAGAATCTTGGGCCCTACCTAGGCACACTGAATCAGAATCTGCATTTTAACAAGATGTGCAGGGGATGTGTATGCACAGTCCCACAGGACAGGTGCTGAGGTGGGCAATGTCCGGGAATACCTTGACTAGCTCATTGAAAAGGGAGGGCTGGTGAGCAACACCGTTCCCTTGTCATGAGGACCCTATCCCTCAAGCTTGTATCAGGAGACCTCAGCTTATGTGCGGGGGGCCCATAAACAGGTTCTAGAAAGTTTATCTAACACACGAGTGGCCTAGCCTCTCTCCCCGAGTTAGACCACGGCTTATGACATCTGGCTCCACGGTTGTCGTATTTGATCACTGCATCCTGGCTGTCCACATTCCTGGCACTGTCCCCTGGACACAAGCCCCTTCACATCATCCAGGTGGTTGGCTTGCTTTCAAGGGGCCGCCTCTGTGGAGGGACAGCCTGAATTGCCCCAAGGTTGTCATCTAAGCCAGGCCGAGCCTCCTGCTCAATGGCCCTCTCTCCTGCCATCTTGCTGTCGTTTTTGATGTTCCCCAGGCATGCTCCCTTTAAGTGAGCTGGAGAGAGGTGGCATCAGACCTGAGTTCCAAGAGTAGGACTCGGCTGGCAGGGCAGAGGTGGGGGAAGGAGGGAAGAGGTGTCATGGGGTCTCCCTTACTCACTGCCTGCATTCCCTTCAACCGGTTCCAATGAACCCTGAGTGCCCACTGTGTGCGTGGCGTGGTGCGTTTCTTCTGCCCCTGCTTAACGACCCATTAAAGGTCGTTAAAAATTTATTCGACATGAGATTGATATTGAAATGCTGGCTTCTCCTGAAGTTATAAATAGCTGCTTTGAGTCCAATTTGGGGTTTTGATTTAAAAAAAAAAAAAGTAAGCTATCAGGCATCCATCTGTGATTGAATCAGAGCCTCTTCTCCCTTCTCTCCCAGAACTCATTGTCAAAGGCCATTACTACTTTCCCTGCTCAGAGAATATTGTGTATGGAGCTTTAATGTCCCCTGGGGAAGTGAGACCATTACAGAAAAAAAAAAAAAAAGACATATTTCCATCTCTATTCCAACACACACAACCTAATTAAAATTTTATAAACACTCACCCAACAGGAAAACACACACACACACACACACACATTCGAGCACACCTAAATTAGCAAGGCAAATATCGTCTAGATTAAGTGGTTTTCTTGCTTGTTTCTGTCCAGCTTTAATTAGGTGTCTGTCATGGGGAGGGTGTCATGCAGTAGAATTGTCTCATTTTGATTCTTCAGGTTTGCATTGTTGGGTGGCAGATCCCCTCCTTTGCCCCTTTCCCTGGGAGTCACTCCTCTGTCCTCCTCGGAGCCTCGCCTCCTGCCTGCCCCTGCTGTCATGCCCAGGAGGAAACAGAAAGGCTTTGTCTCACAAAGGCCACCTTTCAGTGGCCTCCGTGGCACCAGCTCCCCAGGGTCAGGACTGTCGTGCAGCTGACCTTGGCAGAGCCACCCCTATGGGACTGCCTAGTGGCAGCAGGGTCTTGCCAACACGCTCTGGATCCCAACTCCGGGGACAGGAAGCATGGGCTCCCTGTGCCCCCCACCCTTGACTCCCGCTTCCCAAAGTACCAACAGTGCCGCCTCCCTGCACCCCAAGGTACTGTCTTGGCTTGGCCCCACCAATGTCCGCCCTCCCATCCCTGCTGCCACGCTCTCCCCAAGTGGAAGAAAATACAGAAGATAATTAGCTTTCTCTTCCTTTTCGTGTCCCTGGGGCTGTTTGGAAAAGTACATTTTTTTTCACACTTGTAGAAAATTAAATCTGTTGTGTTTTTGAGCAGCATGGGAGGGAGGGGTTGAGGAGACGTGTCCCTGGCTCCTTTGAGCAGAGTTGGGGGCTGGTAGGGGGCAGGGGAAACAGCTCTTCTGGTTTTTTTTTTAAAGATGTATTTATTTATTGGGGGCGGGGGGGGCTGAGAGAGAAGCAGACTTCCAGCTGAGCGGGGAGCCGGACCCGGGACTCAATCCCAGGACCCTGGGATCATGCATGGTCTTAGCCGCAGCCAGCTGCTTAACCAACTGAGCCACCCAGGCACCCGGAAACGGCTCTTCCGAGATGGACAGTGCCTGGGGACAGGGAGGGGCAGGGAGGTGCCCGCCCACCCAGACCGACCCCAGCCTCCTGGGCAGCTTTGGCCTGGGAGCAATTCTTCATTTCCTGGAACAAAGCCACCGCGACAGCTACACCTACCAGGTGGAACCCGATCAAAACTTTCCAAGAGAGGTGCAGGAGGTGCAGGAAGAACAGGCGAGAGCTGCAAAGAAGACCCCCACGTAGTGACTTCTGAGCGTGCGCCACGATGGCTGTCACTCCTAGCTGGACCCGCCGTCTGCGGCACACAAGTGTCCAGACCATCTCCCTCATCCACGCAGGGACCAGGGCTGGGGGGGCCCGTGAGGCCGAACGTAAAGGGGTGAGGGTAATGATCCCATTTGAAAGATGGTAAAAGTGAGGCCCCGCGGGGCAGGGTGCGTTACGTGAACACACCCAGGATCTCAGTGCTCCATGCTCCAAAGACGAAGAGAACTCGTTCTCAGCTTCCTGCACCCCAGGGGGAGGAAGATCGGGCTCTTTTCTCTGCCCAGCAAATGCAGAAACAGTGGAATCGATGCAAAGAAGGGCAGAAAGTCTTGCTGCACAGGCATGAGAAAGAAGTTGCTGGTAGGGATTTATTTTAATTCCATGATCACTTCTCCAGTGCGAGTCTCTCTCGACTAGAGAAACGGGAGAGTCACATGGCCCGCCTTCAGGGTATTTGCGGACTGAATGGAGAATGATTAAGCACCAAAGCAATGGTGGCCAGAGAGCCGTGTCTGGGGACGGGTGGACACGTGTGGCTGGGCTGGGTGTTGGAGCCTGGCTGCCGAGCCTCCCTCTGGCCGCCCACCTGGGTGCCCCGCCGTCCTCAGGGGCCTTCACTCTCCCCCTCCCCCCACCCTGGGGACACCTGCTGCCACCGCCGAGGCAGCCAGGCCCTCGTGAATTAGCTGAAGTGACACTCACTTTGTATACACATGTTTACAATCAGGGCCAGATGGTGAAGGGTTGGATGCTTTTCAATGCCACTCCAGTGTGCTTAGCGGAGCCGGGCTTTGCATGTGGTGCCACCACGGCATGGGGAGGGGACAGTCCCTTTCTCAGACACCAGCCTTGGATCCACTCTCGATCTGAGAGGATATTTATTAGCCCCCACTTAAAAGCAGCCTTAGCTTGCCGGCTGTCAGAACTTTCTATCAAATCCGAAATTCTACAGACAGAAGAAAGAAACATAACCCACTCTGATATCTTCCAGAGTTTCTTTCCTTTTCTTTTTTTTTTTAAATAAATAAATAAAGCGCACTTGATGGAAAGGAGCTTGCAAACTGTCACCGATGACAGTGTTTATGTTGCCAGATTATTTGTACTCGCAGGAAGAGAGGGCGGACTGAACGCGGATCAAACGGAATGATTGTTTACCAAACTATAAAGACACCCTTAAGTGACATGATAGGAGAAAGGGAGGAGGGGGAGGAGGCCGGCAAAGTGCCAGAGACCGAGTGGGACAAGTCTGTGTGTCGCCATCTGCTTTCCCGCAAACAGTGGCCAAAGGCCCATCAAGGACACCTGTACTCTGGGGCCAGAAGGAAAGCCGGACTACAGGATCCCGAGCAGACTGGAGCCCAAATTTCCAGCTCGCTCCAGAAGGTGGTGATGACATGAGGACCCCTTTGTACCCACCTTGAAAAACATCCCCTCCCAACAAAACCCATGAAAACCAGACACAACACCAGCAAAGAAAAGAAAAGAAAGAAAGGCTACAGATAGACTCTTGGAATCTCCATAAGGTCTGAGTAGAAAGTAACCAGTTTTTGGAAAGAACATTCCAGAACTCCTCCAACAGAATGAGGACGTCTCCTTCAAATTATCTCTCTGGGAGGTTGTACATTTACTCCAGGGATGTGGCCCTTGTTGAAAGCATCTTATTTTGAAATTCACCTTTTGAGACTGACTTTAGAGTTGGTTCGTGAGTAATGTTTTAACTTTAGCTGTGTATGTGGGGGTGGGGGGGTGGGGATGAAAATAGGGGTGGTTCCTGGTGGCAGAATTCTGAATTAGTTTGCACCAGAGCAGGTTCCAAATGGTGAGTCACTGACCACTGCTCCCCCCCTCCCCAAAATAATCTGGTCCCAAAGAAGCTGCTTTATTACCTTTGAGAATGTTGGAAAGAATCTGCCTGGGCTTCTTATTCGAGGTAATTCCAAAAGGGAGCTCCAGACATGATTTCAGCAATAGCAGCCCATCTGAGCATTACAGAGCAGCATATATGAAAGAGATTCCTTGCTCCTGAAAGCTGATCCTTTTCTTCCAAATGGGCTGGGGGGATAAAGAGAATAATGTGGCTGGTGATACCTGTCTTTTGGTAAGGATTGCATGTTACCTGTGTTTCAGGAACTAGGCTCTGTTCTTCACACTCATCTCCCACACTCCAGATATTTCTTCCCCCATATCAGGAGAGGTGGCTCCATTTCTTTCATGACTTCTTTTGTCTTCTTTTGTCATTTGACTTTCTATGGTACTGCCTGGCCCCAGCTACTGCACCTGGCCTATATTAGGTCCTCAGTAAATATTTCCTGAATAAATGAATGAATGAATGGATGGACAAGGCCCCATTTTCGCTACTTATGACAGGGCTGCCTGGGGCCGAGCTCTCCCCTGGGATCAGGGCCTGGGCAGGGTGGGAGGGTGGAGGAAGAGATAGACGGGCTCATTATTATTGCTTGGGCTAATGAGCTGGGACTGAGAAGTAAAACAGCAAACTGCAGGCTGGAGAGAGATGGAGACATCTCTGGCCATGATGATCTAGAAGACACGGCAGCAGATTGAGAATGAGCCAGTTTTCATTATTGGGTAATGAACCCAAATGCTGGAATTAAAGGGCCAGTTGGCTGGAAAAAAGGAAGGAGTACTTCTCACTCTCCTCTGTCAGATAAGAGCCAGGGAAGCTCGGGGGCACCAGAAGAGAGGTGCACCAGGCGGGGACGGGGAGAAGCATCCAGGTGGGCATCTCTCTATTTTGTTCCAGAGAGAATGAGTCCATCCTCACCTGGAACAAGGAATTCAACCTTTGGGCAGAGCCAGCTTCCTCCTCCGGCTGCCATCACCTGGGCCCCTGAAGACAGCTTCCTGAAGTCTTGGGAATCTATTCTGACAAGAGTCCAGAGCCAGGACATTAGGAACAGTGTCCAGGACCTTGGGCCTCTACTTTTTAGACTTTCCAGATTTTACAAATAAAAATAAGGATACCCAGTACAATTCAAATTTCAGATAAATGGCGAAAAATACACTTAGTATAAGTATATCCCAACTATTGTATGGTATATACTTATGCCAAAATTTATAGTGAATAGATTTCCAGAATGGATCTGGAATCCAAATTTAACTCGTCACCATGTATTCTATCGGGTGATCCTATGACAATTCCCCTCTACAGCCTACTCTTTCTACCCTCTCCTAGTCCCTACAGTGACAGGGGTGGTTTGAGATACTGAACTTATCTCTGTGTCAGCCTTACAAAGACGCCAAGATGAATGGTGTGATTTAGGAAGAATGGCAGTTACTAACAGTCCCACTTACTGTTGCAGCATGACAAACCACTCCAAAACTTAGTAGCTTAAATCACCATTTTATTTTGCCCAGAGATTCTACCGGAGTTTGGATGGAGGATGGCAGGCATGACTTGCCTCTGCTCTCTTATCTGGGGCTTCGGCTGAGAAGACCCAACGGCAGGGGAGACTCACCTGCGGGAGGCTGGAATCACCTGGAGGGTGTGCATCACCTGTCTGGAGGATGATGCTGACAGTGGGCTTCTTCACATCACCTGAGCTTCCTCACGTCCTGGTAGGTGAACTTCCAGGTAGCTCAGGGATCCAAAGGTGAGCGGCCCAAGAGATCCTAGTGGCCGTCGTCTGGCATTTTCTGACCTAGTGTTACCTGTGCCATAATCTGTTGGGGGGAACGGACACCGTTCAGCCCAGATACAAGGGGAGGAGAACGGACCCATCCTCTCGGTGGCTGGAGGGTCCAAGAATCTCGGGGGTGTCGTAAGCCCTGGCGGGCGGAGGGGAGGAGTCCGCAGAAGGAGCCTGAGGAGGCGCTAGACGCAAAAGGTAGGAAAGCTCTGGTGGCACCGAGGAGCTCCTAAGGGAGGCCTGGCAGGAGTGGTGGGAAGCTCCCAGGGGTCGGGCAGGGCCAGGAATCGGGAGACCCGGGCGCGAGGGGCAGCACGCGGGCCGGGCCCCCGTCACGCGGGACGGCGGGGCTGGGCTCCAGCAGCAACCATCACCGAAGGGGCGGGGGTGGGAGGCGGCCGAAAGCCCCGGAAAAGCTCCCGGGCTGCGGAAGGTTTACACCGCGCTTCATCAGAATCGTCTGCCGCTGAAACTGCGTTCGACTGACACCATCTGCGTTGCTCCTGCTCACAGCCCCCCAGGCTTCCTCTCCACTCCCACCCATCTGCGCACACAGCGCTGCGGCGCCCATCTCCGCTCTGAACAGAAACATCTGCCTGCAGCAAAGCCCGCTCCTCCCACCTCGCCTAAGAAGGGTTTTGGCTGCCAGCGGGCGGCCTGGGACCGATTCTGCAAACCTGGGAGCGGCCTCCCTTTGAGCCCGGGTGGATGCACGTGGTGACTTACAGAGAGCCCAGAGTTTGGCGGGAACAAAGGGGCGCTGGGGCTGGGGCGGGGAGGTGGGGAGCCGCCTGAGGCCCCCACACGGTGCGTTGCACACCCCGGTCCCTTTCCACTCCCCAGCGCTGCCTCGGGGAGGCGGGAGCCACGTTAACCTTGGGCCTTTGTGCCTGCAGAATCAGGAGGCTCACAGCAGCCCTCCTCCCCAGCGCACCTGCCTCTGGGAAGCCAGCAGCCTGCCTGACTGCTGTTTGCGGTGGAGGAAGCTGGCACCACATGGAGACCGTGCCTTTGGAAGCCTGAGTTAATTGGATTTTACAGCATCTTCTCTTGCCTGCCTCGTCCTTATTAAATGGCAGAGAGGAGAGAAGGAGAGGAGCAGCTGATCATCATACAGGGAAAGGAAAAGGTTAGGACAATGGCCTCTTTGTGGAAAGGAATCAATGCTCAGCCTCCCCCACCAAACCTCCCGGTGTAGAAGCTCAAACAGCGCCTAGAACCTAGGGAGAGTACAAAAAGGTTAGCTGTCTTTATTACTATTCTTATTACTGGCCTTGAAGGGAGTTGTCATCTCGGCCACATACCTACGTAATCGTGTGTGTGTGCATGCGCGAGCATGCATACCTCTCATGCATTCACACCCAGCTCACCTGTGCCCTGGGATGCCCTGCAAAGGACCCAGGAGTGCAGTGCCCTCGATCTGCTGTTTGGGTGGAGAAGTGCCTCGTAAAGCCCAGAGCCACAGCTGCTGATTTCACCTCGGCCTTCCCCTGCCCTTCTGTGTCCTGCCAGATCTGTAATAACGGGGTTCAAGGTGCATTGCAGAGTCACTCCTTCACCGTGCATCCCTAGACCCATAATTGAAGTTAAAAGGGTGGCTCATTCAAAATGGTGCTGGCAAAATGGACTAGCGTGGTAGATTGAATTTCCAGCTGGGTGCTTCACTGCCCTGGGGTAGAATTACACAGCCATGCCTATGCCTTGGCCTCAAGGAAAGTGGAGTGACCTTTCCACCCTTGACATCAGGCTTGCCCCTTGAACCTGCTTTGGCCAGGGGGATACAAGCGGATGCAAAGTAAGCAAAGGCTGAAAATGAGCTTACATGACCAGCCTGCCCTCTCAGACCTGTGCCACCTCCAAGAAAAGGACATGGGCTGCCCGCTTGTGGGTCTGAGGTGGACGAGAGACTCATGGAGCAGACCTGATTCCAGCCACAGACGGAGTCCAGTTCCACTGAGCCCCAGCGGACCTGCAGCACCACCAGGCCAACCTGCGGAGACTAAATGAGCCCCAGAATGGAAGCTTGCTGGTGCAGCCCACTGAGACTCTGTGTGTGGTTGTTTCTACACACCTCTACCATGGCCACAAGGAACCAATACAGGGCGCCTCACCTTGTTGACAGAAACACATTCTAGATATATTGAAAACTAAACAAAAAAAAAAATCCAAAAAAATAAAAGTGACAAAAATAAAAAAAATCAAAGCATAAAATAAATGTTTAAAGGACTCAGCAAGCTTAAATGCAATAGAAAGTTATGAAGAAAAAAAGACCAACGGATTAAACTATGGGACAATTAGACGTCCCTGCATCATAAAGCATGATAAGCCTATTGGAAATATAATATAATGCTTGCTAAAAATTCAATTTAATTTTTGTCCCATTTCTTTAAACCCTATCCAAGGAGTGTGTGTGGGAATTTAGGGCAGCCTCCCTTGGCAGAGAGGTAGGAAAATATTTTACGTAGCCACCAGGATGTCAGAGGGAAAAAGGAACAGCTTGTAGGGTCAAGAAGAGAGAGAACAGAGCCCCAAGGAGACAAAGAGGGAAATAGGGCTCCGTGCAAAGTTTGGACACAGGAGCCCATCCTGACATGTGGCGTAATGTGCAGTCCCAGCCCAGAACTACGGCAAGGACTTTGTTCATGCATCCAAGAGCCACTGGACACAGAACAATTTCCAGCACTTAGGGCCAGGTTCAGAACCCTGTGTGTGCATAGAAACAGCCATTCCTCATGCCTCAGAGCCAAGCCGGCATGTGCCCCGCTGCTGTATTAATGTGAGTTGGCACGGCCAGGGATCGGAGGCTTCACACCTCAAACTGTCCTCTAAGAAGGAAATGCTTTTGTGTCCCCAGTCCTATGTCCTATGTGTGCCCTAAGGAGACCACCAGGCACCAGGGGGTTGACTGAGACAAAAGCCTTGCCCCGGAACTTTGGGATTGTCCCAGGTGTCCCACAGCACCTTGAACTGGGGAGAGGGGTAAGCAGACATCCTTGTTACAAAGAAGCCAAACTACATATCCAAGGTCCTCATTATTCCAGAAAAAGTGGGATTAGAACCCAAAGACCACAAAGTGAATCCACTGAAAAGATGGAAAGAAAGAAACGTTGGTGACTTTATATTTGAAGAGAAACTCACATTGTGGAATGGTTTGTCGTAGCTTACATTTAACAAAGGTGGGCTGGGACTGCAACTCTTCATTTCTTTGAATGAACAAAGAATAAGTCAAATGTTGATTTGGGGGGCATAATTTTTCTGACAAGATTGTCTGATAGCTTTATACAACATCCTTGATTCCACATTTGATTTTCACAGCACAATCATAAAGAGGACATTTTTGCAAAAAAAATATTTGAAGGCATCATCAATTTTCCCAATGGCCTGTCTTAATCCTCTAAAATTCAATTCTCTCTCTTTTGAAGTTCCTGTCATTTCATCAGCCTGGTAGATTTCTCTCTTCTGTAATCGTTAACCGGCTGAATTCTATTTCCTCACTCGCTAGTAGCCCTGCATGGGATTCAAATAATTCTCCAAAATCACTTTGATCGACCTCAAGAAATGTTGCATCTTTGGCAAAATTTGAAATTGTTTTGCGTGCTACTCAAGCATGTTTATAACATATGGCTAACAGGAGCAGACCAATCCCCCGATCTGATGAAGAAGGGTGGGAGCAGATGTTAGTGGTAAGGGGCAGGGGCGTGCAAGACAGCCCACAAGTGGACACTGCTGTGTTCGGGCAAACTTTGTTTCCCTCTGCAACCTTATAAATCTAGGGAGTCAGGTCATGCAGATGTGGAAAACAAGGACCCCTATCAGTGATCAAGGGACATTAACTGTAATATGTAAAGAGCTCATGCAAAGCAATGACGGGGGGGGGGGAATGGACAGAGACAGAAGCCTAGTATGAAAAACAAGAAAAAAATGAGAGAGGTTAATAACCAGAGGAAATAATGCTCCTCTTCACTGTAAACAAAGAAACGCACCATGAAGCAATATTTTGCCATCAAATGAACATTTTTTTTAAATTATAATTCTCACTGCTGTCAAGGTTATAAAGAGCCAGGCCCTCCTCAGACACTGCTGGTGCTATGTAAATTGGTATGGGCTTTCCAGAAAGCAAATGCAAAACTGAATCCAACCTTAAAATTATTTCAGCTGCAGGCGCCTGGGTGGCTCAGTTGGTTGAGCGACTGCCTTCGGCTCAGGTCATGATCCTGGAGTCCCGGGATCGAGTCCCGCATCGGGCTCCCTGCTCGGCAGGGAGTCTGCTTCTCCCTCTGACCCTCCTCCCTCTCATGCTCTCTGTCTCTCATTCTCTCTGTCTCAAATAAATAAATAAAATCTTAAAAAAAAAAAAATTATTTCAGCAGCCTTGTATTTTTTTTTCTTATGAAGTCCCATGTTGCCTGTTCATATCCTCACATCATTCTTAAAACGAACAAAGACTAAATCAAATGTTGATTTTGAAGGCGTCATTTTTCTGGGGGAAAAAATCATCTGGTGGCGTGAACCAATATCCTCCACTAGAGTGAAGTTAATTGCTTTTTCAGCTGCCTCTGAAGTTTGATCTCTCACTCGGAAGCCACGAGGCACAGGAGATAAAGACTTACCGTCCGAGTGTCCCCACAGGTCCCCATGGAGCCAGGTTGAGTGGCAGCAAGGCACCCATGCTGAGTGAGAAGAGGCTCCTGCCCCAGCCAAGGGGCTCCTAGCTCACCTGCCTTGAATTTCCCTGCTCAGCAAAACCAGTGTCCATTACTGGCCTGTAGGTGAGCCCCCAGGCAGTGAGGGGCTGGATCGTGAAACTCTTGCTGCCCGGGAATCCCCCAATATGCAAACGGTAATATCTCAATGATTTCTCCAAAGAACGTTTTATTCCCCGCCCCCCATTTCCCCTACTGAGCCCTCAGAGGCATTGCTTTCTCAGGCTGCCTGGCTCCTCACCCGCCTGCAGAGATAAACCCTTTTCCAATCCAGACGATTCTGGACCCTCAGCGCCTGATTCCACCCAACCCACCTGCTACTAAAGGTTCTGGTCTATGAATTGTCCTCACGCTTTCTCTGCACCCTTCCTCCCCCGTTAAAATTCTGTGTCTTTCCGCAGGCTATTCCCATGTGTCTCCTTTTTTTTTTTTTTTTCCCAAAAATCTCTTTTTGTGATGTAAGTGTGATGCTTGCTCATTGTAGAAATTCATAAATGCACAGAAACTTTGAAGGAAGTCTAAAAATTCCCTAACCCCAAATTCCTTGTCCTGGCATTCAACATTCTTCATGACCTCTGCCCAGCCCACCCGCCCCATGGGAGTCCCCGACACACAGTCCCCCCACGCCCCGCTGGCCCTGGGGTGCTTCCTTTTGCCTCTGCACCCACAGCCCCCAGCCCGTGAAGCCCCCTGGTCTCTGCCTGCCCACATCCTGGGGAAAGGGAGAGGAGGAGGGGAGCTGGTTCTCATCTCAAGTCTCACACTAGTCATGCAGCCTTACACTGTTCATTCAACCTCCTGGGGCTCGGGTTCCTCACCAGCTAGTGGGACAGCCTCTGCCCAAGCCACGCCAGAGGAGTGGCCTGGGAACCACTGAGACAGGCATGGGAAGGGCTGCTGAGAGATGCCTTGCCCACGTGAGGGGCCCATCTCTTCCTAAGGGCCAAGCCCAAGGCATATGCACCCCCGGGGCCCCTTCATGCACCCCTCCTGGCCTGCTGTCCACACTGACACAAGACAGGAGACAGTCCGGCGTTAAAGGGACCAACAACCCACCAGAATGGCATCAAGCTGACTCTAAACTAGGATTTTTGAGATAAAGCAAATGCAGTAAGAAGCCTTTTCAGAGCTTCCTGTATCTGGCTAAAGCAGAGCTCCCTGAGCATCCCGCTGCCACTAACCACGTTCTGAGTGCGTCTCCAGACAGGGAGACCTCTGACCTTTAACACCATGATATCCCAAGACAGTTGTGTAAACGAGCTGTCTTCGTCAGCTCAGGCTGCCATCACAAAATTCCGCAGACCAGGGGTCTTCAGCAACGGAAATTCATTTTCTCCCAGCCCTGGCAGCTGGAAGCCCAAGACCGCGGTGCCGCTCCAGTCCAGTTCTGGTGAGAGCTCTCTTCCTGGCTTGCTGACGGCCACCTTCTCCATGTGTCTTCTCATAGCAGAGAGAGAGAGCAGGCTCTCTGGAGCCCCCCTTCATAAGAGCACCAGGCCCATCGTGGGGACCCCATCCTCACTACACCATCTAACCCTCTGATCTCCCAGAGGCCTTACCTCAAATACCATCACACTGGGGGCTAGGACTTCAATGCATGGCTAATGGAGGACTCAGACATTCAGTCAATAACAAAAGCTGCATCAGAACCTTCCACACTTTCCCACTGAAGCCCTAAGCATCCCCCCTCTCACCCCCATTAAAGCTGGTATAGAAACCCTTCCCCGTGGCTCTTTGGAGAGCAACTCCTTAAAGAGTACTCCCACATGCATGTGAAATAAACCAACAAACCTAAGTTGGTAAAGGAAAAATTTTCCTCCCAACAGAGTCAGGCACTGTAAGATTGCAAGGATGTATCTCTCATTTCCTTCGCTAGGTTCCTGAGAAGAGGAAACATGCCTCATCCTTCTCTATGCCCAAAGGTAGCATACCCCCCAGAGCTTCCTTTTTGTACAAAACCTTAACCTTCCTCCCCTTTGCCCCCCACGCCCTCCCTATGGTTGGCTATCTCAAGGAGACCTGTGCCTGCTCTGCCCCGGCTTCACCTCCGTTGGGTTCTGCTCGGCCTACCAGGTACCCCAGGGGAGACTGGCATCTGATGAAAACAAATTCAGGCTCAGTAAGGAGGTACTTGGCTCGAAAGGATTCTTACTGCAAGAGACCCCCATTGCCACAGGTGCAGGGGTCACCACGGTCAAGAGGAGGCTTGACCATGAGATTCACAGGCGTCTCAAGAGCTCAGCAAAAGGAGTTTTCTTGTAAGGAGAAGAGAACACAAGGCCGGAAGGACCCCGGTGTGGGAAGTGGAATGAAAGGTGGCATATGGAAGAGTAGATCAGAGAAGGTCTTGCCCTGAGGCCAGCCGGCTCCCAGGAGGGCCGTGTGCAGGCTCAGGCGGAGGGCAGGCCAGCGTTCAGGGGCTCAGAGGAGAGAAGCTTAACTTGGCTGAGGAGCATTTTGTTCCGATTGATCAGTGGGGACAAGCAGCTCAGCTAATCACTTATGAGGCAAACAATGGGAATTTGGAGGGTCCGAGGTTGGCCTTGTCATCAGTCCCCAAGCCTTAACTAAGTCACAAGGGGCAGGAGGATACTCTGCAGTAAGCCATTTTCAGGAACAAAAGGGTGAGAGAATCCGTTTAATCTTTGCTGTTTCTCAGGAACACAGGGCTCAGGTAAAATTTAACACACACACGTGCACGAATACACACACGCTCAAGTGCTCAAATATACACAGGCAAGGAGGAACTCCTGTTGTTAAAGCTTCCTGCGGTTGTAGATTTTCTTTTTATCTAGAGACGCACATTGGAATCTCCCAATGAGAGCAGGCTGGCCCCTTGTTTGGGGGTGACCCTCTTAATGGGCCGCATGGTTTTGCAAAGCTAGCCCCCACTTCCAGAGCGAGAACGAACACAATGAGGAGCTAATAAGTTTGACGTGAAGAAGAACCAATGCTTTGCATATCAATGAGGATGTCCTCTGAAATTATGATTGCTTTAAAGTAAAAATAAAATTTCCTCTCCCAGAGGTGCTTCAGATAATCTGAGGCCCAGAGTCTAAGGAGGGGAGAGCGGCTCGAGCACTCCCCGGAGGAGGTGAGTGGTAAGCCAGGCTTGAAACAAGGCCGTGGTGGAGGCCTGAGGAAGTTGAAGTGAGGAGGGGACCCCTTGGACCCTGAGGAAGCAGGCCCTTTGTGTTTTCTTTCCTGGATTAGAATTCCCTCTGTCTGATCCAAGCTTCCAGGGAAAGGTTCCGTCCATGGGTAATTAAGGGGGTACCCAGTGGTATGCTGCTAAATGTTAACAACCGGCTCTCTAAAAAGGAAGAGGGAACCCCATTTGTAGTGCTTGCCAATTTCCATGATGTAAATACGGTTAGTTGACCCTGGAACAACTTGGAGATTGGGGTGCTGACCCCCCACAGTCAAAAGCCCAAATATAACTTTGACTCCCCCAAAGCTTAACTACTAATAGCCTACTGTTGACCAAAAGCTTTGCTAATAACATAGCTGATTAACTCTTGTTTTGGGGGAGCCTGGGTGGCTCGGTGAAGCGTCTGCCTTTGGCTCAGGTCATGATCCTGGAATCCTGGGATGGAACCCCATGTAGGGCTCTCTGCTCAGCAGGGAGTCTGCTTCTCCCTCTCCCTCTGCCCCTCCCCCTGTTCCTTCTGTCTCTCTCTCTCAAATAAATAAATAAAATCTTTAAAAAGAGAGTGGGTGGCTCAGTTGGTTGAGCGACTGCCTTCGGCTCAGGTCATGATCCTGGAGTCCCGGGATCGAGTCCCGCATCGGGCTCCCTGCTCGGCGGGGAGTCTGCTTCTCCCTCTGACCCTCCCCCCTCTCATGCTCTCTCTCTCTCATTCTCTCTCTCAAATAAATAAATAAAATCTTAAAAAAAAAAAAAGAGAGTGGGGGGAACCAAGGAAGAACCTTGGAAACACTAACAAAAACAAAACAAAACAAAAACCACTAGTTTTGGAGGTTCTATGTATTACCGACTGTATTTTTACAATAAAGTAAGCTAGAGAAAAAAATGTTATTAAGAAAATCATAAGGAAGAGATGATACCTTTACAGTGCTGTACTGTATTTATCAAAAACGAAAACAAAAAGACTACGTATAAGTGGACCCGCGCAGTTCAAACCTATCTTCAAGGGTCCACTGTGCTTCCCCATAGCTTAAAAATTCCTGAAATTCAACCCTCTGCATCCATACACTGGGGTAAGGCAGCTCCAGCACACACAGGTGTAGTTGTGCTGTCCTTTGGGCACACCGCAGGGGGATGCCCTCTACACAATGACCAAAAGCAGAGAGCAGTGATCAATCTCCATAACCGGATGAGATGACCTAATATGGAAACGTGTAAGAGTTCCTCGGGCTTCCCAGCAAGCCTTGCGGTGGGGAACCCATAACAGGTTGGACTTCTTGTTGTCACGTGGGGGTGGGGACTCTGCTGTTACCTGGGAAGCATAGGTGCCAAATGCTAGACCCCATGTGGTTTACAACGGCTGTTGAAAGTGCCTTGCATGACCCTGACCTTGAAGTCTCCCCAGTGCATGCCCACTGCCTGAATCATGAGTATTTGGTGGAAAACACCCAAGAGCATGCTTGTGTGGACACGCAGAGCCCTGTGGGAATAGCTCACCCAGAACAGGCATCCTCCGGGTAGCTCAGCATGGCTGCACAAGAGGGTCCCTGGGGTGAGCTCCTCCAGGCCATGTGTGTGTCCGCACAGATGGCTAAATACTTTCAAGCAAAGCCAAGCACTGGGACACCTGGGTCACCCCCTCCACCATGGCCCTTCATTGGGTGAGGTGGCAGCAGATGGATGGAGCCAAGGAGAGTGAAGCCATTCGCTCAATGAAGTCATCTCATCTCCTCCTTCCAGTGCAATGCAACAGAAGACATTTGCCATCTCCATCTCGAGGGGGCAAGAAATGGTGCATGACTTTATTTTCTTCAGCTCCAGCCTAACCCCAAACCTGACTCCTTTGGGGATGGCAGGAAGCTTAGTTCTTGTTCAGCGCTGGGGTTCCTGCCCTGCAGCCTCTCTCCCCAGGATCATATGGAGGAACCAGCAATCCTTGGAAGGTAGAACATTCCGGGAGGCGGTGGTCTGCACTGAGCCCCTTGAAGGCCGGCAGCTCCACAGCATCTGTGCCAAGTCAGGCTCGGGCTCTGCTGACAAGGGGAGCCCTGGCACCTGGCCACCAGTCCCCACAACCCCACCCCCAGGGATCCTGAGGGAGCAGAACTCAAGGAGCCCCCATCTCCTCCTTCCTTCTCATGGAGAACCTCCCTCCGTTTGCTGCTTCTACCTCTGTCCTTGCAAAGGTTCAGCCCTCTCTCTTCACTCTGAGCCACCCGGCACAGTCTGCTGGGTGAGCCAAAGCTTTCCCGGGGAGCAGGAGGACAGAGGGCGGTTTTCACAGCTTCTGCTTTCAGCCCCGCAAATGCCCCAAGACAAGCAAGCAGAAAGACACCCTGGAATGGGGAAGCAGAAACAGACGCAACCCAAATCGTTCCGGGCAGTCTGACTGCTCTGCTGCAATGAAAACAGCATGCCGATTAATATCGAGATATATGATCCTGTCGCGTGTCACCAGCGAGGGTGTGTCGGGGGTGGGGGGATGGAGCTCCACCTACAGAACCGGGGGGCCGGCTGCTGTTCGTGCCAGTGCTGTCTGTGAAATTTCAGCAGAGTCTGGATAAGCAGTGACAAAGGACCAGAGGCCCAGCCAAGGTGGCTGTTGTTGCGTCTTCTTATCTAAGACTTGGCAGATTCTTCCAGAAGTTGATTGCCTCCCCCAAGCACTGAGCCCCAGCGAGGGGCGCATGGTCTGAACTGCCAGGATCACCTGTAGCACGACTGTCTTTCCTTTCCTCTCTCACGCTGACCCCCACCCTGCCTCCTTCCACCCCCGCCCCCCACCCCACCCCTGCACCCCTCCCCAGCTCCTGTTCTGGTCGTGTATTTTTTTTTTTAAAGATTTTATTTATTTATTTGAGAGAGAGAGCACACGTGCACGCACAGGAGCAGGGGCGAGGGGCTGAGGCAGAGGGAGAAGCAGACTCCCCACTGATCCTCCATCCCAGGACCCTGTGACCATGACCTGAACCTTAACCAACTGAGCCCCCCAGGTGCCCCCACAGTTCTGGTTGTGTCTTATGCACGGTTGAACACCAAGACAGATTGACCAGAGATGAGAGAAAGGAACAGAGCAGCCGTGGCTGGACCCCCCTACCCCTCTGTGTGGCCAATGTCGGTGCAGGAATCTGGCAGGACCACCCTGCTGAACATGTCCAGAGTTCCCACTCAGGCAGGGTAGCGGCCAAGATCAGGATCTCCCACCCACCGCACGCTCGACCCCATCCTCCCAAGTGCCCGCGTGGCAGATGTTGCCAAGGGACCAGGACGGAATGTCTGGCACCCTCTTGTACCCCAAGCCTGTTACTCAGGACTCCTCAGTCCTGCTTCTCAGCCAGAGAAATCCACGGCTCTCTAGACTTCCCCGGAGTAGCCTCCACGACTGGGTCCCAAGGTCCCCACTTCTGCCCAGACGGCCCTGGCCCCAGATGTGGGAAAGCAAGCTGGCTTCCCTGGGCTTCTCCCAGGCCCGGGCGTGCTCTGCTCTGGTCCGCTCCTGGCGATGCCCGGGCCAAGCCGGGGACTGAAGCAACCATCATCATAACAACAGCAGTGAAGCGAGTGACGGAGGCCAGGGAGCTCACTGACTCTTCACAGCCGCTCTGGGAGGGGAAGCGTCCCCTTTTGACCCCTGAGGACACATGACACCCAGAGACATCACTTAATCCAAGTCTGCACACTTCATAAGCCTCAGAGGGGAGAAAGCCTCAGGTGTCAAATGCCCTTTTACCTTGCAACTCTGTTATGGGACCAGGAGGGGGGAAACATCTCTCCCACACTCATGAATAATTAGCCTGGATTCGTGGACCGGATTACACACGCTCTGACAAGAGGGAACAGATCGAGCTCTGGACAAGTAAATTTTGAGGGCAGGAAAGCAATTGCAAAAGGGCTACACTGTGGGGAGCAGCCCGGGGAGCTGGTGAATGGTGAAGGGCCAGGTGAGCATTTGTTAGGATGCCTTTGAAGTGTCACTTATGGTCTCCAGAGCACTTTCATATATGTTATCCTGATGAATCCCGACAACGGCCTCGTGAGGCTGACAGGGCAGGAATTAGCCCACTGAGGACCCTGGGTGAGGGGGCGGAGGGGTGTGGCACTTGCATCACACCCACCAGTCCCGGGGGGCCGGGGGCGGGGACCAGAACTCAGGCCCACGTGGGGTGGTGTGTCACACCCCTCTGCGGGATGCACGCAGCACCCGGGAGCCTCAGCACAGACAAGCTCTGCTCCCCGTCCCCTGGGACAGCGCTTCGCACACCCAAACACGCGCTGGGAGGCCCTGGGGATGTTGTCAAAATGCAGATTCTGATTCCACAGCTGTGAGGGGGGGATGGGGGGTCTGCATATCTGATAAGCCCTCAGGTGATGCTGTTGCTGCTGATCCATGGCCAGGCGGGGAGCAGCAGGATTTGGAGGTTGTCTCAGGACTGAGAAGGTTAACCTGCCAGGTGGAGCAAAGTCCCCTCCTGGGCTCTCGGGATGCAGCTGCAGACCCCCAAGGCCTGAGTGGCCTCTGATGGGGACTCGGATGCCCCGCAACGAGGATGCCCACAAGCGATCGGTCCTCACCATGCTTGGCACTGCAGTTGCTGGCCCCAGAGCAGCTGAGGGTACCAGAGGGACTGAGGAAAGTAATATCCTCACAGCCTGGGGGGTGTAAATAATGAAAGTCGTATCCATAAGTAATTACTTTTTAATTAATTAGGAATGATGAATAGCGAAGACCCAGCGACTCTGGGCAGGGTGGTGTTAACTGTAATAGCCTTGTTCCTTTCCCTACTGAAATTGATTTGCTGGGGGAGGAGGTGGAGGGGAGGGGACACCCCGGGTCTGCAGAACAGAGGAGGTAAGGCAAGGAGGGAGGGATAGTCTCCTCCTAGGGCTGAGCCCCAGGAATTCTTTCCACCCCCACTGAAATGTCCCCTCCCTGGGGAAGGCACCTGGAGAGGAGAGGGCCACACGGCTCACTTTCAAGCCCTTTACAGACTTGCCTAATTAATCTTCACACACTTCCTGGGGAGAGAGCCCAGTGCTCCTTCCTCTTTCCTCTCGGCTCAGCGGGGGCAAAGCTGCGGTCCAGGGAGGGACTGGCTCAGCCCCACAGCTCCCGCTGGCTCCTCAACAGTGGGGGGACCCTTCCAGAAGGCAGTCCCCGGGTCAGAGGAGCAGTCAGCAGGCTGGGATTAGGAGCAAGGCCAGGTGACCCTCCACAGTGGGGCAGGTCCACGCCCAGAAGGGCAGCGGGATCCAGGCAGATCATGCCATCCTGCATGCCTTCCTCTTACCCGGTGCCCTGAGCCTACTCGACCCCCCGGGCCCCTGCTGCCCCCTGTCTATGAACTAAACCAGAAAGTAGGCCCACTCTGGATCTTTCCCCCGCCCCAGCCCCGACTTCTGGAACGCATCACATCATTCAAAGGTGTGGAAGACCAGGCCATTAAGCATTCCGGCTCCTCGGTCTGAAAAGGAGGCAGCATGCGATTGTGACAACATGAATGCGGCTTGTGCCTACAAGTACGGTGACCCTGACTCCCCGCCAGGCCCTCCCCCACCTCTGAGGACAGTGGGGTGGGGAGGACTCCCCTTCCCTGAGGTGCAATCAAGGTGAGCCCAACCCGGGAGGCAGGCAGAAGACGAGGGGTAAAGATTTTCTTAAGCATTTGACGAAGGGATGAGGTGAACCTTGAGCCCCAAATTCAAGGGGACCCCCCCAAATCTCAGTACGTTTGCCGCTCCATCTCCCCTAGAGATGAGATGGCGGAGGGCGGGCATCGCCATCCGACATGTGGAGAATCCCAGCTGTCTCACAGGTGTGGGGCAACCAAGGTTTAAGCAGCGTGGAGGAAGGAAAGAACAACAGCTGGCACGGGGCGCCTGGGTGGCTCAGTCGGTGATGCGTCTGCCTTCGGCTCAGGCCATGATCCCAGCGTCCTGGGATCGAGCCCCGTATCCAGCTCCCTGCTCAGCGGGGAGTCTGCTTCTCCTTCTCCCTCTGCCGCTTCCCCTGCTCACAAGCTCTCTCTCTTCTCTGACAAATAAATAAATAAAATCTTAAAAAAAAAAAAAAAAAGCAGTCGGGACAAGAAGGGAAGTCAGAAGAAGGAAAGGATAGGAAGCTCACGTTTATTTAGCCCCTTTGCACACCTTGGAGGGAAGCATATTTTACCCCACCTACAGATGCTGGGAAGGGAGGCCAACTCAGTTTCCCCCCTGTGTAGAGCAGGCCTGAGCTGGAAATCCACGAGGAACAGGATATCCAGATGTTAAAGAAATACCAGATCCTACCCTGCACTCGGACTCACCCTCCTCCCCTAAACCTCGCCCTCACGGACCCTGTCTTCATTTGGAATTTGGGTGGTTTTGTCATCATGGATATTTTGGGCTAATTTTTTTTTTTAATATTGCATTAAAATACTATCCATCTGGATGGCTGAGATGCCATCCGCTCCCTTAAATCTGGCACTAAAGGGATGCCTCCCTTCCGTCCCCCTGGTCTCCGTCCTGCTTGGGGAACGTACAGGGCAGTGAAGAGGAGCACTGACCTTATAATCAGACACAAAGCCAAGTCCAGTGTTACTGCTGCATCCAGCCCGGCCTCAATTCCTCCTCCCTCAAACGGGCGAGTAAGGCCTCTGCAGGGAGAGGGTGAGCGAGGCAACCATGTCACCCCAGCCCAAGAAGTGGCAGCTTCCTTTGACGTCACCCCTCCCCCCAGCCACTGGACGGCAGGGGACTGGGAGCCATGGGCCCACGGAGCCATCCACCTTTCAAAAGTCCCTTCTGGGTCTTTTCTTCGGCAAGTCGGGAAAGGAACTACAGATTCAGGGTGAGAGGGAAAAACCAGTGTCAAACCAATTTGTTTGTGTTAATTACAGCCAATTAAACTTTCCTTTTTTTAAGTTACCTGGTGTCAGGCTATTTTAGAGAAGCTGCTTTCTGGCCAGATGGTAAGAAATGCCTCTATCCACCCTCACGTGAGGTGGAAGGAGAGACACGAATTTCGAAGGCCCTCCAAAATGACGAACAGATGGACAGAGGGCTAGGGAAGACAGACTGGAAATGGATGACCAGGACAGGCTGACGGCCCAGCCCCACCCCATCCCCCACCGCCAGGGGCACATGAACGTGCGGGACAGAGGGCCCAGGCTGGCCACTCACTGCGTGGTCCTCAGACCAGCTGCATGGGTGTCACCTGGGAGCTTGTTAGAAATGCAGCATCGTGGGCCCCCCCAGCTCACACCTGCGGAGGCAGAATCTGAGGGGTTCTGTGTATACAGCCCAGTTTGAAGAGTGCTGGTCTAAACCACCCTGAGATCCACCCATCCTGGATCTGTCTGCCCAGGCACCAAAGGCTCCTTAGAGTTTGAAGACTTCTCTGGATCTCCCCACCCCATCCATTTCTAGAGCACTTGGCTGTTCGCCAGGAAAGGTCCTCTGAATGGTTCCACGCTCCTCCAGATCTCTTTGCCCTGCTCTGCCCTTCTGGGGGGCCGGGAGCTATCTGCAGGTGTCTGCTTCCACTCACACAAGGGGAGGCCGCAGCTGGAGACCAGAGCCGGGAAGAGAGAAAAGCAACGGGTGTTTTATTCCCCATCCTCTCCCTTGCAGAACTGCAGTTTGGCAATGACGTTGCTCCTCTCCTTACGGCCCCATCTGGCCGGCACCCACCCCCCCAAGCTATGGCTTGTGCTGGTGTCTCTTAGGGATGCCCCCTACTCTTACCCCTTCAGCCTGCAGGTGGTAATGCTTCCTGGCTCCTCCCTGGATGGCTCACTGTTCTTGTTGTTTCCCTTAACATGATTGTTTTAGTTGGTTTTTTGTTTTTTTGCTTTGTTTTGCCAACGGATCAGGAGATGACTGCCATTAAGAAGTTTATTATACTCAAGGCACCTGGGTGGCTCAGTCGGTTAAGCCTCTTGACTCTTGATCGGCTCAGGTCATGATCTCAGGGTCTTGAGATCGAGCCCTGCATCAGGCTCCATGCTCGGCATGGAGCCTGCTTAAGATTCTCTTTCCAAAAGACAAATACCATATGATTTCACTCATATGTGGAATTGAAGAAAGAAAAGAGATGAACACAGGGGAAGGGAAGGAAAAATAAAATAAAATGCAAACAGAGAGGGAGGCAAACCATAAGAGACTCTTAACTCTAGGAAACAAAATGAGGGTTGCTGGAGGGGAGGGGATGGGGGATGGGGTAACTGGGTGATGGGCATTAGGAGGGCACTTGATGGAATGAGCACTGGGTGTTATATGCAACTGATGAATCACTAAATTCTACTAAATTCAGAAACTAATAATACACTATATGTTAACTAAATTGAATTTAAATTAAAAAAAAAGAGATTCTTTCCCTCTCCCTTGGCTCCTCCCCTCCCTACTCACATGCGAACTCGCTCTGTCTCTCTACTCTCTCTGAAAAAAAAAAGTTTATTATACTCACAGATCCCAAGGTACACAGCATGCCACGGGGGGCCACATGGAGAAGCACCAGAGTTGGTCACAAGGCAGAGGGAAAGAAACGGTGGACAAGAGTGACCAGTCTGAATAATTCCAGAGGACTCTGGGGCTGTCCCGAATTGTCTGGCACCTGCCATTGGAGGGATCAGAGCAGGTATATAGTGGCCTGGAGTGTGAGAGCCCCATAAGAGAGGTAGGCTGGGGGAGCGGGCTCTGCATTGGTTGGGTTGTGTTTGAGAAGCATGCCCCTGGGAGGAGGACTCTTCATTCGGGTAGGACAGGGATGATGGGGGCAAGGCTAGGTGACTCAGCATGCTGTGTCCGGCCTATGCATGCAGGGCAGATGTTTAAAGCATCAGGTTTACAGAAGCCGGAAACATGTCTAATACACCGACCTCGGCCTCTAAAGGACTCTTTCATGAAACTCTCTTCAGTTAACCCTTCGAATAAAGGCAGCCGCTTCCCGCAGGGCTCCAACTATGTCAAAAAGCTCATCTTCTTTGACTCTGCTGTCTGCAGACCATGTAGACACCAGCGTTTCCTTCACCTGGACCCTGGGCCCCTCAGTCATTCACTGCACCTGTCACAGAAGTGAAGTCGCTTTAGAACACATCTCAGATATGTAGACGCGTCCACTCGTCATTTCCCGGGGCGATTCCCACTCGCGACACAGGCAGAGAACCCGGAAGGCTTGTGTACAGGTATGCGTGGCAAAGAGGAAGAAGGCCTTCTTGCCAGCCCGGGGGCGAGAGGTGCGCCGTGGGTGGACATCCAGTCCTCCCCCATCCCCTGAGACAGCGGGGCCAGCGCCCCTCCCTCCGCCTCGCCTGAACTCGCTGGTGGGGTCAGGAGCTGGGCAGATGCCGGCATGCTGCCCACCGCTGGGAGGCTGAGGATGATCAGATTTAATAATTATTAGTGATGGGCACATTTTCTGCCGCAGATGAAATAACTGTATAGGAGGGCTGGTTGAAGAAAGAAAATCATAAGTGCCTTTTCCTTTCAGCCTTAAACAGCAAAGTTACAGAGCTTGCCACAATTAATTAGCACTCGGTCGTATTAGCACCTTTATCTGCTCATCCCTGTACAATGCAAATGCAGAGCATCAGACAGCTCACCGCCTTGGCTGCTGCGCTGCCGATTCCCCAGGAGGAGCTCCAGGCCTGGGCAGAACCGGGCAAGGGCCTTCCTGAGCACCGGGCTGTGGCCTAGGGGAACAGTGTGTGTGTGTGTTGGGGGGGGGGTGTTGCTTAAAGACAGCTGTACCTCCAACGGAGCAGAAGACCGACTCTCCTGGGCGCCGAGCCAGTGGTAGTAACCCAGGGAATTTTGCCCGTGCAAAGAAATGCCAACTGCCAGCAAGTGGCCAGGGAGAACGGGCGACGTGATGGCATTTCAAGGAGCACACAAGCTCCAAGATGGGCTGTCAAGGCCAGCTTCATGGGCACGTGACCAGTGCCATCCTACAGGGCTCTATGCTGGGAGGGTCCCTTCTTCAAAGTCTTAATACTTTTATCTTTGAACTCGCCGTTTAGAAGTCCGATGGGACAATGGAGCGTGCTCGGGGGACCTCCTTGCTCCCCCATCTCCCTGGGGGTGAGTCTCAGCGCCCCCCACTCTCCCACCCCTCCAGCAACTGCTGCTGCCTCCCATCCCTCGTGGGGGCCTGGGTGTCAGGGGGCCGGGGCTCAGCGTGTGCACCCCACACACCGAATTGTGGGGTGGGGACCCTGTGCATCTGCACTCCCCCACGACAGTTTCCGTAGGGAAGGAGTGCGCCATTCAATAGCAAATAAAAACATCCTGACCCATCAAGAGAGAGATGGAGAGACAGAGAGAAAGAGACTAATGAAAGAAAGGAAAAAGGTTTTTTCTGCTTTTTGAACAAGGAGCCCTGCATTTCTATTTTGAACTGGGCTCTATAAGGTATGTAGCTGGCCTTCTTGCTGCTTCTGGGGCAGGAGTGGGGGCACTTCAGAGGGCTCACCCAGCCACCCACGCAACTGCTATATTCTATCCTTTAACACGCACATGGAGACCCTGTGATGGGCAAGGCTCTGGGGGGTCCCACGGGGGGTGGAAGACAGACATCACAGCTCCTTAAAGAAACTACGACCCTGAACTCAACCAGCCCTTCCGTGCCGCTGAGCACCCATAACATAAAATTCGAACTACTTGTAATTTTGAAACATGGAGGTCAAGGGCGCCTGGGTGGCTCAGTCGGTTACGCGTCTGCCTTCAGCTCAGGTCATGATCTCGGGGTCCTGGGATCGAGCCCCTTGTCAGGCTCCCTGCTCAGTGGGGAGTCTGCTTCTCCCTCTGCCCCTGCTGCTCCCCTGCTTGTGCGCTCTCTCTCTGTCAAGTAAATAAATAAAATCTTATAAATAAATAAAATGTGGAGGTCCAGAGATCCCCAGTTTTTAAAGCCCTGAGCCCTGGCTGGGAGGCGGGGACACAGTGACAGCGTGGAGGAGGTGTAGGAGCGGCTCAAACCTGGTAGGAGAGTAGCTCGGAGGTCCTGTCGGTAAAGTGAGGAAATAGGGAGGAACTGGAATCAGGGCTGGTTCAATTCCTGCCTCTGTACTTACAATGTGATTTTTATAGGCCCTTTAAAGTCTTGCAGGTCCACTCTCCTCACCTGTAAATGGGTGCCCTGGACTCAAACAAATGGTGGATTAAGCAACACGGGAAGCACACAGTAGATGTCCACTCTCTCAGTCAGTCCGGGGGGGCTTACGAGCAGCCTAAATTTACTTCTCACAGAGCTGGAGGCTGGAAGTCTGTGATCAGGCGTCAGCAGGGTCAGGGTCTGGTGAGGAACTTCCTCTGGGTTACAGACTGCTGGCTTCTTGCTGTAACTACCCATGGTGGAAAGAAGTCCAGAGAGCTCTCTGGGTTCCCCTTTACAAGGGCACTAATCCTATTTGCAAGGACTCCACCCCAGTGACTTGGTCACCTCATGAGCAATGGAAAATGTTAAGTAACTTGCCCCAGGTTGGGATCCGACTGCTGAGGAAGAGCCCAGTCTGAAGCAAAGGCACATTCTTCCCCTCTGTGAAATGGGCCCAGCGACCTCTGCCCTGGCAGGCACAGGGCTTTGGCCTTTAGGTGAAATCCACAAGCATGGAAGTGACGTAAGGGAGAAATCAGGAGCTCGTTGCAGGCTCAGAGAACCAGGGCCAGTGCTGATGAGGAGTGCTCGCTTGAGCAGAGAGAGGACCAGAAGCAAAGAAACAGAAGACAGATCTCAACAGAATCCCAGGCATCCTTCCTCCAACACCAGCAGCTGTCACACCCTCAATCTGGGAGCCCCTCGCCCCACCCCATTCCTGGGAAGGTGGAAGAGGTGAGCACAGCTAGTGGACAAGGACTGATGTCCAGGCTGCTCGTGACAGTCAAGTCATGCCTGAGACTCAACCAGGAGCTGCATCTCCCAGTCCGTCAGAGCCAAGGTAGAGCAGAAATTAAAGCAGGTGGCATCTACGTGGATGACCACGACAACGGTCCTGCCGACATCCATGGCCCCTCCTTCCCGCCCAGCCCAGGAAGTGGTCTTGAGAGCCGACTCATTTGGAGTGAATGTGCACCCCTAGAAGGTACACCTCCCTTCACCTCTCCCTGGCTGGGGCAAAGGGACCAAAGTCGCTAACAAAGGTAATTCCTGGGCCTGGCCACATCCAGTGCCAGCCAAAGCCTCGAGACCGCCCAGGACCACTGTTTAATTCTTTTGCAATCAGCATTTTCCTTTCTTCATTTGCTGGTTGAATAATGCAGCCCGTAAGAAAAGGGCCCTCAGCACAATTCTGGTGCTCGTTTACAATGGAAATTGGGAAACCGGCAAAACGCATACTGCAAAATGCATTTTAAAAAAATGATTCAATTGGATTTGGCAGCTCTGATATTCAGGACCAGAAGGAGAAAATCTGTCTATGATTTGAACATGTATAATTAAGATGAAAGCCTTAAGTACCGGGTGCATTTCTTAAGATGTCACCGGCTCTGTTGACTCCGGGCGTTCTCATCAGTGGTGCAGAGCATTTATTTCTGAAATCTGAATAGCATGAGTGAGATGCCTTTTTAAAACCAGCACTAGGAGCCAGGTCAAACCCTGACACTGCACAGCTCAAGGAGTGGGGCGAAGGTAGCGAGACTGAGGAGTGCCTCCGGCCCAGCTTTGATCTTTCCCCAGGGGTGCGCCCCGAAACCTTGCAGGCTAAGGTTCAGGCAAAATTGGATCCATTTGGTGTGTCCTGTTTCGGTTCTTCTTCTGGTGCCAACCGAAGTGCCAGTGTCCTGGGAACTCTTCCATCCTGAATACAGAGCGCACTGTGGATGCTGGAACCGTGGGCTTCCAAAGAGGACACCGGGAGTCTGGGGAAAGCCAGGCCATCGAAGCCAGGAGACGGGGCTCAAACCCCAGCATTACTCCTCACGTGCTGTGTGATCTCAGGCAGCTTCCTTAGGCTCTCTGTGCCTCAGCTTCCTCATCTCGGAAATGGGGCTAAATGTTAGAACCTCCCTCATAAGAGAGTTAGGACAGCTAAGTGCAGTTATCCGGTAAATCCCCACACCCGGTCACTCTGTGTAAACTATTGTTCTCATTCTCTTCGGGCCTCCCCCTCAAGCCACTCAGGGTAATCGCCACTAGCCCAGCCCGCCCGGCCCGCTGGGCCCTCTGAGCTGCTGATCGTCGCGAAACCAGAATGTCATGACAAACTCACTTGCCGTTCGAGATGACTCGGTGATGGAATTTCTGGCAGCCAGACAGCCTTCTCCAGGGAGGGCTGGGAGGCTTCCCAAAGATGACTCACAGACAGAACCCTGGGGCTCTGGCAAGCCACAGGACCGCGCCTGTCACGTGACTTGGGAGCTCAACGGCCGGAGAGGGGCTGGAATCCCCCTGGGGCTCCTAGGGTTTCCTCTGTTCCTTTCCTGATGGGAGAGGAAGGAGGAGACCTGGTCTGAGCCCTGGCCATTCTACTTCGAGGTCCAGCCTTCGCTAGAGGGAAGGTGGCCAGACTGTGAGCGCTCATGAGGTGCTCTCTCCACCCCCTCCTGAGCTGCCCGGCCTTTCCTGGGGGCGAGGTGGGGGGGGAGGAGTGGAGGAGGGGCAGGTGCATCGGGGTTCAGGGAAGGAGACGCTGTAATGCAGGGAGTAGTTGCAGATGCCATGCCCCCAGGTAGCTTTCGGGCTGTGGCAAGGCCCCCAGAGTGGCAGCACTCCCTGGAGCTCTGGCCAGCGCTTTCCTCTGCGTACCCCCAACCTGCCCCGTGGGTGCAGCCCAGCCCTGAACCCCGAGGCTGCCGGTCCTGCATCACGTGACCCGAGGAATCCAGCCTCCCCGTTTCCAGGGAGAAGCCACAGCCCACGCGCAGGGTCTTCATATAGCAGGGACGATCCCTCCCCCCCCCCACCCCCCACCGAGTGTGGCAGCTGGAAACAAGCTCAGGCCAGTTCTGCACAGGTGGGGAAACTGAGGCCTGCCGTGGCTGGGGTTGTATGCAGGTGGCTTCAGATGCTCCAGCTCTGCCTCTTCCCAGCGTGTGAGCGTTGGAAAGTTCCTGAACCTCCCTTTTATCACCTGTAAATGGGGATAAAAGTGCTTATCTCCGAGGTGTGCCAAGAACCTGGCGGGGACAGCAGGCACTAAATAAACGTGAGCTCCCTGGTCCTTTCCCTTCCTGTCCTATCTGCTTTTCTTCCGTTCCTCAAAGCCACTTGACGCTCAGCAACAGCGTGTCCCTGTGAATGCTCATCCTTCAGCATCCCACATGCACAGCGATGCTCCCGCACCTGACAGTGAGCCCCTGGGCCCTTGCATCTGACGGGGAGGCAGGGGCTGGAAATATGGGAGGAAAAGCCCTCCGAATCTTAAGGAAAGCCCCAGACTTCATTCCCTAGGGGAAGCGAGAAGGAGCCTGCAGCCCCCAGTCCAGAGCCTCTGTTGTTGTAGAGTGTGAAAAATTAATGTTTCTGGTTTCACAAGTTTTGTTTCTTGCTTTTTACCTTCCAAATCAGGCAGAGCGTATAGGAACCAAAGCAATCCCAACGTGCAAGGGGGAGCGAAGGAAGGAATCAAAGAACACGCGAACCAGGATTGCGCAGAGGCTGGGTCCTCTTAGGGAAGGGACACACCACAGTAGCTTCCGAGGGCAGGCCTGTCGTGACGCTAAGAAGGTGATGTTCACTGCTCCTAAGCCGTCCAGAGGTGAGCGCTGGCCTGGGGCTGTGGTCCCATAGCGCCGACAGTGATGGCCCGCCATCAGGTTGACCAAGCGGGAGGGGCCGCTGTGGTGCCAACAGCCAGAGGCGGCACCCCAGCAGCTCGGGCCCCGGCTGACAGGTGGGTGGCGCTGGGACAGTCCCAGAGGCCGGGGCTGCTGTCCGGGGTGGGCCTCACCATCAGAAGTGTGGAGTGTCACCTTGCCTTCAGCGATTTCGTCTGTCAGGGAAGCCAGAGCTGAAAACAGAAGAGGAAGCGTCTTCTGGATGCTGAGGACAGTCCCCTGGGACTATTCTTTGGAACCTGACAACCTTAGAGAGGAGAGAGTAGATACTCGCCTCCCCCCTCCGCCCCCGCCCAGTCCAGAGCTCCTGACGTGGTAGAGAGTAGTAAAAACAGAACGTCTCTGGTTTCACGTATGTTGGGTTTGGTTTTGTTTGCTTTAAACCTTCCAAATCAATGGACTGAGCAGGATGGGGGCCCTTTAAAAGGACAGAAACTGAGCAGAAAGAACAAGGAAACACAGTTCGGAAATATTTCATCCAAAACGGGTTAAACGTGAGGCATTTTCCCACTGAGAGGAGAAAGCCCCTGATATCAGAAATGTTCTCTCATCCAGAACACCTGATTCCCTGATCACAGTGATAAAGAAGATATTCAAACTTCTGAGGCTAGGCTTCCCAGGAACATTGGTTTGTAGGGGTGTTGAGGGGTCCTGTGTGAGCTTGTTTTCACCAGATGCACCACATCCTCCCGTGGGAGCTTTTTGGCCCCCGAAGGGGGAGGCTGAGTCTGGCTCTCCTTACTCCCCGCTGCCTAGGGAGGACTCTGCAATTTGGCTCCAGAGTCCAGAGAATGTGCTCTGGGGACAAACACAGACCCCAACCGGGCACTGCTGGGGTGCAGGTCTCGGGCATGTCTGCACCTCTTCATGGCGCTGCCCATCGTCTGCCCCCCGCCATCCTCCCATCCTCTTCTTGCAAAGCCCACCTCCTGCCCCCAGAGCTAAAATCACCAGGGCCTCCCTTCGCCAGTTCGTTGTCACTAGGACCGGAACACAGGGGCAGTCCTGGTCAATGAGAGCCAAGGGAATCGGCTGGGGTCTCTGGGAAAGATTGCCTGACCTATTTTGTAAGAGAGAAAAGGAGGAGGAGGAGGAAGAGAGAGAGAGAGGGAGGTGGGCGAAAGCTCCTGCCTTTGCCTACTCCTTGCTGCCTTCCAACACAGATGGGTGAGGAGTAAGTCCTAGGCCGCTGCCTCCATCTTGTGAGAAAATGGAAGGGCCGAGAAAACTTCAAAAAGCTCCCTGCCCAGAGCGTGGGCTCCAGTGCTGACGCTGCCCAGAAGCCACGCACCTCCAGATTCCCGCGTGAGGGAGAAGACCCTCAGATTTCAGTCACTTGTGGCCGGGTGCTGTTACCTGCAGCTGGATGCACACCCTTCCCAAACCCTAAAGTGCACAACCACGGAATAGAGAGGAACAGTCCTGGCCACGGGACGGCGTTGCTCACGTCAAGTGTGCAGAATGCGGTCCCTCTTCCCATCAGCCAAACCTAAGCCTGGGCCTCCAGACCCCACCACTTCTGTGAGGCTGCAAAAGGGCAGCTCCCAGAAGCCCAGCCCCGTTCTCCAAGTGGCCACGCTGGGGCCAGGATTCAGAGGGGGAGGCTCAGTGGTCCAGGACATCATCCCGGGAGAGCACCTGCCCAGCGACCCGGTGAGGCAGGAGAACAAAGCACGAGGTCTTGGGGAGGGAGAGAAAATGTCAGGGAAGGGAGCCAGAGGTCTATGAACATCTGACCCTTCCAGAAAGTGCTGCCGAGGTGAAATGCCAGTCGGGCTTCATTTTCAGTCCCTGATTGCATTAATAAGATAATGATGAGTCATTTAACTCTGCATCCAGAGAGTGAAGCAAATTACCTGTGTCTAGATTGCTTAATGATGGAGGCACTAACAGGACCTTTGCGGCCTGCTGGAGCCAAAACTGACCTATCACAGGAAGCAAGCTCACGCCAGTGGGTTTGCCACTCGACTGAAGCCATCCATCAGGCAGGGACGCACCCCTGCCAGGCGTTTCACATTAGCTCGTGTCCTCCACCTACCTCCCTAGCAGGCTCCGGCTTTCTTAACCTGATGATCCCGATACCATTAGTTATTTCCTGGACATGAACCATCAGGCCCCCATTAGCCAAAGCTCAGACATCCAGGTGTGAAGTTTCCACTTTGGCTACATTCCCCCAGAGAAGCGTTCCTCTGAGCCAGGGTCTTGGACTCCTCCTCTCCCCCTGAAGGAAATGGCAACGCTTCCCCGTGGCCTTCCAAGCAGAAGGGGATGAAGGGAATCAGGACGCAGCCAACCACATGAGTCTTCCAAAGGCCAGAGAGGCTCTTTTAATCATTTCAGGCTCCATAGAATTTTTTGTTTCATTTCCCTTAATTAAGATATTATTTCCATACAGTGAAGTTGACCCTTTTAAAAAGTGGAACACTCTGGGAGTTTTAACAAATACCTAATCTTACAGCACTATCACATGCAAGGTGCAGAGGGCTCCATCACCCCCAAAAAGCTCCTTCATGCCCTCATGAAGGTCAACTCATTCTTCCTCTCCCAAGCCCTAGCCACCGCTGACCTGTCTTTTTTTCCCCATAGCTTGTTCTATTCCAGCAGGTCATACACACTGGGTAGCCCTGAGTCCGGTTCTCCTTGCTTAGTAAATTGCATTTCAGATGCATCCATCTGGTTGCGTTCACAATTGCTGACTCTCCACTTCTGCTGTATGGATGTAGCATGGGTGGTTTGTAGGGGCCATGGGTGTTCAATGGGCACTTACCTACCCTAAGCCAAACACTTGATCATATGTTATTTCACTTAATCCTCAGGAAAAACCTGAAGGCAGGCACCATGCTCTCCATTTAGAGATGAGAGCAGAGGACCACAGGGCTAGAAAGAGGTGAGGTGGCCTGGGCACCATATACAGGGCTGTCTGACCCACCTTCTGTTCATTTCTGGAACGAGCAATTCTGGAGCCCCTCCTGGGGGCCAGGAAAGTACAGTGTGCTGGGGTGCAAAGGAGAACCACCCAGGGACTTAGGGTCCGGGATGATCTTTCTGCCAGCCTTGCAGGGTGAGCACTCTGGGCTTTCTTGCACCTGATGCTGAACCCGCCCCCCCCCTCCATTTCATGGGTGTGTGGCCCTGGAAGAATGGCCCTCCTAGGATGTGCAGGGAGAAAAGACTCAGCAGTAAGACCCTAGGGAACCGATAGAGCGAAGCAGAAAGAAGAAGTGGTCGGAGATGTGTTTTCCTGGCACGTCTGTGCTCTTGAAAACGATGAAATTGTGGGTTTCACCAGACAGACAGACATGCCAGCCAGTGCCTGTGAGTAAATACAGTCATCCCCACGGCTTGCTGCCCTCCCATGCCCACTCTCCATCATTTGTACTTGGGCCGTAAAAACAGAGAGAGGAAAGGAGGGGCAGGGTGGGGGGTGGGCACAGCGGTGCAGGGGGACAGACTCCACTGTCTGGGATTTGCCGCCGCCCCCTTACCCCTCCACCCCTCCCTCCCGCTCCACGCAGCACTTCCCCGACACGGCTATCCCACCCCCACCGCCTTCTGTTACCAACCCCGGAGAAGTCCTAGGGCAACAGAGTACATGCCACTATCTGCCAATTTCTATGTCCCCAGGGGGACAAGCAAGAGTGGCCCAAGGCCCTGAGGCTCTGCCTAGCTTTCTCTGAGCACTGACAACCCTCTTCACACTCTACTTCTTGGCCTGAGCCATCAGAGGGTACCCCAAAATGGAGGATTCGGGGCTTGGGGGTGTCTCTGGATCATCTCCTCCTGGGGTCCCAAGCAGCACGTCCACTGGACTTCAGTCCACAGGAAGGTGCCCTAGATATATTTGTTCTTTCCACCTCTAGCCTAGGCCTAGTTGAATAAGAAGCATCGGAACAATTTTTAAGGACAGAAGGGGGGAAGGAAAGGAGGGAGGCCCCAAGGGAGGGAGGGAGGGAAAGAAGATTCCAGAAATCCAATCTCAGTTTCTTATTTAACCAAGAAAAACATGCACGTCTCCAATATGGTAAAGAGCAGAAATATTGGCTTCGAACACCAGGCTGGATCCCTGTTCTGCCACTTGCTAGCTTTACAAGCACTTGACTTTCCCGAGACCCGGTTTCCTTGTCTGTAAAACACCGCTGTGTATCTCGCACGATCTGGAGAAGGATTGCATGAGATCATTTAAGGGAAGACAGCCAACGTGGGGCACAGAAGAACTGCTCATTGAGGAGTGGTAGTTACTACTGCCTTTCTGGGTTACGAGAGAGCCCTTCCGGGCGGGCCTGGGACACACAGCATGAGCCTCCAGGACAGCCGTCCGGGCCAGTGGCTCAGGCTGGGGTGGATGGCAGTGCGCGGGCTTTGTTGCAGCCCAGGGTCCCCCCGGGCCGGCACTTGAGGATGGTACAGAAGGACTTTATTAAAATGGATGTCAGAGCTCCGGTCAGCCCTCAACCAGCAGCTTATGCTAAAGTATTAAACACTGGCAAGGACGCCGGGGGGCTTTCCTGCTTGCTAACAGATGGCTTTCCCCCGAATCTCTGTGCATCTTCTTGATGTAATACCAGCAGGGGATTGAGCATAGTCCTGGGGGATGCAGCACCGGAGAGGAGAGCCCACTGCAGACCCCCACGTTCGTGGAGACCTCTCCAAAGTCCATTCGAGCTTCGGTCCTGACCCACCCGCCCTGGATCGCAGCTGCAGTTGTCCCCTTACCCGGGGACGCTCTGAGTCCAGCGGGGCCACCACAGCTGCCCACGGCAACAACTGTAATAATTAATGTTGCATGCAGGCCTCCTTGGCGCTCGGCATTTCACATGCATTGTTTGCTCTCCTCTTCACGGTGATCCTCAGCAAGGGAGATGCCATTAATATCCTTTTATAAATGAGCCAATGAGACTCAGAGCGACGAACTGCCCAGTGTCGCACACTTGCTATGGGACAGAGCCAGGCTAAGGTCTTGTCCTCGGACAGCAACAAGCCTGCTCCCGGCCTCCTGGACCACTGCCCACAGGCGCTGGAGGCCCACGCCGGCTCCCCTTGGCCTGTCCCCCAGATTTCCAGCCTCCTTAACATGCAGGGACTCAGCCGTGGGGACTTAGGATGCCACTGTCCTCCCTGGAGACCCAAGAGAAGGAGACAGAGTTGGGAAAGAAAACTAGCCCTCCTCAGGAGGGTGGGACCCTGAGAATGGAAGTGGTCTGTGGCCAGAACCCAACACGTGCGCCCCCTGCCCTGTCCCTGAAGTGATGTCCAGCCCGTCCGTCCCCTGTCACTCTCTGGCAGACATTAAGGAAAAGTGTTATTTAAGTCATTTCTCAAAGATTTGTCATAAGGAAAGTAGGGCCAGGGAAGTCTGAGTATGGCAAACATTTAGGCCCCTCAGACTCAGGGGCCTTTTCAGGCCATGATCTTATTTACTTTGCAGCCAAACAGAACCATCTTAGGATGGAAATCCCACCCTTCCGAGAACCCCAAGAACCAGTGTAACGGGAAGGATGGCGCATGTCCAGTATCCCCGGCCTGATGAGACCCCCGGGAGAAGGCACATGCTGTGTGCTCGACAGTCTCTCCACTAGGTCTCAGGAGATCCTCGCACTGACCCCAGCCCCTCACCCTGACCCGAGGCCCTGGTGGGCGAGAAGAAGGCCGCCCATTGGGAATCTGCCGGACGACGCGGTGCCCACCCCAGCCGGGCTTCCCCGGGGCCTGCTCAGCACTCTCTCAGTGAAAAATCCATTTCTGCACAGAACTTCCCAGCTCTGACCCACTCACATGTCTTCTGCTACCTTGCAGGTGCTCCCTTGCCCCTGGTCTTCTCACTGGACACTCCTCCCACCTGAGCAGAACAAATCTGAGCCAGGCCTTGGCCCCTGGGTGGGGAGGCCGAGACTTTCTAGAAGCTACCTCTTCCAGCTACTTCCTTTCCTCTTCTCACGCCTGTTCGCAGTTGCTCCCAGAAGGAATTATTATTTTTTTTTTAAAGATTTTATTTATTTATTTGAGACAAAGAGAATGAGAGAGAGAGCACATGAGAGGGGGGAGGGTCAGAGGGAGAAGCAGACTCCCTGCCGAGCAGGGAGCCCGATGCGGGACTCGATTCAGGGACTCCAGGATCATGACCTGAGCCGAAGGCAGTTGCTTAACCAACTGAGCCACCCAGGCGCCCAGAAGGAATTATTTTTAACAGGTGCCCCACTGCCCTTCCAAACCCCCAAGGGGGGAAAACCCTAAGACAGTTGTTTATTAACGGCACCCGGTGTCATTAACAGCCGGGCATGTGGTAAAATATAGATTAAAGCGGGGAAGGCAGGAATCACGCTGCCATTTGTCCTGTTCCGAATGTCATTATGCGTTCCATCGCGGCATATTACCGAGATGATTAGTAGCATCAAATGACTTCTGAAAAATGATTACGTGCCATTAAAAGCATTAGTCTGTCTGAAACCAGCACAAACAAATGGCCGGGCAAGGATGAGTCATTAGCTGGGGAGGCTCGGTGATGCGATGGAGAGCTGTCGGGGGGCCAGGCAATTAGCGCCGTCAACAGGTTGGGGAGGCAGGGCGGAGTCCAGGCGCACTGCAGGAGCCCCAGGGCCCCGGGGGTGGTGGGGGGGTGGGAGGGGGGCCTGCAGGGGTCAAACGGCTCCGGGGGAAGCCTGAGGATCTGGGTTTGCTTAGAAGGGCCCGCCTTCCCCGCCACGGCAGTGCCCGGGATGACAGCGAAGTGCGGCTGACGCTCCCACAGGCTATGGGAGCCCGGAGCTGGGGAGAGACAGGGAGGCAAGAGGGAGCCAGCCCCAGAGGTCTCAGTGAGCAGGTGGAGTCCCCGGGGAGGGGGGAGCGGGGGGGAGGCTCGTGCGATCATCGCGTAACTTACAACGATAAGAACATAGAAGCTGTAATTTGAGAGATTGAAAAACATTCCTTGAACATATCCCAATAAAATGGCTTTGATGGGACAGCAAAAGAAAGAAAGAACAAGTGGAAAGGGTTGTCTTTATCTGCTTTGTTCGAAGAGCCCAGCCCCAACCCCCGGCCTTAGGAGGCCAACGGCATTCGTGTTGAAGTGCGCTTATCAGGGGCAGAGATTCGGTTTTGAGGAGTCGTCAGGAGCGGGTTCCCCTGTCTCTCCTCCCCCTCCATCAGGACAAGGGTCCAGGCCTGTTCCGTGGGGGTCTTCTCCCCGGAGGGGCTTTCTCAAAGCATGCCGGGCACATTCTAAAGGCAACCAGTTCTCTCCTTCTCTTTCTATCTTATTCTTTCCTTCCCTTCTTCCCTTCCTTCATGTTTTGCTTCCATTCATACATCCACCAACGTGCATGCACAGCCGGCCCCATACTGGCCTTCAGTTGGTTGCCGAATGTGCCAAATTCAACCCAGGACAGGCCAGCCCTGCCCTCCTGGAGCGTGCCGTCCAATCGGGGAGCCACTAACCAGTTACTTCCATGCACCAGTCCCTGCTCTGAGTGTCCTGTTCCATCTCACCGGCCCCTCACCTGTAAGGCAGGTATGCTTATTACCGGCACCTCGCAGAGGAGAAAGTCGGCCTAGGGAAGTCACACCACTGGGAAGCCGGCCAGTCGGGCTCAGGGTTGACCGCACAGACCCCGGAGCTAGAGCCCGCCACCAGCTCACCTGGGTCCCCGTGGCCACTGCATAATCCCATGCAGGCCTCCCTCCTCCCAGGGCTCTCAAGGGGCCCCGGTAGGACCCCAGTTACAGGGGCTCAAAGTGTCCTCGACTATTCGTGGTGGAGAGGTCTGGGAGCAGGCCAGGGTGCTGCTCAGTGGACTTTCGTTGTCTCATTTTGGACAGTCTTTAGAGACTGTCGAGGGCCAACGTCCAGCTGTATAGACTCCGGGACTGTGGGTCTCCATCTAGCTGGTGAGAGTCTCCCGGGAAGTTTTGACAAACTAGTGATGCCCAGTCCCTGCCTCTCCAGGGTGGAGAAGCACTGGTCTAGCCCACCCCCGCCTGCCTATTACAGATGAAGAAACAGAGGCTCACAGAGGGGCAGTGCCCAGCGCGGGGCCAGAGGGCGCTCAGGCTACAACCTGGCCAGGAGCCAGATGCCTCCCGAAAGCAGGCTCCCTTCCCTCTCTCTTGGATCCCCAAAGCTCCTCCCATGTGCCATTCCGAGGCCGATGGCAGTCAAGGCTCCGGGAGGCAGCGAGGCCGTGGCAGCTGACCCTGCGGCTGTCAGTGCTGAGTGACGCCTGTCGCAGCTGCAGCTGCAACCCACACCTCTGAGGCCCAGCCCTCGACAGCCTTCATCTGCTGTTGCTGCCGCCGTTCCAGTTCTAGAGCCAGAAGCATCCACCACCTCAAAAAAGTGGCCAATTTCCAAAAGCCCTTCATCTCTCTTTTCCCTCCAGGCCTCACTGGGGATGCGCAGCTCATTCCGGAGAAGCCGACGCGCTGTTCTTCATCTTTATCGAACTTGGCTTTCCCCCGCTCCTTACCTCATTCTATTAGAAAAACATGAAACCTCTTTCCTCCCCCTGTTTGCTTTATTCTTTCCCCCCTTTTTTCTCGATAAGAGAGAGAGCAACGTGATATTTGATGATGGCTCTGTTTGCGTCTTGCTCACCAGTCGTGAATGTCTGTGAGGTTAGCCCGGCTGCTGCAGGAGATGAAAAGTAGCCCTTTGTCTCCCCACTGCTTCCGGGCTGCTTGTCCTCTCGCTACCTCTTCGAGACACTCAAAGAAATGGGTAAGACTCCCAAGAGCCTGGAAGTTCTTCAAAACGTCTAACGTCAGCCTCTCCTGTTGCCACTCAGTCTTTGGGGGTCACACCCATTCCCAGCCTCTCTGCTGAGGTTGAGGATGCACAGGAATACCACAGGTAGTCTCCCAGCAATAACCAGCCACAGGCAGCCTTGAACTCGGTTGGGACACTGATCTCGAGGCCTGCTATTCTGGGAAATACTGAAACAGCATCTGGGATGCCCAGCAGTTCAAAGCACTCTGGGCACATGTTGTTCTCTTTTTGTCTACGGAAATTTCCTCGGGAACAGACCAAGGACAGGTGGACTCAGCCTGAAAGATCCAACTGGCGCACCTCTCCATGCAGAATCCGCAGTGATTTGAAAAGTTTACGGGACACCAGAAGCACCTACTGAGTGGAGGGTCTTAGTTCCTAGCCATGTGGGCCTTTCAACATGGCAACTTGATGCATCAGAGTGTGTGAAGCGAGAGGCAATAGAAAGAGTCTACGAGTAAGACAGAAGTTATAGTCTCTGGGTGGGTTAGCCTGGTGATGGGTATTAAAGAGGGCACGTTCTGCATGGAGCACTGGGTGTTATGCACAAACAATGAATCATTGAACAGTACATCAAAAACTAATGATGTAATGTGTGGTGATTAACATAACAATAAAAATTTTTTAAAAAAGAAGTTATAGTCTCTTGTAACCTGATCACAGAAGTGACATCCCATCCTTTCTGCCATATTAGAGGCAAGCAGCTGGGCCCACACTCAAGGAGAAGGGGTTCCACAGGGAACACCAGGAGGCAGGGATCCTTGGGCACCAACTTGAGTCCGCCCTTCACCAAGTTATTTACATTTGGGCTCCTGGCGAACAGCAGTGTGAGACAAGGAATTGGGGAGAGCCAATTCAAGGATGTGCTCTGTGTGGGGTTGGCCACAATGACAGGCACCCGGAGCTCAAGCCTGCAGAGCTAAGGAGTTGTTGGTCCCAAGAACCCAAGGGGAAAGCATTTCCCTTTGGTTCCTGACTCCCCGCATCAACTCCTCCATGCTCCCAGGCAGTGACACCATCAGGAAGCGCAGAGCGGGATCAAGAGTGACCTGGATGGGCCAGGGGCCGGGCCACACAGAACTGGCTGCCGCAGCAATCGCTAAAGAAAGGAGGCCAGAGAGGAGTGCGGCAGTGGGCGTGGTGTGTCTGCTACAGGCCCCGCCCCAAATGTGCGTGTCTGGGGGACAGAAGCCACTGCATCACCGTGAGTTCGGTTTACCTCAACGGGGCCACAGCCAAACTCCGCATTTTCTCCCACCCAAAGGCAGCTCCTCTCCCGGCCTTCTTTTCATGACACCATCCTCCCCATGGTCCTCCAGGACCCCCTTAAAGTTGACCCTCTGTGCGTTCTCTATTCTCCTGTGTAACCCAGGCCTAGCACGCAGGATCAGCTACAAAGCTTGGGGGCCCAGGGCCAGGTGAAAATGAGGGGCCCCTTCCGGGCATAGGGCCTGGTGCAAATGCACAGTTTGCTCGCCCACGAAGCCAGCACTGCCCGTGGGGTCTGTCACCCCAGGCGCTGCTCCAGTCCCTCTGCCCTCATGCCCCTCAGGCTCTGAGCAGCCTCAGCTGCCCTTTTCCTCTTGGTTTCCCCAGCTCCTGCTCAAAGAGTCTTCTCTGCATCTGTGCTCCTGAAACCATGAGCTTCATCCAGACCTCGCAGGTCACTGCTTACCGTGACTCTCTGCCTAAAGTGCGGCCCCAAGTCCTCCCAAGCGGGGCGGTATACAGAGTTGGGGTGTGCACCACTCTCTGCCGCAGCCTCGAGTCAGAGGAGGACTTGCCCAAGAACCAAGATTAGGGGGCTCTTGCCTGGGAGGGTCTTCAGACAGAGCTAATGTGCCCAATGCCAGGAATAAGAACTGACCCTCAGATATACCACTTACTATGTCCCAAGGCCTGGTTAAGTTCTTTGCACATATGAAGTAGTTGATTGCTTTCTCACAACACTCCTTTGAGACAGTTACTTGTATTATTCCCATTTTACAGAAGAGGCACTGAGGCACATTAAGAAACTTGCCCAGGGCCACAGGGTCAGCAACAGAGCTGAGATTTGAGCCCAGGCAATCTGGTTCTCAGGTCCATTGCTTTAACCACTATACCACGCTGAGTGACAGCCTCAGCTACCGGGGGATCAGGCATGTGTGTAGAATTTTGGAAGCCTGACTGTATTATGCATTGTTTGCAGTTTGAAGAGGAAGGTTTACATTTCATGTATTTATTTCCTTTACTTTTTGCTGAAATTCCTTTGGGAAATTCTAGCCTATGTCAGGAAATGGGGAAAAGGCAAAGGGAGATAGCTATGTAGTGTGGGTGGATGGATAGATGGAAGGGTGAATGGGAGGATGTGGATGGGTGGATAGTGGGTGGGTGGATGGATGGGTGAATGGAGGGATAGACGGGTGGATGGTGGGTGGGTGAGTGGATGGATGGGTGGGTGAATGGGTAGATGGTGAATGGGTGGACAGTGGATGGGTGGATGGGTATGTGGATGGATGGGTGGTTGGGTGGGGGATGGTTCCTGGGTGGATGGGTGGGTGAATGAGAGGATGGTGGGTGGATGGATGGGTGGGTGGGTGGGTGGATGGATGAATTGATGGGTGGAAGATGGGTGGATGGTGGGAGGCTGGTGGGTGGACGGACAGATGGACCGAGATAGAGGGCCATGAATGTCCAAAACTGAAATCCTAAAGGGGAAGAGATGGGGAAAGGGTGAACCCCTAGGCCAGGCTTGGTGGTCACTGCAGAGAACAAAAGAATGATAGAGGAAGCCCCTCCCCCAACCAAGGTCAGTCAAAATCCTATTTCATTTCCAAGGCCCAACAGAATCATTGTGTGCCCAGGAGACCCCCCTTGAAGCTGACCTCGAAGTTACCTAAACAGGAGAAGTGGGAGGCCGTGGGGCTTGTGTTATCTTTTTCCAGAAGAAGGGAGTGTGTGCTGGGGCCTGGCACCATCCTGAGAGGTCATCTTGACCCACCGAGGGCAGCAGTGTTGCTGGGGCATGGCCAGCTGGTAAGGTCTGGTTTCTAGTAGCAGCATCTGGCAGGTTACCATGGGTTCAGGAGCCCTAGCTGACACGGGGTGGTTGCCTTGGGGACGTTGGAAGAGGCGGCCTTTCTGGCCAGCCCAGGTGAGCAAAGGAAAATCAGCAGGGGAGAATAAGAGGAAAACCACGAGGCCACGTGGAATGGGCAAACAGTTGCTCACACTGCTGCTTCATTTGTCTCCAAGAGGGGTGCTCTGTCTCCACCAGCTTTCTCCAGCAGCGTGGCAAGGAGAAAGGGGTGGGGGGAGCCCTGCACAGCAGCCTTGTCTGATCTAGCACCTTGGGTTTGAGTCGCTGGAGCCTGTTTGGAGGACTCAGGAAAAGGCAGAGTCACAGCATGATGAACTTGGGTATGAGTGGGGACAGGCATGGCCAACTGTGTCCTTCAGCCAGGGAGGACAACGACCCCTGGCCTCTGGTGATCTCCTCGGTCACATGTCTTGCCTGATAAAGCCCATGGTCGGTTTTCCAGGCCATCATTTGTCGTGTGCGTCTGTGGTAAGTCACAATCTGGTTCTCTCTGGTTGGCCCAGACTCAAAGCCTTCTCCCAACACGCACCCACAGAGTAGCAGTGCCCCACTGGCCCCTGACCCCGGACTCTGCAGGATCACCTTGCCACCCTCACCCACGACTAGGAGACTGGACAGTGGTAATTATTTTGTGGTCTGCTTAGTGAACTTCCCTATCGCCGGACGTGTTAAAGGATAACTTTCTCAAAAAAGGCAAGATCGTGACTCTCGTAACTTAACACGTGTTAAAGATTTTATTTGGCTGAATATTAGTGATGAAACCAGGCAGATATTACAACTAATCCAAAGGAGAAGTCTAAAAGACAAATTTATACAGAGTAAAGGAAAGTGGATATGAATTTACAAAGGCTGCAAGTGACTCGTTCCTTAAGGAAGAGGGAAATCAGTTGAACAACTGGACAGAATTTATTTGCATGTCTATAGACAAGAGTTATTTTGCATTGCTATCAGTTATCCCCAACTTACGGAGCCATAAAACAGCTCCAAGACACTGAAAGGCTAGAATCAGACAGCTTCGAGGGTGTGCTCTGAACTGCCTGGTTTTCCATTGGCGACACTGGTGATCTTTTGGGTGTTTTCCAAATTTCCTTGCAGGGACAAGTACTTGAACCAGATCTAGACAATCTTAGAACCTCACTCTGCCTGATAATAGCAGTTAATATCACGAGCAGGCAGTCAGAATCCTTACGGTGGATTGATCGGTTCCTGGGCTCGGGGAGAAAAATGATCTCGGGTGATTCCTGGTCCAGTTAAGGCTGCCGGCCACATGGAGGAAAGAATCTGAAAGAGAAACTCTGACTCCCAGCTTGACTGAGCATTTGCCACATGCTGGGCACTACTCCACGTGCTTTATATGTAGTGATTCATTTAATTCCCCTGTGAGAAGGAGAATTTAATAAACCTATGAGGAAGCTTGTATCATTGTTCCACTTTATGGATGAGTAACAGAGGTTCAGAGACGCTAAAGGGCTTGCCCAAAGTCACATTGCTAGTAAGTGGCAATCAGGCAAAAACATGGGCAGATTCCAGAGTCATTGCTCCAACCTCTGTGCTATCCTGCCTTACACAGCAACCTGGAAAGGAAAGCAGAGGTAGACAGTGACAGGCGATGACAGAAGACAAAATTGCAGATGAGACTGAGGGCCTTCCAACCCCGAATGTGCTGGAGACTTTAGGGGGTTCTAGAACATTCTGGAAGATTTTAGAGCCTTTCCTTTCTAGGATTCCTCGAGCAACCCCAGTATCCTTTCCAGCTACCAAAGTCAATATTACCTCCCATTTTTTGCTTAAGCTCCTCTGAATTGTACTTTTTTCCATGAAGAATCTTGGCTTATATAGCGTTAAGTGACAGAGCTGAGTTTCAAACCCTCACCTGCTTAAAATGCATAGCTATGTGTCTACATTTCCTCACCCACAAGTGGGACTATTATCATACCTATCCCGCTGGGTTATTGTGAGGATTAGGTGCATCAATCCATGGAAAGCTCTAAAAAGAATGCCTGGCACCTAAAGGTACTCAATACTAGTTTTATTACCAGCTCCATTTTGTGAATGGATAAACTGAAACAAAAGATGTTATGTACGTGGCCAAAGGTCATGCATGTACCACCATTTATTAGCAAAGGACAGAGTCAGCAACTGAACCCAGGCAGTGATCAGAGCCTGTCTGCTTCACCTGGACCCCGGAAAGGCCCTGGAGAAGTCATCTGGTCCTTCCTCCCGCCCAGAGCTGATCCGGCCCCCAGTCTGGTAGCCTGGACCAGGGCTCCAGAGCGGGAGGGCTCCTGAGCCTGAGCTGGCTCCTTTCCCAGCCCTTATGCTGGAGATCAAAGAACCACAGGCAGTTGGGGCCCTCCAGCACTGCACTGCAGCCGACAGGGGACCCGAGTGGACGGGCATCAGCTCCTATCTTTCTGGGGTCCTTATGCAAATGGACCCACTTCCATCAGCCCACCCAGGTGTCCCCGAGGCACCTGACCTGCTGATGCTGCCACCACCTCTTCTCCCTACTGTTTCCACTGCATGGAAGCATAAATCCAGTTAATGCGTCCAAAAAAGAAAAATCAAAATGTCAGATCTGCAGAGATGGTTCAATTGAAGGAATATTGATTGTCACAGGGAATATTCTCACTTTATTCACCTACTTAGTCTGCTCCCCTAGGCACATATGAATTCATCAAATATTGTCACAGCACATAATAATGCTCGTTCCTGACATTGTTGTGACTGCTCAAGCTTCGGTCCTGCTCACCATGCCTGTCCCAGTTGGGGTGATGGCAAGGGGTTGGGGGAGGAATGGGAGGGCAATGCCAAGGGATCACATCATGGCATTTTCCCCAG